>NC_140993.1:166273398-167743827 GCF_052327205.1 Somniosus microcephalus | reverse complement strand
TCACACTCCCAGTCTCTCGCTCTCTCACTCCCAGTCTTTCTCTCTCTCTCTCTCTCTCACTCCCACTCCCAGTCTCTCTCTCTCACACTCCCAGTCTCTCTCTCTCTCTCTCACACTCTCAGTCTCTCTCACACTCCAAATCTCTCTCTCTCTCACACTCCCAATCTCTCTCTCTCTCTCACACTCCCAGTCTCTCTCTCTCTCTCTCTCACTCCCAATCAATTCAATTCAATTCAATTCAAATGCTTTATTGGCATGAAAGTTTACAGAGAACCATATTGCCAAAGCTTACATAGCAAAAAGGTACATTTTCTAACATTCTGTACGTGTCAATCGATTTGACATTTGTTGGGTACATACAATATTACTTTTAAACAATATTAATTTTAAACAGTCTTTGTACTTCATTTGGTACGTTCAATATTAATTTTAAACAGTCTTAATTTTAAACAGTCCTCAGGTTGTGACATGTTGTTACATATTTGGCCCCAAGGTATGGTCTGTCTCCTTCTCCCAGGACTAATCTCAATTTTGACAGGTCATCCAATTCCTTGAAATCTGGGGTTGTTTGGCTTAGCTTGTTGAATAATATGTTTCTTGATGTGTTGAATTTTTCGCATTTTAGGAGGAAATGCATTTCTGTTTCAACCTCGCCGGCCAGACATTGATCGCATATTCTATTCTCTCTAGGCTGCCAGGATTTCTTGTATCTGCCTTTTTCAATTTCCAGTTGGTGGTCGCTTAGTCTGTACCTGGTGAGGGTCTGTCTCTGTTTTGTGTCTCTGATGGTCGTGAGGTAGTCTGCCAGTTTATATTCTCTTTTTAGGGTCCGGTAACATTCTAATCTGCTTTGGCTTTCGGTTATTTTGTTCCAATATTCCAGGTAGGTTTCTTTGCATTGTTTAATGATTTGGTTCACTCGGATTGGTGTTTGGACGGCTGTGTTGGTCTGGGGCTGGTCAGGGTCCGGCTGAGTACTTAGTTTCAGTAGCAGCTGACTCAGGGGACTCTTTTCTGGGTTTAGCTCTTGGGTCTGAAAGGCGTTGAAATGAAGGGTGTCTGGGGAGCTAGATTTGATGTGATTTAGGAAGTTTAGTGCTCGTTATTGGATGTTTATTATCAGTGGTTATCTGCCTAGTTCGGCTCTGCATGCATTTGTTGGCGTTTTTCTTTGGATGCGAAGGATGCTTCGGCAGAATTCTGCATGTAGGGCAATCTCTCTCTCTCTCTCACTCCCAATCTCTCTCTCTCACACTCCCAATCTCTCTCTCTCTCACACACTCCCAATCTCTCTCTCTCTCTCACACTCGCAATCTCTCTCTCACACTCCCAATCTCTCTCTCTCTCACACTCCCAAACCCTTACACTCCCAATCTCTCTCTCTCACTCCCAATCTCTCTCTCTCACATTCCCAATGTCCCTCTCTCACACTCCCAATCTCTCTCTCTCTCCCACTCCCAATCTCTCTCTCTCTCACACTCCCAATCTCTCTCTCTCACACTCCCCGTCTCTCTCTCTCTTTCTCTCTCTCACTCCCAATCTCTCTCTCTCTCACACTCCCAATCTCTCTCACTCTCACACTCCCAATCTCTCTCTCTCTCACACTCCCAATCTCTCTCTCTCACACGCCCAATCTCTCTCTCTCTCACACTCCCAATCTGTCTCTCTCTCACACTCCCAATCTCTCTCTCTCACACTCCCAGTCTCTCTCTCTCTCTCTCTCTCACGCTCCCAGTCTCTCTCTCTCACACTCCCAGTCTCTCTCTCTCTCTCTCTCTCTCTCACACACACTCCCACTCTCTCTCTCTCTCTCACACACTCCCAGTCTCTCACTCTCTCTCTCTCTCACACTCCCAGTCTCTCTCTCCCTCTCTCACACTGTCTCTTTCTCTCTCTGGCACTCCCAGTCTCTCTCTCTCTCTCTCACTCCCAGTCTCTCTCTCTCACACTCCCAGTCTCTCTCTCTCACACTCCCAGTCTCTCTCTCTCTCTCACACTCCCAGTCCCTCTCACACACTCCCAGTCTCTCTCTCCCACACACTCCCAGTCTCTCTCTCTCTCACACACTCCCACTCACTCTCTCACACACACTCCCAGTCTCTCTCTCTCTCTCTCACACTCCCAGTCTCTCTCACACACTCCCAGTCTCTCTCCCTCATACACTCCCTGTCTGTCTCTCTCACACACACTCCCACTCTGTTTCTCTCACACACTCCCACTCTCTCTCTCTCACGCACTCCCTGTCTCTCTCTCTCTCTCTCTCTCACACACTCCCAGTCTCTCTCTCTCACACTCCGTCTCTCTCTCTCACACTCCCAGTCTCTCTCTCTCTCTCACACACACACTCCCACTCTCTCTCTCTCTCTCACACTCCCAGTCTCTCTCTCTCTCACACTCCCAGTCTCTCTCTCTCTCTCACTCCCAGTCTTTCTCTCTCTCTCTCTCTCACTCCCACTCCCAGTCTCTCTCTCTCACACTCCCACTCTCTCTCTCTCTCACACTCCCACTCTCTCTCTCTCTCTCACACTCCCACTCTCTCTCTCTCTCACATTCTCAGTCTCTCTCTCTCTCTCACTCCCAATCTCGGTCTCTCTCTCTCTATCTCTCTCTCACTCCCAGTCCCTCTCTCTCTCTCTCTCTCTCACACACACTCCCAGTCTCTCTCTCTCTCTCTCTCTCATTCCCAGTCTCTCTCTCTCTCTCGCTATCTCTCTCTCACTCCCAGTCTCTCTCTCTCTCACACACTCCCAATCTCTCTCTCACTCACACATTCCCAGTCTCTCTCTCTCTCTCTCACTCCCAGTCTCTCTCTCTCTCTCTCACACACTCCCACTCTCTCTCTCTCTCACTCACTCCCACTCTCTCTCTCTCTCTCTCTCTCACACTCCCTCTCTCTCTCTCTCTCTCTCACACTCCCAGTCTCTCTCTCTCTCACACACTCCCACTCTCTCTCACACTCCCCGACTCTCTCTCTCTCTCTCTCTCACTCCCAGTCTCTCTCTCTCTCTCTCACTCCCAGTCTCTCTCTCTCTCTCACACTCCCAGTCTCTCTCTCTCTCTCACACTTCCAGTCTCTCTCTCTCTCTCACACTTCCAGTCTCTCTCTCTCTTCCCCCCAATCTCTCTTTCTTTCTCTTCTCCCCCAATCTCTGTCTCTCTTCTCCCCCCAGTCTCTCTCTCTCACTCTCACACTCCCAGTCTCTCTCTCTCTCTCACACACACACTCCCACTCTCTCTCTCTCTCTCACACTCCCAGTCTCTCTCTCTCTCACACTCCCAGTCTCTCTCTCTCTCTCACTCCCAGTCTTTCTCTCTCTCTCTCTCTCACTCCCACTCCCAGTCTCTCTCTCTCACACTCCCACTCTCTCTCTCTCTCACACTCCCACTCTCTCTCTCTCTCTCACACTCCCACTCTCTCTCTCTCTCACATTCTCAGTCTCTCTCTCTCTCTCACTCCCAATCTCGGCCTCTCTCTCTCTATCTCTCTCTCACTCCCAGTCCCTCTCTCTCTCTCTCTCTCTCACACACACTCCCAGTCTCTCTCTCTCTCTCTCTCTCATTCCCAGTCTCTCTCTCTCTCTCTCTATCTCTCTCTCACTCCCAGTCTCTCTCTCTCTCACACACTCCCAATCTCTCTCTCACTCACACATTCCCACTCTCTCTCTCTCTCTCTCACTCCCAGTCTCTCTCTCTCTCTCTCACACACTCCCACTCTCTCTCTCTCTCACTCACTCCCACTCTCTCTCTCTCTCTCTCTCTCACACTCCCTCTCTCTCTCTCTCTCTCTCACACTCCCAGTCTCTCTCTCTCTCACACACTCCCACTCTCTCTCACACTCCCCGACTCTCTCTCTCTCTCTCTCACTCCCAGTCTCTCTCTCTCTCTCTCACTCCCAGTCTCTCTCTCTCTCTCACACTCCCAGTCTCTCTCTCTCTCTCACACTTCCAGTCTCTCTCTCTCTCTCACACTCCCAGTCTCTCTCTCTCTTCCCCCCAATCTCTCTTTCTTTCTCTTCTCCCCCAATCTCTGTCTCTCTTCTCCCCCCAGTCTCTCTCTCTCTCTCTCTCTCCCCCAGTCTCTCTCTCTCTCACCCCGTCTCTCTCTCCTCTCTCTCTCTCCTTCCCCCTCTCTCTCTCTCCTTCCCCCTCTCTCTCTCTCCTTCCCCCTCTCTCTCTCCCTCTCTCCTTCCCTCTCTCTCTCTCCTTCCCTCTCTCTCTCTCCTTCCCTCTCTCAGTCTCTCTCCTTCCATCTCTCTCTCTCTCTCTCTCTCTCTCCTTCCATCTCTCTCTCTCTCTCTCTCTTCTTCCCTCTTTCTCTCTCCTTCCCTCTCTCTCTCTCTCCTTCCCTCTCTCTCTCTCTCCTTCCATCTCTCTCTCTCTCCTTCCCTCTCTCTCTCTCTCTCTTTCCCTCTCTCTCTCTCTCTCCTTCCCTCTCTCTCCTTCCCTCTCTCTCTCTCTCCTTCCCTCTCTCTCTTCCCCCCAGTCACTCCCTCTCTCTCTTCCAACAACAACATGCCCTCAAAAATGCCTCAGCACCGCCGGGCACCCCCAGCTAGTATACTTATAAAACACCTTAGGATTTTCCTTTATTTTGCTCACCAGTGTTATTTCATGGCCCCTCCTTGCTCTCCTAATTTCTTTTTTAAGTATCCCCCTGCACTTTTTATACTCCTCTAGGGCTTCCTCTGTCTTTAGTCCTTTGTATCTGCCAAAAGTCCACCTTTTTTTCCTAATCCATTCTCGTATATCCCTTGACATCCAAGGTTCCATGGGCTTGTTGGTCCCACCCTTGACCTTTACGGGAACATATTGTCATTGTACTCTCTCAATTTCCTTTCTGAAAGACTCCCATTGCTCCGATGTAGATTTTCCTTCAAGTAGCTGATCCCAGTCCACATTGGCCAGATCCTGCCTTATCATATTAAAATCGGCCTTCCCCCAATTTAGAACCTTTATTTCCAGTCCATCCTTGTCCTTTTCCATGACTACCTTAAATCTCACCGAATTATGGTCACTGTCACCAAAGTGCTCGCTTACTAACACTTCTACCACTTGCCCGGCCACATTCCCTAGAATTAGGTCCAGTACCGCCCCCTCTCTTGTAGGACTTTCTACATGCTGGCTCAAAAAGCTCTCCTGGATGCACTTTAAGAATTCTGTACCCTCTAAGCCTTTCACACTCTGACTATCCCAGTTAATATTGGGGAAGTTGAAATCCCCCACTATAATTACCCTATAATTTTCACACTTCTCTGAGATTTGCCTACATATCTGTTCCTCTATCTCCCCCTGGCTGTTTGGGGGCCTATAGTACACTCCCAGCAAAGTGCTAGCCCCCTTTTTGTTTTTAAGTTCAACCCATATGGCCTCATTAGAGGAACCTGTTAATATATCATCCCTCCTTACAGCAGTAATTGTCTACTTAATTAATATTGTGACACCCACTCCTCTTTTACCCCCCCTCTGTCTCGCCTGAAGATTCTATACCCCGGAATATTGAGCTGCCAGTCTTGCCCCTCCCTCAACCATGTCTCCGTGATAGCAACAATATCATACTCCCATGTGTTCATCAACAACTTCAGTTCATCCACCTTATTCGTAAGACTCCTTGAATTAAAATAAATGCCATTTAGCCTTGCCCTACTCCCTTGTGCCGTTACATACTTGCTCTGCCTTCCAGTCTGACTTATTTTTTCCTTTATATTTGGCTGTACATCAACCCCTATTATAGCTCCACTCTGTATCCCATCCCCCTGCCAAGTTAGTTTAAACCCCCCTGAACAGTGCTAGCAAACCTCCCCGCAGGGATATTTGTCCCCTTCTGGTTCAGGTGCAACCTGTCCGACTTGTACAAGTCCCATCTTCCCCAGAAGCAGGCCCAGTGATCCAGGAAACTACAGCCCTCCCTCCTGCACCAACTCTTTAGCCACGCATTCATCTGCTCTACCCTCCTATTCCTATACTCACTAACACGTGGCACCGGGAGTAATCCAGAGATTACAACCTTTGAGGTCCTGCTCTTTAGTCTGCTACCTAGCTCCCTAAAATCTAGCTGCAGGACCTCATCCCTCTTCCTACCCATGTCATTGGTCCCAATGTGAACCACGACCTCTGACTGTTCACCCTCCCCCTTCAGAATGCCCTGCAGCCGTTCAGTGACATCCTTGACTCTGGCACCAGGGAGCCAACAAACCATCCTGGAGTCACGTCTACGGCCACAGAAACACCTATCTGTTCCCCTTACGATAGAATCCCCTACCACTATTGCTCTCCCACTCTTTTTCCTCCCTTCCTGAGCAGCAGAAGCACCCCTGGTGCCAGGAAGTTGGCTGCTGCTGCCTTCCTCTGGTAAGACATCCCCCTCAACAGTATCCAAATCGGTATACCTGTTTGAGAGGGGGATGTCCACAGGGGACCCCTGCACTACCTGCCTGCTTCTACTGCTCCGCCTGATGGTCACCCATTTCCCTTCTGCCTGTGCAGCCCTTACCTGCGGTGTGACCAACTCACTAAACGTGTTACTCACGACCCTCTCAGCATCGTGAATGCTCCAAAACTCAACCATCCGCAGCTCCAGCACTGCAATGCAGTCCACTAGTAGCTGCAGCTGGATACATTTCTGGCACACATGGTCATCAGGGACACAGGCAGTGTCCCTGAATTCCCACATAGAGCAAGAGGAGCATAACACGGGGCTGGGCTGCCCTGACATGACTTACCCTTTAATTAATTTAAATTAATTTAATACCACCAATTAAAGATATACACTAGGGCGCTTGTATGGCTTACCAACAGTCCCCGCTACACCAGAAAGACCTTAGCAACTATAAACCAGAGTTAAAGTTTAAAAAATAGAGAAATACTCACCAACCAATCAATTACCTGCTCCCTGGTGACGTCAAACTCTGATTACTTTTTACCTCTCTCCCCGCTGCTGAGTTGGTAAGCCTCGCTGCTGCCGCCGCTTTTATGCTCCACCTCGGTTGCTGCTCTCCCCCAGTAATAGCCCGGTTAAAGAATAAACAGGTGTTCAAAGCATGGCTAGCAAAATCATTTAAATGGTAAAGACTGCCAACCGACCCCCAACCGTAACATTACCGCTGACGATCGGCCGAGGGAGAAGAAGAAGAAAACCCATCGGGACTCGACAACGATGGTAGCTGAGGAAAAGGAGGGTGCTTCGCATCAACAACTTCAGCACCGCGCCCTGAGACCACGTTGCAATGGGATACCCCAAAGGACAGCAAGAGCAGACCTCAAAACCAACCCAATTAATGCAACTGGTTTTGGATTGTTGAGCATGAATTCCTGGCCCCTCAAAGCTTAATCTAGTTAGATATAGGGGGTGGGATAAGGATAAGGGGATTGTTAATGTAGTTGTTTTCCCTCGATGTGCCGTGTGTTCCCCATTCCCTGTATAAGTGTAATTGTTTATGCCTGTATTTCATACCAGTAATTTTCATAAGATTGTTTTATTCTGCTTTTAATAAAATTTTGGTTTTCTTACACCAAACCACTTGTCTACTCGTTTTTCTGTATCACCGCCTGTACCTAAGTCTGGTGTCTAGAACCCAGGGGTGTGGGAGCGATTCAAACCACTCAAAAGACAGTCAGAGGTGAAGCTGACTGGGCACACGCCACCCCCTACATCATCTCTGTCCTAAATTGCTTTCCCCTTATCTTTAGTCTGGTTCTGGACTCCCCCGCCACTGGGAACATCCTTCCTGCATCTATTCTGTCTAGTCCAGTTAGAATTTTATAAGTTTCAATGAGATCCCCTGTCATTCTTCTAAACTCCAGCGAATAAAAGCCCAATCGACCCAATCTCTCCTCAGACGTCATTCCTGCCATCCTAGGTATCAGTCTGGTGAATCTTTGCTGCACTCCCTCCATGGCAAGCACATCCTTCCTCAGATAAGGCAAGCAAAACTGCACACAATACTCAAGGTGTGGTCTCACCAAGGCCCTGTACAACTGCAACAAGACATCCCTGCTCCTGTACTCGAATCCTCTCGCTATGAAGGCCAACATACCATTTGCCTTCTTAACCGCCTGCTGCACCTGCATGCTTACCTTCAGCGACTGGTGCACAAGGACACCCAGGTCTCGTTGCACTTCCCCTTCTCCCAATCTCTTGCCGTTCAGATAATAATCTGCCTTCCTGTTTTTGCCACCAAAGTGGATACACTTGCATTTATCCACATTATACTGCATCTGCCATGCATTTGCCCAATCACCCAACCTGTCCAAATCATACTGGGGATTCTTGGCATCCTCCTCACAGCACATACACCTACCCAGCTTTGTGTCATCTGCAAACTTGGAGATATTACATCTAGTTTCCTCGTCTAGATCATTAATATATATTGTGAATAGCTGGGGTCCTAGCACCGATCCCTGCGGTACCCCACTAGTCACTGCCTGCCACTCGGAAAAAGAACTGTTTATTCCAACTCTTTGCTTCCTATCTGCCAACCAGTTCTCTATCCAAGTCAGTACCTTACCCCCAATCCCATGCGCTTTAACTTTACACGCTAATCTCTTATGCGGGACCTTATCGAAAGCCTTCTAAAAGTCCAAATGCATCACATCCACTGGTTCTCCCTTATCTATTCTACCAGTTACATCCTCAAAAAATTCCAGTAGATTTACCTTTTGTAAATCCATGTTGACTTTGTCCAATCCTGTCACTGTTTTCCAAGTGCTCTGCTATTACATCTTGTATAATGGACTCCAACATTTTCCCGACTACCGATGTCAGGCTTACCGGTCTATAATTCCCTGTTTTCTCTCTACCACCTTTTTTAAATAGTGGGGTTACATTAGCTACCCTCCATCCATGCCAGAGTCTATAGAAATTTGGAAGATGACCAGCAATGTACCTACTATTTATAGGGCCACTTCTTTAAGTACCCTAGGATGTAAATAATCAGGTCCTGGGGATTTATCGGTCTTCAATCCCATCAATTTTCCGAACACCATTTCCCTACAAATACTGATTTCATTCAGTTCCTCCCTCTCATTAGACCCTATGTTCCTGACATCTCTGGGAGTTTATTTGTGTCCTCCTTTGTGAGGACAGGACCAAAGTATGTATTTAATTGGTACACCATTTCTTTGTTCCCCATTATAAATTCCCCTGATTTTGACTGCAAGGGACCTACGCTTGACTTCACCAATCTTTTTCTCTTTACATATCTATAGAAACTTTTACAATCAGTTTTTATGTTCCCTGCAACCTTACTCTCGTACTCTATTTCCCCCTCTTAATTAATCCCTTTGTCCTCCTTTGCTGAATCCTAAACTGCTCCCAACCCTCCGATTTGCTGCTTTTTCTGGCCAATTTATATGTCCTCTCCTTGGATCTTATGCTATCCCTAATTTCCCTTGTTAGCCACAGTTGCGCCACCATTTTTGTTTTCTTTTTATGCCAGACAGGGATGAACAAATTCTGTAGTTCATCCATGCGATCTTTAAATGTTTGCCATTGCCTATCCACCATCAATCCTTTAAGTAGCATTCCCCAATCCATCCAACTCACGCCTTATACCATCGTAGTTTCCTTTATTTAAATTCAGGACCCTAGTCTCTGAATCAACTACTTCATTCTCCATCTTAATGAAGAATTCTATCATTTTATGACCGCTCCTCCCCAAGGAGCCTCGCACAACAAGATTGCTAATCAATCCTTTCTCATTACATAACACCATGTCTAAGATGGCCTGATCTCTAGTTGGTTCCTCGACATATTAATCCAGGAAACCATCCCATATACACTCTAGGAATTCCTCCTCCACAGTATTGTTACTAATTTAGTTAGCCCAATCTATATGTAGAGAAAAGTCACCCATGATAACTGCTGTGCCCTTATTGCACGTGTCTCTAATTTCCTGTTTAATGGCATCCTCAACCTCAACATTACTGTTTGGGGGTCTGTATACAACTCCCACTAACATTTTCTGCCCCTTGGTATTTCTCAGCTCTACCCATGCAGATTCCACATCATCAGAGCTAATATCCTTCCTTACTATTGTGTTAATCTCCTCTTTAACCAGCAATGCTACCCCACCTCCTTTTCCTTTTTGCCTGTCCTTCCTGAATATTGAATACCCCTGGATGTTGAACTCCCAGCCTTGATCACCCTGGAGCCATGTCTCCATAATCCCAATTATATCATATCTGTTTACATCTATTTGCGCAGCTAATTCATCCACCTTATTATGAATGCTCCTCACATTAAGACACAAAGCCTTCAGACTTGTTTTTTTAACACTCTTAGCCCTTTTAGAATTATTATTTACTGTGGCCCTGTTTGATTTATACACTTGAGTTCTCTGCCTTCCACTTTTGCTTTTCTCCTTCCTGTTTTTTGTTTCTATCCTTGCTTCCCTTTCCTCTGTCTCCCTGCACAGGTTCCCAACCCCCTGCCATTTTAGTTTAAACCCCCCCACAGAACTATGCAAATGTTCCTCACCCCAGGATTTGGGACAAGGAATGCAACCATAGGCAGGGCAAAAGTTCTGCCATGCTACAAATCCACCTCCAAATATCCTCCCAGGACTACATCCATGTAGCATGTAGCAACCAGAGCATCCTCCATTAATGCAATGCAAAACTTAAATGAAAAGATCGCTCAACAAGAAGTGATAACTAGCTCGGGATCACAAATGCTTAGTTTCCTGAAAGTTCCGCTGACTCCCATATTCTGAAGTAATCTGCCATCCTGTATCCATTTGAGGGAGACAGAGGCTGAATGGCTGGCTATTTGGAATATGAGTTGTATGGTGCAAGGCTAGCTCATGGCCCCTTTCCACAAATCAGGTGAAAACAGCTTCCTCAGTAGAAATACTTTATTCCACAAGTGCATTTATTTGAATTATATGGAACTTGTTCTTCACCTAGAAGATATTTTGTTTAAATATGTATTTTTTCCTCTAGTAGATCATATGCTTAATCATAATGTATATCTGAGTGCTTTCATACAACTGATTGGTACAGTTATAAACCACAGAGAATGTTCAAGAGGATTTTAACGTGAAACATAAAAAAGATAGAAAACATAGAAAAATAGGAGCAGGAGTAGGACATTTGGCCCTTTGAGTCTGCTCTGCCATTCAATATGATCATGGCTGATCCTCAATCTCAATACCATATTCCCGCTCTCTCCCCATACCACTTAACAGCACTATGGGAGTACCTTCACCTCATGGACTGCAGCAGTTCAAGAAGGTGGCTCACCACCACCTTCTCAAGGGCAATTCGGGATGGGCAATAAATGCTGGCCTTGCCAGTGATGCCCACATCCCAGGAATGAATTTTTAAAAAAGTAGTCTGGGCCGGCTGAGTGAGAGGCAACTGCAAGTGCAATGGTGAAGTGGCGGGGAGGGAGCAGGAATGCTGCCAGTGGGTTTCTGCTCCATGATTCCCACACCACTACCTTATGTTGTCTGTTCAGCCAGCCCAGTGGTCTGCTGGAGGACAGATCTCTGGCTAGCTGAGACACTCTGCAAGCCCTTTTCAACTGAGGGGCCCAGAGTCTGAAGCTTGACATTCCATAGAAGTTGTTTGGTGTTCCACAGAAGCTGCAATGACTGCAGTGGAAGCTGCAACCTCAGTCATCAGACACTGCATGATGTTTTGCTCCACAGGATGCTGAATGGAATTGGCCAGCCTCTCCACGCTGGACAGGATGAGTTCCAGGCTCTGCGTCAAGCCATGGGCCAAGCTGGAGGTAGACACCTCCATTCCCATAACCATGACCCCGAGGCATTTCAGCCAGATCTCCATTGCACCAAGCATTTGGTTTGTCAAATCCATCAGTCTTCTTCTAAAGCTTGGCCCTGCAAGGTCCTCATCTGACTCCTGTACAGCAGAACTAGTATATGACCTAGCCCCCAACCCCACCCCCCCCAGGCAAGGTAGCACCTGTGGTATCCCCACGACCCAGCGTGGCTGCTGCCCACTAGTTCCTGGTGTATGCCACTGTGAGAATCCCTGTTCAATCATAGCCTCGACATGGGACGCCAGTCTCTGAGTTGGTGCCTGTGGCAGCAGTAGCAATTGATGCAGTGCATTCTTCTTCGCTTTCCTCTTCCTCCGGTGTGGGGGGGGGCGGGTTGGTGGTGAGGTGCCTCTTCCTCTGCTCTGCCTGTGGCCATGTTGTCTGCCACTCCCCTCCCGATTACTGCTAGCACTGCCTCCTCAAGGGGAGTGATCTCATGGATTTGTGCTTCCTCTCCCCCGGTCAGGTCCTGCTGGTGCCTACTATATGCTACCTTATTCTGGAAGAGAAAGAGTGGTGATTGTGAATGAGTGTATTGGCAGGTGTGTGTGTTTGTGTGTATGTGATGCCTCACATGGTTGAAGAGCTGTGAGCTGTGCCTGAGGTGTGAGTAGTGCCTGTGAAAGATGCAGCAGTGTGGGGTATGTGAATGTCAGTGTATAGTTAGATGGTGGATGAAGTGTGTTGAGGTTGTGATCTTGATGCTGGTACAGTTATTGAGCAGTGCGTTTGTGAGATGGGATCATACCTTGACCACTCGTGTCAAATCGTTAAATTTTTTGTGGCATTGGAGCCATGTCCTGAGGGCAGTGCTCCTGGTTGTGACTTCCTTGGTAATCTCCTCCCCATCCACCACATTAGCTGCCTCTATGACTTCCTTCCCCCCTGCGAGTACAGGACATCCCTTCTCCACTGTACCTCCTCTACCAGCACCTCCAATGCCATCTCTGAGAACCTGTGAGCCCTCTTCCTCAGTCCCTGAGCCATCCTGATATGTGTTGTCTGTCAGCCAGTGCACTCCACACCTTCAGTGGAAGTGCATGTTGGGAGGCTACATATTCATGATGGGATAGACTATACAATGTGTGTGGAAGGAATAGGGTCCCCGTCTACTACTCTACTGCACTTCCCTGCTCAACAATCTGGTGGACAATTCATCCTCAGGATACAACAGATTACTACAGCTGAAGACAAGTAATTCACACAGATACAAAAACAAAATACTGCGAATGCTGGAAATCTGAAATAAAAAAAGAAAATGCTGGGAATACTCAGCAGGTCAGGCAGCATCTGTAGAGAGAGAAACAGAGTTAAAGTTTCAGGTTGATGACGAAGGGTCAACGACCTGAAACATTATCTGTTCCTCTCTCTACAGATGCTGCCTGACCTGCTGAGTATTTCCAGCATTTTCTGTTTTTAAATTCAAATGTTCTTCCTAAGAAAATTTCCCAGTGGAATCTGCAGATTCCAAGGGCTAAAAACTTATCTTTGGATTGTATAAGCATCATTAGAAAATGCTTGTGCTTTAAGTATTGATAAATTAATATTAAAAGTACTATCTTGTAAAATTGTATTAATAACATAAGAACATAAGAAATAGGAGCAGGAATGGGCCATTCAGCCCCTTGATTCAATAAGATCATGGCTGATCATCTACTTCAACTCCACCTTCCCGCACTATCCACATATCCCTAGAGTCCAAAAATCTATCGATCTCAGTCTTGAATATATTCAACAACTGAGCCTCCACAGCCCTCTGGGGTAGAGAATTCCAAAGATTCTAGAAAGGAGAACGAAAACGGTGGATATTAAACATCCTCGTAGGTATTACTCATGAGAATTTAATTCTTAATCAATACATTTAGACTGGCAACTTCATAAAATTTTCATGTTAATTGATATCAGATAATTATTTAGGCTACAATCCTGGATACAGCTGTCATTCATGATAAACATAAGCCTGCCACAATGTTGCACCCAAGCTTTATTAGACCAATTTGTTGTAGGAGTCAATTTAACAGCATCTGTCATTAGTAAGACTTGCCCTTGCACATTTAGGTTTTTTAAATTTTTTTGTGGCAAGTTGCTGAAAGTGTGACCTGATAATGGCACAGCGAGGGAAACTGGGCATCTGGGACCTGTAAGAACAGGGTGAGCAACTGTATATCTCCTTAACCAATCAGATTGAAGTATTGTGAAATTAAGAGTGCAAGGATAGAGAAGGAATTGCAAATTAGAGTGGGTGAATTCAATGACAAATCATGTACAGAAAGAGAAATAGAGGGGGAAGAATGATTGGATTAAGAGAGAGAGAAAAGAGACAGAAATGAAAAGTAAAAACCAAAATTTTTGATTAGAATTTTTAAAATCGCCAACAATTAAAACCTGAAGGAATGAAACTTTGCACTTGTAATACTTAATTTTCAGTGCCAGAGAGTTTATTGGGCAGTAATTAATATTTATCCCATCATTAAAAGGGTACTTAGACTGAAATGGACAAGACTTAACTTTCTGCGTGGCTTTAGTTCGTACCTATCAAGTAAGTACAGGATCTTCATGCCGCTCAGTGCATTTCAATGGTGAAGCAGACAGTGGGATATTGTTTTCGTGAAGCTAATGGTGGAGCGGCACAGCTCAGACAGCAACTTTTGGAAATTCACATTTAACCACGCATCTGCCTTCTCCTGAAGTTGCTGCAGCATAAATAACGGTGAGCACTCTTAGCTGCACCATTATCTTGACAGCAAATGATGGCCCATCATATATACTTGTGGATCTCTTGTGCCTTTAATCATGACGATGCAAGGGATGGGGGTCCAAAGGCAGCTGGAAGGGATAGAAATAATCAGGATAAGGATGGAACAAGTCAAGGTCTGGCAAGTCAGGTTGGGTCATAGAAAAGCTGGGAAAATTAATCGGATTACATTTGAAGATCATCTGTACAACAATAACCTAATTGACAGCAGACAGCATGGATTCAGAAGGGAAGATTCTGTCTGGCTACCCTCCTTGACTTCTGTGAGTATGTGACAACACAAATGGATTGTGGTAAGCCCTATGACGTGGGCTCCCAAAGGCTTTGATAAAGTTACACATAAAAGCCGATTAATTAAAGCCAAAACTGTGGGGATTCAGGGTAAACCAGAGGAATGGATAAGAAACAAACTGAAGGGTGGGAAACAATAGGCTGGATTTTGTCATTGGGGGCGGGCTGTGGGCATGTCAGGTGGTCAGCGTGTCAGGACCCTGCCTCCGATGTGAGGTGGGACAAAAGTGCGATTTTGTCCTAATTGGGCACTTGATTTCCAGCTTGTGGGAACCCCTAGCCTGTTAGGTCCGTGTATCTTAATGTTGTGTCCTTCAATAATCAGACAACAGACTGCAGGGAACGATTCAACAGGTGTTTACTGAATGAGGGTTAGTCTAGAACTAACTGTACAGATCCCTACTCAGGGTTTATATACAGGTGTGGTCACTGCCAGTACTACAGTATACAGGAGCTGTAAAAAGTAGTTCTCCCCTTAAAGGTACATACATTACATAGCCCAATAAGTCTTTTGATACTGAAACTCGCCTCAGATGACGTCATCTATGCAGCTGGATTTAAGGCCTGCAAGCAGCCTTGGTTCTTTTCAGCCTTACAACTTTATCAACATACTTCTGAGGGATTCCTACTGCAACTATGTCCAGCACCAGACCAAAATGTGCACCCAGGTTCGATGAGCCCTCCCTCCAAGCTCTGGTGGAGGGAGCAAGAGCAAATAAGGAAGTGCTCTTTCCTTCCTCAGGGAGGAAAAAGCCTCCACAGCAGACCAAAGCTATGTGGCTGCAAGTGGCACAGGAGGTGAATGCCATTTCAATGTGCAGCAGAACCTGGCTGCAGTGCAGAAAGAGGTTTCATGACTTTCTCCGCACAGGAAAAGTGAGTATTCCATCCCCATGACCCTCAATCTGATCCCCATCGCCTCTCATCACCAGCACTCTGCTTTGTCAACCTCCTCCTCCACATTCCACTTCACCCTTACATCCATGCACCCTTACCCATTCCCTCTCTCTGTATGTTCACATTCACTTAACTATTCAACTATGCAGCCCTCACATTCCCTATCATTGTGATGCTATGACAACAACTTACAACACACAGGGAGGGCCCTTGGTCTTGGCACCTCACTCCATCTTTATCTCCTACTAAGCAACTATGCTATGGATTCTCTACACTCACTCCTTCATTCTCACTCAAACTCCACTTGTGTCCCTCATTGCAGGAAAAGAGAGCCCACAATAAGAGGGAGAGGGCAAGGACAGGAGGAGGGCCACCCTCAATAGCCCAGCTCACCACTGCAGAGGAGGCAGCACTGGAGATCGTGGGAGTGGAGGAGGATGCGCAAGTGGGGGATGGACAGACGGGCACATCACAGCATGCTGGTGACAGAATAGTTTTGTATCTCTCTCATTGACATTGCATGAGTGACTGATATGGGCTATGATGCTTCAATGTGCATGCAATGTTTAGCTCACATGTCTAACTCTTTCCTTTATATCCTGACAGGACCATCGACAGCCTCCCTCCCCACTGTCCGGAAGGAACAGCCTGATCCAGAAGACTCCTCAGAGGAAACTGCAACCTCTGAGGGCGCAGCGTCAGCAGAATTCAGCGAACCCTGCACCAGCGCAGACACTCACACCTCGGTGGGACCTTCGCGAGATAGAGTAGAGTTGCCACCTGTTGATCACAACTCACAAGTGAGCATCAGCAGATGGTGGAGACAGGGACAGCAGTGGAGAGTCCTCATTGGAGGGCGCAGGATTCTCCCAGCTTGGCTCCGCTGCATTTCGACCCTGTGCCTCTGGGTCCATCCAGAAGGAGAGCAGTGCTGGAACTCCAGGAACAGATGCAGGAGTCTCTGGCAGGTTTTGTCTCCAGGGTCACTGCGAGTGTGGAGCGAATGGAGGAGTCCATCGCTAACTTGAGCAGAGCCTTTGTGGAGGCATTGGCGCATGAACGCATCACCACAGAAAGGATGGCAACCTCTGTGGAAAGGATGGCTAACTCCCTCGTAAGGCTGGCTACTGTAGAGAAGAGGATGGTTACGGTAGAAAAGAGGATGGCTACGGCCGTGGAGGAGCTTAGTCACCAGCGTCTTGAAAACATGGTAATTGTTCAGGATAGACTGACATCTCTTGAGCAGCGATGGTCAGCTATTGAGCAGAGAAACCAGACCTTCATGGAAGTCCTCTGGAGTAGGACTTCCAGTGCAGAAACGGGTCCTCATGGCCCCCCTGAAGTGCAGCAAGGTGCTGTCAAGCCACTTGCTAGCTCTGAAGTGGGGCTGACCCATGAGAAGGATGTTGATGGCAGGGAACAAGGAAGTGGGAGCTCCTCTCCAAGCGCTCACCACTGCAGAGCCCTCGGTCAGAGCCTTACCAGAGTCCTCACCCAACTGAGATGGGCGTCTCAGCCCCTGCACAGCCGCAGGAGCAGCAGACTGTTGCCGAGCCCTCACAGGCTCGCAACGCCAGAGGAAACTCGCCAAAGTTGTTGAAGCAGGAGCAGCCAGAAAGTGAGCAAGGGGCCTCCACATCTGCTGAAGCCACAGGGGAAGCACCACGTAGGAGCATGCGTAAGAGGAAGATAATGCACAAGTATTCACAAGGGTAGTCACTTGGGTGTTCTGTTGTGTTTAATTTTGAAAAGCCATCCGTGAATTGTGATGATAAAAAAATTTGATGGCAAACTGTTGAAGTTGTGGCCTGTGTCATTTCGCAAATGGGACTTCCACATTGAGGGCTTAGGGCAACATCCAATTGTCAGTATGGTCGTCAGAGTGATAGGAATCCGCAGATTTTTGCCCATTGTCGATGCTCTGGTAAGAAGGTGCGAGGCAAAAGTGTTTGATTTGGCAGGCTAAGCAAATCTAGCCAAGAAGAGTGCGTCCCTTGCATCCCAGGAAGCAATGTGCTCACGTGCTGCTGCCGCTGGTTAATGCGCACCCGCAAGTTGTTCGTTGTCGCTCTCCTCCTCCTCCTGCTCCTCCTCCTCATTTGAGGAGGATATGCGATCAGCCACTTGTACCTCAGCCAGCTGCAAGCCATGATGCTGTGCCATGTTGTGAAGTGCACAGCAGACCACAACGATTCTGGAGACCCTGGCTGCTGAGTACTGCAGGGCTCCAACTGATCTATCAAGGCATCTAAATCACATCTTCAGCAAGCTGATGGTTTGCTCGATTATGGATCTGGTGGACATGTGGCTGGAGTTGTAGCTCTCCTCAGCTTCGTTTGATGGGCTCCTCAACGGCATCATTAGCCATGTCTTCAGGGGATAGTCCTTGTCTCCAAGTAGCCATCCGCAAAGTTGGTCTGGCAAATTGAAGAGTGGAGGCACGCTAGACTGGTGCAGGATGAAGGAGTCATGGCAATTACCATGGTACTTGGCGCAAACATGCAAAATGTCATTCTTGTTGTCACACACCAGATGCACGTTGAGGGAGTGAAAGCCCTTGCGATTGACAAAAATACCTGACTTGTGATGGGGTGCCTTAAGGGCCACATGTGTGCAGTCTATGATGCCCTGCACCCTTGGAAAGCCTGCCAGATTCACAAACCCAACCGCACGCGCGGTTACACTTGCTTGACCCTTGGAGAAGTTGATGTAATTGTGCGCGATGGCAAAGATGGCATTGGTAACCTACATGATGCAAGTGTGTCCGGCCACCTAGGAGATGCCACTGATGTCTGCTGTTGATCCCTGGAATGTGCCTGAAGCAAAAATGTTGAGTGCGGTGGTGACTTTGGCGGCCACTGGTAAGGGGTGTCCACCCGCTCCTCTGGGCTCCAGGTCTTGCTGCAGCATTGCGCAGATGTCACCCAGTACCTCTCGCGAAAGTCTGAGCCTTCTTTGGCACTGCTGCTCAGTCATGTTGAGGTAGCTCATCCTCTGTCTGTAAACCCTGTTTTGAGGGTATCTCCTGCGGCGACGTGCTTCCATGCGCCTTCTGGCCTGTGCAGCTTCAGGTGGGTGAGCAGCAGCTTGGCGCTCCTGTTGTTGCTCCTGCAGTTGGTGCTGCTGTTGTTCAGGGTTTTGCTGCTGCCGCGACTAGTCTTTGTCCGAATCTGATGTTCAGGAGGAAAGGAAATAAATGTTTCCCATTCTTCTGGTATAAACCTCAGTTGAGGAAACGCTCAGTCAAGATGGGGAGAGGCGTTTCCCAGGAGGCCACACTGGATATGGGTCTTAGGGGGAAAAATTCAGTTGTTTGCACCTCCCGTTAGCACCTTAAGAGGGCGCTAATGGGGCGCAAAGCAACTAGCACCCGGGCGCGGCAATGTTTGCGCCGCTCGCAAAATTAACTGGACATTTTGCGGTGGCATTAAACACTACCGCCACGATCTCCTGCACCGGCAGATCATGACGACAGTCGACTGCGCAACTCCCCGGTAGCACCCTGGACCGGATATTGAGTGGCGCTCCCTGTATTACCGCCTGCTGCTAGCAATGACAGGTTGAGGGGAGCATTTTGCAGCCGGGAAGGAACTGGGGGAGTGTTATTTAAAGGTGACCGCTTCCTGCCTTTTTTTGTTGGTGACATTTTTGCACCACGCATTCTGAGAGAGCGAGAGAGAGTCTTTTGAAAAGATTCATCGCTGTGTGAAGCAGTTTTGGATACTGAGCAGCACTTGGCAGGTTAATTTTGATTTGCCCTTCCTTGTATCGATTTAGAAGAGACTATGGGGTCTGCACCCTGAGCTCTTTCCCTGGCTCTCTCCATTGTTCTTTCCAGCAGATTTGATGTACAGGTCTCTCCAGGCTGAGATTCAAGGCTGCAATGAGCAGGATGTGGATGGACAGCAAAATCAACCCTCCCCTTTAAGATAAAAACAGAAAATGCTGGAGAAACTCAGCAGGTCAGGCAGCATCTATGAAGAGAGAAACAGAGGTAACGTTTCAGGTCGATGACCTTTCATCAGAACTCCCCTTAAAGGGGAGTTCAGGTGATTGATATGTGCATGAGTGCAAAGGTAAGTGTGTTTGGTGTGTCTAAAGTGATTAAAGAAGTTTAAATGACCTTATCTTACCTTTTCAGCCTTCCTTCCTTTAGGTCTCGGGAGTCCCTCATCTCACTGGTACAGAAAGCAGAATGGTTGCGAACTGTCAAAAGTGACAGTCTTCAGCTTTCTGTGCAGGAAAGATTTCTAACTGAGTCTGTGGAGAAGGACTCAGGTTAGAAGTAAGACTGTCAGCGTTTGACAGCTTCAAACAGCTGTGAAACGCTGATATTTCATCTGTCAAAACCTCTTGACAAATGAAATTTCAGTCTGTGACGTCACCTGTTGCCAGGTGGCCCTTAATTGGCCTGCTGAGCCTGCTGGGCGGGCTCAACAAGATCAATCAAGTTAAAATCGTGTGGGTTGGCCACATCTCGATAGAGGTGGGACTACAACCCCGAAAGTTGTAGTCCCGCCTCCTACCAGACTCCTGAATGAAAATCCAGCCCGTTATCTCCCGGGAAAGGCAAAAAACTAAGGAAATAAGGGAAAAAATAAATTTGCAAAATTCCTCTCCGACCCTCTCAGATGATCAAAATTAGTCCAGGAGATCACGTTGACCATGGGCCGGAAATTTCCCATTGCCATGTGTGCGGGTTTGGAGGAAGGTCAGCTGTAAAAATAGCGAAAATAGGCAGCGTATCGGGAACCCCCCATCATCCTGTCTCCTCTCGCCTTCAACTCAGGCGCATTAACGGGAGAGGCGGACGACCTAATTAAAGTCGTTAAATCCTTTTAATCAGACCCTTAACAGGCTTTTTAACTGCAGCTACTGAATTTAATGGCATGAGCACGGGAAGCACGCAGCTCGAGAACCTCGCCTGTGAAGGGAAGTCGGAAGTTCTGTGGCCATTATTCGAGGGCAATAATTGACAGCTGAGAGTAACCGATAAATAGAAACACCTTACACCTCAATAGTTGCCTTAGGGAAAGGCTGTTGATGACTCCATTCTGTGCACAGATTTAGGTTTCTGGAGTTTGCAGGTCATTTCTGCAACCTCAGAAGCCACTCTCAGCACATTGCTTCTCAGTATTAGAACCTTGAGGGTTTGTCCCTCTGATTGCTACTTCACCTGCCAACTACTACATCAGATATGGTGCTGCTTATACTGTCTCACCTTGGTCCTCAGAACCGGACCAAGATGAGCCCCACCACAAACAACACCAGCCACACAAGCAGCAACAGCAGCAACCACAACAGCAGCCTTCTCCTCAATGACCTGATGCTCCACAGGAGAGAGGTGGCACCACAGGGCTGCGGTGCACTGAAGGGGAGACCCCCAACACAGCGTATACAGGCAGAGGATGATCTTCCTCAACATGACTGAGCAGCAGTGCCAAAGGAGGCTCAGGCTATCGGGCCAGGTCGTCGACATTTGTAACTTGCTGGAACAAGACCTGCTGCCCAGAGGTCCTGGTGGACACTCCTTGCCAGTGACTGTCAAAGTCACCACTTCCGTCAACTTCTTCACCTTAGGCTCCTTCCAGGGATCTGCAGCAGACGCTTGCAGGATCTCGCAGTCGGCTGCCCACAGGTGCATCACCCAGGTGACCGATGCCATGTTTGACAAGCTAGCCAATTATATCAACTTTGCCACTGATGAAGCCAGTGTTACTGAACGGGCGCTCAGCTTTGCAACTCTGGCTGGCTTCCCACACGTGCAGGGTGTCATCGACTGCACACATGTGGCCATGAAAGCACCCCCACATCACCCAGGAGAGTTTGTGAACCACAAAAACTTCCACCCCCTCAATGTGCAGCTCGTCTGCAACCATAAAAAGGATGATTATGCACGTGTATGCCAGATTCCCTGGCAGCTGTCATGACTTTTTCGTTCTGCAGCAGTCCACCCTCCCTCAGCTCTTCACACCTCCAAACAGACTTACCAGCTGGCTGCGTGGAGTCAAGGGCTATCCACTGAAGACTTGGCTCATGACACCCCTGAGGAAGCCAAGTACTGAGGCCGAGGAGCATTATAATGAGAGCCACCAGATGTGTCATAGAGCAAGCAATTGGCATGCTGAAGATGTGCCTCCAGGGTGATCCACAATCGTTGACTACAACAATAGGGGGAACCTAAGGATCTCTCTGGATGGAAGAATTAAAATGGCTGAATGGCTATCCTCATCTGTAGTGATCTTGTGAGCATATGTTTGTATCATTGAATGACATAAAGCTCTAAGAATAATGACCCAGAATTCGCGGTCGGCAGCGTAGCTAAGGAGTACACCGCCGACATCCGAACAAAATCCTCATTTTCCTCATGTGAAACCCCCCCCGCCCTCTTCGAGAAGTTGTTTTCTAACGTTGCAGAGTTGTGCGCAGCGTAGTGGCTCACGGGTCCCAGGAACGCACCGTTGTGCTTATGTGAACCTGGAATCACATGGGGCGGTGCTCCTTTCACTTCCTGACACTTGGCCAATCAGGAAACAGAGGAGATCGTTGATTTGCCCACAACTCATTTTAAATAATTTAGCAGCTAGAAATGCTATTTTACTGATAAATTACATAATTGCAATAGTATTTAATACACAAACCAAGATTTCAACATTACCAGAATTCGATCAAACACTGAAAAGTCTTCAAATGCTTTTTACTGAAGGTGACCATAAAACCATAAAACTCGATTAGGATGCTTTTATACAAAGCATGCAGTTGAATTAACATTGGCCCTTTCATTCTGGGCCATGACAACATAAACCTATAATTACAGTCTTATAGTCCTATCGAATTTGTTTCTATTAGACTAACTAACATTTGATTAATTTAAATAATCCAAAATCGAGAGTTTAAATGTCTGATAACATGAGGAAATCATGAAAGTGAATTAAATCCTATCTAAATAGAAGTTGGGAGACAATTAAACCGAAACTACAAAAGGCTTTTGGGCAGCAAAGACGGTGACACAAAAAGGCTGTGTTTTCAAACTCGAACAAATGAAAGTTTCTTTCAAAGTTTGTATCCACTCAGACGCAACCAGTGCCTTATTGTTATGGGCTGTAGCATAAACCTAGCTCAACATTAATACAATTTTCTCATTCCCCCCCTTAAGCTGTGCAACAAACAGGCTCCTGCGCCTATTTACACCAGACGTAAAAATTTTCAGGGTAATTAAATAGGGTTCCACAGTAGGTGAACAATTCGCCCAACTTTTCGCCAGATTTGGATGAGGAGGTGAAACATACAGCGAAGCCAATGAGCAGTCGGAATTTGACAGATCGCAAGTTCAGGATTTAGCGCATGCGCAAATCCCGAACTTGCAGTCAATTTCAAAGGCGGTATGACACTGTACTCTGAGAGTACACTGTCATACCGACCGTGAATTCAGGGCCATTATATTAACCACAATGCTGTAGAATCTTTTTCAGAAATCGCACATTTCAATATCACATGTTGCTGCAATTTCATTCGTGGATGAGTAATTATATAAGAAAACAGGCAATCTCCCATTTTTTTATTAAAAGAGGAATTTTGGACTGTAGTCAATGATTCCCATGAAAATAGGAAAAGGTATTATGTACAATTTTTTTAAAGGTTTGGGAAAAGGGCAGGGTGCTGAATAATCTTCAGTGCTGTATTATTCTATATTTCCAATCAGTTTTTTGGATAAGTAAAAAGCTACCATGCTTCATTATTATTTGGGTTTTTAAAAATCCACAGCAGCACAATGAATACATTAATCTTGCAATGTCATTTAACAGAACAAATAATGCAGAGATTAAAAGAATGCTCTTTAATTGTATATTTTGCTATTCATCAGAATAATTATGTTCCTACAATTTTATGGAAACAATTTCAAAGACACTTGAATTTTTGAATGGATGCGCCTTCTAATGTAATGAGAAAGAAACTCCCAATTTTGTTTTGCTGTGTACAGGTGTATGCGCCTGTGTGCTGAAAGTGATATTGAACAATAAAACAAAAAAAGACATTTTTAAAATCTTTTATTAGAGAGGATTTGAAATTATGCTGCGCAGAGATTAGCGTACAGATGCTTATCTCATTTATGTCAATTCCTTGCTCTATTATTTCAATGGAGAAATTAAACCCTTTAAAATAAATGAGTTATAATGGTGCTAAACACTTATGCTCATTTTCGCAGTGTATTTTAAAGGCCAAAGAATGATATTATGTATGAAACGACAAACCTATATTTTATAAATATATATATATATATATATGCATATGCTTGTTTGTTTGTGTGTGGGTGTGTGTATGCATATATATTGATAATAATTGCATGTTTTTAACAAAATGTCTTAATGCCAATGCAATCTGCATGTTTTTATGCATTTAAACGAAAAATGCGACATCATATTCAGCACTTTCGATATCTCTGTGTTTGGGAGTCATATAAAAGAAGTCTGGAGAGGAGTGACATGATCCAGAGGATTTTATTTTATTTTTGATGAACTTAGTGTTTATCAAATTGAGGAATGTCAATTTTGATGAATGAGCTTTTCTTTCACTTTTGTCAAACAGTGTCAGCATGAAATACTCCCAGATCAGAGTTAAACCATTCTGGCGCACTCCTAAATTGTGCCTTAATACTATCTCCAAAGGATATCACTCTGTTTTTCCATTTTCATGCAGCTATTTTTGTGCTCTCTCAGTAAGGTTGCCAGTTTAGTACCAAATTATGGCCTGTTTTATACTTTTAACCCATGTACACTAGGAAATTGTTTAATAAAATATAAAAGCAAAATACTGCAGATGCTGGAAATCTGAAATAAAAACAGAAAATGCTGGAAATACTCAGCAGGTCAGGCAGCATCTGTAGAGAGAGAAACAGAGTTAACGTTTCAGGTCAATGGGCTCTTACACTGTTCCAACGAAGCTCAACGTTAGCTCGAGGAACAGCACCTCATCTTTCGATTAGGCACTTTACAGCCTCCTGCACTCAACATCGAGTTCAACAATTTCAGACCATAACCTCTGCCCCTATTTTATTTTCACATGGCAGCTGTTGATGATTCTGCCATTGCCATTTACACCTCATCTAGACTCATCTTTTGTTTCTTAACTTGTCCAATTACCTTTGCCTTTTGCCTTGCACCATCATCCCTTTTGTCTCTTAACCTCTCCTGCCTTCCATCCTATCACAGACTTTCCCTTTTGTTCTTTCCTCTCCTCCCCCCTCTCCCTGCCCCTACACTTGCTTAAAAACCTTTTACATCTCTAACTTTTCCAGTTCTGATGCAGGGTCATCGACCTGAAACATTAACTCTGTTTCTCTCTCCACAGATGCTGTCTGACCTGCTCAGTATTTCCAGCATTTTCTGTTTTTATTTTAGGAAATTATTTAAGACTGGCAAAATACATTCCATATGGAATCATGGCAGCTGGCAGAGAGAGACTCTCATCTCAATAACTGAAGCAAGACTAGGTGTTGAAAAGGACTGCATTCTAATTTAACAACTAAAACTTGCATTTATATAGTGCCTTTAACGCAGTAAAATATCCCGAGGCACTTCATAGGAATCAGACAAAAATTGACACTGAGCCGAAGAAGGAGACATTAGGACAGGTGACCAAAAGTTTGATGAAAGAGGTTTTAAACAGCGTCTTAAAGGAGGAGAGAGGGGTGGAAAGGTTATCGACCTGTAACGTTAACTCTGTTTCTCTCTTCACAGATGCTGCCTGGCCTGCTGAGTATCTCCAGCATTTTCTGTTTTTATTATATATTATATTAGTGGAGAGGCAGAGAGGTTTAAGAATGGAATTCCAGAGCTTAGGGTCTAGGCAGCTGAAGGCACAGCCACCAATGATGGGCAAAGGAAGTGAGGGATGCACATCCCACGGCTCTGCCTTCATATTCACAATATAATGGGAAATTCCTACCTCAAATAGTAATGATTTGTCCATGTACTATGACATACAGAAAGAATGGTTTGCATACTGAAACAAACCAGCACCACCACTCATTTTACTTTTAAATATCACCATCAAAAACATTGGTGGTGCAGGTTTCTACATGGACAAATCATTACTATTAGCATTTCTGAATGAGACTTAGCCATTTTTGGGAGGGAAAACAGACCTTTTTCTGAAAGTGCTTTACCTGTGGAGCATGGTTCTTTTGAGGTAGGGATTTCCCATTACATTGTGAACATGAAGGTAGATTGAGATGTGTGACATAGGATATCAGGGGGGGGAGAAATTCGGTATCGTCCCATTTGGGGCGCTTATTTTTGAAATCCTGAAAAATTAGTGCCAGGCGCTAATAATTTTGAGCTTCCACTAAATTGGCTGTCAGCACTCCTGGAAAGAACTGGAGCGCTAAATCAAGCGCTAATGACCTAAGCAGGGTGCTACAGGAGCGCTAGCAGCAGAGCGATAATGAACTTCAGGTGCTATGCAATCAGGAATGATCCTTCACACTGGCCCCTTCCAGCTCTTAAAGGGGAGGTTGCATCATTGTGCAGGTCCTCATTATCCGCATTGCTGGCTGTGAAGACGAGCTGCAAGGAACTCAATCCCCTGATCGTGATGGCTGATCCCACTCCCAGGGAGAGATCTCATCATTTCATGGATGAGGCATTGGAGGCATTGTTCAGGGGAGTGGAGCAAAGGAGGGCAGTGCTGTTCCTGGAAGGAGGCCATTGCCCCAGGTCTTCAGGGCAATGTGGAGGGAAGTGGCCCAGGAGGTCTCGGCAAGTAGTGTGGTCGTACGCCGCCTGACACTGTGCCAGAAGAAATTCAACGACCTCACTCGGGTGGTCAAGGTAAGTACATGCTTCAACAGGTCCTACATACAAGCATCTGAACCTCAGTCTGTACACACTGCACAAACCACCACACCCCCACCAGTCACCCACCCACAAGCATCTGCACCTAATTAAACTCACATCCACATCTCACACCTTGCTTACGTTCACAGCTATTCAACTACAGCAGGCATATCTCCCAAACACATATCTGGACTCTGACTAACAGACATTCGTTTCTCTTGCAGGCCAAGATGGCCCACAATAGGAGGGAGCAGCAGAGAACAGGCAGGGGTGATGCGCAGCTCCAGCAGCTCTCAGGCCTGGAGGAGCGAGTGCTGTAACTCATTGGGCAGCAGGTGGTGGGCAGTGCGGCCGTCGGCAATGTCGACCCCCTTGGAAGCAACAATGGTATGTTCACCCCCTCTCCTTCCCTCATCCCACTTCCCCCTCACACCACAAACCTTTCTCGCTTTCCACCTCCTGATACTGTCTGCATTCCTTCCTCCCTTCCTGCCCCCCCTGCCCTCACCTTAACACAAGTCTTATGCCTTTATGCTTTCAGAGAATCAGTAACTGGATGACCAGCCTGTCCCTGAGCCTCCCACTGAGAGTGAGGAAGGAGAAGAGGAGGAGAAACAAAGTATCGCATCACTGCATCTCTCACCCGAATGCACCATCTCAGACACTGGCACTACACGATCTTTAGAGGCAAGTTTAGCACTGGGTGAAGCACCGCGGATGAGTGGGCTGCAGCAAAGCCAGGGGGAAAGGGTAGCTCGGCAGCCAGCTTCCCAGAGGGCGAGTTCACGGCCATGTTCTGCTGCACAGAACTCAGATGAGGACCTCGATGGGGAGGCGTTCACAAGCAGGGTGATGGCCATGCACACCGAGATGATAGGTACAATGGTAAGGGTGCCCGACAGCCTCTCGGCAATGGTAAGGAGCATGGAGGAGTCCGCCTCCAACATTGCACAAAGCTCTGCGCACACCATGGAGCCCATCATTTCTACTCTGCAGAGGATGGTAGACTCCCAGAGAGACTGTGCGGATCCAGACCTCATGACGCGTGTTATGGGCGACACAACGTCTTAGTGCTGTAATGCGGTCAATGGCTGGTGGCATCGAATCTCAGACTGCTCTCAAGCAGTCTCAGCTTGATGCCACACATGCTCTGACTGCTGCCATCGTGGCTGGGTCCACCACAGCCCACAGGGGATCTCACGGTGTCGCAGCAGGACACCAATCTGTGCTCCAGCAGATTGGTAGGGATGTTGAGGTGCTGCCCCGGGGGAGTGGCAGTACGTCAGTGGAGCAGGAACCTGCTGTGCTCTCTCAGGATGACAACATTCCTGATCCCACCACTGCCACTCCGCCATTTCTCTTGTCACTGCCTGTCATCCAGCCAGCCCAAACTGCCGCCGCCCATCCTGAGGTGGTGCAGTGTACAGCCGGGCCTTCCAGGCCCAGAGCTGGTCGAGCGCGTCCTGCAAGGCCATCTAACAATCAGCAGCCTTCCAGCAATCCTGCTGCAGCCACTGGGGAGACACTACGTAGGATCAGTAGATTAGGAAAAGGCACTGTAAAGAGGGGAAGTAAGGGTTTGCACAAGGGTGATTAGTTAATATTGTTGTTGTATATATGTGGTTCCTGAATTTGGATAAATTTATTATTGGAATGTTGCAGATTTGAGGCTGTGTCTCATTTCAGCTTTGGGATGTGGTATGAAATGAGAAATTGATCGAATAATTGGGTCGTGCTGAGCAACTGGGAAGTGGCCTCGAATTCATTGGAACCGAAGTCTGATGAGGCGGTCTGATGAGACCACCCTTCCACAAGGCCGACTAAGTGGTGGCCTCCTCCGTCACTGTTGTTCGTGCTCCTGTTCCTCCTCCTACTTCTCCTCATTTCCCTCTACCTCCTCCTGAGATGGTGTGGCTATGCCTGGTGGCAATGGCTGCGCCCTCATGATGGCCAAATTGTGCAGCATGCAGCAGACAACGATGAAAAAGGACACCCGATCAGCCGAGTACTGGAGGGCTCCTCCCAAGCGGTCAAGGCAGCGGAATCGTTGCTTAAGCACCCCAATGGTCTGCTCAGTGATGTTCCTGGTGGCAGCATGGCTCTCATTATATGAGTGCTGGCCAGGAGAGCTGGGGTTGCGGAGGGGAGTCATGAGCCAGGTGGAGAGCAGATAGCCCTTGTCTCCCAGCAATTAGCCGCGAGCTTGATATGGTGGATGGAAGATTGCTGGCACACTGGTCTGGCGCAGGATGAAGGCATCGTGTTACTGTTACTTCTTCAAGGAACTCCATTAAGTTTGTCAGACCTGACTTTCCTTTTACAAATCCATGTTGGCTGTCATTAGTTAACCCATGTTTCCATAGGTGAGTATTAATTGTCCGCTACTGTTATTAGGCTTTTTAGTCTATAGTTACCAGTTTTATATTTATTTCTCTTTTGAACAGAGGTGTTACATTGGCCACCCTCCAGTTCATGTCTTAGTCTATTTGAAAGATTGTGGTCAGAACCTCTGCTGTTTCCTCTCCGATTCGACAGTGCATGTCATCCAGGCTTGGTGCCTTTTCTACACTGACCTCCACCAGTTTCTTCAGCATTACTTCTCTAGCTGTAATTATTACACATCTTTCTCTTGTACCTTTTCATTCTCACTACTATACTCTTCTGTGAAAACTGAGGCAAACTACTAATTTAGTAACTCCACCATTGCAGAAGAACATAAGGACTTAAGAAATAGGAGCAGGAGTAGGCTATTCGGCCCCTCGAGCCTGCTCCACCATTCAATAAGATCATGGCTGATTTTCGACCTCAACTCCACTTTCTCACCGGATCTCTATATCCCTTGATTCCCTTAGAGTCCAAAAATTTATCTATCTCAGCCTTGAATATACACAATGACAGTCCTCTGAGGTAAAGAATTCCACTGATTCACAACCCTCTGAGTGAAGAAATTCCTCGTCATCTCAGTACCTAATGGCCGACCCCTTATCCTGAGACTATGCCTCCTAGTTCTAGACTCTCCAGCAAGGGGAAACAACTGCTCAGCATCTACCCTGTCAATCCCCTTCAGAATCTTATATGTTTCAATGAGATCACTTCCCATTCTTCTAAACTCCAGAGTATAGGCCCAATCTACTCAATCGCTTCTCATAGGATAACGCTTTCATCCCAGTAATCATTCTAGTGAACCTTAATTGCACCGCCTCCAAGGCAAGTAGATCCTATTTTGCTATCGTACAAATATATCCTTCCTTAGGTACGGAAACCAAAACTGTACACAGTACTCCAGGTGTGGTCTCACCAAAGCCCTGTACAATTGCAGCAAGATTTCCTTACTCTTGTACTCCAATCCCCTTGCAATAAAGGCCAACATGCCATTTGCCTTCCTAATTGCTTGCTGTACCTGCATGCTAACTTCCTGTGTTTCCTGTACAAGGACACCCAAATCCCTCTGAATACCAACATTTAATAGTTTCTCAACATTTAAAAAAATTTTGCTTTTCTATTCTTCCTACCAAAGTGAATAACCTCACATTTCACAATATTATACTCCATCTGCCACCTTCTTGCTCACTCACTTAATCTGTCTATGGCCTAGAAATTGGGTTTTGGCTTAGCCAGGGCATTAGCGCCGGAAGTTAGTGCCGGCGCTAAGTCCCCCTGCGCGTGCCAAAAATTCAGCAGGGCCGCGCCCAAACGGCTGCCGGCGCTACTGAAGGGTCTTTGCGGCGGTAAATCGGCGCTAACTGCCGTTTCGCGCCGCAATTCCGGCGCTGCGGCACCCGATGCGGTGCGGCAGGCTCGGGAAGTGCAGGCCTCCTCCTTCCGTTAAGGAGGAGCTGCCTGCACCCGGCCGCGGCCCGCGCAAATCTGTCTAAAAATGAGCCCGGCACCTCGGACAAGTGCCGGGCTTGCATCTGTTCCGGGGGGTGGGGGGGAGAAGTCCGGGGAGGGAGCTGCGGGCAGGCGGCCGGCGGGGAAAGCGGCCGGCCGCCGCGGGGCCTTTAATGCGCCGACGCAAACTCATGCAAGACTCTGTTGCCAGAGTCTTAGTTGCGGCTGCCACGGGCGAGGCGGCCGCAACTGAATTTCGGCGCTAGGGCCCGTCGGCATGGCAACCGGGACGCTGCGCACACCAATGACGTCATCGGTGCCGGCGCAGCGCTACCGGTGCAACGCCGATTTAGGGCCCCAGGGAATTTTTAAACTGGCCATAACTCTGGCGCTAGTCCCTCTAGTGCCTCAAAAGCGGCGCTAAGGCAACTGAATTTCTAGGCTCTTTGCAGACACTTTGGCTGGAATCATCTGCACATAGGTGGGTTGGGGGCAGGGGGCCTCCGAGGTGGACGGGGAGGTCAGGTTTCAGGTAGGCACTGCCAGATTTAATGGCAGGGCCTGATTTGCACATGAGGCCTCGGTTTCCCGCCCACAGCCAGCCAGATTCAGAGGCTGGCTGGCTGCGGGTGGGTAGACCTGCAGCTGCAGAGAGGGAGCGAGGTTTCAGTCTGGGGAAGGATGGGGAGTGTCATCGGGCGGTCAGAGAATTTGTGGGGGAGTCCGTTGAGAATCAGGGGGGAGGCCAGGGATTGGGGATTGTGGGGGGGTGGTCGGAGGATCGGGGATTGTGGGGGGGTCGGAGGATCGGGGATTGTGGGGAGGGGTCGGAGGATCGGGGATAGTGGGGGGGGGTCAGTCGGAGGATCGTGGATTGTGGGGGGGTCGGAGGATCGGGGATTGTGCGGGAGTCGGAGGATCGGGGATTGTGGGGAGGGGTCGGAGGATCGGGGATTGTGGGGAGGGGTCGGAGGATCGGGGATAGTGGGGGTGGTCGGTCGGAGGATCGGGGATTGTGGGGGGGTCGGAGGATCGGGGATTGTGGGGGTGTCGGAGGATCGGGGATTGTGGGGAGGGGTCGGAGGATCGGGGATAGTGGGGGGGGGGTCGGTCGGAGGATCGGGGATTGTGGGGGGGTCGGAGGATCGGGGATTGTGGGGAGGGGTCGGAGGTTCGGGGATAGTGGGGGGGGGGTCGGTCGGAGGATCGGGGATTGTGGGGAGGGGTCGGAGGATCGGGGATAGTGGGGGGGTCGGAGGATCGGGGATTGTGGGGGGGTCGGAGGATCGGGGATTGTGGGGAGGGGTCGGAGGATCGGGGATAGTGGGGGGGGGTCGGTCGGAGGATCGGGGATTGTGGGGGGGTCGGAGGATCGGGGATTGTGGGGGGGTGGTCGGAGGATCGGGGATTGTGGGGAGGGGTCGGAGGATCGGGGATTGTGGGGGGGGTCGGTCGGAGGATCAGGGATTGTGGGGGGGTTGGAGCATCGGGGATTGTGGGGGGGTGGTCGGAGGATCGGGGATTGTGGGGGGGTCGGAGGATCAGGGATTGTGGGGAGGGGTCGGAGGATCGGGGATTGTGGGGAGGGGTCGGAGGATCGGGGATTGTGGGGGGGTCGGAGGATCGGGGATAGTGGGGGGGGATCAGTCGGAGGATCGTGGATTGTGGGGGGTTCGGAGGATCGGGGATTGTGCGGGGGTCGGAGGATCGGGGATTGTGGGGAGGGGTCGGAGGATCGGGGATTGTGGGGAGGGGTTGGAGGATCGGGGATAGTGGGGGTGGTCGGTCGGAGGATCGGGGATTGTGGGGGGGTCGGAGGATCGGGGATTGTGGGGGTGTCGGAGGATCGGGGATTGTGGGGGGGTCGGAGGATCGGGGATTGTGGGGGGGTCGGAGGATCGGGGATTGTGGGGGGTCGGAGGATCGGGGATTGTGGGAGGGTCGGAGGATCGGGGATTGTGGGGGGGTTGGAGGATCGGGGATTGTGGGGGGGTCGGAGGATCGGGGATTGTGGGGGGGTCGGAGGATCGGGGATTGTGCGGGGTTCGGAGGATCGGGGATTGTGGGGGTGTCGGTTGGAGGATCGGGGGATTGTGCGGGGGTCGGAGGATCAGGGATTGTGGGGGGGTCGGTCGGAGGATCGGGGATTGTGGAGGTGTCGGAGGATCGGGGATTGTGGGGGTGTCGGTTGCAGGATCGGGGATTGTGGGGGGGGTCGGAGGATCAGGGGTTGTGGGGAGGGGTCGGAGGATCGGGGATTGTGGGGGGGTCGGAGGATCGGGGATTGTGCGGGGGTCGGAGGATCAGGGATTGTGGGGGGGTCGGTCGGAGGATCGGGGATTGTGGAGGTGTCGGAGGATCGGGGATTGTGGGGGTGTCGGTTGCAGGATCGGGGATTGTGGGGGGGGTCGGAGGATCAGGGGTTGTGGGGGGGGTCGGAGGATCGGGGATTGTGGGGGGGGTCGGAGGATCGGGGATTGTGGGGGGGTCGGAGGATCGGGGATTGTGCGGGGGGTCGGAGGATCGGGGATTGTGGGGGGGGTCGGAGGATCGGGGATTGTGGGGGGGTCGGAGGATCGGGGATTGTGGGGGGGTCGGAGGATCGGGGATTGTGCGGGGGGTCGGAGGATCGGGGACTGTGGTGGGGTCGGAGGATCGGGGATTGTGGGGGGGGGTCGGAGGATCGGGGATTGTGGGGGGGGGTCGGAGGATCGGGGATTGTGGGAGGGTCGGAGGATCGGGGATTGTGGGGGTGTCGGAGGATCGGGGATTGTGGGGGGGGTCGGAGGATCGGGGACTGTGGGGGTGTCGGTTGGAGGATCGGGGATTGTGGGGGGGGTCGGAGGATCGGGGATTGTGGGGGGGGTCGGAGGATCGGGGATTGTGGGGGGGTCGGAGGATCGGGGATTGTGGGGGGGTCGGAGGATCGGGGATTGTGGGGGGGGGTCGGAGGATCGGGGATTGTGGGAGGGTCGGAGGATCGGGAATTGTGGGGGTGTCGGAGGATCGGGGATTGTGGGGAGGGGTCGGAGGATCGGGGATTGTGGGGGGGTCGGAGGATCGGGGATTGTGGGGAGGGGTCGGAGGATCGGGGATTGTGGGGAGGGGTCGGAGGATCGGGGACTGTGGGGGGGGTCGGTCGGAGGATTGGGGATTGTGGGGGGGTCGGAGGATCGGGGATTGTGGGGGGGATCAGAGGATCAGGGATTGTGGGGGGGTCGGAGGATCGGGGATTGTGGGGAGGGGTCGGAGGATCGGGGATTGTGGGGGGGGTCGGAGGATCGTGGATTGTGGGGGGGTCGGAGGATCGGGGATTGTGGGGAGGGGCTGGAGGATCGGGGATTGTGGGGGGGGTCGGTCGGAGGATCGGGGATTGTGGGGGGGGTCGGTCGGAGGATCGGGGATTGTGGGGGGGGTCGGAGGATCGGGGATTGTGGGGAGGGTCGGAGGATCGGGGATTGTGGGGGGGTCGGAGAATCGGGGATTGTGGGGGGGTCAGAGGATCGGGGATTGTGGGGGGGTCGGAGGATCGGGGATTGTGGGGAGGGTCGGAGGATCGGGGATTGTGGGGAGGGGTAGGAGGATCGGGGATTGTGGGGGGGTCGGAGGATCGGGGATTGTGGGGGGTCGGAGGATCGGGGATTGTGGGGGGGTTGGAGGATCGGGGATTGTGGGGGGGTTGGAGGATCGGTGATTGTGGGGGGGTTGGAGGATCGGGGATTGTGAGGTGGTCGGAGGATCGGGGGTTTTTGGGGGGTTGATCGGAGGATCGGGGATTGTGGGGGGGTCGGAGGATCGGGGATTGTGCGGGGGTTGGAGGATCGGGGATTGTGGGGGGGTCGGAGAATCGGGGATTGTGGGGACTCGGAGGATCGGGGATTGTGGGGACTCGGAGGATCGGGGATTGTGGGGGGTGTCGGAGGATCGGGATTGTGGGGGGCTCGGAGGATTGGGGATTGTGGGGGGGTCGGAGGATCGGGGATTGTGGGGGGGTCGGAGGATCGGGGATTGTGCGGGGGTCGGAGGATCGGGGATTGTGGGGGGGTCGGAGGATCGGGGATTGTGGGGGGGTCGGTCGGAGGATCGGGGATTGTGGGGGGGTCAGAGGATCGGGGATTGTGGGGGGTCAGTCGGAGGATCGGGGATTGTGGGGTGGTCGGAGGATCGGGGATTGTGAGGGGGTCGGGGGATCAGGGATTGTGGGGGGGTCGGAGGATCGGGAACTGTGGGGCGGTCGGTCGGAGGATCGGGGATTGTGGGGGGGTCGGAGGATCGGGGATTGTGGGGGGGGTCGGAGGATCGGGGATAGTGGGGGGAGTCGGAGGATCGGGGATTGTGGGGGGGTCGGAGGATCGGGGATTGTGGGGGGGTCGGAGGATCGGGGATTGTGGGGGGGTCGGAGGATCGGGGGTTGTGGGGGGGTCGGAGGATCGGGGATTGTGGGGGGGTCGGAGGATCGGGGATTGTGCGGGGGTCGGAGGATCAGGGATTGTGCAGGGGTCGGAGGATCGGGGATTGTGCGGGGGTCGGAGGATCGGGGATTGTGGGGGGGTCGGAGGATCGGGGATTTTTGGGGGGTTGGTCGGAGGATCGGGGATTGTGGGGGGGGTCGGAGGATCGGGGATTTTTGGGGTTTGGTCGGAGGATCGGGGATTGTGGGGGGGTCGGAGAATCGGGGATTGTGGGGGGGTCAGAGGATCGGGGATTGTGGGGGGGTCGGAGGATCGGGGATTGTGCGGGTGTCGGAGGATCGCGGATTGTGGGGGAGGTTCGGAGGATCAGGGATTGTGGGGGGGTCGGAGGATCGGGGATTGTGGGGGGGTCGGAGCATCGGGGATTGTGGGGGGGTTCGGAGGATCGGGGATTGTGGGGGGGTCGGAGGATCGGGGATTGTGGGGGGGTCGGAGGATCGGGGATTGTGGGGGGGTCGGAGGATCGGGGATTGTGGGGGGGTCGGAGGATCGGGGATTGTGGGGGGGTTCGGAGGATCGGGGATTGTGGGGGGGGTCGGAGGATCGAGGACTGTGGGGGGGGTCAGAGGATCATAGAAACATAGAAGATAGGAGCAGGAGTAGGCCATTCGGCCCCTCGAGCCTGCTCCGCCATTTAGTGAGATCATGGCTGATCATCCAAATTCAGTACCCTGTCCCTGCTTTCTCCCCATACCCCTTGATCCCTTTAGCCTTAAGAAATATATTTAACTCCTTCTTGAATATATTTAATGAATTGGCCTCCACTGCCTTTTGTGGTAGAGAATTCCACAGGTTCACCACTCTTTGGGTGAAGTAATTACTCCTCATCTCTGTTCTAAATGGCTTACCCCTTATCCTTAGACTGTGACCCCTGGTTCTGGACTCCCCCGCCATCGGGAACATCCTTCCTGCATCTAGTCTGTCTAGTCCTGTTAGAATTTTATAAGTTTCAGTGAGATCCCCTCTCATTCTTCTAAACTCCAGCGAATAGAAGCCCAATCGACCCAATCTCTCCTCATACGTCATTCCTGCCATCCCAGGTATCAGTCTGGTGAGTCTTCGCTGCCCTCCCTCCATGGCAAGAACATCCTTCCTCAGATAAGACAACCAAAACTGCACACAATACTGAAGGTGTGGTCTCACCAAGGCCCTGTACAACTGCAGCAAGGCATCCTTGCTCCTGTACTCGAATCCTCTCGTTATGAAGGCCAACATACCATTTGCCTTCTTAACCGCCTGCTGCGCCTGCATGCTTACCTTCAGCGACTGGTGCACAAGGACACCCAGGTCTCGTTGCACTTCCCCTTCTCCCAATCTATTGCTGTTCAGATAATAATCTTCCTTCCTGTTTTTGCCACCAAAGTGGATAACCTCGCATTTATCCACATTATACTGCATCTGCCTTGCATCTGCCCAATCACCCAACCTGTCCAAATCGTACTGGAGTTTCTCTGCATCCTCCGCACAGCACACACGCCCACCCAGCTTTGTGTCATCTGCAAACTTGGAGAAATTACATCTAGTTCCCTCATCTAGATCGTTAATATATATTGTGAATAACTGGGGTCCTGGCACCGATCCCTGCAGTACCCCACTTGTCACTGCCTGCTTTACACGCTGATCTCTTATGCCGGATCTTATCGAAAGCCTTCTGAAAGTCCAAATACACCACATCCACTGTTTCTCCCTTATCTATTCTACCAGTTACATCCTCAAAAACTTCCAGTAGATTAGGCAAGCATGATATACCTTTTGTAAATCCATGTTGACTTTGTCTGAACCTGTCACTGTTTTCCAAGTGCTCTGCTATTACTTCTTTTATAATGGACTCTAGCATTTTCCCCACTACCGATGTCAGGCTTACCGATCTATAATTGCCCGTTTTCTCTCTACCACCTTTTTTAAATATTGGGGTTAGATTAGCAACCCTCCAATCCATGGGAACTGTACCAGAGTCTATAGGGGGAAAAATTCAGTATCGCCCCATTTGGCAAAGTTTAGCGCCTGGCACTAATTATCGCCTCTGATGGCAAACTTGGCTTTTATCGCCCCTGGAGGTGATTGGAGCGCTAAATCAAGCACTTCACACCTGCGTTAAGGTGCAAGGGCCGAGCAGCGAGGTGCTACCTCAGAGCGCTGCTAAAGCAAGGAAGGGTAAATCAAAATGAATCTGCAAAGTGCTGCTCAGTACCCAAAACCCCTTCACACAGTGTTGAATCTCTCCAGAAGTCGCTCTCTCTCTCACTCAGAATGTGTGGTGCAAAAATGTCACCAACAAAAAAAGGCAGGAAGCGGTCACCTTTAAATAGCGCTCCCCCAGTCCCATTCTGACTGCAAAACGCTCCCCACAACCTGTCTTTGCCAATGGCAGGCGGTAAGGCAGGGGGTGCCGCTCAATATCCGGTCCTGGGCGCTACTGGGGCATTGCGCACTCAACTGATGTCATGATCTGCCGGCGCAGGAGTTCGTGGCGATAGTATTTAGCGGCGCCGCAAAATGCCTAGTTAATTTTGCGAGCAGCACATATGTCGCCGCGCCCGGACGCTAGTTGCTTTGTGCCCCATTAGCGGCCTCTTAAGGCGCTAACGGGAGGCGCAAACAACTGAATTTTTCCCTCATAGAATTTTGGAAGATGACCAGCAATGCATCTACTATTTCTAGGGCCACTTCCTTAAGCACCGTAGGATGTAGATTTTCAGGCCCTGGGGATTTATCAACCTTCAATCCTGTCAATTTCCCTAACACCATTTCCCTACAAATAATGATTTCATTCAGTTCCTCCATCTCATTAGACTCTATGTTCCCCAACATCTCTAGGAGGTTATTTGTGTCCACCTTTGTGAAGACAAAACCAAAGTACGTATTTAATTGGTCAGCCATTTCTTTGTTCCCCATTATAAATTCCCCTGATTCTGCCTGCAAGGGACCTACGCTTGACTTCACCAATCTTTTTCTCTTCACATATCTATAGAAGCTTTTACAGTCAGTTTTTATGTTCCCTGAAAGCTTACTCTCATACTCTATTTTCCCCCTCTTAATTAATCCTTTTGTCCTCCTTTGCTGAATCGTAAACTGTTCCCAATCCTCAGGTTTGCTGCTTTATCTGGCCAATTTATGTGTCCTCTCCTTGGATCTTATGCTATCCCTAATTTCCCATGTTAGCCACTGTTGCACCACCTTGTTTGTTTTATTTTTATGCCAGACAGGGATGAACAAATTCTGTAGTTCATCCATGCGATCTTTAAATGTTTACCATTGCCTATCCACCATCAACACTTTAAGTAACATTCCCCAATCCATCCTAGCCAACTCGCACCTCATACCATCGTAGTTTCCTTTATTTAAATTCAGGACCCTAATCTCTGAGTCAACTCCTTCACTCTCCATCTTAATGAAGAATTCTAACATATTATGATCGCTCCTCCCCAAGGCGACTCGCACAGCAAGATTGCTAATCAATCCTTTCTCATTACATAATACCATGCCTAACATGGCCTGATCTCTAGTTGGTTCTTCGACATATTGGTCTAGGAAACCATCCCGTATACACTCTAGGAATTCCTCCTCCACAGTATTGTTACTAATTTGGTTAGCCCAATCTATATGTAAATTAAAGTCACCTATGATATCTGCTGTGCCCTTATTGCACACATCTCTAATTTCATGCTTAATGGCATCCTCCACCTTAGCATTGCTGTTTGGGGGTCTGTACACAACTCCCACTAACGTTTTCTGCCCCTTGGTATTCCTCAGCTCTACCCATACAGGTTCCACATCAGCAGAGTCAATATCCTTCCTTACTATTGTGTTAATCTCCTCTTTAACCAGCAATGCTACCCCACCTCCTTTTACTTTTTGCCTGTCCTTCCTGAATATTGAATACCCCTGGATGTTGAATTCCCAGCCTTGGTCACCCTGGAGCCATGTCTCCGTAATCCCAATTATATCATATCCGTTTACATCTATTTGCACAGCTAATTCATCCACCTTATTACGAATGCTCCTCGCATTAAGACACAAAGCCTTCCGGCTTGTTTTTTTAACACCCTTAGTCCTTTTAGAATTATTATTTACTGTGGCCCTGTTTGATTTACACACTTGATTTCTCTGCCTTCCACTATTGCTTTTCTCCTTCCTGTCTTTTGCTTCTATCCTTGCTTCCTTTTCCTCTGTCTCCCTGCACAGGTTCCAAACCCTGCCATTTTAGTTTAAACCCTCCCCAACAGCACTAGCAAACATTCCCCCAGGACATCGGTCCCGGTCCTGCCCAGGTGCAAACCATTCACTTTTTACTGGTCACACCTCCCCCAGAACAGGTTCCAATGTCCCAGGAATTTGAATCCCTCCCGCTTGCACCATTCCTTTAGCCATGTATTCATCTGAAATATCCTTCAATTTCTACTCTGACTAGAATGTGGCACTGGTAGCAATCCTGCGATTACTACCTGATGTAATAAAACTCAATACGCACTTGGTCCGAGTATAAAGCAAGGCTTTAATCAACTTGTTTCAAAACATGGATGTCTAGTTATCTTTCACTATTTCCTGTTTACAAAATGTCCTGGGCAAGCTGGGCCCACGCCCGAGTATTCATATTCCTTGGACGGTGCCACCAGCTGGCCGTCCAGTGTTATTTCCTGAGTCTTTCTTCATGGATCATAAGATTCATAACATTCTTCCTCCCTAAAGATTTGGAAGTCCGATGATTTCCTTTTAACGGATTAGCCAGACCACGAATAGCCGCAGTCTTTTAGCTCTTTGCTTGTGGCTGGAAGGCACGTCCCCCCGGACCATGTCTGGGTCTCTGGGTCGCTTGATCCATACTGGTAGGTCGACAGGGCCCGTGTCACCTTGATCAGCCTGAGGGAGACTGGGGAGATCGTGACTCCGGGTGCGGGTCCCCACAGGCACAGAGCTGGCTTCATTTTGTTTGATAGCCGGGGATTGACTGGCATCCTGGCTTCAGGTGGCCATCCCATGTGGAGCACTTGGCTCCCTGAGTTGATCCAGTGGAGTAGCCGACAGATCTCTTGATGTCCCAGGTAGGGCGTCATCTTCAAAGGAGCGCAGAGTGTCGGCATCATTACCGTGGGGCCCTCTATCATTTGGGTCCATGGGACCGGTTGGACAGGGAGCCAGATCTCTGAGTAAAATGGTGGACTCCCAGCCATCAGGGTACCGCACGTGTGTGTAAGTGGGATTAACATCCATTAACTCCACCTTGTCGATGAGGCAGTTCGGAAAAATCTCCAGAGCAGCACAGGGCTGGGAGCTGCCAACCATGATGGTAGGGACGTCCCATGTGTGGAGCGACGCTGGAACCTGAAGAATCGCTTGTGAGGCATGACATTGGTGGATGTGGAAAGAAGAGACCTGATGGAATGCAACACGTCAGGGAGCACAGTTTCCCACTGCTGGTCTGGTTGGTTGCGCGACCTCAGTGCAAGACGGACAGCGTTCCAAATGATAGCGTTGTATCTCTCAACCTGTCTGATGCCGATGGGATGAGACAGTGTCATTTTACTTGTGGTGATTCCCCATTGGGAAAGATAACTTTTGAGTTTGCTTGACTGTGAAGGAGGGACCCCGATCAGAGTGGATGAAATTGGCCGTACCGCAAAGGGAAAAGACTTGATCGAGGCATTTGACCACTGTGGAAGTAAGCATATTGGGACAGGGGAAAGCAAAGGGAAAGCGGGAATATTCATCCACCATAGTAATTAAGTAGGTGTTTCACGTTGAGGAAGGCAATGGCCCTTTAAAGTCAATGCTGAGTCGCTGCATAGGCTGCATAGCGTGTATGAGCAAGCCATCCGATGGGCGGAAGAATTGTGGTTTTAATTCCGCACAAATTCTACAGGAGGAGCAAGTTCTTTTCACATCTTCCGCAGAAAATGGGAGATTTTTAGATCGCACAAAGTGCAGCATACGGGTAACGCCAGGATGGCATAAGTCAGTGTGAAGATCCGCAAGGGTTGAAGTTGACTTAGAAGAGCAGAATGCCCACGTGAGGGTATCCGGGACCACATTCTCTTTGCCGGGTCGATAATGTATGGTGTATCCAAAGGCGGCCAATTCCATCCTCCAGAGTTGTATTTTGTTACACTTGATCTTATTGCGTTTCCGGTTATCCAGCATAAAGGCCACGGAGCGCTGGTCGGTTATAAGTGTGAAATGGCGACGAGCGAGAAAATGACCCCATTGACGTACAGCTTCGATGATGGCCGTAGCCTCCTTCTCGACAGGAGGATAAGGGAGCTCGCTACTGTAGTGTATGTACTTTGAAGAAGGAACTATATTCTGCAGCCCCTGTATACTGCAGTACCAGTAGTGACCACCCCTGTATATAGGCCTGTGTAGTAACTTTGTATAGTAGTTCCCGTTTTGTCTCCATTCAGTAAACACCTGTTATAACCAACTTCTGCAGTCCGTGTCTCAATTACACACGGACATTACATTGGCGACGAACAGATCCGAACTTACCTACAGTTCTGCACCACCTCACGGGGATCCATCCCTGAAGCGTAGTTATTAGAGGTCGAAGCCAGAAGGAAGAAATCCAAAAAGAGAAAAAAAACAAACAGAAGAAACAGGCATCAACCGTGGGCAACCGCCCTCTGATTCATCGAATTCGAAGATTTGCAGGAGAGGCTGTCGAGAGCTGGGCTTGGTTCTCCAGTCTATGGTGTTCCAGCTAATCGGGCTGGTGGCAGGTAGTACATTGATCCTTCCTGGCCTGCGGCGGGCTAGAGCTCGATCGGGTGGCTTTTCAACGGGGCCGAGCAGCGTTGTCGGGAAGAGGAGGGAGAGAGAGAGGGTGGAGCACACAGGGCGCGGCTGGTGTTACAAAGCCGGGCAGCGTACAGATCCGAGAAGAGGGAGGGAAGTGTCCCATAGGGTCTGCTCTGACGACGGGAACAGTAATTAAAATAAAAGAAAAAGAAATTAGAAGCGCAGAAAGCCACGAGGAGCTGCAGTTTGCCACGGGGACCGCAGAGAGCGGTGTTGGCAGCAGCGCGGGGGGAAGCGCGCAAAGACCATAGGGCGTCGCCATCAAGGCATAAAAATGCCAGCAACAGCGTTGGCAGCAGCGGAAAAGACAGAAAGCGCAGGAGGCGCCACCTTAATCCAGCGGGAAAGAAGGAAAAGCGCGGGAGGCACCATTTTGTTCAATCGGGGAAGAAGGCAAAGCACGGGAGGCGCCATCTTAGATCTCCAAGATGCCGAAGACTGGCAATATCACTGCCTTTGATAATGAAATAGAAGACTGGACCACGTATGTGGAAAGAGTCGAAGTATATTGCAAGGCAAATGAAGTAGCCGATGAGAAAAAGGCGTCGGTACTACTAAACTTAATGGGCGCAAGAACGTACGGCCTATTGCGGAACCTGATCACTCCAGTCAAACCGATGGAGAAGAGTTTTAACGAAATTGTTGATATCCTACAGGAACACCTAAATCCTACAACGCTGCTGATAGCAGAAAGATTTAAATTCCACAAGAGAAATCAGCATAAAGATGAGAGCAATGCTGATTACCTTACGGAACTACGCAAGCTATCAAAGCACTGCCAGTTTGGAGCAGGACTGGCAGATACCCTACGGGAAAAATTTGTCTGTGGACTCCTGAGTGAAGGAACCCAGAAGAGGTTACTCTCAGAGAAAGAGCTGACACGAGATAAGGCTTTCAGCGTGGCAGTATCGTACAAAGCAGCAGCAAGGGGAGCTGCGGAAATACAGCAAAAGCCACAGGAATACGGCACCCATGAAATGACACGGGGATTTGAAAAATGTTATCGCTGCGGCAGAACAACCCATGACCAGAAGGACTGCTGGTTCAAGGACAAAACATGCAGGCAATGCGGAAAGATGGGACACATTGCACAAGTTTGCAGGTCCGGGAAGAAGACTAACGACAACAAAAAGACTACTAAGGAAAAGTACAGGAAAGTACAAAAGATGACGGACAGTAGTTCCAAAGACCAGAAGAGCGATAGTGAATCCGGGAACAAGAGACTAAGCTGTCTCAAACTACACAACGTAATTGCAAAAGAGGATCACCGAACCATTTGGGTCACCCTCACGATAGCAGGGTCCCAAGTCAAAATGGAATTGGATACAGGATCAGCCCTGACCGTCATGAATCGACGAGATTATGAGCGGCTATTCTCACACATACCCTTGAAAGACACATCCATTGTCTTGAAGACATATACGGGGCAGAAAGTATACCCCAGAGGGTAAATAAGGGTGCCTGTTGAATACAACGGTAAGGAAATACAGAAATTGTATCTGTACATACTACAAGATGGTGGACCACCGTTATTGGGACGTGAATGGATCAGAAAGATAAGTTTAGACTGGCACTCCATTCAGGCACTGACTGTGGCTGGTAAAAAGGATGACGACGTCACACCTGGAAGATTGTCAAAAATCTTAGCTAACGCTAAAGAAGTATTTCAACAAGGACTGGGAACTCTTAAAGGCATAACCGCCACGATAAAAATAGAAGAGAATGCAATTCCCAAGTTTTTCAAAGCAAGACCGGTACCGTATGCAATTCGCCCAGCCGTCGAGGCAGAGCTGGAGAATCTGGAGAATGCAGGCATGTTATCTAAGGTAGACTGGAGCGAGTGGGCGACACCCATCGTTCCTGTCATGAAGAAAACGTTAAACAATAAGCCTGAGGAGCCAAGGAAGGTTCGCATCTGTGGGGACTTCAAGGTGACTGTGAACCCAGTCCTTCACACAGTACAGTATCCTCTTCCGAGGATAGAAGATATTTTCGCCTCACTATCTGGAGGGAAATGTTTTACAAAAATTGACCTTGCGCAAGCATATTTGCAGATGGAGGTTGAAGAATCCTCTAGGAAATATCTCACGTTAAACACTCACAAAGGTCTTTACCAGTATAATCGACTGGTATTCGGGGTAGCATCAACTCCGGCTATATGGCAAAGAGCGATGGAACAAGTCCTGCAAGGGATTCCGGGGACTCAGTGTTACTTGGACGACATCCTAGTGACAGGTGAAAATGACAGTGAACACCTTGCCAACCTACAGCAGGTGCTCACTAGACTAAGAGAACATGGGCTACGAGCCAATCGCCCCAAGTGCGAGTTTTTTAAGAAACAAATATCGTATTGTGGCCACGTGATTGATGAAGAGGGGTTACATAAGTCCCCTGACAAAATTGAAGCGGCAGTTAAGGATCCAGCGCCTGAAAATGTGTCGCAACTGAGGTCATTCCTCGGATTGGTGAATTACTACCATAAGTTTTTGCCGAATTTGTCCACAATTCTGCACCCACTGAACGCCCTGCTACAAACTGGAGCGGATCCTGTGGAGATATTCCACTTGACCATAGTCGAATGTCTACCTGTGACGAATGCAAACATAGAAAAGGAAACACAAAATGACCCGACACTCTCCAGGGTCTATGATTTAACGGTGAAGGGATGGCCAGCACATGGCGAACCACTGTTGCCAGCATTCTCGCCGAGAAGAGAACAGCTGTCAGTGTGCCGAGAAACCTTGATGTGTGGATCCAGAGTAGTAATTCCACCCAAATTGAAGGATAGAGTGCTCAATGAGCTTCATGAGGGTCATCTGGGAGGGGTAAAAATGAAGAACTTAGCCAGAGCGTTTGTGTGGTGGCCGGGAATCGATAGAGAAATCGAAGAGATGACCAAGAGCTGTACAGGATGCCAGAAGGTCCAAAACGCGCCACCACAAGCCCCTCTACATCCATGGGAGTGGCTCTCATCTCCATGGCAAAGGGTACACATTGATTTTGCTGGTCCATTTATGGACTCGATGTTTTTAATTGCGGTGGATGCACATTCAAAGTGGCCAGAGGTAATAAAAATGCCCTCAACCACCACAGAAAAACTATCACAGTCTTACGAACCATATTCGCCAGAAATGGGCTGCCTGAACAGATTTGCTCCGACAATGGACCACAGTTTGTGTCTGAAGAGTTCCGGAGGTTCTTAAAGAACAATGGTGTTAAGCATTACACATCCGCCCCATATCATCCAGCCACCAATGGATTGGCTGAGAGGTTCGTTCAAACATTCAAGAAGGCTACCAAGGCAATGTGTAATGAAGACATACCCCTACAACACAAGGTGGATAACTTCTTAATAACAACAGAAAATGCTGGAAAAACTCAGCAAGTCAGGCAACATCCGTGGAGAGAAATTTGAGTTGACGTTTCGGGTTTGACCCTTCTTCAAAACTGGAGAGAAAAGGAACTAGATCGAAGGCAGGGCTGCGATCGGACAAAAAAAAGCCTTCTTGTTTGCCTACCGGAATGCAACACATGCGGTTACCAACCAAACTCCAGCCATGATGTTCTTCAATCGAAGACTAAGATGCCGCTTGGATTTGGTTAAGCCAAACATCAGAAGAGATGTGGAGAACAGGCAGTTTCAGAATATGAATGAAAGGCCAACCAGGAGTTTCAAGATAGGTCAACCAGTTTTGACCCGGGACTACCGCACAGAGAAATGGCAGCCAGGAATGATCTGCACACGGCAAGGACCTTTAATGTATACCGTGGACGTTGGAGAGAGCATTGTAAGACGCCATGCTGACCAGATTCTAGAGTCACTGGAAAACGTCAAATCTACACCATGATCCTATACACCTGGTGATGAAACCGAAGTACCAATTGCATCTACCTCAGAATCGGTGATATTGGAAGCAGACGAACCAAACAACGATGATGATCCCGAATCAACTTTGCCAGAAGAACCTGATACCCCAAAGAGGCGTTATCCGGACAGAATCAGGAAGCCTCCTCAAAGACTGAATTTATAATTGATTAACTTCAGCTAATGTCTCTAGCAACTGTAATTGTAAATATGTCATTTAATTATTAATTGAATGTTATGTACTGTTTAGCTAAAAGGGGAGGATTTGTAGTGTATGTACTTTGAAGAAGGAACTATATTCTGCAGCCCCTGTATACTGCAGTACCAGTAGTGACCACCCCTGTATATAAGCCTGTGTAGTAACTTTGTATAGTAGTTCCCGTTTTGTCTCCATTCAGTAAACACCTGTTATACCAACTTCTGCAGTCCGTGTCTCAATTACACATGGACATCACAGCTACCCTGCAAAGTTCTGGACAGAAATGCAACGGGTCGACCACCTTGATTCAAGTTAGCCGAGATCACCACCTCCAATGCATTGCACTCGACCACGAAAGGGAAATTTTCATCAATGGAGCGAAGTGTGGCTTTTTCCAGTTGTTGCATGAGGAGGTTCAAAGCTGAAATAGCCGTTGCCTCCAATGGAAATTACTTCATGTGAAGCAGGGGGTGGATCTTGCCGGAGAAGTGGGGTATCCATTTCGCATAATAGGCGAACATGCCGAGTGCCCGACGAAGAGAGCCGAGATTCGTAGGGGGAGGGAGCTCCTGAAGCGGACGAAGTCGCTCCGGGTCAGGTTTGATGACACCGTTGCCCACCCAGTAGCCAAGGATGTTGACTGATGGTACTGATTTCACAGGTTTGGACTAATTTAAGGTTAAGTTGCGACGACGGGGAACATCAAAATTTTTTTGGAGGTTGCCATCATGCTTTATATTTTCTAGATATGGAAAAGTGTCCGTTAAGTTCTCCTGTTTGACTAGGCTATCCATTGCCCATTGAAAGACGGCCACCACATTGGTGACCCCAAATGGAAGGCGACAAAACTGGTAAAGCCAACCATTGGCCTCAAAGGCCGTATTGTGGCGGAGACACATAGGGACAATAACACAATGTATAGCCAATGCTGTTTTATGTACCTAAACACAATTCACTATGTATAGCAATGTTGTGATATGTACATGCTGGGTTGGGTTATCGGTGCAGAGTCCCTTTAAGAGCGTCGGTAGTGTGATGACATCATGACGTCGGTTGCGTGATGACGTCATAGCCCCTGCACAGGGCTGAGCCCTTCAGTCCTTGTGGAGAGTGATTACAGAAAGACACGTTTTGCCTTTGCTTAAACAAAAGCCTCTGCCTGTTGTTTTCTACTGATCCCAACAGTATACTTTTTGTCAGAGTCCTTCATCAGTACTTGGTGATATGCGCTCTCTAAATCCAAAGTTGGAAATACCTTGTAGTTGGCAAGGTTATTGACCATGTCATCGATGCGTGGTAGTGGGTAGGCATCCAGGTCGGTATACTGGTTAATAGTTTGCGAGTAATCGATGCAAAGACATTTCTTGTGTTGCTTCAGAGGATTTTTAACGACAATTTGAGCCCGCCAGGGAGATGAACATGACTCAATGATACCATAAGCTAGAAGGCGAGAGATTTCTGCCTCGATAAAGGATCGATCATCTTGGCTGAAACGTCATGATTTAGTGACTATGGGCTTACATCGGGGGGGAAAGATTAGCAAACAAGGAGGGCTCATCGAGCGATGCCGCTGAAAGCGCACAAAACGGTACTTTGGAAATTGTAAGCTCCGGCTTTGACACTCCAAACTCGAAAGTGAGTCTTTTGTGTTGTTTCTGGAAATCCTGTCCCAGGACCACATCACTGCATAGGTTTTTGAGCACCCCGAGCTGGGTGGAGAAATAAGTGCGACCATTGAGAATAAGGTCGACAAGACAAAAGCCGGAAGAGTTGGTGGTCAGTGTCATCAGAGCCATTACAATTTCCCTGTCCGAGGGGTAATTACACAGTTTTAACTTACTGACAGCCCGCTCACTAATGAAGCTGTCAGAGCTGCATGAGTCAATTAGTGCATTCAGAATGTGTCCATTTAATGAAACCTTCGTGGCTGCATGGGACAGACTTTGGGGAAAAAGAACTGTGATGGGAGGAGGGGCAATTTTACCCTTGACAGCTGTAACCTTAGTAGTGGTTCTTGGGGGAGGAGCAGTTTCATAGATAGCAGCTATAACCTTAGTAGTGGTTCTTGGGGGAGGAGCAGTTTTATAGATAGTAGCTGCAAAACTAACAGGAACTCTCAACCGGTATACCTTAGAAAAGGGGCCTTTCTTACTAACAGAGGCTCTTGACTGGCATACCTTAGAAAAGTGACCTTTCTTGCTGCAATGATTGCAGGTTGCGTTATGAGCAGGACAAAATTTCTTATAATGGAATGCATCTCCACAGAAGAAACACTTCCTTCCAGATTGCCAAGATGCTGCTAGGGCAGGGTCGTCATCAGTGAAGGCTTCTAGGGTAGGGTTGTCATCCGCTAGGTTAGAGTCATCATCAGTGAGGGCTTCCGCCCGAGACCTATAAAAGGAGTAATTAAAAGTGATAGCAGCAGCCCATGCATGAGGCAAAAGATAGGGTATCTGCATTCCTCTTTGACAAGTCCAGGGAACACGCCTGGTCATAGGCAGCCTGTAACTCGAGGGTTTTATTCTCCAACAGATGCTGGTGTATGAAGGGAGACGTAATTCCATTAATAAAGGAATCGCGAATTAGCTCCTTCTGGTACTGCTCAGCTGTGACAGCTTTAAGGTTACAATCCTTGCTGAGCCTGCGAAGCTTTTGAAGGAATTCATCAAGTGATTCCCTGGTTTCTTGCCGAGTTGTGGCCAATAGATGCCGAGCAAAAATTTCGTTTGGGGCCTTAACGTATAGTCGCTGTAATATTGGGATAGCAGAGTCACAGTCTGCACAGTCTTTGATATAGTCAAACACATAATTGGCAAGTATCTCTAATTTATCAGGAACATTCTCAGCACACACCCTGAGGAAGTTGCTGAAGGTACGATACCAGTGTTTCCATGCCTTAGCAGTTGTAGGTGAAATCGGGCCCAGGTCAAGACGGGCGGGTCTGAGTAGTTTGTCCATGATGGATTGATTACTACACCAGAGTTCCCTTCTGCAGTTGAAGTCATAGCCTGCTGTTCCCGAAATCACTCAGAGCGTGGAATCGATATCAAGTTGATTACATTGACGTAATAAAACTCACTACGCACTTGGTTCGAGTATAAAGCAAGGCTTTAATCAACTTGTTTCAAAACATGGAGGTCTAGTTATCTTTCACTAGTTCCTGTTTACAAAATGTCCTGGGAAAGCTGGGCCCACGCCCGAGTATTTATACTCCTTGGATGGCGCCACCAGCTGGCCGTCCAGTGTTATTTCCTGAATCTTTCTTCATGGATCATAAGATTCATAACACTACCTTTGAGGTCCTATTATTTAATTTACCTCCTAACTCCCTATATTCAGCTTTTAGGAGCTCATCCCATTTTTACCTATATCGTTGATACATATATGCACCATGACAGCTGGCTGTTCACCCTCCCCCTCCAGAATTCCCTGCAGCTGCTCCAAGACATCCTTGAACCTTGCACCAGGAAGGCAACATACCATCCTGGAGTCTCGTTTGCGGCCGCAGAAATGCCTATCTTTTCCCCTTACAATAGAATCCCCTATCACTATAGCTCTCCCGTTCTTTTTCCTCCTGTCCTGTGCAGCAGAACCATCCATGGTGCCAGGAAGTTGGCTACTGCTGCCTTCCCCTGATAAGCCATCTCCCCCAACAATATCCAAAGCGGTATATCTGTTTGAGAGGGGGATGGCCACAGGGGACCCCTACACTACCTGTCTGCGCCTACTACTCTGCCTGGCGGTAAACCATTCCCTTCCTGCCTGTGCAGCCTTTACCTGCAGTGTGACCAACTCCCTAAACGTGCTATCCATGTTATCTTCAGTACTGCGAATGCTCCAGTATGTATCCATTTGCAGCTCCAGCGCTGCAATGCGGTCTGCCAGTAGCTGCAGCTGGATACACTTCCCGCACACATGGTCGTCAGGGACACAGGAAGTGTCCCTGATTTCCCACATAGTGCAGGAGGAGCATGCCACGGGGCCGAGCTGTACTGCCATGACTTACCCTTTAATTAATTCAAATTAAATTAAATCAAATCAATACCACTAATTACACAACAATTAAATGATATAGTCAAGAGCCCTTGTTTACTAGCACTCCACGCTACACAACAGAGACCCTAGAAACTATAAACCACAAAAAGTAAGTTTGGAAAAAAGCAAGAAAGAGAGAAATACTCACCAACCAATCATTTACCTGCTTCCTGGTGATGTCACACTTTGATTACTTTTTACTTCTCTCTCTCCCTGCTCCTTAAATCCTCGGTCTCCACGCTCAGTCTCCACCCAGGCCCGCTCTCGCTGCTGCCGCCAGTGAATCTGGGCTGCTCTCTCTCTCCCCGCTCCTTAAATCCTCGGTCTCTGTGCTCAGTCTCCACCCAGGGCTCTCGCTGCTGCTGAGTCTGATCAGGGATTGTGGGGGGGGTCGGAGGATCGGGGATTGTGGGGGGAGGTCGGAGGATCGGGAATTGTGGGGGATCGGAGGATCGGGGATTGTGCGGGGGGGGTCGGTGGATCAGGGATTATGGGGGGAGTCGGGGGATCGGGATTGTGGGGGTGTCGGAGGATCGGGGATTGTGGGGGGGTCAGAGAATCGGGGATTGTCGGGGGGGTAAAAGGATCGGAGATTGTGGGGGTGTTGGGGGATCAGGATTGGGGGGTGTCGGAGGATCTGGGATTGTCGGGGAGGTCGGAGGATCGGGGATTGTGGGGGGCGGGTCGGAGGATCGGAGATTGTGGGGGGGGTCAGATGGAGGATCAGGGATTGTGGGCGGGGTCGGAGGATCAGGGATTGTGGGGGTCGGACGGAGGATCGGGGATTGTTGGGGGGGTCGGAAGATTGGGGATTGTGGGAGGGGGATCAGAGGATCGGGGATTGTGGGGGGATCAGAGGATCGGGGATTGTGGGGGGAGTGGTCAGAGGATCAGGGATTGTGACAGTTTGTTGGACAGAGGATCAGGGATTGTGGGGGGCTGTCGGCCAGGGATCGGTAGGGGAGAGAGGATCTGGACCGGTCACCGGAGGATTGTGGCTGGCCTCAGCCTCCTCGGTGGGGTGGGAGGGAAGGCCTCATGACGGGGATCGGTGGCCTGGGAAGTCGATCAGAGGCCTCGTGGTGGGCTCTCTGATTGTGGCGGGTGGGTTAGGGAGGGTCCCTGGATCCAGGAGGTAGGTATAAAGTCACTTACCTCCTGGATGCAACAGTCCCCGCCTCACTTAAATGTTGGGTTTCACAAATTGTGTGAAACCCGTCCACATGCAGTTAAATTCAAAATGGACGTTAAAAAAGAGGCTTCCAGCCTCATTATAATATTTAAATTGACATTCCGCCCCCTGGGAGTAGGTTGGTCGCCCACCCCCACTCCTCGTCTCCCTCCCCATCCCCCTCCCGGTCCCGTCTCAGTTAAAATCGGAAGTGGGTGAGTTGAGGGGCGGGATTAGGTTGGGAATCCTATTTTTTAAGATGTAACTGCCCCCACGCTCCAAACCCATCTTTTTTTAGGGGAAAATTCTGGCCTTTGTGTCCTCCTGACAGCCTACCTTTCCACCTAGCTTTGTATCATCAGCAAAGCTGGATACATTGCACTCGGTCCATTCATCTAAGTCATTTATATAGATTGTAATTAGCTGAGGCCCCAGCACTGATCCTTGCAACACCCCACTAGTAACAGCCTGCCAACCTGAAAATGATCCATTTATCCCTACTCTCTGCTTTCTGTCCAGCAACCAGTCCTCTATCCGTGCTAATATATTACCCCCAATCCCGTGAACCCTCATCTTGTGTAACAACCTTTCATGTGGCCCTTTATCGAATGCCTTTAGAAAATCCAAATATACTACATTCACTGGTTCCTCTTTGAGGATATAACCCTGCTAGTTATATCCTCAAAAACACTAATAGATTTGTCAAGCGTGATTTCCCTTTCATAAAATCATGTTGGCTCTGCCTAATCATACCGTATTATGATTTTTTTAAGTGCCCTGTTACCACTTCCTTAATAATGGATTCCAACATTTTCCTGATGACTGATGTCAGGCTAACTGATCTGTAGTTCCCTGTTTTCGCTTTCCCTCCTTTCATGAATAGCGGTGTTACATTTTCCACCTTTCAATTCACTGGGACCATTCGAGAATCTAGGGAATTTTGGAAGATCACAACCAATGCATCCACTATCGCTGTAGCCACCTCTTAGAACCCTAAGATGTAGGCCATTAGGTCCAAGGGATTTGTTGGCTTTTAGTCCCATTAATTTCTTCATTACTTATTCTTTATTGATATTAATTACTTTAAGTTGCTCACTCTCATTAGACCCTTGGTTCCACACTATTTCTGGTATGTTTTTTGTGTCTTCTACTGTGAAGACAGATACAAAATATCTGTGTAATGTCTCTGTCATTTCCTTATTCCCCATTATAATTGCTCCTGTCTCAGCCTCTAAGTGACCCACATTCAAGAACTTAAGAACATTACTTTCGTTACTCTCTTGCTTTTTACATACTTGCAGAAGTGCTTACAATCTGTTTTTATATTTCTTGCTAGTTTACTCTCATATTCTATTTTCTCCCTCTTTATCATTTTTTTGCTCATCCTTTGCTGGTTTCTAAAACTCTCATGGCTTCACTTTCCATAAGAAGATTCCCTTCACATCCTTAATTGGTCTTGCCCTTTCTTTAACTACTCTTTTACATTTTACATATTTATAAAATCCTTTATTATTTCCTTCTTTGTTACCTGCCATTCTTTTGCATACCTCATCTTAACCTTTCAATTTTCTTCACACTTCCTCTCTATATTTTCTATAGTCAGCTTGATTTTCTTATTAGCCCTAGCTTTGTCATCTGCATCTCTTTAAATCTCATTTAACGTGAATTCATCCACCGATCCAGAAACATCCAGCTTTTGCTGCACCACCTTAATTTCTTGTCAAATTGTGTCGAGTCTGTACCCTAACCATCTCTTATTGAAACATTTCCCATTGATTGTGCATGGTCTTATCTGCCAATATAACTTTCCAGTTTATCTGGGCTGTTTTCTTTTTTATCTAATTGAAATTGGCATTTTTCTGGTCAAGTACTTTTATCTTTGACTGTTCTGTGTCTTTTTTTATTTTCATATCAAGTCTAATTATGTTATAGTCCCTGTTTCCTCGATATTCCTCTACCCTTACATTACTTACTTATCCATCATCAATTCCTAGAACTAGATCCAGCACTGCCTCATTCCTTATTGGACGAAAACTGATCTAGGAAACAGACCCAAGCACATTGTATAAATTCCTTGCCTTCTTTTCCAGTTACACTGCTCTTAGCCCAGTCTACCTTTTGATAATTAAAGTCACCCTTTATTAAAATCCTGCTACTCCTGCTTTTGTCTTCAATTTTTTTTACCTATCTTTTCCTCTATGCCATTTCTGTTTAGTGGTCTATAGTTTATTCCAGTACAATAAATATTATCTTCTTATTCCTTTAGTCCAACCAAATGGATTCAAATTTTGCACTATCACCTGTAGATTCACTATGTGCTATTGCTTCCAAGATCCCTGCCTAATCCACCCTCTGTGATCGGAGAACCCCCCACGAGGCCTCTGATCCCCTCCAGGCCTCTGATCCACCACTAGGCTTCCAATCCCCACCCCCAACGAGGCCTCCCCCCCATGCTCCTCTGGCGATCTAATGTCATCTGCCTCCATCCTCCCCCCCCGCCACTCCTCTTTGCCCACCGATGAAGCACCGAACACCGCAACCCCCACTTCTCCTTCTGGCCCCCGACCTGCTCCTCTGGCCTGTGATCTGCTGCTCCGGCCTGCGATCTGCTGCTCTGGACTGCGATCTGCTGCTCCGGCCTGCGATCTGCTCCTCTGGCCAGCGATCTGCTGCTCCAACCCCCAGTCAGTCCCAATCCCCGCCACTTCTCCGCTGTCCCTCCGATCGGTCCTGACCCCCCCAGACACTCCTCCGTCCCTCCAATCAGACCCGGCCCCCCTCACACTCCTCCATCCCTCCAATCAGACCCGACCACCCTCACACTCCTCCGTCCCTCCAATAGATTGGGAGAAGGGGAAGTGCAAAGAGACCTGGGTGTTCTTGTGCACCAGTCGCTGAAGGTAAGCATGCAGGTGCAGCAGGCGGTTAAGAAGGCAAATGGTATGTTGGCCTTCGTAGCGAGAGGATTCGAGTACAGGAACAAGGATGTCTTGCTGCAGTTGTACAGGGCCTTGGTGAGACTGCACCTTGAGTATTGTGTGCAGTTTTGTTCACCTTATCTGAGGATGGACGTTCTTGCCATGGAAGGAGTTCAGCGAAGATTCACCAGGCTGATACCTGGGATGGCAGGAATGACGTATGAGGAGAGATTGTGTCGATTGGGCTTATACTCACTGGAGTTTAGAAGATTGAGAGGGGATCTCATCGAAACCTATAAAATTCTGTCAGGCCTGGACAGACTAGATGCAGGAAGGATGTTTCCGATGGCCGGGGAGTCCAGAACCAGGGGTCATCGTCTAAGGGTAAGGGGTAAGCCATTTAGGACTGAAATGAGGAGGAATTTCTTCACCCAGAGAGTGGCGAACCTGTGGAATTCTCTTCCACAGAGGGCGGTGGAGGCCTGTTCATTAAATATATTCAAGAAGGAGTTGGATATATTTCTTAAGGCTAAAGGGATCAAGGGATATGGGGAGAAGGCAGGGACAGGGTACTGAATTTGGATGATCAGCCATGATCTCATTAAATGGCGGAGCAGGCTCGAGGGGCCGAATGGCCAGCTCCTGGTCCTATCTTCTATGTTTCTATGTTTCTATCAGACCAGACCCCCTCACACTCCTCCGCCCCTCCAATCAGACCCGACCCCCCTCACACTCCTCTGTCCCTCCAATCAGACCCGACCCCCCTCACACTCCTCCGTCCCTCCAATCAGACCCGACCCCCCTCACACTCCTCCATCCCTCCAATCAGACCCGGCCCCCCTCTCACTCCTCCGTCCCTCCAATCAGACCCGACCACCCTCACACTCCTCCATCCCTCCAATAGATTGGGAGACGGGGAAGTGCAAAGAGACCTGGGTGTTCTTGTGCACCAGTCGCTGAAGGTAAGCATGCAGGTGCAGCAGGCGGTTAAGAAGGCAAATGGCATGTTGGCCTTCGTAGCGAGAGGATTCGAGTACAGGAACAAGGATGTCTTGCTGCAGTTGTACAGGGCCTTGGTGAGACCGCACCTTGAGTATTGTGTGCAGTTTTGTTCACCTTATCTGAGGAAGGATGTTCTTGCCATGGAAGGAGATCAGCGAAGATTCACCAGGCTGATACCTGGGATGGCAGGAATGACGTATGAGGAGAGATTGTGTCGATTGGGCTTATACTCACTGGAGTTTAGAAGATTGAGAGGGGATCTCATCGAAACCTATAAAATTCTGTCAGGCCTGGACAGACTAGATGCAGGAAGGATGTTTCCGATGGCCGGGGTGTCCAGAACCAGGGGTCATCGTCTAAGGATAAGGGGTAAGCCATTTAGGACTGAAATGAGGAGGAATTTCTTCACCCAGAGAGTGGTGAAACTCCTCCGTCCCTCCAATCAGACCCGACCCCCCTCACACTCTTCCGTCCCTCCAATCAGTTCTGACCCCCTCACACTCCTCCATCCCTCCAATCCGTCCCGGCCCCCCCCCTCCCTGCAACTCCGCCCCCCCCACCCCACTCCTCCGGCACCCCCCCTGCTCCTCCGGCACCCCCCTGCTCCTCCGGCACCCCCCTGCTCCTCCCCCCCCACTCACACTCCTCTGGCCCCACCCCCTGCTCATCTGGCCCCTCCCCCCATGCTCCCCCGGCGCCCCCCTGACCACCCCCTGCCTCCTCATGAACCCTCCTTCCCTCCTCCCTGAGGCCAAGTGCCCACGCCTACCCACTCGCAGCCAGACAGCCTCTCAATCTGTGGCTGCAGGCAGGAAACAGAGGTTTCCAATGCAAATCAGGTCCTGCCATTAAATTTGGCAGCGCCTGCGGGAAACCCATTCTCCCAGATTTCCCGACAACTTTTGATCCCGCCCCACCCCCGCTCCCAACCCGCCAAACTATCAAAATTCAGGCCTTTGAGTTGGTAACTTTGTAATGTCCCAATACCTCATCTTACATCTTATTTACTCCAGCGGTAGCGCTGTGACCTCTCTCGACCTGTTTTAGCACCCTCTCCTGCCCATCACTGTCACTGCCTGCCTCGCTCCCTTCCTCTCCTAAACCCAGTTGCTACCACCTGTCTTCCTGTCTTGCTCTTCACCTGCTCCCTGCCCTTTCCTTCCCTGACTAATGGTCAGCATTGCCACAGAAAATTCATTGGTTTTATATCTATAATAAAACATTTTTGTTACGTAGGCCATGTGCTCCATTCGAACCTGCTATGTAAACATTTCTTATGGAAATGCTAATGTCAATAGGTAAGACACTTTTTATACACTAGGTGTTGCTGTGATGGGAATTCCAATGTTAAATGACAACACCGACATGTATATTATTACCTGTCGTGTCAATAGGTGGTGCTGTGCTATCTTTTTTCCCATAAATCTATGTGGTAGATTTTCAACTGACCATCCAGGTGGAGCAGCCATCTGTTATATGACTGTCCGACTTTCATTGCTCACAATTTCCTGTTATGTGCTTCCGGTGGGCGAGCCTCCAAAGCAGGTGCGCTCATTCATAAAATTTACTATTTAGGACAAACTATGCAATCTGTTCCTTTTGTATAGATCAAGAACTTTAAATGGAGACTTATATTAAAAATAGACTAGAATGTCTTTACAACAACAATGTACATTTCTGTTGCTCTCGTCACATAAAGGAAGATGTCTCTGAATACTTTACTGGGCAGTGGACAGATCACAGAGTTGAGAGGGAGAAAAGGAAAGGATAAGCTGAGGAAGGTCAAAAGCATGATCCAAGAGAAAGGTTTTTAGGAGGCTTTTAAAGGCAAGGAAGGAAGTGGCAACTGACAAGCAATCTTCCCTTTAATTTTTTGGGGGTGCATGGCCCCTTTAAGGGGCTGCGCGGCCCATTCAATATACTGCATACACGCGGGTTTTCCCATTTAAAAGCTGGTAACTGGCTTTGAGGGCGCTCCAGAACACTGCTTGGCCATGCAGCTTAAAGGGAACATTGGTGACAAGGTAGAGGTGTTGAGGGAAGGAGTTCCAGATAGCACAAGATATTGGCTCAAGAGCAGCCATCAGTGGTGGAGCGGGGACATGGTGTGAGCCAGTGTTGGAGGAGTAGAGAGCGTGTGTATGGCCGAAGGAGATCATTGAACAGGGTGGAGAAATGCATTGGATGGATTTCAGGGTGAGGACAAGGATCTCCAAATCAATTTACTTGGGTATGGGAAGCCAAGGAAGTTTAACAAGGGACAGGATGATGAAGAGTTCTGCAAATAAGGAGGCAAGCCATGATTTTCTGGATAAGATATAGTTTGTGGAGGGTGGAAATGAGAAGGCAGACAGGAAAGCATTGGCGAAATTGAACTTCAAGGTGTAATGGCTTCAATTAAAGGTTCAGCATTGTGGGGGAAAGTTAAGGGTGGAGGCGGACGATATTTCAAAGGTGAAAGAAAGCGGTCTTTGTAATGATCAGCAACATGTCATTCTAGAATGGTACACTAGGTGGAGCTGTATGTTTAATAGAGGGCTACCCAGAAGGCAGTAGTCAAGATGGAAGCCTGTACACTAGTCCACATAGCTGAATGAATGACTAGCTCAAGCTAGCTGTTCATAATGAAAACATCTATTTATTTATGAACATAACATGGTACCAGGATTGGTAATATCTGCTGAATATTGTGAAACACGACATGGAGAATTTGAAGCCACCGGAGGGTTTGAAACTCATGGGGAATGTCGACTGCAATTGGCGGACTTTCAAACAACAATTCAAACTCTACATTGCTGCCATCGGGTTCGGTATGATGCCAGACACAAGGAAAATAGTGTTGCTGCTCACGGTTGCAGGCCCGCAGGTGATAGAGGTATTTAATACATTTGTATTTGATCAAGAGGAGGACAGAGAAAAAATGGACGATGTGCTAAAGAAGTTTGATACACATTGTTCTCCCAAAAAGAACGAGACCTATGAAAGGTACGTGTTCCGTTCACGGACACAGCAGCAAAATGAGACTTTTGATAGCTTTGTGACCAATCTGAAACTGAAAGCACGGACATGTAATTTCTCTGAACTGAAATCATCCATGATTCGTGACCAGATTGTGTTTGGTATTCATGATAAAAAAGTCAGGGAACGTTTGTTGAGAGAAACTGAACTAACATTGGAGGATGCTGTGAAAATATGCCATGCCAGTGAGCTAGCTCAACAGCATGCAAATACTTTCAGTGAAATTAATAATGATACAACAGCAATGAGTGACTGTGCTGCTGTCAGTGCTGTGTCCTACAAGGGGAAGAAACGTGGGCAGAACAGAAATGCAAAGCAATCAGAGGATGGAATTTTTAATTGTAAACGCTGTGGTTACCAGCACCAGTCAAGACAATGCCCAGCGTTTGTGAAAATGTGCACAAAATATAATGGAAAGAATCACTTTCCCAAACAGTGCTTTTCAAAAGTAAAAACAAAGAAAGGGCAACAAGTCAATGTGATTGAGGACACTGATTTAAGTGAGACGTTTTTTGTAGGAATGGTGTCATGTGACAATATAGAAAAGGATACAGAAAATGTGCAGCCCTCAGGAATGGACAATGCTGAACATAAAGTTAATGCAGTAAAAGAGGACAAATGGATGATGCCACTGCAGGTAAATGGAGCATTAGTTACATTGAAACTAGACACTGGGGCAAAAGCAAACTTACTCAGTATGAGTGACATTAAAAATATGAAAGATAAGCCCAAAATACAGAAAAAGTCAGTACTACTGAAGGACTATAATGGACAGAAAATAGATAGCTTAGGTGTATGCAGACTTAAAGTGACAGTCAAAGACAAAGTGCATCATCTCATGTTTTCTGTTGTGGCTGAAGTGTTTGATTCACTACTAGGTGACAAAGCTTGTGAGGACTTAGAACTGGTCAAGAGAGTCTACCGTATAAACTGTGCCATAAGCAGACCAGATGACTCAGTGGATTCTGTAGTGAGTAATTTCCAGGATGTGTTCAAAGGATTTGGAGTTCTACCATTCACTTATAAGATCCAGCTAAAGGAGGATGCTCAGCCAGTGGTACATGCTCCACAGAGAGTTCCAGCACCCCTGCGTGACTGGCTCAAGAAAGAACTGGACAGAATGACCACACTAGGAGTCATCAGGAAAGTCAAACAGCCAACAGACTGGGTTAACTCCATGGTATGTGTAAAGAAAAAGAACAATGATCTAAGAGTATGCATGGATCCAAAGGACTTCAATTCAAACATAAAATGTGAACACTACCAGATTCCCAAGCGAGATGAAATCACCAGTGAAATGTCAGGTGCCAGATACTTCACAAAGCTCGATGCCTCACAAGGATTTTGGCAACCAAAACTGGATGAAGAGAGCACCAAATACTGTAACTTCAACACACCATTTGGCAGGTATTATTTCCTCGGAATGCCTTTCGGGATAATATCTGCATCTGAAATCTTTCATAGAGCGATGGAACACATAATTGAAGGTCTGGAAGGAGTTCGGGTCTATGTTGATGACATCATCATCTGGGGCTCCACACTGAAAGAACACAATGAGAGACTGACTAAAGTGCTACAGAGCATACGCCAGAATGGACTGAAGCTCAACAAAGCCAAGTGTCAGTTTGGCGTCCAGGAAGTCACTTTCCTAGGAGATAATCTATCTGGTAAAGGAATAGAGCCAGATATGGAAAAAGTAAATGCCATACTCAACATGCCCCGAACCACTGACAAAAAAGGAGTGCTATGCATCATGGGGATGATAAACTTCATTTGAAAGTTCATTCGTAATTTGTCAGCCAAGACAGCCTGTCTGCGAGACCTGCTACATAAAACAAATGAGTTTGCATGGACAGAAAGACATGAACAAGAGTGGATGAACCGCAAAACAGTGCTGACAACCACACCTGTACTCACCTTCTTTGACCCAACAAAAAGTATCAAAGTGTCAACGGATGCATCAAAAGATGGCCTAGGCACGGTCTTGCTACAAGCAGAGGGTGAAGATTGGAAGCCTGTTGCCTATGCCTCCAGGTCTATGACTGACTCTGAGTGTCGATACACCCAGATTGAAAAGGAATGTCTCGGCTTGGTAGTTGGACTAGAAAAGTTCCATGGCTACACATATGGACTTCCCACCTTCACAGTTGTGACAGACCACTGCCCACTGGTTGCCATCATAAAAAAAAATCTGAATGAGATGTCGCCAAGGATTCAACGACTCATGATGAAGCTGCAAAGATATGACTTTGAACTGATCTACACACCAGGCAAACACATAGTGTTAGCAGATGCACTATCCTGAGCACCCACAATGAGTCATGTGAGCTCTACTGAGGAAGACGTGGATGTTCATGTGAATATGGTCACTGCTGCGCTGCCCATGTCAGACACAAAATCAAAGCAGATAGCAGAAGAAACAGTAAAAGATACAGTGTTACAAACAGTAATAGAGAACATTCATCATGGTTGGCCAAAAGGTTCCTGTCCAAAGTACTATCACATCAGGTCAGAGTTAAGTGTCGCAAGTGGACTATTACTAAAACAGAACAGAATAGTCATTCCACAGGCTCTACATCAAGACATGCTCAAAAGGATTCATGAGGGACACCTCGGAATTGAAAAATGTAAAAGGAGAGCAAGAGACACTGTTTATTGGCCTGGCATAAATAAGGACATTGAGAACATGAGAGGCATATGTGAGACATGTCAGAAACACCAAAACAAACAAGCAAAGGAACCAATGATAATAGCTGACTTACCAGCAGCACCGTGGCAAAAGGTTGGTATGGACCTTTTTCATTTGAATGGTAAAGACTATCTAATAGTGATTGACTGCCATTCTAACTATCCTGAGATGGCGCTGCTCTCAAGCACATCAGCAAGCAGTGTCATAATGCATGTTAAATCCATCTTCGCCAGACATGGAATTCCCAGGATTGCCGTTAGTGACAATGGTCCGTGCTTCAACTGTAAGGAGTGGCAACAGTTTGCAGCACATTATGACTTTCAACACATCACATCCAGTCCTCTGTATGCTCAGTCGAATGGTAAGGCAGAGAAAGGTGTTCAAGTTCTCAAACAGCTACTGAAGAAAGCAACAGAAAGCAAGTCTGATCCTTATCTCACCCTGCTGAGCTACCGAGCCTCCCCTTTAGACTATGGTTCTTCACCTGCTGAGCCCCTAATGGGTCGCAAGTTGTGCACCACGCTACCCTGCTGTGCAAAAGAAAAGCAGAGTAAGGAACTGAGACAGAGACTTCAACTGTTAAAGCTGAAACAGAAATCACACTATGACAAGTCATCCAAAACTCTGAAATCATTGACAAGGGATGATGTTGTCAGGATTGAGGATCCAGATGCATGGAACAGGAAAGCTACAGTTCTTGAGGAAGTAGGACCAAGGTCATACACTGTTAGAACTGAGGAAGGACAGATTCTCAGGAGGAACCGCCGTTCCCTCCTGAAAACACAAGAAACCATCCAAGAGCAAATCGATGACAATGCCGCAACTGGAGCTTGTCACTCACCACCAGAACAATCTAACATAAACACACATACAGGCTCTCATGAAAACACATCAGACCTACCTGTGCTGAGAAGATCCACACGTGAAGTAAAAAAGCCTGATAGACTTAATCTTTGAGTACAAAGAAAACTATAATAAACGAATGAAAAGCTTAGAGTTCATAAAGTAAAGCTTTGAAAATGTGTTGACTGTTGTGAAGATGTTTATGTCATTATGATTGATTGATATTGATTTTGTTTAACCTCTAAGGAAGGGGGATGTAATGATCAGTAACATGTCATTCTAGAATGGTACACTAGGTGGAGCTGTATGTTTAATAGCGGGCTACCCAGATAGCAGTAGTCAAGATGGATGCCTGTACACTAGTCCACATGGCTGAATAAATGACTAGCTCAAGCTAGCTGTTCATAATGAAAACGTCTATTTATTTATGAACATAACAGGGTTGGATGTGGAGAAGGAAGCTGAGCTCAGGGTTGAACAGTGTGTCAAGGTTCTGCACCTCTGGGCTTAGCCTGAGAAAGCAGCATAGGAGATTGTTAAAGTGAAGGCCAGGACATGAAGAGGAGGGCTTTGATTTTGGTGACATTTAGCTGAAGGAAGCTTCAGGTCCTCCAAGTCTTAATATCAGATTAGTTGAAAGGAGCATAAACATCCTTGGGGTTGGTGGAGAGGAAATGGGCATACAAGTAGAAATAGCTTTGTGATTCTGGGTCATGTTGCCAAGTGGTTACATGTAAACAATGAAGATGAGGGGACTAAGGATGGAGACTCAAATGCAGCAGATTGCACAGGAGGTGATGTAATGTATGCATCATGACAGGTAGGAGTGAGAGAGCAGTGCCACAGTGATGGATGGTGGAGGAGAAATATGTTAAGAAGATGAAATGATTGATGGAATTGAAGGCAGTGGAAAGGTTAGGAAGTTTGGGGAGGAACAGTAAGCCATCGTTTAGTCGCACATGGTGTTGCTTGTAACTTTTTTCCAGTTCAGTGTCTGTGCCAGGCAGTGATGCAAGAGATGGGAGCATAATTGTGAGGCAGCCTGTTTCAGGACTTTATAGGAAAAGGCAAAGTTGGAGATGGGTAGCAGTTTGAGAGAATAGAAGGGCTGAATTTGATTTTTGTAGAAAGTTGTGATGGTGCTGGATTGGAAGAATATAGGGATTGTACCGGGGAATAGGGACAGGTTAATGATATCGGCAATCATGGGACTGCGATGGGGAAATTGGATAGAAAATCTCATTGAAACTTATAAAATTCTAACAGGACTACACAGACTAGATGCAGGAAGGATGTTCCCGATGGTCGGGGAGTCCAGAACCAGGGGTCACAGTCTAAGGATAAGGGGTAAGCCATTTAGGACTGAGATGAGGAGGAATGTCTTCACCCAGAGAGTGGTGAACCTGTGGAATTCTCTACCACAGAAGGCAGTTGAGGCCAAATTATTAAATATATTCAAGAAGGAGTTAGATATATTTCTTAAGGCTAAAGGGATCAAGGGATATGGGGAGAAGGCAGGGACCGGGTACTGAATTTGGATGATCAGCCATGACCTCATTAAATGGTGGAACAGGCTTGAGGGGCCGAATGGCCTACTCCTGCTCCTATCTTCTATGTTTCTATGTTTCTAAAATTCTGCGGGAAAATTCAGGACTTTAAAAACCCAACTAGAGACAAGTTCTAATTAAGTGGGGTGTCTTTGTATTATCCATGAGGGAAGAAAGTCTGGAAAGGTTTCATTCAGCCCACTTGAATCACACCTTGTGTTGGCTGATTACACACCAAGCAGCCAACAGAAGCAATGGAAGTGTAGAGAAAATCCTTAAATGAGTATAAAGTAATAATTACTTTAAAAAACTCAAGCATGCTGCTTAATAAAAGAACTTGAATATGCAGTGTTACATATGGATGCACTTGCTGTGCCATGTGGCATCATGCAGCTGACACAGCAATGATTTAAATTATTTTAATTGTGTCTATATAAATTTTTCAAAGTTATGCAAATGAAATTGTATTATTCACACAGCCATTTTATGGAGTGTTCGATTAAACAGTTTGTTAAGTCTTTTTCCATGTGATTTGCTCTCAGCTGTGACTATGTTTTGCAGCTGTAGTCTCTACTTCACATCAAAGCCTAAAATTATAAGATGAGAGAATCTCAAGAATACTGACACTTCAAACGTTAGTTGTGAATACAAAAGGCTATAATATGACACCACAACAAAGGATTTTTTAAATCTGAATTTCTACCTGTATCTTATTCTCATATATTCTGTATTATACTGGGAAGACATTAACTCTTAAAGTGATAGCTGTAGCATTTTGTTGTGTTAAATGATGATTTATCTCACACTGACACATTTACATGCGGGGATAATTTGACGTAACCAAGACGACCCAGCAACATGGATCAAATTACTTTAGCATATCAATTTTGGCAAAGCATATGTTTGCATACAGGTACATCAAATTAAATTACTGTTGACTTCATTTTAAGTCAATTATCTCTTGCAATGCATATGAAGTTTCTGTTTATTCAGCAGTAAAGAGCTTTCTAGGCACTGATTTATGCCGAATGTTTGGCATCTGTACAACATGATCTTTTGCATGACAAGAATGCTAAATATAAGGTGCAACACATTTCAGCTTTGGTTGTGTATTTACCTGCAATAGGTGGTGTTACACATTACTAATGCAGCACATTTTGCTTCTGCACAGCTTTTGAGCCATTAAGGAGTGCCATTTCCAGCATTTGGCAAACATTTCTGGTTTAGGGAAGGAGTAGAGCCTTTGCTAATTTTGTGTTGAGAATGTCACTGTTAAGAGTTTTGGGTCTACCTTAGATATTCTCTCAGGTAAGCAGTCTAAACATCTTGGGGGTGGAATTGGGTATCGCCCCATTTGAAGTGCTAACTCTTGAAATTTAGAAAATTTAGTGCCAAGCGCTAAGGAATCTGAACTTCTACTAAATTGGGTGTTAGTGCCCCAGGAAGAAAGTGGGGCGATACATCAAGCGCTAATGACCTCAGTGGGGTGCTACGGGGATGCTACCAGCAGAGCGCCAATGAATTTCAGGTGCAATGATTCTTCGCACTGACCCCTTCCAGCTCTTAAAGGGGAGGTTGCGTCATTGTGCAGATGCTCATTTTCAGCATTGCTGGCTTTGAGGCGACCTGCGAGCAAGTGAATCCCCTGATGGCTGTGGCTGTTCCCACTCCCAGGGAGAGTGCGCGTCGGTTCACAGACGTGGCATTGGTGGCTGGAGTGGAGCGAAGGAGGGCAATGCTGTTCCCGGCCACTGGAAGGAGGCCATTGTCTCAGGTGTTCCATGCAATGTGGAGGGAAGTGGCCCAGGAGGTCTCGGCCAGTAGTGTGGTGGAACGCAGCCTGACACAGTGCCGCAAGAAATTCAACGACCTCAGTCGGGTGGTCAAGGTGAGTACATGCTTCACCAGCTCCTACATATCAGCATCTGAACCTCAGTCTGTGCACACTGCGCAAAGAACCACACCCCCACCCCTCTCCCACCAAACATCTTCACCTACTCAAACTCACATCCACATCTCGCGCCTTGCCAACAATCACAGCTATTCAATGACAGCAGGCATATTTCCCAAACACATAGCTGGACTCTGACCCAAACACATTTATTTCTCTTGCAGGCCAAGATAGGAAGGAGCAGCAGGGAACAGGCGGGGGTGATGTACAACTCCAGCAGCTCTCCGACCTTGAGGAGCGAGTGCTGAAATTCATTGAGCTGCAAATGGCTGGCACCGTGGCTGTTGGCAACGTCAACTCCGTCGACCCCATTGGGGGCAAAAACGGTATAGAAACATTGAAACATAGAAGATAGGAGCAGGAGCAGGCAATTCGGCCCCACGAGCCTGCTCCGCCATGTAATAAGATCATGGCTGATCATCCAAATTCAGTACCCTGTCCCTGCTTTCTCCCCATATCCCTTGATCCCTTTAACCTTAAGAAATATACCTAACTCCTTCTTGAATATATTTAATGAATTGGTCTCAACTGCATTCTGTGGTAGAGAATTCCATAGGTTCACCACTCGCTGGGTGAAGAAATTCCTCCTCATCTCAGTCCTAAATGGCTTACTCCTTATCCTTAGACTGTGATCCCTGGTTCTGGACTTTCCCGCCATTTGGAACATCCTTCCTGCATCTAGTCTGTCTAGTCCTGTTAGAATTTTATAAGTTTCAAAGAGATCCCCTCTCATTCTTCTAAACGCTTGCGAAGACAATCCCAATCGGCCCAATCTCTCTTCATACGTCATTCCTGCCATCCCAGGTATCAGTCTGGTGAATCTTCGCTACACTCCCTCCATGGCAAGAACATCCTTCCTCAGATAAGGTGACCAAAACTGCACACAATACTCAAGGTGTGGTCTCACCAAGGTCCTGTACAACTGCAGCAAGACATCCTTGCTCCTGTACACAAATCCTCTCGCTATGAAGGCCAACATAACATTTGCCTTCTTAACCGCCTGCTGCACCTGCATGCTTACCTTCAGCGACTGGTGCACAAGGACACCCAGGTCTCGTTGCACTTCCCCTTTTCCTAATCTATTGCCGTTCAGATAATAATCTGCCTTCCTGTTTTTGCCACCAATATGGATAACCTCGCATTTATCCACATTATACTGCATCTGCCATGTATCTGCCCAATCACCCAACCTGTCCAAATCATACTGGAGTTTCTCGGCATCCTCCTCACAGCACACACGCCCACCCAGCTTTGTGTCGTCTGTAAACTTGGAGATATTACATCTAGTTCCCTCGTCTAGATCATTATTATATATTGTGAATAACTGGGGTCCTAGCACCGATCCTTGCGGTACCCCACTAGTCACTGCCTGCCACTCGGAAAACGACCCGTTTATTCCAACTCTTTGCTTCCGGTCTTCCAACCAGTTCTCTATCCAAGTCAGTACCTTACCCCTAATCTCATGTGCTTTTACTTTGCATGCCAATCTCTAATGCGGGACCTTTTCGAAAGCCTTCTGAAAGTCCAAATACACCACATCCACTGGTTCACCCTTATCTATAGTATGAATTAGTCAAGCATGATTTACCTTTTGTAAATCCATGTTGACTTTGTCCGATCCTGTCACTGTTTTCCAAGTGCTCTGCAATTACACCTTTTATGGACGCTAGCATTTTCCCCACTACCGATGTCAGGCTCTCTACCACCTTTTTTGAATAGTGTGGTTACATTAGCTACCCTCCAATCCATGGGAACTATTCCAGAATCTATAGAATTTTGGAAGATGACCAGCAATGTATACACTATTTCTAGGGTCACTTCCTTAATTACCCTAGGATGTAGATTATCAAGCCCTGGGGATTGATCGGCCTTCAATCCCGTCAATTTCCCTAACACCATTTCCCTACAAATACTGATTTCATTCAGTTCCTCCCTCTCATTAGACCCTATGTTCCCTGACATCTCTGGGAGGTTATTTGTGTCCTCCTTTGTGAAGACAGGACCAAAGTATGTATTAAATTGGTCTGCCATTTCTTTGTTCCCCATTATAAATTCCCCTGAATCTGACTGCAAGGGACCTATGCTTGACTTCACCAATCGTTTTCTCTTCACATATCTATAGAAGCTTTTACAGTCAGTTTTTATGTTCCCTGAAAGCTTACTCTCATACTCTATTTTACCCCTCTTAATTAATCCCTTTGTCCTCCTTTGCTGAATCCTAAACTGCTCCCAATCCTCAGGTTTGCGGCTTTTTCTGGCCAATTTATATGTCCTTTCCTTGGGTCTTATGTTATCCCTAATTTCCCTTGTTAGCCACGGTTGAGTCACCTTTTTTGTTTTATTTTTATGCCAAACGGGGATGAACAAATTCTGTAGTTCATCCATGCGATCTTTAAATGTTTGTCATTGCCTATCCACAGTCAACCCTTTAAGTAACGTTCCCCAATCCATCCTAGCCAACTCGCGCCTCATACCATCATAGTTTCCTTTATTTAAATTCAGGACCCTAGTCTCTGAGTCAAATACTTAACTCTCCATCTTAATGAAGAGAAACATAGAGAAACAAAGAGAGATAGGAACAGGAGTAGGCCATTCGGCCCTTCGAGCCTGCTCCGCCATTCAATGAGATCATGGCTGATCTTCGTCTGAGATCATAGCTGATCTTACCAGTTCAGTACCCCGTCCCCGCCTTTTCTCCGTAACCCTTAATCCCCTTAGCCTTCAGAAATATATCCAATTCTCTCTTGAAAATATTTATTGAATTAGCCTTCACAGCCCTCTGTGGCAGGGAATTCCACAGGCTCACCACTCTTTGAGTGAAGAAATTCTTCCTCATCTCTGTTTTAAATGATTTGCCCGCTATTTTTAGACTGTGGCCCCTGGTTCTGTGCTCCCCTGCCATTGGAAACATTCTCTCTGAATTCAGCCTGTCCAGGCCTGCCATAATTTTATATGTTTCGATGAGATCCCCTCTCAATCTTCTAAACTCCAGTGAGTACAAGCCCAAACTATTCAATCTCTCCTCGTAGGTCATTCCCGCCATTCCAGGTATCAGCCTGGTGAATCGCCGCTGCACTCTTTCCATGGCAAGAACATCCTTCCGCAGATGGGGCGACCAAAACTGTACACAATACTCCAGATGCGGTCTCACCAGCACCTTGTACAGCTGTAGTAAGGTATCCCTATTCCTATACTCGAACCCCCTTGATATGAAGGCCAACATACCATTTGCCTTCTTAATCGCCTGTTGCACCTGCATGCTCTCCTTCAGTGACTGGTGCACAAGAACACCCAGGTCCCTCTGCACTTCCCCATCTCCCAATCTATTGCCATTTAGATAATAATCTACCCTCCTGTTTTTACCCCCAAAGTGGATAACCTCGCATTTATCCACATTATAGTGCATCTGCCACGTATCCGCCCATTCCCCCAACCTGTCCAAATCGCACTGTAGCCTCCTGACATCCTCATCAGAGCCCACCCCTCCTCCTAGTTTAGTGTCGTCAGCGAATTTGGAAATATTGCATCCAATTCCCTGATCCAGATCATTTATATATATTGTGAACAGCTGGGGTCCCAGGACAGATCCTTGCGGCACCCCGCTGGTCACTGCCTGCCACTCCGAAAACGAGCCGTTTATTCCAACTCTCTGTTTTCTATCCGCCAGCCAGTTCTCTATCCACGTTAATACTTTGCCCCCAATCCCATGAGCCTTAATTTTGCATGATAATCTTTTGTGTGGAACCTTATCGAAGGCTTTCTGGAAGTCAAGGTACACCACATCCACTGGCTCTCCCCCATCTATTTTACCAGTTACTTCCTCAAAAAATTCCAGCAGATTAGTCAGACACGATTTACCCTTTGTAAATCCATGTTGACTCTGTCCGATCCTTTCCCCATTTGTCAAGTGCTCCGCTATTTTATCCTTAATAATGGACTCTAGCATTTTGCCCACAACCGATGTAAGGCTTACTGGTCTATAATTCCCTGCTTTCTCTCTACCCCCCTTTTGAAATATTGGGGTAACATTAGCTACCCTCCAATCCACGGGTACTGTTCCCGAGTCAATGGAGTTCCGGAAGATGATCCTTAGAGCATCTGCTATCTCCAGGGCCACCTCCTTAAGTACCCTAGGATGTAGTTTATCAGGCCCCGGGGATTTGTCGGCCTTCAGTCCCCTCAACTTACCCAACACCATATCCCTAGAGATACTAATTTCTGTCAGCTCCTCCCTCTCATTAGTCCCTATGTTTGCCGATATTCCTGGGAGGTTATTTGTGTCCTCCTTTGTGAATACAGAACCAAAGTATGAGTTTAATTGGTCTGCCATTTCCTTATTCTCCATTATATATTCTCCCGAATCGGACTGCAAGGGACCGACTTGGGATTTTACCAGTCTTTTCCTCCTGATATACCGATAAAAGCTTTTGCAGTCTGTCTTTATGTTTGCTGCAAGTTTACTTTCGTATTCTATTTTCCCCTTCCTGATTAATCCCTTTGTCCTCTTTTGCTGTATCCTGTACTGCCCCCAATCTTCCGGTCTGGTGCTTTTTTTTGCCAGTTGATACGCCCTTTTTTTTGATTTTATGCTGTCCCTAATTTCCCTCGTTATCCACGGTTGAGTTACCTTTTTAGGTTTATTTTTATTCCAAACCGGTATAAACATGTTCTGGAATTCTTCCATTCTATCTTTGAATGCTTGCCATTGTCTATCCACTGTCAATCCCCCCAGAAACACCACCCAATCAATCTTACCCAATTCCCGTCTCATACCCTCGTAATTTCCTTTATTTAAGTTCTGGACCTTAGTCTCTGATTCAATTTCCTCACTCTCCATCTCGACTGAGAGCTCGATCATATTATGATCGCTCTGACCCAAGGGGCCTCGTACAAGAAGATTGCTGATAAGTCCCTTCTCATTGCACAATACCCAGTCTAAAATGGCCTGATCTCGAGTCGGCTCCTCGACATATTGGTCCAGATAACCGTCCCGAAAACATTCCAGGAATTCCTCCTCCTCAGAATTTTTACTAATTTGGGTAGTCCAATCAATATGTAAATTAAAGTCACCCATGATGACAGCTGTGCTCTTATCGCACGCTTCTCTAATTTCCCTTTTTATGCCTTCCCTCACCTCCATATTACTATTTGGAGGCCTATATATCACACCCACTAACGTTTTCCTCCCCTTGCTATTTCTCATTTCTACCCATACAGATTCCGTTTCATCCGAGTTAATATCCTTCCTTTCCATTGCATTAATCCCCTCCTTTACCAGCAATGCTACCCCACCTCCCCTACCTTTTTGCCGATCCTTCCTAAATATTGTATATCCCTGGATGTTAAGTTCCCAGCCTTGCCCACCCTGCAGCCACGTTTCTGTAATCCCAATCAAATCATACTTGTTTACCTCTATTTCCACAACTAATTCATCCACCTTGTTCCTAATGCTTCTAGCATTAAGATACAAAGCCTTCAGGCTTGCTTTTTTCACACTCTCATTATGAATTAGTTTGGCCCTTTGTGTTTCTCTCCTTTGCTTATTGCTTCTCACCTTTCTACCATCTATTTCTGACTTCATATGACTTCCCTCTTTTCCACTACCTAGGTTCCCATCCCCCTGCCAAATTAGTTTAAATCCTCCCGAACCGCCCTAGAAAATATTACCCCGAGGACATCGGCTCCCTCACAGTTCAGGTGTAGACCGTCTCCTTGGTACAGGTCACTCCTCCCCAAGAACTGGTTCCAATGCCTCAAGAATTTAAATCCCTCTCCCTTGCACCACTGCTCAAGCCACGTATTTAGCTTATCTATCTTACTCTCTCTAAACTTATTAGCTCGTGGCACTGGTAGCAATCCAGAGATTACTACCTTTGAGGTCCTACTTTTCAATTTAGCTCCTAACTCCCTAAATTCAGCTTGTAGGACCTCCTCCCTCTTTTTACCTACATCGTTGGTACCTACATGTACCACGACAACTGGCTGATCCCCCTCCCCCTTCAGAATGCTCTGCACCCGCTCCGAGACATCCTTGACCCTTGCACCAGGGAGGCAACATACCATCTTGGAGTCTCGGTCTCGGCCACAGAAACTCCTATCTATCCCCCTTACAATTGAATCCCCTATCACTATAGCCCTATCCCTCTTTTTCCCGCCCTTCTGTGCAGCAGAGCCAGTCATGGTGCCCTGAACCTGGCTGCTGGTGCCTTCCCCTGATAAGTCATCTCCCCCAACAGTACCCAAAATGGTAAACCTGTTTTGGAGGGAGATGACCGCAGGTGACTCCTGCACTACCTTCCTGCCTTTACCCTGCCTTTTGGTCACCCATTTACTGTCTGAGCTAGCCTTTACCTGCGGTGTGACCAACTCACTGAATGTGCTATCCACAAGATCCTCAGCATCGCGTATGCTCCAGAGTGAGTCCATTCGCAGCTCCAGCGCCGCCATGCGGTCCGCTAGGAGCTGCAGCTGGACACACTTCCTGCACACATAGTTGTCAGGGACAGTGTCCCTGATTTCCCACATGGCACAGGAGGAGCATGACACGGGTCCGAGCTGCCCTTCCATGACTTAACCCTTACAATACCCTTTTATTTACTACGATTTAGCTTAATTATTGAATTCTACTTAGAATAAGTTTGTGAAAGTACTCACCAACCAGTCACCTACCTGTTTTCTGGTGTTGTATTTTCACTGTCGCCTCCTGTCCTGGAACCTTTTCCACCTAGGTTAGGCTCCTGAAATAAAATAAATTGAACCTACCTTTTCAACTTCCCCTAACCCCTAAAAGGTTAGAGGAGGTGGAAGGGTGGGAGACACTACACTGTAGTGTTTCGGGTTTAGCAACAGCTCCACCTATATAAGAGTTACTGGCCTCCTGCTCTCCTGACTGCACCAGCTGTGAAAGAAAAATCCCGCGAAAGGTGAGCTTTTAAACTCACCAGTTACTGGCCTCCTGCTCTCCCGACTGCCCCAGCAGTTACTGGCCTCCTGCTCTCCCGACTGCACCAGCTCTCTCCTGGAACCTGGATTGGTCGGTGCCTCTGACTGCTCCCTCTCAAGCCTTTAAGCTCTCCCGCCTCGGGCCGCTCACGCGCAGGTCCGCTGCTTCTCCGGTCTCGGGGCTGTGGGCCTCGGTGCCTCTGACTGCTCCCTCTCAAGCCTTTAAGCTCTCCCGCCTCGGGCTGCTCCCGCGCAGGTCCGCTGCTTCTCCGGTCTCGGGGCTGTGGGCCTCGGTGCCTCTGACTGCTCCCTCTCAAGCCTTTAAGCTCTCCCGCCTCGGGCTGCTCCCGCGCAGGTCCGCTGCTTCTCCGGTCTCGGGGCTGTGGGCCTCGGTGCCTCTGACTGCTCCCTCTCAAGCCTTTAAGCTCTCCCGCCTCGGGCTGCTCCCGCGCAGGTCCGCTGCTTCTCCGGTCTCGGGGCTATACCCATACAGATTCCACATCATCAGAGCTAATAGCCTTCCTAACTATTGTGTTAATCTCCTCTTTAACCAGCAATGCTACCCCACCTCCTTTTCCTTTTTGCCTGTCGTTCCTGAGTATTGAATACCCCTGGATGTTGAATTCCCAGCCTTGGTCACCCTGGAGCCATGCCTCCATAATCCAAATTATATCATATCCGTTTACGTCTATTTGTGCAGCTAATTCATCCACCTTATTATGAATGCTCCTTGCATTAAGACACAAAGACTTCAGGCTTGTTTTTTTAACACTCTTACACCTTTTAGAATTATTATTTACTGTGTCCCTGTTTGACTTACACACTTGATTTCTCTGACTGCCACTTTTTCTTTTCTCCATCCTGTCTTTTGCTTCTATCCTTGTTTCCCTTTCCTCTGTCTCCCTGCACAGGTTCCCAACCCCCTGTCAGTTTAGTTTAAACCCTCCCCAACAGCACTAGCAAACACTCCCCCTAGGACATCGGTCCTGCTCCTGCCCAGGTGTAAACCGTCCAGTTTGTACTGGTCCCACCTTCCCCAGAACTGGTTCCAATGTCTCAGGAATTTGAATCCCTCCCCCTTGCACCATTCCTCTAGCCACGTATTCATCTGAAATATCCTTCTATTTCTACTCTGACTAGCACGTGGCACTGGTAGCAATCCTGAGATTACTTCATTTGAGGCCCTATTTTTTAATTTACCTCCTAACTCCCTATATTCAGCTTTTCAGACCTCATCCCGGTTTTTACTTATATCGTTGGTGCCTATATGCACCATGACAACTGGCTGTTCACCCTCCCCCTTCAGAATGCCCTGCAGCTGCTCCGAGACATCCTTGACCCTTGCACCAGTGAGGCAACACACCATCCTGGAGTCTCGTTTGCAGCCGCAGAAATGCCTATCTATTCCCCTTACAATAGAATCACCATCACTATAGCTCTCCTGCTCTTTTTCCTCCCGTCCTGTGCAGCAGAACCACCCATCATGCCAGGAAGTTGGCTGCTGTTGCCTTCCCCCGATAAGCCATCTCCCTCAACAATATCCAAAGTGGTATATCTGTTTGAGAGGGGGATGGCCACAGGTGTCCCCTGCACTACCTGCCTGCGCCTTCTACTCTGCCTGGCGGTCACCCATTCCCTTCCTGCCTGTGCAGCCTTTACCTGCGGTGTGACCAACTGATTAAACATGATATCCACGATGTCCTCAGCATCGCAAATGCTCCAGTATGTATCCCTCCGCAGCTCCAGTGCCGCAATGTGGTCTGCCAGTAGCTGCAGCTCTATACACTTCCCGCACACATGGTCATCAGGGACACAGGAAGTGTCCCTGATTTCCCATATAGTGCAGGAGGAGCATGCCACAGGGCTGAGCTGTGCTGCCATGACTTACCCTTTAATTAATTTAAATTAAATTAAATCAAATCAATGCCACTAAGCACACTACAATTAAATGATATACTCATGGGCCCTTGTTTACTAGCACTCCCCGCTACACAACAGAGACCTTAGAAACTATAACCACAAAAATTAAGACCTTCTAAACTTTATAAACTATTAACCTTAACTGTCAAACTATAGCGTAGTATAAATACTCACCTGGCCGTACTGACCCAATCAGTTGCTTCCTCTTGCCCGTGTCACTTTGAATCGTGACGTGGCTCTGGAACACCGCCGCTGGCCTGCCAGATTTGTAAGCCTCTGAAAAAACCCACGAAAGTGAACTTAAATACTCACTGTACTCTCCTGCTGCTCCTGACACTGGCCTCTTCCTACAGGGTGAAAAGTTAGGAAAAACAAAAGCGAAGCAAGGGAGCTCCTCCTTCCACTCCTCACCTAACTCTTACTCACCCAACTCGCAGCACTCTGTTGAAACCACACTCAGTCCCTCTCCTTCTCTCATCCCAGTTCCCCCTCACACCACAAACCTTTCTCACTTTCCACCTCCTGAGAATGTCTGCATTCCTTGCTCCATTCCTGCTCCCTTGCCCTCACCTTAACGCGGGTCTTGTGCCTTTATGCTTTCAGATAATCAGCAACCAGATGACCAGCCTATCCCTGAGCCCCCCACTGAGAATGAGGAGGAACAATGCACCGCATCACTGCATCTCTCACCCGCAGGCATCACCTCAGATACTGGCACTACGCGATCTTTGGAGGCAAGTTTAGTAGAGGGCTCTGCACTGGGTGATGCACCGGAGATGAGTGGGCTGCAGCAAGGACAGACGGAAAGGGTAGCTTGGGAGCCAGCTCCCCGGAGGGCGAGTTCTGCTGCACAGGACTCAGATGAGGACCTTGATAGGGAGGCGTTCACAAGAAGTGTGATGGCCATGCACACCGAGAAGATGATAGGTGCAATGGCAAGGGTGCCCAAGAGCTTCTCGGCAATGCTAAGGAGCATGGAGGAGTCTGTTTCCAACATTGCACAGAGCTCTGCACACAGAATGCAGAGGATAGTGGACCCAGAGAGTCTGTGCGGATCCAGACTTCATGACGTGTGTCATGGGCTATGTGGCAGCTTCAATTGCAGCACAGGTAGAAGCAACGCAACATCTTAGTGCTGTAATGCAGACAATTGCTGCTGCCATTGAGTCTCAGACTGCTCTCCTGCAGTCTCAGATTGATGCCAGGAAAGATCTGACTGCTGCCATCATGGCTGGGTCCACCACAATCACGGGGATCTCAAGGTGTCGCACCAGGCCAGCAATCTGTGCTACAGGATGCTGAGGTGCTGCCCTGAGGGAGTGGGTGTGGGTCAGTGGAGCAGGAACCTGCTGTCCTCTCGCAGGATGACAGCATTCCTGTTCCCACCACCGGCATTTTGCCATTGCACTTGTCGTTGCCTGACAGCCAGCCAGCCCAGACTGCTGCCACCCAGCCTGAGGTGGTGCAGTTTACAGCCGGGCCAGCCCGACCCAGAGCTGGTTGAGGGCGTCCTGCAAGGCCATCTGTAGTCTCTGGCACCGACATTCAGCAGCCTTCCACCAGCCCTGCTGCAGCCACTGGGGAGACACTACATAGGAGCACTAGATTAGGGATAGGGGACAGTAAAGAGGGGAGGCAAGGGTTTGCACAAGGGTGATTAGTCATTATTGTTGTTGTATATATGTGGTTAAAGATTTTTGATAAATTTATTACTGAAATGTTGCAGATTTAGTGCTGTGTCTCATTTCAGTTCTGGGGTGTGATATGGAATCACAGTGTAATGGAATGATGGCGACGTGCTCAGCAATCGGAAAGAGGACTGGCCTTGCAGAACACCGATTGAGTGGCTGCCTCCTCCATTGCTACTGTTCATCCTCCTGTTCCTCCTGCTCCTCTCCTTCCTCCTCCTCCTCATCCTCATCCTCGTCGCCCTCCTCCTCCTCCTGAAATGGTGGAGTTATGCTTGGTGGCAATGGCTATGTCATCATAATGGCCAAGTTGTGCAGCATGCAGCAGATGACGATGAAAAGTAACACTCACTCATACGAGTACTGGAGGGCTCCTCCCGAGTGGTCAAGGCAGCGGAACTGTTGCTTGAGCACTCCGATTGTCAGTATGGTTCTCATTAAATGAGTGCTAGCCAAGAGTGTTATGTTTGCAGAGGGGAGTCATGAGCCAGGCGGAGAGCGGATAGCCCTTGTCTTCCAGCAGCCAGCTACAAGCTTGATGTGGTGGCTGGAATAGATCTGGCACACCGGTCTAGTAGAGGATGAAGGCATCGTGGCTGCTGCCAGGATAGCGGGCAATGACGGTCAGGATTTGTCGTGTGTGGCCCCACACCAACTGCACATTAAGTGAGTCGTAGTCTTTGCGGTTACGGAATACCTCAGGATTGTTATGAGGTGCCCGCAAAGTGACATGGATGCAGTCAATGGCGCCCTGCACCATGGGGAAGCCCATTATCCTGGCAAAGCCACATGCATGCTTGCGCTGCTTCTCTCTGGTCATGGGGAAGGAAATGTAATCCTTTCTCCTTCTGTACAGAGCATCTGTGTCCTGGTGGACGGAGCAATGGATGGCAAACTGGGAGATGTTGGCGATGCCACCTGTCAAACACTCCGCTGGTGTAGAAATTGAGGGCGACGGTGACCTTGACTGCCACTGAGAGAGCCATGGGTCCTGATCTGAGGCTTGAGGTCTGGCTGCAGGAGGTGGCAGAGTTCTGTGACCATGTCCTTGCCTTCTAACACACTGGCCCTGGTGTCCTGGCCAATATTTATTACTCAATCAACATAACAAAAAACGTTTATTTGGTCATTATCACATTGCTGTTTGTGGGAGTTTGCTGAACGCAAATTGGCTGCCGCATTTCCCACAATACAACAGTGATGAGGTCCCACATAAGAGATTAGCGTGCAAAATTAATGCATGGGATTGGGGGCAAGGTATTGACTTGGATAGAGAACTGGTTGGCGGACAGAAAGCAAAGAGTTGGAATAAACGGGTCGTTTTCCGAGTGGCAGGCAGTGACTAGTGGGGTACCGCAAGGATCGGTGCTAGGACCCCAGTTATTCACAATATATATTAATGATCTGGACGAGGGAATTGGACGTAATATCTCCAAATTTGCAGACGACACAAAGCTGGGTGGGAGGGTAAACTGTGAGGAGGATGTCGTGAAACTCCAGTACGATTTGGACAGGTTGGGTGATTGGACAGAAACATGGCAAATGCACTATAATGTGGATAAATGTGAGGTTATCCACTTTGGTGGCAAAAACAGGAAGGCAGATTATTATTTGAATGGCAATAGATTGGGAGAAGGGGAAGTGCAAAGAGACCTGGGTGTTCTTGTGTGCCAGTCGCTGAAGGTAAGCATGCAGGTGCAGCAGGTGGTTAAGAAGGCAAATGGTATGTTGGCCTTCGTAGCAAGAGGGTTCGAGTACAGGAACAAAGATGTCTTGCTACAGTTGTACAGGGACTTGGCGAGACCGCACCTTGAGTATTGTGTGCAGTTTTGGTCGCCTTACCTGATGAAGGACGTTCTTGCCATGGAAGGAGTGCAGCGAAGATTCACCAGGCTGATACCTGGGATGGCAGGAATGACGTATGAGGAGAGATTGTGTCGATTGGGCTTATACTCACTGGAGTTTAGAAGATTGAGAGGGGATCTCATCGAAACCTATAAAATTCTGTCAGGCCTGGACAGACTAGATGCAGGAAGGATGTTTCTGATGGCCGGGGAGTCCAGAACCAGGGGTCATAGTCTAAGGATAAGGGGTAAGCCATTTAGGACTGAAATGAGGAGGAATTTCTTCACCCAGAGAGTGGTGAACCTGTGGAATTCTCTGCCACAGAGGGCGGTGGAGGCCAGTTCATTAAATATATTCAAGAAAGAGTTGGATATATTTCTTAAGGCTAAAGGGATCAAGGGATATGGGGAGAAGGCAGGGACAGGGTACTGAATTTGGATGATCAGCCATGATCTCATTGAATGGCGGAGCGGGCTCGAAGGGACAAATGGCCTACTCCTGCTCCTATCTTCTATGTTTCTATGTTTCTAAGCGCTTTGAGACATCCGGTGGTCATGAAAGATGCAATATAAAATGCAAGTCTTTCTTTCTTGCTTCTTCTTTCTCAGTGAAATTCATGTAGAAGAACTGCTGCCGGAATACTCTGGGTGTGTAAGGCCTCCTGTTGAGAGCCCCGTTGGCCCTCCTACCTCTAGCCACATTTTGCACTCTTTCTTTGTGCCTCAGTTGCCTCCGACGTTGACACTGGAGGGCGAGGTCCAGTGCCAGTACAACCCCCATGATAGGATCCAAATATTGCACTTTCAAATTCCCCCTCAATGAAACTGAAGAATCTTTATGTGCCAGAATACTCGTTCAAATGCAAAACGTTCAAATCGGTCAAAAGACCTCTTTACCGATGTGAAACTAACAACGCAGCATTGTTGGCAAATGCAAACTACATCGGATATGTGAGGGTGCCGGTTAGTTCCCTCAGTAACCCCTAGATGGCACCTTCACTTGTTTTTTTCCCTTTGCTAATTGTTACTAGTTTTTCCTTTGTTTATTACTTAACTGCCTTTTAAGGTTTATTGGTTTCACCTGTTTTTGCTTGTATTTTTAAGTTCTGTGGTTTCTTCCCTCTGTGCTCAGTCTTGACAGGCCGTTTGCCAAGTGGTAGCTTGTCTTGAGCTCCTATGTTTGTAACTGTTTACCTGTGTGATTCTAGTAAAGTACTTTTATTTAAGACTGCATACCTGCTTCTCGCCTCGTCTGTCTGCACTTGGGTCCAGAACCAACCTCGTCCTGACAGCAAGACTGAGCCAGTATGGACCCAGCAGTGATGGAGGAATTTCATTCTATTCTCTCCCATCAAGGTGCTTTCCTCCGCCGCCTTGAGCAACTTCTCCAAAGCATTTCGGACAAGGTAAATACGTGGACTCAGATCATTCAACAACCTTCGCTTGGTCTCCTGCATCCCTTGCCCATCCCCAGCCGTCCCTGGTCTCATATCGCCCTGGATTTCATCACCGGGCTACCTCCATCTGAGAGATTCACTACCATCCTAGTTGTGGTCAATCGCTTTTCCAAGGCTGCTCACTTCGTCCCTCTTGTCAAGCTTCCCTCTGCCAGAGAGACTGCCCAGCTGGTTGTACAGCATGTCTTCCGCCTCCATGGCTTGCCCCTGGATGTCGTCTCTGACCGTGGTCCCTAGTTCTCATCCAGGTTCTGGAAGGCTTTTTGTTCCCTCCTGGGCGCTTCCGTCAGTCTCTCCTCTGGGTTCCACCCACAGTCTAACGGCCAGACTGAGAGAACCAACCAAGATCTGGAGAGGGTGCTAAGAAGCTTTGTGTCCTCCAATCCTTCCACCTGGAGCAAGTATCTGGTCTGGGCGGAGTATGTGCACAATACCCTTCAGAGCTCCTCCACTGGCCTCTCACCTTTCGAATGTCAATATGGCTTCCAACTGCCACTCTTCCCTGAACAGGAGAGGGAGGTAGGAGTCCAGGCTGCCCAGGGGTTCGTCCAACACTGCCGCCGTACCTGGAGGAGGGTCCGGTCCGCCTTGCAGCTCGCTTCTTCTCGGCAGAAAGTACAGGCTGACCGACACCGCCGCCCAGCTCCTCGGTTCCGGACCGGACAGAAGGTCTGGCTGTCTACCCGGAATCTTCCGCTTCATGTGGAGTCCTGCAAGTTGGCTCCCCGGTTCATCGGACCGTTTAGGATTTTGGAAAAAGTGAACCCTGTGGCCTACCGGCTCCTCCTTCCTTGGTCGATGAAGATACATCCCACGTGTCCACGTCTCTCACCTCAAGCCGGTACTTACCAGTTCCTTGGTTCCTGCTTCCAGACCTCCCCCCCCACCCCACATGATTGACGGTCAGCAAGCCTACACTGTCCGTCGCCTCCTTGATAGTCGCCAGGTTAGGAGGAGCATTCAATACCTGGTCGACTGGGAGGGTTATGGTCCTGAAGCGCGTTCCTGGGTTCCGGCCCGGGACATTTTGGATCCTGAACTCATCAGGGATTTTCGCCGTCGCCACCCTGATCGTCCAGGAGGAACGTCAGGAGCCGTTCCTAGGGGAGGGGGTCCTGTGAGGGTGCCGGTTAGTTCCCTCAGTAACCCCTAGATGGCACCTTCACTTGTTTTTTTCCCTTTGCTAATTGTTACTAGTTTCTCCTGTGTTTATTACTTAACTGCCTTTTATCAGGTTTATTGGTTTCACCTGTTTTTGCTTGTATTTAAGTTCTGTGGTTTCTTCCCTCTGTGCTCAGTCTTGACAAGCCATTTGCCTAGTGGTAGCTTGTCTTGAGCTCCTATGTTTGTAACTGTTTACCTGTGTGATTCTAGTAAAGTACTTTTATTTAAGACTGCATACCTGCTTCTCACCTCGTCTGTCTGCACTTGGGTCCAGAACCAGCCTCGCCCTGACAGGATGTGGAAGCCTTTAAATAGCGCTCCTCCAGGGGACATCCGACTGAAAGCCCCTCCTCTACTTGTCATTGTTAAGCAGGGGATGAGAGGGAATTTTTCCAGGGCGCTACGAACGGCAATGACATCACGATCTCTGAGTGCAGGAGATCGGGGCGCAACGTCTTACTGCCGGTGCAAAACTCCCATTGAATTTAGCGGGAGGTATTGATATCGCCGCGTTAGATCACAAACCCATTTGGAGGCGCTAAAAGGAGGTGCAAAGGAGCCCAATTTCTAGCCCCTTAAGTTTAGGGTTGTGCCTGTGTAGGTGGTTTGCGTTGGTGGTTCGAATCACCCCTCCTACTCAGTTCTATATGACAGGAATTACGGTGATCAGGATTGGGACACAGGCAAGCTTTTCAGGCTCAACCGTACGTGCTACATTAAATGCACTACAGTGTTTAATAAAGTTAACACACACACCCGCCTCCAGTATGTAAAATGCCTGGTGGCGTAAAACAAACAGTACAACAATACAACTTGGCCCGTCGAACAGGCCCCTGTCTCATATTAAGACACCTAAAATCACACTGCGTTGCATACAGAGTATAAAATACACACAGAACCTCCCCACTAAACCCCTCTGGCTTGGTTGGGACACACAACACCCCCTCACACAGTACCGGTGGTCTTAAGGATGCGTGGGCTTGGACAATGCTCACCCCGATTGTCCGTTTTCTTGCTCGCTGCTCCCCTGTGTAGAATGTGTCTCCTGGTTCCGTATTACCGGTGCAGTATCCAAGTCCCAGTTTCGAGGTTCGTTCCTACAATTGAAGAGCAAGGCGAGGCTCTTGTCGCTGGTGGTGGTTTCGAGCAAGCGAGAGAGGGAGAGAGAAAATGGCAAAGCTGCCTTCTCTATATCCTAAAAGTTCACTCTGGTCTGTGTAATTACAGTTATGTCTTTTTAATCACCTTTCTTTGTCTTCTTTGTCTGGTCTCCTGCCTTTTTGGGCTATCCCATCTAGGTGCTTGTCTTAATGGCAGATGATGGGCCGCACTTCTCACCTGATTCTGGGTTAAGCGGCTTCCCATTAATTTATAATGGCCCTCTTTTGTCCGGTTCCCGCCTTCGGGGCTCTCTCATCTAGGTGCTCGTCACTGTATAAGTCACCTAGCCCGGGCCCATTGTCTTCCCAGAGAATTCTGTCTGCCCAGAAATTCTTCCATAATTAGTTTGTAGGCCTGGCTGGAATCTCCTGTTCACGAAAACCTGGGCCCCTCCCATCTTCTCCAAACAGGCTGTTGGTAACAATCATTCAAAAAGTCTGAAATGAACTTGGGGCCTGCATTTGTTGCTTACAGCTGTAATGCCCAGTATCTAGCTATGCAATAGCATCACCCAGGAATGTAACAAGAGGACCCCCTTGTGATCTGAACTACATAAGCTTGTGCTCATCAAAAACTCTGCTGCCCTTATCTTAACTCGCTCCAAGTCTCATTCACCCATCAGCCCTGTGCTCACTGAGCTACATTGGCTCCCGGTCTGACAACGCCTTGATTTTAAAACCCTCATCCTTGTTTTCAAATCACTCCATGGCCTTGCCCTCCCTATCTTAGTAATCTCCTCCGGCCCTACAAGCCTTCGAGATCTCTGCACTCCTCCAATTCTGGCCACTTGCGCATCCCTGATTATAATCGCTCCAACATTGACGGCCCTGCCTAGGCCCTAAGACTGGAATTCACTCCCTAAACCTCTCTGCCTCTCTACCTCTCTCTCCTCCTTTAAGATGCTCATTAAAATGCAACTCTTCGAACAATCTTTTGGTCATCTGTCCTGATATCTCCATCTGTGGCTCAGTGTCAAAAATGTTTTTACTGACATCGTTCTTGATAAGTGCCTTGGGACGTTTTGCTACATTAAATGCACTATATAAATGTAAGTTGTTGTTGTTGTTGAACTGGATATGTGCCCTCACATGCATGTCTCCAATTTTTGGAAGGTGAACTGAGAAACAGTTGGAAAGACAAGGCCAGATACGAATCATTAAACGGCTTTATGTCACAAATAGGAAGTGCGCACACAGAGTACCATTCAAAGCAAATTCCATTCCAATAGCTCAATCTCACTTCTCTCTTGCCATTACTTTTCATTCAGGCTACGTCTAACTGCAAAATTGGCAACTTGAAGTTTTACCTTCCAGCTCTGGATCAAGGGATTTGTCTCATAGTACTGTGCTCAAAACCTTTTTTATCATTCGTTCATGGGATCTGGGTATCGCTGGCTAGGCCAGCATTTATTGCCCATCCCTAATTGCCCTTGAGAAGGTGGTGGTGAGCCGCCTTTAGGAACCGCTGCAGTCTGTGTGGTGAAAGTACTCCCACAGTGCTGTTAGGGAGGGAGTTACAGGATTTTGACCCAGCGACGATGAAGGAACGGCGATATACTTCCAAGTCAGGATGGTGTGTGACTTGGAGGGAAATTTGGAGGTGGTGGTGTTACCATGCGCCTGCTGCCCTTGTCCTTCTAGGTGGTAGAGGTCGCAGGTTTGGGAGGTGCTGCTGAAGAAGCCTTGGCGAGTTGCTGCAGTGCATCTTGTAGATGGTACACACTGCAGCCACGGTATGCCGGTGATGGAGGGAGTGAATGTGTAAAGTGGTGGATGGGGTGCCAATCAAGCGGGTTGCTTTGTCCTGGATGGTGTCGAGCTTCTTGAGTGTTGCTGGAGCTGTACACATCCAGGCAAGTGGAGAGTATCCATCACACTCCTTACTTGTGCCTTATAGATGGTACAAAGGCTTTGGGGAGTCAGGAGGTGAGACACTCGCCACAGAATACCCAGCCTCTGACCTGCTTTTTTTGCCACAGTATTTATGTGGCTGGTCCAGTTAAGTTTCTGGTCAATGGTGATCCCCAGGATGTTGATGGTAGGGGATTCGGCGATGGTTATGTCGTTGAATGTCAAGGAGCGGTGGTTAGACTCTCACTTGTTGGAGATAGCCATTGCCTGGCACCTGTTTGGCGCGAATGTTACCTGCCACTTATCAGCCCAAGCCTGAATGTTTTTCAGGTCTTGCTGCATGCGGGCATGGACTGCTTCATTATCTGAGGAGTTGCGAATGGCACGGAACACTGTGCAGTCATTGGTGAACATCCCCATTTCTGACCTTATATTGGAGGGAAGGTCATTGATGAAGCAGCTGAAGATGATTGGGCCCAGGACACTGTCCTGCGGAACTCCTGCAGCAATGTCCTGGGGCTGTGATGATTGACCTCCAACCACCACATCCATCTTCCTTTGTGCTTGGTATGACTGCAGCTAGTGGAGCGCTTTCCCCCCGATTCCCATTGACTTAAGTTTTACTAGGGCTCCTTGATGCCACACTCAGTCAAATGCTGCCTTGATATCAAGGGCAGTCACTCTCACCTCACCTCTGGAATTCAGCTCCTTTGTCCATGTTCGGACAAAGGCTGTAATGAAGTCTGGAGCTGAGTGGTCTTGGCAGAACCCAAACTGGGCATCAATGAACAGGTTATTGGTGAGTAAGTGGCACTTGATAGCACTGCCGATGACACCTTCCATCACTTTGCTGATGATTGAGAGTAAACTGATTGGGCAGATTGGATTTGTCCTGCTTTTTGTGGACAGAACATATCTGGACAGTTTTCCACATTGTCGGATAGATGCCAGTGTTGTAGTTGTACTGGAATAGCTCAGCTAGAGGTGTGGCTAGTTCTGGAACACAAGACTTCAGCACGATAGCCGGGATGTTGTCGGAGCCCATAGTCTTTGCTGTATCCAGTGCGCTCAGCCATTTCTTGATATCACATGGAGTGGATCGAATTGGCTGAAGACTGGCTTCTACGATGGTGGGGACCTCAGGAGGAGGCCAATATGGATCAACTACTCAGCTCTTCTGGCTGAAGATGGTTGCAAATGCTTCAGTCTAGTCTTTTGCACTCATGTGCTGGGCTCCACCATCATTGAGGATGGGGATATTCATGGAGCCTCCTCCTCCCGTTAGTTGTTTATTGGTCCACCACCATTTGCAACTGGATGTGGCAGGACTGCAGAGCTTCGATCTGATCCGTTGATTGTGGGATTGTTTAGCCCTGTCTATAGCCTGCTGCCTCTGCTTTTTAGCATGCATGTAGTCCTGTGTTGCAGCTTCTCCAGGTTGGCACCTCATTTTTAGGTATGCCTGGTGCTGCTCCTGGCATGCTCTTCTACACTTCTTATTGAACCAGGGTTGGTCCCCTGGCTTGATGGTAATGGTAGAGTGAGGAATATGCCGGGCTATGAGGTTACAGATTGTGGTGGAATACAATTCTGCTGCTGCTGATGGCCCACAGTGCCTCATGGATGCCCAGTTTTGAGCTGCTAGATCTGTTCTGAATCTATCCCATTTAGCATGGTGGTAGTGCCACACAACACGATGGAGGGTGTCCTCAGTGTGCAGATGGGACTTTGTCTCCACAATGACTGTGCGGTGGTCACTGCTACCAATGCTGTCATGGACAGATGCATCTGTGACAGGTAAATTGATGAGGACGAGTTCGAGTAGGTTTTACCCTCGTGTTGGTTCTCTCACCAACTGTCGCAGGCCCAGACTGGCCGTTATGTCCTTCAGGACTCGGCCAGCTCAGTGGTGCTACCGAACCACTCTTGGTGATGGACATTGAAGTCCCCCACCCAGAGTACATTCTGTGCCCTTGCTACTCTCAGTGCTTCTTCCAAGTGGTGTTCAACATGGAGGAGTACTGATTCATCAGCTGAGGGAGGGCTGTAGGTGGTAATCAGCAGGAGGTTTCCTTGCCCATATTTGACCTGAAGCCATGAAACTTCATGGGGTCCGCAGTCAATGTTGAGGACTCCCAGGGCCACTCCTTCCCGACTGTATACCACTGTGCTGCTACCCGTGGTGGGTCTGTCCTGCCGGTGGGACAGGACAGACCCAGGGATGGTGATGGAGGAGTTCAGGACATTGGCTGTAAGTTATGATTCTGTGAGTATGATATGTCAGGCTGTTGCTTGACTAGTCTGTGGAACAGCTCTCCCATTTTGGCACAATTCCCCAGATGTTGGCGAGGAGAACTTTGCAGGGTTGACTGGGCTGGGTGTGCCGTGTCCATTTCCGTAGCCGGTGCCGAGGTCGATGCCAGGTGGTTTGCCTGGTTTTATTCTTATTATTGTGGTTTGTAGCAGTTTTTTTACAACTTGCTGGCTTGCTAGGCCATTTCAGAGGGCAGTTAAGAGTCAATCACATTGCTGTGGGTCTGGAGTCACATATAGGCCAGACCGGGTAAGGACGGCAGATTTCCTTCCCTAAAGGACATTAGTGAACCAGATGGGTTTTTACGACAATCCGATAGTTTCATGGTCACCATTACTGATACTAGCTTTTTATACCTGAACGCCTCTGAATCCCTTTGTAACTTTTCTCTGTCTGTTAATTCTGGTCCCAAACTCAGGGGTGATGTCCTCAACACCTTTCTGGTCATGGATAGTCAGCGGGCCTGTCAACCAGACCATCTGAGATGAGAAGAGATGACAAATTGCTTAAAGTTCCTGATCATCCCTGTTAATAGGCCTGGGATGACATAATAGTTCCTCATATGTATCATTTTGAAATATGTTGTGGGTTGTGACATCCCCCAAACTGGCTCATCTGGCTTTCATACAATCATAGAATCATAGAATAGTACAGCACTGAAGGAGGCCATTTGGCTCATCGAGTCTGCGCCGGCTTTTTCAAAGAGCAATCAGGTTAGTCCTACTCCCCCGCTCATTCCCCATATCCCTGCAATATTTTTCCTTCAAATATTTGTCCAATTCCCTTTTGAAGGCTAATATTGAATCTATATCCACCACCCAATCAGCGTTCCAAATCCTAACCACTCATTGCGTAAAAAAGTATTTTCTCATGTCGCCTCTGATTCTTTTGCCAATCACCTTAAATCTCTGCCCTCTCATTATCAACCCTTCAACCATTGAAAACCGTTTCTCTTTATTTACTCTATCTAAACCCTTCATGATTTTAAACACCTCTATCAAATCTCCTCTTAGCCTTCTCTGCTCTAAGGAGAACAACCCCAGTCTATTCACGTAACTATAATCCCTCATCCCTGGAATCTCTACTTTACCCTCTCAAAAGCCTTCATGTTCTTCCTAAAGTGTGGTGCCCAGAATGTGACACAGTTCTCCAGCTGGGGTTGAACTAGTGCTTTATATAGGTTTAGCATAACTTCCTGGCTTTTGTACTCTATGCCTCAATTTATAAAGCCCAGGATGCCATATGCTTTATTAACTGCTTTGTTAACCAGTCCTGCCACCTTCAGAGATTTGTGCACAAACACCCCCAGGTCTTTCTGTTCTTACACCCCCTTTAAAATTGTATCATTTAGCTTGTATTGTCTCTCCTCATTCTTCCTACCACAATGTTTCACCTTACACTTTCCTGCATTGAACTTCATCTGCCATGTGTCCGCCCATTCCACCAGCCTGTCTATGTTTTCTTGAAGTCTATTACTACATTCCTCACTGTTTATTACACTTCCAAGTTTCATGTCATCTACAAATTTCAAAATCGTGCCCTCTACCCTCAAGTCCAAGTCATTAATGTATATCAAAACTGCAGTGGTCCTAGTACTGAACCCTGGGGAACACCACTGTATATCTCCCTCCAGTCTGAAAAACAGCCTTTCACCACAACTCTTTGTTTTCTATCCCATAGCCATTTTTGTATCCATGCTGCTACTGTCCCTTTTATCTCATGGGCTTCAATTTTGCTAACAAGCCTAGTATGTGGTACTTTATCAAACGCCTTTTGAAAGTTCATATACACAACATCAACTATACTGTCCTCATCCACCCTCTCTGTTAGCTTATCACAAATATCAATCAAGTTAGTCAAACATGATTTCCCCTTAACAAATCCATGCTGGCTCTCCTTTATCAGTCCATGCTTGTCCAAATGGCTGTTCATTTTCTCCCGGATTATTGTTTCCAAAAGCTTCCTTACCACTGATGTTAAACTGACTGGCCTGTAATTGCCAGGTTTATCCTTCTCCCCTTTTTTGAACAACGGCATAACATTTGCAATTCTCCAGTCCTCTGGCACCACCCCTGTATCTAAAGAGGATTGGAAGATTGTGGCCGGCACCGTTACTTCCCTCAGCAACACTGGATACACACCATCCATCTCGGGTGACTTTAATACACATTCTCCAATGCCTAACCTGTGTAAATTTAGTTTGTTTTAAAACAAACATGACTCAATCGCAAAATTGCTAAAGCAGAGAAAAAAAGATTGAAAATTTTAAAAGGTGACCATCAGTAAGTGTGACATCTCAATATATTTGAACACAATTTATGCCATTATGTTGTGTGTTTCTAAACCAAGAAAGGTTTGGCAAACACTCTTCAGGACAATAATTTTATGAAAGAGTAAGAAATATAAAAAGTCTATTTCTTAAAATGAAATCTTTCTGCTGTAACTAAAGCTGAACTAAGCCGTCTTTTAGAGGCATGTACAACTAAATAGTTAAATGTACACAGACCAAATGGTCACTAAATGCTATAAATATTTGTTAAATAAATTTGAAATCTTTTTAACAAACTTGCTTGATGTACATTTATTATAGTTCCCATAGCAAGTAGCAGGCAGACTTAATTTGCTGTTCCCAATGACCTGAAAAGACCGAAACCTGCTCAAAACCTTATAGGGATATTCTGTTAGTATTACAGTAATGTTCTTAATTCTTGGTTTACTCTGCTTAAACTAGTGTGCAGTCATAGTTCAACAGAAACTTGTAGAATTAAATTATAGTCTTTTGTTCTGTTTCATAGAAGTCTGAAAATAGTGCATAAATCACTGAGACAGTGAATAAATGCAGAAATAAAATCCCAAAGTACACGATTACAATCAGTATCTGAAAATTGAATGGAACATCACTTTTATTCATTCTGCTTCTGTTGTATGTTTACAATGCTCTGTAACAAAAAAGGCAGTGGTAACAAAATTAGTAAATAAAAAGAATTTCTGATAGTTTCCCCTCAAGATTTCCTCGGGGTAGTAATGATGACCACATCTAGTATGTTAATAAAAAAATCAATGGGAAGTATTGAGCAGCTATCCAAAACAAATCATAACTGTCATCTTGTAAACTATTAATTAAATTGACACTTGCAAAACTGGGTTCAAATAATTTCCAGTTTTCAAGGAATTATCCATAAGTACGGCTACTCTGCATTTGCAGCAGTGAGATTCTTCTTATATGTCTCAACGTTTTAAATCTTAACCCCAGGACATAATATAGCTCTGCAGGATCAGCATTTTTAGATTCATTTTACAAGCCTGCAGAGGACTGTGATCAGAATCTATATATATAAAGCGGTTCTTCTGTCTGTCTGTCATGCCGTCTGCCTGTATTGAATAAACTCGAAAGTTATAGAGCGTACCTACACGTGTGTTACGTCGAAAGAAAGCTGACGATTCCAGAACCATCCTAAGCGTATTAACGTTTCGGCCAGACAAAAATTGCGCCCGCGGTATCCAAAAAACGTTCAACATTCCGCTCATTATCCGCTCATTAGCATCGAGTGACGTCAAGGTCGACCAATCGTACGGCGGGTTCCTGGCGCGTGCGGCCGGGCCCTCCTACGGTCGAGTGATGGGACGATTGACCAATCCTACGCTTTGGTGACCTGACGGTCGACCAATCGGTGCATGTGTGGGCGGGCCTTATCGTTCTGAACCGAGGTGAGTCGCCGCCATCTTGATTCTAAATTTTTCATTTCTTTTTCTCGCTTTCTGCGTGTTTCTTTTCAAATCTACATTTCCAGCAAAAAAAAAGTTGCTTTTAAAACACAAACTGTTTTTAAAAAAAGTTAATTAATTTGTAAATTTTTTCTCTAACCTCTATAATTCTCCGACCTTTCACCGTTTTTCCAGGCCCGGGGCCTAGGCTTCTCCAACTGCCAGCAGTGCAACTCTAGACCCAGGCTCCCGGCCTAGGCAGAGACAAACACTGGCAGAGGAGAGAGGGTGTGCTGCCTCAGCTCCATTCCCAGGGTCAGTAGGTGGGGAGGCTTCATAAGCAACTGGGGTAGGTCGCAAGCCCCGAATAATAATCTGAAGATCCTGTGTTTGCAGCTGAGGAAATTTCTTCTGCAGACAGCCCCAGGTTAATGGCAGCCATCTTTGTCAAGGAGGGTGAAAAGTTTCAGTGCAACGCCATTTTGATTCAGTGTGTAACAGAGTGCCTGCGCGGCCATCTTAGTACAGGAACATCCTGTGATGAAATATTCCATTCATCACTCATCAGTATTTCTCTGCCTGTGACTGTGGTTGGTTTCAGTTTCATTTCCATTGTATTGAACTGTGTGTAGGGCTCCGCCCATACCTGGCTCCTATGTAAGCTGGCCCAGCCTGCAGCACATCCAGTACGGCAGACCTCTGGATGGAAGATACATTCTCCTCTGTGTGTTACCTTCTAAGTCAATAAAAGCCTTGTTTTGTTTCGCTAACATCGAGTCTCGGATTTATTGAGGCACATCACATCCTTTGTTTGAACAGTCAAGCTGTGCAAGGTCTGTAGCTATAGCAACAGCTTTAGCTGCAGAGCTTTAGGGCCACACCCAGTGTTTAGAAGCTGTTGCTAAGCAACAGTGTTTGTTGTCAAATACGGAGATAAGAATCTCCGTATCTCTCAACATTAACTCTGGAGAGTAGGGCATTTTTAAGGCAAGCCGGATAGCACAAAGTTTCCTGTACTTTAAGTATATCTCCCCCCCTCCCTTTCCACCCCCCACTCCCCACCCCCCTCCCCCCCACAACCACCACCCCCTTCCCCTCCACACCACCCCACCCCCCCTTCCCCCCCACACCCCACCCACCCTTCCCCCACCACACCCCACACCCCCAAACCCCCCCTTCCCCCACAACCCCTTCCCCCCCACCCCCCCTTCCGCCCCACACCCCCACCCCCCTTCCCCCCTCACACCCCCTCCCCCCCACACACCCCCTTCCCCCCAACACACCCCACCCCTTCCCCTCCCCCTCCCCTCCACCACCCTCCCCTCCTACCCCCTTCCCCTCCTCCCCCCCTCCCCCTTCCCTTCCCATCCCCTCTCTCTCTCTCTCTTCCCCCCAGTCGCTCTCTCTCTTCCACCCCAGCTGCTCTCTCTCTTCCCCCTCAGTCCCTCTCTCTCTTCCCCCCCAGTCCCTCTCTCTCTTCCCCCCCAGTCGCTCTCTCTCTTCCCCTCCAGTCGCTCTCTCTCTTCCCCCCCAGTCGCTCCCTCTCTCCCCCCCCAGTCACTCCCTCTCTTCCCCCCCAGTCGCTCTCTCTCTTCCCCCCCAGTCGCTCCCTCTCTTCCCCCCCAGTCGCTTGCTCTCTTCCCCCCCAGTCGCTCTCTCTCTTCCCCCCCAGTCGCTCTCTCTCTTCCCCCCCAGTCACTCTCTCTCTTCCCCCTCAGTCGCTCTCTCTCTTCCCCCCCAGTCGCTCTCTCTCTTCCCCCCCAGTCGCTCTCACTCTTCCCCCCGTCGCTCTCCCTCTTCCCCCCCGTCACTCTCTCTCTTCCCCCGTCACTCTCTCTCTTCCCCCCATCGCTCTCTCTCTTCCCCCCGTCGCTCTCTCTCTTCCCCCCGTCGCTCTCTCTCTTCCCCCCCAGTCGCTCTCTCTCTTCCCCCCCAGTCGCTCTCTCTCTTCCCCCCCAGTCTCTCCCTCTCTTCCCTCCCAGTCGCTCTCGCTCTTCCCCCCCAGTCGCTCTCTCTCTTCCCCCCCAGTCTCTCCCTCTCTTCCCTCCCAGTCGCTCTCGCTCTTCCCCCCCAGTCGCTCCCTCTCTTCCCCCCCAGTCACTCTCTCTCTTCCCCCTCAGTCGCTCTCTCTCTTCCCCCCCAGTCGCTCTCTCTCTTCCCCCCCAGTCGCTCTCACTCTTCCCCCCGTCGCTCTCCCTCTTCCCCCCCGTCACTCTCTCTCTTCCCCCCGTCACTCTCTCTCTTCCCCCCGTCGCTCTCTCTCTTCCCCCCGTCGCTCTCTCTCTTCCCCCCATCGCTCTCTCTCTTCCCCCCGTCGCTCTCTCTCTTCCCCCCCAGTCGCTCTCTCTCTTCCCCCCCAGTCGCTCTCTCTCTTCCCCCCCAGTCTCTCCCTCTCTTCCCTCCCAGTCGCTCTCTCTCTTCCCCCCCAGTCGCTCCCTCTCTTCCCCCGCAGTCGCTCCCTCTCTTCCCCCCCAGTCGCTCTCTCTCTTCCCCCCCAGTCGCTCTCTCTCTTCCCCCCCAGTCGCTCCCTCTCTTCCCCCCCAGTCGCTCTCTCTCTTCCCCCCCAGTCGCTCTCTCTCTTCCCCCAGTCGCTCTCTCTCTTCCCCCCAGTTGCTCTCTCTCTTTCCCCCAGTCGCTCTCTCTCTTCCCCCCGTCGCCCTCTCTCTTCCCCCCAGTCGCGCTCTCTCTTCCCCCACAGTCGCACTCTCTCTCCCCCCCCAGTCGCGCTCTCTCTTCTCCCCCAGTCGCGCTCTCTCTTCCCCCCAGTCGCGCTCTCTTCCCCCCCAGTCGCTCTCTCTCTTCCCCCAGTCGCTCTCTCTCTTCCACCGCAGTCGCTCTCTCTCTCTCTTCCCCCCAGTCGCTCTCTCTCTCTCTTTCCCCCCAATCGCTCTCTCTCTCTCTTCCCCCCCCAGTCGCTCTCTCTCTTTCTTCCCCCCAGTCGCTCTCTCTCTTCCCCCCGTCGCTCTCTCTCTTCCCCCCCAGTCGCTCTCTCTCTTCCCCCCCAGTCGCTCTCTCTCTTCCCCCCAGTCGCTCTCTCTCTTCCCCCCAGTCGCTCTCTCTCTTCCCCCCAGTCGCTCTCTCTCTTTCCCCCAGTCGCTCTCTCTCTTCCCCCGTCGCTCTCTCTCTTCCCCCCAGTCGCGCTATCTCTTCCCCCACAGTCGCACTCTCTCTTCCCCCCCAGTCGCGCTCTCTCTTCCCCCCCAGTCGCGCTCTCTCTTCCCCCCAGTCGCGCTCTCTTCCCCCCAGTCGCTCTCTCTCTTCCACCGCAGTCGCTCTCTCTCTCTCTTCCCCCCAGTCGCTCTCTCTCTCTCTTTCCCCCCAGTCGCTCTCTCTCTCTCTTCCCCCCCCAGTCGCTCTCTCTCTCTCTTCCCCCCCCAGTCGCTCTCTCTCTTCCCCCGCCCCCCCAGTCGCTCTCTCTCTTCCCCCCCCCCAGTCGCTCTCTCTCTTCCCCCCCCCAGTCGCTCTCTCTCTCTCTTCCAACAACAACATGCCCTCAAAAGACCCTCGGCACCGCCGGGCACTTCAGCTATATTTTATAAATGTATTTGAAATGGCTACTGTTTTATTGATACATCTTCCTTTCTCGCATTTTCTGGAATGCATCTCATAATTTTACTTCTAAAATGCACAATGTTGGGCCAAACTTCAAAACTATTTTTGCCGCTGAATATCACGCACAAACCCCCTTTGCCATTTTCTTTCTTACAGTCTGAGAAGACTATAATGCCTGACATGTTGCTGTGCTCTATATGTTATTATTTAGTCAATAAAACACAATCAATTAAGAAGCACAGAAGTAAATATTAGAGATGATGTGGTAGTTGCCGTTTTATATCATTTTCGATGTGCCCTGATGTACAGTGGTTTAGAGGCTAAATGCACTGTGTAATGTGGTACCGTGCCATACTAAATGGGAAGGTCCCAGTTTCAATTCCTGGTCTGTGCTGAGTTAGTCAGTTTCAGCTGGGATAAAAAGGGAGATCAGATCAAAGCTCTGCAGTCCTGCCACAACCAGTCATGAACGCTGGTGGACAATTAAATAACTAACGGGAGGAGGAGGCTCCATGAATATCCCCATCCTCAATGCTGATGGAGCCCAGCACGTGAGTGCAAAAGTCAAGGCTGAAGCATTTGCAAACATCTTCAGCTAGAAGTACCGAGTGGATGATCCATATCGACCTACTCCTGAGGCCCCCAACATCACAGAAGCCAGCCTTCAGCCAATTCGATTCACTCCACATGATATCAAGAAACGACTGAACGTACTGGATACAGCAAAGGCTACGGGCCCCGAAAACATCCCGGCTGTTGTGCTGAAGACTTGTGCCCCAGAACTAGCCGCGCCTCTAGCCAAGCTGTTCCAGTACAACTACAACACTGGCATCTACCCTACAATGTGGAAAACTGCTCAGGACAAAAAGCAGGACAAATCCAATCCGGCCAATTACCATCTCATCAGTCTAATCTCAATCATCAGCAAAGTGATGGAAGGTGTTATCGACAGTGCTATCAAACGGCACTTACTCACCAATAACCTGCTCACCGATGCTCAGTTTGGGTTCTGCCAGGACCACTCGGCCCCAGACCTCATTACAGCCTTGGTCCAAACATGGACAAAAGAGCTGAATTCCAGAGGTGAGGTGAGAGTGACTGCCCTTGACATCAAGGCAGCATTTGACTGAGTGTGGCACCAAGGAGTCCTCGTAAAATTGAAGTCAATGGGAATCAGGCGGAAAACTCTCCACTGGCTGGAGTCACACCTAACACAAAGGAACATTGTTGTGGTTGTTGGAGGCCAATCATCTCAGCCCCAGGACATTACTGCAGGAGTTCCTTAGGGCAGTGTCCTAGGCCCAACCATCTTCAGCTGCTTCATCAATGATCTTCCCTCCTTAGGGTCAGAAGTGGGGGTGTTCGTTGATGATTGGACAGTCTTCAGTTCCATCCGCAACTCTTCAGGTAATGAAGCAGTCCATGCCCGCATGCAATAAGACCTGGACAACATTCAGGCTTGGGCTGATAAGTGGCAAGTAACATTCATGCCACACAAGTGCCAGGTGATGACTATCTCCCAAAAACGAGAGTCTAACCACTGCCCCTTGACATTACCATTGCCGAATTCCCCACCATCAACCTCCTGGAGGTCACCATTGACCAGAAACTTAAGTGGACCAGCCACATAAATACTGTGGCTACAATAGCAGGTCAGAGGCTGGGTATTCTGCGGCGATTGTCTCACCTCCCAACTCCCCAAAGCCTTTCCACCATCTACAAAGCACAAGTGAGGAGTGTGATGGAATACTCCCCACTTGCCTGGATGAGTGCAGCTCCAACAACACTCAAGAAGCTATTAGCATTCCTCTCTTCCTAAACTTTTTGTTGACCTCAGTTAAAGGCCAAACAGCCAATCATAATGAGGCTGTTGGTCGGTAACACAAAACTTCATCATCGTTTCTTTCCCTCTGGAGTCTCCTACAACTGTCAGCCCAATAACTTGCTTCCATTGATGTCTTCCTATATACAGCCCTGCCATCTCAGTTTGGCCATTTGTGTGATCTTTTCCCAGCTAGTAGCCATTTTACTGCATTGCAAAGCTCCTGATCTTCAACCATCTGGCACACATGCCCTATACAGAGCAACCTCCCTGCTATAGCAAGCTCTGTTACTAGCCACAGGCCAGTTAGTATGTCAGCAATAATTTTGCTGTTAAAATGTTGTTTTGTTTAAAATTTGGTAAGTAGCATGGAGTCCAGTCCTACAGAGTACTGCTTCCACAAAGTACTAAACTCGGGAATTTGGTGAGTGAGGGAATTCGGTGAGGTGTGGGTAAGAGGTGCTGCTTGATACATAAAAACATATATAAACAACTAGGGTTAAATTAGGACTGTGGGCTAAGATACAGTAAAGACCTAAAGCATATAACTAAATTTAATAAAGTAAACAAGGTTATTACTTAAATTAAAAATTATTAATAGACAATTGAGTATTTCAAAACTTGAAAACCTAATTAGTTAAATAAAATACAGTAGAGATGGCAGGGCAGGGGATGTGTTGCAGCTGTAGCATGTGGGATCTGGTGGACCCCAGTGTGATCCACAGCAACCACATCTGCAGTAAGTGTTTGCAGCTTGAGGAACTTCGGCTCAGAGTTGCTGAGCTGGAGTCTGAGCATTGGACACTGCGATACATCAGGGAGGGAGAAATTTACCTGAACACTTTGTTCCAAGAGACAGTCACACCCCTTAGGTTAAGTACTTTTTTCAATTCAATTCAATTTTATTTGTCATATATGCAGCAGACGTATGTACTGCACAATGAAATGTTGATTTTTACACGTCCTCCTGGATTAAATATGGCATAACAATGATAAAAATACTAATAGAAATACTAATAGAAAGACAGTAATAATAAATAAAACAACAGTAATAAATAATAATAAATTAATCGTTCATGAGTCTTATGGCCTGGGGGTAGAAGCTGTTTCGAAACCTGTTGGTACGAGACCGTATGCATCGGTATCTCTTACCGGATGGGAGCAGGGCGAAGAGGTTGTGGCTGGGGTGACTCGCATCTTTAATGATTCTCAGGGCCTTCCCCCGGCACCTCTCGGGGTAGATATCCTGCACAGCAGGTAGTTTAATTCCTATAGTGTGTTGTGCAGCTTTCACTACCATCTGTAGCGCCTTGCGGTCTGTGGCAGTGCAGTTGCCATACCAGGTAGTGATGCAGCCGGACAGGATACTCTCGATGGTGCACCGGTAGAAGTTGGTGAGAATCTGGGGGGCCATTCCAAATTTCTTCAGTCTCCTGAGGAAGAACAGGCGTTGGCATGCACTCTTGGTTACAACGTCGATGTGATGGGACCACGTTAAGTCCTCAGTAATGAATACACCCAGGAATTGGAAGCTGCTGACCCTCTCCACCTCAGCCCCTTCGATGTAGATTGGGGTGTGTCCCTCCCCCTGCCGCTTCCTGTAATCTACGATCATCTCCTTTGTTTTGCTGATGTTGAGGGAGAGGTTGTTGTACTTGCACCATTCTCCTAGGGCCCTTACCTCCTCCCTGTAGCCTGTCTCGTCGCCATCTGTGATCAGGCCTACAACGGTAGTGTCATCAGAAAACTTGATGATGGAGTTGAAGTTGTGCGTGGCCACGCAGTCGTGAGTAAACAGGGAGTACAGAAGGGGGCTGAGCACACAACCCTGGGGAGCTCCCGTGTTCAGGATCAGTGTGGAGGAGGTGTTTCTGCCTATTTTCACCACCTGGGGTCTTCCCGTCAGGAAATCCAGGATCCAGTTGCACAGGGAGGTGTTAAGTCCTAGCTCACTGAGCTTGTTGACAAGCTTGGAGGGAATAATGGTATTGAATGCTGAACTATAATCAATGAACAACATTCTCATATAGGTGTTCCTCTTATCCAGGTGTGATAAGGCAGTGTGCAGTACAGTGGCGATGGCATCATCCCTAGATCTGTTTGGGCAGTAGGCAAATTGGAGTGGGTCCAGTGTGTCAGGTAGTAATGAGTTGATGTGGGTTTTGACCAGCCTCTCAAAGCACTTCATGATGACAGAAGTGAGTGCTATGGGGCGGTAGTTGTTTAAACAGGTTACTTTTGTTTTTTTGGGGACTGGAATAATCGATGTCATCTTGAAGCGGGTGGGGACTACAGACTGGTACAGTGAACGGTTGAATATATCCGTAAACACGGCTGCCAGCTGGTCAGCGCATGCTCTAAGGACACGCCCAGGGATTCCATCTGGACCGGGTGCTTTGTGGGTGTTCACTCTCTTAAAGGCCTTGCTCACGTCAGCCACGGAGATTGAGAAGACCCGGTCATCCGGAGCCGTGGGCGTCCTTGTAACAGGCCAGTTGTTGTTGGCCTCAAACCGGGCGTAAAAAGTGTTAAGCTCATCCGGGAGAGAGGCATTGCTGGGCATGACACAGTTGGGTTTCCCTTTGTAGTCTGTAATAGATTGTAGTCCACTCCACATCCTTCGCGAATCTGAGCTATGATAGTGTGACTCCACTTTGTCCGTGTATTGTCTTTTTCCATTTTTGTTGGTTTTCTGAGGTTGTACCTTGATTTTTTGTACTCATCCATGTCCCCAGAGTTGAATGCGATGGGCCGTGCTTTTAGCATAGCACGGATATTGCCATTTACCCATGATTTCTGGTTTGGCCAGATTTGGAAACTTCAGATTTGGCCCGTGGTCAGGGACAGGAGTGTGTGACTATGAGTGAGGCAGGTATGGGGATCCAGAAGGTAGCATTGGAGGAGCCTCAGCTCTTGTACTTGTCCAACAGGTACGAGGTTCTTGCAGCCTATGTGGATGAGAGCAGGGACTGCAGGGAGGATGAGCAAACTGACCACAGTACCGTGGTACAGGGCACCATTCAAGTTGAGGGAGTAAAAAGGAATATAGTCGTGGTAAGGGACAGTATCACTAGGGGGATAGATACTGCTCTCGTAGCTGAGCGTGTGAGTCCCAAAAGCTGTGTTGCTTACCCGGTGCCAGGGATAAGGACATCTCCTCGGGGCTGGAGGGGAATTTGGAATGAGAGAGGAAGGATCCAATTGTCATGGTCCATTTAGGTACCAACGACATAGGTAGGACTAAGAAAGAAATTCTGCTGAGGGAGTATGAGCAACTAGGAGCTAAATTAAAAAGCAGAACTACAAAGGTAATAATCTCTGGATTACTACCTGAGCCACGAGCAAATTAGCAATTAGCATAGAGTCAACAAGATCAGAGAGTTGAATGCATGGTTTAAGGATTGGTGTGGGAGAAATGGGTGCTAATTCATGGGGCACTGGCACCAGTACTGGGGAAAGAGGGAGCTGTTCCGTTAGGACAGGCTTCACTTGAACCATGCTGGGACCTGTGTCCTGGCAAATCAAAGAACTAGAGCTATAGATAGGGCTTTAAACTATATAGTGGGGTGGAGGGTTCAGGTGAGGGCAAAATTAGAAAGTTAAAGAGAAAGGACAAGGCAATAGTGTAGGGTAGCGATAGGAGTAATGATAACCAGACTGTGACAGGAAGGGACAGAGCGTACAAGCATAAGAGTGCACCAGCAAATAGGGTCAGAGTAGGGAAAAATGGTAAAAAGACAAAGTTAAAGGCTCTTTTTCTGAATGTACGCAGCATTCATAACAAGATAGATGAATTGACAGCACAAATAGAAATAAATGGGTATGATCTGATAGCCATTACAGAGACGAGGTTGCAAGATGACCAAGGCTGGGAACTGAATACTCAGGGGTATTCGACATTTCAGAAGGATAGGCAGAAAGGTTAGCTTTGTTAATAAAGGATGAGATCAGTACATTAGTGAGAAATGATCTTGGCTCGGAAGATCAAGATGTAGAGGGAGAAAATAGATTATGAGAGTAAACTAGCAAGAAATATAAAAACAGACAGTAAGCTTCTACAAGTATATAAAAAGGAAGAGAGTAGCCAAAGTAAACATTGGTTCCTTAGAGGATGAGACTGGGGAATTAATAATGGGAAACAAGGAAATGGCAGAGACTTTGAACAAATATTTTGTATCTGTCTTCAAGGTAGAAGACACTAAAAGCATCCCAATAATAGTGGAAAATCAAGCAGCAAAAGGAGGGAGGAACTTAAAACAATCACTATCACTAGAGAAAAAGTACGAGGCAAACTAATGGGACTAAAGGCTAACAAGTCCCCTGGACTTGATTGCCTGCATCCTAGGGTCTTAAAAGAAGTGACTACAGAGATAATGGTTGCATTGGTTGTAATCTTCCAAAATTCACTAGATTCTGGAAAGGTCCCAGTGGATTGGAAAACTGCAAATATAATGCAACTTTTCAAGAAAGGAGGGAGACAGAAAGCAGGAAACTGTAGGCCAGTTAGCCTAACATCTGTCATTGGGAAAATGCTGGAATCCATTATTAAAGAAGTAGTAGCAGGACATTTAGAAAATCATAAGACAATCAAGCAGAGTGAATATGGTTTTATGAAAGGGAAATTGTGTTTGGTAAATTTATTAGAGTTCTTTGAGGATGTAACGAGCAGGGTGGATAAAGGCAAACCAGTAGATATAGTGTATTAGGTTTCCAAAAGGCATTCGAGAAGGTGACACATAAAAGGTTATTGTACAAGATAAGAGCTCATGGTGTTGGGGATAATATATTAGATTGGATGGAGGATTGGCTAACTAACAGAAAACAGAGAGTCGGGATAACTGGGTCATTTTCAGGTTGGCAAACTGTAACTAGTGGGGTGCTGCAGGGATCAGTGCTGGGGCCTCAACTATTTACAATGTATATTAATGACTTGGATGAAGACACCAAGTGTGCTGTAGCCAAATTTGCTGGTGATACAAAGATAGGTAGGAAAGCAAGTTGTGCGGAGGACACAAAGACTGCGATTTTGCCGGTGTTCAGAGGGCGGGTTTGGAGGCCGGTCCGGAGTTAAGATCAAAATGTTTGACGGCGGGTTCACACAAAGGCCACGATTTTGCCAGCGTTCAGAGGGCGAGTTTGGAGGTGGATCCGGAGTTAAAATCAAAATGTTTGACGGCGGGTTATGAACCCGCCATCATCCTGCCTCCACGCAACTTTATAAGGGGTCGGGTCTGCGAGTCCCGATCAGACCCGACATCAAGCGACGGGAGAGCCACTTAAGCGAGTTAACAGCTTGTTAACTGCCGAGATAATCCAATTTTAAGAGACTCTTCCCATTTTACTACATTTTCAGTGTATTGCACATCGTGCGACAAACACGCCAGCTGATTGTGCCAGGTTCAGCCAGTAACTGAATCCTTGACAGCTGCACCTGCAGCATAAAAGCGGACCTGTAACATGAGCTCACTTTCAGATGTCAGAACTTTGTGTTTTTAGGTTTTGGAACATATTTTGTAGGTCTATTGAGCTTGTAAATGTTTAAGCTGCGATCCATATGCACTGTGACCTCCTTGGAAAACCCTCTCCCCACATTGACTGAGCGCTTATAACATCTATTCCTCAACTGAGATATATATACCAGCGGAATGGGAACTATTTATACCCTCTCATCCTGGTCCTCAGAATCGGAGGAGGAGCAGCGGCAGCAGCAGATCCAGGCACAGGGCAGAGGGCATCACCGCAGGGCTGCACATCACCGCAGGAGACACCCCCAACACAGGGTTTACAGGCAGAGGATGAGCTTCCTCAACATGAGTGAGCAGTGTGTTGAAATATTCCATTCACCACTGCCTGTGACTGAGATCGGTTTCAGTGTCATTTCCCTTCCCCCAGACCTCATTGTATTGTGTACTGGAATGTGCTGTATTGTATACTGGAATGTGCTGGAATGTGCTGTGTGTAGGGCTCCGCCCATACCTGGCCCCATTTGTAAGCTAGCTTCAGTCTGGCCTCAGTCTCCAGAAGGAAGACATCTCTCTCTCTTACGTGTTACTTTCTAAGTTAATAAAAGCCTTGTTTTTGTTCTGCTAACTTTGAGTCTCGGAATTATTGAGGCACATCAATTTTATTAACTTATTTTTCAACACTATGGATCAACTCCTGAAACCCGAACGTTTGGATTTGGATCAACATGCTCCGGACGCATCAGCACGCTTCGGACACTGGTTTGAGTGTATGGAATTCTTCCTGGACAATTCCGCAGCCGTCAAAGACGCTACGGACGCTGCGAGGATGAGACTCGGAATTCTGCGGAATTGGGTAAGCCACCGGGTTTACCCCCTCATCCAAGACGCCAAGACGTACCTGGCCGCCTGCGACATCTTAAAGGCGCACTACCAGCAGCCTACGAATGAGGTGTATGCTAGGCACCTGCTCGCTACCCGCGCACAGCGACCTGGGGAATTGGTGGAGGAGTTCCTAAGCACCCTGAAAATGCTTGGCAAAGACTGCAAGTGCCGAGATGTAAAAGCCGCAGTGTACACTGACGAGCTTGTTCACGATGCCTTCATCACAGGCCTCAGCTCCACTTACATCCGGCAAAGACTGCTGGAAAAAACGGGGTTGGACCTGAAACAGGCTGCGGACACCGCGCGATCCCTGGATGTGGCCCAGAGAAACTCGGACGCCTACTCTTCAGCCCGCGCCGTCTATGCCGCCACGTGTGCACCGAGGGCGCCGCCATCTTGGAAGGCATCTTCCCCGCCCGACAGCCCGACACCGGCTGGGCCCCGCTCTTCCCCCAGAAGCCCTACGACAGCCGCGACGCGTCAGGGACCCAACTGCTACTTCTGCGGGCAGCCAAAGCACACCAGAAACCTGTGCCCGGCGAAAGGCACCACCTGCTTTAAGTGCGGTAAGAAGGGGCACTTCGGGAAGGTGTGCAGAGGGAACCCCGCCGGAAAACCAACCGCCGGAAAACCCGCCACCGCCGCGTGTGCACCGTGGAAGCGGCCATCTTGGACGCCATCTTGCCCGACCTCGTGGGGTCCGCCATCTTGTGAGCAGACAGCGTGGACGCCATCTTGTATCGATCAGGGCCCTACAGTGGCATCGGTCACAGTGGACCAGACCAGGCCGCACCCGCTATCCAGATCAATGGTGGACATCGAGGTAAACGGGTGCCGGGTTAAATGCTTAATTGACAGTGGAAGCACGGAGAGCTTTATCCACCCAGAACTGGCACAACAACTCTCCCTAAAGGTGGTCCCTACTCAGGGTACCATCTCTATGGCTGATAAAACCCAGACATCGACCATTCTGGGTTACTGCACGGTACAATTGTGCATTAACGGAACTGTATATGATAATTTTAAAGTATTAATCATGAAGAACCTATGTGCGAGCGTGATCTTGGGCCTGGATTTCTAGTGCAACCACCAAAGCATCACGCTCAAGTACGGTGGGTCCCAGCCGCCCCTCACAGTGTGCAGTCTGGCTACCCTGAAGGTAAAGCCGCCTTCGCTATTTGCGAACCTTACCCCTAACTGCCGGCCAATAGCGACCAAAAGCAGGAGGTACAGCTGGGAGGACAGGCGGTTTATCGCGACCGAGGTAGACAGGCTCCTGAAAGAGCGCATTATTGAATGCAGCAACAGCCCGTGGCGCGCCCAAGTGGTAGTGGTAAGGGGTAGCGAGAAGAAACGGATGGTGATCGACTATAGTCAAACGATCAACAGGTACACCCTACTAGACGCCTACCCGCTACCCCGCATATCAGAAATGGTGAACCAAATCGCCCAATACCGGGTGTTCTCCACCATCGACCTCAAGTCAGCGTACCACCTGCTCCCTATCAGACCAGAGGACCGCCCGTACACCGCCTTCGAGGCGAACGGACGCCTCTACCAATTCCTCAGAGTCCCCTTTGGGGTGACGAATGGGGTCTCGGTCTTCCAGAGGGAGGTGGACCACATGGTCGATGACCACCACTTGCAGGCAACCTTCCCCTACCTCGACAACGTCACCATCTGCGGTCACAACCAGCAGGATCACGACTCGAATCTCGAGAGGTTCCTGAAAACCGCACAAAAACTCAACCTCACCTACAACGAGGACAAGTGCGTTTACAACACCACGCGCCTCTGCATACTAGGCAGCGTGGTGGAGAATGGGGAAATCGGGCCAGACCCCGACCGATTGCGCCCCCTACGGGAGCTGCCCCTGCCCAACACTCCCAAAGCCCTGAAAAGGTGCCTGGGGTTATTTTCTTATTATTCCCAATGGGTCCCCAACTACTCCGACAAAGCCCGCCCCCTCTTGAAAGCATCCTCTTTCCCGCTCTCTGCTGAGGCCCACGCCGCCTTCAAAAGCATTAAGCAGGATATTGAGCGGGCCACGCTACAGGCAGTGGACGAGAACACTCCATTTCAAGTGGAAAGTGATGCGTCTGACTTCGCCTTGGCGGCCACCCTCAACCAGGCGGGGCGGCCCGTAGCTTTCTTCTCGAGGACCCTCCAAGGGCCCGAGATCAGACACTCCTCCATGGAAAAGGAGGCCCAAGCAATCGTGGAGGCAGTGCGCCACTGGCGCCACTACCTAGCCGGCAAACGCTTCACCCTACTTACCGACCAGCGGTCGGTAGCGTTTATGTTCAATAATAAACAGAGGGGGAAGATTAAAAATGATAAGATTCTTAGGTGGCGGATCGAGCTCTCCACCTTCGAGTACGACATCATTTACCGGCCAGGGGCCCTTAACGAATCCCCTGACGCCCTCTCACGAGGGATGTGTGCCAGCGCCACCGGGGATCGGCTACAGACCCTCCACAACAACCTCTGCCACCCAGGGGTCACGCGGCTGTTCCACTTCATAAAGTCCCGTAACTTACCCTACTCGATTGAGGAAGTTCGGTCCCTGACCAGGAACTGCCGCACTTGCGCTGAGTGCAAGCCTCGGTTCTACCGCCCAGATAGAGCCCACTTAATCAAAGCTACACGGCCCTTTGAGCGGCTCAGCTTAGATTTCAAGGGCCCCCTCCCGTCCGTCGACCGCAATGTTTACTTCCTGAACATTGTGGACGAATACTCCCGGTTCCCATTCGCCTTCCCCTGCCCAGACATGACCAGCGCCACGGTCATTAAATGCCTCAACAGCCTGTTCTGCCTGTTCGGTATGCCGAGCTACATCCATACGGATAGGGGGGCGTCCTTCATGAGTGAAGAGCTACGCCAGTACATGCTGTCCAAGGGGATCGCCACGAGCCGTACCACCAGCTACAACCCCCGGGGTAACGGCCAAGTGGAGCGAGAGAATGGGACAGTATGGAAAGCAGTCACTCTAGCTCTAAGGACCAAGGGCCTCCCTATCTCCCGCTGGCAGGAAGTCCTCTCGGATGTGCTCCATTCGATACGGTCGCTATTGTGTACGGCCACTAATACCACGCCTCATGAACGAATGTTTGTCTTTCCCCGGAAATCCACCTCAGGCGTATCCATGCCGTCATGGCTCTCCACCCCAGGTCCGGTACTCGTGCGAAGGCATGTGAGGGGCCACAAGACGGACCCTCTCGTGGAGCCAGTACACCTACTCCATGCCAACCCCCAATACGCATATGTCCGGCACGCCGATGGAAGGGAGGACACCGTGTCCATAAAAGACGTCGCCCCAGCCGGCATCGACAACAACCACGGCAATAGCGGCAACGACGATCACAGCAACTCTTACCCACCCACTACTCTTTCATCACCCCCGGAAGAACACCGACCAACTGCACCCCCACCAACTACCCCTCCAACAACCCTGGCAGCACCCCCGGCAGAGACCCAGGAGGCTACCGGGGACACCCAGCCGACACCCGCGGCACCGCAACAGCCACGTCGGTCGCAGAGGACTATCAAACCCCCGAACAGACTAAATCTATAGAAGGGGTGAATGTGATGAAATATTCCATTCACCACTGCCTGTGACTGAGATCTGTTTCAGCATCATTTCCCTTCCCCCAGACCTCATTGTATTGTGTGCTGGAATGTGCTGTATTGTATACTGGAATGTGCTGGAATGTGCTGTGTGTAGGGCTCCGCCCATACCTGGCCCCGTTTGTAAGCTAGCTTCAGTCTGGCCTCAGTCTCCAGAAGGAAGACATCTCTCTCTCTTACGTGTTACTTTCTAAGTTAATAAAAGCCTTGTTTTTGTTCTGCTAACTTCGAGTCTCGGAATTATTGAGGCACATCAAGCAGCAGTGCCAAAGGAGGCTGAGACTTTCACGAGAGGTAGTCTCTGACATCTGCACAATGCTGCACCAGCACCTGCAGCCCAGAGGAGCGGGTGAACATTCCTTACCAGTGGCAGTCAAAGTCACCGCCGCTCTCAACTTCTTTGCTTCAGGGTCCTTCCAGGGGTCAACAGCAGACATCATCAGCATCTCCCAGTCGTCCGCACATGTCTGCATCATGCAGGTTACCGATGCCCTCTTTACAAAGTCGCACAATTACATCCACTTCTCCACGGGTGAAGCAAGTGTAACTGCGTGTGGGGTTGGCTTTGCAAATATGGCAGGCTTGCCAAGGGTGCAGGGCATCGTAGACTGCACACATGTGGCCACCAGGGCACCCCATCACAACCCAGCTGTAGATGTGAACCATAAGGGCTTCCATTCCCTTAACATGCAGCTATTGTGTAACCACAGGAAGAACATTTTGCATGTTTGCGCCAAGTTCCCATGCGCAGTTGCCATGACTCGTTCATCCTGCGGCAGTCTACTGTGCCTCAGCTCTTCAACCCACCAACCCAACTTTCCGGATGGCTACTTGGAGACAAGGACTATCCCCTGAAGACATGGCTAATGACACCGACGAGGAGGCCATCAAATTAAGCTAAGGAGTGGTACAATGTGAGCCACATTTCCACCAGAAGCATCACAGAGCAAACCATCGGCTTGCTCAAAATGCCATTTAGATGCCTCGACAGATCTGGTGGAGCCCTATGGTACTCACCAGCCAGGGTGTCCAGAATCATTGTGGTCTGCTGTGCACTGCACAACATCGCACAGCAGCGTGGCTTACCACTGCCTGAGGACCAAGTGGCAGAGAGCGCACCCTCCTCCTCAGAGGAGGAGGAGGAGGAGGAGAAGGAAGAGGAGGCAGATGTGAAGGAGGAGGAGGAGGCAGCAGATGAGGTAGACCTTGCGGAGGCGGATGTGCTAATTCCACCAGCGGGCGGCCATATTGATGGCCATGAGGCAAGGGATACATTAATCCATGCCAGATTCGCGTAAGTTTACGCATCAACCACATGTGGCTGGCACATGGAAATGAGTGTCTGGCCGACCTTCTTAACACACCATACAGCATCTGTACAATAAACTGTGGTTTCCTATCACTCTCATCACCATCATTACAGATGAAAGGTGCCCTGACCCCTCACTGCAACTTCCATTTCTGAGCACACAAATGCCAACTCTTTGAACCTTTGTCATTGCATTTCTTTAATACAATTGAAATAACGATGAGAAACATAACTTTGTATGAGATCAAAACACTCAAGTGACTACCCTTGTGACAAGGGAGTGTAAGCACTTGGAAAGGAGCCCACACTTCCTTGTTGTTGACCACCAACATCACTTTCATGGGTCACCCGCACTTCACTAGCAAGTAGCTGGACAGCATCTTGCTGCACATCAGTGGGACCATGAGGACCCGTCTCTGTACTGACAGTCCACATAACGGGGACGTCCATGTACCTCTGGTTCCTCTCCTCGATAGATTATCATCTATCCTCCATAGCAGACCATCTATTTAGAAGAGTCACCATGTTCATTTGAGTCTGGCAATTTATGTCCTCCATGGAGGTTGCCATCCTTTCCATGGTGGCACCTATATTCGCCATTGCGTGCACCATGGCATTGTTCATGTTGGAGATGGACTCCTCCATTCTCTGCCCACTCGCAGTTACAGTGTTTGCAAACCCTGTCAGAGACTCCTGCACTTGTTCCTGAAGTTCCAGCACCGCTCTCTTTCTGGATGGCCCCAGAGGCACAGCATCCATATGCAGCTGAGCAGAGCTAGGAGTGTCCAACGCCCTCCAACGAGGATTCCCCACTGTTGTCCCTGTCTCCACCATCTGCTGATGCTCACTTGTGAGCTGTGATACACCAGGTGCCAACGCTAATCTATCTCGCGAATGACCCACCGAGGTGTGTGTCTCTGCGCTGGTGCTGGGTGTGCTAAGTTCTGCTGACGCTGGGCCCTCAGAGTTTGCAGGTTCCTCTGAGGACTGCTCCTGCTCTTCCTCCTGGACAGTGGGGGGGGGGGCTCTCAATGGTCCTGTGGGGGAGTAAAAGCATGAGTTAGACATGTGATATTAACGTAGCAGACACATCCCATTGTGTAGATGATCAGAACTCAATCTGTATGAACATCAGATGCCATATCAGTCACTCATGAAATCTAAATGAGAGGGATGCAAATCTATTCTGTCACCAGCTTGCTCTACTGCGCTCATCTCTCCGTCCCCCACTGCCAGCTGCTCTGCACCTCCGACAATGTTGATAGCAGCCTCCTCAGTGGTGGTTAAGTGTGCCATGGAAGGTGGCCCTCCTCCTGTCCTCCCCCTCTTCTTATTGTGGGCTCTCTTTTCCTGCAATGAGGGACACAAGTGGAGGTTGTGCGAGAATGATGGAGTGAGTGTAGAGAATCCATAACATAGATGCTTAGAAGGAGACAAAGATGAAGTGAGGTGTCAATAACAAGGGCCCTCCTGTAAGGTTCACAAAATTCTGCAAAACCCCAGAACAGAAGGATAACTTATTTAAAACGATTTTGGACCATCACAGAAGAAATCTGTAAATGATAAAATGCATGGTTGGGCCTAACAGAAGAATTCAAAGATTTGAAACAAATGTGGCATTTCAAAAGGACATGTACAAACTTGTAGGAAAAGGCTGCGACAGGAATGTGGGACTGACCTCTGCAGAGGAACAGTTTGGGTATTCGAAAGTAGCCAGACTGTCTGGGAGGAACAATAAATGAAACTCAGCCCCTATCTGGGAATTTGCATTCAATCAATAAAGCAATGAAAACCCCAGTCTCACCTAAAGCCCAAAGCCCATTAAAACCCATGCATAAAAGAACCTGCACAGAATTTGAAGGCCTTACAGGAAATCTAAGATTAAAAAACAATCAAACAACAGTTTGAGACATCCAAAACCACTTCACACCTTCTTCAACTATTCAGGAAGCTATCCCAAAACCAGTTAACTAAATGGGACTAATCAAGTGGCCCTTAACGAGCCAGCCAAAAATCTAACAAGATTAGCAGGCTTCGTTCAGTATAAACTAAAGACCTGTCTCCACAAGAAATCAGTTCGTTCGATGAGTTTGATGGGTTCGATCAGTACAGAGACAGTCATTCAGGCAGAGAATTGAAACTGCAGTCAGTGAATTGAAGTCAGCAGTACAGTTCGGACAGACACAGAAAGAGGCACAGCTCATTTGAAAGACACATCAACCTCGGGACAATCAATCGACGGAAGGACAACAGAAGGAGAACGGAAAGGAATTGCGGCAACCAAGGGCTCCACGAAACAAACAACCAACAATATTACCAACAACTAGGTAATATTGGGCCACTGCGACCAACAAGAAACCAACTTGGAAGAAACCGAAGGCCTGCAAGTTTTTCCCACTCTACAAACTATTCCTGCATTTGGTGAGCATTTCCTGGTCCTCTGGAATTCAACCTAGTTAGGATAGTGGGATTGGGAGGGTAAGGTATTTTTGTCTATTGTCATTCTCCCTCACATAGTGTTCCCCCTTTTAGAGTATAAGATTTATTGTGTTGCGTATATTTTCCTGTCTCAAATAAAAATCCAAGTTCTTTTCACCAACTCAGTTGTCTGTTGCAATTTCATTACAACCCCCAAATAAGTCCAGGTCTAGAACCAAGGGAGTGGGAGCGATTCGAACCGCTGAGGGAGTCAGAGGCAAAGCTGACCACACACACCACCCCTTACACTCTCTGTGCATTATTAGTTGTTGTCATTGCATAACAGTGAGTGTGAGCGGTGCATAGTAGAATAGTGAAGTGATTCTGTACATAGAGAGAGAGGGATGGTTATGGGTGCAAGGGATGTAAGGGTAAAGTGGGATGTGCAGGAGTAGGTTGACAATGCAGAGTGCTGGTGATGAGAAGAGATGGGGAGCAAATTGAAGGTAAGTGTAATGTTATACTCACTTTTGCTGAGCGTGGCAGGTCATTGAACCTTTTCCTGCAGTGAACCCAGGTGCGTGAGCACAAAGACCTAGCGCTCACCTCCTCAGCAATTTGCAGCCAGGCTGCCTTGGTTTGCTGAGAAGGTTTCCTATGTCTATTGGAGGGGAACAGAACCTCCTTGTGCCCTCTCACTCCCTGCACAAGAGCATGGAGGGAGTCATCATCAAATCGGGGAGAAGCCTTGGCTCTTGAAGCAGTCATCTCACTATCCATAATACTGAGAAGCAGCAGAATGTGAAAGAAACACCTCAAGGCTGCATGGGCCCCTAAAATGCAGCTGAATTGAAGACATCGCAGAGGCGAGCAGCAAACCCGAACCCACTGATTGGACCGGATAACACGCACAGCGGGCTTAATAAGCTCAGCTAAGTCAAAATAGTTATTTCAGTGCAGCTGAAACCGGCAGCAGGACCGGAACCTGCCGACCAGCCAACTCGATGTAAACCTGCCTCCTATAGCAAAATTGCAGCCATAGAGTCTGCAAAGGGGTGTAGATAGGTGAAGTGAGTGGGCAAAAATTTGGCAGATGGATTAAAATGTGGGAAAATGTGAGGGTATCCACTTTGTTAGGAAGAATAAAAGAGCAAATTATTATTTAAATGGAGAGAGACTACAAAATGCTGCGGTACAGAGGGATCTGGGTGTCCTCGTACATGAAACACAAAACATTAGCATGCAGGTACAACAAGTAATTAGGAAGGCAAATGGAATGTTGGCCTTTATTGCAAGAGGGATGGAGTATAAAGGTAGGGAAGTCTTGCTACAACTGTACAGGGCATTGGTGAGATCACACCTAGAGTACTGCATACAGTTTTGGTCTCCTTATTTAAGGAGGGATATATTTACATTGGAGGCAGTTCAGAGAAGGTTCACTAGGTTGATTCCTGGGATGAAGGGGTTGTCTTATGAGGAAAGGTTGAGCAGGTTGGGCCTATGCTCATTGGAGTTTAGAAGATTGAGAGGTGATCTCATTGAAACTTATAGGGGGAGAAATTGGGTGGCACCCCTTTTGGGGCGTGAATGTCTCCAGGGTGCTAATATTAGCACCCCGAAATTGTTAGCAACCCTCCACCATAAATTCTGCAGTAGCGCCCCCAGCTACTGGAAAGTGCACCAGCTCCTACTTGGGGCGCTACTACTCAATATCGCGGCAGGCCTCCTCCCCTGATTAAAGGGAGGGGCCTAGCGCTGTGCACACTGGGGCCCTGCTGGACCATCGGGAAGGAGTACTCAAGAGGAGTACTGGGGCTGAGCGATCGCGGCCGGCATCCCGCATAAAAAAGGGGAAGGGGGCAGGTGTTGGCAGTCAGCCAAAATAAAAATGGTCGGCTGACACCTGCCCCTTTAAGTAGCGCCGCCATCGCTGCAAAACCGCCCCCTGATCCAGTCAGACATATCGTCCGGCGATAGGTCAGGGGGCACAAGGGAAGTTTGCAGCCTGGGTGCAAGCGGGGCGCTGCGCACAGCGATGGCTTCATCGCTGGCGGCGCAGCACCGCGGGTCGTTACTGGCTACCGCTGCCACTAATCTCCCACTGAAATTTGTGGAAGCCATTAGCAGTGTTGTGCCTGGGTGCTTGGGGATTTCGGCCCCGTTAACGCCCCCGGGGTCACTAACTGTAGTGTATGTACCTTTCAGGGGAGAACTACTTTTTACAGCTCCTGTATACTGTCGTACAGGCAGTGACCACACCTGTATATAAACCCTGAGTAGGGATCTGTACTGTTAGTTTTAGAGTAACCCTCATCCAGTAAACACCTGTTGATTGTTCCTCTGCAGTCTCTGTCTATTTCTTGAAGGACACCATACACCAAGATTCACGGGTTTAACATTGACGACGAGTCGATTCGAATTTACCTGCAACTCTGCAGAGGAAGGCCGATTCCAGAGGCACTGGCATCGACCATCCGGCGGAGACTCCAGCAAGGCGGGCTGGCAACAGGTACGGCGCAGACCCTTCCCGCACAGCGGCGGCTAGAGCCGGCCGACGGCACAGGAAAAGGCCGAGCAGCATCGACGGGAGCAGAGAGAGAGGGTAAAGCGCACAGGGCGCAGCCGGGGTTCAGGACCGAGCGGCGTCAACGAGAGAGGTGCGCAGGAAAACGCGCAGAGCGTGGCCGGTGTTCAAGGGCTGAGCAGAGTCCGTGGGGGAAGAAAGGAAAGCGTGGGAGATGCCACTTGAGCCGCAGTGGAGAAGAAGGGAGAGCGTGGGAGACGCCATTTTGAGCCACAGCGGAGAAGAAGGGAGAGCACGGGAGACACCATTTTTAGCCAGTCTAACCACACCCAGGGATGCCGAAGAGTGGCAGTGTCACAGCGTTCGACAATGAAGTCGAAGATTGGGCGACATATGTAGAACGCATAGAAGTGTACTGCAAGGCGAATGAAGTGCCAGATGCCAGGAAAGCACTGGTATTGTTGAATTCCATGGGTGCAAAAACGTATGGCTTACTGCGAAACCTAGTAACCCCAGAGAAGCCAGTGGAAAAGGATTTTGAAAGCATAGTGGCAATCCTACAGGACCACTTAAACCCCACACCGCTGCTGATAGCAGAAAGATTTAAGTTTCATAAAAGGAACCAGCATAAAGACAAAAGTAATGCTGAGTATTTAATGGAACTGCGCAAGCTATCGAAACACTGCCAGTTTGGAACGGGACTAGCAGATACTTTAAGGGACAAGTTTGTGTGTGGGCTTCAAAGCGAAGGAACCCAGAAACGGCTTCTATCAGAAGAGGATCTTACGCTGGACAAGGCTTTCAGCATGGCAGTGTCACACAAAGCAGCCACACGGGGCGCTGCAGAGGTACAACGGAGACCGCAAGAATATGGCACAAATGAAATGTCATATGGAGCAGTGAAGTGTTATCGCTCCGGCAGAACAACACACGACCATAAGGATTGTTGCTTCAAGGACCAAGTGTGCAGACAGTGTGGAAAAGTAGGACACATAGCAATAGTCTGCAGGTCGGGGAAGGAAACCAGCAGCAAGAAATCTCCACAGGAGAAGTACAAGAAGGTACATAAGGTGACGGAGAGTAGTTCAGACGAACAGAAAAGTGATACAGACTCCGGAAGCAAGGAGCTGGGTTGTCTGAAACTACATAATGTGATCAAAATGGAGGATCACCAAACTATCTGGGTCACACTCAAGATAGACGGAGTCCAAGTGAAAATGGAATTGGACACAGGATCAGCCCTAACAGTCATAAACCGAAGGGACTATAAGCGGCTATTCTCACATATACCCTTGAGAGATACAGAGATTGTCTTGAAGACGTACATGGGGCAAAAAGTCTACCCCAAAGGAAAAATAAGGGTGAACGTTATATATAACGGCAAGGAAACACCAAAAATGTACCTATATGTATTGCCAGATGGAGGACCACCACTACTAGGACGTGAATGGATCCTGAAGATACAGCTAGATTGGCATTCCATACAAGCACTGACTGTAGATGCCAAAAAGGATGACGACGTCACACCTGGACGACTGTCAAAAATGCTAACTGACACACAAGAAGTGTTCCAGGAGGGACTCGGAACACTAAAAGGCATAACAGCGACGATCAAAATAGAGGAGAATGCAAGCCCAAAGGTTTTTAAGGCCAGACCGGTGCCTTATGCGATCCGTCCAGCCATCGAAGCAGAGCTGGAAGGTTTGGAACGTTCTGGAGTACTGTCCAAAGTGGACTGGAGCGAGTGGGCTACACCCATCGTTCCTGTAATGAAGAGGTCGTTGAGTAATACGCCTGGGGAACCAAAGAAGGTTCGCATCTGTGGGGACTTTAAGATGACAGTGAACCCAATCCTTCACACGGTACAATATCCGCTTCTGCGGATTGAAGATATTTTCGCCTCGCTATCTGGAGGAAAACGCTTCACTAAGATTGATCTGGCCCAGGCGTACCTGCAAATGGAGGTAGAAGAAGCCTCGAAACAGTACCTCACGATCAACACTCATAAAGGTCTCTATCAATACAACCGGCTGGTGTTCGGGGTAGCATCAGCTCCAGCTATTTGGCAAAGGGCAATGGATCAAGTCCTGCAAGGGATTCCAGGGACCCAGTGTTATTTGGATGACATCCTGGTGACGGGCGAAAATGACAGTGATCACCACGCCAACCTGGAGCAGGTACTCACTAGATTGAAGGAAAATGGGCTCCGAGCTAATCGCCACAAATGCGAGTTTTTCCAGAAGCAGATCTCGTATTGTGGCCACGTTATTGATGAAGAGGGGTTACATAAGTCCCCTGAAAAGATTGAGGCAGTAGTCAAGGCTCCAGCACTGGAAAATGTGTCACAACTGAGGTCGTTCCTCGGGCTGGTGAACTACTACCATAAGTTCTTGCCGAATTTGTCTACAGTACTACACCCACTGAACACCCTACTGCAAACAGGGGTACCATGGAAGTGGAATGACGAATGTAAACGAGCGTTCCAGAAGTGCAAAGAATTGATCACATCAAAAGAGGTGTTGGCTCATTTCAACCCAGCACTACCAATTCAGTTGGCGTGTGATGCATCACCCTATGGTATTGGAGCGGTGCTGTCGCACAAATTCCCGGACGGCTCGGAGAGGCCAGTAGCCTTTGCGTCTCGGTCACTAACCTCAGCCGAGCGTAACTACACCCAGATTGACAGGGAGGCCCTCAGCCTAGTGTGGGGAGTGAAAAAGTTCAACCACTATCTGCACGGGCAGAAGTTCACCTTGCTGACTGACCACCAACCACTTGTCTCCATCGTTAATCCAAAGAAAGGTGTTCCGGTGATGACTGCGCAACGGCTACAAAGATGGTCCCTTTGTCTAGGGGCGAACCAATATGAAATAGAGTATAAGGGCACGAAACAGCATGGAAACGCTGATGGGCTATCACGCCTGCCACTGCCTACGGTGGAGGAAGCACCAGCAGTGGACCCTGTCGAAATATTTTATTCGACTATAATTGAACGCTTGCCAGTAACTAACGCGGATATAGAGAAGGAGACCCGAAAAGACCCGACACTGTCTCGGGTATATGATTTGACGTTGAAGGGATGGCCAGCACATGGCGACTCACTGTTGCCAGCATTCTCATCCAGAAGAGAACAGCTGTCAGTATGCCAGGGGACCTTGATGTGTGGATCCCGAGTGGTAATTCCACCCAAGTTAAGGGAGAGAGTGCTCAATGAGCTTCACGAAGGCCATCTGGGAGGGGTGAAAATGAAAAGCCTTGCTAGGGCTTATGTGTGGTGGCCAGGGATCGATCAGCAAATCGAGGACCTGACAAAGAGCTGCTCAGGATGCCAGAAGGTCCAAAATGCACCACCACATGCCCCTCTACACCCATGGGAGTGGCCCTCCTCTCCATGGCAACGGGTGCATATTGATTTTGCTGGTCCATTTATGGACTCAATGTTTTTAATAGCCGCGGATGCGCACTCGAAATGGCCTGAGGTGATCAAAATGTCCTCCACCACCACGGAGAAAACGATTGCAGTCCTACGACCATATTTGCCAGGAACGGCTTGCCAGAGCAGATTTGCTCTGATAACGGACCACAGTTTGTGTCCGAAGAGTTTCGGAAATTTATGAAAAGGAATGGGGTAAGGCATTACATATCCGCCCCGTATCATCCAGCCACAAATGGATTGGCTGAGAGGTTCGTACAAACCTTTAAAAAGGCAGTAAGGGCCATGTTCGATGACGACATTCCACTGCAGCATAAGGTGGGCAATTTCCTGTTAGCCTACAGAAATGCGACACATGCAGTCACCAACTAGACCCCGGCCATGATGTTCTTTAACCGAAGGTTGAGATCTCGTCTGGATTTGCTCAGACCAAATGTACAAAGAGATGTTGAGAATAAGCAATTCCAGCACATCAATGAGAAGCCGACAAGGAGCTTCAATATAGGGCAACCAGTCTTGGCCCGCGACTACCGAACAGAGAAATGGCAACCAGGAACGATATGCACACGGCAGGGGCCACTAATGTACACAGTGGATGTTGGGGAGAACATTGTGAGACGCCATGTCGACCAGATCCTAGAGTCACAGGAACGAGTCAACCCCATGTCTCGCGTACCTGGTGATGAACCCGATATACAGGTAGCATCTACCCCAGAAACAGTAGCATCGGAAGCTGATGAACCAACCGACGGCAGGGGGCCAGAATCGCCTCTGCACCAAGAGCAAGACACTCAGGAAAGGCGCTATGCAGAAAGGATCAGGAAGCCACCCCAAAGACTGAATTTATAAATGGACTATTTTCAGTTAATGTTGCATGTTAAAAGTGTTAATTGTTAAATGAATGTTATGGTACTGTTAATCTAAAAGGGGAGGAATTGTAGTGTATGTACCTTTAAGGGGAGAACTACTTTTTACAGCTCCTGTATACTGTAGTACCGGCAGTGACCACACCTGTCTATAAACCCTGAGTAGGGATCTGTACTGTTAGTTTTAGAGTAACCCTCATCCAGTAAACACCTGTTGATTGTTCCTCTGCAGTCTCTGTCTATTGCTTGAAGGACACCATACATCAAGATTCACGGATTTAACACTAACGAGAGGCGCAAATCAATCCAATTTTTCCCCCATAAGATTCTGAGGGGGCTTGACAGGGTCGATGCTGAGAGGATGATTCCCCTCATGGGGGAATCTAGAACTAGGGGGGCATAGCTTCAGAATAAGGGGTTGCCCATTTAAGATGGAGATGAGGAGGAATTTCTTCTCTCAGAGGTTTGTGAATCTTTGGAATTCTCTACCCCAGAGAGCTGTGGAGGCTGGGTCATTGAATATATTCAAGGCTGAGATGGACAGATTTTTGAACTACAGGGGAGTCAAGGGTTATGGGGAGCGGGCAGGAAAGTGGAGTTGAGGCCAAGATCAGATCAGCCATGATCTTATTGAATGGTGGAGCAGGCTCGTGGGGCCAAATGGCCTACTCCTGCTCCTACGTCTTATGTTCTTATGTTCTTATGTTTGCATTTTATCTTCTATAGAACAGGCGAAGGACCTATAGGTTGCATTTTATTAAAGTAAAATAAGATACAGAATTACTTGTTATAAAGATATATTGCTTATTTTACACTAATTTATTTCAAATGTACCAAATAGTCTGTGGCTAAATTTTTGTTAAGTATTTCTAATTATGAAGAAATGTCAATAATCAATATTGAACTTAATTGAAAACAAGTATAAAGATGTACTGCCATATTAGTCCCCAGTGGCCAAGTTTAACTGAGTAAACTCAAAGCTTCATTATGATATAGTTCTAATTTTGTGAAGTAATCAAAGTTATTAAATCACTTAGTAAAGGGTATATCATAGTCACTTATCTATTTCAACTACACTTTTCCATTTTACAAGTAAATCCAGTGGTGAAAGTCATGTTCTGGGGCAAGAGTCTTAAATGCATCTGGAGTTGGCATATTTTAAAACGGCAGCACTTGATCTATAGACTTCAAATAGCTCAAATTCTGTTCCATAGGAAATGGAAGGAGAAGTGGTTTATTTGTAGGAGTAAATCTTTAGGAGTCATCAACCTGGCACCAGAGATGAAAGAATTGCTTTGGTAAATAAACCTTTATTGTCTATGTCTTATCAAGCATCCATTCCGACCTGTCACTAAACTGTCTTGATTTATGTTCTGCTAAGGTATTGAATCTACCTAGCTGATAAATTGCTGTTAACTGAATATTATACGTAAGACCAAGTTTTGCTGATACACACAGTGCTGTTTCACAGAGAAATCATGAGTAAAAGTTAAAGACCAACCACACAATAGACGTGATAATAAATGTAAAACCAGCGTTAAATAGATAACTGATCAAAACAAATCCCCTCCATTGCAGGATTATCTGTATGAGAAATTAATTTTTCATGCCATTGGTTAATGACTTTAACCAGGGTTTATCTCTATTTTTAATAGCTGGGATTTTACAGACTTTTCACCTACAATTAAATAGAAATATGTTACTTCACCTTTCTAGCACATTTGTTTTGTTCAAATTTGGTGCCAGGAAAGAACAGATTATAATGGCTGCATGGGTTAAAAAAACACTTTCTTTTCAGTGAGCACTGTATCAACAGGAGGCCCCACTTCCAACCTTTGCATTCTAAACTGATGCCACATGAAGCAAAGGAGCCGCTGTCTCGATCTCTCTACATTAGACCTTGCCACAGCAGGTTTTTACCCCCTCCCCCTTCCTGCAGCACTCTAACCTCTTCTCTCCTCCACTTCACATGCTTCTTCTCCAATCACAGCAGGTCACGGGCCCAGCAGGAGCTCTCCTTCTCGTTACAATCACACACTCACCTGCTGCCGATGCCCTCACAACAGGTGCACACAGCAGTCTGGGTTCACCTGGTCACAACTGGAAGGCCTTCCCCTCTTCTGCTAATCATCTACACACTTCTCAGTGCAGCCGTTCTCCTGCACTTGACCGCCTCCTCAGAATCCTCCTAACTTGCTGCTTCTCCCTCTCAGCATGCACGTAGATGAAGATGCCTCATACAGCTGAGGAGCACTATACAATAACCACACTATAACTCACTCCAACTCTTTTTGCAGGAGAAGGTGGCGCACAAGAGGGAGAGGACAGGAAAGAGGGGGGCTGGGGGCAGGGGTGGGGAGTGGGAGTTACCAGCCTCCTTCCAGGCCCAGATGGGGGAGGAAGCCATGTTGATTGCTTCTCTACTTCCTCTAGCAATTATTCATACAGGCAGCATTGTTGCTGCCTAGCGCTGTCAGTCTTCTTCTGCTGCATAACCTTTTCAAGCCATGCTGATCTTTGTCTCTTTTCCCTTTCCCTAGGTTCTTCTGCAAGAAAAGACTTGGGGGGGACAATATTGCAGAAGAACCATCGTCACTCACTCTTTCTCACCCAAGCATCAGCTCAGAAATTGGCATCTCACTTCAGATAGATGGTGAGTCAGAGTGGGCTGCACAAGGTGATTCACAGAGCACAAGTGGACAGGAGCTAGGAGAAAAGGTAGCCCAGGAAATAGCTTTGCCATGGAGGATAGAGATGCCTACTTCACGTGCCCAGCCTACAAAAGGAAACTGCTTGATATGCACCAGTAATTATTGGTGGTATTCGAACGCCTGCTTAGAAGTTGCCAAAGCATGTCTGAGACAATGAAGAAGTACAATTCTAGCATGTGTGGCATTCTGAACAATGACATACATACTCTGCCATGGAGCATGTGGTGAGCTCTGTGGATGCTACAGCCAGGCCCTCTCCACAGGAGTCTATGTCACCAGTTCTTGCAACTTTGATCAAAGCTCAAATTGATGCCATTCAGGCTCTTGGCTGCATCATCTCCTCTGACTTTGAAAGGCTGGTGGACCACATAAATCTATAAATCTTCAACTATGTCTCAGATCTCCTGGAGATGATTAGGAGTGATGAGCCACAGCCCCATGATGCCCTCTCTCAGGATGTCATCTCGTCTGCTGATGCACCACCCACTCAACCCATGCAGGAAAGTCAGCTGAGACATACTGATGTGGCACCAGCCTAGATACTGAAGTTTGAAGTTGGGCCTTCATGGGCTTGAGCTCAGATAGGTCACCGATCAAGAGCATCTCATGGGCCCTCATCTGAGCAACAGCAGCCTTCCACCACCCATGGTCAAGCCTTTGGAGGAGCTTGTAGAATAGGCAGTCCAATTCTGGCCTCTTGTGCATTACTGATTTTCATCGCTCCACCATTGGCGGTCGTGCTCTCAGCTGCCTAGGTCCTAAGCTCTAGAATTCCCTTCCTAAACCGTTCCACCTCTCTACCCCTCTTATTTTGTGTAGTCACCGTTGTAATGTAGAGAAACAAAGGAATTCTGGAATAAAGTGACAAACCTTTTGCCATTAGAGGCCAGAATTTTCCCCAGGTAGGCGGGTTTCCCACAGGCCCTGCCGACTTTAATGGTAGGGCCTGATTTGCATGTGAGGCCTCGGAATCCTACCCGCAGTCAGCCAGATTGAGAGGCTGGCTGGCTGCAGGCGGGAAGGCCAGCAGATGCAGAGAGGGAGCGAGGGGTTTGTCTGGGGGAGGGATCATAGTGGCAGGGTGGGGGGGAGGGTTTCAGCTGGCTCGGTCAGGGTTTGGCAGGGGTTGAGGGTCAGGGATTGGCTGGCTCTGTCGGGGATCGTGGTGGAGTGTCGGGGATCGGCTAGCTCGGTCGGGGATCGGCGGGAGGGGGTCAAGGATCGGCTAGATCAGTCGGGGATTGGCGGGAGAGGGTCTGGGATCGGCTAGCTCAGGCGGGGATCGGCAGGAGGGGGTCAGGGATCGGCGGGTGTTGGTCAAGGATCGGCTAGCTCGGTCGGGGATCAGCGGGAGGGTGTCAGGGATCGGCTAGCTCGGGCGGGGATCAGCGGGAGGGTATCAGGAATTGGCTAGCTCGGTTGGGGATTGGCGGGAGGGGGTCAGGGATCGGCTAGCTCAGTCAGGGATTGTGGTGGGGTGTCAGGGATCAGCTAGCTCAGGCAGGGATCGACGGGAGGGGGTCAGGGATCGGCTAGCTCGGTCAGGGATCGACGGGAGGGGTTCAGGGGTCGGCTAGCTCGGTCGGGGATCAGCTAGCTCGGGCAGGGATCGGCTAGCTCGGGCGGGGATCGGCTGGAGGTGGTTAGGGATCGGCTAGCTCGGTCGGGGATCAGTGGGAGGGTGTCAGGGATCAGCGGGAGGTGGTCAGGGATCAGCTAGCTCAGTCAGGGATCAGCAGGAGGGTGTCAGGGATCGGCTAGCTCAGTCGGGGATTGGCGGGAGAGTGTCAGGGATCAGCTAGCTCAGTCGGGGATCAGCTAGCTCAGGCAGGGATCGGCGGGAGGGGGTCAGAGATCAGCTAGCTCGGTCGGGGATCAGCGGGAGGGGGTCAGGGATCGGCTAGCTCGGTCGGGGATCAGCAGCGGGATCAGGGATCGGCTAGCTCGGTCGGGGATCAGCGGGAGGGGATCAGGGATCGGCTAGCTCGGTCGGGGATCAGCAGGAGGGGGTCAGGGATCGGCTAGCTCGGTCGGGGATCCCCAGAGGAGGATCGGGGATGGGGGGGGTCAGGGATCAGCGGGGGGGGGGGGTGGGTAGGTCAGCCGGGTATTGGGGGATCGGCGTGGTGGGGGGAGGTCAGCCAGGGATCGGCAGGGGGAAAAAGATGATCTGGGCCAGCCACCAGAGGATTGTGGCCGACCTCAGCATCATCGGTCGGGTGGGGGGGGAGGCCTGGGGAGGCGATCGGAGGCCTCGTGGTGGGGTCTCCGATCGCGGGGGTGGGTTAGTTAGGACCCTGGATCCAGGAGGTAGGTATAGAGCCACTTATCCCCTGGATCCAGTAGCCCCCGCCTCGGTTTAACTGCTGGGTTTCACGAATTGTGCGAAACCCATCCACAGGCAGTTAAATTCAAAAATGGAGGTTAAGAAAGAGGCTTCCAGCCTCATTATAATATTTAAATTGATGTACCGCCCCCTGGCAGCAGGGTGGTCGCCCGCCCCCCATCCTGCCACCATTAAAACCAGTAGTGGGCGGGTTGGAGGTGGAATCATGTCAGTAATCCCATTTTTAACCATTTAACTGCCCCCACGCTCCAAATCCACCCATTATTATAGGGGTAAAATTCTGGCCAGACTCTCCAAAAGCTCCACAAATGCAACCAAGCTGCATTCAGGCAGATTGTGTGCAGGTTCAAACAGCCTTCCTAATCATCATTTCCAGCCTGTAGCACCCAGTATTACTTTGCGGGTCCACCACTCAGCACTACTGCTGCCTTGATCAGTCAAAATGGCGTTGGTGTCCTATTGAAGTCATAGAACTCCGATTTAAATGTCTAAGTGAACCTCCCACCTGCCTCAGGCGGGCACCTGGTCCGCCTATAAAAGGACCCAAACAATGTGGCATTGGCTGGATCGGTAATGGAAACATGGAGCTCAGTTATTCTCCACGAACTTTTGGATGCTACCACCCCGTTTCCACCCAGCAGAACCAGTGAAAATCTACCCCGATATCTCAGTGCCTAGCAGAACTCAGACAGTTACCCACCCCACGCTGCCAAGCACAATAGCCCTAACATGCTGTTTTCCAAACTACTTGTACTGTCCTTAGTGTGTGCACCACCGGTGAGAACATGTAGAAAACAATAAACATGCTAACTCCTTGCTCTGCATTTCAAACTTTGTTCTTTATACAGAGAGATTTTGGAGCAGTGAACTTTTTCCACAGAGAATGGTTAAGGTAGAGAACATTTTTAAGGGAAAATTGTATAAATATTTGAAGCAAAAGAAGATACAGGTCTGAAGAAAGCAGGACAGTGGGAACAGTTCTGGATCACTCTGGCAAAGAGCTGAAACAAGTACGATGGGCCAATTGGCCTTCCACTGTGCTGTAAACTTCTATGGTTCTAGGGGGAAATGAGAATATGGCAGTATAGATCAGGAGCCCTGACAGTGGCCAATGGAAAAATTTGCTTTTCTTAAAATGTAACTTTGAACATCTGACGACATTAAAACGAAATAACTAAAAAAAATTGTCATTATATTACTGAAGCCTAGCTTGACACGCACAAGTACGAAGCTACGCCAATTTTAAGCATAACGCGTCGAGGAAACTCAAGCATAAATGAATACACCCATTTTTATGCTACCGCCGAATTACCTCGCTCTTTTGTGGCAATACAGTGAAACCTCCACCAAAACCCTCTTTAACATAGCCCACCCGCCATTCCGAAGTCGGAAGAATGAGAGTTTCCTGCATTTACGCTGTTTTGAACGGGTGTAAATGTACGTCAACAAAATTTTAGTTGGAGCAGGACCCAAAGTCATATTTCCAGTGTTTTATTGTGATGTTTTATGCAATGTTTAAAAATTTCTCCTCACTGAGACCGACACTGTATTTTTTACATCTTTAAATATATTTTTTTTGCATAGAATTAGTTACATTAAAAATTGAAATGGTTTCATAATTGTATTTTCTTCAATGTGCTGTACTTAATGTGGAAATATGATGGTTTCAAATTTTTTAAAAATGATTTAGAATTTTTATTTTCTTAGATAAAGTGCGACTTACAGAAGTAATTTGTGTCCTTTCCGCGTACCCTGATTGTTTATGCTAATTTCTGCTTGTGTAATCCAGTTTTATATTTCAGCGTATGATAAGGCGATCGGCAGGAAATTTCACTGTAAGTACCTGCTGGCAACATTGGTATTAAGAATGGGCTTACAGAGTTAAAAAGTTTTTCTTTAAAAAAAAAAGTAATAGTGGAACACACATTAGGACGTAAGTACTTTACTACGCTGAAATTGTTACCTGCAGTTTCACTTCTTAAAGAGGAGAAGAAATTGGCTCCATAAGCAAAAATATAAATATTAAATTTAGTGCGCATACCTGTGAAACAGCTGTTAAATCAATGCAGGTCCCTCTTTTAAATGTATCTATAAGGCAATGAGATGTGTCCATGTTAAATTCTGTGTAAAACCACACATTTTCAAAATTATACCATTGACAATGAAAATCCAAATGTTGGGGACATCAAACTTGAATTTAATTATAATAACTCTATTTTGAAGAGGAACTATTCTGGTCTAAACAAAAACAGAATCGTATCAAATTTGGCACAAGCCGCCCAAAATACCTTTAGCTTATTACGATGAAAGGAAGAACTTGGATTTAAATAGCACCTTTCATGACCTTCACAGCTAATGAAGTACTTTTTGAAGGGTAATCATTGTTGCAATGTAGGGAAACACGGGATCCAATTTGCACACAGCAAGGTGATAAACACTTGTCCATTAATTACGGGCAAATGGCGGTTAGAACATAAATTCCACCCTTTCCCCTTGCTATATGCTGTGCAGGAATTAGAGCGTCAACAACACGAGTAGAACATTAATCTAAATATTGCTGTTACCTCACTATTATACAATATACACTGCTACTAAAGAATATTTTAAATAAGAACTAAGATTAGTTTATGCTGTGTTTTGCTTTTCAAAACATTGCTTCAGAGTGATTTAAGTCGGTAGATTAAGCAACAACCAACAATTGTTATGACAGAGATGCAAACCATTGATCCATTCAGGCAACTTGTTTATGTTTTAGTTTTGTCTGAGGAATTTGTAAATACACCTTCAGCTAAGCATATGAGTTTGGAATTAGCTGTGACTCCAAATATTAACAACCAGCACCAGTAATGATTCTGGGAAACTATTTTAGTTTGTAGCAGTTTTGATTAGAAAAACCAAACATGTACATACATGAATATTGATGTGCATTATATACATTGAAACTTCTGATGTGTACTTCAGATTAGTTATATTAAATCCACAAAATCATAAAAATTATTGAATAAAATGTCTCTATAATACAGTAAAACCCATAGTCTATTTCTCACGATGTAAGGTAATTATATAACAATTGTTATTAAGCTGTTAGTTTTATGAAGCATAATCTATCTAACTATTTTAGTTAAGACATAAAGCACAGAAATATTTTAATAATTGTTATCCTTTGTCTAATTCCTACTATAATTGATCAGATTATAACATCCTGTGAGAAACTCTCTTTACAAATATACTTAATTAGCTTTGAAGAAACCAGATTCACCTGCATTACACTTTGTAATTTTATAGTACATATAAAAACTTCTGATGTACTGTTTTAATCTTTCTTCAATGCAACTTAAAAGACTGAATAGATGAGAGACTCAGTCAAGGTCCATAGATGCTCCTGATGAATTAAATATTTATGGTCACTGGTCTTCAATGCACTAACACCAACAGCTTCCATGCTTGTTGGTCTTTGATATAAAGTCAGCTGATGCTCTATATGGTCAGTGGCCCATGACAGAAAAAGACTGCACAATCAGTGCAGTAAAAATCAAAAAAGAAATAGCTAACAATTGCTGACATATTTGATTCAGGTGAAAAAAAATGCATTGGGTTCATTAAAAAAGGCATTACATTCTAAGTCAGTACAAACATTTAAAATAGTATATAGGTGTTGGTTGATTTTATTTTGCAATAAGGGCTCATATAACACCTATTTGAGCTTTGCAACCTAAACTTCTGTTGATTCACAGAAGTATGTACAAATTTAGCAAAAACCTTAGAATATCTGGAATCATAAAAAAGTTACTAGTGTTCAATACCAATAATTTGTTTTCAAATTTAGACTTTATTACACAGCAAAGAGACAAAATAAGTGTTTAGAATTTTCCACCAAAACATCTTCTTGGGAAAAGAACTGTCATGGAGAGGGTGGGGATCTTTAACAGATGTCCCTTCTAGACGTTATGTTAGCCTGTTTGCTAATTTAGTGCCACATACAGTCCTTCAGGGAGGATTGATGGCAGTGGGGGAAGGGTGTGCTTTCCACTACAAGTACAAGCCCCATGAGGCAGCTACTACAACTTCCAACACTTTATTATTGGTCAATTTGGGGTTTCTTTTACTCTGGTGACATGGCTTGAGGGATGTCACAGCTAGCCAATCGATTGTTGTAGCACAGCCACTGATATGTCTTCTACCACAAACACAGACAGCTGTGTCTTAGCTCATTTCAGGACTGTTTATCAAACACTAATTACCTTAAGCACAATGGACTCATTTTGGCCCAGGCAAGCAAATCTTGATCTCTCAATTAATGCAAATTTGAACAGTTTCTGCATCCGAAAGCAGTTCTTGTTTGGAAATGTCACAGATGTTGTTCTGTACTTATCAAACGTAATTTCAGATGTCTTCATTTCAATTATTTATGAGGGAAGAATATTTTCCAAATGAACTCAACTATCAGTATTTTTGTTTTAAATTAAGTACATGTCAGTACATTGCAATTTTTAGTTGTGCTTCCTCCAAATGTTTAAGAAAATTAACTTGAAACGAATGTAGTGACATTTCAGCATTTAGAGAAGCCTTTTAAAAAATCTATTCTACCTCTGGCTTTAGGAAAGGGAATTTTAACTACAATAGTTAGAACAAGTGTACAAGAAATCCTTTTGTTGAACTACTGTTGCCTATGGCTCACTATACATGACTTGTGGTATGGCAGCCACTCAGCATGGAAGCAATCCAAATCCTAGTTAGGCTATAAACTTATTGATCTTATGGATTGCCTCCCAAAGTTGTGATAATGATATATCATTGTTAAATTTAGTAGAACAAACTGTTTTTCCAATCTGTCAGGGGAAGCATGAAACCAAGTCATAGCAACACTCAGGATTCTTCCACAGATGCACAATAAATTGGGGGTGTGGGTGGGGAGCGAAACTATTCTCACACACACATTACAATAAAGATATATCACATAACAGACGTGCTTTAGGAAGTGATAACCTCATGGCACAAAATGCTCAAATATAAGCAAACATTATAGATTGAGATAGTGTGTAATACATGTAATACAGTAATATTGATTTTTTATGGCTAAGGAGCAAATATATAAAAGTTATGTAAATTTAATAACGCTGATTCTGTGCTCTATTTATCAATACAGCATTATTTGTAGTAAGAATTCTATAATGGCAATTTTCTAAATATTATACTTGAACACTGGTCAATGTTTTCATTAAAGCCTATTACTTTACCAAGGTTGTACATTAAACAAAACCGTGAATGATTTACATTGTGCCTTTGTTTGCTGTAAAGTTCACACACCTTTCAGAAAGAAAGATGAGAGCTCTCACTTTTGTATTTGTCCCCTATTTGGTTGATCAATTTAACCAGCACAGTATTGATTTTAGCAATAATAGGTACATGGATGTCTTCTGGGTTAGCCTCTCCGGTACTAAACAAGTTTTCCTCACCAATGCAACATTACTACATTATGTTCATAATATGTTTGTGCTTTGAAACATAAAACATTGAAATTCTTGCATCTATATTTATACCTAATCAAAATTTGCTTTTGTTCAATTGATTTTTTGTTCAGTTGATAGGCTTTGCGATGATAAACTATCATTACAACAAAACCCAACAAGGTATTATAAAATATATTTAACCTGAAAAAGTAAGCAATTGCTTTTGTAAAATGTAAATTGTAAATAGTTTACAGTTCACAGAAGCCTTTTTTGACATTGTTTCAATTTAACAATTTATTTTAATAATTAAACTTTGTGATAGCTGTAATGAGCAATGCTTTTGTGATAAGGCTCTGGTATTTTGCTTACTGATACTGATATACAGAGTTAGTGTTGCTATTATTGTACTGCTGTAATGTGAGGTACACAGGCAACACTCTGCAATTCCAGGTATCTGTCGGCACTGCAGCAATCTCATTTGTGATAAATTACTGGTTGTGGTCCCGACACTTTTGTAAGCTTTTGCTGTGCAAGCTGTTTTCATTTGGTCTTTCCTAGAAATGTTTTTTCAGGCTGTGTATCCACTGCTGATGAGATCAGGTCATAACAGGGATGTCCTTTTGATGGGGTAAGAAGATTAGTTTACAGGGAAACATTCACTGCTTCCACTTATTTATGATATTTAGTTTGCTTATTATTACTGCATTATCCTGATTTTCTATTTTACTTTGAACTTTTTTTAACTTAAGGATCAAATATTTCATGTGGCTGCACCTTTCTTTGTTTAAGGTGTGTAAAATCCATGGACAATTCCTGATTGGTGGCTACTTTAGGAACCTCCAAAAATTCACATAGCACTGTGCTAGTGAGGTTGGCCAAATATTTTTGCATATTTTCTTTTTAATTTGTGAATGAAACATCATCTCAGTCATTACTTTAGTATTCATGACAAACCCGTGCATTGGAGGCTCAGAATAAAGAGTTGCTACAAAGGCAATTGTCAAAGAACAAGCAGGGTTTGGAATGTATTTTTGTAGAGTTTCTGTTCAAGGAATTTAGTTCAGATTAGGATACTTCAACAAAAAAATTTTTTTTGCTAATTTGTGTAACATTCCTCCTTTTTGTTTTTAACAGAATAAGAAAATATCTTTAACCCACTTTTACGAGACTGAATTCTATTATACAATTTTTTCAATAAATATTTTAAATGGTCTGTATGTGTGATGTCATTTTCCACAAAATGTTAACACACTTAATTTTTAACTGTCATTTATTTCCAAAAATCAAAAAAATAATAGTATAAAAACAATATTACAGGAAAGGTAATAACAATTTTTTATTTCCGCATTAACAAAATGTATTATCCATTTTAGTCTCAATTTAATCAAAGCAAATAATCACATAATTTATGAGTGTTTTTGACCATTCAAGAAAATATCTATTCTGTGCACAAATTCTGCAGTTTCCACTTCAGTGAGCACCCATCAAACCCACCTTTTAACCCTTTGAAAGCGGCAGGCAACTTAAGTCAACAATCCTATTATTAATTTAGTATTTGGTACAAAGTTTCTACAATTTAAAAAAAAATCCCTTGTCTTTAGCCAAAAGTAATATTTTCAGAATAGTCTATATAATATGCTTCTAAGTTTACATGCTTTTTCAACAAAAATATCAAACCAATTTGGCATTGAAAACCATAGAAGCACTTAGCATGTTTCAGGCAGTTTTACTATCTCTCACCGGTAATATTGTGAAGCAAGCCTCTTAAAATTGTCAGTCAATTGCAATTGAAATTTTATCTGTATTTTCCCATTGAAATGTAATAGAGGATTATGGAAAACAAAAGATGGTTCAACATTTAAGAGGTTACAATTTTTTCTATGGAACGTATTAAAAACACAAATTCCAGAAGTACTGAACATCAACCATAAATTGCATGTATAGTACAGAGCATTAAACACACAGGAGTCTTGAATTCAATTAGTACATTTGTTTTAAATTGTTCAACCCAAGTACAATATAAACCTTTCATAATAAAGCTAGCAATACTACAATGGAAAGGTTTTAAAATATTTTCACTTAATATAGCTGCTTAATTGCTCACTAAACCCTTCTTTTACAGGATATGGTTGACTGCATTCTAGGAGACATGGATGCACTATATCTGGAATTCTGCAAGCATAACTAACAATGCTCTAAGCTGCTTAAGCCTTTACATTTATGGAAACAGGGGGCTATTACTGGGGATTTTTGAAGAATGGTCCTGATATTGTCTTACTTTGATTCAGCAAGTTCATATGGAAGTGAGAATCTGATGAGAGTCCAGAACATGGAACAGTTTGGCACATACAGATTGGATAATTTAGTTGCTTTAAACAGTCATGGCAAATTTAATGTGCCAGGCACACAGAAAAATAAAGCCTGCACCAGTAAATGTTTGAGTAAATGCTGGCTCTGCATGGAGTTTGGCAAGTATGAGGTTGTTGTGCTGCTGAACCACTTTTCATGGAAACCAGACCAGGCACGGTATTTTTTATACTGAAAGCCCAATGAAATCCTAAATAAACTAATGAGAGTACAGAGGAGAAAATGGAGTCACAGACCCACTCTCATTAATCCTGGGTTAGTAGAAAATGTGATGGAAGCAAAAATATTTGAGACCCAGATTAAAGTAAGGCATAAACACAAATCATCACATTTAAGGTAGTCTCTAACTTATATTAATTTCTTTAGATTAATATGTAAGTTGCCGTAACTAATCTTTAATTATTCTTGTGCTCTCTTGATGAACATGCCTTAATCGTTGAAAAGCAATATAAAATATGCTTTAATTTTTATTTTGAATATTTAATCTTTCTTAATCCTCTATACATGTAAATTGGTGCAGTACATCATGACATACAATTATATGGAAAATAAGAAAACATCACACAGTGACTAGCAAATTTTCTTATGTAATAATATCAGTTTTTCATAATTTTCAAATAAGAAAAGCATATCGCTTCATATATTTGCAGATGAAGAATGTCCAGAATTGTTTTATTTAAAAATGTATGCAAATGCTTGTTTCTATATTATCTTTACTGCTAGCAAACTTGTTAACTATCTTTGTACCATAAAGAGAACACACTTTTCATGTTCATACTTTACTACATTGTATGAAATTTTTGTGATCTAATAAATTTTACAGCTGCACAATTGCATTAATGCACAAAATCACTTTTAAGAAAAAGAAACAACATTCTCTATCTGGTGTTTATATGCTCAAGCAAGTCCCATCTTTTAAATGAAAGATAACATTTTTGGTTTAGTCTTTTATTATGAACTGGCAATATGAATTCCAAATCTACTTATCTCAAGTAATTTCTGTGAAAGTAAATGTAAACAGCTTGTTCTGCTATTTGATAAAATACAAAAGAATTCAGCTTGGCATGTGCTGTGAAAAACTGTTAAACAGATAATAGCTGCACAAAGCAATTTTATGCATTGAAGACTGTCATGGTTTTTACAGTTAACATCATTTTAAGACTGATGAAAGTTCTGATGAAAGGTCATCGACCTGAAACATTGACCGGAATTCTTCCGGCGCTCAGGGGGCGGGTTTGGAGGCGGGACCTCTGGCAAAATCGCAAAGATTGACAGCGGGTGGGAAACCCGCTGTCAACCCGCCTCCAATCAATCTTCCCAAGTGTCGGGTCCCCGATTTGCACATGGACCTGACACCCAGCGGCAGGAAGAGGATTATAGCCACTTAACTGCCTGTTAAAGGTTGTTAACAGGCAGTTAACAGGCTCTTTTGCAATTTTAACACTTCTAATTCGGGCTTCCTGATGTTCGGACACTATGGGCTGGATTTTCATTCAGAAGTCGGGTTGGAGGCGGGACTACAACTTTCGGGGTTGTAGTCCCGCCTCCATCGAGATGTGGCCAATCCATGTGATTTTAACTTGATTGAGCTTGTTGAGCCCACCCAGCGGGCTCAGCAGGCCAATTAAGGGCCACCCGGCAACAGGTGATGTCACAGACTGAAATTTCATCTGTCAAGGCATTACTTCTAACCTGAGTCCTTCTCCACAGATTCAGTTAGAAATCTCTCCTGCACAGAAAGCTGAAGGCTGCCACTTTTGACAGATCGCAACCATTCTGCTTTCTGTGATGGTGAGATGAGGGACTCCCCGAACCGAAAGGAAGGAAGGCTGAAAAGGTAAGAAAAGGTATGTAAAACTTATTTAATCACTTTAGACACACCAAACACAATTACCTTTGCACTCATGCACACATCACTCACCTGAACACTGTCATCTCGACCCATCCAAGCCCTTCAACCCGACGGCCCAACTCCTCCAACTTGGCATGGTTTGGAGCCGTTGGGGTTCCCACAGTTCAAGATTAAAAATAGGGATTAAGCTAAAAACTGCCTATTAATTACCTGTTAACAGGCAGTTAATTGGCACTAATCCCTTCCTGCCTCGGTAGGCGGGTCCCAGTGCGGGGCAGGTACCTGCTTCCTTTGAAATTGGCATGGAGGTGGGTTGGGGCGGGATGGGGTCGGGACCCCCGATTTTGGGAATTTAACCCCCCGCACGCCTCCAAACCTGACTCCACGGCACACTGAAAATCGAGCCCCATGTAACAGGTAAGTGTGGCATGTTGTGAGTCTGCTGTAATGTTTCAGCATTGATGACAGCTGCAGAAGTGGTGTGAAAGATCCAATGGTGCACTGGTGAGTTCCAGGGGTAAGAAAATGTTGGGAAATTCATTTGTAATGCATTTAGACTTTTCTGTAGGTAACAAGCTTTGCATTGTATGTCTAGTCCTACCTCATTGGGAGAACCTCTCTCACCAGTAACAGATCGCTCTGTAACCTCACCTGCAGCTGCAATCTCTTCTAGCCTAAGGAGGAAGTCATTGGAGAGCCTGGGTGAAAGCGGTCACCTTTGTACAGAATTGTCAGTGTTTGTAGCACCTCAATGCTGTCAAACACTGAGAAATCAGCTGTCCAAAAAATATTATGCATTGTTCCTTTAAGAAAACCGGCAAATGACGCGTCATCAAATTACGTCATCGGACCAGGTTCGTCTTAATTGGCCGGCAAACCCGCAGGGCAGGCTTAACAAGGCCAATTGACGTAAAATCACATCTGTGGGCCAGATGTAGTTGGGGGCGGGACTGGAACCCACCAACTGACCCGCTCCCAAGCCACATCGATCGAGAACATTGTGGCCAATAACTCTGTTTCTCCTTCCACAGATGCTGCCTGACCGGCTGAGTATTTCTAACATTTTCTGTTTTTATTACATTTTAAGATTAATTTCTTTAACTAAATGCTCCCTCTACATTAATTCATGATTCACTTTATCCTTTATTAAGGGAACCTTTATATTTATTTTTGTCAGCATAGAAAGGGAAAAAAGAGAAAGGGATAATTATTCTTTAGATTGCTAATTGCTTTTCTGTTGTCTTCTTTGTATTATTCAATGAAATTATACAAATAAGTGGGTGAACATACTGGAAGCTATATGAGCTCATAGGGTAAAAAATACCAACTTCTGAAAAAGATTGAAGTTTCAGCTAGAGGAATTTGGAAGAGTAAGGGACGAGAACATATCAGGAAGCTAACAACCCTAACAGTGAAACAGGAGCTTACTGATGAATGTGGCTGCAAGTTTAAACCCTTGCCATTGCCTGTATTCAGATTCACCGTTTTTCATTGGGCAATGTGTGTGAATTCTATGATAAGATGCTTGGATGAAGCCCTGTGGACCAGTCCCTTGGATGAAGCCCTGTGGATCAGTTCCTTGGGTGAAGCCCTGTGGACCAGTTACATGATGAAGCCCTGTGGACCAGTTCCTTGGATGAAGCCCCGTGGACCAGTCCCTTGGATGAAGCCCTGTGGACCAGTCCCTTGGATGAAGCCCCGTGGACCAGTCCCTTGGATGAAGCCCTGTGGACCAGTCCTTTGGATGAAGCCCTGTGGACCAGTCCTTTGGATGAAGCCCTGTGGACCAGTCCTTTGGATTAAGCCCTGTGGACCAGTCCTTTGGATGAAGCCCTGTGGATCAGTTCCTTGGATGAAGTCCTGTGGGCCAGTTCCTTGGATGAAGCCCTGTGGACCAGTCCCTTGGATGAAGCCCTGTGGACCAGTCCTTTGGATGAAGCTCTGTGAACCAGTTCCTGGATGAAGCAGAGTGACCAGTCCCTTTGATGGAGCCCTGTGGACCAGTTTCTTGGATGAAGCCCTGTGGAACAGTGTCTTTGATGATACTCTGTGGGCCAATCCCTTGGATGGAGCCCTGTGGGCCACTCCCTTGGATGAAGCCTTGTGGACCAGTTCCTTGGGTGGAGCCCTGTGGACCAGTTCTTCGGTTGGAGCCCTGTGGACCTGTCCCGTGGATGAAGCCCTGTGGCCCAATCACTTGGATGGAGCCCTGTGGACCAGTTCCTTGGATGATGCCCTGTGAACCAATCCCTTGGATGATGCCCTGTGGACCAGTTCCTTGGATGAAGCCTTGTGGACCAGTTCATTGGATGAAGCCCTGTGGACCAGTTCATTGATGAAGCCCTGTGGACCAGTCCCTTGGATGAAGCCATGTGGACCAGTCCCTTGGATGAAGCCCTGTGGACCAGTCCCTTGGAGGAAGCCCTGTGGAACAGTCCCTTGGATGAAGCCCTGTGGACCAGTCCCTTGGATGAAGCCCTGTGGACCAGTCCCTTGGATGAAGCCCTGTGGACCAGTCCCTTGGATGCAGCCCTGTGGACCAGTCCCTTGGATGAAGCCCTGTGGACCAGTCCCTTGGATGAAGCCCTGTGGAACAGTGCCTTGGATGAAGCCCTGTGGAACAGTGCCTTGGATGAAGCCCTGTGGATCAGTTTCTTGGATGAAGCCCAGTGGACCAGTTTTTTGATGAAGCCCTGTGGACGACTCACTTGGATGATGCCCGGTGGACCAGATCGTTGGGTGAAGCCCTGAGAAACAATCATTTGGACAAAGCCCTATGGACCAGTTCTTTGGTTGAAGCCCTGTGGACCAGTCCCTTGGATGAAGCCCTGTGGAACAGTGCCTTGGATGAAGCCCTGTGGAACAGTGCCTTGGATGAAGCCCTGTGGATCAGTCCCTTGGATGATGCCCTGTGGACCAGTTTCTTGGATGAAGCCCAGTGGACCAGTTTTTTGATGAAGCCCTGTGGACGACTCACTTGGATGATGCCCAGTGGACCAGATCGTTGGTTGAAGCCCTGAGAAACAATCATTTGGACAAAGCCCTGTGGACCAGTTCTTTGGTTGAAGCCCTGTGGGCCAGTCCCTTGAATGAAGCCCTGTGGACCAGCCCTTTGGATGAAGCCCTGTGGACCAGTCATTTGGAGGAAGTCCTGTGGACCAGTCCCTTGGCTGAAACCCTGTGAACCAGTTCTTATATGAAGCCCTTTGGACCAGATGTTTGATGAAGCCCTGTGGACCAGTTCTTTGGTTGAAGCCCTATGAACCAATCCCTTGGATGAAGCCCTGTGGACCAGTCCCTTGGATGAAACCCTGTGAACCAGCTCTTATATGAAGCCCTGTGGAGCAGTTCTTTGGCTGAAGCCCTGTGAAACAATCCCTTGGAAGAGGCCCTGTGGACCAATCCCTTGGATGAAGCCTTGTGGACCGGTTCTTAAATGAAGCCCTGTGGACCAGTTTCTTGGATGAAGCCCTGTGGGCCAATTCCTTGGATGAAGCCCTGTGGACAAGCTCCTTGATGAAGCCCCGTGGACAAGTTCCTTGGATGGAGCCCCGTGGACCAGTCCCATGGATGAAGCACTGTGCACCAGTTCCTTGGATGGAGCACTGTGGACCAATCACTTGGATGAAGCCATGTGGACCAGTCCCTTGGATAAAGCCCTGTGTACCAATCCCTTGGTTGAAGCCCTGTGGACCAGTTCTTTAATGAAGTCCTGTGGACCAGTCACTTGGATGAAGCCCTGTGGACCAGGTCCTTGGATGAAGCCCTGTGGACCAGATCCTTGGATGATGCCCCGTGAACCAATCCCTTGGATGAAGCCCCATTGACCAGTTCATTGGTGAAGCACCATGGACCAGTTCCTTGGATGAAGCCCGGTGGTCCAGTCCCTTGAATGAAGCCCTGTGGACCAGTCCCTTGGATGAAGCCTTGTGGACCAGTTCCTTGGAAGAAGCCTTGTGGACCAGTTCATTGGATGATGCCTGATGGACCAATCCCTTGGATGAAGCCCTGTGAACCAATCCCTTGGATGAAGCCCTGTGGACCAGTCCCTTGGTTGAAGCCCTGTGGACCAGTCCCTTGAATGTAACCCAGTGGACCAGTCGCTTGGATGAAGCCCTGTGGACCAGTCCCTTGGATGAAGCCCTGTGTACCAGTTATTTGATGAACCCCCGTGGACCAGTTCTTTGATGAAGCCCTGTGGACCAGTTATTTGATGAAGACCTGTGGACCAGTTCTTTAATGAATCTCTGTGGACTAGACCCTTGGATGAAGCCCCGTCAACCAGTTCCTTGGATGAAACCCCGTCGACCAGTTCCTTGACGAAGCCCCGTGGACCAGTTCCTTGGATGAGGCCCTGTGAAACAGTCCCTTGGATGAAGCCCTATGGACCAATTCCTTGGATGATGCCCTCTGGAGCAGTTCCTTGGATGAAGCCCTGTGGAACAGTTGTTTGATGAATCACTGTGGGCCAATCCATTAGATGAAGCCCTGTGGACAAATCCCTTGGATGGAGCCCTGTGGGCCAATCCATTGGATGAAGCCCTGTGGACCAGGTCCTTGGATGGAGGCCTGTGGACCATCCCGTGGATGAAGACCTGTTGACCAGTAATTGGATGATTCCATGTTGACCAGTTGCTTGGATAAAGCCCTGCGGAGCAGTTCCTTGGATGAAACCCTGTGAACCATTGTCTTTGATGAAGCCCTGTGGCCCAGTTCCTTGAGGAAAATCTGTGGACCATTACCTTGGATGAAGCCCTGTGGACCAATCCCTTCAATGGAGCCCTGTTGACCAATCAATTGGATGGAGCCCTGTGGACCAATCACTTGGATGAAGCCCTGTGGACCAGTTCCTTGGATGAAGCACTGTGGACCAGTCCCTTGAATGAAGCCCTGTGGCTAGTCCCTTGGATGAAGTCCTGTGGACCAGTTCCTTGGATGGAGCCCTGTGGACCGGTCACTTGGATGGAGCCATGTGGACCAAACACTTGGATGAAGCCCTGTGGACAAGTTCTTTAATGAAGTGCTGTGGACCAATCTCTTGGATGAAGCCCTGTGGACCAGTTCTTTAATGAAGCCCTCTGGACCAGTTCTTTGATGAAGCCCTGTGGACCAGTCCCTTCGATTGGGCGCTGTGGACCAAACATTTGGATGGAGTCCTGTGGACCAGTCTTGGATGAAGCCCTGTGGACCAGTCCTTTGGATATGCCCGGTAGACCAATCACTTGGATGAAGCCCTGTGGACCAGTCCCTTGGATGAAGCCCGGTGGAACATTTCTTTGGATGAAGCCCTGTGGACCAATCACTTGGATGGAGACCTGTGGACCAGTCCCTTGGATGAAGCCCTGTAGACCAGTTCCTTGGATGGAGCCCTGTGGAACAGTGCATTAGATGAAGCACTGTGGACCGGTCCCATGGATGAAGCTCTGTGGACCAATCCCTTGGATGGAGCCCTGTGGACTAATCACTTGGATGCAGCCCTGTGGACCTATCACTTGGATGGAGCCCTGTGGACCTGTCTCTTGGTTGAAGCCCTGTGGACCAGTCCATTGGATGAAGCCCTGTGGACCAGTCCATTGGATGAAGCCCTGTGGAAGAGTTCCTTGGATGAAACCCTGTGAACCATTGTCTTTGATGAAGCCCTGTGGCCCAGTTCCTTGAGGAAAATCTGTGGAACATTACCTTGGATGAAGCCCTGTGTTCCAATCCCTTCGATGGAGCCCTGTGGACCAATCAATTGGATGGAGCCCTGTGGACCAATCAATTGGATGGAACCCTGTGGACCAATCACTTGGATGAAGCTCTGTGGACCAGTTCCTTGGATGAAGCACTGTGGACCAGTCCCACGAATGAAGCCCTGTGGACCAGTCCCTTGGATGAAGTCCTGTGGACCAGTTCCTTGGATGGAGCCCTGTGGACTTGTCCCATGGATGAAGCCATATAGACCAGTCCCTTGGATGAAGCCCTGTGGAACAGTGCATTAGATTAAGCACTGTGGACCAGTCCCATGGATGAAGTTCTGTGGACCAGTTCCTTGGATGGGCCCTGTGGACCAATCACTTGGATGGAGCCCTGTGGACCTATCACTTGGATGGAGCTCTGTGGACCTGTCTCTTGGTTGAAGCCCTGTGGACCAGTCCATTGGATGAAGCCCTGTGGACCAGTTATTTGATGAAGCCCTGTGAACCAGTTCTTTGATGAAGCACTGTGGACCAATCCCTTGGATGGAGCCCTGTGGACCAGTTCTTTAATGAAGCCCTGTGGACAAGTTCTTTGATGAAGCACTGTGGACCTGTCCCTTGGATGGAGCCCTGTGGGCCAATCACTTGGATGGAGCCCTGTGGACCAGTTCTTTAATGAAGCCCTGTGGACCAGTCCTTTGGATGAAGCCCTGTGGACCAGTTATTTGATGAAGCCCTGTGGACAAGTTCTTTGATGAAGCACTGTGGACCTGTCCCTTGGATGGAGCCCTGTGGGCCAATCACTTGGATGGAGCCCTGTGGACCAGTTCTTTAATGAAGCCCTGTGGACCAGTTCTTTGATGAAGCACTGTCGACCAGTTCCTTGGATGAAGCCCTGTTGACCAATCACTTGGATGGAGTCCTGTGGACCTATCACTTGGATGGAGCCCTGTGCACCTGTCTCTTGGTTGAAGCCCTATGGACCAATTCATTGGATGAAGCCGTGTGGACCAGTCCCTTGGATGTACCGCTGTGGACCAATTCATTGGATGAAGCCCGTGGACCAGTTCCTTGGATGAAGCCCATGGACCAGTTCCTTCGATGAAGCCCCATGGACCAGTCCCTTGGAGGAAGCCCTGTGGACCAATCCCTTGGATGAAGCCCTGTGGACCAGTTCTTTGATGAAACCCGGTGGACTAGTCCCTTGGATGATGCCCCATGTGCCAGTTCTTTGATGAAGACCTGTGGATCAGTTCCTGGATGAATCCATGTGGACCAGTTCCTAGATGAAGCCCTGTGGACCATTTCCTTGGTTGAAGCCCTGTGGTCCAATTCCTTGGGTGAATCCCTGTGGACCAGTTCCTTAGATGAAGCCCTGTGGACCAGTTCTTTGATGAAGCCCTGTGGACCAATCCCTTAGATGTTGACCTGTTGACCAGTTCCTTGGATGGAGCCCTGTGGACTTGACCCGTGGATAAAGCCCTGTAGACCAGTGCTTTGATGAAGCACTGTGGACCAATCCCTTGGATGGAGCCGTGTGGGCCAGTCACTTGGATGAAGCCCTGTGGACCAGTGATTTGATGAAGCCCTGTGGACCAATTCCTTGGATGAAGCCCTGTGGACCAGTCCATTGGAGGGAGTCCTGTGGACCACTTCCTTGGATGAAGCCCAGTGGACCAATCCTTTGGATGAAGCCCTGTGGACAAGTAACTTGGATAAAGCCCTGTGGACCAATCCCTTGGATGGAGCCCTGTGGAACAATTCTTTGATGAAGCCCTGTGGACCAGTTCCTTGGATGATGCCCAGTGGACAAATACATGGATGAAGCCCTGTGGACCAATCACTTCGTTGATGCCTGGTGGACCAATACTTGGATGAAGCCCTGTGAACCATTCCTTTCGACGAAGCCCTTTGGACCAGTCCCTTGGATGAAGCCCTGTGGAACAGTTCCTTGGATGAAGCCCTGTGGACCATTCCCTTGGATGGAGCCCTGTGGACCAGTCCCTTGGATGAAGCCCTCTGGTCCAGTCCATTAGATGAAGCCCCGTGGAACTGTCCCGTGGATGAAGCCCTGTGGACCAATTCTTTGATGAAGCCCTGTGGACCAATCACTTGGATGGATCCATGTGGACCAATCTAATGGATGAAGCCCTGGGGACCCGTTTTTTGATGAAGCCCTGTGGACAAATCACTTGGATGAAGCCGTGTGGACCAGTCCCTTGGATAAAGCCCTGTGGACCAGTTCCTTGGATGGAGCCCTGTAGACCAGTTCCTTGGATGAAGCCCTGTGGACCAGTCCATTAGATGAAGCCCTGTGGAACTGTCCTGTGGATGAAGCCCTGTGGACCAATTCTTTGATGAAGCCCTGTGGACCAATCACTTGGATGGATCCATGTGGACCAATCTATTGGATGAAGCCCTGGGGACCCGTTCTTTGATGAAGCCCTGTGGACAAATCACTTGGATGAAGCCGTGTGGACCAGTCCCTTGGATAAAGCCCTGTGGACCAGTTCCTTGGATGGAGCCCTGTAGACCAGTTCCTTGGATGAAGCCCTGTGGACCAGTCCATTAGATGAAGCCCTGTGGAACTGTCCTGTGGATGAAGCCCTGTGGACCAATTCTTTGATGAAGCCCTGTGGACCAATCACTTGGATGGATCCATGTGGACCAATCATTTGGATGAAGCCCTGTGGACCAGTTCTTTTATGAAGCCCTGTGGACCTTTTCTTTGATGAAGCCCTGTGGACCAATCCCTTGGATGGAGCCCTGTGGACCAATCACTTGGATGAAGCCCTGTGGACCAGTTCTTTAATGAAGCCCTGTGGAATTGTCCCATGGATGAAGCCCTGTAGACCAGTCCCTTGGATGAAGCCCTGTGGACTAATTAATTGGATGAAGCGCTGTGGTCCAATTCATTTGGTGAAGACCATGGACCAGTTCCTTGGATGAAACACATGGACGAGTTCCTTGGATGAAGCTCTGTGGACCAGTTCTTTGATAACGCCCATGGACAAGTCACTTGGATAAAGCCCTGTGGACCAGTTCTTTAATGAAGCCCTGTGGACCAGTTCTTTGATGAAGCCCTGTGGACCAATCCCTTGGATGGAGCCCTGTGGACCAATCACTTGGATGAAGCCCTGTGTACCAGTTCCTTTGATGAAGCCCTGTGGACCAGTTCTTTGATGAAGCACTGTGGACCAATCCCTTGGATGGAGCACTGTGGAACAATCACTTGGATGGATCCCTGTGGACCAGTCCCTTGGATGGGGCCATGTGGACCAATCACTTGGATGAAGCCCTGTGGACCAGTTCTTAATGAAGCCCAATGGACCAGTTCTTTAATGAAGCCCTCTGTCCAGTTCTTTGATGAAAAACTGTGGACCAATCCCTTGGATGGAGCCCTGCGGACCAATCACTTGGATGAAGCCCTGTTGACTAGTCCCTTGGATGAAGCCCTGTGGACCACTTCCTTGGATGAAGCCTGGTGGACCAATACTTGGATGATGCCCTGTGGACCAGTTCCTTGGATGATGCCCGGTGGACCAATACTTGGATGATGCCCTGTGGACCACTCCCTTGGGTGATGCCCAGTGGACCAATCCCTTGGATGGAGCCCTGTGGACCAATCACTTGGATGAAGCCCTGTTGACTAGTCACTTGGATGAAGCCCTGTGGACCACTTCCTTGGATGAAGCCTGGTGGACCAATACTTGGATGATGCCCACAGAACCCACAGAAACCCCACAGTGCAGATAGAGGCCATTTCGGCCCATCGAGCCTGCACCGACACATATCCCACCCGATCCCCGTAACCCCTACACCAACACATATCCCACCCTATCCCCGTAACCCCACGTATTTAATCCCCCTAACACTAAGGGTCAATTTATCATAGCCAATCAACCTAACTCGCACATCTTTGGACTGTGGGAGGAAACCGGAGCACCCGGAGAAAACCCACGCAAACACGGGGAGAATGTGCAAACTCCACACAGACAGTCGCCCGAGGCCAGATTCGAACCCGGGTCCCTGGCGCTGTGAGGCAAGAGTGCTAACCACTATGCCACCGTGCTGCCCTGTGGACCAGTTCCTTGGATGATGCCCGATGGACCAATACTTGGATGATGCCCTGTGGACCACTCCCTTGGATGATGCCCAGTGGACCAATCGCTTGGATGGAGCCCTGTGGACCAGTTGTTTGATGAAGCCCTGTGGACCAGCCCCTTGGATGATGCTCGGTGGACCAATACTTGGATGAAGCCCTGTGGACCAGTCCCTTGGATGATGCCCGGTGGAACAATACTTGGATGAAGCCCTGTGGACCAGTTCCTTGGATGATGCCCAGTGGACCAATACTTGAATGATGCCCTGTGGACCAGTCCCTTGGATGATGCCCAGTGGACCAATCACTTGGATGGAGCCCTGTGGACCAGTTCTTTGATGAAGCCCTGTGGACCAGTCCCTTGGATGATGCTCGGTGGACCAATACTTTGATGAATCCCTGTGGACCAGTCCCTTGGATGATGCCCAGTGGAACAATACTTGGATGAAGCCCTGTGGAACAGTTCCTTGGATGAAACCCTGTGGACCAGTTTCTTGGATGGAGCCCTGTGGACCGATTCCATGGATGGAGCCCTGTGGACCAATCTCTTGGATGAAGCCCTGTGGACCAGTTCTTTAATGAAGCCCTGTGGACTTGTCCCGTGGATGAAGCCCTGTAGACCAGTCCCTTCGATGAAGCACTGTGAACTAATTAATTGGACGAAGCGCTGTGGACCAATTCATTTGATGAAGCCCATGTACCAGTTCATTGGATGAAACCCATGGACGAGTCCCTTGGATGAAGCTCTGTGGACCAGTTCTTTGATAAAGTCCATGGACGAGTCACTTGGATAAAGTCCTGTGGACCAGTTCTTTAATGAAGCCCTGTGGACCAATCCCTTGGCTGGAGCCCTGTGGACCAATCACTTGGATGAAGCCCTGTGGACCAGTCACCTGGATGAAGCCCTGTGGACCAGTTATTTGATGAAGCCCTGTTGACCACTTCCTTTGATGAAGCCCTGTGGACCAGTTCCTTGGATGAAGCCCTGTGGACCAGTTATTTGATGAAGCCCTGTGGACCAATCCCTTGGATGGAGCACTGTGGACCAGTCCATTGGATGGAGCCATGTGGACCAATCACTTGGATGAAGCCCTGTGGACCAGTTCTTAATGAAGGCCTGTGGACCAGTTCTTTAATGAAGCCCTCTGTCCAGATCTTTGATGAAAAACTGTGGACCAATCTCTTGGATGGAGCCCTGTGGACCAGTTCCTTGGATGAAGCCCCATTGACCAGTTCCTTTAATGAAGCCCTGTTGACTAGTCCCTTGGATGCAGCCCTGTGGACCAGTCCCTTGGATGCTGCCTGGTGGACCAATACTTGGATGAAGCCCTGTGGACCAGTCCCTTGGATGCTGCCCGGTGGACCAATCCCTTGGATGATGCCCGGTGGACTAATACTTGGATGAAGCCCTGTGGACCAGTCCATTAGATGAAGCCCTGTGGACCTCTCCCATGGATGAAGCCCTGTGGACCAGTTCTTTGATGAAGCTCTGTGGACCAATCACTTGGATGGATCCATGTGGACCAATCACTTGGATGAAGCCCTGTGGACCAGTTCTTTAATGAAGCACTGTGGACCAATCCCTTGGATGAAGCCCTGTGGACCAGCCCCTTGGATGGAGCCATGTGGACCAATCACTTGTAGGAAGCCCTGTGGACCAGGTCTTTAATGAAGCCCTGTGGACCAGTTCTTTGATGAAGCACTGTGGACTAATTCATAGGATGAAGCGCTGTGGACCAATTCATTGGATGAAGCCCTGTGGACCAATCACTTGGATGGAGCCCTGTGGACCAGTTCCTTCAATGAAGCCCATGGACGAGTCCCTTGGATGAAGCCCTGTGGACCAGTTCTTTAATGAAGCCCTGTGGACCAGTTCTTTGATGAATTACTGTAGACCAATCCCTTGGATGGAGCCCTGTGGACCAGTCCCTTGGATGCAGCCATGTGGACCAATCACTTGGATGAAGCCCTGTGGACCAGGTCTTTAATGAAGCCCTGAAGAACAGTTCTTTTATGAAGCACTGTGGACCAGTTCCTTGGATGAATCCCTGTGGACCAGTCCATTGGAGGGAGTCCTGTAGACCAGTTCTTTGATGAAGCCCTGTGGACCAATCCCTTGGATGGAGCCCTGTGGACCAATCACTTGGATGAAGCCCTGTGGACCAGTTCTTTAATGAAGCCCTGTGGACTTGTCCCATGGATGAAGCCCTGTAGACCAGTCCCTTGGATAAAGCCCTGTGGACTAATTAATTGGATGAAGCACTGTGGCCCAATTCATTTGATGAAGCCCATGGACCAGTTCCTTGGATGAAACCCATGGACGAGTCCCTTGGATGAAGCTCTGTGGACCAGTTCTTTGATAAAGCCCATGGACAAGTCACTTGGATAAAGCCCTGTGGACCAGTTCTTTAATGAAGCCCTGTGGACCAGTTCTTTGATGAAGCCCTGTGGACCAATCCCTTGGATGGAGCCCTGTGGACCAATCACTTGGATGAAGACCTGTGGACCAGTTCCTTTGATGAAGACCTGTGGACCAGTTCCTTTGATGAAGCCCTGTGGACCAGTTTTTTGATGAAGCACTGTGGACCAATCCCTTGGATGATGCCTGGTGGAACAATCACTTGGATGAAGCCCTGTGGACCAGTCCCTTGGATGGAGCCATGTGGACCAGTTTCTTGGATGGAGCCCTGTGGACCGATCCCTTGGATGGAGCCCTGTGGACCAATCTCTTGGATGAAGCCCTGTGGACCAGTTCTTTAATGAAGCCCTGTGGACTTGTCCCATGGATGAAGCCCTGTAGACCAGTCCCTTCGATGAAGCACTGTGAACTAATTAATTGGATGAAGCGCTGTGGCCCAATTCATTTCATGAAGCCCATGGACCAGTTCCTTGGATGAAACCCATGGACGAGTCCCTTGGATGAAGCTCTGTGGACCAGTTCTTTGATAAAGCCCATGGACGAGTCACTTCGATAAAGCCCTGTGGACAAGTTCTTTAATGAAGCCCTGTGGACCAGTTCTTTGATGAAGCCCTGTGGACCAGTCCCTTGGCTGGAGCCCTGTGGACCAATCAATTGGATGAAGCCCTGTGGACCAGTCACCTGGACGAAGCCCTGTGGCCCAGTTATTTGATGAAGCCCTGTTGACCACTTCCTTTGATGAAGCCCTGTGGACTAGTTCCTTGGATGAAGCCCTGTGGACCAGTTATTTGATGAAGCCCTGTGGACCAATCCCTTGGATGGAGCCATGTGGACCAATCACTTGGATGAAGCCCTGTGGACCAATTCTTAATGAAGCCCTGTGGACCAGTTTTTTAGTGAAGCCCTCTGTCCAGTTCTTTGATGAAAAACTGTGGACCAATCTCTTGGATGGAGCCCTGTGGACTAATCACTTGGATGAAGCCCTGTGGACCAGTCACTTGAATGAAGCCATGTGAACCAGCTCCTTGGATGAAGCCCTGTGGACCAGTTCCTTGGATGAAGCCCCATTGACCAGTTCCTTTAATGAAGCCCTGTTGACTAGTCCCTTGGATGCAGCCCTGTGGAACAGTCCTTTGGATGATGCCCAGTGGACCAATACTTGGATGAAGCCCTGTGGACCAGTCCCTTGGATGATGCCCAGTGGAACAATACCTGGATGAAGCCTTGTGGACCAGTCTCTTGGATGAAGCCCTGTGGAACAGTTCCTTGGATGAAACCCTGTGGACCAGTTCCTTGGATGAAGCCCTGTGGAACAGTCCATTAGATGAAGCCCTGTGGACCTCTCCCATGGATGAAGCCCTGTGGGCCAGTTCTTTGATGAAGCCCTGTGGACCAATCACTTGGATGGATCAATGTGGACCAATCTCTTGGATGAAGCCCTGTGGGCCAGTTCATTGATGAAGCCCTGTGGACCAATCACTTGGATGGATCCATGTGGACCAATCACTTGGATGAAGTCCTGTGGTCCAGTTCTTTAAAGAAGCACTGTGGACCAATCCCTTGGATGAAGCCATGTGGACCAATCACTTGGATGGAGCCCTGTGGACCAGCCCCTTGGATGGAGCCATGTGGACCGATCACTTGTATGAAGCCCTGTGGACCAGGTCTTTAATGAAGCCCTGTGGACCAGTTCTTTGATGAAGCACTGTGGACTAATTCATAGGATGAAGCGCTGTGGACCAATTCATTGGATGAAGCCCATGGACCAGTTCCTTGGATGAAGCCCATGGACGAGTCCCTTGGATGAAGCCCTGTGGACCAGTTCTTTAATGAAGCCCTGTGGACCAGTTCTTTGATGAATTACTGTAGACCAATCCCTTGGATGGAGCCCTGTGGACCAGTCCCTTGGATGGAGCCATGTGGACCAATCACTTGGATGAAGCCCTGTGGACCAGGTCTTTAATGAAGCCCTGAAGAACAGTTCTTTTATGAAGCATTGTGGACCAATCCCTTGGATGGAGCCCTGTGGTCCAGTTCTTTAATGAAGCCCTGTGGACCAGTTCTTTGATGAAGCACTGTGGACAAATTCCTTGGATGGAGCCCTGTGGACCAATCACTTGGATGGAGCCCTATGGACCAGACCCTTGGATGGAGCCATGTGGACCAATCTCTTGGATGAAGCCCTGTGGACCAGTTCTTTGATGAATCCCTGTGGACCAGTCCCTTGGAGGAAGCCCTGTGGACTAATCCTTTGGATGAAGCCCTATGGACCAGTTCTTTAATGAAGCCCTGTGGACTTGTCCTGTGGATCAAGCCCTGTGGACCAGTCCCTTGGAGGAAGCCCTGTGGACTAATCCTTTGGATGAAGCCCTATGGACCAGTCCCTTGGATGAAGATCAATGGACCAGTTCTTTGATGAAACCCTGTGGACTAGTCCCGTGGATGAAGCCCTGTTGACCAGTTCTTTGATGAAGCCCTGTGGACCAGTTCCTGGATGAAGCCCTGTGGACCATTTCCTTGGTTGAAGCCCTGTGGACCAGTTCCTTAGATGAAGCCCTGTGGACCAGTTCTTTGATGAAGCCCTGTGGACCATTTCCTTGGTTGAAGCCCTGTGGTCCAGTTCCTTTGTTGAAGCCCTGTGGACCAGTTCTTTGATGAAGCCCTGTGGACCAATCCCTTAGATGTTCCCCTGTGGACCAATCCCTTGGATGATGCCCTGTAGACCAGTCCCTTGGATGATGCCCTGTGGACCAGTCCCTTGGATGATGCCATGTGGACCCGTCCCTTGGATGATGCCCTGTGGACCAGTTCCTTGATGAAGCCCTGTGGACCAGTTCCTTGATGAAGCCCTGTGGACCAGTCCCTCGGATGAAGACCCATGGACCAATTCTTTCATGAAGCCCTGTTGACCAGATCCTGGATGAAGCCCTGTGGACCAGATCCTTAGATGAAGCCCTGTGGACCATTCCCTTGGATGAAGCCCCGTGGACCAGTTGCTTGGATGAAGCCCTGTAGACCAGTTCTTTGATGAAGCCCTGTGGACCATTCCCTTGGATGATGCCCTGTGGAACCGTTGCTCAGATGATGCCCTGTTTTCCAGTCCCTTGGATGAAGCCCTGTGGATCAGTCCCTTGGTTGAAGCTCTGTCGACCAGTTCCTTCATGAAGCCCTGTGGGCCCATTCCTTTGATGATGCCCTGTGGGTTAGTTCCTTGATGAAACCTGTGGACCAGTTCCTTGGATGAAGCCCTGTGGACCAGTCCCTTAGTTGAAACCCTGTGGACCAGTTCCTTGATGAAGCCCTGTGGGCCAGTTGCTTGATGAAGCCCTGTGGACCAGTTGCTTGATGAAGCCCTGTGTGCCAGTTCCTTGATGAAGCCCTGTGGACCAGTTGCTTGATGAAGCCCTGTGGACCAGTTGCTTAGTATGTTGCAAATCTATATTTTTCCTTTACACCCATCTAGAGGTCTGTGATTTACGTATAATTTGATTTCAAGCTAAGTAGTCAAGCTGTAAGCAAAAAGATACTCCACAAACTCTGAAAGCTGCATTAAATGCATTAAAGCATGACATAATGGCTATAAGTGAATTCAACATATTATATTTATGGTGAATAAACAATAGAATATGAAACGTGAAAGTACACAGAAATTTGAATAAAGTAATAGGCAAGATAAATCAAGGTAAACAATTATATACCCCACCCACTCATCTTGATTGATGTTTCCAAAAACCTTAAATCAAACCTATACTCAAATGTCAAAAACAACAATCAAATTACAAAAGATGGTATTCCAAAACAGATACAAAACCAATTGCCTGACTGATGTACAAGTGAACACAAATCAATGGATATATATAACTTTAAAAGACAGTATCATTAAAAGTATTCTGTAAAAAATATTCATTTGTTATCTTCTGATAGAAAGTTATGCATTGCTCCAGTTTATAAATTAAATCTTTGTTTCATTCACATATTGCTTAATTATTAGTCATTTCTGTTTCTTGTTTGGTTTGATTGCTTTGCTTTCATACATTTCATTATTTAGCTGTTCTGTTTGTTCACTTTTTCCTCTGTATTTTTAATAATGGCACAAATTAGACTCCAGTTTCAAGGCTCTCTTTGGGAGATGCTAAATGTCATCTTTTCAGAACAATTGCCAAATAACATGCTGAGTGCTCATTTGCTACTAGTTATGCCCAAATCAGGATAACAACACATTGCTTTTAATGCAGTGACCACAGCATGAGCCTGTCAAATGAAATTAAATTTGCAATTTGATGTGAGGAAATACGTTACTGCATGCTGTATATTGCACATGAGGTAAACCATGAATTAGAGATTTGCCAGTATCATTACTCTTATTATTGTATGGGATATGTGCAAACCTTTAAACCTCAATAACACATTAATTTTAACAGATTAAATTGTTTCTTAATTTGGAATATTAAACTCAAGGATGACAATAAAATATCGAGAGAAGTTAACAATAAATACTGAATAAAAGATTCTATCAGATGACTTTGTGGGGTGGCATTTTAAAATTGTGGACAGGAAGCTTCTGTTTCAAATGGGAATTAATAATAAATTTATAGTTAGTGGCTTGGAATCCACACGTCTCTACAATCCTTGATAAATGTGACCTTAAGGGGTGGTGGCCTTGTCACTTCAGCCTCTTCTGGGGACGTGATCGGCTTTTCAGTCGAGGTCCAAGTTCTGTCAGGCTGATTAGCCAGAGGTGTTAATGCTAGAGATATCGCCACAACAAGTCCACAGCCAATGTGATCAATGTCAACTTGATGCCTAGACACCAAATGGCTGAAGGTTTTGTGGATATACTGACACATGGCATAGGTAGAAAACAGAAATTCAAATAAAAAAAAACTATTTACAAAAAAAAAGAAAGAGCAGCCACTGGATCTGAACCAGACAAGGTTTCTGACAATTTTCTGGCTGAATAATTTTGTATTACGCAATCATTTTTCAAGCACAACTAATGGAGTAGCTAATTGATTAAAACAAAAAAAATGTCTAACTCAGATTATAATAAAAGAAAAAAATGTTACCACAGACAATAAACCATCTGTTCTGTAAATCTAATGTGAAAGGAATGCTTTTAGAATCCAGACACTGCTAATGTGACATGTTGAAACATTAATCACCCCCTAAGGCCAACATAATTGCAGCATGGCGTTAATTACCTAACAATTAACAGCAGTAATTTCCAAGGGGCAATCAATGAATTAACCTGTGATTTTCCCACAGATTCAGTGCCCACTTCAGTGCCTTCTAAAATGGAAATAGAACTGAACAATGACTTTTCTGTTGTAAGGAATATAAATTAATGTTCACCCCAGCTAACTAGCCTTCGTTACATTCTTCACTGAGTCCTGTAGAAATGAATTGAAATTCATATGAAAATCTCATTCAAGGTTTTTAATTGTTCAAAATGCTTTTTGTTCCACATTTATTGCTGACATCTGATTATCAAATATTTGCTGTACTCTGTTTAATGATATATGTGTGTGTTTGTTGATATTGCATTCTTTGTATAATAAAGTAACAAAAATAGTAGAAGAAACATTGTGACTTTTAGTTATGTTTTGATAACAAAGAGTCTGAGTTGAAATTATATAATTTATAGAATTAGTTTGTAAACATTAAGCTAGAGAAACAAAGCACAGTACCAGAGTCAATTTGATCAGATGATAAACAATAGTTTCAAAATCCCTGAAAAATGTTACTGCAGCTTTACAATAAAATCATCACATTGTCTACCTAAATATAAGCACAGATAATTCAATAATAATATCCATTAATCTGAGGTTCATATGAAATTTTTTATACAATCATTATTCAAATCTTTTGACAGATAATATTGTTGCCAAAGGTTACTAAATTGTATTACAGAAAAGATTTCTTGTGCTTTATAACATTTCACATAATAAAAGAAAAACATTAATGGGAATATATTCAAACACATTAGTTATAGGAAATTAAGCTAAGGTATTTTGTATATCTTCAATGTTACTGCGTCTGCATTTTTCAAATTGTATACTAACAATATATGAAAATCAATATGTTTTGTCAAGGCGGCTTCTGTTTTAGGTTATTTCCGATTTTTTTTCAACAAACAGAGAATCTGACTAGAGAAGAGAAAAAACACAGTGACTGGTTTAAATGTCAATCCTAGTATCGCCAAAAAGTACCAATGGCAATCAGTGAAAAGGTTTAATAGGTTTCCTGTCTTGTTCTTAATTTGCTGAAATTACAAAATCAATACCTTCAGCTGTAGTTGCAGCTACTTGTTTTACTGCTTTAAGATAAAGTCTACAAGAATGTAACCTTCAGTTTCAATTTGCTTTGTAGGAGTACTGCTGTGTTTTTGGCTGCTTAGATACCAGAAGCACCAGAATCCTGAATTACTCTCTTACCTTTTGTGTTTACAGATCTCTCATTTATATTTCTGCCATTGCATTTGTTAGTATTCACAAGTTTTAAAAAGTTTTATCTTCTAAAATAGCTAATTGGTTATTTTTCAAAATACTTTGAACGGCATACCAGTAATCAACTTTAAGTGCTTTACTCCAGACAATGATAAATGGAGATTGGTTTTAGAGTTAAAACCCTACAATGCTATAATTAGTATGGGTAACTAAGCAGCAGTATAAGTGAGGTGATATCTGGTAAAGTTGGAGAAAAAAATTGTATTTAAATTTTAGATAAGAAAAGAGCAACAACATTTTGCAGATCTGTGAATGATACAATGAATTAAGTCGTCAAACCTGGGGAAAAAGCATCTATTTCTGTGATTCAACACTAAGGTATGATCAAAACATGAAGAACCAAACATAATGTGACATACAGAGGAGGTCAGGCAACCTATTTTTACACTAATGTTCAGGTAAGCAATCAATTTAGTCTACAAACTGTACATTTAAAAGGGCCTTTCTCAATTTAAAATTTAATATACTGGCAACAACAAGACTTGAAAATAATGCATTTTAGGCATTATTTGTAACCAAATTATACATAACTTGAGCAACTATTGTTATAATCTTTAATTACATTCTGTCAAGAGAAACAAAAAGGACAATAATTCTGTAATAAATTTTAAATATTTTATATTTTTACAACTTTTTTCTTTAATTTTTTTAAGAATATACAAAGTTAATTTAATACAAAAAATCTTTCAACCTGATATGATAGTTCTACATATGTAGAAAATACTTTTTGGTTTCTCTTTTTAGTAAAGTAAGTTAATGCCTGCATCACAGATTCAAGAATGGAACACCACTTTCCCCAACTGCCAAGTGTATTTCCTGCATTTTGACTCATTACATTTTTATTATATATTTCCCCCCATACTAATTCTACTATGCATTGTGCATAATGGCTAAAATAGCAGGATCTGTTGTTTCGCTCTTAAATTAACTACTGAAGGGGTAAATTGTTAAAGTACGCCAGAAAGCCACCACCGCAGGCAAAGTCCGCAAAATATAAAAACTTTACTAACCGGTTTGTTAAGCAAAAATGTCTTGCTTTAGCTAAAGAAAATGAGCTTGCACAATAGTTCAATTTAAGCAAAACAAACGATGCCAACATACAGAGAATCTGTCCATGAGTGAAAATAAACATGATCAGAAATACTATCAGAGCCTTATTCAAATCATTTTAATTCTTTGTCTAAATATGAATGTAATGTATTCATTTTTTATTTGTAACAACACATAATCCACTATTTTTATTAACTTCCTGTCCTCACAAATTACATAGGAATATTAAGCTGCCTAAGGATTAAAAGGACTTGTAACAGAATTAAAGTGATTAATTCGTTTGCAGTTTTAATTACTACGTTTACTGCATTTTAAAAATACAATGATCTATTATTGCATTGTTTAGAGGTAGGAAACAACATGGAAATTCTTTGAAAACCATTGGTAATCTGTACCACAAACAAATATAATTTTCTTTTATCTCATATAAACAAAGTAAAGGCCAACACATTAAATAACAGATTTGGCTGCTGCAGCAGAACAATCCAAATATCTACATCATATGCTTTCATGATTCATCAGACTTCTGGGCTCTGTCATAGATCATCATGTCTGAAACCATCCATTTTCATCGCTGACACTGGCCATTGTTCCAGTGATCGGGTCTTCCAACCTAATAGTGTGTGGATGATTATTTGGAAAGTCACCAAACAAGAAACTATTTAAATTACAATGATACCAAAGGTTGTCCTAGATACCAATCTTTTTGAAATACTTATTTAGTGTAACATGTTCTGGAATAGATTGAGTGATTTCAGCTGGATATTGAAAATGGTGCACTGCAAAAGCTGAAGGTCAGTTTCAGAACATCAGAAATCACATTGTATGCCTTGGAAAAATATTGCTGCAGTATATTTGGTGGAAAATTGTTAAAGGATTCTGTGGAACTGAATAAAAGAGCCACTGATGAGAACTCATGAGTAATTTGTGATTTTCCTTTCAGTATGCATTATAAAAATTCAATATCTGACCTACTTTCCCTATAATTTCCCTATATCAATGCTTTAGCAACAGTAACAATTACATTAAACTGGTCAAATTTCCCTTGGAAAATATAGAGGAAGAAAAATGATACGGAAAAATATAATCTCAGAACAACAGTAATTTTTCTTCTCATTCTATCATTCCACAACAGAATTTGATATCTTGTAAAAATTCTGTTATTTGGTTGGTAAAAAAATCACGAAGATCTATGCAGGAACAGTTCTTATATTCTCAATATGTTAATATAGTAGAAAATATGCTCATAATGATGGAAATGTCAATAAGGGTACATTAATTAGATATCATTCAAATATTATACAAAAACTAGACATAAGGGCATTCTGAGAATCACATTTTTACCAAAGTACTGACTTGCTCCTTGCATTGCTCAGTACCAGTATAGCCAGTCTTGCTGTATACAAGTTCCTGCTTATAAGCAATTCTAATGTCCACCCTGACCTACATCCTTATTTACAGTACGCAAATTGAAAAGAATGGAGATGATCTGGCTTACACTGCCATCTGCTGGACTGAAATATAAGCACATCTACAAAGATTTACAAGCCTGAAACAATGGCTACCTTATCCAGTGTATCTCCCAAAAATACAACCTCCACAATTATTCATTACAGATTTGCAATAGATGTAAATATGACTTTAGTGATGTAAAGGACAGGAAGTACAGTTTTACGGAAATCATTCATGGTGAAATCAGACACAATCTTAATGACATGTCCTTACATTTCACTCAAAAGAACCATTAGCTGAACCATAAATAATTTGCTTAAGCATATTTCAAGAATAAGCATACTTACTTTTTAATAAGGGAAAATAACTTTAACTTTTTAAAATAAATACATAGCCATACACCTTGAGCTGAGATATTTGTTTTATAATCCACTGCAAGAAAGTATAAATTATATATTCCACATTTGTGAAATAATTACATTTAAAACCAGCTTACCGAACCTTAAAATAAAAGTGGCTAACACCACTCCCCACCTGGGGGAAAAAGTGCCATCAATGGTTTATCATGAGAGCTAAGTTATTTATAAAAGAAATGGCCTCACACCGTATAAATCATCTGAAATCACCAGTAGCATAATATTTTATATTACTAACAAGGAATTAACAAAAGTAAAAATGAGAAATTATTGAAATTATCCCATTGCTGTGCACAATGTTGTATGAAATGCCATAATCTATAGTTTAATATCAAATTATTCATGTGTTTGCACCTAACAGCCTGAAATAAGTTAGCAAGTTTAAACATAAGACACAATGATAGTCAGAAATACCAATAACAATTTTTTTTTAAATTAGATCTTTGGCTAAGTCTAAATTCAAAATTGCTCCTGGTTGAGTCTGTAATGAATCAATAATGAAAGACAATACCTATATTAATTATAAAGATTTTACAGAAACTTTCAATTTCACAGGGAATACATCATGGATTAGCTGTTTATTTGTAGAATCAGAATTTTACAGCACAGAAGGAGGCAATTTGACGTGTGAGCCAGAATCTTCGGTGCTGGCTTTCTGAAATAACTATTGCTCTGTTCTGTTTCTTTATCCGATTCCCACACCCCGTTAGATTTTTCTTTTTCAGATATTCACAAGGCAATAAAAATAGTTTTGAACTACATTTGAAAAAGCTTCACAGTGCCAATCGTTGGTGAGGAATGGTGTTAGTTGAATGATAAAATTGTAATCTTAGCTCTTCATTTTTGTATCACTAAAAAATTTTTGTACATGACTATGTGACATGTTTGTTTCATGAGTAATTTTACAAAGCCAAAGCAGATTGAAAGAAACATTTTGAAGGTGCCTACCACATTTTAACACCGGCGCTCCTGAAATGGTAACTGCACAGACGAAAGTACAGAGCATCTAAAGAACTAGATCTACACGCTGACTGGCAATGTGGTGTTACTAAAAATATTAAGCTGTTTTTCTTTGCTGAGGTTAAAATAGAAATATACAGAATTACATGAAATAATCTTCATAGAATATATACAACGAATGTCAATAAATGTGTACATTCTAGTCAAAATATTGAACTCACAAAGATTTAGAATCAGATTATTTAAAACTGAAATAGATTTGAACAAATATAATTTGTGCAAATATTTTTTGCAAGTTTTGATGTTCATTTTATATGTTCTGCAAAATAATAAAATATATTTCAAACTACAAATGTGTCATTAAAAATGGTGTTCATCCAAAACACCCAGCTTAATTCTACCATAAAATATTTGCTTTGTCTTGAAGCATTCTCAATGCTAACTTGTGTTAGTCTTAAAAAGACTATAGTCCTTTTGTTGGCTACCTCTCAGAATATTTTCAAACTGCTGAAAATAAAGATAATAAGCCACACTCTTAGCATGAAGCTGGAACTCTCCTTGTATTGATACATCTGCATTTAAATCCCACATTAAAAAAGCGATTTATCAAAAATCTAATTCCTAATACAATCCATTTCAGGCAGATTAGAGTTTTATTTTGCCATGAGATCAGGAATTTCAATCAACGAACTATTTACAAACTGCACTGAAATGGATTCTGCAACATTAGTCCATACAAATCGCAGAGCTGGAACTAGTAGAACTGAGTTAATGTCAGCGTGATTTGTAACGGGAATGCATATTAAAGGGAAAATAAAAAACAAAAGAGAATATATTGAAATATATTGGAAATGGCTCACTTTAAAATGAGATTGGTTTCGGGATGGGTGGGGGCGGGGGTTATAAATTTAATGATACCAACTTCAAAACTCTATTTTGCTTACTTAGGCAGTAAACTGGCACAGTACTTTAGACCACCAACAATTTGTATCGTGATTTGGTAGCATGTTTATGATGAGTTACTGAACTTATCTGCACCAAGGCAGGGAGTGGGGTGTTCAGGATGCTTCCCCATGGGTAGAGAAGGGAAGATCAGTGGGTGATTAATTCAGGCCACTCTCGCCCACCTCGCACTGACAGATTTCAGAGGAGCGCTGGCACAGAGCTGAGAGCTTGTTGACTGCCTACCCTTTCTTCCAGGGAATACTGCACAGCTCACAGAGACAGAAAGAAGGGAAAGAGGGGAAATTATCACAAAAGAAAGCATATACTTTTCTTTTCCTTTCCACCACTACACTACACTACATGAGTATGATCTTCTGTACAGATTACATCTACTTTGTGAAGTTATTAAGTTATAGATTTATTTATAGAATTCATAAAAAATCCATAATCCTGTTTTTCACAGTTTATTCCTCATCTGAATGTCTCCTTTTTAGCACCATCACTACTGAGAGAACAAGCAGCAGCCTAGTACCGTAAATGTCATGTTGTCGCTGCTAAACACATAACATAAAATAAACAGTTTTAATGTATGTTTTTGTTCATACCGTATCCTATGTTTCATAATGTAATTGTGTTTTTTGTGTAAAAAGAACGTGAATCATCTTGCACACAGTGAACGAATAAACAGTGTTTCAGCTCCTGTATTAAAATGGTGACAATTGCTGGCAGATAGTGTCAAGGACCAGCAGGGCATCCACACTTGTTGACTGTCTGCTCTCTGCCAAGGCATGATGCATCGCTTCGGAGAGACAGATAGAAGGGAAAAGAGAGAAAATACAAAATAACTTAGCAAAAAAAAAATCAAACATCTACTGGACATGTACACTTCTCTGTAGCTGGCTAGATGGAAGTGAGAGCCAAGTCTCCAACTCTTCCTCAGTGGAACCGTTTCACATCCACAGAACGACTCATTGAAAATGAAAGCCTTGCTTAGAAAATTAAATGCTCAGAAACTGTGGGACATACCTGTCTGCTCTCAACAAGGACATCAGAATGTATCATATTATATTATGTTTGTTATATTTATTATATTATATTAATTATATTATTGTATTATATATTTTAAATCAATTCCTCTAAATGAACAGAATACTGTATATCTATTTTTTCCTACAGTGCAGTGATTATATCATATAGTATTTAAAATGTTTTGCTTGAAAAATAACTGCACAGTATCGTTTGATAGATGAGGTGTCTCAAAAAGCAATGATGCATTCATTCTTTAAAAGGGCTATCTCTCCAACCCAGGCGTACATTATTTCTGGGACTGACCATATTCAACACTGTTAAGCACACACTGTATTCACCAATCAAATAAATATTATTCTAAAGTAATAATGAAGGATCATATGAAAATATTAATCCCTTTAAATTGGTTACATTGTCTGTTGGATGGGTAGGCAACAGGAAAAATTATCATGAGGGGAAAAAAATCGATAAAGATTTGTTTAAATTACATATCAATAAGTATCAGATAATTCCCAAATGTCATTACCACTGTCACTGAGGACCTAATGTGACATCTCATCATTACACCACCAGCTTTTATTTTTTTTCTCAGTTTAAAACAGATTTTTCACCATTTTGCACTGACATGTCAAATGCACCAGAATGCATAACACACATCAGCAAAAACAGCTGTGCAACCCTCTTAGAAAATGAAGGATACAGTTAACACACTTTTAAACTTTGTTCTGATGTAAGAAATTAGCATGTCCTCTGTAAATGAATATCAATTTAAGGTGTGAATATAAAAGCATTGAGATTCTGTAGGAAGAACTCATATCAATTCAACAATAGGACTTTAGCAGATCATTGCTCTAAATGAGCATCACAAAACCAATGGAGCTGTAGTCTAAATATTAAATTTCCTTGATGATTATTTTCAATTTATATTTCCCCTATGTCACTCATTCTAATGTAAATCTTTCTTTCTTTTCAACTGCTGTGATAAAGTAATGCTGCTTTTTGCATGATTAAATATGATGGATAAGATTGGATGGATGAAAATCAGGGGCTGTTAATAGTAAATCTGTGCAAACTCAAATGTCAGAATAGTCTCAGCTTGTTCACTCCTAATGGCAGGGAGAATTAGGGTTCCTGTAGATTACCTCAGACAAACAAACCACAACTGCAGGATTTACCTTCACCTTTATAGTAAACGTCATTACTCACACCCTTTCATTTTCTTCTTTAACCAAATGTTGTTGGCAAAAATTTATATATATATAATTGAACTGAAATCTGTCATGTGCTATAAATTGTACAGCATTAATCATGTGCACAATATCAAAATTGAAAATTATGTAATAAAATGTTTGACGTCAGAGACAACAAGAAATGTGTTTGTGATGCGTGTCATGAAATAGAGCACCACAGAAACTGTATTAGAAGGAAGTTGAAGATTAATAATGTAGCCTTGTACTCTAAATAATTCAGATTTTGTTTATGTTTTGCAATTTATTAATAAATATGGTTAAAAATGAAGAATATTTACCAGTTGTTTCTCTTCTTTGTAACAGCCCTATTCAAAGTGTACATCCAGTTAGAATCTGATAGTAGCCTAGAAAGGGGTCGCCTGCACAGCCATCGCCTCGAGACATATGACCCAAACTGATGCTCAGAAGCCACTCTGCAACCTCCTGCTAACCAGCCTCCTGCGATTAATTCAGCGTGTCCTTGAAACTATCTGCCTGCAATCTTCACAGTTTTAATGTGGGGGCTACAAACGCTGTTATTTCATCCACTGCGCGTAAAAGGATCCTGATGGGGTTTTTTACACACAAGAAAATTATGATTTGATTATGAAGCGTGGGTTAGAGTGCGAGCAAAAAAATTAAAACTGTTTATTTTATGTTGTGTGTTTAACAGCAGCAGACACTGTGACATTTATTGAACTAGGTTCCTTAAGCTACTTGATTGCGGGCAGCACTGCATTTTCTGTTTTTGACGGAATTACTATTCATCTGTTTTCTTCACTAATTATGAGCTGGATGGGAAAGAAAAATGCTAATACAGAGTCTGACACAATGACAGCAATCACAGCCATCACAGGACAGAAGGAAGAGAGCAATCTTATATCCAGGGAAATGAATTTCTGATCAGTGGCTGGCAGACCGCTGCGAAGGCTTACAGTAATCCCATTGGACAGCTTGGGTAGATGAAGCCTGGGAACAGGCAGCCACAATGTAGGTAGTTCACAACTGCAAGCATCTGCCCATAAATAACAGCAAGTGGAGTTTCAGCTCCACCACAAGCTAAAATTTGGCTTGCGGAACAATTGTGTTGTTTATTTGACCCAGCAGGCCCTGTTTTGCCCCGTTCCTTTTCTAAGTTTTGCTTTCCAATAAAGCCCATCTTTTGGTGAAAAATAATAAAAGACCTTTTGTTTCTGTAACGTATCCTTTCATTGAAGGACAGATACAAAAATCCAAGCATTTCAGTTTTTAATAAAAGGAGGAAAGAGACCCACAAATGAAGATGCTATTTACCATGTAAAACAATTTTCATCATAAGGAACCAGAAACTACATAAAGACACTCAATCAGAACCACACAGGTCAACCCAGGTGTACATGATAACCCAGGAGCACTCAATACTAAAGCATTCATATGGATAAAATGAATGCCATTGGACGACTAATCATTTAAAAATAAGAGTTGCCTGTACAGCAACCAAGACAAAACACTGCTATCAAAGAAAAACAATGCATAGTTACAACACTGAATATGTAAAATGAATAATATTAATGATAATATCCTTTTGTTCAAACATTAGGATCGATAACAGACCCACAATGCTAATTAGCAGACCAAATTTTCAGAATTTATATAATTGTTACAGAAGAACAATATCTTTACAATCCACCATATTTAACGTAGGAACTACAAAACACTATTGATTCATTTATTATGTGCCATTGCATTGATTTCTATTGAGCTGTTCAGTATGCTTTGATTTTAAGATAGGAATTGAAAGAAAATAGCCATGCAAGATCTAGATGACAGGCGATCTGTTCCTGGGTCTTATAAAGGAAACAATGGTCAGAAGTTACTTACTGGAAAATCCAGTTCCAGGTTAGGACACACAAGATGTTGCAGGGTGGATGCCCCTCCCCTCCCCCCACACCATGAGCAGACTTCAGGCAGCTGGTGGGCAGAATGAACCAACCGTCCAGTAGTTCCAGCTTCAGGCCCAGTCCATTCTGAAGTCCAGGCCTCACGATCAACATTCCGATGGGCTGTGCCCAGAGATCAGTGCCCAGGATGTCGCAATATCAGGCGGCCTGGTCAGCCTCCTGGGGGTGGGGGGGTAGTTTGGTAGGCGATGTTGGGAGAGGGTGAGTCAGAGTGGCAGCAGCCCAGGCTGCTTTTGTGTAGGCTGGAGCAGCACTCTTGTTTCTCCTGGCCCCTCAAAAGTAAAGAGAAAATTATCTTTGGAATCCTCTTCAGCCAGACCAACAGCTGATACTGGTGGGAGCGTGCACAGTGCATCTTCCACCCAGTTCAGTCCAAAAATGGCAATTGGTGTCCTATGTACGTCATAGGACACCAACTGCCATTTTAAATGGACCTACCCGCTGACTCAGGGGGGTGCTCCAGGCTACCCAAAGTAGGTCCCAGGGGGCACTGACGTGGCTGCAGACACAGTGGAAACTGGGCGGTGGGTCTTTGCCCAGCACTTTTTGCACACGTTTCCACTGGGCAGGTGGCCTAAAACTTCAACCCCATTTATTAGCGCCAATCACCAAACCGTTTGAAAACAAAAGGGGTGGAAATTCAACTAGGCCAGTTTTTTGGGGCCCAGAATCAGCACTGCGCGCACAATGCCGCTCTATCCGAAATTGGGCCTTGGGTCTTATTAACATTTTTTGAGCAAGCTACCGGCGCCTCTCATGCCTCAATGGGCAGCTTGCGCATTGTACATTAAGGAATATCGGGACACTTGCCTGGCCAGCAGCGGCCCGGTGGTAAATCCCGAGAGGGGGCGATTGCGCAGACTGTGGAATCGGGGAAATCACCCCTGCTCCACCTGGCTCGACAGGAAGGCTTCTTAAAAATGTTTTAAAAGCGACCTTTAGTTGGTGGCTGCTGCTTAGGACATGGTGGCTGCTGAAGAATCCTGTGTGGGGCAGCCCCGATGCCTGCCCCACTCATCTCTGCCCAATTTGCGTGAGGGGAGATAAAATAGGTGTTGGGTCCATCATTTTCATATGTAAGGGACCTAGTGCCTGGTTTAGGCGGCCGCCAGGGATGCCTGAGAAATGGCCTGACCCAATTTCGGACTCTTTGCAGGTGTCTCTGTGGCGCAGGAAGTTGATCCCTGAAATTGGGCCTCGTTGTGCCTGTTTTTCACCTGTAAAATGGGTGCAATGAGGCCCAGTTTCTATCCCAAGATCGCACATATTGTGTAGAAAAAATTGTGAACTATTTTTTACCCCACCATAAAACTGTTTTTCATGTCAATGCTACAACAGAAGTATGAGATATGACATTCCTGTGAAGTGCCTTGGGACGTTTTGCTATCTTAACTGCAAGTTGTTATTATTAAACAATTACCAAATACAACCATTAGATCCAATGGCCCTGCATCCCATAGAGTGAAAATTGTAAGGATTTGATTGTACAAACAAGATGCATAAATTAAATTAGGCATTTCCTTCAAACATTACATACATTAAGTTAAGCTTCTCCTAGAATAGGTACTAACTAATACAATGTTGAGTCGTAGAGAGTTAAATGCACTTAAATAGAATAAATTTTGCCACAAGTTACACAAGCTCCACAAGACCTGCATTGTTATAGAATGTCTCCAATTTATATCGGAGACAGAAGATTAAAAATGAACATCTAGTGTATTTAAGCACCTATTAACTGCTAACATGAAAGGCATATTTATCATGCATACAAACAACTCCAACTCTAATTGCACACTATTTCTAGTATCAAAATACTGATAGCACCATATTAATAGTGGATATTTACAGGGACTTACAGTGTTCAATAATAACCTTACGACCAATAACAAGTTTAATTAGAAGTCCCAAGAAGAAACTGGTGCAAATACATTTTAACGAGCAAGTCATCTTGTCGTCCCTATTTATAGAATATTTATTGTCTCGTCAACTTAAAGTCATTTAGGTAGCAGTCACTTTGTGCTTTCTCTTTTTACTGAATAAATAAGCAGAATACTTTTCTTTTTCAGAGAACCTGTCTGGCATGTCACCTATAACCTCTCTTCCTCCCCTCCCTTTATCAGTTCTATTAAAAGGCTCATGAATCTTCCAGTTCCGATAAAGGGTCCAAACCCAAAACATTAATTTGTCTTTTCTCTTTACAGATGCTGATGGACTTGCTGTGTTTTTCTAGCATTTTTGTTTTTATTACTGATGTTTAATATTTAGATTCATAAAATTCACAACACAGAGGCCTAGAAATTCTTTTGAGCTGATCAGCCAGCGCAAACTCAGCACAGGGAACAATTTCTGTGTTGGAATGTGTAGGCCTTAGGCCCACCCAATATTGGCACTCGTGCCTCCTATAAATGAGAACGGCGAGCTGTGGACACCTGCCGGGCATCCCCAGGGCAGCTCACCAGCAAGAAGGCTTTCAGCTTCGAACTGTTGCTTCACCAGCAGCAGCCCTCAGATAGATTGGTAAAGGGGAAAGGGAGTCAATCGGGAGGGAGGGCGACTGGAGGGTGGAATATGATCATTGGGGGGTGTTGTGTATGTACCTTTAAGGGAATAACTGGTCTTAGACTGCAGTACCGGCAGTGACCACCCTTGTATAAAAGGCCCTAGCAGGCTTCTGTAGTTTCAGTTTCAAGCTGCCTCTTGTTCAGTAAAGTACCTGTTAACTGTTCTCCCGAAGTCCGTGTATTATTGAGGCGCGGACTTTACAGTGGCGACGAGTAAGTTCGAACTCACCTGCAGTGTGGCATCATTTCACGGGGATCTCGCCTGAAAGGAAGGTCCTGGAAGGTCGTAGTCTGAGCAACGGGCGTCGACCAAGGGCAACCGCCCAAAGAATGCGTCGGTGTTTGGAGAATTGTGGGGGAGACTGTCGTTCCAGCGAATCGTGCTGGTAGCAGGTAGCGCGCTGACCTTTCCGGACTGCGGCGGGCTCAAGCTCGATCGAGCGGCTCTACAAAACGGGCTGCGCAGCATCGCCGGGAAAAGAAAACAAGAGAGAGAGGGTGGAGCGCACAGGGCGCGGTCGGTGCTCGAGAACAGGACAGCGGAGAGAAACTAAACAGGGGGGAAGGAAAGCGAGATGCACCGAAGCTGCGGGTCACCGCCATTACCCCGTAGAACGCTAGGAGCAGCGTGGCAGTAAAGGGAAGAAGCAAAAGTGCAGGAGGCGCCATTTTATCCCATTGAGGAAGAAGCAAAAGCGCGGGAGGCGCCATTTTATTCTATTGGGGAAGAAACAAAAGCGCGGGAGGCGCCATTTTCAATCGCCCAAGATGCCAAAAAGTGGAAGTATCACTGCTTTCGACAACGAGGTAGAAGACTGGACCACGTATGTGGAAAGAATCGAAGTGTACTGCAAGGCAAATGAGGTGGCTGATGGAAAGAGGGCATCGGTATTATTAAATCTGATGGGTGCGAGTACGTACGGCCTATTGTGGAATTTAATTACCCCAGCTAAACCAATGGAGAAAAGTTTTGAGGAGATTGTTCATATCTTACAGGAACACCTAAACCCTACACCACTGCTGATAACAGAAAGATTCAAGTTTATTAAAAGAAACCAGCACAAAGATGAGAGCAATGCTGACTATCTTACGGAACTACGCAAGTTATCGAAGCACTGCCAGTTCGGAGCAGGACTGGCAGACACCTTACGGGATAAGTTTGTCTGTGGGCTCCAGAGTGAAGGAACCCAGAAACGACTACTTTCAAAAAAGGACCTGACGCTAGAACAGGCTTTCAGCGTGGCAGTATCCTACGAAGCAGCAGCATGGGGAGCTGCGGAAATACAACAGAAACCACAAGAATACAGCGCTAACGAAATGGCGTATGGAGCCGAAAAGTGCTATCGCTGCGGCAGAACAACCCATGAGCAGAAGGACTGATGGTTTAAAGACAAAATATGCAGGCAATGCGGGAAAATGGGACATATAGCAAGAGTCTGCAGGTCGGGAAAGGAGACCAACACGACAAGAACTACTAAGGAACAGTACAGGAAAGTAAAGAAACTGACAGATAGTAGTTCAGAAGATCAGGAGAGTGATAAGGACTCCGGGAGCAGGCGACTAAGTTGTTTAAAGTTACACAACGTGATCGCAAAAGAAGATCACCGAACCATTTGGGTCACCCTCATGATAGCTGTGTCCCCAGTGAAGATGGAATTGGACACAGGATCAGCCCTAACTGTCATGAATCGACGAGACTATGAGCGGCTATTCTCACACATAAGGGTGCCAGTTGAATATAACGGAAAGGAAACACAGAAACTATACATGTATATACTACGAGATGGAGGACCACCATTATTGGGACGTGAATGGATCCGAAGACTACAATTGGATTGGCATTCCATTCTGGCACTAACTGTGACTGACAATAAAGAGGATGACGTCACACCTGGATGTCTGTCACAAATTCTATCTGACTCGGAAGAGGTGTTCCAACAAGAACTTGGGACTCTAAAAGGAGTAAAGGCAACCACAAAGATTGAGGATAACGCAACCCCAAAATTTTTCAAGGCCAGACCGGTGCCATACGCAATACGCCCAGCTGTGGAAGCTGAACTGGAGAGTCTGGAGCGTTCGGGGGTGCTGTCTAAGGTGGACTGGAACGAGTGGGCCACACCCATCATTCCTGTAATGAAGAAAGCATTGAGCAGCACGCCTGGGGAGCCAAGGAAGGTTCGCATCTGTGGGGACTTCAAGGTGACTGTGAACTCAGTCCTGCACACAGTACAGTATCCGCTTCCACGGATAGAAGATATTTTCGCCTCACTATCTGGAGGGAAACATTTTACAAAGATTGACCTGGCTCAAGCGTATCTACAAATGGAGGTGGAAGAAGCATCTAGGAAATACCTCACGATAAACACTCACAAAGGCCTTTACCAGTACAATCGACTGGTACTTGGGGTAGCATCGGCCCCGGCTATGTGGCAGAGGGCAATGGAAAAAGTCCTGCAACGGATCCCGGGGACCCAGTGTTATTTGGACGACATCCTGGTTACGGGCGAAAATGACAATGAACACCTTGCCAACCTGGAACAGGTGCTCACGAGATTGCAGGAATATGGGCTACGAGCCAACCGTCCCAAATGCGAGTTCTTCAGGAGACAAATCTCGTATTGTAGCCACATGATTTGATGAGGAAGGGTTGCATAAGTCGCCGGACAAGATTGAGGCTGTAGTCAAGGCTCCAGCACCAGAAAATGTGTCACAACTGAGGTCGTTCCTCGGGCTAGTGAACTACTACCATAAGTTCTTGCCGAATTTATCTACAATTCTGCACCCACTGAACGCCCTCCTTCAAACTGGTGTAACATGGAAATGGAGTGATGAGTGTAAGCATGCCTTTCAGGAATGTAAATGCCAAATCACTTCAAAAGAAGTATTGGCCCACTACAACCCAACACTACCGATTCGGTTGGCATGTGATGCGTCACCTTACGGCATTGGAGCAGTGCTGTCACACAAATTCCGTGATGGTTCAGAGAGGCCAATAGCCTTTGCATCGCGCTCGCTAACCTCAGCCGAGCGTAACTATGCCCAGATTGACACGGAGGCCCTCAGCCTGGTGTGGGGGGTGAAGAAGTTCAATCACTATCTGCACGGGCAGAAATTCACCCTACTGACTGATCATCAACCCCAGGTCTCAATTTTTAACCCAAAGAAGGGCGTTTCGGTGATGACGGCGCAACGGCTGCAAAGATGGTCACTTTTTCTAGGGGCACATCAGTATGACATAGAGTACAAAGGTACGAAACAACATGGAAACGCTGATGGGCTGTCGCGCCTACCATTGCCTACGGTGGAAGAAGCACCTGCAGTGGACCCTGTGGAGAAATTCCTTGCGACCATAGTTGAATGTTTGCCTGTTACAAATGCAAGTATTGAGAAGGAAACCCGAAATGACCCGACACTCTCTCGCGTCTATGATTTGACGGTGAAGGGATGGCCAGCATATGGCGACTCACTGTTGCCAGCATTCTCGCCAAGGAGGGAACAGCTGTCAGTGTGCCGGGGAACCTTGATGTGTGGATCCTGAGTGGTAATTCCACCCAAGTTGAGAGATAGAGTACTCAATGAGCGTCACGAGGGTCATCTGGGAGGGGTAAAAATGAAAAGCCTAGCCAGGGCGTTTGTGTGGTGGCCGGGAATCGATAAAGAAATCGAGGATATGGCCAAGAGATGCACAGGATGCCAGAAGGTCCAAAACGCTCCACCACAGGCCCCGCTACATCCATGGGAATGGTCCTCGTCTCCATGGCAAAGGGTACACATTGCTTTCACTGGTCCATTTATGGACTCAATGTTTCTAATCGCTGTGGACGCCCATTCGAAATGGCCAGAGGTCATTAAAATGTCCTCCACCACCACGGAGAAAACTATTGCAGTCCTAAGGACCATCTTCGCCAGGAATGGGTTGCCAGAACAGATCTGTTCCGACAATGGCCCACAGTTTGTGTCTGAGGATTTCTGGAGGTTCCTGAAGAATAATGGGGTGAAACATTACACATCTGCCCCATATCATACAGCCACAAATGGATTGGCTGAGAGGTTTGTTCAGACCTTTAAAAAGGCCATAAAGGCAATGTATAATGACGACATACCACTGCAACACAAGGTGGATAACTTCCTGTTTGCTTACCGGAATGCGACACATGCAGTAACCAACCAAACTCCAGCCGTACTGTTTTTCAACCGGAGATTAAGATGTCGCTTGGATTTGCTCAAACCAAACATAAGACGAGATGTTGAGGATAAGCAGTTCCAGCACATAAATGAGAAGCCAACCAGAAGCTTCAAGATAGGGCAACCAGTCTTGGCCCGCGACTACCGAACAGAAAAATGGCAGCCAGGCGCGATATGCACACAGCAGGGACCACTAATGTACACAGTGGACGTTGGAGAGAGCACCGTGAGACGCCATGCTGACCAGATTCTAGAGTCACTGGAACAAGCCAAACCTGTACCACAAGCATGTGCACCTGGTAATGAGCCCGAAGTACAGATTGCGTCTACCTCAGAAGCAGGGGTATTGGAAGCTGACGAACCAACCAATGACAATGAGCCAGAATTGACTCCACCGCCAGAACAGGATACTCGAGAAAGGTGCTATCCAGTCCGGATCAGGAAGCCTCCTCAAAGACTGAACTTATAAATGACTATTTCAGTTGATGTATATATTACTGAGAAAATTGTAATTGTAATTAGTTATTATTTAGTTGTTAAATGAATGTTATGTACTGTTTATCTAAAAGGGGAGGAATTGTTGTGTATGTACCTTTAAGGGAATAACTGGTCTTAGACTGCAGTACCGGCAGTGACCACCCCTGTATAAAAGGCCCTATCAGGCTTCTGTAGTTTCAGTTTCAAGCTGCCTCTTGTTCAGTAAAGTACCTGTTAACTGTTCTCCCGAAGTCCGTGTATTATTGAGGCGCGGACTTTACGGTGGGGGGGTTGACTGGGAGAGTGGCGGGGTGATTGGGAGAGGGAGGCAATGTTCGGGATAGGGAAGGGGAGATCAGAGGCCTGTAATTGTCTATTGGACTGCAGTTGGGAGAAGGACTCTTCCATATCTTGGCTGCACATTTAAGGGCCGTTGGTTGGGCTGCACGTAGACCTGGTTATCCTGCACTTAGCCGGGCCTGCGGCACCTGCATTCAGGGCAGCCCAATTTTACACAGGAAGCCTCCAGCAGGTGTTAGGCCCCCCATTTGCATATGCAAAGAGCCTGTTTCAGAAACTGGCCTTGGACGCCTATTCTTTTACCTATACCAATATGGGGTCAGCACAATCTGGCTCATAATGAGCACACGCTACCTTCCGCCATGTTAGAGTCTTGGGCGCCGGTCCTGCACTTGCAGTGTAAGAAAGATATTGAGAAAAACGGAGAAAAATACAGTACAGATTCACTCAGATGTTGCCTGGTATGAGGAAATACAGAGACTTGAAAAACTGGCCAGAATTTTCCCTACCTGGGCGGGTCCACCAGTGCGGGTGGTGCCATGGTGGGTCGTAACCCCACTGCTGGCTCCATCCCACTGCTAAAAATGGCTTTCCCTGAATAGGGCCTATTAAGTTCGCCCTGCACATTATCCGGCCCAATTAAATGGTGCGGGTCTGGTGACATAATCGATGACGCATTTTCAGCTAGGATATTTAAAGGGACCATGGCCACAATGGATTTGAATGTCAATGTAACATAGTGCTGTCAGTGCACTACAGCAATGGAGGGCTGCAAACACTGACACTGACTGCACAGAGGCAGAGGGCTGCACCCAAGTTTTCTGATGAATCCTTCCATATGCTTATGGAGGGAGTCACAGCAAGCAGGGAGGTCCTCTTCCCTTCCAATGGGTGGAAGAGACCTCCCCAGGACACCAAAACAGCCTGGTTGCACATTGCAGAGGAGGCAAACAGCAGGGATGTGGTCAGGAGGAGCTGGGTGCAGTGCAGCATATGTTTCATTGATCTCATTAGATTAGGAAACATGAGTACAAAGCCACACTCATCTTCATCCTGCTGTGTCTCGCATCACATCCCCATCATTCTGCCTTCCCAACCCTACCCCTGCACATCCTTACTCACACCAACTTACCTTGCACATCCACCCATCTCTCTCTCTCTTCATTATCACATCCCCATCTGATTAACCACCCCTTACACTCACCCTCATCCTAACACAAGGAGGCCATTTGGCATTGGCACAGCACTCCCTCATATTCTCCCTCTACAGATGTAACCCATTCATTCCTTACACTCATTCCATCACTCTCACTCAACCTTCTCTTCTTTCCTTCCTTGCAGGAAAAGAGAGCCCAAAATAAGAGGGAGAGGGGGAGAACCGGCAGTGGTACTCCATCATTTGCAAACCTTACAACAGCAGAGGAGGCTGCTTTTGAAATATCTGGAGTCGCCGAGCAGCTGGAGGTGGGAGACAGAGAGAGGGGGACACCTCAGCATCCTGATGACAGAAATACATATCATGGCATAAATCAGCCACTCATATGGGGACTGATGTCAACAGCCACTGAATGATCATCATGTGCATAATGGTATCTGTACCCATTCTTCAAATTATATATCTAACTCATCTCTTTACTCTCCCACAGGTCCATAAAGAACCCCCCCGCCCCCACTGTCCAGGTGGAAGAGCAAAACGACTCCTCAGAGGAGCCTCCAGCCTCTGAGGGCACACCTGAGTGGGTGCCACGCGAGTTACAGTAGCGTTGTCACCTGGTGTCTCACAACTCACAAGTGAGCAAGAACAGATGGTGGAGACAGGGACATCAGTGGAGAGTCCTTGCCAGAAGGTGCAGGATGGGCCCAGCTCTGCTCAGCTGCATGCAGACGCTGAGCCTTGGGGGCCGTCCAGAAAGCTGGTGTTCCTGGAGGTGCAGCAAGAAGTGCAGGAGGCTGTGACAGGTTTGGCGAGCGTAATGTCTGCAAATGTTCAGAGAATAGAGGAGTCTACCCTCATTTACCCCAACAAGGAGGGTAGATGAGGGTAGTGTGTTTACAGATGTAACCCATCCATTTCTTACACTCATTCCATCGCTCTCACTCAACCTTCTCTTCTTTCCCTCCTTGCAGGAAAAGAGAGCTTGATGTAGTGTATATGGACTTTAGCAAGGCTTTTGGTAAGGTTCCACATGGCAGACTGGTCACGAAGTTAAAAGCCCATGGGATCCAGGGCAAAGTGTTAAGTTGGATTCAAAACTGGCTCGGAGGCAGAAAACAGAGGGTAATGGTTGATGGGTGTTTTTGTGACTGGAAGGCTGTTTCCAGTGGGGTTCTGCAAGGCTCAGTACTAGGTCCCTTGCTTTTTGTGGTGCATATCAATGATCTAGACTTGAATATAGGGGGTATGATTAAGAAGTTTGCAGATGATACTAAAATCGGCTATGTGGTTGATACTGAAGAAGGAAGCTGTAGATTGCAGGAAGATATCAATAAATTGGTCAGGTGGGCAGAACAGTGGCAAATGGAATTCAATCTGGAGAAGTGTGAGGTAATGCATTTGGGGAGGGCTAACAAGGAAAGGGAATACGCATTAAATGGTGGGACATTGAGTAGTGTAGAGGAATAAAGGGACCGTGGAGTGCATGTCCACAGATCCCTGAAGGTAGCAGGCCAGGTAGTTAAGATGGTTAAGAAGGCATACTGAATGCTTGCCTTTATTAGCCATGGCATAGAATACAAGAGCAGGGGGGTTATGCTTCAACTGTACAAAACACTAGTTAGGCCTCAGCTAGAGTACTGCATGCAGTTCTGGTCACCACATTACAGGAAAGATGTGATTGCACTAGAGAGGGTACAGAGGAGATTTACAAGGATGTTGCCAAGAGTAGAGAATCTTAGCTATGAGGAAAGACTGGATAGGCTGGGTTTGTTTTCCTTGGAACAGAAGAGGCTGAGGGGAGACCTTATTGAGATGTATAAAATTATGAGGGGCCTAGATAAAGTGGATGGAAAGGACTTATTTCCCTTAGCAGAAGGGTGAAAAACCAGGGGGCACAGATTTAATGTAATTGGTGGATGGTTTTGAGGGGATTTGAAGGGAAATTTCTTCACCCAGTGGGTTGTGGGGGTCTGGAACTCACTGCCTGAAAGGGTGGTAGAGGCAGAAAGCCTAACCACATTTAAAAAGTACTTGGATGTGCACTTGGGATGCTGTAACCTGCAGGGCTACGGACCAAGAGCTGGGAAGTGGGATTAGGCTGGATAGCTCTTTGTTGGCCAGCGCGGACACAATGGGCCAAAATGGCCTCCTTCCATGCTGTTACTTTCTATGATTCTACGATTCTCTGATTCTAGGAGTCAATCTCCAACATGAGCACCACCGTGTCGCAGGCGATGGCGACTGTAGGCTCCTCCATGGACAGGATGGCCACCTACATGGAGCAGCTAATGCACCACTCACATGAGCACATGGTCTCTATGGAGAATAGATGGCTATCTATGGAGGATAGATGGCTATGTATGGAGAATAGATGGCAGAGGCTCATAGACCTGCTCTCTAGGAAACCTGGGTCCTTATGGCCCCACTGATGTGCAGCAAGGTGCTCTCCAGCTCCTTGGCAGCAGAGAAGTGAGCAGGCTGCCTCTACCTCTGCTGAAGCAAAAGGACTAGCACCTTGTAGAAGTGTGATAAATCCAGAAAGTGGAACAAGGAACTCAAAGAGGCTAAATGTTAGAATTAACACGAGTACTTTATTAACAACTGGGAAACACGTTTACAGACCGCCTGCATCAGCATCCTGGCATTCCACCTTGTGCTGACCTATACAGGAAGCAAACCTCTGACCTTAACAGGAAGCAAACCTCTGACCTTAGTAGCAGCATTGGCTACAGCACCACCTGGTGGATAACCTTAATCATAACATCCCAGATTACTATATCCCTCCTCCCTTAAGATTTCAGTATGAATTTCTTAACAAACAACCATTCCTGAGGGTCACATAAGGAGTCTCCATTCATCATGTTCCATACTTGACGAACCTAACAGTTCAGCATCAATCTTTCTGGTGGCTTGCGAGCCCTTTGTGAATGTCTAACAGTAAAGTCCCTGCTTGTTTGTGGTGAAGCCACCAGCTGCTCCTGAGCAGTGCTCAGTGTATCTGACTCTGCAACGATGGTTTCCTCTTGACGGATAGGTTCCTGTGGAATTATCTCTGTCCCTGGTGTTGGCACCACAGATGCACTTGGATAACTGGGGGCAACCCTGTCTTCAGTCATTGCATCTGGAACCTTCATTTCAATTTCCCCTTGTCTGGGAAGTATCTGATCTACATGTCTGCGTACTACCCTACCATCTCCCAACATGACCTTGTATGATACTGGACCTGTCATTGAGTCTATGAAGCCAGGAATCCACTTTGGTCCATAACTGAAATTCCTGGTAAGGATCGCATCTCCTTCTCCAAAACTTCGGCCCTTTGTTCTTTTGTCATGGTTCTCTTTTTGTTTGTTTTGTCTGTTTTCCATTTTCCTTTTTAGGTCTGGGTGGACAAGGTCAAGAGTGGAGCGTAGTCTATGACCTAATAACATCTCAGCAGGAGAGAGTCCTGTGGTGGAGTGAGGTGTTATTCTGTAGCTGAACAGAACCCGTGACACTTTGGCTGCTAAACTCCCTTCTGCACTTTTTTTCATCATCTCCTTAAATGTTTGTACGGCTCTCTCCGCAAGTCCATTCGAGGACGGATGATATGGAGCCGAGGTCACCTGCACTATGCCATTTTTTCTCAAGAACTCTTTTGTCTCTGTACTCACAAAACAAGTGGCATTGTCACTGTGATATCCAAGTGGTAAGGTCAGACACTGAGAGAAGAGAGATATTAGGAACAAACCCAACTGTTTATTTACACGGTGTAGCAGAGGAACATATCTCTTACAAGCTGGAGGCCAGGCACAATTCTTATTGCACGAGCACAAGATGGAGGATCCACCTCTGAGTCATACCCATAATACGATGCCACATTATCGTATTAACTGGTGTACCAGGACATTGAATACATGACCCATTACCTTAAATACTGGTGAATGTGAACCTTTAATATTTGGCTCCATCTGGTGGATAACTTAAACATTACATCCCAGATTACTATATCCCTCCCCTCTTAAATTGAACATTAATTTCTGAACAACATTCTTAAAAAGTCCCATAAGGAAACTCCTTTAACGATAGTCCATACTGAATGAATCTAGCAGGTCGTTATCAATCTCTCTGGCGGCTTGTGAGTCCTTGCTGAACGTTTTACAGTCAAGTCCCTGCTTGGTTGTGGTAGAGCCACCTGCTGCTCCTCAGCAGTACTCAGAGTATCTGACTCTGCTACGATGGTTTCCTCTTGACGAAGGGGTCCAGGTGGAACTGGCTCTGTTCGTGGTGGTGGTACCACCAATGCATTTGGATAACTGGGGGCCAACTTGTCCTCCGACATCTCCTCTGGAACTTCCATTTCGATTTCCCCTTGTCTAGTCAGTATCTGATCTACATTTCTGCGTACTACCTGACCAGTTCCCACCATGACCGTACATGATACTGGAACTGTCATTGAGTCTATGACGCCAGGAATCCATTTTGGACCATAACTGAAATTCCTGGTAAGGACCGCATCTCCTTCTCCAAAACTGCGGCTGTTTGTCCTTCTGTCATGGTTCTCCTTCTGTCATGGTTCTCCTTTTGTTTGATTTGTCGGTTTTCTACCTTCCGTTTTAGATCTGGGTGAACCAGGTCAAGAGTGGAGCGTAGTCGACATCCTAACAACAGCTCAGCAGGAGAGAGTCCTGTGGTAGATTGAGGTGTTATTCTGTAGCTGAACAGAACTCATGACACCTTGGCTGCCAAACTCCCTTCCGTACTTTTTTTCATCATCTCCTTAAATGTTTGTACGGCTCTCTCCGCAAGTCCATTTGAAGACGGATGATATGGAGCTGAGGACACATGCACTATGCCATTGTTTCTCATGAACTCTTTTGTTTCGGTACTCACAAAACACGTGGCATTGTCACTTACTACGATCTCCGGTGGCCCTTGGTTACTAAAACTCCTACGCAGGCAGTCTATAGTAACAGTAGAGGAAGCAGAATTTACAGGATAAACATCCATCCATTTGGAATGGGCATCCATGATTATGAGGAACATCTTTCCCATGAATGGACCCGCATAATCTACATGTAATCTTCTCCATGGTTTATCCGGCCACTCCTAGGGGTGGAGAGGAGCCGCTGCTGGTGCCTTTCTGTGTACTTGACAAGTGCTGCATGTCTTGACTAGATTTTCTATCTCCTCATCTAGCTTTGACCACCACAAGTAACTCCTTGCCAAGGCTTTCATATGCGAAACTCCAGGATGACACTGATGTAGTTGCCCTAGGATAGACTGTCATGCTGGCTGTGGAATAAGCACTTGTGCTCCCCACAACACGCAACCATCCTGCACACCCAGCTCTGTCTTCCTGACACTGTAAGGTATGAAATCAGTCCCTTCCGGATGCTGTGGCCAACCCCTCATCACATATTCTCGGACTCTAGACAGTACTGGATCTTTACCGGTCCATGTCCTTACTTGTTCAGCGGTCACAATTGCCGTGTCCGTGTCCTCCAACATCAAAACTCTGTCCTCTGGAGCTGCATGGATAGGTGTACCTGGCAGTGGAAGATGGCTCAAGGCATCTGCGTTCCCATGGTACTTGCCTGCCTTGTAAACGATGACATACTCATATGCCCTCAACGTCACTGCCCACCTCTGGACCCGGGGTGACGCCATCTGTGGAACTGCTTTCATTTCATTGAAAAGAGAGAGAAGAGGTTTATGATCGGTGCATATGGTGAACTTCCTGCCATATATGTACTTGTGGAACCTCTGTAACCCAAACATTACTGCTAACCCCTCTTTGTCTAACTGGGAATAGTTTTTTTCCGCTGGTGTTAGAGTTCGGGACACAAACCCTATTGGTCTTTCAGTTCCATCTTCCATGCAGTGTGAAAGAACTGCCCCCACCCCGTAAGGTGAAGCGTCACAAGAGAGAATGGTGTCTTTCTCTGCACTGTAGTGAACCAGCACATCCGATGACAGCATCAGTTTCTTGGACTGTTCAAATGAAACCCCCTGCTCCTCTCCCCACTGCCACTGTGTCTCCTTGCGCAGTAGTTTGTGAAGAGGTGCTAACACAGTTGATAAGTTTGGTAAAAACCTGTTAAAATAGTTCAGCAGTCCCATGTAAGCTTTTAACTCAGCCACATTTGTAGGAGCAGAGGCACCCTGCAGTGCTTTACCTTCTCCTTGAGTGGATGGAGCCCGGTGGCGTCCACTCTGTGTCCCAGGAACACTGCCTCATTCCCCAGGAAAGTGCACTTACTCCTATTGAGCCGGAAACCTGCCCTCTCCAATCTCTGTAGTACCTCTCTCAGAGTGCTCAGATGCTCCTGGTCGGTTCTTCCCGTCACCAGAATGTCATCCAGATAGATGGAAACATGTGGAATCCCTTGCAGTACACCTTCGATTGTCCTCTGGAAGATAGCTGGACTAGATGAGACACCAAACAATAAACGGTTATATGTAAACAAGCCCTTGTGTGTATTTATGGTGACATACTTCTTTGATTCATCATCCAGTGCAATCTGCAAGTAGGCATGACTCATATCCAACTTTGTGAATTTCTTTCCTCCAGCCAGGTTTGCAAAGAGATCCTTTGTTTTGAGAATAGGATACTGCTCTAGTTTGGACACCCGATTGACAGTCAATTTATAGTCTCCACAGAGTCTTACCGAATTGTCCGGTTTTAAAACAGGTACTATGGGTGCTGCCCATTCCGAACATTTCACCGGCTCCAGTATGTTCTCTCTTAATAGACGGTCAAGCTCAGCCTCTACCTTTGGCTTCATGGCATAAGGCACAGGTCGTTGTTTAAAAAACCTTGGCGGTGCCGCCTTGTCTACATAAATCTTAGCTGGCGGGCCATTAAATGTGCCAAGTTCCTCCTTGAACACACTCTCATGTTCACTCAACACTTCTTGCAAAGTCAACTGTTTGCCCGCATCTATTTGATGTACTGCTCCCCAGTCTAATTTAAGTTCTTTTATCGAGCCCCGACCTAACAGGTTTGGTCTGGTACCCAATACTATAACTACAGGTAGCTGTTCCAATGTGTCCCTGTGTTGCACAATTAACTTAGCTGTACCTAATGTCGCTTCTCGTTCACCTGTATATGTTTTAAGATGCAGGGAGCAAGGCTTTAACTCTGGAACTTTTGCACGGTTCCACAATTTTGAGTACTCTGCCTTGTTCATTATGGTCATGCTGCACCCTGTATCCACTTCAAAGTTCACCTTAGAGTCATTTACTGTCAGTTGCAATGTGATGGGAGCCACTTTTGGAATGTTCTCTAACATGCTATACATTATGAACATGTCCTCTTCTTCCTCAGCTTCCCCGCTGATGTGGTGTGCTCCATGCTTTTTCACTTCTCTCCCTTGGTTTTGCTGTCCTCCCCCTTTTGGTTTGGATTCCTCCACAGGTGATTTCGCCCTGCAAGCTCGTTTTATGTGTCCTTGTTTCCCACACTTGTAGCACTTTTCCTCCAGAAACCGGCATTCACTCGCCAGGTAATCACCCTTGCATCTATAACATGCCTTCACATGCTCACGTTGTGGTTTCTGACACATGTTCAACTTGTGCACAACAACCTGACCTGCAACTTGCGTAGCATTAGCGCTGTCTGAACCCTGTATTTCTTTTACATCTCGGTTCGCTGTCTCTATGGCTTGAGCAAGTTCCAATGCTTTTTCATAAGTAAGTCCCGTCTTGGATAATAATCTACGCTGCATTCGGTTGTCCATAATTCCGCAAACTAGCCTATCTCGCAGCATTTCCTTCAGGTTGTTCCCATAATTGCAATCTTGTGCTAATTTACGCAACACCGCTACATAGTCCATTACGCTCTCTTCCTCTTTCCTGTTCCTTGAATTCAACTTGAACCGCTGTACAATCTCACTAGGGTAAGGGTTGAAATGTTCTTTTAGCAAAGCCACTAATTCAACAAATGATTTGTCTCCAGGCTTTTCAGGACTGAGCAGATTTTTCATCAAACTGGATGTTTGGCTTCCCACTGAACTAAGCAGAATGGCTTTCCTTTTTCCAGCATCATTTATTTCATTTGCTTCAAAAAAATAACCCCACACTTCACAGTATTCTTCCCAGGTTTGTGCTTGAATATCAAAAGCGGAAACCGTTCCTACCGTGGCAGCCATGCTCTCTTCCAGCTTGTAGCTAACTTTAGCTCGTGATTTTGTTGTTTAAACGTCCCGGCAGACTTTTCTTCTTTATGCAGGGTCCTTTAGTTGCCTCGTCGCCAAATGTGATAAACCCAGAAAGTGCAACAAGGAAATCAAAGAGGCTAGATGTTAGAATTAACATGAGTACTTTATTAACAACTGGGAAACACGTTTACAGACAGCCTGCATCAGTATCCTGGCATTCCACCTTGTGCTGACCTATACAGTAAGCAAATCTCTGACCTTTTTAAAAAAAAATTATTCATTGATGGGATGTGGGCATTGCTGGCTAGGCCTGCATTTAGTGCCCATCCCTAATTGCCCTTGAGAAGATGGTGGTGAGCCGCCTTCTTGAACTGCTGCTGTCCATATGGTGTAGGTATACCCACAATGCTGTTAGGAAGGGAGTTCCAGGATTTTGGCCCAGCGACAGTGAAGGAACGGCGATACAGGTCCAAGTCAGGATGGTGTGTGGCTTGGAGGGGAACTTGGAGGTGGTGATGTTCCCATGCGTCTGCTGCCCTTGTCCTTCTAAGTGGTAGAGGTCGCGGGTTTGGAAGGTGCTGTTGAAGGAGCTTTGGCGAGTTGCTGCAGTGCATCTTGTAGATGGTACACACTGCAGCCACAGTGCGCCGGTGGTGGAGGGAGTGAATGTTGAAGGTGGTGGATGGAGTGCCAATCAAGTGGGCTGCTTTATCCTGAATGGTGTCGAGCTTCATGAGTGTTGTTGGAGCTGCACTCATCCAGGCAAGTGGAGAGTATTCCATCACACTCCTGACTTGTGCCTTGTAGATGGTGGAAAGGCTTTGGGGAGTCAGGAGGTGAGACACTCGCCGCAGAATTCCCAGCCTCTGGCCTGCTCTTGTAGCCACAGTATTTATATGGCTGGTCCAGTTCAGTTTCTGATCAATGGTAACCCCCAGGATGTTGATAGTGGGGGATTCAGCGATGGTAATGCCATTGAATGTCAAGGGGAGATGGTTAGAGTCTCGCTTGTTGGAGATGGTCATTGCCTGGCACTTCTGTGGTGCGAATGTTACTTGCCACTTGTCAGACCTTAACAGGAAGCAAACCTCTGACCTTACTAGCAGTATTGGCTACAGCACCACCTGGTGGATAACCTTAATCATAACATCCCAGATTACTATAAGAAGCATGAGGAAGAGAAAGATGACACACAAGTAGTTTCACAAGGGTAGCCACTTGGGTGTTTTATCCAATGTTCATGTAACCTTTCCATTAATGTGCTGTCAAACATAAAAATCTTTATTTTCAACATTTTCTGGTCTTGGACAGATTTGTGTGCGCCTATGTAAGTGGCTTAGTGAGTTGCTGTGAATGGTGAGACATAACGGTACCTCCAACAAAGGTGGTGAGTGTGAAAGAAATGGCTTGGTCATTGCAGGGATGTATTTTTGGTGTTGCTGTGGGGTGGTGCCAATCTGGCGCATCATGTGTCAGCCAGGGTGTACAGAGTCAAGTGAAATAAATCTGGCCATGGTGAGGCCATCCCTGGCCTCCCGGGCAGCAATGTGCTTGGGTGCTGATGCCCTCTGTCCTGTGCAGCATCAGGTGATTGCGGAGAAGGTTGGTGTTATTGTTGGTGCTGCTGGTGTGCCTGGTGCTGCTGGTGTTGGAGCTGATCGTGGTCAGGTTCTGAGGACCAAGGTGAGACAGTATAAATGGCACCCATGCTGATGGAATTGATGGCAGTTGAAGTAGAGATGACAGAAGCAATCTGTTAATGGTGAAAGAGGTTCTTTCAATGAGGTGACACTGGATGGAGACTTTACTGGAAAGACTGCAGCCTGCAGAATCTGTGCTGGAAATGCAATGAGAAACAGCTTCTGCTGAGGAAAGTGATCATCTGTCAGGTGGGAGCTTTTATACTACATTTCATGCTGTCAACTAGTCAGCTGGAGCAATGGCCACTGAACTCCCGCCTCAGGTTGACAGACGTGGCTCCCGAGCAACGTGTTTCCCGTGGCCGTCCAGTTAAATTTAAAAGGTAAAGTTAAAACCACCCTTAAAGATCTGACAACTAGCTATTAATAATTTAAATTGGGTCGCCCGCCTCTGCTGGTTGGGTCGGGTCCATGCTGCCAGACGTGCCTGGGAGAAAGGCGCATGGGAGTGGGATGATAGCAGGTTCCTGACTCGCTCCCAAAAATAACAACTTTCCCACCCGACCCGCCACCGATCTCGCCCGCTACCACCCCGGAAAATTCCAGCCATTGAGTCTGATTTTATTAGAACAGATGAGACTAATGGGATGAATATTGGATGTGTTCTACAATGGAAAGGCAATCTGTGCCACTAGGTCACTGCCCAGGTGGCAAAGTTGAAAACTGCTCTCACTGTTTCTTAATTTTGCCCATATAATTTTGCCTATCTGCTTTTGAATCCATTTTTAATATTGTTTTTGGTTCGTTTTTTTCACGTCATTTTTTTTCAGCCAATTCAGTGGTTGAAAGTGGCTTGTGGCAAGTGTTTTGAGTCACCAATTTTTTGCACTCCATCTACAAATTGGAACAATGGGTGTCACTATGGGAATCAAGCGGTACTTATTATTTTTCAGAAGAGGAGGAAGAACTGAAGAATGCCAGGGACGTGAGATGGCACCATAGGGGGACTGCTCCCATCCACCATTGCCCTCAAAATGCATATACAAGACCTGTTTGAGGAACAATGTATGTGGAGGCTAAGATTCAGCAGGTGTGTTGTGAGAGAGCTTTGCCTTATGCTGGACTTTGACTTGCCAAATGACAATGAACTGCCAAAGATACTATGCTTGTCACTTACTGAAATATCATCCAAGATATAGAGCACTGGGTATAGAACTTTGGTCAATTGTATAGAGCCTTGGTCAGACCCCAGCTGCGTTCAGTTTTGGACACAGCATCTCAGGAAGGCTATATTAGTCTTAGAGGAGGTGTAGTGCAGATCCACCAGAATACTGGGATTAGAGGGTTAAATTATGAGGGCAGGTTGCATAAACTTGGGTTGTGTTCCTTTGAGTTTATAGGATTTAGGGGTTATTTAATCAAGGTGTTTAACATTTTAAAAGGATTCGATAAGGTAGTTACAGAGAAACTATTTTGTCTGATGGAGGAATCAAGAACGAGGGAATATAATCTTAAAATTAGAATTAAGCCATTTAGGAGGGAAATCAAGAAGAAGTTTTTCACACAAAGGGTAGTAAAAATCTGGAACACAATTCCCCAAAAGCCTGTGGATGCTGGGTCAATTGAAGCCTTCGAGACTGAGATAGATAGATTTTTTGTTCAGTAAGGGTATCAAGGGATATGGAGCAAAGGCGGGTAAATGGAGTTGAGGTACAGATCAGCCATGATCTGATTGAATGGCGGAGCAGGCTTGAGGGGCTGAATGGCCTACTCCTGTTCCTATGTTCCTATAATAAGAATCCTCTTTTGACAGAACTTCAGCGTAACCAAATTTTACTTCCCTAAATATATTCGCCTATAAAATTGGACCTCGGTGTGAAGGGCCAACGTCCTGCGCCCAAGGACCTCTGACCTGATACTGGGTTAGGCCATTTTTCAGGTGTCCAAGGTGACCACTTAAAATAGGCGTTAGTCCCCTTGCCTATGCTAATATGGGGCCTAGCACCTGTTTTAGGACCCCTCTGAAAATTGGGCTGCCAGGCCTGCTCCGGTCAAGTATTATTGGTATAGATGCAGCCTAGAAAGCAGCTTACACCAAAAAAATAGATTTCTTAATTTTGATGTGAAGCCAGGAGGGGCCGGAGGGCTGGGGACTCCTCATTGCTGGATCCCCAGGGTGCAGAGTGCCAGAAATGACACACAAGTGCCACAGAAGGTGCCAAAATAAGTTGCACTGACATTTGTGAACAGGAAGGGGTTCCAGTCACTGAATGTTGTGCTTATCTGCAATGCCAATCAGGAGGTCCTGAATGTGAATGTTGGCATGCTGGCAGCTGCTGTGATGCTTTCATTCTGAACCGTTCTACATTCATTGACCTCTTCCATAATAACAAAAATGTCCTCAGAGCCAAGGCACACCTCCTACAGTGGCGGTTCATGACTCCACTGGGCAACCTAGAATGCAGGCAAACCTACACAGCAAGACTTGCGGCAGAGAAGACCACGTTGAAGAACAGATTTCGGTGTCTGAACACACCTAGAGGGGGGCTGCAGTACACACCCAAAAGGGTCAGAAGGATTATCATAGCATGCTGCACTCTGCATAATTCTGCACTCTGCATAATTCTGACCTGAATGAAGGCCATCAATTCAACTGCGATGGCGAGGAGCCAGTGCTGCCGAGGAAAGGGAGCTGCAGGCCCCAGCAATTCGGGATGATGAACATTTGAAGGGATCATCCATGCCTGCTGCAAAGGCCCTCCAAAACCAGATTGTGCTGGAGGTGATCAACCAGTTACCGAGAAAATGATCTTCTTTGAAACCACTGTGTATGTACCCGTCTACCTTTAAGGGAACTATTGAATGTAACCGTTCACCTTTAAGAGAACTACTTTAGGTGTGGCACTATTTGTTTGGCTTCTGTATACTGTAATACCGATAGTGACCACACCAGTATATAAGTGTTGTGGCAGGATAACTAGGGCAGATTCGCCCGGACCTTCGAATAGTAAAGACCTGTTTGTTTGTTACTTCTGAAGTCTGTGTATTTATTAACTGCACAACCCACAGACTTTACAGTGGCGACGAGTCCGATCGTACCCTGCGGCAAGACTACCAAAGCAACGAAGAGCGTCGAAGAGAGGCAACCGCCCTCGTCGTGCTGCTGAAAGAAAACACGAGGCTGCAGCAGGAGGAAGGAGGAAGACTTTAGCAACAAAAGCTTCCATTAGCAACAGGCATTGACTACCCTTCTACCACGGTGCAGAGTGAGCCGATCAGCAGGAAACAAGGCGGCCGCGGAGACTGTGAGTAGGGGAAGGTGTAGAGAATATCCGGAGGATAACGGCTGTGCACTCGACCACGGTCGAGGGGGAGCAGAGCTGGTCAGAAAGTCGGGTCCAACGGCGTCGTGAGACAGTCGGACCTCGATCGGCGGGAAAAGCCGGGCAGCGACCGCAGCCACGAAGCGCTGAGACTGGGAGTAGGCGCGGGAAGAGAAACCCAGCCGCAGCCGGGGAGGGAAACGTTGGTCTGCGAGAGGGCTGGGAGGCGAACAGGAACCGTGCGGGTGGGAGAGAGAGACAGAGCCGAGCAAGGGGAGAGAGACTGCGCGAGAGCCAGTCCAGCGGCTGAGCTGTCCTCCACCAACGGGGTAACCAGAGCCGGTAGAACCGAACGTGCGGGAGAGGGAGAGACAGAGCCGAGCAAGGGGAGAGAGACTGTGCGAGAGCCAGTCCAGCGGCTGAACTGTTCTCCACCAACGGGGCACCCAGGGCCGGTAGAACCGAACGTGCGGGAGAGAGAGCGACAGAGCCGGGTACGGAGAGAGAGACTGCGCGAGAGCCAGTCCAGCGGCTGAACTGTCCTCCGTTAACGGGGTGTACCCAGCGCCGGTAGAGCCGTGCGGGCGGGAGGAAAAGACAGAGCCGAGTAAGGGGAGCTGTGCGAGAGCCAGCCCAGCGGCTGAACCTGTCCGCTGTGGGGAAAGCGTACCCCTTCCACCAGGAAGAAACGCGGGAAGCCGCCATTAGGCGGAGGAGACGACAGAAGCGGGAAACCGCCATTGAAGGGGGCGGGGAGAGAAAGGAAGAGCGGGAAACCGCCATTTTCGCGGGAAAACCGCCATCTTAGAAATAAACAAATAAATAAGAATACTTAAAGAAATACTGGTGCTGCTCCCAAGGGAAGAAAGATGCCTAAGAGAGGGAATATTAACGATTTTAATTCTGAAATAGAAGACTGGGCCACATACGTGGAACGCATAGAGATCTATTGCGAAGCCAACAAAATAGAGGAAGACGACAAGGCGATAACATTGCTAAACTCGATGGGGGCAAAAACATACGGGCTCTTGAAGCATCTAATAGCACCAAATAAACCAGCGGATCAGACCTTCGAAGAGATTGTAGCAGTGCTGAAGGACCACTTGAACCCCACACCATTGATGCTGGCTGAACGATTCAAATTCTACGCAAGAACGCAGAGGAAAGACGAAAGCAATGCGGAATACTTGGTCGAACTGCGTAGGCTAGCGAAATACTGCCAGTTCGGAGGGAATCTGACAGAAGCGCTGCGGGACAAGTTCGTATGCGGATTGTCCAAAGAAGGGACGCAGAAGCGACTACTGGAAGAGAACGACCTCACACTGGACAGGGCTGTCCTTATAGCTGCATTGCACGAAGCCGCAGCGAAAGGAACGGCGGAAATGCAACTAAAGGCGGCGGCATTCGGGGTGGACCAAATTACTTCAAGCACAACAAAATGCTACCGTTGTGGGAAGACAACACATGACCAGAATCAATGCTGGTTTAAGAACCAAGAGTGTAGGAAATGTGGCAAACTGGGTCACATCGCGAAGGTATGCCGGTCCGGGAAAAAGACCAACAATCAAAGGAAGCCACCACAAGAAAGGTACAACAAGGTACACAAGGTGGCTGAGAAGAGTTCAGATGAACAGAATTCAGACTCAGACCCAAACAACCAGGAGCTGGGTAGTCTGAGAATCCACAATGTGGGTAAAGAAACGGATCTACAAACCATCTGGGTCATACTAAAAATAGCTGGAGTCCAAGTAAGAATGGAGCTGGACACTGGATCAGCTCTATCAGTCATCAACCGAAGGGACTACCACCGGCTATTCTCTCACATACCTTTAAGAAATACCAAGTTCATATTACAGACATACACGGGGCATAACGTATACCCCGTGGGGAAAATAAGAGTCAAGGTGAGAGATAGGGGTAAACAACACCCAAGAATGAACTTGTACGTATTACCTGAGGGAGGACCACCACTTCTAGGACGGGAGTGGATTAAGAAAATAGACATGGAAGGGCATTACCTAAAAGCCATAATGAGGGAGGACTCGGTGCAAGCTATTAGCTCAGATTCTGAAATGGATGATGATAAGACCAATTCGAATATGGAAGACAAGGCTAAAAGGGACTTGCCGACGATGGGGAAGAAAACGAAGACATGCAGAAGGACTTATGTTACCAAGAAGAATAAAGCTGCAGAGCAGAACTCCAGGTTGACAGAGAATTCTGAGCCTGTTCAAGCAAAGGATTCATCCACGACGGAAGAACACCGAGCTCGGACGCAAACTTATGTCAAAGTACGACAACAATTAGAACAGTTGAGTGACCGTCTCGTACAAGAGATGAAAAATATGGAAAAGTTCTGGGACACCGAGTGGGAGAACCTGGAAAGACAACAGAGACAGCTAGCTCAAGCAGAGAGTGACCATAGAGCCATCGTGGCCAAATACCAATCACATTCCCCTGATGCTGTTCAGGAACTAGAATATTTACAGAACGAACCAAAGGAAGAGGAATCTTCAGGAAGCCAGGATTTTATTCCAGTTCTTCTCTACGACTCCTTACAAGCAGAGTGTGAGAAGTTGAAAGAACAGTATGAACAGGCCCAGGCTACAATTCTGGAGGGGGTTAACTCGGCAACCTCCGAAAAGCTAGTTTCAGTAGAAGCATATGAACAACTAAAGGTTGAACATGAGCAAGAAGTCCAAAGGCTGCAGGAAATTCTTGATGAGCTCAAGGCCAAGACAGACTCATCGGTAGAAGTTCCATCCATAGATGAGAAATTAGAGGTGAAAAACATGGCAGAACATGAAAGACAGGATGTCCAAGAACTCATAAAAACATTGAAGGACACCCAAGACAAATATGAGGCGGCAATGACCGAGGTTCAACAACTTGAAGAACAGATTCAACTGGGAATCCTTTCAGGGGAAGAAAAGGAAACTGTAAGAAACTCAGAGACTGTAAGAATGGTCCCTGAACATGAACTAGAGAGCATCAGGGCGCAACTTTTCCGAGCGCTGAAAGCCAAAGTTCAAGAGGAACAGAAGGTGGAAGTATTGGAGGAAAAGGTGGATGAAATGGAGAAGACTCTGATCCACCGTGTTCCCAGGGAAGAGTTAACGGTCAGCCAACTCCTTCATAGGCTGAAGGACAAGACTCTGCAAGGGGAACAATCTGAACACGAGCTTCAATCTTCAGGGGGAACGAGTTCGGAGCTCTCAAAAGTCACGGAGATAGCTGAGGTGGCAACACAAATTTTACAAGGATGCCAAAAGTACGTTGAATCACGTCAAGGTGAACAGAAGAATGTGGAAACCGTTACTTCAGTAGAAGGATTAAATAGCCTGATAACGCAATTCCCGATGGAAGGGAAGGTATTGAACTCACAAATGAGGTCCGTCGTGAAGGAATGGCAGATAACCCAGGAAGAGCGGGATGAATATGAATGCATGAAGAAGTCTTTTCAAGAAAGATGTTTAGGGAAGGAACCACCGTCAGCTAACGTCCAGACGGGTGAGGAGGAAGAAGAAGGCTCTCTCGCTGGCCTAACTCAGGACGAACCCGAATATTACCATAACCTGTTGAGTGACGCTGAATATTACGAGGATGTGGTCTGCCCAGCTTGTGATGAAAACTCCCAAAGTGCTGAAATCCGGATGAAGCACTTAAGGTCTAAGGAACATAGAGAGTTGGTGGCGCTACAGCTGGCAGCCGAGAAAGGAGCTCCGAGAGTTTCAAAAAGGCAGAAAAGAAAAAGAACAAGCAGAAGATAATAACTGTCTAAAATATTAGCACTTCTACCATCTCAGGCAGGACACTACGAAAGGAGCTAATTTAGTTGAAAAACTGGAAAAGGTCAAGACAGCCAGTTGGTTGTAAAAGTCCGCACTGCTGGTTCAACAGGACGAAAGTTCAAGCTGTTACGTCAAGAAAAGGCTATGGAGGAGTCACGCTAGCCAGGTGAACCGGCTACACCAAAGAAATGTTGTTCGGAACGAGTCAAGATCAGAGACTGAATCTATGAACTGTTTCCGCAGAGACTGAACCTGTGAACTGTTCCCACCGAGATTATATCTGTAAATTGTTTTATATGACATTGACTCCACCGAGATTATATCTGTAATTTGTTTTATAGGAAGTTGAAGATATGTATGTTTAACGGGGACTCTGTAAGTAATAAGCTAAAAAGGGAGGATTGTAGTGTATGCACCCGTCTACCTTTAAGGGAACTATTGAATGTAACCGTTCACCTTTAAGGGAACTACTTTAGGTGTGGCACTATTTGTTTGGCTTCTGTATACTGTAATACCGATAGTGACCACACCAGTATATAAGTGTTGTGGCAGGATTGCTGGGGCAGATTCGCCCGGACCTTCGAATAGTAAAGACCTGTTTGTTTGTTACTTCTGAAGTCTGTGTATTTATTAACTGCACAACCCACAGACTTTACAACTACCTACTTTAGAAAATGACTGCTGAGCCATCCTCGATGGCCCAACAGAACTGTGCCAACATTCATCACCTGAGCATAATTGGCCACACCAGCGGAATGCTCTCTTTCAAAAATTACTTTCGTAGCCATGAACAACAAAGTACAAGATCAATGCAAAATATAAAGTAACAAAAACCACATTTTCTATTTGAAACTAACAATTATAGTATTCTGTATTTATACCCTTGCTGCTGAGGCAAGACTTCCTACCCCCCATTGCTGTTGCTACTTCTGAGTGCCTCAGAGCCAGTCTTCCAGGAGATGGGTCACTCCAAATGGTGCACAGAAAGGTCATGGGACTGAGGTGGCCCTCGGTGAGCCACTGCTGGCTGCATCTCTGGGTCCTGGATCTATAGCCCCATTGATCTGTTGAATGATCAGTCTAATGGCAACTATCAGATCTAGGTGCACTGGGCAGCCTGCCAACACACTTGACTCAGACCATGGAGGAGTCCACCATGTGTCAAGGCTTTGCACAGCTCAGGGAGATCACTCTGTCCTACATGAACTGAGTGGTCAGCTCCACATAGACCTGTGATGGAGCCTCTAGTGATAGCTTCCACATGGCAGCTAACACTGCTGTCATGTAAGCTTAGATGGCTACCATCTTGGCTCTGGGGTTTACTGTTGACAGGGGTTTCCACATTACTGCTGCACTCTGTTCGTGTGCAGATCCGTAGGAGTGCGGAGGTGCAGTCCCAGGAGAGTGGACTTGGCTCCATGGGAGAGGCATTTTCTGTTCTCTCTCAGGATGACAGCATATCTGTTCCCCGGCCACCCATTCTGCCAGTGCCCTTGCTACTGCCACACATCCAACTAGGTTAGACTGTATCAGCCCACGCCAAGATGCTGCAGTCTACAGTCGAACCCTCAAGGCTCAAAGCTGCTCAAGGTAGCCCACCATAGCCATCTGAATTGCCCTCTCTGGAAGATAAGCAGCCTTCCACCTCCCAAGCTGTAGTCACTGTTGTAGGAGCACTAGGAAATGAAAACAAGCCCAGAAGACAAGAACTAAGGGCTTGCACATGAAGAAAAGTAAAAGTAACTGGTGTCGAATTTTATAAAATGTTACACTTTACATATACATTTACATATATATATACAGTGTATGCGTATTTATATATAGATCAGCTGCAGACCTATTGAAATTCACAAGGTCAGGGGCTGGGTCTAGCAGAACTGGGCCTTTGGTGTCGGGGGGCACATTTAGAATGCCACCCAGCAGAAGAGGCCGCATACAGCAGTGTAAGTGGTCAGCTGGAGGGGGAAATACATTTCTTGACATCCCCCCATGAACCTCTTTGTAAGGGGGCCATTCTTAAATATGTGTATTGAATCCTCCTCTTTGAGGGTCCAGGCCTCAACCCCAGCCTGGATGTCAAGGTGGGTCCCATTATCCTGAGGCCATCGTGCAATCCCCAACCTACATTGTGACCCAGAACATACAAATCCTGGCTAAGCTTGTGACCATTCTGGTGGACTCCTATTGGACTTATGGTGGCAGTACACCAGAACAGCCACAGATTTTCAGGACCTTAGTTTTTAAGTAGTTGATCTCCCATGGAGTTGTACACAGGGAGTCAAGACCAAGTGGAGTCTTCAGGTGAAGTGAGGTTAGAGGGTGTTTTCATTGGGCCAGTGCTTTCAGTCTCCATTCTGCCCTTATTTTTATATTTTTATTAAAAATTCCTACATCCACACTTAGAATGGAAACTGCCTAAATAAACGTGTCATGCTATAATTACACACTTATGTCAGTGGTGGCACTGCAGCACCCCCACTGGTGGGAAGATGGAATTATTGTGTGACAGGTTTACGTAAGTAGTTTGGATTATGAATGTGGACTTAGGAATTTCTAATGGAAAAAAATTGACAGGCAATTTGCACCGATGTAACATTCTCAATATATCATAGATGGATTTGCTCTAGTTTTGTTCATAGGAAGTTGGACAACATGTTTGAGGAAAAGAGGAGGATTCAATGTTATAATGGAAATGCAGTATTGTGGTGGTATATTTTAGCAAGGTATTTTTCTGAATTTGTGCTTTCAGTGAGGTGTCTCACTCATAGGGAGCATATATTGAAAATCCAAGTGTGCATTGCCCATGATATTCTGATCATTTATGAGTCAATTATGAGCAATGCATGCCAGGGGCAACGAACACCTCTGGGAATGTGAAGTAGGGAAATTATCCATAGGAGTTTTAGTGGAATAAAGGGAATACTGATTAAAATTAAAGAAATTAATGTAAAATAGATTAAATGGTAGCGAGAAATAATATAGAAAGTGAAATGAATGTGATTGAAAAATTACACTTAATTATATTTTGGATTTTTAAAATATAATTGCAGAAGTGTAAGGATGAAGCCATGGGAATTAAAATTAATTATTTTGAAATATATGAAATAATACATTAAAATATTTAAAATATTTTAAAAATTGAGTACATATATAATCTGTGCACAGTCAATATTTTTGCATAGCATGCATTTGATTTAATTGTTTTGGAGTATTTCTATATAGATTTATAAGAAAAATCTGGAAAGTATTAAAAGTCTTATGTCTGCACACACCTGTCTACAAACCCTTGCTCCTCACACTTTTGCATCAACTTTTCCTATTATAAATTCTTATATCCACATTTATAGTGCAAAGTGTCTGTGTAAACAAGCCACCCTGTAATTACACCCTCCAACCAGTGGTGGTGCCATAGCACCTCTGTTTCCTATCTCTCGCCGCCTCAGCCTATACGGCAGAGAAAGTCTATGTTCCAACCAACTCTATTTCTATGCTTCCCTAAGTCTTGTTTTTTAACTACAAATAATAATGTAAAATCAAAGCCATAACAAAGGGGACTGAATTATGTTTGCACACCATGATCCAATTATTCTCAGCCCCCATCCTGATGTCAGCAGACATTTGGGGGAGGAGTTTTAACCCCACCCACATGACAGGTGGGAGAGGGTCAGGTGAGGGGCTCGGTTAAATCGACTAATTTGTGAAACCTGACCCCAACCCACCTCGAATGCGCCTACCTCCATTTTAACCTCAGTGTGTTTGGGAGCACTGAGTAACTAGCTCCGGAGAGGCGGGTCTGTGATTAGAGTATCCCAGGGCTCAGGAAACTTGGCAGCTAAAAGAAAGCGAGATCAGCCGGATCCAGCAGGTAAGTGCTTTTTATAGAGCACTGTCTGTGGGCCAGGAGGAGCAGGAGTGCGCCCCCTCCCATCGAGCAAATCTTCTGCCGCCATTGGCTGCCTCCCCTCCAAACCCGCAATGTTTTCTGGTTCTACCCCCCCACCAATACGATTGATGGTCCGACCCACCCCCACTAACCTGCAATGTTTCCTGTTTGCCGGGAACTGTCCCCTGCTGCAGCTTTCTACTTCTGGCTTTCCCACCCAACCAACCTGTCAATTGTGCTGGCTGCTGGGCAGGAAACAGGGTAAAGAAATGATAATGAAGTCCTGCCGTTAAATTCGGCAGGGTCTCCGCATACCGGCATTTCTGGATTCCGGATTCCCCACCCCTACAAACACGCGCCTCCGCTCCCTCCTCGCCTCCTCATAAATATCAAGGCCTTCATCTTAACTCCCCCTATGCAATGCCACAGGACATCACCTACTATTTATGGAATTTTATGCTGAGTGAGTCTTTTGCTGGGCAGAAGGCTATTTATTTTGGCAACTGTAATACTGGAAATGTGTGCATACACTAGACTTTAATATATTAAATAAATATCTAGGTGGATTGAAATAGAGCAGTATTATTTCCCAATAATCCTCTGCAGATTAAAGTCTAGTAATCGCGCAGCAATTATGGCACAGATTTAATCTTTTAGTGAGGCCATCATCATGCATCAACTGAACAGAGTCCCCGAGGGTCGTCATTATCAGCCATGACACCTTAAACTAAATTATAAAATCCTCACGCACACCAACAATGGGTGAGACTGAATTTTTATGGTTGGAAAATAACACTACTACATAATTATGGGAAAATTATGGGCGGGCGTGATTACATTGAAAACATTTTCTTCTCAAGGTTTATGACAGCATCTGAATCCCTCAATGAGTTTATTTTCTTCTAATCAATTGATTTTTAAAAATGAATTTGTTGCACCATGCGAAGCAATGTGTCTTCCTGATCTACATAATAAAATCAAGTCGGTTCTTGTGCCAATTGATGTTACATTGATTTTCAAATGGAATGTGAAAATTATAATATCTAGCAAACTGGCTGTCGTAATTAAAATCATCACAGAAATACAATTTTTGCCTAAGTAAAATGTAATTATATGGCCATCATAAATACAAGTTACATTTATTCCATTACATCTTGGATATGATGAAAATATTGTTGAGGAACTAGAATGCATATACAATGTAAAGGAATATATGGAGGTCATTTTAACCACAAAAAATGGGTGATTTGGGGTTGGGTGGGGTGTTAAAATTTTTTAAATCTCAAACCTCAACCCCAACCTGCCTCCAACTCGCCCACTTCCAGTTTTAACAGAGGCAGGACCAGGGGTGGGGAACCAATCCGCAGGATGGCTATTTAAATATTATAATGAGGCTGCGTGCCTCATATTTAACCTGTCTTCCAGGATTAACCCTTGCTGGCCGGGTATCCTGGGCCTCGGGAAAGCCGGAAGCTAAAGGGAGGTGAGGACTGCTATGTGGAAGAGGTAAGTGTCTTTGCAGCACTGATCGTGGGACAGGAGGACTGGGAGTGCTTCCCCCCCTCCTCCCAGCTCACCAAGCTTACCTTCTTCCCTGCCCACTATCAGACCCCCCCGCCCCCCAGCCATCAGGCCCTCCCACCATCCAAAGACCCCCGCGCGATTGGACAACCGCACCGCTCCCCCCACTGCCCCCGGGTTTGAGGATAGGACCCCCCCCCTTCTCGTTACCAGACCACCCCTGGAATCAGGGATCAGAACCCTCCCCAGAATCTGTGACCACTCCTTCCCCAAGATCCGAACTCCCCCATCACCCCATACTCCCAATAATGCAGCTGCAGGCTCCCTCCCTGTTCCTGGGCTGTGGTCTCCACTGCAAAATTCCCTGCCCGACAGGGTGCCAAGCCTGTCAATCAGGCTGGCTTCTGGGCAGGAAACCTGCTTCAGAAAAAGAAGCACACTGTGAGAAACCTGGACTTACGGGTTTTCCGAACAAAACTCCCCCCTCCCCGCTCACTGAACTCGCCCCAGTCAAGATTGGGGCCAATTGTTTCTGTGTTGGGTTACCGTAGGCCTATGATGTTCCATAAGCCCTTATTGTGGAGCCAAAAAAAATGGACCTTCTCTTTATGCTAAAGCACATGTGTACTTTTTTAACTCATACAAAAATATGACTCCAAGGCAACTTTCATATTTCAATTGATTCATTTGCTTATCAGTCTATTACTGTAATCCTTTTCATTTCTTTTCTTCCAATATTTTCAGGATCACTGGGATTGTAATGCAGCATTATTTTTCTTTGATGCAATTTTTTTTACACTTCCATTACATTTTTGGCTTTAGGATTGCCAAATGCCTGCTAATGATGTAATTTACATAGTGCTGGTGCAAAAGACCATCCAAATCTGCAGAAATTAGTGTATGCCTTGGTACAAGTAATTCTACTTTGGGCGGGAGTCAGCATCGAGACAGTTAAATAAGGTCCGAGAGTAACAACTGCCTGGGCCTCATTCTGCTGACTGTGAGGGTGCTTGCCTCCCGCTCCAGCCACCGCACACCACACTGACGCCCCAAGGTAAAATCAGGGCTATAGCTTTGGCAGCACGAAAAACCACAGGGCGGTATCATAAGTTCCAGGATGCTAAACAATTCACCGCATGCAACCTCAATATTCCTCCATGTCTGCTCAATAAATATAAAGCCGGTCTTCAATTTATTTCTTTTTTGATTCTTCATTGTTTTATTATGAACCCATATATTTATTTATATTATTTTATCCTGTGTGTCACACTTGTTCCCTGTTGTCATAATTTTCTATTGCTTCTCTGACATTGGTAACGACTGAGAGACACACCAATCAATAACTTCTTTACACTGTTTTAATGAGCAAACCTGTCATTTTGTAACAAGTAACAGTGTCGCCTGTAATTCTTACTTGACATGTGGTGCTGTAACTCTAAAGATCAATATTACATTATAACACATTAGCATGGATTTTGCGGTCAGCGGCGAACGAATGGCGCTAGCCGTTCATTACACTGACACTTGCCTACAGACTTTCTACAAAGTATTCACAGCACAGAAACAGGCCATTTGACCCAATAGATCCATGCCGGTGTTTATGCTCCACACGAGCCTGTGGGCTTCTACACTGGAACTTGCGGTTATTAGAGAGTCAAAATGGTGCGGCGCTCTCTACAGGGGATCTGGGACTTGTGTTAACAGGGCAAGCAATTACTGTACTAGGATATACGGCACAGAAACAGGCCATTCGGCCCAACCAGTCCATGCGTCTCCTTAACCAATCAGATTGAAAAATCCTTAGTGAGACAAGAGTCTGAAACAGGAAGTTAGAATAATTGATTTAATGTCAATGGGTTTATCTAAGCCTGATACCCTGGCCTCTCTCCAAGGGTAGAAGTTCTTTAGACTATTTCACCACAGAGAGCATTTGAGCAGTGATGTTTAAGTGAACAGACCAGGTTAAAAAGAGCTCCATTTTAGCACCCAAACATCCAAACCATGCTCCAAATCTCACATTACCCATGAGCAATGCACATTGGCTAGCTATTGCATCAATAGAACGCTACAAGAATCTTGGAATGGTATTTATTTCTACAACTTACAACTGGATATAACACACTGCTTCCAGGACTTTTGTTAATGCTGGTTGTGCAACTGAGCTGAACACCCTCCAATTCTCCCCACCCCTTCTCCCATGGGATAGTCATTTGCATTCCCTCATTACCTACCCTTAACAGTCATTGAAAATAGGAACTCGGTAATATGAAGAATTATGGCTACAATTTCTACCATTCTATGGCACTGCACTTTGTTATATATAGACTACAAGACGACACTTACACCTTAATTTAAAAAAATGCTGATAATTCTGCTGAAGTAATTGTAAGTTGTAATATGATTCATTTTCAATCAGCTATGTAACCAGTAAAGTCTGATCTTCTGTTCATTTATCACAAGAGAATGGCTAATGGCCTCTAAAAATACTTTATGCCTAAACTGTGCCATAAAAATAAATTGTTACAATGCTAAAATAGATATCACAACACTTTACACACTTGAATAATTAAACTATATCAGGGTAATTATCTTGAGTTCAAAAATCATTTTAGGCTTTTTTTTCAGCCTCAGCATATTCTATAGCTAAACATTTCCATTAACTGAAAAAAAGGCTTTATACAGTCCACTTCCTGCTATAATCAAGGTCTTGCAAACCTGATATCTCAAGGTTCTGCTTCAGTGAATTTTTCAGAAGGCTACTGATACTGTGGCAGCATAAGAAACTACCAATCTTAGATTGAAGTTGTGAAGGATATTAAGGAACAATTGCAGAGAGTGACACATTTAATAGAGAAAGATTACACTCTGCTACAACTACTTAATTTGAATTGAATAAATTTCACAACCATTTTACGCAACGCATTCCACAAATTATGTGAAAAATCATGCTGCTACAGAAGCACCAGGTTGTTTTTTTCAAAAATAACAAAGATTTTAATATTTTTGTATCCATTCCCCCTCTTAAAAAAATAACCGCCATGAGACTTTATCATTTCAAACTAGAATTCAGAAAAACTGAATTTTAATACCACAAAGCAACAAATAGTAAAAAAAGGCAATGGAGACTTCCTAATATAACTGAATTCCTTCAGGATTGTTGTTGTTAGGCAGGATATGTTCTCAATCCTTCAAGGGAAATTTAGTGGCTATTTCTAAGATGACTCTGAAATTCTGAGTAAATGTATGTGAAAAAAATGGTGCAGGTTTGTCCTGAATTGCTAAACAGAATTTGTAAACAGAACTCTCCTGACAACTGTCAGTGATGTTAACTCACTATCCAGGCCAAAGATAATGATATTTTTCCAGCTACTTTTGAAATAACAACCACAAATTCTAAGAAATGTTTGTTTTTGATATGTTAAATGGCTGCCATTTTACCACAAGTGTATGCCTATTCGTGCAGTACAGCAAAGTATATTTTTTCTGGCACTTAATGGAAGCCATAGTTGACAGTTAGAGATCTACTACTGCCTTTCATGGCTGATATAGATGTAGAGCAACAACTATAATTTTACATTTAGGTGGTTAAGCCAGATAATTGCGACAGGAGTAGTGGAGTGTATTGCTGTGATGCCGCCTTCGTATTTGTGAATTGGGCATTGAGTCATTATATGTTCCATGGTCTGTTCTGGGTGACCACAGTCGCACACTGGAGAGTATCTGCATCTGCCATGGTTTGTGCAGATGCAGTTTAGTGTTGCCCGTAAGCTTTGCAGAAGATCGAAGCCTGGGATCTTCCGTGTCGGATATTTCACGAGGTATGTGTTTGTGACTTCTTGTGAACTCCATTCGGCTTTCCAAGTATCATCAGGTTTGAATTTGCATTGTCGAAGGTAAAGAGTGTGGGTCCAAAAGGGCATGCGTGACTTCAAGCGGTGGTGACGGACATTGTTGAGATCCTACTGGATGGGGAGGCATTTGGCGAATGGATGGGGAAGCGATGTGCAACAACTCGGGCAGCCAAGGTATTGGAGTTGACTTGACGGTTCTAGTGATGCACCACATTGCAGTGCTCAGTTGGACATCAACAAGTCGAGTGTGGCTACTTCTGGTCCATACACAGTACACGGCTACGGAGTACACAAGGGACATCGCTGATGTCCATAGCACTGAGGCTGATGCTCCCCAGCTTGTGCTTGCCAGTTTCTGGACCAGGTTGACCCTTGTCTTCATCTTACCGTCTAACTTCTTCAGGTGGTCATGGAAAGTTAGGGTGCGGTCCAGCTTGACCCTGAGATAGGTCGGCGTGGGGTCATGATGCAGAGTATTGTTGCAGAAGGTCACTTTCAGAGTACGCTTAGTGTTCCTGTTATCAAGGTGAAATGCAGTGACTGTTGTTTGGCTTGAGCCGCCATTTCAGGAAATATTCCTCCATGATGGTTAGGTCCCCATTCAAGGTGGACTCAATGTCATTGAAGGTGGCTGCTTGTGTTGCCAGGGCAAGGCCATCCGCATATGCAAATTTGCGCAACTTTGTTGGCACCATGTTACTTGTGCAGACATTGAAGAGCGTCGACATGAGTACTGATCCTTGTGGTAGTCCATTGTTCAGCAACCAGGGTGAGTTGACTTTGTCACCAAATGGACACGTAGCCACCTATTGCTCAGCATCGTCCATAGCAGGCGTAGTGTTTTGAGGTAGGGGATGATCCTTGTAAGCTTCAGCATAAGGCCTTTAATCCAGACCATGTCATAGGCTGATGACAGGTCTACAAAGGCTGCACCAGTTTTAGGTTTCTTTTAACAACTGACCTCGATGTGAATTGCAATGCAGGCCAAAACTTGGTTGTAGCAACTGTGTTTAGACCAGAATCCACTTGTTTTTCGGGGATCACTGACTTGGCAAGAGGGCTGATTCTCCAGAGGATGATTCATCACAGGAGCTTGTAGGTCAGGCGCAAGAGTGATATTGGCCTATAGCTTCCCGGTTTGTCGGTCGGTTTGCCCGGTTTGAGTATGGCAATGACTATTGTAATGTATATACCTTTAAGTGGGGAACTATCTTTTACAGCTCATGTATACTGCAGTACCGGCAATGACCACACCTGTATATAGCCCTGAGTAGTAATCTGTACAGATCAGTTCCACGGTGAGCCACGTTGAGTAAACACCTGTTGTACAGTTCTCCGCAGTCTGTGTCTTATTATACACGGACACTACATTGGCGATGAGGCAGGTTCGAACCTACCTGCAACTCTGCATCACCTCCCAGGGATTTGTTCCTGGAGATCAGTGGATTGGAGGTCAAGGCCAGAGACTCGGGCAACCACCCAGTCATCCAGCAGAGACTCAAGAATTGCGAGGGAGGCTGTCGAGAGCCAGGCTTGGCTTTCCAGTTGAGGTGGTCCAGCGAAACGGGCTGGCAACAGGTAGTGTGCAGACCCTTCCCGGACAGCGGCGGGCTAGAGCCCGACCGAGCGGCACAGCAAAGGGCCGAGCAGCATCGACGGGGAGAGAGAGAGAGGGTAGAATGCACAAGGCGCAGCCGGTGTTCAGGGGCTGAGCAGCGTCGGAGAGAGGGAGAGAGAGATGCGCAGAAACCCGCGAGGCACCGCCATTGCCACGAGGACCGCCGAGAGCGACGTTGGCAGCAGCGCAGGAGAAGCGCGCAAAACCTGCAGGGCGCCGCCATTGCCACGAGAACCGCCGGGAGCGGCGTCGGCAGCAGTGGGGGAGGAAGGAAAGCGCAGGAGATGCCATTTTAAGCCATTGGGAGACGCCATTTTAAACCACACCCAAAATGCCGAAGAGTGGCAGTATCACTGCATTTGACAGTGAAGTCAAAGATTGGACTACATATGTCGAACGAATAGAGGTGTACTGCAAGGCAAATGGGGTGTCAGATGACAAGAAAGCATCGGTATTGTTCAATTTAATGGGTGCAAAGACGTATGGTTTATTACGAAATCTAGTAACCCCAATGAAGCCAATGGAAAAGAGTTTTGAAGACATAGTAATGATACTAAAGGAACATTTAAACCCCACACCGCTGCTGATAGCAGAAAGATTCAAGTTTCACAAACAGAACCAGCATAAGGATGAAAGCAATGCTGATTATTTAACAGAACTGCGCAAACTATCGAAACACTGCCAGTTTGGAGCGGGACTGGCAGATACCTTAAGGGACATGTTTGTGTGTGGGCTTCAAAGTGAAGGAACCCAGAAACGGCTTTTATCTGAAAAGGACCTTACGCTGGAAAAGGCTTTCAGCATTGCGGTATCATATGAAGCAGCAGCACGGGGCGCTGCAGAGATACAACAGAGACCGCAAGAATATGGCACAAACGAAATGTCATATGGAACAGAGAAGTGCTATCGCTGCGGCAGAACAATACATGACCAGAATGATTGCTGGTTCAAAGACAAAGTGTGCAGACAGTGTGGAAAAGTAGAACACATAGCACGAGTCTGCAGGTCGGGAAAGAAAACCAGCAATAAAAAACCGACCAAAGGAAAGTACAAGAAGGTACATAAGATAACGGAGAATAGTTCAGGCGAACAAAAGAGTGATAACGACTCCGAAAGCAGGAACTGAGTTGTCTGAAACTACATAATGTGATCACAACGGAGGATCACCGAACCATTTGGGTCACTCTCAAGATAGCAGGAGTCCAGGTAAAGATGGAATTGGACACAGGATCAGCTCTAACAGTCATAAACTGATGGGAATATGAGTGGCTATTCTCACACATACACTTGAGAGACACAAAAATTATTTTGAAGACGTACACGGGGCAAAAAGTCTACCCCAAAGGAAAAATAAGGGTGACCGTTATATATAACGGTAAGGAAATACCAAAACTAGGCCTGTATGTATTGCAAGATGGAGGACCACCATTACTGGGACGTGAATGGATCCGGAAAATACAACTGGATTGGCATTCCATACAGGCACTGACTGTGGCTGACAAAAGGATGACGACGTCGCACCTGGGCGACTGTCAAAGATCCTAACTGACGCGAAAGAAGTGTTCCAGCAAGGACTCAGAACACTAAAAGGCATGACAGCGATGATTAAAATGGAAGAAAACGCAAGCCCAACATTTTTTAAGGCCAGACCGGTACTTTATGCAGTCCGCCCAGCCGTCGAAGCAGAGCTGGAGAGTCTGGAACATTCAGGTATACTGTCCAAGGTAGACAGGAGCGAGTGGGCTACACCCATCGTCCCTGTGATGATAAAGTCGTTGAGCAGCACGCCTGGGGAACCAAGGAAGGTTCGCATCTGTGGGGACTTTAAGGTAACAGTGAACCCGGTCCTTCACACCGTACAATATCCACTTCCGTGGATTGAAGATATTTTCGCCTCGCTATCTGGAGGGAAACGCCTCACTAAGATTGATCTGGCCCAGGCGTATCTGCAAATGGAGGTAGACGAAGCATAAAAAAAAATACCTCACAATCAACACCCATAAAGGTCTCTACCAATACAACCAGCTGATATTTGGGGTAGCATCAGCTCCAGCTATTTGGCAGAGGGCAATGGAACAAGTCCTGCAAGGGATCCCAGGGACCCAGTGTTATTTGGACGACATCCAGGTCACGGGCGAAAATGACAGTGATCACCTTGCCAACCTGGAGCAGGTGCTCACTAGATTGCAGGAATATGGGCTCCGAGCTAACCACCCCAAATGCGAGTTTTTTAGAAAACAGATCTCGTATTGTGGCCACGTTATCGATAAAGAGGGGTTACATAAGTACCCAGAGAAGATTAAGGCAGTAGCCAAGGCTCCAGCACCGGAAATATGTCACAACTGAGGTCATTCCTCGGGCTGGTAAACTACTACCATAAGTTCTTGCCAAATTTGTCTACAATACTACACCCACTGAACACCCTACTGCAAACTGGGGTGCCATGGAAGTGGAGTGACGAATGTAGACGAGCTTTCCAGAAGAGCAAAACACTAATCACATTGAAAGAGGTATTGGCCCATTACAACCCGGCATTACCAATTCGGTTGGCATGTGATGCGTCACCCTACGGCATTGGAGCGGTGCTGTTGCATAAATTCTCAGACGGCTCAGAGAAGCCAATAGCCTTTGCGTCACGATCACTAACCTTAGCCGAGCGTAACTACGCCCAGATTGACAGGGGGGCTCTCAGCCTAGTGTGGGGAGTGAAAAAGTTCAATCGCTATCTGCACGGGCAGAAATTCACCTTGCTGACTGATCACCAGCCTCTTGTCTCCATTTTTAATCCGAAGAAGGGCGTTCCGGTGATGACTGCGCAACGACTACAAAGATGGTCACTTTTTCTAGGGGCGCACCACTATGAGATTGAATATAAGGGCACGAAACAGCATGGAAATGCTGATGGGCTATCACGCCTGCCACTGCCTACTGCGGAGGAAGCACCAGCAGTGGATCCTGTCGAAATATTCCATTTGACTATAGTTGATTACCTACCGGTAACTAACGCTTGTATCGAAAAGGAAACCCGAAGTGACCCGACACTGTCTCGGGTATATGATTTGACAGTGAAGGGATGGCCAGCACATGGCGACTCACTGTTGCCAGTATTCTCGACAAGGAGAGAACAGCTGTCAGTGTGCCGGGGGACCTTGATGTGTGGATCCCGAGTGGTAATTCTACCCAAGTTAAGGGATAGAGTGCTCAATGAGCTTCATGAGGGTCATCTGGGAGGGGTAAAAATGAAAAGCCTAGCCAGGGCTTATGTGTGGTGGCCGGGAATCGATAAACAAATCAAGGACCTGACCAAGAGCTGCTCAGGATGCCAGAGAGTCCAAAATGCACCACCACAGGCCCCTCTACACCCATGGGAGTGGCCCTCATCTCCATGGCACCAGGTGCATATTGATTTTGCTGGTCCATTCATGGACTCAATGTTTTTAATAGCCGTGGATGCGCACTCGAAATGGCCTGAGGTCATCAAAATGTCCTCCACCACCACGGAGAAAACTATTGCAGTCCTACAGACCATTTTTGCCAGGAATGGCTTGCCAGAACAGATTTGCTCCGACGACGGGCCACAGTTTGTGTCCGAAGAGTTCCGGAGGTTCTTGAAAAAGAATGGGGTAAGGCATTACACATCCGCCCCATATCATCCAGCGACAAATGGATTGGCTGAGAGGTTCGTACAAACCTTTAAGAAGGCAATAAAGGCTATGTACAATGACAACATTCCGCTGCAGCACAAGGTGGACAATTTCCTGTTCGCCTACCGGAATGCGACACATGCAGTCACCAACCAGGCCCCAGCCATGATGTTCTTTAACTGAAGGTTAAGATCTCGCCTGGATTTGCTCAGACCAAACGTACGAAGAGATGTTGAGAGTAAGCAATTCCAGCACATCCATGAAAAGCCAACGAGGAGCTTCAATGTAGGGCAACCAGTCTTGGCCCGCGACTACCGAACAGTAAAATGGCAGCCAGGAACGATATGCACACGGCAGGGCCCACTAATGTACACAGTGGACGTTGGGGAGAGCATCATGAGACGCCATGCTGACCAGATCCTAGAGTCACAGGATGAAGTCAACCCCATGCCTCGCCCATACGTACCTGGTGATGAACCCGACGTACAGGTCGCATCTACCCCAGAAACAGTAGCATCGGAAGCTGATGAACCAACCGATGACAGGGGGCCAGAATTGCCTCCGCACCAAGAGCAAGACACTCGGGAAAGGCACTATCCAGAAAGGATCAGGAAGCCTCCCCAAAGACTGAATATATAAATAGACTATTTTCAGCTAATGTTGCATGTTAAAAGTGTTAATTGTAATTAGTTTGATATTTAATTGTTAAATGAGTGTTATGGTACTGTTAATCTACAAGGGGAGGAATTGTAATGTATATACCTTTAAGTGGGGAACTAACTTTTACAGCTCATGTATACTGCATTACCGGCAGTGACCACACCTGTATATAGCCCTGAGTAGTAATCTGTACAGATCAGTTCCACGGTGAGCCACGTTGAGTAAACACCTGTTGTACCGTTCTCCGCAGTCTGTGTCTTATTATACACGGACACTACAAATATCGCTGTAAGATTCGCAAAATTCCCACATTCCCCCAAGGTTGACATCAGTGCCGAACTGTATGGCTGCTGTTTTACGAGCTCCTCCCCAACTGATATTTTAATGTTGTATTTAATTTATTTATTTGTATTTAATGTATTTAATGTATTTAATATTGTATTTTAATATATCATACTGTTAGTTTTTAGCATTCTACTGTTTAGTATTTAGCACTCTAGTTATTAGTAATTTAGTTGTGTTTTTTAAATATTCTACTGTTTAACCAACCTGTATGGCTGCTGTTTTATGAGCTCCCCAACTGGTATTTTTACATTGTATTTAATGTATTTAATGTATTTAATGTTGTATTTTAATATATCGTACTGTTAGTTTTTTAGTATTCTACTTTTTTAGTATTTAGCATTCTAGTTTTAGTATTAGTAGTTTAGTTGTTTTTTAAAAAAATATTCTACTGTTTAACCGACCTGTATGGCTTATGAGGGTAGCCGATGTTTTACGAGCTCGTCCACAACTTTCCACTTTATTTATTATTTTATTGTTATTATTAAACAATTTTGTAAGTACTGTTTCTTCACTTATCCGCTACGGCCGTCAATCACTTCTGGACATAAGATCGTCCGGAGATATAGGACCTACCCCCGATTTTTCGAACTGGGATTCTGCTGCTACTATCATCTACCCTCCCACCTGCTTACCTGACTTCATTCCTGTGATCAGGAAGCGACGACGGCACAAGTGGGGCAGACGAGCAGTTGCATTAGTGAAGCTGAGGCGACGTGAACACCACCCCCCCATTCCGAGTATTCTCCTGGCGAATGTGCAGTCACTGGACAATAAGCTGGACGAACTCAGAGGGAGGCTCACCTTCCAGCGAGTCATTAAGAACTGCAATGTCTTGATTTTTACTGAGACTTGGCTTAATCCATTGACACCAGCTTCGGCCATTCAACCAGAGGGATTCAACATTCACCGGCTAGACCGAACAAAGGACTCGGGGAAAAATAGAGGGGCTGGTGATTTCAACAAAGCCAATCTGAAGAAAGTACTGCCTAAATACCATCAGCATATCACCTGCCCAACGCGAGCCAAGAACACACTAGATCACGTTTACACTCCATTCCGGGATGGATACAAGGCCCTCCTCCGCCCTCCCTTCAGCAAATCAGATCACGACTCCATCCTGCTGCTACCCACCTATAGGCAGAAACTGAAACAGGAAAAGCCTGTGATGGGATCTCTACAACGCTGGTCGGATCAATCAGACGCTATGTTACAAGACTGTCTTGATTCCACTGACTGGGATATGTTTCGGATTGCCTCGGACAATGACATCAACACATATACAGATTCAGTCATTAGTTTCATAAACAAGTGCATAGCCGACGTTGTTCCGAGGATTGTTGTACGAACATTTCCCAACCAGAAACCATGGGTAAATGGCAATATCCGTGCTATGCTAAAAGCACGGTCCATCGCATTTAACTCTGGGGACATGGATGAGTACAAGAAATCAAGGTACGACCTCAGAAAAACCATCAAAAATGCAAAAAGACAATACACGGACAAAGTGGAGTCACACTATCATAGCTCAGATTCGCGAAGGATGTGGAGTGGACTACAATCTATTACAGACTACAAAGGGAAACCCAACTGTGTCATGCCCAGCAATGCCTCTCTCCCAGATGACCTTAACACTTTTTACGCCCGGTTTGAGGCCAACAAAAACTGGCCTGTTACAAGGGCGCCCGTGGCTCAGGACGACCGGGTCTTCTCAATCTCCGTGGCTGATGTGAGCAAGACCTTTAAGAGAGTGAACACCCACAAAGCACCCGGTCCAGATGGAATCCCTGGGCGTGTCCTTAGAGCATGCGCTGACCAGCTGGCAGCCGTGTTTACGGATATATTCAACCATTCACTGTACCAGTCTGTAGTCCCCACCCGCTTCAAGATGACATCGGTTATTCCAGTCCCCAAAAAAACAAAAGTAACCTGTTTAAACGACTACCGCCCCATAGCACTCACTTCTGTCATCATGAAGTGCTTTGAGAGGCTGGTCAAAACCCACATCAACTCATTACTACCTGACACACTGGACCCGCTCTAATTTGCCTACCGCCCAAACAGATCTAGGGATGATGCCATCGCCACTGTACTGCACACTGCCTTATCACACCTGGATAAGAGGAACACCTATGTGAGAATGTTGTTCATTGATTATAGTTCAGCATTCAATACCATTATCCCCTCCAAGCTTGTCAACAAGCTCAGTGAGCTAGGACTTAACACCTCCCTATGCAACTGGATCCTGGATTTCCTGACGGGAAGACCCCAGGTGGTGAAAATAGGCAGAAACACCTCCTCCACACTGATCCTGAACACGGGAGCAACCCAAGGTTGTGTGCTCCCCCCTTCTGTACTCCCTGTTTACTCATGACTGCGTGGCCACGCACAACTTCAACTCCATCATCAAGTTTGTTGATGACACTACCGTTGTAGGCCTGATCACAGATGGTGACGAGACAGGCTACAGGGAGGAGGTAAGGGCCCTAGGAGAATGGTGCAAGTACAACAACCTCTCCCTCAACATCAGCAAAACAAAGGAGATGATCGTGGATTACAGGAAGCGGCAGGGGGAGGGACACACCCCAATCTACATCGAAGGGGCTGAGGTGGAGAGGGTCAGCAGCTTCCAATTCCTGGGTGTATTCATTACGGAGGACTTAACGTGGTCTCATCACATCGATGTTGTAACCAAGAAGGCATGCCAATGCCTGTTCTTCCTCAGGAGACTGAAGAAATTTGGAATGGCCCCCCAGATTCTCACCAACTTCTACCGGTGCACCATCGAGCGTATCCTGTCTGGCTGCATCACTACCTGGTATGGCAACTGCACTGCCACAGACCGCAAGGCACTACAGATGGTAGTGAAAGCTGCACAACACACTATAGGAATTAAACTACCTGCTGTGCCCTGGGGAAGGCCCTAAGAATCATTAAAAACGCGAGTCACCCCAGCCACAACCTCTTCGCCCTGCTCCCGTCCGGTAAGAGATACCGATGCATACGGTCTCGTACCAACAGGTTTCGAAACAGCTTCTACCCCCAGGCCATAAGACTCATGAACGATTAATTTATTATTATTTATTACTGTTGTTTTATTTATTATTACTGTCTTTCTATTAGTATTTCTATTAGTATTTTTATCATTGTTATGCCATATTTATTCCAATGTTGGGAGGACTCGTAAAAATCAACATTTCATTGTGCAGTACACACGTCTGCTGCATATATGACAAATAAAATTGAATTGAATTGAATTGAATTGAATTGAATTGAAGTTATTAATAAAAGGGACCCTGCATGGACAATTTAAAAAGGATACCCAAAAGATGGCGTCCGCACCTCATGACCAAAAGCCTGTAAGATTTTAAAAGCTTGGACTCTGTAGCACAGAACAGGCAGTTTTGGGAAATCGAAACTTAAAATGCATTTCTGTGAAAAGGACTTTGTGTTTGAAAAAACCCAGACAGTTAAGCAAACACTGAATATGCATTTCATCAGATTGGAAAAACAGATCAACCCAGTTAGGCCTAAGCGCAAGGCCATTAGTTTGTCCGCATAAATAATCGGAAACAGCTTATGGAAGCCATCAAGGCTGCACAGGCCGATTAAAATGCATTAATGACAATACAGCCCGGACATCGGGCCATTAGGTGCGATAAATGGCCATCTAATACCAGTTAGTTTAGATTGGTATAATCATTTAAAACAGCCCGCCAAAAGTGAAACAATGAACTGACCTGATTTGGCGCGCAGATAAGGGCCATCGAAAGGAGTATAACTGTAGGCCCTCAGTAGCAATCGACCCTTGACTCTTATGCTTGACTCTTGCCCTCATGGCTCTTGCCCTTTTTCCCTCCCGTGCTTGCCGCCTGGCCACTGCCCGTGTCTTTCTGAATCCATCAGGACGCCCAGCATCGCACCAGGTGAACACGGGCAAACCAGGCCAGACGAGGCGGGATGAGATGAGGCGAGATGAGATGAGACGAGATGAGATGAAATGAGATGAGATGAGACGAGACAAATTGGAAGAAGATTAAAGAAATCTTCGAATAATCGGGTCTTCAATCCAGCCGACCTATGATTATCTTCATGTAAACTCCAGCTGCTGCCGTCCGAGGAAGAAGAACCATCATCCCTGCGAGGTAAAGTACCCAAGCAAAGACTTTAACCTCGGGGTACTTTACCTGGACGACGCCCTTGCAGCACCCTGAGACCACGTGACGACGGCAGGCCCCAGAGAGCACAAAGAGCGAACCCCAAACTCCACAACCGTTTGAACTCTGCAGATTTTGACTCGGTGAGCATGAATTCCTAGCCCCTCATAGCTTAATCTAGTTAGGTATAGGGGTGGGATAAGGATAAGGGGATTGTTAATGTAGTTTGTTTTCCCTCGAGGTGCCGTGTGTTCCCCATTCCCATTTGAGTGTATTTTCTTTTTGATAAGCCTGTAACTACATAGTGATTTTCTCAGTATTTGTAATTTTTATCATCGTTGTAATAAAGTTCACAGTTTTCTTGTACCAAACCAATCGTCTACCCGTTTTTCTGTATCGCCGCCTGCACCTAAGTCCGGTTCCTAGAACCCAGGGGTGTGGGAGCGATTCGAACCGCTCACAGGCAGTCAGGGGCATAAATGACTGGCTACACGCCACCCCCTACAGAAAATGGCAACCGCGGCAGGACACTGGCAGCAGGGTTGCGATACGGTAGACAATGGCTCGGATGAGCAAACCATGATGGAGGAAAGGATTTCTGATTATGTGTTTAGCAAGGTGAATATCACAAAAAGTGGATCACCACTCTGTTAAGGGCTGGGCATCCGATAGATGCAGCAGCTAAGTGGACAGAGGGAAAGGAACACAAGAAGTCCTTAGAGAAGGCAGTCTGGCTGATGTGTTTCAAAAAGCAGGTCCAGCTTTTGGACAGGCTCGTTGCAGCACAGGCAGTCGAGTTAAGGGAGTCAGCCCTGGAGATCCAGGATAAGGCCCTAGCAGAGGAAAAGTTATTGGTAACATTGCAGGCCTTGAATCAGGAAAGAGTGCATTTAATGGGAGAACACAAGGCCTAGTTGGAAAACCTATGGTGCCAAGTCACCGAGGCCAAGCGAAATGAGTTAAGGTTGCGGGAGAAGAACGCCCGCTTGGCAAGGCAGATTAGGGAACAGGAAGAGAAAGTACAGGAGGTAAAGGCAGCTTACAAGCTAGCGTGCGAACAGGGGTTGAGGAGGCAGACCAGGCCCCTGTAAAGAGTGGATAGAAAATCTGAGCCGGGCCCTTCTGAAGGCAAAAGGCATGGTATGCCTCATAAGCCCAAAGGCAGGTCAGGCGGATTTTATGGGGAACGAGGGGAGGACAGTTCCAACGTTACCGGTAGTGCCCAGGGACGACCCGGTTGAGGGAGAGGAGATCTCACGACCACCACCCATAGCGCCAAGTTTCAGCGAGATTTGGCAGCAAGTGGGGGGTGGAGCCAGAGCTGGAAGCGGCGGTCTAGCAACCCCCGCCAGAGAGGTCGGAGCCGGGACCGATGCGCCCAGCACGGCATCGGAGGTTCGGCCCACCCGTCAATGGCGACGATGAGGGACCCCTCCAAAACCAGTTTGTGTTACCCTATAGCACCCAACAGCTTAGGGCTATGGTGAACCATATCCCAAAGCTCTCCGAAAAGGGAGACCCCTCGATCCATTTCAAGGACATAGAGCAGGTAGCCAGCGTCAACGACTGCGATGGCGCTGAGCAGGCCAAGATGCTGCTATTCTCCCTGGAGAGTAGTCTCCTCCAATCCCTCTCTGACGAGTGTAATAGGGGGCTGAGCGGGTATGAGGAGCTCAGGGATGCGGTTCTGGAGGACATGGGGATGAATGAGGGAAGTACTTTCTCCCGTGTGGAGAAGACGGTCCAGCTCGCAGGGGAAACCCCGCAGGCTTTTGCGGACCGGTTATGGCCGGTGTATCAGAGGGCCTGTCCGGGGGCGCTGAACCGGGGGTTCCTGAATGGGGATCCCCTGGCCCATTGGCTCCATTGCCTGGTGGCGAACAGCTTGCCACAGGTCCAGGACAAGGCAGAAGTCTGGTTCGACCCCAACAACCCGCAGACCACAGAACTTACGTGTTACGTCCGTGTATAATAAGAAACGGACTGCGGAGAACAGTACAACAGGTGTTTACTCAACGTGGCTCAAACTGCAACTGATCTGTACAGATTACTACTCAGGGCTATATACAGGTGTGGTCACTGCCGGTACTGCAGTATACATGAGCTGCAAAACATAGTCCCCCCGCTTAAAGGTATATATATTACAATTCCTCCCCTTTTAGATTAACAGTACCATAACACTCATTTAACAATTAAATATCAAACTAATTACAATTAACACTTTTAACATGCAACATTAGCTGAAAATAGTCTATTTATATATTCAGTCTTTGGGGAGGCTTCCTGATCCTTTCTGGATAGCGCCTTTCCCGAGTGTCTTGCTCTTGGTGCGGAGGCGATTCTGGCCCCCTGTCGTCGGTTGGTTCATCAGCTTCCGATGCTACTGTTTCTGGGGTAGATGCGACCTGTACGTCGGGTTCATCACCAGGTACGTATGGGCGAGGCATGGGGTTGACTTCTTCCTGTGACTCTAGGATCTGGTCAGCATGGCGTCTCACGATGCTCTCCCCAACGTCCACTGTGTACATTAGTGGGCCCTGCCGTGTGCATATCGTTCCGGGCTGCCATTTTTCTGTTCGGTAGTCGCGGGCCAAGACTTGTTGCCCTACATTGAAGACCCTTGTTGGCTTCTCATGGATGTGCTGGAATTGCTTACTCTCAACATCTCTTCGTACGTTTGGTCTGAGCAAATCCAGGCGAGATCTTAACCTTCGGTTAAAGAACATCATGGCTGGGGCCTGGTTGGTGACTGCATGTGTCGCATTCCGGTAGGCGAACAGGAAATTGTCCACCTTGTGCTGCAGCGGAATGTTGTCATTGTACATAGCCTTTATTGCCTTCTTAAAGGTTTGTACGAACCTCTCAGCCAATCCATTTGTCGCTGGATGATACGGGGCGGATGTGTAATGCCTTACCCCATTCTTTTTCAAGAACCTCCGGAACTCGTCAGACACAAACTGTGGTCCGTTGTCGGAGCAAATCTGTTCTGGCAAGCCATTCCTGGCAAAAATGGTCCGTAGGACTGCAATAATTTTCTCCGTGGTGGTGGAGGACATTTTGATGACCTCAGGTCATTTCGAGTGCGCATCCACGGCTATTAAAAACATTGAGTCCATGAATGGACCAGCCAAATCAATATGCACCTGGTGCCATGGAGATGAGGGCCACTCCCATGGATGTAGAGGGGCCTGTGGTGGAGCATTTTGGACTCTCTGGCATCCTGAGCAGCTCTTGGTCAGGTCCTCGATTTGTTTATCGATTCCCGGCCACCACACATAAGCCCTGGCTAGGCTTTTCATTTTTACCCCTCCCAGATGAACCTCATGAAGCTCATTGAGCACTCTATCCCTTAACTAGGGTGGAATTACCACTCGGGATCCACACATCAAGGTCCCCCGGCACACTGACAGCTGTTCTCTCCTTGTCAAGAATGCTGGCAACAGTGAGTCGCCATGTGCTGGCCATCCCTTCACTGTCAAATCATATACCCGAGACAGTGTCAGGTCATTTCGGGTTTCCTTTTCGATACAAGCGTTAGTTACCGGCAGGTATTCAACTATAGTCAAATGGAGTATTTCGACAGGATCCACTGCTGGTGCTTCCTCCGCAGTAGGCAATGGCAGGCGTGATAGCCCATCAGCATTTCCATGCTGTTTCGTGCCTTATATTCAATCACATAGTGGTGCGCCCCTCGAAAAAGTGACCATCTTTGTAGTTGTTGCGCAGTCATCACCGGAACGCCCTTCTTCGGATTAAAAATGGAGAGAAGAGGCTGGTGATCAGTCAGCAAGGTGAATTTCTGCCTGTTCAGATAGTGATTGAACTTTTTCACTCCCCACACTAGGCTGAGGGCCTCCCTGTCAATCTGGGCGTAGTTACGCTCGGCTGAGGTTAGTGATCGTGATGCAAAGGCTATTGGCTTCTCTGAGCCGTCTGAGAATTTGTGCGACAGCACCGCTCCAATGCCGTAGGGTGACGCATCACATGCCAACCGAATTGGTAATGCAGGGTTTTAAAGGGCCAATACCTCTTTCGATGTGATTAGTGTTTTGCTCTTCTGGAAAGCTCATCTACATTCGTCATTCCACTTCCATGCACCTGAGTTTGCAGCAGGGTGTTCAGTGGGTGTAGTATTGTAGACAAATTTGGCAAGAACTTATGGTCGTAGTTTACCAGCCCAAGGAACGACCTCAGTTGTGACACATTTTCCGGTGCTGGAGCCTTGACTACTGCCTCAATCTTCTCTGGGGAACTTATGTAATCCCTCTTTATCGATAACGTGGCCACAATACGAGATCTGTTTTCTAAAAAACTCGCATTTGGGGCGGTTAGCTCGTAGCCCATATTCCTGCAATCTAGTGAGCACCTGCTCCAGGTTGGCAAGGTGATCACTGTCATTTTCGCCCGTGACCAGGATGTCATCCAAATAACACTGGGTTCCATTGCCCTCTGTCAAATAGCCGGAGCTGATGCTACCCCGAATACCAGCCGGTTGTATTGGTAGAGACCTTTATGGGTGTTGATTGTGAGGTATTTTTTTGATGCTTCTTCTACCTCCATTTGCAGATACGCCTGGGCCAGATCAATCTTAGTGAAGCGTTTCCCTCCAGATAGCGAGGCGAAAATATCTTCAATCCGCGGAAGTGGCTATTGTACGGTGTGAAGGACCGGGTTCACTGTTACTTTAAAGTCCCCACAGATGCAAACCTTCCTTGGTTCCCCAGGCGTGCTGCTCAACGACTTTTTCATCACAGGGACAATGGGTGTAGCCCACTCACTCCAGTCTACCTTGGACAGTACACCTGAACGTTCCAGACTCTCCAGCTCTGCTTCAACGGCTGGACTGATCACATCAGGTACCGGTCTGGCCTTAAAAAATTTTGGGCTTGAGTTTTCTTCAATTTTAATTGTCGCTGTCATGCCTTTTAGTGTTCTGAGTCCTTGCTGGAACACTTCTATCGCGTCAGTTAGGATCTTTGACAGTCGCCCAGGTGTGACGTCGTCATCCTTTTTGTCAGCCACAGTCAGTGCCTGTATGGAATGCCAATCCAGTTGTATTTTCCGGATCCATTCACGTCCCAGTAATGGTGGTCCTCCATCTTGCAATACATACAGGTCTAGTTTTGGTGTTTCCTTACCGTTATATATAATGGTCACCCTTATTTTTCCATTGGGGTAGACTTTTTGCCCCGTGTACGTCTTCAAAATAATTTTTGTGTCTCTCGAGGGTATGTGTGAGAATAGCCACTCATAGTCCCATCAGTTTATGACTGTTAGAGCTGATCTTGTGTCCAATTTCATCTTTACCTGGACTCCTGCTATCTTGAGAGTGACCCAAATAGTTTGGTGATCCTCCGTTGTGATCATATTATGTAGTTTCAGACAACTCAGTTCCTGCTTTCGGAGTCGTTATCACTCTTTTGTTCGCCTGAACTATTCTCCGTTATCTTATGTACCTTCTTGTACTTCCCTTTGGTCGGTTTCTTATTGCTGGTTTTCTTTCCCGACCTGCAGACTCGTGCTATGTGTCCTACTTTTCCACACTATCTGCACACTTTGTCTTTGAACCAGCAATCATTCTGGTCGTGTGTTGTTCTGCTGCAGCGATAGCACTTCTCTGTTCCATATGACATTTCATTTGTGCCATATTCTTGCGGTCTCTGCTGTATCTCTGCAGCGCCCCGTGCTGCTGCTTCATATGATACCGCAATGCTGAAAGCCTTTTCCAGTGTCAGGTCCTTTTCAGATAAAAGCCGTTTCTGGGTTCCTTCACTTTGAAGCCCACACACAAACTTGTCCCTTAAGGTATCTGCCAGTCCCGCTCCAAACTGGCAGTGTTTCGATAGTTAGCCCAGTTCTGTTAAATAATCAGCATTGCTTTCATCCTTATGCTGGTTCCGTTTGTGAAACTTGAATCTTTCTGCTATCAGCAGCGGTGTGGGGTTTAAATGTTCTTTTAGTATCGTTACTATGTCTTCAAATCTCTTTTGCATTGGCTTCGTTGGGATTACTAGATTTCGTAATAAACCATACGTCTTTGCACCCATTAAATAATAATAATAATAATAATAATAATAATAATAATCAACTTTATTGTCATTGTTAGTGCACAAGTGCAGTACAACGAGCTTCCGGTCGCCTGTCATTTCAATTCACCGCTCCATTCCCACTCGGACCTCACCGTCCTTGGCCTCTTGTACTGTTCCACGGAAGCTCAACGTAAACTCGAGGAACAGCACCTCATCTTCCGATTAGGCACTCTGCAGCCTTCCGGACTCAATATCGAGTTCAACAATTTCAGATCATAACCTCGGCCCCTATTTCATTTTCACTTATATTTTTCCACTCCTTTCCTTTCCCCCCCCCTTTCCTTTTGTTTCTCTCTCACACCTGGCAGCTATCTTTTGCCCTGCCAGTACACTTTACACCTAATCACAGCCTATTACCATCTCGTCTAGCTTCTAATCTCTTTTACTTCTTTTGGTTCTTTTATTCTTTTGTCCGATCGCAGCCCTGCCTTCGATCTAGTTCCTTTTCTCTCCAGTTTTGAAGAAGGGTCAAACCCGAAACGTCAACTCAAATTTCTCTCCACGGATGTTGCCTGACTTGCTGAGTTTTTCCAGCATTTTCTGTTGTTATTTCGGATTTCCAACATCTGCAGTATTTTGCTATCGTACAACGAAATGTAGGCTTGCAGCTCCCGAGAGTGTACATTTAGATTAAGACATTTAAACATTCAACATTCATTTGGCTTGTAATACATTAACATAAACATAACCATAATAAAGTGCATTGGCAGATGTGCAGGCTTTAGAGTTTATTTGTGGAGTTCAGTAGGATGACAGCCCTGGGAAAGAAGCTGTTCCTAAATCTGGTCGTACGGGTGTGAATGCATCTGTAGCGCCTCCCAGATGGCAGGACGGCGAACAGACTGTGGCTGGAGTGGGTAGGGTCTTTGATGATGGTCCGTGACCTCCGTAAACAGCGTTTCTGGTATATGTGCTCTGTGGTCGGTAGCCGGGTGCCGGTAATGCGTTGGGCAGTTTTGACTACCCGCTGCAGGGCTTTCTGGTCATTGTAGCTACAGCTGCCATACCATACTGTGATACAGTTCGTCAGGATGCTCTCTATTGTGCAGCGGTAAAACTTAGAGAGGATCAGGGGTGAAAGGTTACATCCCTTCAGCCTCCTTAGGAAATATAGGTGCTGCTGGGCCTTCTTCACCAGAGAGGAGGTATTGAGGGACCAGGAGAGGTCTTCCGTGATGTGGACTCCGAGGAACTTAAAGCTGTCCACCCTTTCCACCACAGCCCCATGGATGTGGATGGGGGTGTGACTTCCGCCTTTAGACTTCCTGAAGTCCACAATGATTTCTTTGGTTTTCTTGATGTTAAGGGCCAGGTAGTTATCGGCGCACCACTTCACGAGATGCTAGACCTCCTCCCTGTAGGCTGACTCATCGTTGTTGGTGATCTGGCCTACTACCGTGGTATCATCTGCAAACTTGATGATGGTGTTGGAACCATTAACAGCCATACAGTCGTGGGTGAAGAGGGAGTAGAGGAGGGGGCTCAGCACACATCCTTGTGGGGCTCCCGTGTTCAGGGTCAGGGGGGGGGAAGTGTGGTTACCTAATTTGACAGACTGGGGTCTGTTTGTTAGGAAGTCCAGGGTCCAGTTGCAGAGGGAAGTGTTCAGGCCAAGAGTGTGGAGTTTGGTGGCCAGCTTGTTGGGGACGATAGTGTTGAATGCTGAGCTGTAGTCTATGAATAGCATTCTGATGTAGGTCTCTTTACCATCTAAGTGATTCAGTGCAGAGTGTAGAGCAGTTGTGATTGCATCCTCCGTTGATCTGTTTGCACGATAGGCAAATTAACAATACCGACGCTTTCTTGTCATCTGACACCTCATTTGCCTTGCAGTACACCTCTATTCGTTCGACATATGGAGTCCAATCTTCGACTTCATTGTCAAATGCGGTGATACTGCCACTCTTCGGCATTTTGGGTGTGGTTTAAAATGGCGTCTCCCAATGGCTTAAAATGGCGTCTCCCGCGCTTTCCTTCCTCCCCCGCTGTTGCCGATGCCGCTCCCGGAGGTTCTCGCGGCAATGGCGGCGCCCTGTAGGTTTCGCGCGCTTCTCCTGCGCTGCTACCAACGCTGCACTCGGCGGTCCTTGTGGCAATGGCAGCGCCTCGCGGGTTTCTGCGCATCTCTCTCTCCCTCTTGCCGACGCTGCTCGGCCCCTGAACACTGGCTGCGTCCTGTGCGCTCTGCCCTCTCTCTCTCTCCCCGTCGACGCTGCTCGGCCCTTTGCTGTGCCGCTCGGTCGGGCTCTAGCCCGCCGCCGTCCGGGAAGCGTCTGTGCACTACCTGTTGTCAGCCCGTTTCGCTGGACCACCTCGACTGGAAAGCCAAGCCTGGCTCTCGACAGCCTCCCCCGCAATTCTCGAGTCTCTGCTGGATGACTGGGCGGTTGCCCGTGGTCGACGCCTGAGTCTCTGGCCTTGACCTCCAATCCACTGATCTCCAGGAACGAATCCCCGGGAGGTGATGCAGATTTGCAGGTAGGTTCGAACCTGCCTCATCGCCAATGTTACGTCCATGTATAATAAGAAACGGACTGCGGAGAACGGTACAGCAGGTGTTTACTCAACGTAGCTCAAACTGCAACTGATCTGTACAGATTACTACTCAGTGTTATATACAGGTGTGGTCACTGCCGGTACGGCAGTATACATGAGCTGTAAAACATAGTCCCCCTCCTTAAAGGTATATACATTACATTACGGTGATCAGACAGTTGACTCTGGCCTATAAAAACGGTAGGGGAGCCGATGCACACCCACTCAAGGGAAAGGTGCATGAGGTAAAACCTGGACCGGGTAGGAAAGAGTGGCACCAGGAAGGGAATAACCCCCCCCAACACAAAGACGAATTGTTACGGGGGTGGGAAGGATGGTCACTGGCGGAAGGAGTGCAAGAACCCTTGGAAAGATAACAAGGGAAAGAATTCCAAAGCCCGAGCCCAAAAGGCAGGGGCAGGAATCCTTCCCGCAGAGGTTGAGTCACTTTTGGACACCATGAGGTCCTTATTGACTGGCCAGGGGAGAGTAGCAGCCGCTACCGATGCTCTGACCCCGTCAGCCCCATCCAACCCACAGCCCTGACTAGAGCCAGTGCAGCCTGTTTACCTGTGTTCTCTCCGATACGATGAATGGAAAAGACCCCTCCTGGAGATGGAGGTAGAAAAGGTGACGGGGACCTATCTGTTAGGCACGGGGGCATCCTGCACCGTGGTCTACTCAGCTAACCCCACCACCTCGCCTCTATCTAATGGGGTCCCATACAGTCTGTCGGGGTTCACAGGCAAAGAACAGGCTGGCTCGTTTTCCATCCCGCTTGCCATTCGTTTAGGACCGCTCCGCTCTAAGTGGACCTGTGTCCTGATGAAATGGGAAGTGGAGGGTGGAAGAGGGGTCCTGGGAGCCAACTTTATTGTAGGCCACGGGATCCTAGTAGATTTGAGAAATCATTGCCTATGGGGGGGCAGGTAAAGGAAAGAACGGTGAGGTAGTAGTGATCCCAGGAAAGGAAGGGAAGGGGACCCTGTGCACCATGAAGCCCAAAGAGGGTTATAACCTCGAGCTTATGGTCAGTAACACCCCACAGGATTTCCAGGCATTTGTGCAGGCCCACCTGGCCACTTTTGCCACGCACAAACACGACTGCGGGAGGGTCAAAGGGTTTGAGGTCAGCGTAGACGGGGACCCGAATACAGAAACAGTGGCCTAGAAATTCGGTTGGTTTCGCCAGCGATTAGCGCCTAAAGAGCCCGAGATTTGTGGCGTTACCCAATTTTCGGACGTGCGCAGTGATCCTAGCGCATCCTGCCATATTGAGTAGCCTGTTAGTGCCGGTGCTAAGTCTTTGCGCCTGCTCGCGGGCACAGCCAGATAATGACGTCATTTCATTGTGCAACGCCTTTTTGGCGCCCCGTACCGGAAATTCAGTGGCGCCCCCCTCCGTTCCGCCTGGCGCTATTAGTGACAGGTGGATGGAACGTTACCAGGTCCTTCTCGGACTCGGGGTGCGCTCTTTAAAGGGGACAGCACTAGTATAAAAGCGGCAGCCATTTGGCCTGGTCATACTGCTCGCTGCTGGAGAGAGTTGCAGACCTTCAGTTACATAGACTTTTTCTTATTGAGCCAGAGGAGCCTTGGGACCTTCAGCCCTGTCCAGAACAGTTGGATCCAGAAAGCTGACTGCGTCTTACTCGTCGGCCAGAATAATGGGAGCTGCTTTGGAGGGGAACGTCATCCTGGCTGAACAACTGGCAAGGGCACAGAGATGGAGGGAGAGAGGGCCGGGATTGGCCAGAAGGAGGAGGGCCAATGGACGTCGCCGAATCCGACCATACGCTGCCAGGGTTTTCAGGCAGCAGGTCTCCTACCTTACCATGTCGGAGGAGCAGTGTCTGCAAAGGCTCAGATTTGGTAAGGATGTTGTCACTGAGCTGTGCCACCTGCTTGCTCAGGATCTGCAGCCGCGGTTACGGTGCAGGACCTCTCTGTCGGTGGCCGTGAAAGTCACTGTTGCGCTCAACTTTTACGCCAGCGGATCGTTTCAGGCAGCAGCTGGGGACACATCAAATATCTCTCAATTTGCAGTGCATTGCTGCATCCGGCAAGTGACAGCTGCCCTCTACAAAAGGAGGCGCGATTTAATCACCTTCCCTGTGACCCTGGAGAAGCAGGGGGAGCGCGCCTAGGGCTTCGCAGCTATTGCGGACTTCCCCATGGTGCAGAGGGCCATTGATTGCACACATGTGGCTTTGCGGGCACCATTACAGAATCCGGAGGAGTTCCGTAACCGAAAGGGGTTCCACTCCCTTAATGTGCAGCTGGTCTGTGATCACCGGCAGATTATCATGGCGGTGAACGCACAATTCCCTGGCAGCAGCCATGACGCATTCATCCTGCGGCAGACCTCAGTGGCTGACCTTTTTGAGGCCCCAGCTCACCCACTAGGCTGGCTTCTGGGCGACAAGGGCTATCCTCTCTGCCCATGGCTCATGACCCCGCTCCGTTTGCCCAGCACCCCGGCAGAAGAACATTAAATAACAGCCATCAGGCCACCAGGAACATTGTGGAGCACACAATTGGTGTGCTGAAGCAGCGTTTCCGTTGTCTAGACCATTCGGGGGGCGCCCTACAGTACTCGCCGGAGCATGTGGTGCACATCGTTGTTGTCTGCTGCATGCTCCACAACCTGGCCATTCGACGCACCCAGCCAATGCCAGCTGACCCTCAAGGTCCAGCAGAGCAGGCGGACGAGGAGGAGGAGGAGGAGGAGGAGCATGCGGGCGAGGAGGATCAGGAGGAGGAGGAGAGGAAGATGGGAGGGCTCCAGAAACTGGAAGGGCCGTTCGTCAGAGGCTCATAAGGACTCGGTTCTAGGCCCCTCGGACGGAATGGTGGCTGTGATTCGGACAGCGCCCTCCGGTTCGCTGTAAGCCTATGAAGGCCTCAATGATTGTAAATAGTGTACAGCTCGATTGTAAATAAAAAGTTTTCTTTATTTTCAAACAAGTGCTTCCTTCCAGCATGACAACGTAATGGTAACAGAAATCATAACTAACACACTAACAGATAACTGTCTGGCAACCCAGCGAAACTAACCAAACCATAACAAACAAACACAGCAGGTGTGGACGGCCTATAATCCGGAAAAAGAGACATCTTAGCACCTCCCTCTACTGGTGACCCCTTGAGGGAGACCGACTCCTCTTACGAGGTCGGCCCCTTCCCTCCCTGCAGCTCCTCCGTAATTGGACCCCACTGGCTGCATCAAGGCTGGGGGATGCCTGCTGAGTGTCTGGAAGCGCTGAAGCCCCTGAGGGACGCCTGGACGACCTCTGGGCTTGGAGGTCCCGCAAGCAGGCTGCTCCAACTGGGCATGTCTACTAGCAGTCTGCCGCGCAGGTGGTGGCAGCTGCTCTGCTGACGTGCCAGCGGTGGCATCAGGACTGCTCACATGCAGAGAGAGGACAGCTGCACCGTGGTCAGCCGAAACACTAGCACTCTGACAGGGCCGCACAGGACCATACGCCACAATCGACTGCTCCACAGATTCATGGCCTGCTGTGGTGCTGCAAGGGCCTGGGGTGATCTTGCCTGATGCAGCTAGGGTGGCAGCAGAGAGTGTTCGCGTGGCCTCAATTTGCGTGTGGACGAGGCCAGCAAGTGACTGCGTGGCAGCAGTGAGGACCTGCATGGCAGGTGCCAGTGCTTCGGAAAAGCCATGGACAGTCCTTTCCACTGCTTCGGACAAGGCCGGAACACTCCTTTCCACTGCCTCGGACAAGGCATGGACAGGCCTTTCCACTGCCTCGGACAAGCCCTGGACAGACGTTTCCACTGCCTCGGACAAGCCCTGGACAGACCTTTCCACTGCATCGGACAAGCCCTGGACAGACCTTTCCATTGCTGGGCCGAAGCCCTGGACAGTCCTTTCCATTGCTGCCCCAAAGTCCAGCACACTCTTTGCCAGTGTGTTGATCGACTCAGGCATCCTCCCCACTGCAGCCATCAGCTCAGTGTGCCTGAGCCGGGCCTGGGTGCTCATCTCGGCAAGGCTACGCACCTCCTCTGCACTCTGTGCAGCAGTCATGGTGGCCTGCCTCGCCCTCCGGGGAGACGGCCCCCGAGCGTCCCTACCCCCCGCGCGTTGCTGCAGGCCGCTGGTTCCTGCAACTGGCTCCTCATCAGAGCGCCCCCCCTCCCCTCAAGGGAACTACTATCCCCAGTCTCCAGATGCGGTGGCTCCCCTGAGGCTGGCATGGATGGTCCGGCTTTCTCCTGGTCGTCGCCTCCGGAGGCACTGGCACTGGCAGCTTGAGGGGCCGGCTCCCGAGCTGGTGATGCAGCATCTGAAAGCAGCGAGGTTGAAGAGTGGCTTTAGCAAAAGGACAGTTTGGCAGCAAGGGATGCAACAGTGCGGCAATGCTATGACATGGCTCCACATTGAGAAAGCATGCTGGCGGGGGAAACAACGGGAAGGTGACAGCTGTAATAGTAGACAACCTTACCATCGCTGTGGACAATGGGGTCGGCAGCTGCAGTGGTGACAGGACCACTCAGACGTCCTCCCACAATCTGGTGGACTCTCTCCTCGAGATCCGTCAGAGGCTCCAGTTGAGGACGGCCTCCTCCGGTGCGAAGCTGCTCCTTGCGGTTTCTCGCCAGCTTGGCCTGCAGGGCAAAGGACGGGAAGTGATGTTACATGATGCCCTGAATGATGATCTCATGCCCCCCATGGTGGAACAGCCCTTACATGATGCCCTGGGTTATCATCTCATGCCCCCCATGGTGGAACAGCCCTTACATGATGCCCTGGGTTATCATCTCATGCCACCCATGGTGGACCAGCCCTTACATGATGCCCTGAGTCAAATGTGCATGTGTGTGACCAGAAAGGGCCATGGGTGCTTGCTGGCAGATGGCCAGTGAGGCATAGCACATCCTGTAGCCATAAAGTCAGGTGCTAATGGAGGGATGCATAAGTTTACATTAACTCCACTCACCCTCACAACCCAAGTGAGGTCATTGAATTTCTTCCTGCACTGCACAGGGCTCCTGGTCGCCATGCTGCTGGAATTGACCCTCTGAGAAACATCCCTCCAAGCTCGTCGGTAGTCCTTATGATTAGGCCTCCTGCCATTGTCGGGGTAGAGGACATCTCGCCGGCGCTCCACTGCGGCCAACAATTCCTCCAGAGACTCATTGGTGAAGCGCTCTGCTCTCTGCCTCACCCTCTCCATATGCTCCAAGTTTTTTGCGCCAGAGAAGGGCCTGCGCCGATTTGCAGGCCTACAAGGTGCAGAGTGTGGCTGCTGGAGCTGCCTGACCCACCCCTTTAAGAGCTTGCCGGTGCCTGGAAGTCTCGAGGTCATGGGTAATTGAGAGCACCTGCACTGCGGCTGGATGCCCCGATATTGGGTTGCGCCGGCATGTTAGCGCCTTAGGTGCCCCGTGTAACGCCTGAACTCGCGCCTCAATCACCTTTGGGGCGCTGCAACCCAATATAGCATGAGGTGTCGATAAGTTGCGTCTGGCTATAAAATTTGCACTTCGCCAATTCTAACGCCCCAAGCGGGGCTATACCCAATTTCTAGGCCAGTATAACTTCCCCAGGGAAGCAGAGCCAGACATGGAAGCAGCCATGTCCTATTTAGTACAGCAGGGAGTGCTGAGACCGATAGTCGCCTACGTGAATTCTCCACTGTGGCCGGTTAGAAAGCCGGACAATTCCTGAAGGGCCACGGTGGACTTTCGGGTGCTCAATAGTAACATCCCAGCCTGTGCACCTAAAGTAGCAGCAGCTGCCGACCTGATAGGAAGTATTCCAGCATCCGCGACCACTTTCACAGTGCTGGATATTTCCAATGGGTTTTGGTCCATCCCTGTAAGGAAGGAGGATCAGTACAAGCTTGCCTTTAAGTTTAAAGGGCAACAGTACATGTGGAGCTGCTTGCCTCAGGGTTTCCATAAAAGCCCCAGCATTTTCCATCAGTGCATGGTAAACAGTTTAAGGGAGTTCAGCCAGCCCAGACAGTTGGTACAATATGTGGATGACCTGCTTCTCTTCACCGATTCGAGAGAGGAGCATGGCCCACTATTGGCCGAACTGCTGGAGTTGCTTGGTCAGAAGGGTTTTAAGGTAAACCCCAAGAAAGCGCAGATCGGCCAGCAGGAGGTGAAATTCCTAGGCCTGACCGTGCGCGCTGGAGAAAGGGCCATAGATAAGGCTAGGAGAGAAGTGGTACAAGACTTACCGGTCCCCAACACAGTGACGGGTGTGAGGTCGTTTCTAGGGCTAACCGGGTACTGCAGGGACTTTATTGAGGACTATGCAGCCACAGCGGCCCCTCTGCACCGACTCCTACACAAGGGAGTGGAGTGGCTTTGGGGTGAGGGTTGCCAGGCAGCATTTGTCAGGCTCAAGAAAGACTTGCAGACCGCACCAGCTCTAGGGGCAATGGATGGGGGGAAAGGGTTTTTCCTGGAGATAGCAACCAGCGGGGACAGCCTGAGTGCTGTGTTGCTCCAAGAGCGGCACGGCAGGCTGAGGCCGTTGGTCTACTCCTCCCGGATACTCACGGATGTGGAGAGGAGCTACTCCAACTGTGAACGGCAATTCTTGGCCATACATTGGGCTGTGAAAAGATCATTGATCTTCACAGGCACCTCTCCCATCACCCTCCTCACCCATCACACACCCACGCAGATGCTTCTGGATGGGAGGATTAAGGATGGAACAGTGAGCAGTGCCCGCATTGCCCGCATTGCCCGCTGCACCTTGCTCCTCTCACAGATGGATCTTAGGGTGAAGGGTCTCTGCGAGCCAAAGCTCGCAGCCAACCTGGTATATCCTGGAACAGCCCACCGGTGTTCCATAGAAGGGGTTTGTAATGATACCAGCAAATAGAGATGGTATTTGCCTGTTTGATTATGATGCCTTACCAGCATGTTTGCATGTATTGATTGCTTGTGCCTGACCAGCAGAGGGCATGTGACAGAGACAAGCAAGGCAGTTTAGTTTAGTTTCAGTTTCGTTCTAGATGCATCACTAGCATGATGTCTCCTGTAAATGCTGTTAAAAGAGTTGAACAAGCTTTAGATTAAAAGACATTCTCTTTCATAAATGTCTCATCATTGAACCCACAAAGAAATCAATACAGGGTTTGGGATGTGAACATAGGTTTACGGGCCGGGATACATCCCACAGGCCGCGAGATCTATGTAGACGGTTCCAGCACGTTATCTGCTGGCAAGCGTCTCACGGGGTGTGGAGTTTACGACCCATCGGCAAACATTGCCCTGGCATTAAGCTCCCCAGCACCATGAACGCCCAGCAGGCTGAACTGTCTGTGGTAGTGTACGTCGTTACACACCCCAAAATCTTCCCCACCCCCTACACGATTTGCTCGGACAGCATGTTCACGTGCAATTCGTGTACGGAGTACCTGGCCACCTGGTCCCGTCGCGGATACACCTCCGCCGACGGGAGACGCCTCACATTAAAGCCCCTGCTGGAAAAGATCCTGGCAACAGTGGGGGAGGAAGGGGAGGTTTTCATCCATAGGGTGAAGGCCTATTCCTCCACAGAACCCCGCGGCCAAGGCAACCAGCAGGCTGACTTGCTCACCAAGGAGGGTGCCCGCACAGGCACTTTCTGGGACCCATTTGGTCGAGACCCATGGCGGCAATCAGAGGTAGGGACGGGGCCCAAGGGAGTGTAGGGGTAGCGTTAGCCCCGGACTTTAAGATGGTCCAAGCCCAAGACCCCGTCCTCAAAGCAGTCCTCAATGCAGTAACTGAGGGAAAAAGGGTAGAGGGTCCGTACGGCACAGCAACCCTCTCCGTACAAGAGGGCATGCTGTTCCGGGGGGAACACTGGGTTGTGCCACAGCAACACCGGAGGGAATTCCTTCAACTGGCCCATGAGGGCCCAGGAGCGGGACACCCCGGGCCTGAGACCACCTGGCAGCGGGTGGAACAGGCGGGATGGTGGCCGGGACTCAGGGAAGATGTCCGCGAGTTCTGTGCAGGCTGTCTTGTGTGCGCTGCTAACAACCCTGACCCCCCATAAAAGGAAGGTACCCATGGGACATGTCCGGAGGCTAGAGGGACCATGGCAGTCGATACAAGTCGACTGCATCGGGCCCCTACCCACCGCCCAGGGAGGCTATAAGTACTGCCTAGTCCTGGTGGACGTGTTCACCAAATGGGTAGAGGCCTTTCCCTGTAGACCAGCCACAGCTCTGGGTACTGCCAGGATCCTGGTCTGGGAAGTGTTCTCGCGTTGGGGACTTCCACAGTATATGGAGTCCGATCAAGGGAGTCACTTCACCGGACAGGTTATGCAGAATACCCTTATGCTGCTAGGCATCGAGGGGAAATGGCACGTGGCCCACAACCCGCAGTCATCAGGGATTGTGGAAAGAATGAATAAGACCCTAAAAGAATGGTTGAGGAAGGAAACGGTGGACTCACACCGTAAGTGGGCCGAGGTCCTACCGTTGGTTCTGATGGGGATCCGGGCCAGCCAGTCTAAATGCACGGGGTTCTCCCCGTTCAAACTAATGACCGGCAGGGTTATGCGGACCCCCACCCATGTACTAGCCCCAGTGCTCACGGAGGGTCAGCTCAGGGAGGTAAACTGGGACAGGTTCGCCCGAAACCTCTTTGAGCACCTGAAGCATGTCCATGAGCAGGCGGCTGGGAACATGGGAAAGCAGCATCGGAGTAACCGATTGCTGCTCGAACCCCGAAAGCACCACGAGTGGGAGGTAGGAGATCAGGTAATGGTGAGAAACTATGCCTGAGTAGGGAGTTTGGAACCATTATACATGGGGCCCTACAGCATTGTAGATAAAGTTAGCCCCATGGTATACGCCGTTAAGATGCCTCGGCGCACAAAATGGTTTCATATCAACCAGTGCAAGCTGTTTAGACCTGAGAGGGGAAAACAGCCAGTTGGGGTAAGGTCTGAGGATAAACATCCTCAGCCTGCAGCAGGAGCGAGTCCACAGACTGCACAGGCAGGCGCTTTGGCTTGCTTAAAGGGAGGGGCCATCCCGCCCATCGATTGGGACACTCCCCCACTCTTCTGGGATCCAGATGAGGAGGGGCCCGAGGGCGAAAACCCTGCCCCTAACCCAGCCATGGGACCTGGGGGCGGAGACTCTCAGCTTGCAGCAACAGGCTGCGAAGAGTTACCTGCCCCTAGCCCAGGTTCGGGAGAGGTCAAGCCTGAGGGAGCGGCGGTGCGGGTTAAAGGCCCATCAGCCAAAAAAGTTCCATCCTCCAAAGTCCCTAGAAGGTCCCCGCGGACGCCCCAGCCGAGAAAGCCATGGTCACCAGCTCTCCAGTTACCAAGGGCAGCCCCTCGAGTTAGGGGGAGGTCCGAGAACAGAGGTCCCCAGCCAGCAGCCACGGGCTGCGAGGGACCAACAGTGCAGGATGGTGTGGCCACGCCGGAGGAAACGATGTGCCGCAGTCCAACCAGGAATTAGCCTGGCCGCCCGGAGACGGTCGGCGGATGTATATAGTTTAGGAAATGTATGTTTATAATTTTAGGTTAGATATTTAGATTAAGTTTGGGTGTTTTAGCTTAAGTTAAGTAAGGTGATGGGTAGTTTTTAATTAAGTAAGTAATCTGCTAAGAGTGTGTGTATTTGAGTCGAGGCCGCAAGGCTCGATTATGCTTCACCCAAGCCAGAGAATCTCTTGGGGACCTGGCTGCATGTTTTTGTATCTGTTGCAGAGAGAGTTTCAGGATGAAGGGGATCGTAATCCTACTCACCCTGATGGGACTGAGCCTGGGACGGAGGGGTGACATAGAGGACTCCCACATCTATGGGTGCTCCGGAGATAGAGCGCCGATAGCAACCGACGGAAGCAGCGAACGGGATGCAGAGGAGACCGCCGTCTACATCCACGAGGGAAGGTGGCCAGGGTGGCTGGGGTCCAATTCGTCTCAGTACTCCAGCCAGACCGGGTTCACGTACGGGGAGGCCTCCCTCCTGTGCCCCAGGGTACGTGTCGTTACCACAAGGGTCAGCGTCACCGTAGGGAAGCGTGTATGTTTAACGTGCAAGGGACACATTCCTCTGGATAGGTGGTGGTGGCTCAGAAAGCTGAGCAAAGATATGAGGAACCCCGCAGTCGAGTGGGAACGGTTGGGGAACAACACCCACCGGATGATTACAGGGACTCATGGAGGATTAAGCTTGTGTTGGGACAAGTGGTGGGAACCGGATCAAAGGGTTTACATCTGTATGTGGGGGTGAGAGGGGGTCTGTCCCTCAGGCATATCCATAATTTTCCACCGACAGTGGCAAGACACCGGGGAGGGGATGAAATGAGATACCAGCCTGAAGGCGTGCGCGGTCCCATACTCCCCGATCCCAGTCAATGCCACTGAGCTTGTTACCCGCCCTCGAAAGCCCCTGCCCATGGCGCAGGCAGCGTGGTTACCCAGGGAGGGGTGCCCCACCACCACCAAGGGACCAGGGAATGGGTTGGTACTAGTGCCTACCGACCAGATGCTGGACCGGGGGTACACTACGCGGAAGCCTCCGTGATTTTAAATCTCACCGAGGTACATTTGCCGGAGTGGTGTCCCAAAGAAACAGAGCAGCTATACCAGGCCCTATTAAAGGACATGTTCAAGAAGTTTTATGAGTTCGATTTCGCCCATATTGACAAAACTGAACTGTACACCACACACCACGAGGTTTTGGGTAATGCAGGGAGACAAAGAAGGGGAGTATGGAATTATGTTTTTACTGCGTTTAATACTGGGTCCTCTGTCATCAACAGTTTGGATGACATAGAGCTGCAGACCCAGATAAACGGTTTAAAAACACAGTTAAAGAAGATATTAATGGATGAGAACCAGGTAGTGGGCTCGGAGTTACATGAGGACCAGGCCATGATGATCCATTTAAAGGAGATTATAGCGGAGCTGGAGAAACACGCAAAGATGATAAATGCCCTCATAAGGGAGGACAGAAATGCTTCTGACCAGGCTGCGCAGAATGAGGTGTGCGTGCTATACGGGGCATGGTTGCTGGGTGAAGGCCGCAGTAATCTGGAGGATTTAAAACAGGGTTTAGTCCCCTCCTGGTTCAGCAACAAGCACCTCGGAGCCCTCCATCCATTTGAGAATGCATTAAGCCCGTGCCAACTCCGGCTAGCTTCCGAAGCCTACCCAATCCCAGTGGATTGTGGACAGTCCAACCACATGATCATGGGAGTAGTAGTTAGGATGCTGGTCATGGGTAGGACAGCCCGACCTGCGCCGGTATATAGGGTTGAGAACATTGGAGTCATTCAAGGGGGTGCGCACATTCGTTTCACAGCGGTCCCGCCTTACGTCATAAAGTGGGAGCATGCTATGACAGGTACTGACCTCTCAGGGTGCCGGAGCTGGGGAGCACACATAATCCTGTGTCCCCAGCACTTGAATGCCCATTCAAAACCGCAGTGCGGGTTCAGAGCTGCTGGCGCGAAACCTATAAATTGTACCATGGAGGCAATGGCACAAGGCCAATTTCCCCCACAGGTAGCATATATAGGAGGTGAGGCACATTGTGTCACCACAGGTGCGTCCCACTACCAGCATGGACAGCATAGCTGGTGTCCGGTCAGTGACAGCAGTTTCTGTTTTAAGCCCGAGGCAGAAGTTCAAGTGGCCCAGGAGCGAATTGTCCCCATTCCTGAACCCTCCACTGTTCACCTCACTGTAAAAGAGAATTTTACCAACTTGCAAAAGTATGTGGCGCACTTTGGCTATGAAATTCCCCCTCTCCCTGAACACCTTACCAAAATACTCAAAGCCGTTATAGTTTCACAGAAACATTTTTACACTGTAGAGCAGCAAACAGTAGGGATATGGACTAAGATATTGGATATTGTGATTCCACCCTGGTGGGACATTTTCAATAACATAGAGGTCCCTTCATGGATCAGACTGGCTTCCCACATTCTCGTGGTTTGCCAGTTAGGGATAGTGTTGTATCTAGTCTGCATTCAGTGCAAGGGAAAAGGTCATAAGAACATAAGAACATACAAAATAGGAGCAGGAGTAGGCCAATTGGCCCCTCGAGCCTGCTCCGCCATTCAATAAGATAATGGCTGATCTGATCCTAACCTCAAATCTACTTCCACTCTCCATCCCACCCGAACCCATGTGATCTCCCGGGAGAGGCGAAAAACCAGATAAAGAACCCAATGGCCAATTTGGGAGAAAAAATCTGGGAAATTCCTCTCCGACCCATCTAGGCGATCAAAACTCGTCCAGGAGATCACTCTGTCCCTGTATTTCCTGCAGTACTTACCTTCTGTAAAAGGTGATCTCCACCCCAGCCAGGAACAGGCCCAATTTACTCTTGAAGGACTCCTAGCTGGCAGCCTGTTCCCGAGGTCTCCACTAATCCCTGTGAATAGAAACATCTCCTGAAACCTAACACAGAATTAGAACACAAGAAGTAGGAGCAGGACCAGGCTACACGGCCCCTGGGCCCACTCCGCCACCCACAGGGCCATGACCAATCCAAACCTAGACTCATGTCCAATTTCCTGCCCGCTCCCCGTAACCCCTAATTCCCTTTACTTCTAGGAAACTGTCTATTTCCGTTTTAAATTTATTTAATGATGTAGCTTCCACAGCTTTCTGGGGCAACAAATTCCACAGACCTACTACCCTCTAAGTGAAGAAGTTTCTCCTCATCTCAGTTTTGAAAGAGCAGCCCCTTATTTTAAGATCATGGCCCCTAGTTCTAGTTTCACCCATCATTGGGAACATCCTCACCGCATCCACCTGATCAAGCCCCTTCACAATCTTATATGTTTCAATAAGATCACCTCTCATTCTTCTGAACTCCAATGAGTAGAGTCCCAATCTACTCAACCTCTCCTCATATGTCCACCCCCTCATCCCCGGGATTAACCGAGTGAACCTTCTTTGTACTGCCTCGAGAGCAAGTATGTCTTTTCTTAAGTACGGACACCAAAACTGTATGCAGTATTCCAGGTGCGGTCTCACCAATACCTTGTACAACTGAAGCAATACCTCCCTGTTATTATATTCTATCCCCCTAGCAATAAAAGCCAACATTCCATTGGCCTTCTTGATCACCTGCTGCACCTGCATACTAACTTTTTGTGTTTCGTGCACCAAGACCCCCAAATCCCTTTGTACTGCAGTACTTTCCAGTTGTTAGAATTCCGAAACCAGAGGACCTGAAAGGAACATTATGTGAAGGTGGAGGGAGATACACCTGTTTGAGTTTTTCCCTGTATTTTTGATTAAAGATTGTTGTTTTTTGTGTTTTGTTATTTTTAATAAAGGTTTTGCGACGCGTTGTTAATAAAGGTGTATGTGTACCAAGTAGTGCAGGGGTGTTGGTCCCCTCCATGCTTGGATGTGTGTAAAAGACTGTAATTATTTTATGTATACTTATGTACACTACATTTTCGCGGACTGGGAAGTGCATGTGTCGTGGGTATATTAGGTAGGCAGTTACAGGGGAAGGTTGACTATGGAGGGTCAGAAATTTTGCTCACCTTGAAAGGATGATACTTCAAGCAAGTTTTAGTATCACAGGGGGAGTGTAAGATTTGCAAAATTCCCACATTCCCCCGAGGTTATTAATAAAAGGGACCCTGCATGGACAATTTAAAAAGGGTATCCAAAAGATGGCATCCGCACCTCATGACCTAAAGCCTGTAAGATTTTAAAAGCTTGGACTCTGTAGCACAGAACAGGCAGTTTCGGGAAATCAAAACTTAAAATGCATGCCTGTGAAAAGGACTTTGGGCTAGATTTTCAGTATAGACAGTTTTGGGGCGCTAAGCTTAGCGCCCGCCCGAAGTTATCGCCCGCCCCAAAGTAGCGCCCCGTTGCCGGAAATTCAGTGGCTTCGCCCTAAGAGGTTGGTGGAGCGCTAAAAGAGGCGTTCCACTAGTATCTTTAGGCGCTAAGCCGGCGGTGGAGAGCGCAACACCCGAGCTCGGGCGCAGCGCACGGCAGACACTCTGGTGCCAGTGAGCTCTTAAAGGGGAAGGGTGCATGTATTTTTTTCAAATGCAAAGTCTGGGGAGAAAAGAGGAGGAGGAGGAGGAGGAGGAGGAGGAGGAGGAGGAGGAGGAGGAGGAGGAGGAGGAGGAGGAGGAGGAGGAGGAGGAGGAGGAGGAGGAGGAATAATGATTGGTGCCCGGAAACATAAATAGACCGTTCAGAACAACACACAGCTTACTTCCACACAACACATGCAGAGTGCCTTTTGTACGAGTGCCCTTTAATTTGCGCTCCCCAGGGTGTGTTGCGTTCCATTTTACAAACGCTCTGGACGCCAGGCGCACAATGGGGCGGTCCGACTGAAGTTTGGATTCGGGGCGGCCAAAGGGCGTTGCACGAGGATGTGACGTCATTTTCTGCGCGCGCATCCGGGCGGCCGCTAAACTTTGCGCCGGCGCTAACGGGCAACTTAATTTGGGGCGGGGCGCAAACTGCGCTGCGCCCAGGCGCTACACGCATAGCGCCCGAAAATCACTTCTCTTAAGGCGCTAACTGCTGGCGCAAGCAACTGAAAATCTAGCCCTTTGTGTTTGAAAAAACCCAGACAGCTAAGCAAACATTGAATATGCATTTCGTCAGATTGGAACCGATCAACCCAGTTAGGCCTAAGCGCAAGGCCATTAGTTTGTCCGCATAAATAATCGGAAACAGCTTATGGAAGCCATCAAGGCTGCACAGGCTGATTAAAATGCATTAATGACAATACAGCCCGGACATCGGGCCATTAGGTGCGATAAACGGCCATCTAATACCAGTTAGTTTAGATTGGTATAATCATTTAAAACAGCCCGCCAAAAGTGAAACAATGAACTGACCTGATTTGGCGCGCAGATAAGGGCCATCGAAAGGAGTATAACTGTAGGCCCTCAGTAGCAATCGCCCCTTGACTCTTACGCTTGACTCTTGCCCTCGTGGCTCTTGCCCTTTTTCCCTCCCACGCTTGCCGCCTGGCCACTGCCCGTGTCTTTCCGAATCCATCAGGGATGCCCGGCATCGCACCAGGCGAACATGGGCAAACCAGGCCAGACGAGGCGGGACGAGACGAGGCGAGATGAGATGAGACGAGATGAGAGGAGATGAGATGAGATGAGATGAGATGAGATGAGCCAAATTGGAAGAAGATTAAAGAACGCTTCGAATAATCGGGCCTTCAATCCAGCCGACCTATGGTTATCTTCATGTAAACTCCAGCTGCTGCCGTCCGAGGAAGAAGAACCATCATCCCTGCGAGGTAAAGTACCCAAGCAAAGACTTTAACCTCGGGGTACTTTACATGGACGACGCCCTTGCAGCGCCCTGAGACCACGTGACGACGGCAGGCCCCAGAGAGCACAAAGAGCGAACCCCAAACCCCACAACCGTTTGAACTCTGCAGATTTTGACTCGGTGAGCATGAATTCCTGGCCCCTCATAGCTTAATCTAGTTAGGTATAGGGGTGGGATAAGGATAATGGGATTGTTAATGTAGTTTGTTTTCCCTCGATGTGCCGTGTGTTCCCCATTCCCATTTGAGTGTATTTTCTTTTTGATAAGCCTGTAACTACATAGTGATTTTCTCAGTATTTGTAATTCTTATCATCGTTGTAATAAAGTTCACGGTTTTCTTGTACTAAACCAATTGTCTACCCATTTTTCTGTATCGCCGCCTGCACCTAAGTCCGGTGTCTAGAACCCAGGGGTGTGGGAGCGATTCGAACCGCTCACAGGCAGTCAGGGGCATAACTGACTGGCTACACGCCACCCCCTACATTGCCTTCCGCCATGCTTTTGGGATGCATCCGGATTCTATGGTTTTGATGTACGGTTTCGCCAGCCATTGAAGTCCCCCATGGCCTAGTTGATGAAGAAACTCCAGAGGAAACCATCTCCATCATCCACAGTTTGCCTTCCCCTTCTTCATTGCAGCTAAACCCTCCTTCAGTTCGTCTATGCTGATGGCGGTAGGGTCTTGTGGAGAGATTGAGGTCATTGTCCGGTGTAGTTGACGACGGATTTCTTGCTTAGTGTTTTTGGCAAGCAATCCTTTTGTGCTCTCTCCAGCAGTTTGGAGGCTATGGAGTTGTACCAGACTTTTGTACCAGACAGGTTGGGTGATTGGGCAGAAGCATGGCAGATGCAGTATAATGTGGATAAATGCGAGGTTATCCACTTTGGTGGCAAAAACAGGAAGGCAGATTATTACCTGAACGGCAATAGATTGGGAGAAGGGGAAGTGCAACGAGACCTGGGTGTCCTTGTGCACCAGTCGCTGAAGGTAAGCATGCAGGTACAGCAGACGGTTAAGAAGGCAAATGGTATGTTGGCCTTCATAGCAAGAGGGTTCGAGTACAGGAACAAGGATGCCTTGCTGCAGTTGTACATGGCCTTGGTGAGACCGCACCTTGAGTATTGTGTGCACTTTTGGTCGCCTTATCTGAGGAAGGATGTTCTTGCCATGGAGGGAGTGCAGCGAAGATTCACCAGACTGATACCTGGAATGGCAGGAATGACGTATGAGGAGAGATTAGGTTGATTGGGCTTATACTCGCTGGAGTTTAGAAGAATGAGAGGGGATCCCATTGAAACATATAAAATTCTAACAGGACTAGACAGACTAGATGCAGGAAGGATGTTCCCGATGGCCAGGGAGTCCAGAACCAGGGGTCACAGACTAAGGATAAGGGGTAAGCCATTTAGGACAGAGATGAGGAGGAATTTTTTCACCCAGAGAGTGGTGAACCTGTGGAATTCTGTACCACAGAAGGCAGTGGAGGCCAATTCATTAAATATATTCAAGAAGGATTTAGATATATTTCTTAAGGCTAAAGGGATCAAGGGATATGGGGAGATGGCAGGGACAGGGTATTGAATTTGTATGATCAGCCATGATCGCATTGAATGGCGGAGCAGGCTCGAGGGGCCGAATGGCCTACTCCTGCTCCTATCTTCTATGTTTCTATGTTTTGAGTTCCGATATTCTGTCAGATTAGTGACTCCAAGGTATCGTAGTAGAGGCCAGGCATGGCGACTAGAGTGTGTGAAGTCCAAACCTTCAGCAAACTCAATCCACCGCTGGCATCTGGATGTGTTTAGAGATGTGAATAGGGCCTTTGCAACCTGTGGGCTTCCCAACTGGTTGTACTGGCGGAAAAGGTCCTGGGTGTCTTTTGTTCTGCAGGGAGGGTGTTCTTCCCAGAGGCCCCAGGGAATACTCTTCTTGGCGGTGGCAGTAAGGATGGACGGTATGTGGCCACCAGATGGAGACAAAGTCCCCCTCTCACTCCAATTCAGGTGAAGGCCACACCCACCTCCAACACACCTGAGGCAAATCTACCCATTAGCTCAAAAGTTCAAAAGGCAAACTAGTGCATCCCTTCAGGGCCAGTGCCTGAGGAGAGGGCAGGGCAGGGCAGGGCAGGGCAGGGCAGGGCAGGGCAGGGCAGGGCAGGGCAGGGCAGGGCAGGGCAGGGCAGGGCAGGGCAGGGCAGGGCAGGGCAGGGCAGGGCAGGGCAGGGCATTCAGCTGCCACAGAGAGGTCTGCTGTTGAACCCGGGTGGAATAGATTGTTTAGTTCTGAGAGCTGGATGTGATCCCTGGACCGGCTGAGAATGATCCAGTGGTAAAGTAACCCTGGCTTATTGTTTTTTGGAGAAAACTGATTTAACGACAGCCTTCCTAACCACCCAGCACGGGTGATGGTTTTGTTCTTCATTTTTTTGAACATCGTATGTTTTTGGATTTTGACAGACGTGAACCTTTTTCCCCGTTTTCTAAAAATAAAACACAGCTAACCGCTGTATTTCATTTACCAATCTTGTGACTGTGCTTGTGTCCTCCATCCTGCATCAACACACCCTTCAGTCTAGGTGGTGGTTGATTACAATATGTACCCTTTTTAAATGGAGGTGAACTTGGGCTGCGTTTTAAAAATGGAGTTTGGAATTTTGGACTTTAAAAGGGACTGCCTGTTGGTTTCTGTGAAGATAGCAGGAACTGTCTGTCTTTTGGGATGTCATGGGACCTGCCTCAATGTTGACGTCATGAAAGGCAGGAGCCTTTTCATATTGGAACTTGAGATTTGGGGAAAACCACCTTTTGTCCATGGAGCCGGGATGTCTGGATGGACAATGAGGTTTGCAGGCCAAAAGTAACACCTCTGGACTCTTTCAATGAACGAGTAGTCAAGAACTTAACAAACAGTTAGCAATTTGAGAGCTGCTCATCTACAGTAAAGGCCTACCATTGTCTTCTTCAAGATGACCCGTTCAAAACAGAGACATCACCAGGTAAACCAACTAGCATCTCTGCGGCCATGGTAACCAGGAATCGGCCAGCAAGTTTTGTGTATTATACGAGGTATAAACATGCTGAACTTTGGGGATGCAGGGCTTTTTTGGCTTGCTTGCTTTTCTCTACCATCTGTAACAGGGTTCTCCGTGTAACCACGTGTCCGTCAACTCTCCAGGAATGCCCGAAGTGAGTGCCTCGCCGTTCCGCCTGAACGTAACACTCTAGGCCTCATCGCATGCCTCTGTTAGGCACGGTTTAGTCTCTGGAGTCGAACGGAGCTGGGACCGCGTGAATCAACGACAAGGGCTGGTAAGTATAACCAGCATACACCTCTAGAAATCCCCAGGACCGCCCGTGTGTTTTCCTGCTGAGGAAATGCAAGTGTCCAAGATGCAGGCTAACGTGTGTGTGTGTGTGAGGAGGTTTCCAAGTGTGGGTTCTGACCAAACCGGGAGAGGGGTTTAGTTAGAAGGGTTTTTCCATTATCTAGGCTTAGATTCTGGGAAGGGGTTGGTTCGGCGTAACCAACAGGGTGGGTATTTTAGTCTAAAGTTATAAGCCAGTGTCCACGGTCACCTACCCATTCTGCCGTAAGCGAGAGGAGTAGGAGTTGTCGTTTTTGTGAGTGTAATAAAAGGAATCGATCTTTGACCAACCTGAACCATTTCGTTTTGTGTGAATCATTTATAATCTATACATAGTAACTCCTTGGGTCCGAACTTGGGGGTTGTGGGTGTTAGAGATCCGTGTATCTTGATGTTGTGTCCTTCAATAATTAGACAAGAGACTGCAGGGAACAATCAACAGGTGTTTACTGAATGAGGGTTACTCTAAAACTAACTGAACAGATCCCTACTCAGGGTTTATATACAGGTGTGGTCACTGCCGGTACTACAGTATACAGGAGCTGTAAAAAGTAGTTCTCCCCTTAAAGGCACATACATTACAGGTGGGGCTTGTGGTTCGCGCTATAATTCGGAAGACCAACCAGGTGGCATCCAGTCACGACCGGGTTACACAGTAACCTTGCTGGGGACGCTGCGCATCGGGCATAGGAGAAGACCGATCTGGCCTTGGTCTCTCTCTCTGTGTGGGATTACCTGCTAATCGACGGGCTGGGCAGGGACTATTGGCATAAGCTCCTGCCGTCCAAGGGAAACAAACTCCCCGGTTGGAGTGTTGTGGCACGGGTCGACTCAAGGGAGAGTCATAGAAACACGGGGCATGCAAAAACACCCTACAGAAGAGTGAACAAGGGTGTCACAGAAGGAAAGTGGAAAGAAGAGGGGAGGGGAAGATGTGTTTGGTGGTTGGATCATGGAGGAAAATTATACCCCACATCTATATAATTCCTATCTGCATCATCACACTGGGTTATCAACAATATAATGTGAGAAAGTAAGGCACAAAAATGATCATGCAGCTCACTCTTTCCTCAAACTACTTGCAATTTATTCTATTATAGAGTCTATCCCACCTATTTACTCTCCTAAGGAAACCTGTACTGCAATATTCCCTGTTTGCCAAAGTTGATCAGTCAAAGCTTTGATATATCTATATCTATTCCTACATACCTCTCATTCAATCCCAACTAGTTTGCCTCCACAAACACTATCCCTATTCCCAACCAAACAGGACGCATTAGGCAGAATTTTCAGCTGTGTTATCCCATGTGAATGGGAGCAATCAATTAAGCTTGATCTCATCCCATAATTAGCTTGTTATATGTTTCCATTGGGAAAAATCGATGGCATAGGAAACTCCCACCAGAAAGAGACAGCAGCTCCATTAACATATTAAAACGAAGATTAGATGGTGTCATATAGAAGCCTCATTATTTATCAATTACCACACCAAACCTAAAGTCATTTATTAACACATTCATGTACAACAGGAATCCAGAATTGCTCGCCTGTAGTTAAGAAGTGTTTATTTAAAGGACCAAAGGAAGACGAACTACCAGTTTTGAAGGAACTGCGTTACCTTTTACCATGCTTTTTATTCACTTAGTTGTTAAGAAGACTTTGTGACAGTGCCCTATTTTACTTAAGTCCTCAATGTGGGAAATGGGTTTCATTATTAACTATTTTATGTTTTCAGGAGGGAGAGGAAGGCACGGAGCAACAGAGGGAGGCCAGGCAAGAGAAGTTGCACCATAAAAGAACAGTGCCTGCCCACCATGATCCTCTAATTTTCCAACACAGGCAGGGGTGCAATCAGCCTGATTTGCCAGAGGAATTCTGGGTTGGTAGGCATAGTTCATCACAGAGGCAACAATGATGACTTACATTTATATAATGGCATTTAACGGAAACAATATCCCAAGGCATTTCATAAATAGATGTAAGGAAAATGGGCACAGAGGCAGGAAGGGCGAAGAGACGAGTTTTGAGGAGGTTTTTAAAGACGAGGGAGATGGAGGCGGTTTAGAGAGGATACTCCAGAGAATAGGAGTTAAACAGCTGAAGGCTCTGCTGCCATTGGTAGGATGAAGGCCAGACAGAAATGGAGTAGTTGTGGTATAGGGATGGGGTGGGTTTATGGAGAACTTTGCAGAGATCTGGTGGGGTGAGGTTATGGAGAGATTTAAAGATGTGGAGAAAAAAAGTGTAATATGCTGGGAGATGGGGAGCCAAAGTAGGTCAGTGTGGATGGAGGTAATGGGTGATTGGAGTTGTCAGTAGTGTGTATTTTGCACAGACCTTCAACAACAGTTATGTTCCTTTATGTCCATATATGTCCTTTGCTATTTTATAATAATATTCATGCCTTACCTTTGTGCTCTTCTTTAAATCACGCACCTTATTCCAGATGTGCAACCATGTTCTTCGAGATATGGTTAGATGAAGTGAGGTGGGAGGAGGCTCGTGTGGAGCAGAAACACCGGCATGGACCTGTTGAGTCGAATGGCCTGTATCTGTGCTGTACATTCTATATAATTCTATGAGTCATTGATACCATACTGACTTTTTCCATGATCTCTACCATACTTGTTGCCTCCTTTGCACTGTTTGGGCCTGTTTTCTGCCAGCAAACATTTACAGTCAGTGTAACTTATGATTAAGAATTTAATGTTACAGTTAAAGGAGCATTTGTGGCGGAGCCACTAAAGGACTCAGACCGTTTGTATATAATTCCCTTTAACAACATGTTAACTACAGCCTGAGTCTGTATCTTTATTTGTCCTGTTTACTTGTATAGAGTATGATTACTTTAACAGCGCGGGTAAATGCGATGATGTCATGCCATACATCACGTGATCCCCACTGGCGGGAAGAACGTGATGACGTCAACCACGGGACCAGCCAGCAGTCCTCGTGGAGCCTCCGAATTGAATAGACCTACACTCGATGTTCTCCTGCAGTTACTTGTTTAAACCTGTTAGTTTCCATTAAACTTAGTTTTGTTTAAGCGCCTGAGTGGACCTGCCTTTGGATAGGAACGAGACATTCCTACATTGGTGACCCCGACTTTTGCGAACGGTTTTCGCAGAAGATAATCAACATGGAAACGAATGCCGTTACCTTGAAGCTGCCGCAGTTGTGGGCGCAACAACCGGCCGCATGGTTCATCCAGGCTGAAGCCCAGTTCACCATCAGGGATATCGTTGCGGATCAGACCCGTTATTATTACGTGGTCTCCGCCCTCGACAGTGCCACAGCCTTGCGGATCGTCAGCCTACTCGGTAGTCCACCTACTGATCGCAAGTATGACACCTTAAAGGCGCGGTTGCTGCAGGTCTTTGGGCTCACGAAGTCGGAGCGGGCTCGCCGGCTGCTCGCTATGCCCGGCCTCGGGGACTCCAAGCTGTCCGAGCTCATGAGCCAGATGCTCACGCTCCTTGGGTCCGAGCCGGAATGCTTCCTCTTCAGGGAGCTATTCCTCAGCCTACTCCCGGAGCAAGTTCAGGCTGCCCTTGCCAGGTCCGAAGTCACAGACTGCGCGGAGCTTGCTGCCGAAGCGGACAAGATCTTCGCGGTGACACAACTGCACTGTGATGCCAAGAGGCACCCCCCCTCCCCACTGACGCTGCTCCAGCTCCTCAATCAGCGGGGTTGTGCTTTTACCACACCCGTTTTGGCGTGAAAGCAAGATGCTGCCGCCCTCCCTGCAGTTTTTCGCACAAAAAAAAAAAAATCTACAGACACCCTGGCGAAGGAGGACCGGGTCTAATGAGTGCCCCGCGGCTGCGATGGCCATTGGAGGCTCAGGGAAGCTTCTTTTCATCACCGACTCCTTTTCTGGTCGACGTTTCCTTTGCGACACCGGGGTGCAGTGCAGCATCCTACCTGCGTCAAATCTCGATATACTAGCTGGGGGCCACGGCCCCGCCCTCGCGGCGGTTAATGGCGCGGCTGTTCGGACCTTCGGAAGGCGGCGGGTCCAGGTGTGTTTCGGTGGCCAGCGTTTCTACTGGGAATTCATCACGGCCAAATTCACGCAGGCCATCCTTGGGGCGGATTTTTTGTGCGCCAACGGCCTCCTGGTCAATGTCAGGCACCGCCGGTTGATCAATGCGGCCACGTTCCACTCCATCCCATGCCACCGTGGTAACGCCGTGCCGCGCACTGTCTTCTGTGTGGTCCCACCTCTGGATGACTTCACTCGGCTCCTCAGAGTTCCTGGATCTGACCAGGCCCACTTTCTCCTCCTCGACAACTAAACATGGTGTGGAACATCACATCACCACCACCGGCCCCCCAGTCTACGCACGGGCCTGACGACTCAAACCCGGCAAGCTTGCGGCTGCAAAAGCGGAGTTCGACATGATGGAGCGGCTGGGGATTATTCGCCCGTCGAATAGTCCCCGGTCTTCGCCTCTCCACATTGTTCCGAAACCCGGCGGCGGATGGCGACCATGCGGCGACTACCGACACCTGAATGACACCACTACTCCTGATCGGTACCCAATCCCGCATATCCAAGATTTCTCGGCCCATTTGGCGGGAAATAACTTTTTTTCCAAAAGTCGACCTCGTCTGCGGTTACCACCAGGTCCCCATGCACCTGCAAGATGTCCCAAAAACCGCAGTCATCACTCCATTCGGCCTGTTTGAATTTCTACAGATGCCGTTTGGCTTAAAGAACGCTGCACAGGCTTTCCAGCGCTTAATGGACTCCATGCTTCGGGACCTAAAATTCCTCTTCGTCTACCTCGACGACATCCTCATCGCCAGCCCTAGCAAAGAGGAGCACTTCTGCCATTTGCGTACCCTCTTCACATGCCTCAGTCAACACGGTTTGATTATCAACCCGGCCAAGTGCCAGTTCGGCCTACAGCGGATTGATTTCTTGGGCCACCGCATTACATCAGACGGCGCAATTCCCTTACAGACGATGGTAGAGGCGGTTACATCTTTCCCGCGCCCGCAGACCATCAAGGCCCTACAGGAGTTCCTCGGGATGGTAAATTTTTATCATCGGTTCGTCCCTAAGGCGGCTCTGCTTATGCAGCCCTTGTACGAGGCCCTCAAGGCCAAGTCCGGTAAGGACCCGATCAGCTGGACGGCCGAACTGGACCAGGCGTTTGTCGACACCAAAGGTGCTTTGGCCAACGCAACCATGCTGGCGCACCCGCTTCCAGGTGCCACCATTGCCCTTACCACCGACGCGTCGGACTACGCAATCGGCACAGTGCAGGAACAGTGGGTGAATGGGACGTGGCAACCGCTTGCGTTTTTCAGCCGTCAACTACGGCAAAACGAAAGAAAGTACAGCACTTTCGACCAGGAGTTGCTGGCCCTTTTTCTAGCCATCCGCCATTTCCGGTTCTTACTAGAGGGACGTCCGTTCACGGCTTACATGGACCACAAGCCACTAACGTACGCTATGGCCAAGACCACTGAACCGTCATCAGCTCAGCAACAACGTCACCTGCCGTTCATTTCAGAATTCACCACGGACATTCAGCATGTGTCCGGCAAAGACAACCTGGTGGCGGATTGTCTCTCCCGCGCGACTGTGCACGCAGTCCAACTCGGAATCGACTATGCCCTCATGGCTGCAGATCAAGCCTCGGACCCGGAGGTCCAAGCATACAGGACCAGCCCCTCTAGCTTCCAAGCGGCCGATGTCAAATTCCATGCCGCAGGCACCACGCTACTTTGTGACGTCTCCATGGGAGTTCCCCGCCCTATAGTTCCAGTCAGCTGGTGCCGAAAGTGTTCGACGCCATACACGGTTTGTCACACCCTGGCACGAGGGCCTCGCAAAGGCTGATGTTGTCAAAATTCGTCAGGAGGGGTATGCACCTGGATGTCCGCGACTGGGCCAACACCTGCGTGGTCTGCCAAAAGGCCAAGGTGCAACGTCATGTAAAAGCTCCATTAGCCACTTTCGCTGTTTCGGAGCGTCGATTCGACCACGTGAATGTGGACCTCGTGGGGCCGCTTCCACCTTCTCAAGGTTTTACACGCATCCTCACAATGGTAGACCGCACCACCAGATGGCCAGAGGCAGTTCCTTTGGTTTCCACCACTTCGGCAGACATGGCCAGAGCTTTCATCTCCTCTTGGGTTGCTCGTTTCGGCGTACCGGCGGACATCTCTTCTGATCGTGGACCGCAGTTTTCCTCTGAGCTCTGGAACGCTGTGGCTCAGGGGCTCGGCACCAAACTCCATCGCACCACCGCCTATCATCCACAGGCGAACGGCCTGTGCGAGCGATTCCACAGGTCGCTCAAAGCCGCTCTGCGGGCCAGTCTTCAAGTGTGGACAGACTTCCCTGGGTCCTTTTGGGTCTTCGTACGGTGCCCAAAGAAGATTTACAATCCTTCTTGGCGGAACTCGTATATGGCCAACCACTACGAGTACCAGGGTATTTCCTCCCGTCTCCAACAGAGCCATGGTCCACATCCCAGCAACTCGTCAGCCACCAGGAAGCGGCCAGATGTTTCGCTCCAGTGCTTATGTCACATCACGGCTTACAGAGCTCCCACGTCCCAACTGAGCTGAAGAGCGCCGAGTACGTGTTTATCCGCCACGACGCTCACCAGGACCCGCTCAAGCCTCCTTACACTGGTCCCTTCCGCGTCATAGAGCCGGGAGACAAATCCTTTTCGGTCGATATTGGAGGTAAACCGGACCACATCGGTGGACCGGCTGAAGCCGGTGCACTTAGACCTGAACAGCCCAGTCGAAATCGCTCAACCGCCAAAACGGGGCCGACCACCCACAGTCGCCATGCCAGCTCCACCACAACTGCCCGACAGCTCGACCACCGGCCATCAGCTTCCACTTCAGGGTTACAGAAGTCGCTTGCACAGGATTGTCAGGCCTCCTCGCTGTCTCACTTTTGCTGTTAAAGACCATTCTTGGGGGGGCGCATGTGGCGGAGCCACTAAAGGACACAGACCATTTGTATATAATTCCCTTTAACAACATGTTAGCTACAGCCTGAGTCTGTGTTTTTATTTGTACTGTTTACTTGTATAGAGTATGATTACTTTAACAGCGCGGGTAAACGCGATGACGTCACGCCGTACATCACGTGATCCCCCACTGGCGGGAAGGACGTCATGACGTCAACCACGGGACCAGCCAGCAGTCCTCGTGGAGCCTCCGAACTGAATAGACCTATACGCGATGTTCTCCTGCAGTTAATTGTTTAAACCTGTTCGTTTCCATTAAACTTCATTTTGTTTAAGCGCCTGAGTGGACCTGTCTTTGGTTAGGAACTAGACATTCCTACACATTATGCGTTAATTAATTTTTCTTGGTGTTAGAATTTTTAAGAGTCAGTTTTATCTAAAAAGAAATTGTTACGTTGAATATCTAATTAAATTGTTTGTTTTAACAAACTGAGTGGCCCTCCAGTTACGTGGTCATAGCTACGAGTTTTTCTGAGCAATGCTGTGTTCATGATGTAAGGGATGTCACTGCAAGGGAATAGAAAACTTTGGGGGGGGAAATTTGTGGCCACCACAAGAGTTGCCGGTATCACCGGCAACTTGGGTTAACGGCCACTGAAAATGGATGAAGTGCTACTAGGGAAAAATTTGCGCAGGGGGCTGAAGATTTTTAGCCTAGTGCTAACCTCCTGGGGCATTAGTGCAGGTATGGCAGTCGAAGTTCCCATCCTGAAGTGAAGTTCCAGCTTCTAACAGCCTCTGGAAGCGAGGGTTTGGAGTTCGCTAGCAATTGTGGGAAATTAAAAGGGCAAACAATTAAAAGGGCAATGCCTTCTGAACTAATAAAAAATTTAATTAAATTTAAAAATGCAGTTTTCTGCACTTACTGCATTTAAAAAAATAATTAACATTAAAAAGAAGTCCTAAATGGGTGTCTTCAGCACTTAAAGCTGAATTCGCTTCTGAACCTCAGAAAATGGGAAAAATGCTTCAGCACTAACACAAATGGCTCAGCAAGCCAAGAAAAGGGCACCCAGGGTCTCACACGCAGCATTCCAGCTTTGTGCAGGGGGTCAACACTGCAAGAGAGGTTCTCTACCCACAGGGGCCAGAAGGCCCTCCAGAAAGAACGATGTGGCTCAGATCACCGAGGCTGTCACTGCCAGCAGTGTCACCCCTACGACCTGGCTCCAGTGCCCAAAGAAGTTTCATGACTTCAGACCACTGGTCAAGGTCAGTGAATGCATCTTCAAAAGCTGTCTCCTACCAACTGCACCATTAGCCTCACATACTACTCAATGCACGACTCCCCACCAAATCACTCACCTACCAACAAGCTGTACCAATCACGAAACACATCTCTCATTCCTATCCTCACCTCAACCCCTTGGAGGAGACGGTGCAGGCCATTCTTGGCAGGGGCATGGCTGAGCCCTTGGCCAGTGGCGGGGTTGAAATGATACAAGATGCTGATATCCTATACGTTATCCTCCTTCTGGCATGCACCTCTTGATTTCACGCCGTCCCCTCATCACAACTCCACCCTTGTGCCTTTCACATTTCACACATGCAAGAAATGCAGCCTGCCCAGCCAGTGGTTAACCAAGAATGGGAGAGGAGAGTGAAGGAGAAGTAGAAGAAGAAGAAACACCATCACTCGATTTGACACTCCCAGCCACCAGTTCCTCAAAGTCGACCAGCAAGGCCATTTGCGGTGTCCCCACTGAAAGTCAGCATCCTTCCACCAGCCATGCTACAGCCACTGGGGTAGCACTGTGTGACATCACTAGGATAGGCAAAGGCACACACAAGACAGTCACTCAGGGAATGCATAAGGGTGATGAGTTGGTTTCTTGATGTCATATTGCATGTATAGTTGTATAAAGTTAGATTGGAAAGTTTGTTTTGTGGTGGCTTTTATTTCAGCATCATGACCAAGAGGATGCTGTGATGGTCAGTAACAGAGTGAAGGTAAGGTGTGGGAAAAATGTTGAAAGGGGAATTGGGGTTGTGGCCACTGGTACCGCAGACAGATGATTCCATCCCGGATATCCTGGCCAGAAAGGTGCTGTCTGTGTTACATCCTTCCTTCTGCTTCCTCCTCTTTGGCTTCTTCCTCTTCTGCTTCCTCCTCCTCAGCTTCTTCCTCTTCCGTTTCTCCCTCTTCTGCGTCTTCCTCTTCCCTCTGAGTGGATGCTGTAAACCTAAAATGCTGGAAATACTCAGCAGGTCAGGCAACATCTTGACCTGAGACGTGAACTCCGTTTCTCTCTCCACGGATGTTGCCTGACCTGCTGAGTATTTGCAACATTTTCTGTCTTCTCAGAGGCCTTCCTTTACCATTGGAGGCCTTGCAAGCATTCAGCAGAACTCCCTACACACTTAAAAAACTTTTAACATCCATTGCAGCAAGCCACTACTTCAAAAAAAATTTAAAAATACAATCCAAAAGCTTAAATGCAAACTTGCCTGAAAGATGTGTGTGTCACTTCAAGAGGTGCTGCCAGCACCTCTGAGTCTGCTGCACACTGTATTTACCTGCTGAGCTTAGGACCCAGCGCTGAACTCAGCACAAAGGTGCAAGTTCACCATGGTGTCGCTAAGTCAGCATTGTACGCCGACTGATGTCACTGCTCCATTATTTTACTTTGCAGTGCTGCTGGATGCTTGCAAGACCTCGAATGATAAAGGAAGACTTCTGAGAAGACAGAAAAAGCTGCAAATACTCAGCAGGTCAGATAATATCCGTGGAGAGAGAAACAGAGTTCATGTCTCAGGTCAAGCGCTGCTGGGCCTAGTAAAATGGAGGACGTTGCATGACCCACCACCAGCTGGCAATAGAACGGTGGCTGCCCTCTTTTCGTGATTTGTTTGACGGTAATGGGTGGTATAAAGCCCCTGAATTTTTAGCCCTTTATTCCTTTCTAGGCACTTGCTGTTATCATCAAGCCAGATTTACTACAACTTGGCACAGAAAGAAGCTCCCCTAACCTAACCCAACAACTTCTCCCCAACTACAACGGAGCAGCAGTGCGACATTTTCATTTCCCATTCCAACCAGGCTTATGGTAGACTCTAGGTAAGAGAGAAAATTTAGTGCCAGCTGACATTGAACTATGAGTAGTTTTGTGCAGTGCATTCACACTCATTAGGAAGTGGACTGAAATTGTTTAAACCCCTTTCATGCAGGATCCTTCAGCCTGCAAAGAGAGGACATTTTCATTCAATTAGAGAGTAGAGTAGCTGGGATTGTTCTCCTTCGAGCAGTTAAGGGGAGATTTAATAGAGGTGTTCAAAATTAAGCAGGAATTTCATAGAGTAAATAAGGAGAAACTGTTTCCACTGGCAGAGGACACAGATTTAAGATAAGTGGCAAAACAGCCAGAGAGCAGATGAGGAGAATTTATTTATGCATCGAGTTGTTATGATCTGGAATGCACTGCCTGAGAGGGTGGTGGAAGTAGAGTTAACAGTACCTTTCAAAAGGGAATTGAATATATCTTCAAAAGAAAATCGCAGGGCTATGGGGAAAGAGCAGAGAAGCGGGACTAATTGGATAGTCATTCAAAGAGCCAGCATGGACACGATGGGCCGAATGCCCTCCTTCTGTGCTATATGATTGTGTCAGCTGCCATGTTCTCATATTAACAAGAACTCTGGTGAGGGCAGCACATGTAACTTAGGAAAATTAAGCAAAAATAAAACAGGAAGCTGGATAAATTTACAACCAGATAAAAATCTATAGAAAGTTAAATGAAAAACTGCTTAATGAAAATTATCAATTTTTTTAAATGATGCAATCTGCAATTTAGGAGGCAAGAATACAGAAAGTGGACACTGGATAGTAAATTGTCATCCATTCTAATAAAGTGCATGTTCTTGGTGTATTGTATTTTTTAGAGGGGTAATTAACCTGATTTGAGTAATGATGAATGATGATGTGTATCACTAATATTTGGTAATTAAAATGAGAGAATGATTCAGGAATGTTTAATTGGCAGAGGATATTCCATTGAAAACAACAGGGCCAATTTTAACTATTGGAGGAGAATGGTGGAGTTCAACGGCCGCCCGCCCATGCTTGCTGGCATGAGGTGTGAACCATGTTGATGCCGGGGCCTCAATTATATTCCACCAACGAGCTGCAGGTGTCAAACAGGTGCCCAGTTGCAGCTCGCCGGTTCTGGAAGGGCGGGAAATTGGCCAGCTCCCACACTGAACCAGCCAATGGACGGAGCCTGGGGACAGGGAGACATCCAAGGGCATGGGCCCCAGATGGGCCAACAGTGGCCCAGAGAAGGACCACCAATGCTCCTTCTGGCTCCTTCGATAAGGTCCCGCATAAGAGATTAGCGTGTAAAGTAAAGCACAAGGGATTGGGGGCAAGATACTGATTGGATAGAGAACAGGTTGGCAGACAGGAAGCAAAGAGTTGGAATAAATGGGTCTTTTTCCGAGTGGCAGGAGGTGACTAGTGGGGTACCACAGGGATCAGTGCTAGGACCCCAGCTATTCACAATATATATTAATGATCTAGGCGAGGGAACTAGATGTAATATCTCCAAGTTTGCAGACGACAAAAAGCTGGGTGGGCGTGTGTGCTGTGAGGAGGATGCCGAGAAACTCCAGTGTGATTTGGACAGGTTGGGTGATTGGGCAGATGCATGGCAGATGCAGTATAATGTGGATAAATGTGAGCACTTTGGTGTCAAAAACAGGAAGGCAGATTATTACCTGAACGGCAATAGATTGGGAGAAGGGGAAGTGCAACGAGACCTGGGTGTCCTTGTGCACCAGTCGCTTAAGGTAAGCATGCAGGTGCAGCAGGCGGTTAAGAAGGCAAATGGTATGTTGGCCTTCGTAGCGAGAGGATTCGAGTACAGGAACAAGGATGTCTTGCTGCAGTTGTACAGGGCCTTGGTGAGACCACACCTTGAGTATTGTGTGCACTTTTGGTCGCCTTATCTGAGGAAGGATGTTCTTGCCATGGAGGGAGTGCAGCGAAGATTCACCAGCCTGATACCTGGGATGGCAGGAATGACGTATGAGGAGAGATTGGGTCGATTAGGCTTATACTCGCTGGAGTTTAGAAGAATGAGAGGGGATCTCATTGAAACTTATAACATTCTAACAGGACTGGACAGACTAGATGCAGGAAAGATGTTCCCGATGGTGGGGGAGTCCAAAACCAGGGGCCGCAATCTAAAGATAAGGGGTAAACCATTTGGGACAGAGATGAGGAGGAATTTCTCCACCCAGAGAGTGGTGAGCCTGTGGAATTCTCTACCACAGAAGGCAGTGGAGGCCAATTCATTAAATATATTCAAGAAGGAGTTGGATATATTTCTTAAGGCTAAAGGGATCAAGGGATGTGGGGAGAAGGCAGGGACAGGGTATTGAGTTTGGATGATCAGCCATGATCTCATTGAATGGCGGAGCAGGCCCGAGGGGCCGAATGGCCTACTCCTACTCCTATCTTCTATGTTTCTATGTTTCTTTGTTGTGAGTGGCCTCTAGTTGACCCTTTAAGGACCAAAGTGAAATTGTAAACCTATGTATATATAGGACCCCAATTTTCAAGCCTCCCGCCTGAAAAAAGTGGAAGGTCTGGCCGCCCAATAAGAACCCTTTCCCAGATGCTGGTGGCTGGAGCGGCAGCGTAAATGGAACGGTAAGTGATATAACATGATTTTTAGGCCTTGTATACACTGGGCGGAGGGAGTAATAATCAACCCTAGAATGTTCCGCAAAGTGACAAGGATAATCTAGATGCGAGGCTTTGAAATAATTGATTTGTGTTTAGTTTAAAAGTTAAATATCAAAATAAAGAATATATAGTGCACATCACTTAGATTATCACAAAGGAAGAGATTTTAAAAAATCAAGCAGGAATCCAGGAATACATTTTTTTTATTCATTCATTCACAGGATGTGGGTATCGCTGGCAATACCAGCATTTATTGTCCATCCCTAGTTGCTCTTGAGAAGGTGGTGGTGGTGAGCCTCTTTCTTGAACCGCTGCAGTCCGTGTGGTGAAGGTACTCCCACTGTTCTGTTAGGGCAGGAGTTCCAGGATTTTGACCCAGCTATGGTGAATGAATGGTGATATACTTCCAAGTCAGAATGGTGTGTGACTTGGAGAGAATCTTAGAGGTGGTGGTGTTCCCATGCGTCTGCTGCCCTTGCATTTCTAAGTGGTAGAGTTCGCGGGTTTGGGAGGTTTTGTCGAAGAAGCCTTGGCGGGTTGCTACAGTACACCTTGTAGATGGTACACACTGCAGACATGGTGCGCTGATGGTGGAGGGAGTGAATGTTTAAGTGTTGGATGGGGTGCCAATCAAGCGGGCTGCTTTGTCCTAGATGGTGTCGAGCTTTTTGAGTGCTTTTGGAGCTGCAATCATCCAGGCAAGTGGAGAATATTCCCTCACACTCCTGGCTTGTGCCTTTATAAATGGTGGAAAGGTTTTGGCGAGTCAGGAGGTGAGTCACTCACTGCAGACGACCCAGCCTCTGACCTGCTCCTGTAGCCACAGTATTTATGTGGCTGGTCCAGTTAAGTTTCTGATCAATGGTGACCCACAGGATGTTGATGGTGGGGGATCCAGTGATGGTAATGCCAAGAATTGAATATCAAGGGGTGGTGGTTAGACTCTATCTTGTTGAAGATGGTCATTGCCTGACACTTGTGTGGCACAAATGCTACTTGCCACTTATCAGCCCAAGCCTGGATGTTGTCCAGATCTTGCTGCAGTGGGCATAGACTGCTTCATTATCTGAGGAATTGTGAATGGAATTGAACACTTTGTAATCATCAGCAAATATCTCCATTTCTGACCTTATGTTGGAGGGAAGGTCATTGATGAAGCAGCTGAAGATGGTTGGGTTTAGACACTGCCCTGAGGAACTCCTGCTTTGATGTCCTGGGGCTGAGATGACTGTTCTCCAATAACCACAACCATCTTCCTTTGTGCTAGGTATGACTACAGCCAGTGGCGAGTTTTCCCCCCGATTCCCATTGACTTCAGTTTTACTAGGGCTCATTGGTGCCGCATGTAGGGGGTTTTGGCGGGTGGCCAGTCAGTTATGCCCCTGACTGCCTGTGATCGGTTTGAATCGTTCCCACACCCCTGGGTTCTAGACACCGGACTTAGGTGCAGGCGCCGATACAGAAAATCGAGTAGACCAGTGGTTTGGTGTAAGAAAACCAGGATTTTAGTAAAACGGAATAAAACACAGTCTTCTAAGAAGTTACTGGTAAACAATTACAGGCATAAACTAATAATTATACTTATACAGGGAATGGGGAACACATGGCACATCGAGGGAAAAACAAAAACATTAACAATCCCCTTATCCTTATCCCACCCCCTATACCTTACTAGATTAAGCTATGAGGGGCCAGGAATTCATGCTCACCAATCCAAAGCCTGTTGCTTTAACAGTTGCAAGTTTTGAGGTTTGTGTTGTGTATGTACCTTTAAGGGAATAACTGGTCTTAGACTGCAGTAACGGCAGTGACCACCCCTGTATAAAAGGCCCTAGCAGGCTTCTGTAGTTTCAGTTTCAAGCTGCCTCTTGTTCAGTAAAGTACTTGTTAAACTGTTCTCCCGAAGACCGTGTATTATTGAGGCGCGGACTTTACAGTGGCGACGAGTAAGTTCGAACTCACCTGCAGTGTGGCATCATCTCACGGGGATCTCGCCTGAAAGGAAGGTCCTGGAAGGTCGTAGTCTGAGCAACGGGCGTCGACCGAGGGCAACCGCCCAAAGAATCCATTGGTGTTTGGAGAATTGCAGGAGAGACTGTGGTTCCAGCGTATCGTGCTGGTAGCAGGTAGCGCGCTGACCCTTTCAGACTGCGGCGGTCTCAAGCTCGATCGAGCGGCTCACCAAATCGGGCTGCGCAGCGTTGCCGGGAAAAGAAAACAAGAGAGAGAGGGTGGAGCGCACAGGGCGCGGTCGGTGCTTGAGAACAGGACAGCGGAGAGAAACTAAATGGGGGGGGGGGAAGGAAAGCGAGATGCGCCGAAGCTGCGGGTCGCCGCCATTACCCCGTAGAATGCTAGGAGCAGCGTGGCAGTAAGGGGAAGAAGCAAAAGTGCGGGAGGCACCATTTTATTCCATTGGGGAAGAAGCAAAAGCGCGGGAGGCGCCATTTTAAATCGCCCAAGATGCCGAAAAGTGGCAGTATCACTGCTTTCGACAACGAGGTAGAAGACTGGACCACGTATGTGGAAAGAATTGAAGTGTCTGCAAGGCAAATGAGGTGGCTGATGGAAAGAGGGCGTCGGTATTATTAAATCTGATGGGTGCGAGTATGTACGGCCTATTGTGGAATTTAATTACCCCAGCTAAACCAATGGAGAAAAGTTTTGAGGAGATTGTTCATATCTTACAGGAACACCTAAGCCCTACACCACTGCTGATAGCAGAAAGATTCAAGTTCCATAAAAGAAACCAGCACAAAGATGAGAGCAATGCTGACTATCTTACGGAACTACGCAAGTTATTGAAGCACTGCCAGTTCGGAGCAGGGCTGGCAGAAACCTTACGAGATTAATTTGTCTGTGGGCTCCAGAGTGAAGGAACCCAGAAACGACTACTATCAAAAAAGGACCTGACGCTAGAACAGGCTTTCAGCTTGGCAGTATCCTACGAAGCAGCAGCACGGGGAGCTGCGGAAATACAACAGAAACCACAAGAATACAGCGCTAACGAAATGGCGTATGGAGCCGAAAAGTGCTATCGCTGCGGCAGAACAACCCATGAGCAGAAGGACTGCTGGTTTAAGGACAAAATATGCAGGCAATGCGGGAAAATGGGACATATAGCAAGAGTCTGCAGGTCGGGAAAGAAGACCAACATGACAAGAACTACTAAGGAACAGTACAGGAAAGTAAAGAAACTGACAGATAGTAGTTCAGAAGATCAGGAGAGTGATAAGGGCTCCGGGAGCAGGTGACTAAGTTGTTTAAAGTTACACAACGTGATCACAAAAGAAGATCACCGAACCATTTGGGTCACCCTCATGATAGCAGTGTCCCCAGTGAAGATGGAATTGGACACAGGATCAGCCGTAACTGTCATGAATCGACGAGACTATGAGCGGCTATTCTCACACATACCCTTAAAGGACATGTCCATTGTATTGAAGACATGCACGGGGCAAAAGGTCTACCCCAGAGGAAAAATAGGGCAACCAGTCTTGGCCCGTGACTACCGAACATAAAATGGCAGCCAGGCACGATATGCACACTGCAGGGACTACTAATGTACACAGTGGACGTTGGAGAGAGCATCGTGAGACGCCATGCTGACCAGATTCTAGAGTCACAGGAAAAAGCCAAACCTGTACCACAAGCATGTGCACCTGGTAATGAGCCCGAAGTACAGATTGCGTCTACCTCAGAAGCAGGGGTATTGGAAGCTGCCGAACCAACCAATGACAATGAGCCAGAATTGACTCCACCGCCAGAACAGGATACTCGAGAAAGGCGCTATCCAGTCCGGATCAGGAAGCCTCCTCAAAGACTGAACTTATAAATGACTATTTCAGTTGATGTATATATTACTGAGAAAATTGTAATTGTAATTAGTTATTATTTAGTTGTTAAATGAATGTTATGTACAGTTTATCTAAAAGGGGAGGAATTGTTGTGTATGTACCTTTTAAGGGAATAACTGGTCTTAGACTGCAGTACCGGCAGTGACCACCCCTGTATAAAAGGCCCTAGCAGGCTTCTGTAGTTTCAGTTTCAAGCTGCCTCTTGTTCAGTAAAGTACCTGTTAAACTGTTCTCCCGAAGTCCGTGTATTATTGAGGAGCGGACTTTACAGTTTGGTCTCCTGTCCTTTAAGGTACGCCGTCGCCACGTGGTCTCAGGGCACGGAGCTGGGGCTGTTGCTGCGACACACCTTTCCTCTCCTCAGCTACCATCGTCATCTCGTCGCGATGGGTTCTCTTCTTCTTCTCCCTCGGGCAGTCGTCGGCGGTGACGGGGCGGTTGGTGGTCTTCACTGCTGGTTTGATTTTACTACCCAAGCGTCAAACGCCAGCATATTCTCACTGTCCATACATATACTTTCTTCCCCAAGCGCCAGCTTATAACTAGGCGCTCGGCCTTTACCAATGCATCTTCTGCTGCCCTTCTCTGCTCTTGTCGTGTCTTTACCTTCTTCTTCGTCTCGCCTTGTCTCGTCTCGTTTCGTGGCCCGTGTGTCCTGTATGACTTTGGACTCGGGTCTCGTCCTTCTCCCGCGATTGGTATGGATGTCCTTGGCTGTTAACCCAATGCGGGGAGCAAGAAGAGAACCCGCCATGAGGCCAGGGCACAAGTACGAGCGGCAGGAGTCCAAGACCAGACAAGAGGTCAGAGTCAAGAGCCAAGAGAGCGATTGCTACTGATAGGCCTACAATTATACTCCTTCTGATGGCCCTTATCTGCGCGCCAAATCAGGTCAGTCCATTGTTTAACTTTTGGCGGGCTGTTTTAAATGATTGTACCAATCTAAACTAACTGGCTTTAGATGGCCATTTATCGCACCTGATGGCCCGATGTCCGAGTTGTATTGTCATTAATGCATTTTAATCGGCTTGTCCAGCCTTAGTGGCTTCCTTAAGCTGTTTCCGATTATTTATATGGACAAACTAATGGCCTCATTCTTAGTCTAAACTGGGTTTTATCTGTTTGGATCTGACGCAATGCATATTCAGTGTTTGCCTAGCTGTCTGGCGTTTCAAACACAAAGTCCTTTTCACAGAAATGCATTTTAAGTTTCGATTTCCCAAAACTGCCTGTTCTGTGCTGCAGAGTCCAATCTTTTAAAATCATACAGGCTTTTGGTCACGAGGTGCGGACGCCATCTTTTGGGTACCCTTATTAAAATGTCCAGACAGGATCCCTTTTTTTAATAACATTGGGGGAATGTGGGAATTTTGCGAATCTTACACTCCTCCCTGTGATACTAAAACTTGCTTGAAGTATCATCCTTACAAGGTGAGCAAAATTTCTGACCCTCCACACTCAACCTTCCCCTGTAATTACCTACCTAATATACCCACGACACATGCACTTCCCATTCCGCGAAAATGTAGTGTACATAAGTATACATAGAATAATTACAGTCTTTTACACACATCCAAGCATGGAAGGGGTCCAACACCCCTGCACCACTTGGTACACATACATCTTTATTAACAACGCATCGCAAAATCTTATTAAAAACAACAAACACAAAAAAACAATCTTTAATCAAAAATACAAAATTCAAACAGGTGTATCTCCCTCCACCTTCACATAATGTTCCTTCCAGATCCTCTGGTTTTGGAATTCTAGTATCTGGCCTTTTCCCTTGCACTGAATGCAGACTAGATACAACACTATCCCTAACTGGCAAACCACGAGAATGTGGGAAGTCAGTCTGATCCACGAAGGGACCTCTGTTATTGAAAATGTCCCACCAGGGTGGAATCACAATGTCCAATATCTTATCCCCTATCTCTACTGTTTTCTGCTCTAGAGTGTAAAAATGTTTCTGCAAAAATATAACGGCTTTGAGTATTTTGGTAAGGTGTTCTGGGAGAGGGGGAATTTCGTAGCCGAAATGCGCTACGTTCTTCTGCAAATTGGTAAAATTCTCCTTCACAGTGAGGTGAACAGTGGAGGGCTCAGGAATGGGGATAATTTGCTCCTGGGCCACTTGAACTTCTGCCTCGGGTTTAAAGCAGAAACTGCTGTTACTTACCAGACACCAGCTATGCTGTCCATGCTGGTAGTGGGGCGCACCTGTGGTGACACAATATGTCCCACCTCCTATATATGCTACCTCCGGGGGAACATGGCCTTGTGCCATTGCCTCCATGGTACAATTTATAGGTTTTCCGCCAGCAGCTCTGAACCTGCACTACGGTTTTGAATAGGCATTCAAGTGCTGGGGACACAGGATTATGTGTGCTCCCCGGCTCCGGCACCCTGAGAGGTCAGTACCTGTCATAGCGTGCTCCCACTTTATGATGTAAGGCGGGACCGCTGTGAAACGAATGTGTGCACCCCCTTGAATGACTCCAATGTTCTCAACCCTGTATATCGGTGCGGGTCGGGCTGTCCTACCCATGACCGGCATCCTAACTACTACTCCCATGATTGTGTGGTTGGACCGTCCACAACCCACTGGGACTGGGTAGGCTTCGGAGGCTAGCTGGAGTTGGCACGGGCTTAATGCATTCTCAAAAGGATGGAGGGCTGCGAGGTGCTTGTTGCTGATCCAGGAGGGGAATAAACCCTGTTTTAAATCCTCCAGATTACTGCGGCCTTTGCCCAGCAACCACGCCCCATACAGCATGCACACCTAGTTCTGCGCAGCCTGGTCAGAAGCGTTTCTGTCCTCCCTTATGAGGGCATTTACTGTCTTTGCGTGCTTCTCCAATTCCGCTATAAATTCCTTTAACTGGCCCGTCATAGCCTGGTCCTCAAGTAACTCCGAGCCCACTACTTTGTTCTCATTCATCAGGATTTACTTTAACTGAGTTTTTAAACCATTTATCTGGGTCTGTAATTCGATGTCATCCAGACTGTTGATGAAAGAGGACCCAGTATTAAACGCAGTAAAAACATCATTCCATACTCCCCTTCTTTGTCTCCCTGTATTACCCAAAAACTCGCGGTGTGTGGTGTACAGTTCGGTTTTGTCAACATTGGCGAAATCGAACTCATAAAACTTCTTGAACATGTCTTTTAATAAAGCCTGGTATAGCTGCTCTGTCTCTTTGGGACAACACTCCAGTAAATGTACCTCAGTGAGATTTAAAATCACGGAGGCTACCGCGTAGTGTACCCCCTGGTACAGCATCTGGTCGGTAGGCACTAGTAACAGTCCATTCCCTGATCCCTTGGTGGTGGTGGTGGGGCACCCTTCCCTGGGTAACCTCACCACCTGCGCCGTGGGCAGGTGCTTTCGAGAGCGGGTTACAAGCTCAGTGGCATTGACTGGGATCGGGGAGTATGGGACCGCGCACGCCTTCAGGCTGGTATCCCATTTCATCCCCTCCCTGGCGTCTTGCCACTGTCGGTGGAAAACAATGGACATATCTGAGGGGCAGACCCTCTCTGACCCCCACATACAGATGTAAATCCCTTGATCCGGCTCCCATCACTTGTCCCAACACACACTTAGTCCCCGTGAGTCCCTGTAATCGTCCGCTGGGTATTGTTCCCCAACCGTTCCCACTCGACTGCGAGGATTCTCATATCTTTGCTCAGCTTTCTGAGCCACCACCACCTATCCAGAGGAATGTGTCCCTTGCACATTAAACATACACGCTTCCCTATAATGATGCTGACTCCTGTGATAACGACCCGTACCCTGGGGCACAGGAGGGAGGCCTCCCCGTACGTGAACCCGGTCTGGCTGGAGTACTGAGATGAATTGGACCCCAGCCACCCTGGCCACCTTCCGTCGTGGACATAGATGGCGGTCTCCTCTGCATCCCATTCGCCGCTTCCGTCGGTTGCTGTCGGCGCTCTATCTCCGGAGCACCCATAGATGTGGGAATCCTCTACGTCACCCCTCTCTCCCAGGCTCAGTCCCATCAGGGCGAGTAGGATTACGATCCCCTTCATCCTGAAAGTCTTTCTGCAACAGATACAAAGACATGCAGCCAGGTCCCCAAGAGATTCTTTGGCTTGGGTGAAGCATAGTCGGGTCCCGCGACCTCAAATCAAATACACACACTCTTAGCAGATTACCACTTAATTAAAACTACCCATCACCTTACTTAACTTAAGCTAAAACACCCAAACATAAGCTAAATACCTAACTTAAAATATAAACTTACATTACCTAAACTATGTTCATCCGCCGCCCGTCTCCGGGCGGCCAGGCTAATTCCTGGTTGGACTGCGGCACACCGCTTCCTCCGGTGTGGCAGCACTGTCCTGCACTGTTGGTCCCTCGCCGCCCGTGGCTGCTGGCTGAGGACCTCTGTCCTTTGACTTACCCCTGACTCGGGAGGCTGTCCCTTTAAACTGGGGAGATGGTGACCATGGCTTTCTTGGCTGGGGCGTCCGTGGGGACCTTCTAGGAGCTTTGGCGGGTGGGGTTTTCTTGGCTGATGGGCCTTTAACCCGAACCGCTGCTCCCTCAGGCTTGACCTCTCCCGAACCTGGGCTAGGGGCAGGTAACTCTTCGCAGCCTGTTGCTGCAAGCTGAGAGTCTCCCCCCCCAGGTCCCATGGCTGGGTCTGGGGTGGGGCTTTTGACCTCAGGTCCCTCTTCCTCTACACCTGGGTTAGGGGCGGGGTTTTCACCCTCGGGTCCCTCCTCATCTGGATCCCAGAAGAGCGGGGGAGTGTCCCAATCAGTGGGCGGGATGGTCCCTCTGTTGTATCCATGTGTTAATAGAGACACTGAAGGCAGGAGTTGGTTTCACAGGTGTTTACTGAACAAAGTCTGGAGGTGAACTAACTGATACAACACAATATACAGGCTTATATAGCCCGAGTGGCCATTACCGGCATTACAGTACACAGGGGGCTCTTAAAGGCACATACACTACAATTCCTCCCCTTTTAGCCAACCAGTACATAATATTTTAAGTAATCATTAATTACATGTTACAAGAACAATAATCTACACATTGCTGCAGTTAATCAATTATAAGTCACTCTCTCTGGAGGCTTCCTGACTCGGTCCGGATAACGCCTCGGTGGTGTAGTAGTTTCTTTTGGCAAGGCTGATTCGGCTTGAATGCCAGTGTCGGGTTCATCTGGTTCCCGTATCACCGGATCGGAGGTAGATACTATGGGTATCTCTACTTCATCATTAGGCATATAGAGTTGTGGTGTAGGTTGTCCCTTTTCGGATGACTCTATGATCTGGTCAGCATGGCGCCTTATTATGCTTTCTCCAATGTCCACGGTATACATCAGCGGTCCTAGTCATGTGCAAATAGTTCCAGGCTGCCATTTCTCGGTACGGTAGTCCCGGGCCAAATCTTGTTGACCTATCTGGAAGGTTCTAGTTGGCCTTTCATTCATGCCTTGAAATTGCCGGTTCTCCACGTCCCTTCTGATGTTTGGCTTGATCAAATCCAGCCGGCATCTTAGGCTTCTATTGAAGAACATCATGGCGGGAGTTTGGTTTGTAACCATATGTGTTGCATTCCTGTATGCAAACAAGAAGTTATCTACCTTATGCTGAAGTTTTATGTCTTCATTGCCCATGGCCTTTATGGCCTTCTTGAAGGTCTGGACAAACCTTTCAGCCAATCCATTGGTGGCGGGATGGTATGGGGCGGACGTGTAGTGCTTAACCCCATTGTTTTTTAAGAACTTCCTGAATTCTTCGGACACAAATTGCGGTCCATTATCAGAACAGATCTGTTCAGGCAGCCCATTCCTGGCAAATATGGTCCTTACTACTGTGATGGTTTTTTCCGTGGTGGTGGAGGACATCTTTAATACCTCCGGCCACTTGGAGTGTGCATCAACCGCGATTAAGAACATTGAGTCCATAAATGGACCAGCAAAGTCGATATGTACCCTTTGCCATGGAGATGAGGGCCACTCCCATGGATGTAGAAGGGCTTGTGGTGGAGCGTTTTGGACCTTCTGGCATCCTAGGCAGCTCTTGGTCATTTCTTCGATGTCTCCATCGATACCTGCCCACCATACAAACGCCCTGGCTAGGTTCTTCATTTTCACTCCACCCAGATGCCCCTCGTGAAGCTCCTTTAGCACTTTATCCTGGAGTTTGGGTGGAATCACCACTCTGGATCCACACATCAAGGTTCCTCGGCACACTGACAGCTGTTCTCTTCTTTGCGAGAATGCTGGCAACTGTTGTTCGCCATGTGCAGGCCATCCCTTCACTTTTAAATCGTAGACTCGTGAGAGAGTCGGGTCATTTCTCGTTTCCCTTTCAATGGCAGAATTTGTTACTTGTAGACATTCCACTATGGTAGAGTGGAACATCTCCACTGGGTCTACTGTAGGTGCCTCTTCTACCGTTGGCAACGGTAGGCGCGATAAACCGTCATGCTGTTTTGATCCTTTGTATTCTATGTCATATTGGTGTGCCCCTAGAAAAAGGGACCACCTCTGTAGCCTTTGTGTTGTCATAATGGGAACACCCTTTTTAGGGTTGAATATGGAGATGAGGGGTTGATGGTCAGTCAACAAGGTAAATTTTTGTCCGCGTAGGTAATGGTTGAATTTCTTCACTCCCCATACCAGGCTGAGTGCTTCCCTATCGATTTGGGCATAGTTACGCTCAGCTGAGTTCAATGAGCGTGATGCAAAAGCTATCGGCCGTTCCGAGCCATCAGGAAATCCATGCGATAATACCGCTCCTACGCCGTAAGGGGATGCATCGCACGCCAGTCTGATTGGCAGTGAAAGGTTGTAATGAGAGAAAACTTCCTTGGACGTGATTAATCTTTGCATTTATGGAAGGCACGTTTACAGTCTTCGCTCCTTTTCCAAATTACTCCTGTTTGTAGCAGTTCATTAAGAGGGTGCAGAAGAGTTGATAAGTTTGGTAAAAATTTATGATAGTAATTTATCAATCCCAGGAACGACCTTAATTGTGAAACATTTTCAGGTGCTGGGGCTTTTATGACCGCTTCAATTTTTTCAGGTGACTTATGCAACCCTTCCTTATTAATTATGTGGCCACAATATGATATTTGTTTCCAGAAAAATTCGCACTTGGGGCGATTTGCTCGTAGGCCCCGTTCTCTCAGCCTCGTGAGCACCTGCTCCAAATTGGCAAGGTGCTCGTTGTCATTTTCTCCTGTTGCAAGGATGTCGTCTAGGTAGCATTGAGTCCCCGGAATCCCTTGCAGGACTTGCTCCATAGCTCTTTGCCAGATAGCTGGAGCTGATGCTACTCCGAAAACCAGTCGATTGTACTGGTACAGGCCTTTGTGTGTATTTATCGTGAGATACTTTTTAGAGGCCTCTTCAACCTCCATCTGTAGATATGCCTGTGCCAAGTCAATTTTGGTGAAACGTTTCCCTCCGGATAGTGAGGCAAAAATATCTTCTATCCTCGGAAGAGGATACTGTACCGTGTGAAGGATCGGGTTTACAGTCACCTTGAAGTCTCCACAGATGTGAATTTTTCTCTGTTCTTCAGATTTATCATTATTCATTATGAAGAAAACGTTGAATAACGATATAGAGGATTGGACCACATATGTGGAAAGAGTGCAGGTATATTGCACAGCAAATGGAATAGAAAATGATAAAAAGGCGTCAGTACTTCTAAATCTAATGGGCGCAAAGACATACGGGCTGTTACGAAACTTAATCACTCCAGCCAAACCAAAGGACAAGAATTTTAAGGAAATTGTTGATACCCTACAGGAGCACTTAACCCCAACACCGCTGCTGATAGCGGAACGATTCAAATTCTTAAAGAGGAATCAGCACAAGAATGAAAGTAACACTGATTACCTCACCGAATTAAGAAAGCTATCAAAGCATTATCCGTGTGTTAATAGAGACACTGAAGGCAGGAGTTGGTTTCACAGGTGTTTACTGAACAAAGTCTGGAGGTGAACTAACTGATACAACACAATATACAGGCTTATATAACCCAAGTGGCCATTACCGGCATTACAGAACACAGGGGGCTCTTAAAGGCACATACACTACACCCTCCCTTTAAGCAAGCCACAGCGCCTGCCTGTGCAGTCTGTGAACTTGCTCCTGCTGCAGGCTGAGGATCTCTAGCCTCAGACCCTACCCCAAATCAAATCAAATCAAACCAAATCAACTTTTATTGTCATTGTTAGTGCACAAGTGCAGTACAACGAAATGTAGGCTTGCGGCTCCCGAGAGTGTACATTTAGATTAAGACATTTAAACATTCAACACACATTTGGCTTGTAATACATTAACATAAACATAACCATAATAAAGTGCATTGGCAGATGTGCAGGCTTTAGAGTTTATTTGTGGAGTTCAGTAGGATGACAGCCCTGGGAAAGAAGCTGTTCCTAAATCTGGTCGTACGGGTGCGAATGCATCTGTAGCGTCTCCCAGATGGCAGGAGGGCGAACAGACTGTGGCTGGGGTGGGTAGGGTCTTTGATGATGGACCGTGACCTCCATAAACAGCGTTTCTGGTATATGTGCTCGATGGTCGGTAGCCGGGTGCCGGTAATGCGTTGGGCAGTTTTGACTACCCGCTGCAGGGCTTTCCGGTCATTGTAGCTACAGCTGCCATACCATACTGTGATACAGTTTGTCAGGATGCTCTCTATTGTGCAGCGGTAAAAGTTAGAGAGGATCAGGGGTGACAGGTTACATCCCTTCAGCCTCCTTAGGAAATATAGGCACTGCTGGGCCTTCTTCACCAGAGAGGAGGTATTGAGGGACCAGGAGAGGTCTTCCGTGATGTGGACTCCGAGGAACTTTAAAGCTGTCCACCCTTTCCACCACAGCCCCATGGATGTGGACGGGGGGGTGACTTCCGCCTTTAGACTTCCTGAAGTCCACAATGATTTCTTTGGTTTTCTTGATGTTAAGGGCCAGGTTGTTATCGGCGCACCACTTCACGAGATGCTGGACCTCCTCCCTGTAGGCTGACTCATCGTTGTTGGTGATCTGGCCTACTACCGTGGTATCATCCGCAAACTTGCTGATGGTGTTGGAACCATGAACAGCCACACAGTCGTGGGTGAAGAGGGAGTAGAGGAGGGGGCTCAGCACACAAACTGGCTGTTTTCGCCTTTCAGGTTAAAACAGTTAGCACTGATTAATGTGAAACCATTTTGTGCGCCGAGGCATCTTAACGGCGTATACCATGGGGCTGGCTTTATCTGCAATGCTGTAGGGCCCCATGTATAATGGTTCCAAACTCCCTACTCGGGCATAGTTCCTCACCATGACCTGATCACCTACCCCCCATTCGTGGTGCTTTCTGGGTTCGAGAAGCAACCGGTTACTCCGATGCTGCTTTCCCATGTTCCCAGCCGTCTGCTCATGGACCTGTTTAAGGTGCTCAAAAAGGTTTCGGGCGAACCTGTCCCGGTTTACCTCCCTGAACTGACCCTCCGTGAGCACCGGGGCTAGTATGTGGGTTGGAGTCGGCATAACCCTGCCAGTCATCAGCTCGTACGGGGAGTACCCCGTGCTTTTAGACTGGCTGGCCCGGATCCCCATCAGACCCAACAGTAGGCCCTCGGCCCATTTACGGGGCGAGTTCACCGTCTCCTTCCTCAACCTTGCTTTTAGGGTCCTATTCATTCTTTCCACAATCCCTGATGACTGCGGGTTGTGGGCCACATGCCATTTCCCCTCGATGCCTAGCAGCATATGGGTATTCTGCATCACCTGTCCGGTGAAGTGACTCCCTTGGTCAGACTCCACATACTGTGGTAGTCGCCACTGCAAGAACACTTCCCAGACCAGGATCCTGGCAGTACCCAGAGCTGTGGCTGTTCTGCAGGGGAAGGCCTCTACCCATTTGGTGAACACGTCCACCAGGACTAGGCAGTACTTATAGCCTCCCTGGGCGGTGGGCAGGGGCCCGAAGTAGTCGACTTGTATCGACTGCCATGGTCCCTCTACCCTCCTGACGTGTCCCATAGGTACCTTCCTTTTGTGGGGGTCATGGTTGTTAGCAGCGCACACAAGACAGCCGGCACAGAACTCGCGGACATCTTCCCTGAGTCCCGGCCACCATCCCGCCTGTTCCACCCGCTGCCAGGTGGTCTCAGGCCCAGGGTGTCCCGCTCCTGGACCCTCATGGGCTAGTTGAAGGAATTCCCTCCGGTGCTGCTGCGGCACAACCCACTGTTCCCCCCGGAACAGCATGCCCTCTTTTACGGAGAGGGTTGCTGTGCCGTACGGACCCTCTACCCTTTTTCCCTCAGTCACTGTGCTGAGGACTGCCTTGAGGACGGGGTCTTGCGCTTGGACCGTCTTAAGGTCCGGGGCTAAAGCTACCCCTGCACTCCCTTGAGTCCCGTCCCTACCTCTAACTGCTGCCATGGGTCTGGACCCAAATTGTTCCCAGAAATTGCCTGTGCGGGCAACCTCCTTGGCGAGCATGTCAGCCTGCTGGTTGCCTTGGCCGCGGGGTTCTGTGGAGGAATGGGCCTTCACCTTGTGGATGAAATCCTTCCCTTCCTCCCCCACTGCTGCCAGGATCTTTTCCAACAGGGGTTTTACTGTGAGGGGTCTCCCGTCGGCGGAGGCGTATCCACGGCGGGACCAGTTGGCCAGGTATGCCATACACGAATTGCACGTAAAAATGCTGTCCGAGCAAATCGTGTATGGGGTAGGGAAGACTTCGGGGTGTGTAACGACGTACACTACCACAGACAGTTCTGCCTGCTGGGCGCTCATGGTGCTGTGGAGCTTAATCGCCAGGGCAATGTTTGCCGCTGGGTCATAAACTCCACACCCCGTGAGACGCTCACCAGCAGATACCGTGCTGGAACTGTCTACATAGATCTCGCGGCCTGTGGGATGTATCCCGGCCCGTAAACCTATGTCCACTTCCCAAACCCCTTCTATGGAACACCGGCGGGCTGTTCCAGGATATACCAGGTTGGCTGCGAGCTTTGGCTCACAGAGACCCTTCACCTTAATATCCATCTGTGAGAGGAGCAAGGTCCAGCGGGCAATGCGAGCAATGCTCACTGTTCCATCCTTGATCCTCCCGTCCAGAAGCATCTGGGAGGGTGTGTGATGGGTGAGGAGGGTGATGGGGGGGGTGCCTGTGAAGATCAGTGATCTTTTCACAGCCCAATGTGTGGCCAAGAGGTGCCGCTCACAGTTGGAGTAGCTCCTCTCCACATCCGTGAGTATCCTGGAGGAGTAGACTACCGGCCTCAGCCGGCCGTGCCGCTCTTAGAGCAGCACGGCACTCAGGCTGTCCCCGCTGGCTGCTACCTCCAGGAAAAACTCCTCCCCCCATCTATAGCCCCTAGAGCTGGTGCGGTCTGCAAGTCCATTTTGAGCCTGACAAATGCTGCCTCCCAACGCTCATCCCAAAGCCACTCCACTCCCTTGTGTAGGAGACGGAGCAGAGTGGCTGCTGTGGCTGCATAGTCCTCAATAAAGTCTCTACAGTGCCCGGTTAGCCCTAGAAATGACCTCACACCCATCACTATGTTGGGGACTGGTAACTTTTGTACCGCTTCTCTCCTAGCCTTATCTATGGCCCTTTCCCCAGCGCGCACGGTCGGGCCCAGGAATTTCACCTCCTGCTGGCCGATCTGCACTTTCTTGGGGTTTACCTTAAAACCCTTTTGCCCAAGCAGCTCCAGCAGTTCAGCCAATAGTGGGCCATGCTCCTCTCTCAAATCGTTGAAGAGAAGCAGGTCATCCACATACTGTACCAACTGTCTGGGCTAGCTGAACTCCTTTAAACTGTTTGCCATGCACTGATGGAAAATGCTGGGGCTGTTGTGGAAGCCCGGAGGCAAACAGTTCCACGTGTACTGTTGCCCTTTGAACGTAAAGACAAACTTGTACTGATCCTCCCTCCTTAAAGGGATGGACCAAAACCCATTGGAAATATCCAGCACCGTGAAAGTGGTTGCAGATGCTGGAATACTTCCTATCAGGTCGGCAACTGCTGCTACCATGGGTGCACAGGCTGGGATGTTACTATTGGGCACCCGGTAGTCCACCATGGCCCTCCAGGAATTGTCCAGCTTTCTAACCGGCCACAATGGAGAATTCACGTGGGTGGCTATCGGTCTCAGAACTCCCTGCTGTACTAACGAGGACATGGCTGCTTCCATGTCTGGCTCTGCTTCCCTGGGGAAGTTATACTGTTTCTGTGGTCGGGCCATGGGGTCCCCATCTACGCTGACCTCAAACCCATTGACCCTCCCGCAGTCGTGTTTGTGTTACTGACCATAAGCTCGAGGTTATAACCCTCTTTGGGCTTCATGGTGCACAGGGTCCCCTTCCCTTCCTTTCCTGGGATCACTACTACCTCACCGTTCTTTCCTTTACCTGCCCCCCCATAGGCAATGATTTCTCAAATCTACTAGGATCCCGTGGCCTACAATAAAGTCGGATCCCAGGACCCCTCTTCCACCCTCCACTTCCCATTTCATCAGGACACAGGTCCACTTAGAGCGGAGCGGTCCTAAACGAATGGCGAGCAGGATGGAAAACGAGCCGGCCTGTTCTTTGCCTGTGAACCCCGACAGACTGTATGGGACCCCGTTAGATAGAGGCGAGGTGGTGGGGTTAGCTGAGTAGACCACAGTGCATGATGCCCCCGTGTCCAACAAATAGGTCCCCGTCACCTCCATCTCCAAGAGGGGTCTTTTCCATTCATCATACCGGAGAGAACACAGATAGACAGGCTGCGCTGGCTCTAGTCAGGGCTGTGGGTTGGATGGGGCTGACGGGGTCAGAGCACCGGTAGCGGTTGCTACTCTCCCCTGGCCAGTCAATAAGGACCTCATGGTGTCCAAAAGTGACTTGACCGCTGCGGGAGTGATTCCTGCCTCCGCCTTTTGGGCTGGGGTTGTGGAATTCTTTCCCTTGTTAACTTTCCAAGGGTTCTTGCACTCCTTCCGCCAGTGACCATCCTTCCCGCACCCGTAACAATTCATCTTTGTGTTGGGGGGGTTATTCCCTTCCTGGTGCCACTCTTTCCTACCCGGTCCGGATTTTACCTCATGCACCTTTCCCTTGGGTGGGTGTGCATCGGTTCCCGTACCGTTTTTATAGGCTAGAGTCAACTGTCTGATCACCGTAAGTACGGTGGTCTGGGGGTTTTGGGGTCGAACCAGACTTCTGCCTTGGCCCGGACCTGTGGCAAGCTGTTCGCCACCAGGCAACAGAGTCAATGGGCATGGGGATCCCCATTCAGGAACACCTGGTTTGGCGCCCCCGGACAGGCCCTCCGGTACACCGGCCATAACCGGTCCACGAAAGCCTGCGGGGTTTCCCCTGCGAGCTGGACCGTCTTCTCCACGCGGGAGAAAGGACTTCCCTCATTCATCCCCATGGCCTCCAGAACTTCATCCCTGAGCGCCTCATACCCGCTCTGCCCCTTCTTAAACTCATCAGAGATTGATTGGAGGAGCCTACTCTTCAGGGAGAATAGCAGCATCTTGGCCTGCTCAGCGCCATCGCAGTCGTTGACGCTGGCTGCCTGCTCCATGTCTCTGAAGTGGATCGAAGGGTCTCCCTTTTCGGAGAGCTTTGGGATATGGTTCACCATAGCCCTAAGCTGTTGGGTGCTATAGGGTAATACAAACTGGTTTTGGAGGGGCCCCTCATCGTCGCCATTGACGGGTGGGCCGACCCTCCGATGCCGTGCTGGGCACATCGGTCCCGGCTCCGACCTCTCTGGCGGGGGTTGCTCCACCTCCGCTGCCACCTCTGGCTCCACTCCTCCTTGCTGCCAGACCTAGCTGAAGCTTGGCGCTATGGGTGGTGGTCATGAGACTTCCTGTCCCTCAACCGGGTCATCCCTGGGCACTACCGTTGACGTTGGAACTGTCCTCCCCTCGTTCCCCATAAAATCCGCCTGACCTACCTTTGGGCTTATGAGGCATACCATGCCTTTTGCCTTCCTGAGGGCCAGGCTCAGATTTTCTATCCGCTCTTTGCAGGGGCCATGGTCTGCCTCCTCATAACCCTGTTCGCTCGCTAGCTTGTAAGCTGCCTTTACCTCCTGTACTTTCTCCTCCTGCTCTCTAACTTGCCTTGCCAAGCGGGCGTTATTTTCCCGCAACCTGAACTCATTTCCGTTGGCTTCGGTGACTTGGCACTGTAGGTATTCCAACTGGGCCTTGCGTTCTCCCATTAAATACACTCTCTCCTGATTCAGGGCCTGCAATGCTACCAATAACTTTTCCCCTGCCAGAGCCTTGTCCTGGATCTCCAGGGCTGACTCATTTAACTCAGCTGCCTGTGCTGCAACGAGCCTGTCCAAAAGCTGGACCTGCTTTTTGAAACACATCAGCCAGACTGCCTTCTCTAAGGACTTCTTGTGTTCATTTCCCTCTGTCCACTTAGCTGCTGCATCTACCGGACGCCCAGCCCTTAACAGAGTGGTGACCCACTTTGTGATATTCACCTTGCTAAACACATAATCAGAAATCCTTTCCTCCATCATGGTTTGCTCATCCGAACCATTGTCTACCGTATCGCAACCCTGCTGCCGAAGTCCTGCCGCGGTTGCCATTTTCTGTAGGGGTTTTGGCAGGTGGCCAGTCAGTTAGGCCCCTGACTGCCTGTGAGCGGTTCGAATCGCTCCCACACCCCTGGGTTCTAGACACCGGAATTAGGTGCAGGTGCCGATACAGAAAATCGAGTAGACCAGTGGTTTGGTGTAAGAAAACCAAGATTTTATTAAAATGGAATAAAACACAGTCTTATAAGAAGTTACTGGTAAACAATTACAGGCATAAACAAATAATTATACTTATACAGGGAATGGGGAACACACGGCACATCGAGGGAAAAACAACTACATTAACAATCCCCTTATCCTTATCCCACCCGCTATACCTAACTAGATTAAGCTATGAGGGGCCAGGAATTCATGCTCACCAATCCAAAGCCTGTTGCTTTAACAGTTGCAAGTTTTGAGGTTTGGTCTCCAGTCCTTTGGGGTACTCCGTCGCCACGTGGTCTCAGGGCACGGTGCTGGGGCTGTTGCTGCGACACACCTTTCCTCCCCTCAGCTACCGTCATTGTCTCGTCGCGATGGTTCTCTTCTTCTTCTCCATCGGGCGGTCGTCGGCGGTGACGGGGCGGTTGGCGGTCTTCACTGCTGGTTTGATTTTACTACCCAAGTGTCAAACACCAGCATATTCTCACTGTCCATACATATACTTTCTTCCCCAAGCGGCAGCTTATAACTAGGCACTCGGCCTTTACCAATGCATCTTCTGCTGCCCTTCTCTGCTCTTGTTGGGTCTTTACCTTCTTCTTCGTCTCGCCTTGTCTCGTCTCGTTTCGTGGCCCGTATATCCTGTATGACTTTGGACTCGGGTCTCGTCCTTCTCCCACGATTGGTATGGATGTCCTTGGCTATTAACCCAATGCGGGGAGTGAGAAGAAAACCCGCCACGAGGCCAGGGCATGAGTACGAGTGGCAGCAGCCCAAGACCAGACAAGAGGTCAGAGTCAAGAACCAAGAGAGCGATTGCTACTGATGGGCCTACAATTATACTCCTTCTGATGGCTCTTATCTGCGTGCCAAATCAGGTCAGTCCATTGTCTAACTTTTGGCAGGCTGTTTTAAATTATTATACCAATCTAAACTAACCGGCTTTAGATGGCTGTTTATCACACCTGATGGCCCGCTGTCCGAGTTGTATTGTCATTAATGCATTTTAATTGGCCTGTCCAGCCTTGGTGGCTTCCTTAAGCTGTTTCCGATTATTTATGTGGACAAACTAATGGCCTCATGCTTAGGCCTAACTGGGTTTGATCTGTTTGGATCTGACACAATGCATATTCAGTGTTTGCCTAGCTGTCTGGCTTTTCAAACACAAAGTCCTTTTCACAGAAATGCATTTTAAGTTTCGATATCCCAAAACTGCCTGTTCTGTGCTGCAGAGTCCAATCTTTTAAAACCTTACAGGCTTTTGGTCACGAGGTGCGGATGCCATCTTTTGGGTACCCTTATTAAAATCTCCATACAGTGTCCCTTTTATTAATAACCTTGCGGGAATGTGGGAATTTTGCGAATCTTACAAACACACGGTAAAATGCTGCCTTGAAATCAAGGGCAGTCACTCTCACCTCACCTCTGGAATTCAGCTCTTTTGTCCATGTTTGGGCCAAGGCTGTAATGAGGTCTGGAGCTAGTGGTCCTGACAGAACCCAAACTGAGCATTGATGAGCAGGTTATTGGTGAGTAAGTGCTGCTTGATAACACTGTTGATGAAATCTTCGATCACTTTGCTAATGATATGCTAATGATGGAGAGTAGGCTGATGGGATGGTAATTGGCTGGATTGGATTTGTCCTGCTTTTTGTGGACAGGACATACCTGGCATCTGTTATGGTGGGGACCTCAGGAGGAGGCCAAGATGGATCATCTACTCAACACTTCTGGTTGAAGATGGTGGTGAACGCTTCAGCCTGGTCTCTTGCACTCACATGCTGGCCTCTGCCATCATTGAGGATGGGGTTGTTCATGGAGCCTGCTCCTGTTAATTGTTGAGTTGTCCACCACCATTCACGACTGGATGTGGCAGGACAGCAGAGCTGATCCACTGGTTGTGTGACCGCTTAGCTCTGTCTATAACATACTGCGTCCACTGTTTAGCATACAAGCAGTCCTATGTTGTAGCTTCACCAGGTTGGCAACTCATTTTCAGGTACACCTGGTGCTGTTCCTGGCATGCTCTTCTACACTCCTCATTGAACCAGGATTGATCCCCTGGCTTGACGGTAATGGTGGAGTGAGGGATATGCCACATCATGAGTTTGTAGATTGTGGTGGAATACAATTCTTCTGCTGCTGATGGCTCATAGCTCCTCATAGATTCCCAGTTTTGAGCTGCTACACTTGTTCTGAATCTATCCCATTTAACACAGTGGTAGTGCCAACCAACATGATGGAGGATGTCCTCAGTGTGAAGACAGAACTTCGTTTCCACAAGACCTATGCACTGGTCACTCCTACAAACACTGTCATGGACAGATGCATCTGCAACAGGTAGATTGGTGAGGATGAGATCGAGTAGGTTTTTCTCGTGTTGGTTCTCTCACCACCTGCTGTAAGCCCAGTCTGACAGCTATCTCTTTCAGAACTCGGCCAGCTCGGTCAATGGTGGTACTAACGAGCCACTCCTGGTGATGGACACTGAAGTCCCCCACTCAGAGTACATTCTGATCCCTTGCAACCCTCAGTGCTTCTTCCAAGTGGTGTTCAACATGGAGGAGTACTGATACATCAGCTGAGGGAGAGCAGTAGGTGGTAATCAGCAGGAGGTTTCCTTGCCCATGTTTGACCTGGTGCCATGAAACTTCATGGGGTACAGAGTCAATGTTGCGGACTCCCAGGGCTACTCCCTCCCAACTGCATACCACTCTGCCGCTACCCCTGGTGGGTCTGTCCTGCCAGTGGGACAGGACATACCCAGGGGTGGAGATGGAGGAGTCTGAGCCATTGGCTGACAGGTACGATTCAGTGAGTAAACTTTGACAGGCTGTTGCTTGGCCAGTCTGTGGGACAGCTCTCCCACCTTTGGACCTCAGATATTAGTGAGGAGGACATTACAGGGTCGACTGGTCTGGGTGTGCCTTTGTTGTATCCGAATCCAATGCCTAAGTCGAAGCCAAGTGGTCTGTCATTACATAGAATATACATCACAGAAACAGGTCATTTGGCTAGTTCCTCCCATTCCATCTGACTCATCTCAGCCTTGTAGCATATCTTTCTATTCCTTTATCTTTCATGTACTCGCCTAGGTTTCTCCTTTTGAAGGCATCTAAACTATTTGCCTCAACCACTTCCTGTGGTAACAATTTATTATACTTCTTTATACCAATTTGATAAAACTGAGTGGCTTGCTAGGCCAATCCAGAGGGTAGTTAAGATTCAACCACATTGGTGTGGGTCTGGAGTCACACACAGGCCCGAGTGGGTAAGGAAAGCAGGTATCCTTCTGAAGGACATTAGTGAACCAGATGGGTTTTTACAACAATCCAATAGCTTCATGGTCACCATTACAGACACTAGCTTTTTATTCCAGATTTATTTGATTATTTTTTTACTGAATTCAAATTCACAAACTGCCTTGGCGGGATTTGAACTCACGCCTCTGGATTATTAGTTCAGGCTTCTTTATTACTAGTCCAGTAACATATCCATTACACTGCCGTACCTGAAATTTCTGAGAACTAGAGTTCAAGATTTGCAAAAGTGGATGCTTTCACAAGTGCTGTTACTGTGCTTCAAGGAAAATGATGATGGAATACAGCAGTTACAGCTATATATATAAAACAGTTGGTCTGTCTGTCTTTCTGTCTGTTTGTCTTTCTGTCTGTCTGTCCGGCTATACAATCAAGAGAGGAGAGGGGGGAGGGAGAGGGGGGGGGGGAGGGAGGGAGGGAGGGGGGAGGGGAGAGGGGGGGAGGGAGGGAGGGGAGAGGAGAGGGAGGGGAGGGAGGGAAGAGGGAGGGAGGGGAGAGGAGAGGAAGGGGAGGGAGGGGGGGAGGGAGGGAGGGGAGAGGAGAGGGAGGGGAGGGAGGGGAGAGGGGGGAGGGAGGGGAGGGATGGGGAGGGAGGGAGGGGAGAGGAGAGGGGGGAGGGAGGGAGCGGAGAGGAGAGGGGGAGGGAGGGGAGAGGGGGGGAGGGAGAGGAGGGGGGGATGGAGAGGAGAGGAGGGGCGTAGGGAGAGGAGAGGAGGGAGGGAGAGGAGAGGGGTAGAGAGGGAGAGGAGAGGGGGAGGGAGGAAGAGGAGAGGGGGAGGGAGGGGGAGGAGTGAGGGAGAGGAGAGGGGGAGGGAGAGGAGAGGGGGAGGGAGAGGAGAGGGGGAGGGAGAGGAGAGGAGGGAGGGAGAGGAGAGGAGGGGGAGGGAGAGGAGGGGGGGAGGGAGGGAGAGGAGGGGGGAGGGAGAGTAAAGGAGGGAGGGAGAGGAGAGGGGGAGGAGAGGGGCAGGGAGGGAGAGGAGAGGGGCAGGGAGGGAGAGGAGAGGGGAGGGAGGGAGAGAGAGTAAAGCAGGGAGAGACAGGGGCAGGGAGAGAGAGAGGGTGAGGGAGGGAAAGAGTGAGGGGGTGGGACGGGGAGGGAGAGCTCGCCTTCTTCCTTCCTTCCTTCCTTCCTTCCTTCGCAGGGGTCGATCGGGCCAGGCCTGAGGCGCTCCTTCCCCCCCTCTCTCTCCAGGCAAATCCCGAACTAAATGCAGCAGTCTCTCTCTCTCTCTTCCCCCCATCTCTCTCTTCTTCCCCCAGTCTCTCTCTTCTCCCCCCAGTCTCTCTCTCTTCCAGCAACAACATGCCCTCAAAAAACCCTCGGCACCGCCGGGCACTCTAGCTAGTATAAAATAAGAAAACTGTTAAAACCTTTAGGCCCAGAAATTGGATTAGGTCCAAAAATGGGCGGTGTCAGGGGTCAGTGCTATTTGCCCACATCCGTTCAAAGTGGTGCAGGCAGCATGAAAAATTCATGCCGCCTGCTCATTATAATGATTGGAGCACTGATCTCTGCACCAAATGCGCTGCTGATTGGCTTAGGGCTCAATGGAGGGGCCAATATCAAGTGCTGTGTACTGGCCAGTCAGGTTTGGCTTAGGCTCTCTGCACTACTGAAAGGGGAGGTGCGTTATTGCAGCAGCACTTCATTGTCAGTGTGGGTGAAGACATAGCTCAGCAACCAAGGGAGTAAGATAGAAAGTTCTCAGATGCTGCGCTGGATGCCTTGGTCATGGCTGTGCAATGAAGGCGGACTGTCCTGTACCCACAGAGTGGGAGGAGGAGATGCAAGACCATTTGCACAAGTGTGTGGGACGAGATAGCTCACTCTGTCACGGCCACCAGTGTGGTCCCAAGGACACAGATCCAGTGCCGATAAAAGATTAATGACTTCGCATGGCAAATGCCATAACCCACTATCTGCATCACGAGACTCACACACTGTTCAATGCACCACACCTCCATCACTCACCATTTTTAAAAATTAGTTCTGGGGTGTGGCCATCACTGGCAAGGCCAGCATTTATTGTCCATCCCTAATTGCCCTTGAGAAGGTGGTGGTGATAGTCATTGCCTGGCACTTGTCCGGCGTGAATGTTTCTTGCCACTTATCAGCCCAAGCCTATATGTTGTCCAGGTCTTGCTGCATGCGAGCATGGACTGCTTCATTTTCTGAGGAGTTGCGAATGGAACTGAACACTGTGCAATCATCAGCGAACATCCCCACTTCTGACCCTATGACGGAGGGACGTTCATTGATGAAGCAGCTGAAGATGGTTGGGCCTAGGGTACTGCCCTGAGGAATTCCTGCAGTGATGTCCTGGGGCTGTGATGATTGACCTTCAACCACCACAACCATCTTCCTTTGTGCTAATTATGACTCAAGCCAGTGAAAAGTTTTCCCCGCTTCCCATTAACTTCAGTTTTACTAGGGCTCCTTGATGCCACACTCGGTCAAATACTGCCTTGATGTCAAGGGCAGTCACTCTCACCTCACCTCTGGAATTCAGATCTTTTGTCCATGTTTGGGCCATGGTTTTAATGGAGCCGAGTGGTGCTGGCGGAACCCAAACTGAGCATCGATGAGCAGACTATTGGTGAGTAAGTGTCGCTTGATAGCACTGTCGACGACACCTTCCATCACTTTGCTGATGATTGAGAGTAGACTGATGGGGCGGTAATTGGCTGGATTGGATTTATTCTGCTTTTTGTGGACAGGACATACCTGCTCAGTTTTCCACATTGTCAGATAGATGCCAGTTTTGTAGCTGTAATGGAACAGCTTGGCTAGAGGTGCGGCTAGTTCTGGAGCATAAGTCTTCAACACGACAGCCGGGATGTTGTCGGGGCCCATAGCCTTTGCTATATCCAATGCGCTCAGCCGTTTCTTGATATCACGTGGAGTGAATCAAATTGGCTGAAGACTATCTTCTGTGATGGTGGAGAGCTCAGGAGGAGGCCGAGATGGATCATCCACTCGGCACTTCTGGCTGAAGATGGTTGCAAACACTTTAGCTTTCTCTTTTGTACTCGTGTGCTGGGCTCCGCCATAATTGAGGATGGGGATATTCATGGAGCCTCCTCCTCCAGTTATTTGTTTAATTGTCCACCACCACCTATCAACAATCTCTAGCTACCACCACTCATACCTCACATTCATGGCTTCACTATATCCTTACAACCTTACAGCTGCTGCAATATTCACACCCACATCGCACACCTTGCACACACTGACAGCTATTCACCTATGGCAGGCACATCCCCCAAAAACAGTACACCACACTCACTGACACACTTCCCTTTCTCTTGTAGGCAAAGGTGGCACTTAACAGGAAGGAGCAGCGGCAGATCGGAGGTGGGCAAGCCGCAATGTAGAACCTTACCGACCTGGAGGAATCAGTGCTTGACATTTTTGGAGGCCACCGGAGAAGTTGAAGTCGTTGCTGATAATGATGGTATGGTCATACCTAATCCTTCTTCTCACATCCCACTTCCCCATCACCCCACAATCTCTTCTCACTTGCAAGCTACTGATGGTGTATGCATGGATATCTTGTTTTCCCCTCGCTCCCCTCACCACAACCGATGGGCGATGTCGCAACTTCCATTGCAGCACAGGCAGAAGCGACCCAACGTCTCACTGTCCTCCAACAGATTGCTAGTGATGCTGAGGCGCCGCCCCGGGGGGAGTGGCAGTGGGTCAGTGGAGCACGAACCTGCGGTCCTCTCTCAGGATGACAGCCTTCCTACTTCCACGACTGCCACTCCGCCATTGCCCTTGCCGCTGCTTATCAGCCAACCAGCCCAGACTGCTGCCGCACATGCCGAGGTGGTGCAGTCCACAGCTGGGCCTTTGAGGTCCACAGCTGGTTGAGGTCATCCTGCAAGGCCACCTGTAGTCTCCCCCACTGAGAGTCAGCAGCCTTCCACCAGCCTTGCTGCAGCCACTGAGGGAGCATTGTGTAGGAGCACTAGAGTAGGTAAAGGCACACTAATGACAGACAAGGGCATGCACACGGGTGTTCAGTTGATATTATAATTTTTATTAGAATCAAATAAATTTTGGAATTTTGTTTGGAATGTGTGTTTTGTGGTGTCTCTCATTTCAGCTTTGTGCCCAGGAGCACGCTGTGATGTTCCATGACAGAGGGACGGTATGATGGGGAAGTAGTGAGGTATTGGGGATCTGGGGTTTCATTCAGTGGAATTGGAGTCTGCTGAGGCGTTCACAGACAGCCCGTCCGGAATGGGGATTTGCTGCCTGCCTCCTCCCTCCCTCCTCTTCCTCTTCCTCATTCTCCTCCTCATCCACCCCCTCCTCCTCTCCCTCCTCCTCCTCCTGAGGTGGTCCCGCAATCCCTGGTGGCAAGGGCTGGGCCTTCATGATGGCCAAGTTGTGGAGCATGCAGTAGACCACCATGAAATGGGACATCCGCTCCGCCGAGTACTGGAGGGCTCCTCCCGAGCGGTCAAGGCAGTGGAACTGTTGCTTGAGCACCCCAATGTTCTGCTCGATAGTGTTCTTGGTGGCAGCATAGCTCTCATTATTATGAGTGCTGGGCAGGAGTGGTGGGGTTGCTGAGGGGAGACATCAGCTAAGTGCAGAGCGGATGGACCTTGTCTTTGAGCAGCCACCCTCAAGTTTGTCATGGTGGCTGGAAGATTCCTGGTACACAGGACTGACGCAGGATGAAGGCATAATGACTGCTGTCAGGATAGTGAGTATTCACCATCATGATGCACAACAACTGCACATTAAGTGAATGGTAGCCTTTGCGGTTATGGAATACCTCTGGATTGGTATACGGTGCCTTCAAAGCCACGTGTGTGCAGTCGAAGGCACCCTGCACCATGGGGAAGGCCGCTATCCTGGCAAAGCCCCATGCGCGCTCCTCCTGCTTCTCTCTGCTCAGAGAGAAGACAATGTAGTCCCTTCTCCTGGAGTAGAGAGCCTCTGTGACCTCCCGGATGCAGCGATGGATGGCGAACTGGGAGATGTTAGCTATGTCACCTGCTGTAGACTGGAAGGATCCACTGGCGAAGAAATTAAGGGCTGCAGGAGGTGGCAGAGTTCTGTGACCACCTCCTTGGTGAAATGGAGCCTCCAAATACACGGCTCCTCACTTAAGTGGAGGTAAGAGAAGTGCTTTCGGAAGACTCTAGGTGGGTAAGGCCCTCCTGTTGAGACTCCTCCTGGCCCTCCTCCCTTTGTGAGCATCTTCTTTTTTTTGCTGCCTCCGCTCCCTCTCCCGAAGATACTCAAGCATGAGGGATCTGCAAGCACAGCCCCCATGACTGTGACCAAGTGGTGTGAGCAGAAGCCTTTAAATGAGAATGAAGGAGTTCTCCACTTGCACCAACACTTCCACTGTCATCTCAAGAACTTTAAACAATTTTAGAAAGCTACAAGAGTTGCAGAAAGTTACACAGAGCCAGTCAAACTGAGAAACCATGTCAGCTGCAGTTGTTGATGATGATCCCTTTAAATAGTGCTGCTGGAGGCTCCTTCTTGGAATGCTGCTGAATGCTTGAGCAGCTGGTCGTGATTCAGAGAGCGGTAATTGGAGCAGCAACATTGAAAATGGCAGATCATGCGTCAAATGAGTGTTGCAAACTCATTGACATCACAATCTGTCTCGTTTGCAGTTCTGCAGCGAGCACAGGCAACGGCAGCACTGCTCACCTGCCGAAAATGGCAGCCACTGCAGGACTTGCCAGAAGCGGGTGGAAGTGAGTCGGCTGCCATTTTTTCTTCAGAACGGGTCTTAACGGCCGGCGCTAAACCCCCGAATTTGTAGGCCGTACAATTGTTAATCAGTGTTAAATGAGATAATGCAATAGTCTTTCTGAGCAGCTTATGGAATACACCACAATAGAATAGCTCATGGCCAAGCTTGTCTATCATAATCATCAATGGAAAAATAAACTGTAAGGCGCCTACATCAACAAAGCCTTTCCATTTCTTATCACTAAGGATAAAACTAATGGCATTCATATTACTAGTTCATGACCTGAGCAGTCTTTACACACACTGATGCAGTGCTGTATTTACAAAGCCCACTAACAACATCTAAAGGCAGAAAATCAGTACTACAACTGCTGAGGGGGAAAATTCAGTTGGTAGCGCCACCCGTTAGCACCTTAAGAGGGCGCTAAGTGGAGCGCAAACCAACTAGTGCCCGGGCGTAGCGATATCTGCGCCTCTCGCGAAATTGACCGGATATTTCGCGGCGGCGCTAAACAATACCGCCCGATCTCCTGAGCATGCAGATCTTGACGTCATTCGAGAGTGCAATGCCCTTGGGGCGCCCCGGACCAGAAATTCAGTGGCGCCCCCCTCCTTTCCGCCTGACACTACCAACGATAGGTTGACTGGAACGCTTCCCAGTCGCTGTGGGGCTGGGGGGGTGCTATTTAAAGGGGGCCTCTTCCTGGCTTTTGTGTGGTAGCCATTTTTGCACCACTCATTTTGAGAGAGAGAGAGAGATTTGGAGAGAGCCAAAGAGAGAATGAGAGACTTCTGCATTGAGTCAACGCTGTCTGAGGTAGTTTTGGCTTCTGACCATAACTTTGCAGGAAATTTGCTTTTTGACCTTCATAACTTTGATTGCCCAGATACTATGGGGGCTGCAATGGATGGGAACGTCGGCCTTCTCCATCACATTCGGAGGGCACAGAGATGCAGAGAGAGAGTGGCAATCATGGCAAGATGGAAAAGGGCCAACAGGCCTCGTTACAGGAGACCTTACCCTCCCAGGGTTTTTCGCCAACAGTTCTCCTACATTAATATGTCTGAGGAGCACTGTTTCTGAAGGCTGCGATTCAGCAAGGAGGTGGTCACTGAGCTCTGCCACCTGCTTCAGCCAGATCTGCAGCCTCAACTGAGGAGCAGTACATCTCTGTCAGTGGCAGTGAAGATAACAGTGGCTCTCAACTTTTATGCCACCGGCTCATTTCAATCAGCTACTGGGGACATCGCCAATACCTCCCAGTTTGCGGTCCATCAGGTAACAAATGCCCTCTTTAAAAGGGGACGAGAGTACATCTCTTTCCTCATGACCCCAGACAAGCAGCAAGAACGCACAATGGGCTTTGCGATGATAGCGGGCTTCCCCATGGTGCAGGGCGCCATTGACTGCACGCATGTGGCTTTGCGGGCGCCACAAGAGAATGCCGAGGATTTCCGCAACCGAAAGGGCTTCCATTCCTTAAACGTCCAGTTGGTCTGTGACCACAGACAGCTGATACTCGCTGCCAATGCCCACTTTCCAGGCAGCAGCCACGATGCCTTCATCCTGCGCCAGACTTCTGTGGCAGACCTTTTCCAGGCACCGCATCGCCTAGGAGGTGGGCTTCTCGGGGACAAGGGATATCCTCTGCACCTGGCTGATGACACCGCTCCGTTCGCCCAGCACCCCTGCTGAGCTACGATACAATGAGAGCCAACAAGCTACCAGGAACATCGTTGAGCACACAATTGGCATGCTCAAGCAACGGTTCCGCTGTCTGGACCATTCTGGAGGAGCCCTGCAGTACTCGCCTGAGTGAGTCTCCCACTTCGTTGTTGTGTGCTGCATGCTGCATAACCTTGCAATCCTCAGGACCCAACCAATGCCACCAGGCATTGGAGCACCAGCAGAGGAGGAGGAGGAGGATGAAGATGAGGATGATGATCAGCAGCAGCACCAAGGCGGGAGGGAGGCACAAAGTGGAAGGGCCGTCCGTCAAAGGCTCATAGCAAGTCGCTTCTAGGCCCCCTCTGAGGGAATGGCTTCTGCCATTCAAACAACCTGAATGAAAGCATCCCGCAACCCCTAAGCCGGTCAAGGCAACAATGAGTGCAAAGACCAAACATGTACATTTTGAATACAGACACTTCTTTATTTCACAAACTCTGTGTGTCTCATTTCCGCATGACAAAGTAATAGAAAACATAGAAAAAAGCAGTCATTCACCTAACTGTCTCTCACAGCCTGGAGACAATGTCCAAAACAGTAACAAAAATTTGACTACGAACCTCGGCCTTCAGTAATACAATGAAAAACATTTTGCCACATCTCCTACTTTTTGCCCTACGAGGGTGATCTGCTTCCCTTGTGAAATTGCCCCCTTCCCACCCTGCAGCTCCTCCGTAATGGGACCCCAGTGGCTGGAGCAAGGCTGGGGGAAGGCTGCTGAGTGTCAGAAAATGAGACTGCAGATGCCCTTGAGGGACGGCCTGGACCAGCTCTGGACCTGGAGGGCCCGGCTGCTGACTGCACCAACTCTGCATGGGCGGCAGCAGTCTGTCCTACAGGCGGTGGCAACTTCAGTGGAGAAGTGCCAGTGGTGGCAGCAGGAATGCTGTCATCTTGAGAGAGGACAGCAACTCCCTGCTCGCCCGACACACTGGCACTCCCACGGTGCAGCACTTCAGCATCCGGAGCAATCTGATGGAGCACAGATTGCTGGCCTGCTGCAGCGTGGTGAGAGCCCCAGGTAAATGTGCCCGATCCAGCGAGGGTGGCAGCAGTCAGTGCTCACGTGGCCTCAATCTGCGTCTGCATGAGACCAGCCACTGACTGCATTGCAGCACTTAGCATTTGCATGGCAGCCGCCTGTGCTACAGTGAAGTGCTCCACACTCCTTGCCAGTGATTCAGGCAACCTTGCCACTGCAGCCATGAGCTCAGTGTGCCTTTGCTCCGCCTGGGTGCTCATTTCAGCGAGGACCCACTCCTCGTCTGCGTCCAGCGCAGCAGGACTCAAGGCCATACGCTCCCTCTGGGGAGAAGACCCCCGAGCTTCCTTACCCGCATCGCATTGCTGCAGCCCGCTGGGTCCTGGAGCTTCACCCTCATCAGACCATTCCCCCCCTGCTCCCCTCCAGGGAAGGCATGTCCCCAGTATGGGCATGGGCTGCCTCGGTAGAGGGTGGCGCTGATGGTCCGGCTTCCTCTTCCTCCTCACCTTCAGCTTCACTCTCACTGGCAGCTTGAGGGCCCGTCTCCTCACCTGGTGAATCACCATCTGAAAGCAGGGAGGTACAAGAGTGGCTTTAGCGTGAGGACAGGGTGCTAGCAAGAGAGGCATGAATGCAGCGATTTAGTGATTTGGATTGATAGTGTCAAAGGCTGCTGTTGTGAGGAACAAGTGGAAGGAGAGAGGACAAATAGGTGATGACCTTACCATTGCTGTCCAGAACGGGGTCGGCGTCTCCAGTGGCGACGGCACCAATCACCCGGCTTGCCACAATCCTGTGGACGTGCTCCTTAAGATCGCCGAGGGGTTGAAGCTGAGACCGCCCTCCACCAGTCCGTTGCTGCTGTCTCCTATTATGAGACAGCTTGACCTGCAAGAAAAAGGACGGCGCCTGAATAAAAATACAGCCATGGTCTTGCCTGATGTGCCTCCCATAGTTGAATAGCCCTTACTGTATGCAGCCATGGCCTTGCCTGATATGCCTCCCATAGTTGAATAGCCCTTACTGTATGCAGCCATGGTCTTGCCTGATATGCCTCCCATAGTTGAATAGCACTTACTGTATGCAAAGCGTGGAATGTGCGTGTGTGTTTGATGAAAGGGCCATAGGTGTTGGATGAGTGTTGGGCATTGGGGCTTTCAAGGCCCTCTGGCCATAAAGTGAGGTTGAGATGGAGGGTTGAAGAGGTTTTGAAAAAAAGGCACTCAACCTGACGACCCAAGTGAGGTCGTTGAACTTTTTCCTACGTTGGAGATGGGTCCTAGGCACCATGCTGCTTGAGGAAACGCTTTGAGCCACCTCCCTCCACACTCTTCTGTACTCGCGTGGCAAAGGCCTCCTGCCACTCTCTGGGTACAGAATGGTTCTTCTGCGCTCCACCGCGCCAACCAGAGCCTCCAAAGCCTGCTCGCAGAAGCGCTGTGCTCACTCCCTGGCCCTTTCCATAGTGTCTGGCTGCTAGATTTAGCCACAGGTCTGCCCAGGCCGAGATTCAAGGCTCCAGTTGTCTTGTTTTGCACACTTTGTACAAAAATAATAAATTGCAGGACAACGGAGTATTACAGTTTAAACTCTTTTAATGAAGCATCAGGTCTGTGCTTACTCATATCAGTACAGCACCGTGTGTACAAGATGGAGTCAGGGCCCTCTGGGCCTTTTAAACAATAGCAGTCCTTACAGATGCCTGCAGGCCAATGACAACTCAGCATGTGATCACATGTGAATATAATAAGTATTCCTTACAGATGCCTGCGGGCCAATGATAATTCAGTATACAAATGTTACATCCTCTTTCTTTTAAAAGAAAAATGTTATGCATTACTTTTGAACCTTTCTTCTACATAATGTTCTCAGTAGCATCAACATATAAGTAAACTCAACATTTAACTAGCACTGAAAACATCTCAACGTTTCAATAACGATGTACAGTTTTTTTTAGGGCAGCAATTCGCCTACACCCTTTGACAGTTCACAAGGCAAGGATAACTCTAGGCTTGACCTCTCATCCCGACCTTGTGTGGTATGGAACTGAGCATGCTCCTGAATCGATCAACAAATCAGGTTCAGGTTTAGGTTCAGGTAAGTATGATGTGTTTTGTGTATTGCTCTGTTCATCACACTCTGTTGCACTGATCCTCTCGTCGGAATGACGGTGTTGTTCCTTGGTGTTCAGGAGGTGCCGGCGATTGCGGCAGTACACCTGTCCTTCTGGGGTGCGGACGTGATACGATCACTCAGTGTCAGCTGGCTGGATGACAACTGCTGGCTTCCAGTAGTCATGCTCCTGGATTCTGACAGATTCTCCATTGTGCAGCGGCGGCAGTAGTCTAGCTGGCCTGTCATAGTATCTCTTTTGGTGTTGCTGTCTCTGTATACATTTTGCATGCACTTGCTTGCAGCCAACGACCTGGCAGGGCCTGTCTGGGATACGGTGAGGTATCATGGGCTCTTTGACATTTGATGGGCAGCGTTCTAGACAAATGAAACATTTTCCGATAATGTCCTCAATGTGTTTGCACATTCCGGGCCAAAACATAATGTCACGTGCTCTTTGTTTGCATTTTTCCATGCCCATATGTCCAGCATGAATTTTTGTCAACATCTCTTCTCTGAGACTGGTAGGAATGATTATTTTCTCCCCTTTGAAGATGATTCCGTTGATTTGTGACAGTTTGTCTCTGTGGTTCCAGAATTCAGATATGCTCTGAGGGCATTTCCTCCTTTCCTCAGGCCATCCTTCATGTATGACTTTGCTCAGCAGTGTGAGTTGTGCATCTTTCTCTGTTTCTGCTCGGATCTCCTTCAGTTTTGAGTCACTCACAGGTAAGCTGTTGTACACCATGTGCACCTGCACATCCATGCATTCACTGAGGCTGCTGTCCTGGTAGCTAAGAGACTTTCTGGAGAGCGTGTCTGCAACAGGAATGTCTTTGCCTGGATGGTGAATGATTGTGAAGTCGTACTTCTGTAGCTGAAGGATCATTCTCTGTAGCCTTGGTGGGGCTGCGGCTAGTGGTTTCCTTATGATTGACTCGAGGGGCTTGTGGTCGGATTCCACAATGACTTGTCAGCCATAGACGTACTGGTGGAAACGCTTACATCCAAACAGAATTGCATATAACTCTTTCTCGATTTGAACATAGTTGATTTCACTGTCTGAGAGAGATCTGGAAGCGTAGCCGATGGGCTTTCCTTCTTGCAGTAATACTGCGCCTAGCCCATACTTTGACGCGTTCACTTGTAGTCTGAGCTCCTTGTTGGGGTCGAAGTAGGCAAGAACTGGTCCTGGTTCTCTGGTGATTAGGTCTTTCATTTTCTGAAATGCTGTGTCATGTTGTTTGTCCCATAGGAACTCATTGGATTGTTTGAGCAACTGATGCATGGATGCGTTGATTTTGGAGAGGCTCGGGGCAAACTTGGCTAAGTAATTAACCATGCCTAGTACTGTCTCTAGCTCTGCGTGATTCTTCGGCGGCTCCATCTTCTTGATGGCGGAGATTTTCTCTGGATCCGGCTTAATGCCATCAGTTGAGAGGCGATGCCCAAAATAACTGATCTCGGTGGATCCAATTATGCTTTTCTCGGGGTTGAGGCGGATACCTTTCTCCCGTGATCTTTGTACCATCGCACGGAGGTTCCTGTCATGTTCCTCTTTATTCCTGCCATAGATGAGGATGTCATCTACGATTGTGACTGCTCCATCGAGGCCTTCATAGGTTTTGTTGATCTTCCGCTGGAATTCATCCTGAGCTGAGATAAGACCAAATGGTAAACACAGAAATCGGTAGCGTCCAAATGGTGTGTTGAACGTTGTTAGCTTAGATGACTCTTCTGTGAGCTTGATAGTCCAGTATCCTGATCATGCGTCCATTACACTGAAGTAACGTGCTCCCACTAGCTTGGGTGTGATGTCATCTAGCGTTGGTAGAGGGTAGTGAGGGCATTTAATAGCCTTGTTCAAATCTCTGGGGTCGAGACAGACCCTGAGCTTGCCTGTATGTGCTTTCTCAATCACTACTAACGTGTTGACCCACTCTGTCGGTTCTGTTTCCCGGACAATGATTTCTGTATTCTCCATGCTCTGTAGCTCCTCATTCAGGCAACTATGTAGAGCAAGGGGTATCCTTCTCGGTGGGCAAACCACAGGGGTTGCTGTTGGGTCAAGGTGAATAGTGCATTCACCTGGGAATAGTCCGATTCCTTTGAAAACGTCAGCAAACTCCTCCATGACTGTCTGCTTCTCAACTGGTGCTGTCAATGGTAGCACTAGCTTGATGAGGTCCATGTCTAAACATGCCTTTAGACCTAGCACTGGAGGTGCTTGAGTGTCAATAACGTAAAAGTCCAGCATCATGTCGCTTTCTTTGTACTTGCATTTCATCACTTTTACAATGAGCTGCTCACCTCCATAGCCAGTCAGTCTGCGTGAGGTGGGCTGTAGCTCACACTCATCCTTCAAGCTGTGATACTCACTCAGAGGAATTACATTAACCTGAGATCCAGTGTCTAGTTTAAACTTAAGCTCTTTGCCCTGTTTTCCTATCTCAATATCGGCATAGGCTTGCTCAGTCTCTGAAATCTGTTTTTTCTGTGACACAGAATCAATAAACAGTTCCTCTGCATTTGGCTCTCTATCTGGCATTTGGCTGCCACTCACTGTGTATACTGTTTTTCCGAAAACAGTCCTGCAAAGTTTAGCAAAGTGGTTCCATTTACCACATTTAGTACATTGCCTTCCTTTGGCAGGGCAGTACTCCTTTTCTCCATGCCAGTTGTTTCCACAATATCCACAGTTTTTGAAGCATTTTATGTCTGTGTCACCCATTTTTAGAACTCTCTCTGTTCTTTCTGTTCTGAAACACGCTCTCTGGGTGGTTTTCTTTGGTGTGTGTCTATTAACTGCGTGCACTGTCTGTTTACTTGAGCTGCTCGTGGCGCCGGTTATGGTTTTCCACTGTGCTTGGGCTATCTCGTGCGATCTAGCTATGTCCATAGCTTTGTCCAGTGTTAGCCCGGACCCAACATTCAAAAGTTTTTCTCTCACTTTAGCTGAATGTATTCCAAACACGATGTGGTCTCTGACCATCTCATCTTTATCTGCATATTCACAGACTTTTACCAGCAGTTTTAACTCAGTCACGAACTGTTCAAACGACTCACTAGCTCCTTGTACTTTCTCCTGAAACTTGTACCTAGCGAATATCGTATTTGTCTTGGGCATCACATATGCTTCAAAACGGTCAAAATAACTTTTCAGTACCTTTGCTTCATCCGCGGTGAGAGACCATGGCCTAGAAATTCAGTGCCCTTAGCGCCGATTTTGCGGCGCTAGAGGGCCTAGCGCTGCAATTGGCGCCGGCGCCGAAATTGCCTGGGGCCCTTCCGCCGCAGTAGACCGGTAGCGCTGCGCCGGCACCGATCACGTCATCGGTGTGCGCAGCGTCCCGGTTGCCATGCCGACGGGCCCCAGCGCCGAAATTCAGTTGCGGCCGCCTCGCCCGTGGCAGCCGCAACTAAGACTCTGGCAACAGAATCTTACATGACTTTGCGCCGGCGCATTAAAGGCACCGCGGCGGCCGGCCGCTTTCCCGCCGGCCGCCTGGCCGCAGCTCCCTCCCCGGACTTCCCCCCCTCCCCGGACTTCCCGAACCTGCCGCACCGCAGCGGGCGCCGCAGCGCCAGAATAGCGCCGATATTCAGCGCGTAGCACCAGTTTTCAGGCGCAAACAGCTCTCAGCAGCGCCGGCAGCCGTTTGGGCGCAGAATTGGTGAATTTTGGGCCCGACCAGCGCGACTTAGCTCCGGCACTAACTTCCGGCGCTAAAGCCCTGGCTGCGCCAAAACTCAATTTCTAGGCCCATGTGTTAAAAATATCTCTCCCTATTTCTCCGATCCACAAGAGTAGGTAGCTGCATTTTTCTTCTTCTCCTTTTCTTTTCAATGGACCCAAAAACATTAACCCCACGTGTTGCTTGAACTTACACCATTCTCTATGTAAGTTCAAAGATTCCCAATTCATTCGGGGTAAGGGAGCTCCAACGATGACCATTTTAAATCCCTGTTCTGACACCATGTCTTGTTTTGCACACTTTGTACAAAAATAATAAATTGCAGGACAACGGAGTATTACAGTTTAAACTCTTTTAATGAAGCATCAGGTCTGTGCTTATTCATTTCAGTACAGCACCGTGTGTACAAGATGGAGTCAGGACCCTCTGGGTCTTCTAAACAATAGCAGTCCTTACAGATGCCTGAGGCCAATGATAATTCAGTATACAAATGTTACACCAGTGAGCAGGGTGTGGCTGCAGAGCAAGATCGACCCTCCCCTTTAAGAACTGGCCGGCGCCAGTGTGTCTGTGTTCAATCGCTAACTGACAGCACCTGTGCTGCGCCCGCCCTCTGAGGTAGCGCCTCGCTCCTCGGCCTTAGCGCCTTAAGAGAGTTGTGTAGCAACTGATTTAGCGCTCCAATCACCTCCAGGGGCGATAAAAGCCAAGTTTGCTGTCGGAGGCGATAATTAGCGCCAGGCGCTAAACTTTGCGCACCGCCAGTAATGGCGCCCCATATGGGGCGATACTGAATTTTTCCCCCCTGGTGTTTAACAATCAAGAGGCTGATGTTTTAAAGAAAAAGTCCACAGTCTTTGACAAGATCTTTTTATAGCATCTCAATTGCTCAATATGTCACCTTCAAAAAAGTAAAAATGTTGTTTAAAATTCTAGGGGTAGAAATTATTCTTGGGTGCTTGTGTAGAAGGGGCAACTTCACATTGCTTGTCTGTTATACGCCTGCCTGAAGTCAATAAAACTGAATATAGGGCGGGGGTATAACAGGCGACCAATGTGAAACCGCACGTTTTGCAAAACCGCCTAAGAACAATTTCTACCCCATAGTTTCAGTGCTGGGTTCTCACAAAAAAAAAGCACCTGTGAAGTTTATTTGTGAATTCTGCCAGCCTTTTGTTTTGAATTGAAGCTGAGGGGACAGACCACTCCACTAAGTTTTATTCTGCCTTAGAAAATTTTGAATTAGATATAATTCTAAGGCCTAGAAATTTGGGGGGTTAGCGCCACCTGTTACTGCCAGATTCAAGCAAAAAAAAAATGGTAGCCACCGCTCTTCCGCCCACTACCAGTGGGTACTGTGGCGGCTGATGTCTGCGCTCACTAGGGATATGTAGATTATGCAGATCATGACGTCAGTGAGTGTGCAATACTCACTTGATGTCCAATCTGTGAGTTTCGACTTCAGCGCTCCACTTACCAACATGCCTTACGTGCAAAGAGCTGAGCAAGCATTGACCAGCAGGAAGGAGACTCCAGCAGCGTTATTTAAAGGGATCATCTGCAAATACTTGATGCTGACATGATTCTGCAGTTTAACTGGCTCTGTGCAACTTTCTGCAACTCCAGCAGCTTTATTAACTTCTTTCAAGGTTCTATGGTAACAGGGAGTGTTGGGGCAAGTGGAGAACGCCTTCATTATTATTTAAAGGCTTCTGCTCACAACACTTGCTCACAATCATGGCCCCATGAAGTCTCCTTCATGCTTGAGTATCTTAGGGAGAAGGAGCAGAGGCAGTGAAGAAGAGGAGAAGATGCACGAAGAGGGAAGAGGAGGAGGGCCAGGAGGAGTCTCAACAGGAGGTCTTATCCACCTGGGGTCTTACGAGAGCACTTCTCTTTCCACTTAAGTGAGTAGCAGTTTATTAGGTGGCTCTCCTTCACCAAGGAGGTGGTCACAGAACTCTGCCACCTCCTGGAACCAGACCTGCAGCCTCAGATCAGGGTGACCACGACTCTCCCAGTGGCAGTCAAGGTCACCGTGGCCCTCAATTTCCTTGCCAGCAGATCCTTCCAGTCTGCAGCAGGAGACATAGCTAATATCTCCCAGTTCGCCGTCTGTCGCTGCATTGAAAGGTCACACAGGCTCTCTACACCAGGAGAAGGGACTACGTATTCTTCTCTCTGAGCAAAGAGAAGCAGGACAAGCGCACAAGTGGCTTTGCCAGGATAGCGTGCTTCCCCATGGTGCAGGGCGCCATCAATTGCACCCACTTGGCTTTGCGGGCGCCACATAACAATCCTGAAATCTTCCGTAACTGCATAGGCTACCACTCACTTAATTTGCAGTTGGCGTGTGACCATGTCCAGTGATTCCCAATGGTCAATGCCCACTATCCTGGCAGGAGCTATGATGCCTTCTTCCAGCCACCACATGAAACTCAAGGGTGGCTGCTCGGAGACAAGGGCTATCCACTCTGCACCTGGCTCATGACTCCCCTCCGCAACCCCACCACTCATGTCCAGCACTCCTATGATGAGAGCCATGCTTCCACCAGGAACATCATTGAGCAGACCATTGGGCTACTGAAGCAACGGTTCTGCTGCCTTGATCACTCGGGAGGAGCCCTCCAATACTCGGCAGAGTGGGCGTCCCATTTCGTGGTTGTCTGCTGCATGCTTCACAACTTGGCCATCATGAGGGCTCAGCCCTTGCCAGCAGGGATTGCGGGACCACCTCAGGAGGAGGATGTGGGAGAGGGTGAGGAGGTGGAGGAAGGGAGGAGGCAGGCAGCCAATCCCCCTTCCAGACAGGATGTCCGTGAACGCCTCATCAGACTCCGATTCCAATGAATGAAACCAAAGATCCCTGTTGCTTATCACATCCCCATCATACCATTCCTCATTCATGGAATATCACAACGTTCTCCTGGACACAAAGCTGAAATGAGAGCCACTACAAAAGATTCCAAACAAAATTAATAAGTTTATCAAAAATCAATTGGCACGTATTTACACTTATGATACGAACTAATCACGCTTGTGCAATCCCTTAATGCCTGTCGTTCGGGTCCCCTTTCCTGATCTATTGCTCCTACGAAGTGTTCCCCCAGTGGCTGCAGCAAGTTTGGTGGAAGGCTGCTGAGTTTCCATGGGTGAGACTTCATGTGGCCTTGCAGGATGACCTTGAACAGCTCTGACCCTAGGAGGGCCGGCTGTAGACTGCACCACATCAGCATGGCCGGCAGCAGTCTGGGCTGGCTGACTGACAGGCATCGGCAAGGGCAATGGCGGAGTGGCAGTGGTGGGAACGGGAATGCTGTCATCCTGAAAGAGGACAGCAGGCTCTTGCTCCACTGACCCACTGCCACTCCCCTGATGCAGCGCCTCAGCATTCCTAGCAATCTGTTGGAGGACAGATTGCTGGGCTGCTGCGACACCCTGCATGCCGCGGTCAACAGTGGTAAACCCAGCCATGATGGCAGCAGTCTGAGCTTGGATGCCATCAAGTTGAGACTGCATGAGAATGGTCTGCACTTCTGCTGCAGCACTCAGATGTTGGGTCGTTTCTGCCTGTGCTGCAATGGCAGCCGCGACATCACCCATTACACGCACCACCATGTCTGGGTTAACACGGTCTCTTTGGGAGTTTTCCATCATTTCTAACCCAGAAATGCTAGGCTCCAAGCTCTGCGCAAAGCCCCATTCAATGTTAGAGGCGGACTCCATGCTCCTTGACATTGCCAAGAGGTTCTCTGGCAGATTTGCCATTGCACCGAGCAATTCGGTGTGCATGCCCATCACTCTTCATCTGAAGGCAACCCCCTCGAGGTCCTCATTTGAGTCCTGTGCAGCAGAACTTACGTGCAAACTCGCTCTCCAAGGAGCTGGCCCCTGAGCTACCCTTTCCCCCTGGCCTTGCTGCAGCCCACTCATGCCCAGTGCTTGAACCTGTGCCAATCCCGTTTCTACACTAGCCTCTAAAATACACACAGTGCAAGTTTCTGAGCCGGTGTCTGCGAGTGACAGATGCAGTAATGCTGTGTCTTCTTCTTCTTCTCCACCCTCGCTCTCCTACATCGCCTCGGGGACAGGCTGCTCAGGTGCTTGTTCTTGATTAGCTGAAAGCAGAAAGGCACAAGAGTCGGGTTATAGTGAGGGGGGGGAAGCAAGATATGCATGCATACAGCATCAGCTACTTGAGAGTGAGAAGAGATTGTGGGATGAGGGGTAAGTGGCATATGAGAAGAAGGGCTAGGAATGAGCATACCGTTGTTGTCCCCAAGGGGCTAAACCTCGCCGGTTGCCAAGGCCTCCATCGTCTGCCACCCAATATACTCCAGCACTCTCGCCTCCAGGTCGGTGAGGTCATGGATGGCTGCTTGCCCCCGCCTGTCTGCCAAAGGGAACTGTATGAGTGAGTGTGGTGCAATGTGTTTGGGTGATGTGCCTGCCATAGTTGAATAGCTGTTAGTGTGTGCAAGGTGTGAGTGTTGCAGCAGTGATAAGGTTATGAGGGTGAAGTGAAGCTATGATTATGAGATGTGAGTGGTGATAGGTAGAGATTGTTGGTAGGGGAGTGCTGGGGGTGTGGTGTATTGAGCAGTGTGTGAGGCTAGCGGCACAGATGGTGGGATATGACATTTGCTGAAGCCTTCACTCACCTTGACCTGCCGTGTGAGGTCATTAAACTTCTTTCAGCACTGGACAGCCGACCTGTGGACCTCAGTGCTGGCCATCGCGTAGGCAACTATCTCTTGCCAGAGCCTTCAAGATGTGTGTGGCAAGGGCTTCCTATGAGTCTGCAGGAAGAGGAGAGCCCACCACCTCTCTATGGCCACCACCAGTGCCTCAAGAGTTGCGTCTGGGAATCTGTGGGCTCTCTCCCTGTGCTGAGGCTCAGCCTTGTGCTTCCACTGCCGTCTTCTTCCAGGTGAAGTTGGAACTGGATTGACAATGAGGTGCTGTAGCATCAATGCACCTCCCCTTGAATGAAGCCTGTGCCATGATTGGGACCCAATATTGGCCTACCTGTTGAGCGGTAAGCAGTGGTTTTAGCACTGAGATCAAGACTACAATCATGTTAATGAGGACTGAGCACAAGTTTTCCGTGCTACCTAGACCATTTTGACCTGGCACAGCTGAACATTGTTGAGCCTTAACGCTGCCCGTTTTGTGGCCATATCCAATTTCTAGGCCTAAGATTTTTACACGGTTTTACTATATTTTAAACAGACTTGCTATCTTTCTGTAAAAGTCCACAGAGAGCAGGTTTTACGTCCTGAATATTAAAAATGATAAGCACACATTGCTGTTAATAAAAGTGGCCTTTGCAACTTGTACAAGTACCTGCGAGTTATTTTCATATTACATGTTGATCAATCAAACACTTGTGCATCCTCATGGTGATAAAAAACAATGGGGGTAATTTTGACTTTGTGCGATGGGTAAGATGGATGATAGGGAATCGATAGCCCATTTACATCTCATAGAATAGAATTATATAGAATAATTGCGGGAAAAATTTGGTACCTCAGTGCCTTCCGTTAGCGTCAGCAGATGGCGCTAATGGAGTGTTGATGCAGTAGCGCCAGAGCAAGATGAATCCAGTGACGCACAACAAATCCGGCCCCACCATTGTGCAGCCACTACGAGGCACCGCCGGGAACTTCAACGCCAGGCAGATGTCAGTGAGCATGCAACGCTCACTGGCTGCCCGATCTGGAAAATTCATTGTCGCCACTTACCTTAGCGCCCCAACCAGTCAATGACAGGGAGAGCTGGCGTGCAGCTCCAGAAAGCTGGCTCCAATGATGTTATTTAAAGGCATCAGCATTAATCACTCCCAGCTGTCAGGGCAGGTTAGTTTCAATGGTTTGTTGTTAGTTTCACTCACTAGAACAATTCCTATGAGTAATTTCAAGCTTCCTTTGTATCAGCAGTTGTCTGGCAACTACAAAATAGCTACATTTATTGTTCAAAGATTCAAACTGCTACACTTGGCAACATTAATGGGGGCTGTACTGGCATGCCATCTCGTCCTCCAGGATCTATGGCTGAGGGAGCATAGGCAGCGAGAAATACAGGAACATGTGTGCAGAGGGATGAGGAGGGATATCAGGGGTCTCAACAGGAGGCTTTACCCTCTGAGGGTATTCCAACAGCACTTCTCCTACCTTCAATTAAGTGAGGAGCAGTGTATTAGATGGCTCCGCTTCACCAAGGGGGTGGTTATAGAACTCTGCCCAGTCCTCCAAACAGACCTCCAGCCTCACACTTAAACCCCAGTCTTATGTTCATTAATAAATAAACATTCTTATTATGAACACAGCTAGCTTTTGCTAGACACTTTATTGAGCACATGTGGACTAGGTACTGTATCTGTAGAGGCATCCATCTTGACTGCTGCCTTGTGGATGGCCTAGTGCCTCATGGGTAATGTAGTCTTAATATACATACAGCTGGGTAGTGTAGTCTTATATATATACAGCTATATACAGCTCTACACAGCTCTACGGCTCCACCTAGTATCCACTATAGAATGACATGTTATTGATCATTACACCCAGATCCCTTTTTCTCATCACATCCCCATCATACCATCTCTGTGTCGTGCTGTATTACAGCGTCCTCCTGGGTATAAAGGTGAAATGAGAGAGGCCACAAAGTATTGCAAACTCCATGAATAGATTTATGCATACACATATCACACATATCACATTCATTCTAATAAATGATCCTTGTGCCTGCCATAGTTGAATAGCTGTCATTGTGTGCAAGGTGTGAGATGTGGGTGTGAGTGTTGGTAGGTAGAGATTGTTGGTGTGTGAGTGCTGGGGATCTGGTGCTTTGGGCAATGTGTGAAGTTTGTGGTACAGATGGTGGTATGTAGAATTTGTTGAAGTATTCAATCACCCTGACCACCCGACTGAGGCGGATCTGCTTCAGTCGTCCGACTCCTTCTCCTTGCTGTGCTTCTCCTTTCTGAGGCAGCTGCACAGCCAGCAATGCTGAGAATGAAGTGCTGCAGTGCCAATGAACCTCCCCTTTAAGTATTGGGAAAAGCCTGTGGCAATGATGAGTTGAAATTGGACTGCACCCGATATTGGTCCACTCTTTGAGTGTAACACCACTGAGCTAGGTCTTTAAGACTTGAATTAGCGCTCCAATCATTTCTTTGAACAGTGAGAATGAATTTTGCGTGCAATCTAAAGCATTAGCACCTGCCGCTAATTCTCAAACTTTTCTAATGACACCGCCCATTCCTGGGCTATAATAAATTTCTAGCCCATAGAATTGTACAGCGCTGTAGGAGGTCATTCAGCCCATTGTGTCTGTGCCAGCTCTTTGATAGAGCTATTCAATTAATCCCACTTGCCTGCTCTATCCCCATAGCCCTGCAAATTTTTCCTTTTATTTCCATTGTGGTAAAAAAAATTGAAAGAGATATAAAAGGGGCTGTCAATTCACTATCACCAATTTTACCTTATCGAACAAAATCAAAATTACCCCCAATGTTTTGAAACAGCATAAGGAAGACACACTGCGAGAGGCAAATATGCTGTGCATTGCCATGTTTTTCAAAAATCAAGCTGATACATTTGATCCTTGGTGATTAATTTAGGTTCTGCCCTAGCGGTCACGCAGAAAAGATCCTTAATATTAAACTGAAACAGTGCTGTGAGCACTAGAGCAGAATGTGTCATTTCTTTAAGATGGATTCACATATTTCAAACAGATTGTCTGATTTTTTTGTCTACCGAACTGTGGAAAATGTTGTGTCTATTGTAAAATGTGACAGTTGTAACGAATATAAATGAGTATCTCAAACCCTGTTATTGAGGAATTTGTCATGTAATGTACAGTATTGTGTAGCATTTATGTTATAATTTTTTTTCCTATTTCAATACTTACTATTGATGTAAATGTACAACAGTAGGAAATTGAAATTTTGAATCAAATTCTTATTAAATATTTCAGAAGTCAAAAATAATGCAACTTTCCAGGAAATGATTCCTCCCTTTCAAAGTTCAGTTTACAACTCACTGCTTTCATCCATATTTGTTCTGTTGATATTTTTCATGATTTTAATTTAAAATTTAGGCAAAGATATTCATTGGGTGAAATATTTTTTGTCATATTACAGACACTTGTTATATGTTTCTTTATACAGCTAACAACAACTAAGGTGAAAACTGAGACAATTTAGAAATTTTTATTGCAATAAACAGTTTCTGAGGCACATCATGGAAAGGTTGTGTCTTTTGTCAAACTGATGTTAATGGCCCAGTAATTCGGGTCCCAACGCGTGAGTAAGCACCGTGTACTCACGCGTGGGCCCGATGGAATTGCCAGTTTTCAGAATGCACAGCGCATGCGCGGAAAACCGGCATTTCCTTTCCTCTGAACCAAGGGGTTCAGAGGTGGAACGCGTGTGCGCAGGAGTCTGCGCGTGCACGCTGAAATTCCTTTTTTTTTACAGGGTTGCCCATGCGATAAAGCCTCCAGTTTTTACGCGAAAAAAAAGCAGACATAAGTACTTAGTTTTAAAAGGTAAGTGGTCTATTAATTAAAGTTAGAAAATATTTTCCACAGGTTTATTATTTTTAAAGACTTCACAGTAAGGTAAGTGTATTTTTAGACCCGATTTGTTAAAAAATAATTTTTTTCAAAAATTTGAATAATTGTTTAAATTAGTTTTTTACAGTTATTAATAGTTCATTTAATTAGTGGGATTTTTTTAAACTTTTATTTGAAGTTTAAGTACTGTTTTGGGCGCCCGGAGTTTTCATGAGTTTGACAGTTCTTACTATCAAACTCATGAATGAACTTTTGCAACCTCCGATTGGTTGCCCAGTGCTCACGTGATCCCAGCCGGCTCATCGAACTAACTACGCCGCTGGATCATGCAAGCACAGCGCGCCGGGAGCTGAACCGGGCCACTGACAGGAAATCCACGCAGGGCCAGGCTTCAACTGTCGGCGCGCTATGTAAGTGTAGGTCGGGGGCTTGCACCCGCGGGAAGCCCCCGACACCAATTTCTGGGCCAATATATGCACAAAATTCCAAAACTGTCAGATAAAATGGTTACAGAAGCTTTACCCATAAGTAGCAGATTCTAGTTTACACTACACAGATTTCCATAACTACAACAGATCTGATTGAATTAGATCAATGCTATTTCTACAACAGGTGCATTAAAGGGACTCTCACTATGGCAGGCACTCTCGCATTTCCTAGCGACACCAATCTACTGGCGATCGAGTTGGACTCCTCCATCTTCTTTGCTATTGTGGAGAGTGTGCGTTCCACGTCTGTCAGTACCTGGCTAAGTTGCTGATGCACCTCTGACATTCTCCTTCTCAACGATAACCCCCGGGGTCAAGCACTAGAGCTTGGAGAGGATTGCTTCCCCTGAAACGAACTCTCCACAACTGTCCCTGCCATCAATGTCTGCTGGTGCTCACTTGTGAGTTGTGAATCAGCAGGTGAAAATCCAACTAACTGTCTAAGTGGACTCACTGAAGTCTTGGCCTCAAAATTCGGCTCAGTAATGCCGCTTGTTATGGCCGGTTTTGAATGAAAAATGGCGTCCTCCTCGTTTCCGCCCACTTCTGGTGCACCCCGTGCTGAACTCCATCTTGGTAAGGGCGATAGCGCAGGTGGTACGTGCATGCACCGGCAGTATGCAAAGTAGGCAGATCGTGACGTACACACTGACTTGATGCACGACCTGCCATTTTCAACCTCGCTGCTCCATTCAACGCCCTCTCCTAAACACGCACAGCTGAACATCCAACTTGCAGGTTAGTTGCTTATTGATATGTACTGACTCTTGCAGAGATTGTAGGAGTACTGGGTTGCTGGATGAGATTTTAAAAGTTGGTAAAGTGTGCAGGGAGTACGGCTGGACATTGGGAAGGCATTAGCTGATACTGGAAGGCCTCTGAGTACACCACTTGCTCCCAGTTATAGGGGCTTTAGTTGCAGTCCCCCTCGCGCTGCAGCATGACATGGAGATGGAGTAGAGGCAGCAAAGAAGACAAGCTGATTGCAGAGGGAGGAGGAGGCTGAGGGCTCTCAGCTGGAGGCCTTACCCACCCAGGAGCACTTCACCTACCTGCAACTAAGCCAGGAGCAGTGTGTTTGGCAGCTCCGCTTCACCCAAGAGGTGGTCACAGAAACCTGCCACCTCTTGGAACCAGACATGCAGCCTCAGAGCAGGGTGGAGCCGGTGATGCCAGTGGCCCTCAAGGTAACCGTGGCCCTGAATGTTTTCAACAGCGGATCCTTCCAGGCTGGAACAAGCGACATAACAAACATCCTGCAGTTCACCATCCATCGTTGCATTTGGGAGGTTACAGAGGCTCTGTACGCTAGAAAAGGGACTTCATTGTCTTCTCTCTAAACAGACAGAAGCAGGAGGAGCGGGCATATGACTTTGCCAGGATAGCAGGCTTCCCCATGGTGCAGGGTGCCATTGACTGCACACACATGGCTTTGTGGGTGCCGCATCTCAATGGTGAGATGTACTGTAACTGCAAAGGATACCACTCACTTAATGTACAGCTGGTGTGCGATCACACGAAGCACATCATGCTGGTGAATGCCTGCTATCCTGGCAGCAGTCATGATGCGTTTATCCTTCGCCCGTCTGCTGTGTCAGCAATCTTCCAGCCACCACGTCGAACCCGAGGGTGGCTGCTCAGCGACAAGGACTATTCGCTCTACTCCTGGCTGATGACTCCCCTGTGAAACCCCACCACTTGTGGCCAGGACTCATATAATGAGAGCCATGCTACCTCGAGGAACCTCATCGAGCAGAGCAATGGGGTGCTGCAGCAATGATTCCACTGCCTTGACCGCTTGGGAGGAGACCTCCAGTACTCGCCAGAGCAGGTGTCCCAGTTTGTGGTGGTCTGCTGCATGCTCCACTACCTGGCCATCATGAAGGAGTGGCCCTTGCCACCATGGATTCTGCAAACTCCTCAGGAGGAGGAGAGGAGGAGGAAGGGAGGAGGCAGCCTGCACATCCACACTCTAGACGGGCTGTCCGTGAATGCATCATCAGACTCCGTTTCAGCTGAAAGAAATCCCAGACCCCCGTTGCTCAACACTTCCCCACCTTACCATCCCTCTGCAATGGAACATCACAGTGTTCTCTTGGCCACAATGCTGAAATGAAAGCTACCACAAAACAAACATTCCAAACATAATTTATAAATCAATCATCCAGTATTACATAGCAAATTCAATTAATCACCCTTGTGCATTCCCTTAGTGCTACCCCAATGGCTGCAGCATGGCTGGTGGAAGGCTGCTGACGTGGAGTGGTGACACTGCAGATGGCCTTGCAGAATGACCTCAAGCAGCTCTGGACCTAGAATGCTTGGCAGTGGCCTGTTCCACCTCGGCAGGGGTGGCAGCAGTCTGGCCTGGCTGGCTGACAGGCAACACCAAGGGCACTGGATGAGTGGCAGTGGTGGAGGACGAATGCTGTCATCCTGAGAGAGGACAGCAGGTTCATGCTCCACGGAGCCACTGCCACTCCACCAGGGCGGCGCATCATCAATCTTAGTAATCTGTTGGAGGACAGATTGCTGGACTGCTGTGACACCCTGCAAACCCCTTTCAACACTGGTAAACACAGCCATGATAGCAGCAGTCTGAGCTTGCATGGCAGAAGTCACAGCTTCCACTTCAGCGCTCAGACATTAGGTGGTTTCTGAGACATCGCCCATCAGACGCTGGGTCCACAAGTGCGCTAATGGAGTTGCCCATCACTTCCATCCTAAAAATCATGGGCTCCAAGCTCTGTACAAAGCCCTGTGCAAAGACGGGGCCGGACTCCTCCATGCTCCTTGACAGTGACAACAGGCTCTCTGGCAGATTTACCAATGCACCAAGCATTTCATTATGCATGCCCATCACCCTTCTTCTGTAGGCCGCCCCATCAAAGTCCTCCTCTGTGCCCTCTGCAGCAGAACTTGTGTGTGACCTCACCCTCTGGCGAGCTGGCACCTGCGCTACACTTTGCCCCCTGCCCTGGCTGCAGACTACCCATGTCCGGTGACTCATCGTGTGCAGATCCCACCTCTATATTACCTTCTAAAGTACTCACAGTGCCAGTTTCTAAGCTGGTGCATGCGAGTGTGAGATCGAGTGCCTCTTCTTCTCCATCACTCTTCACTTGCTCTTCCTGCACTGGCTGGCCAGGTTGGAGTTCCTAGGTATCTGAATGGAAAAAGACACAAGGGTAGGGTTGTGGTGAAGGGGGTGGGGGAAAGCAAGATGTGCATGTTTTTTTAATTCATTCATGGGATGTGGAAATCGCTGGCAAGGCCAGCATTTATTGCCTATCCCTAGTTGTAGTTGAAAAGGTGGTGGTGAGCCGCCTTCTTGAACCGCTGCATTCCGTGTGGTGAAGGTACTCCCACAGTGCTGTTAGGGAGGGAGGTCCAGGATGATGAAGCAGCTGAAAATGGTTGGGCCCAGGACACTGCCCTGAGGAACTCCTGCAGCGATGTCCTGGGGCTGAGATGATAGACCTCCAACCACTACAACCATCTTCCTTTGTGCTAGGTATGACTCCAGCCAGTGGAGAGTTTTCCCCCCAGTTCCCATTGACTTCAGTTTTACTGGTGCTCCTTGATGCCACACTCGGTCAAATGCTGCCTTGATGTCGAGTGCAGCCACTCTCACCTCACCTCTGGAATTCAGCACTTTTGTCCATGTTTGGACCAAGGCTGTAATGAGGTCTGGAGCCGAGTGGTCCTGACGGAACCCAAACTGGGCATCAGTGAGCAGGTTATTAGTGAGTAAGTGCCGCTTGATAGCTCTGTCGATGACATCTTCCATCACTTTGCTGATAATTGAGAGTAGACTGATGGGGCAGTAATTGGCCGGATTGGAATTGTCCTGCTTTTTGTGGACAGGACATACCTGGGCAGTTTTCCACATTGTCGGATAGATGCCAGTGTTTTAGCTGTACTGGAACAGCTTGGCTAGAGGCGCGGCTAGTTCTAGAGCACAAGTCTTCAGCACTATAGCTGGGATGTTGTCGGGGCCCATAGCCTTTGCTGTATCCAGTGCGCTCAGCCATTTCTTGATATCACGTGGAGTGAATCGAATTGGCTGAAGACTGGCTTCTGTGATGGTGGGGACCGCAGGAAGAGGCCGATATGGATCATCCACTCGGCACTTCTGGCTGAAGATGGTTGCAAACGCTTCCGCTTCGTTTTTTGCACTCACGTGCAGGGCTCCACCATCATTGAGGATAGCGATATTCATGGAGCCTCCTCCTTCCATTAGTTGTTTCATGGTCCACCACCATTCATGACTGGATGTGGCAGGACTGCAGAGTTTTGATCTGATCCGTCGCTTGTGGAATTACTTAGCCCTGTCTATAGCATGCATGTAGTCCTGTGCTGCAGCTTCCCCAGGTTGGCACCTCATTTTTAGGTACGCCTGGTGCTGCTCCTGACATGCTCTTCTGCACTCCTTATTGAACCAGGGTTTGTCCCCTGGCTTGATGGCAATGGTAGAATGAGGGATATGCCGGGCCATTAGGTTACAGATTGTGGTGTAATATAATTCTGCTACTGATGGCCCACAGCACTTCATGGATGCCCAGTTTTGAGCTGCTAAATCTGTTCTGAATCTGTCCCATTTAGCACAGTGGTAGTGCCACACAACACGATGGAGGGTGTCCTCAGTGTGAAGACCAGACTTCATCTCCACAAGGACTGTGTGGTGGCCACTGCTGCCAATGCTGTCATGGGAAGATGCATCTGCGACAGGTAGATTGGTGAGGATGAGGTCAAGTAGGTTTTTCCCTCGTGTTGGTTCACTCACCACCTGTTGCAGGCCCAGACTGGCAGTTGTGTCCTTCAGGACTCGGCCAGCTCGGTCAGTAGTCGTGCTACCGAGCCACTCTTGGTGATAGCCGTTAAAGTCCCCCATCCAGAGTACATTCTGTGCCCTTGCTACTCTCAGTGCTTCTTCCAAGTTCAACATGGAGGAGTACTGATTCATTAGCTGAGGGAAGGCGGTAAGTAGTAATCAGCAGGATGTTTCCTTGCCCATGCTTGACCTGAAGCCATGAGACTTCATGAGGTCTGGAGTCAATGTTGAGGACTCCCAGGGCCAATCCCTCCCGACTGTATACCACTGTGCCGCCACCCCTGGTGGGTCTGTCCTGCCTGTGGGACAGGACATATCCAGGGACAGTAATGGAGGAGTTTGGGACATTGGCTGAAAGGTATAATTCTGTAAGTATTGACTATGTCAGGCTGTTGCTTGACTAATCTGTGGGACAGCTCTCCAAATTTTGGCACAATTCCCCAGATGTTGGTGAGGAGGACTTTGCAGGGTCGATTGGGCTGGGTGTGCCTTTGTTGTGTCTGTGACCGGTGCCGAGGTCAATGCCGGGTGGTCCCCCTGGTTTTATTCTTATTATTGTTTCTTGTCGCGGTTTGTTACAACTGAGTGGCTTGCTAGGCCATTTCAGAGGGCAGTTAAGAGTCAACCACATTGCTGTGGGTCTAGAGTCACATATAGGCCAGATCAGGTAAGGACGGCAGATTTCCTTCCCTAAAGGACATTAGTGAACCAGATGGATTTTTACGACAATCCGATAGCTTCATGGTCACCATTACTGATACTAGCTTTCTTTTTATATTCCTGATTTTTATTTAATTAATTGAATTTAAATTCCCTAGCTGCTGTGGTGGGATTTGAACTCACGTCTCTGGATCATTAGTCCAGGCCTCTGGATTACTAGTCACCCCATCAGCAGTTTGTAAGTGAGAAGAGATTGTGGGATGAAGGGGACTGGGATGTAAAAGGAGGATTAGGTATGAGCATACCATCATTTTCAATGGTTTCAGCCTCACCGCTCGCCACAGCCTCACTGATGGCCCCCCCCCATAATGTTGAGCACTGTCTCCTCCAGCTGGGTCAGGATATGCAGCCGTGCCCTTCCCCCACCAGTTAGCTGCTGCCTACGGTTATGAGCCACTTTGCCCTGCAAGAGAGAGGGAAGTGTGTCAGTGAGTGTGATGCAATATGTTTTGGTGATGTACCTGTCATGGTTGAATAGCTGGCATTGTGTGCGAAGTATGAGATGCGGGTGTGAGGCTTGCAGCTGTGATAATTGTATGAGGGTGAGGTGAAGCTATGAATATGAGGTTTGAGTCCTGTTTGGTAGAGATTGCTGGTAGGTGAGTGGTGGGGGTGTGGTGCATTTGGTGGGAGATGGCATTTGAAAATTAATTCACTGACCTTGACCACTCATGAGAGGTCATTGAACTACTTTCGGCCCTGCGTCCATATCCTTGGGACAAGACAGCTGGCATTGATCTTGTCGGCTATCTGCTGCTACTGCCTTCACAGTGTGTGTCTGAAGAGCCTCCTGGCCCCTGCGGATAGACAACCTATCGCCTCCTTTCCACCCCCTTCACTAAGGCCTCTAGTGCTGCATCTGAGAACCTTGGAGCCCATGCCTGTTGAGCCATTTTTCACTTTTCTTCTTTCTGTGCATTACCTGCACAATCAGTTGCATAAGTTGCTGCAGGCAGAATGCACCTCCCTTTTAAGAGATGCAGACTGCCTTTAAGAAGTGGAGGCTAACTTTATTGGAGCTAGCTTTGCACGTACTTGGGCCCCCTGCTGAGTGTTCAGCCACTCAGCAGCGTGTCCAGTGCTAGGCTGCATGCTGCAATCATTGTAATTAGCAGGCAGCACCAAGGTCGCATGCTGCCTGCATTCCTTTCAACGGCGCGGGCCAATCGTGCATCACGATCCCTGTGTCTATTTTTGGTTCTATCAAATCTTTAGCCCTTGACAATCAACATATTGAGTCATCTAATAGTTCAGTCATTGATGAAATAACGTGAGCTTATCTCTGTCAGAGATATTTGCAATTCTGTCACCAGCTATCTGTGAGCTCCGTGTCTCTCCATCTCCGACTAAGGGGGACGCAGATGTGCCACTTATCTCCATGGTCTCCTTCTCTGCATTTGTTAGCTAGTCTATATGTGGCCGCCCACCTCCAGTCCGCTCACTCTCCCTTGCATTTTATGCTCTCTTCTCCTTCAAGGGGTGAAAAAACAGACCTGTGAGTGAGTGAAGGTAAGGTATTCACCCAATGGCACATTATATTTGGTGAGGGTGACTATGAGACACATACATCACATTGCATAAGGATTGGGGTGAGTGGCAAATTGGATGGATAAATGGGGAGGTGATGAAGTGCCTATACAGTGAAGGCTGGGAGCTGCTGAAAGTTGAGTAGGTGTGAGAAGTGATGTGAAGGAGTACGCTTGGCAAGACGCAGTGCAAAAGGGATGGGCTTAAAGCACAGGATGTAGTTGAATCATCAAATGTACTCACTTTTCCTGGCTCGGTTAAGTCATTAAACCACTTCCTACATTGCATCCAAGACCTGGGCACAACGCTGCTGCTGCTCACCTCAGCTACCTCCAACCACACCCACTTGGTGAGAGCCCCAAGTTTCTTCCTCCTATTGCTGGGGAAAAGATATCCCTCCAGCTCTTGACTGCACCCAACAGTAATTCCTGTGGTGCATCACTGAATCTGGGTGCTGCCCTTGCTCTATGTGCACCATCCTTCATGAACACCTCCAATTTCCATCTGTGCATTGTCCCTTTAAATACAGTTGAGATCACATCTGTAAGGAATTAGCACACGCTAGCGGGGTTGGGGTTATTTGTCTCTGGCCAGTCAGAAGCCTCTGAGCTGCTCCAGGAACCTCCTTGCGGTTTCAAAGCGCTCCCCTATTCCTGAGTTCTGACCGCCGGACTTATTCAGTAGCGATGTAGACAGAAAACGTGACTCGTGCTTTGGGTGCAAAACAGAGCAGTATTTATTGAAAACAAAAGAAAGAAACAACTTAAAATAATCGATATAGCTCTTATGCCTGGTACAGCACTTTTGCTTAACGCAGTACCCTCAGTGTCCACTAGAGTGCTCCCTGCTCAGTGCAACACTCCTTTAAATACAATAATTTAATATCGAAACACAGTGTTCACCACAGCACTTCTCTGCTTGGTGCAACACTCCCTTTTAATACAGTTTTAAATACAATACTTTAAAACAGCTACACAGTGTTCACCACAGCACTTCAGCTTGATGAAACACCCCTTTATTTTAAATCCAGCACTTTAAAAGTAGAAATCCCTTTTAATACAGTTTTAAATACAGAACTCAGTGTCCAACTGAAGCACTTCCTCTGCTCAGTACAACACTGTCTTACTTAAATAAGGGAGGAGAAACAGACACAACGAGGGAAGATCGACTAAAATCACTGTTCTTAACAAAATTCCCACTTTACTCCCACCCCTATACCTATCTTAAGTTGCCTTGTGGAAGGCCAGAAAAATATATGCTCACCACTGGAAATGCCTGCTCCGTGCCCTGCGAATATAGATCTTCACTGCCCCGAAATGAAAAACACCCCAGTGTTTTAAAAGTAAACTGCTGGTGTTTCACCTCTTCAGGCAGGCTGCCACGCTGTAGAGGGACATGGAGGCGAGGCCAGAGAGAGAGAGAGCTTCTGGGAAGCTATCTTTCATACCCCCTTTTGGGGCCCACCCAGATCCGGATGTTTCTGGGCTAAAACAAAAGTGATCCAACTGCCCCATTGTCCAGTAATGGGTTTGGATGAATCACCCATTCATTTTAAACTGTTCCTTTTCTCAGTTTAAATGTCTCTTCAATTGTCTGTGATTGGCTTTGAATGTGTTTCCATTCATCAATGATGGGTTTGAATGGAGCTGTCTTGGTTTGAAAAAAACATGTCTTTCTGTGATTGCTGAGTAAACAGCTTTGGAGGCTGGTGTAAACAAAACCATTGTCCAGTGGTCAACTAAAACTGCAGTCTCAAGTGGTTACTCCTTTGTGTAGCAGTTTCTGTAAACACATCGATTGTCTCTGCAGGGAGGTGGGAACTCCCCTTTGATTGGCAGATTGGAACCTTTTTCCACAGACCCAGGCTGCTCTTTCAAGTCCTTTGTCTTCTGCCATGCGGTCTGATGGCCATTTTGATGCCCCTGGATTTTTAAACGTATTACCCAGGTATTCTTTAATCAAAAACATTTAATCTTCGGAGCTGTAAATTATCGTGAAATCTTACAGTCCCCCATCGCATACTAAAACTTGCTTGTAGTATCCTTGCCAAAAGTGAGCAATAATTTCTGACCCCCCAACAAACAACCTTCCCTTATACTTAACTAAATCTATCTTTGATCCCCCGACACCTCCATCTCCCCTGCCCAGAGAGAATCATAGTACGGCAGGCATCTATTGACAGAAAACCAACAATTAATTAATTAATCAATATACGGAGGGGTCCAATGCCCCTGCACCACTTATATTCACAATAAGTCAAGCATGGATGGGGTCCTACGCCCCTGCACCGCTTATATTCACAATAAGTCAAGCATGGAGGGGGTCCTACGCCCCTGCACCACATGTAACATAATTTTAACATCTTTAAAGGGATTGTTATCCAGCCAACATGTCTGCTAAAAAAAAATGGAAGACAAATAAGCTTCCTTTAACTCCAAACAAGCAGTGAAATAATTAAACAAGTTCTCTAAATTCTTAGTCTTAAATTGTATTTCCAGCAGCAGTTTTAAATGTTGTGGGCATCTGTTTCCTGTAGACCCCTTCCCTCGTGGACTAGGGGTGCTTCCTCTCTTGAATCCCACAACTCGTTGATCCCTGGTGCCTTCCGGAACTCTGAAAAACAAAAGAAAACATCTCGCCAGGTCCCCTGGCTTGGGGAAATATAATCAGGTCCCATGACCTTGATCCACAATACAATTCTGGAACCATACCACACTCAAAACTTATACACTAACTTGGCAGGGGGATGGGATAAAGAGTGGAGCTATAATAGGGGTGATGTACAGCCCCTGTACAGCCAAATATAGAGGAAAAAACAAGTCAGCTTGGAAGGCAGAGCAAATATGTAACGGCACAAGGGAGTAGGTCAAGGCTGGATGGCATTTATTTTAATGCAAGGAGTCTTGCGAATAAGGTGGATGAACTGAAGGTGTTGATGAGCACCTGGGAGTATGATATTGTTGCTATCACGGAGACATGGTTGAGGGAGGGACAAGACTGGCAGCTCAATATTCCGGGGTATAGAATCTTCAGGCGAGACAGAGGGGGGGGAGTAAAAGAGGAGGGGGTGTCACAATATTAATTAAGGAGTCAATTACTGCTGTAAGGAGGGATGATATATTAACAGGTTCCTTTAATGAGGCCATATGGATAGAACTTAAAAACAAAAAGGGGGCAAGCACTTTGCTGGGAGTGTAATATAGGCCCCCAAACAGTCAGGGGCAGATGGAGGAACAGATATGTAGGTAAATCTCAGAGAAATGTGCAAATAATAGGGTAATTATAGTGGGGGATTTCAACTTCCCCAATATTAATTGGGATAGTCAGAGTGTGAAAGGCTTAGAGGGTGCAGAATTCTTAAAGTGCATCCAGGAGAGCTTTTTGAGCCAGCATGTAGAAAGTCCTACAAGAGAGGGGGCGGTACTGGACCTAATTCTAGGGAATGTGGCCGGGCAAGTGGTAGAAGTGTTAGTAGGTGAGCACTTTGGTGACAGTGACCATAATTCGGTGAGATTTAAGGTAGTCATGGAAAAGGACAGAGATGGACCGGAAATAAAGGTACTAAATTGGGGGAAAGCCGATTTTAATATGATAACATAAGAACATAAGAAATAGGAGCAGGAGTAGGCCAATCGGCCCCTCGAGCCTGCTCCACCATTCAATAAGATCATGGCTGATCTGATCCTAACCTCAAATCTTCTATCACTCTCCATCCCACCCGAACCCATGTGATCTCCCGGGAGAGGCGAAAAACCAGATAAAAAACCCAATGACCAATTTGGGAGAAAAAATCTGGGAAATTCCTCTCTGACCCATCTAGGCGATCGAAACACTTCCAGGAGGTCACTCTGTCCCTATATTTTCTACAGTACTTAACTTCTGTAAAGGCGATCTCCACCCCAGCCAGGAACAGGAATAAAACCATCTCCTGAAATCTAACACTGAATTAGAACACAAGAAGTAGGAACAGAACCAGGCTACACGGCCACTGGGCCCGCTCCACTACCCACAGGGCCATGACCATTCCGAACCTAGACTCATGTCCAATTTCCTGCCCGCTCCCCATAACCCCTAATTCCCTTTACTTCTAGGAAACTATCTATTTCTGTTTTAAATTTATTTAATGATGTAGCTTCCACAGCTTTCTGGGGCAGCAAATTCCACAAACCTACCATCCTCTGAGTGAAGAAGTTTCTCCTCATCTCAGTTTTGAAAGAGCAGCCCCTTATTTTAAGATTATGCCCCCTAGTTCTAATTTCACCCATCATTGGGAACATCCTCACCACATCCACCCGATCAAGCCCCTTCACAATCTTATATGTTTCAATAAGATCGCCTCTCATTCTTCTGAACTCCAATGAGTAGAGTCCCAGTCTACTCAACCTCTCCTCATATGACCACCCCCTAATCCCTGGGATTAACCGAGTGAAAGGCAGGACCTGGCCAAAGTGGACTGGGATCCGCTACTTGTAGGAAAATCCACATCGGAGCAATGGGAGTCTTTCAGAAAGGAAATTGAGAGAGTACAATGGCAACATGTTCCCGTAAAGGTCAAGGGTGGGACCAACAAGCCCAGGGAACCTTGGATGTCAAGGGATATACGAGAATGGATTAGGAAAAAAAGGAGGGCTTTTGGCAGATACAAAGGCCTAAAGACAGAAGCAGCCCTAGAGGAGTATAAAACGTGCAGGGGGATACTTAAAAAATAAATTAGGAGAGCGAGGAGGGGCCATGAAATAACACTGGCGAGCAAAATAAAGGAAAATCCTAAGGTGTTTTATAAGTATATTAAGGGCAAGAGGATAACTAGGGAAAGAGTAGGGCCCATTAGGGACCAAAGTGGCAATCTGTGTGTGGAGCCAGAAGATGTAGGTGGGATTTTAAATGAATTTTTTGCATCTGTGTTCATTATGGAGAAGGACGATGTAGACATAGAAATCGGGCAGGGGGACTGTGATATACTTGAACATATTAGCATCAAGAGGGAGGAGGTACTAGCGGTTTTAGCAGGCTTAAAAGTGGATAAATCCCCAGGCCCGGACGAGGTGTATCCCAGGCTGCTGTGTGAGGCAAAGGAGGAGATTGCAGGGGCTCTGACACAAATTTTCAGAACCTCTCTGGCCACAGGGGATGTGCCAGAGGACTGGAGAACAGCTAACGTAGTACCATTATTCAAGAAGGGTAGTAGGGATAAACCAGGAAATTACAGGCCAGTGAGCCTAACATCAGTGGTAGGGAAATTATTGGAAAAAATTCTGAGGGACAGAATTAGTCTCCACTTGGAGAGGCAAGGATTAATCAGGGATAGTCAGCATGGCTTTGTCAAGGGAAGATCATGTCTGACTAACTTGATTGAATTTTTCGAGGGGGTGACTAGGTGTGTGGATGAGGGTAGTGCAGTGGATGTGGTATACATGGATTTCAGTAAGGCTTTCGATAAAGTCCCGCATAGGAGACTGGTCAAGAAGGTAAGAGCCCATGGGATCCAGGGTGCCTGACACATTGGATCCAAAACTGGCTTAGTGGCAGAAGGCAGAGGGTGATGGTCGAAGGTTGTTTTTGTGACTGGAAGCCTGTGTCCAGTGGGGTACCGCAGGGATCGGTGCTGGGTCCCTTGCTGTTTGTGGTCTACATTATTGATTTGGATGTGAATGTAAAAGGTATGATCAGTAAGTTCGCAGATGACACAAAAATTGGTGGGGTGGTAAATAGCGAGGCGGGTAGCCTCAGTCTGCAGGACGATATAGATGGGTTGGTCAGATGGGCGGAACAGTGGCAAATGGAATTTAACCCTGAAAAGTGTGAGGTGATGCATTTTGGAGGGACTAACAAGGCAAGGGAATACACAATGAATGGTAAGACCCTAGGTAAGACAGAGGATCAGAGGGACCTTGGTGTGCATGTACATAGATCCCTGAAGGCAGCAGAACAGGTGGATAATGTGGTTAAAAAGGCATATGGGATACTTGCCTTTATTAGCCGAGGCATAGAATATAAGAGCAGGGAGGTTATGATGGAGCTGTACAAAATGCTGGTCAGGCCACAGCTGGAATACTGTGTGCAGTTCTGGTCGCCACACTATAGGAAGGATGTGATTGCTTTGGAGAGGCTGCAGAGGAGATGCACCAGGATGTTACCTGGGCTGGAGCGCTTCAGCTATGAAGAAAGACTGGACAGGCTGGGGTTGTTTTCCTTGGAGCAGAGAAGGCTGAGGGGGGACCTGATTGAGGTGTACAAAATTATGAGGGGCATAGATAGGGTAGATAGAAAGGAACTTTTTCCCTTAGTAGAGGGGTCAATAACAAGGGGGCATAGATTCAAGGTAAGGGGCAGGAGGCTTAGAGGGGATTTGAGGAAGAACTTTTTCACCCAGCGGGTGGTTGGAATCTGGAACTCACTGCCTGAAAGGGTGGTGGAGGCAGGAACCCTCACAACATTCAAGAAGCATTTGGATGAGCACTTGAAATGCCATAGCATACAAGGCTATGGACCAAATGCTGGAAAATGGGATTAGATTAAACAGGGCCTGATGGCCGGCGCAGACGCGATGGGCCGAAGGGCCTCTTTCCATGCTGTATAACTCTATGGCCTAGAAATTGAGTTTGCGCTGCGCCAGGGCTTTAGCGCCGGAAGTTAGCGCCGGCGCTAAGTCCCTTTGCGCGCGCCAAAAATTCAGTAGCGCCGCGCCCAAACGGCTGCCGGCGCTACTGAAGGGTTTTAGCGCCTGAAAACTGGCGCAACGCGCCGCATTGCGGCGCTATTCCGGCGCCCGCTGCGGTGCGGCAGGCTCGGGAAGTGCAGGCCTCCTCCTTCCGTTAAGGAGGAGCTGCCTGCACCCGGCCGCGGCCCACGCAAATCTCATCAAAAATGAGCCCGGCACCTCGGACAAGTGCCGGGCTTGCATCTGTTCCGGCGGGGGGCGGGGAGAAGTCCGGGGAGGGAGCTGCGGCCAGGCGGCCGGCGGGAAAGCGGCCGGCCGCCGCGCCTCCTTAAAGCGCCGGCGCAGACTCCGGCAACACTCGTTTGCCGGAGTCTTAGTTGCGGCTGCCACTGGCGAGGCGGCCGCAACTGAATTTCAGCTTGGGGCCGGGTTACCACGGCAACCGGGACGCTGCGCACACCGATGACGTCATCGGTGCCGGCGCAGCGCTACCGGTCTACCGCCGCGGAAGGGCCCCAGGCAATTTAGGAACCGACGCCAATTGCAGCGCTAGGCCCTCTAGCGCCGCAAAATCGGTGCTAAGGGCACTGAATTTCTAGGCCTATGACTCTATGACTATGACTAATATATCACTGAAATTAAAATTAACACGTTCTACCTTAATACACGTTCTACCTTAATAACATGTTCTACCTTAATACACATTCTACCTTAATACACGTTCTACCTTAATAACATGTTCTACCTTAACAACATGTTCTACCTTAATAACATGTTCTACCTTAATAACATGTTCTACCTTAATAACACCTTCTACCTTAATTCTTTAATCCCACATTACCTGTCCAAAAACTATATACAAGCGCCGCCCGTCTCCGGGCGGCCAGCTCAGTCCCTGGTCGGGCTGCCACAGGCTGCTCCCTGTGGCATGGCTGGACTGATTCCAGCTTCTAGTCCCTCGCAGCTTATGGCTGCTGGTTGGGAACCTCTACTCTTTGGCCTCTCCCTGACTCGGGAGACCGCCCTACTCCACTGGAAAGTGGGTGACCATACTTTCTTGGGCTGGGGTACCCGAAGAGATCTCCTAGGGAGTGTCACCGGTGGGGCTACCCTGGCGAGCAGACCCTTAACTCGGGTCACACCCTCTGCTGGCTGGGGACCTCCTCCTTCGGGTCCCTCCCTTCCCAAACCTGGGCTGGGGACAGGCAATCCCTTGCCACCGGCTGCCGGTGGCTGAGAGCCTTCCCCTTCGCGTCTAAAACCTGGTTCAGGCTCCTCCCTGGAGGGGGAATTGCTCGGGCCACATGCTGGGGAGCTTCTATAATCCCAGCTGCCTGTTCCCCTGCCCCCTGCTTAAACAAACTGCCTTGTTTGATATAACTGGCTGCCTGCCAGTAATCCTGTTCAAAATCATGAATGGCTCCTCCCCCCACCACACAAGCCACAGCGCCTGCCTGTGGAGCCTATGAACTTGGACCTGCTATGGGCTGGGGATTACTATTCTCAGGTTCACTCCCCGATGCCTGTTTCTTTGCCTTTGGCTTAAACAACTTGCACTGATTCACATGGAACCATTTTGTGCGCCGGGGCAATTTTATCGCATAGACCATGGGGCTGGCTCTATCGACTATACTATAGGGTCCCATGTACAGTGGCTCTAGACTCCCCACCTGGGTGTAGTTCCTAACCATGACCTGGTCCCCTATCTCCCACTGATGGCTCTTGTTGGGCTCGAGCAGCAACCGGTTATTCTGATGCTGCTTCCCCATACTACCTGCTGCCTGCCCATAAATTTGTTTTAGGCGCTCGAGGAGTTCTCGGGCGAACTTATCCCGATCTATTTCTCACAGCTGCCCTTCCGTAAGGACTGGGGCCAGGACATGGGTGGGGGTCCTCATAACCCTACCGGTCATGAGCTCATGCGGGGAATACCCTGTACTCTTGGACTGGCTGGCCCGGATCCCCATGAGGACTAGAGGCAGGGCTTCTGCCCATTTCTGGGGTGACCCCACTGTCTCTTTCCTCAGCCTTTCCTTAATGGTACGGTTCACGCGCTCCACAATCCCTGAGGACTGGGGATTGTGAGCTACATGCCACTTCCCTTGAATACCAAGCAGCCTGAGGGTGTCCTGCATGACCTGGCCGGTGAATTGGCTTCTCTGGTCGGACTCCACAAACTGGGGGAGTCCCCACCGCGAGAACACCTCCCGTACCAAGATCTTTGCAGTCCTCAGTGCTGTGGCTGTTTTACAGGGGAAGGCTTCCACCCATTTGGAAAGCACGTCAACCAGGACAAGGCAGTATTTGTAGCCTCCCTGGGTGGTGGGCAGGGGCCCGATGTAGTCGATCTGGATTGACTGCCATGGTCCCTCTACCCTCCTAACGTGTCCCATGGGCACCTTCCTTCTGTGGGGATCGGGGTTATTTGCAGCACACACGAGACAGCTAGCACAGAACTCGCGGACGTCTTCCCGGAGTCCTGGCCACCATCCCGCCTGTTCCACCCATTGCCAGGTGGTCTCAGGCCCAGGGTGTCCCGCTCCCGGCCCCTCATGGGCCAGCTGAAGGAACTCCCTTCGGTGTTGCTGGGGTACTACCCACTGTTCCCCCCTGAACAGCATGCCTTCCCTTATGGAGAGGGGGGCTGCGCCGTAAGGGCCTTCTAACTTCCTGCCCTCCATCAATGCACTCATGACCACTTTCAGGACTGGGTCCTGGGCTTGGACCGTCTTGAGGTCTGGGGCTAACACTACCCCTGAGCTCCCTTGGGTCCCATCCCTGCCTCTAGCTGCTGCCACGGGCCCGGACTCTTACGGGTCCCAGAAAGTGCCTGTGTGTGCACCCTCCTTGGCCAGTGATATACCTATCAATTCATCCAATGAAAAGCGACGAGTTAAGAAAGTAACTATAGGTTTTTATTGGCTAAATAACAGAGCCCACCCTCGTGGGTGATCGGATACAACAAGGAGGAATGCCAGCCAGTCGACTACCTTTATACCTGGGCAGGTAGGTGGAGTCATGGGCGGAGTCAGCAGTGGTCAGCCCAGGTATAGCAGCGTGACAAGAGGCGACCTCGTATAGTGATACAACAGTGTGAACAGTGATAACCATAGAGTAACGATATAACAGTGATAACTATAGTGTAACGATAGTGAACGATAAAAGTGGTTTACCACATTCACCCCTTGTTTAGATTTGAGTCCGGCGGGGTGAAGTGTACTACCAGTTCTGATATGTCAGTCTGTCCGGAGGCCTCGTAAGCCTTTCTGATCGTCGCAGCGGCGGTGTTGTATTATCCGGTGTTAATGCTGGTCTCTGCGTGGTTGGCGAAGGCTCGTGGGGTTCCGGCATGCCATCTACCTGGTCTGGAATTGGGGGGGTGGTGGGGGGTGGTGAAGGTGGTGTCTCCGGAGTGCCCGAGGGTGCGAGGTCTCGTAAGGAGACTGTGTCCTCCCGCCCGTCTGGGTATGCCACATAGGCGTACTGGGGGTTGGCGTGCAGGAGGTCCACCCTCTCGACCAGGGGGTCCATTTTATGGGCCCTCACGTGCTTTCGCAGCAAGACGGGCCCCGGAGAGGTCAGCCAGGTTGGTAGCGTGGTTCCCGTAGTCGACTTCCTGGGGAAAGCAAACATTCGTTCATGGGGGGTGGCGTGGATGGCAGTGCAAAGTAGTGACCGGGTGGAATGCAGCGCTGCCGGGAGGACTTCCTGCCAGCGGGAGGTTGGGAGGCCCTTAGACTTTAAGGCTAAGAGGACGGCCTTCCATACCATCGCGTTCTCTCTTTCTACCTGGCCGTTCCCTCGGGGGTTGTAGCTGGTGGTCCTGCTTGCAGCAATACCTCTTGCTAGTAGGAACTGACGGAGTTCCTCGCTCATGAAGGAGGAGCCCCGGTCACTATGTATATAGTTTGGGAACCCGAACAAGGCGAAGAGGTCGTTCAGGCATTTAATGACCGTGGTACTGGTCATGTCTGGGCAGGGGAAGGCAAAGGGGAAACGGGAGTACTCCTCAACAATGTTGAGGAAGTACACATTACGGTCAGAGGACGGGAGGGGCCCCTTAAAGTCGATGCTCAGGCGCTCGAAGGGGCGGGTGGCCTTGATCAGGCTTGCTCTGTCCGGCCTAAAGAAGTGCGGTTTGCACTCGGCACAGGTCTGGCAGTTCCTGGTCATGGTCCTGACCTCCTCGATGGAGTAGGGCAGGTTGCGGGCCTTAATGAAGTGGTAAAGTCTGGTGACCCCGGGGTGGCAGAGGTCGTTGTGGAGGGTCTGAAGTCTATCACTTTGCGCGCTGGCGCATATAATTCGTGACAGAGCATCGGGGGGTTCGTGCAGCTTACCTGGCCGGTACAAGATATCATAATCGTAGGTGGAGAGCTCGATTCTCCACCTCAAGATCTTGTCATTCTTGATTTTGCCCCTCAGCTTGTTATTAAACATAAAAGCGACCGAACGTTGGTCGGTAAGGAGGGTAAATCGTTTGCCTGCCAGGCAGTGCCTCCAGCGTCGTACCGCCTCCACAATCGCCTGGGCCTCCTTCTCGACCGATGAGTGTCGGATCTCAGGGCCCTGTAGGGTTCTTGAGAAGAAGGCCACCGGTCTCCCCTCCTGGTTAAGGGTGGCGGCTAGGGCGAAGTCGGATGCATCGCTCTCGACTTGGAAGGGGATGGACTCATCCACTGTGTGCATAGTGGCCTTGGCAATGTCTCCCTTAATGAGGGAGAAGGCTGCGCACGCTTCCTCCGTAAGGGGGAAGGATGTGGACTGCATGAGGGGTCTGGCTTTGTCCGCATAATTGGGCACCCATTGGGCATAGTAGGCGAAGAGCCCCAGGGTTCTCTTCAGTGCCTTTGGACAGTGGGGGAGGGGTAGCTCCATGAGGGGGCGCATTCTTTCGGGGTCGGGGCCGATGACTCCGTTCTCTACTACACAGCCGAGGATGGCAAGGCGCGAGGTGTTAAACACACATTTATCCTTATTGTAGGTGAGGTTCAGCCATTGGGCCGTATGGAGGAATCTCTCCAGATTAACATCGTGGTCCTGCCGGTCGCGGCCGCAGATGGTGACGTTATCTAGATAGGGGAACGTGGCGTGCAGCCCATTCTGGTCAACCGTCCGGTCCATCTCCCTTTGGAAGACTGAAACCCCGTTGGTGACGCCGAAGGGAACCCTAAGGAAGTGGTAGAGGCGGCCGTTCGCCTCGAAGGCTGTATACTGGCGGTCCTCAGGGCGGATAGGGAGTTGGTGATAGGCCGACTTAAGGTCGATGGTGGAGAATACCCGGTACTGCGCAATCTGATTGACCATATCAGATATGCGGGGAAGGGGGTATGCGTCCAGCTGGGTGTACCTGTTTATGGTCTGGCTGTAGTCGATGACCAGGCGGTTTTTATTGCTGGTCTTAACGACCACGACCTGGGCACGCCAGGGGCTGGTGCTCCCCTCGATGATGCCCTCCTTCAGGAGACGCTGCACCTCAGAGCTAATGAAAGCTCTGTCCCCGGCGCTGTACCGCCTGCTCTTGGTAGCGACGGGTTTGCAGTCGGGGGTGAGGTTAGCGAACAGGGAAGGTGGCGGGACCTTGAGGGTGGATAGGCCGCAGGTGTTACGCGGTGGGCGGTTTAAAATCTGCTGGTTGTCGACTGTGAGTGGGGGGAGGGGTCCGCCGTATGCTAGCGTGACGCTTTGGAGGTGGGATTGGAAGTCTAGGCCTAGTAGGACGGCAGCGCATAGCTGGGGCAGGACGAGGAGTTTAAAATTTTTATACTCCGTACCCTTAACCGACAGGGTCACAACACAGTAGCCGCTGATGTCTGTGGCGTGTGACCTCGATGCCATCGAGATCCGGTTGCGCGTTGGCAGGACAGGGAGGGAGTAGTGGCTCACCGTGTCTGGGTGGATGAAGCTCTCCGTGCTTCCGCTGTCGAACAGGCAGGTCGTGGCGTGGCCGTTTACTTTGATGTCCATCATCGACTTGGACAGGTGATGCGGGCGGGCCTGGTCCAGTGTGACGGAGGCTAGTGTATAGCTGAGCGAGTTGTTGTAGTCTGCGGTTGAGGCGGTAGTCGGGTCTAGAGGCACGGTGGCGGTCGGGCGTGGTGGGTAAAATGGCGTCTCCCACGAGGTTGGACAAAATGGCGGAGAAGATGGCTGCCCCCATAACTCACATGAGGCACTGCTGGTGTCGGTTGCCTGTATCAAAGATGGCCACCCCCATGACTCACATGTGGGGATGCTGGCCTCTGTTGCCTTGAAGGAAGATGGCCGCCCCCACAGCTCGCATGAGGCACTGCTGGCCTCTGATGATCCACCTCTGCAGGCCTTAGCGAAGTGGCCTTTCTTCATGCAGTTAGAGCAGGTAGAGTTCCTGGCTGGGCAGCGCGACCTCGGGTGTTTCGCCTGGCCGCAGAAGAAGCAGCCGGTGGCCCGATCACGGGGGTCCGATGTCGGAGCCGGTACCGGGGGGTGGCGGTCTCGATCGGGTCCAGGACGCCGACGCTGAGGTAGGTCCCAGGGGGGTTGCTGCGGGGGGTATCGCGGTCGGGGTCGGTCCCAAGTTCCAGGGTCGCGAGTTACAGTACCTTGAGTATGCCTCGAGGTCCCGATGGGCCACCTCTAGAGGGAGAGCGAGGGCTGCAGCTTTGTCCAGGTCGAGGTCCCTTGCTTCCAGTAGTCTTTGCCGTGAGTAGTCGGACCGCAGGCCTTTCACGAAGGCATCGCGGACATTGTCTTCAGTATTTTCTGCCGCCGTTACCGCTTTAAAGTTACAGTCTCTGCCGAGTGCTTGTAGCACCCGTAAAAATTCCTCCACGGGCTCTCCTGGCTGTTGCGGGCGGGATCTCAGGAGGTGTCTGGCATACATGGAATTTACCGGGGTTTGGTACTGTCTTTTCAGCCGGTTGATGGCGTCCTCGTATGTTTTAAGGTCCCGGATGAGTGCGAATACTTTAGGGCTCACTTGGGCGTTCAGAACTCTTAGCATGGATTTCTGAGGCACGCCGGATTCTCCCAGGTAGGCTTCGAAGCAGCTCAGCCAGTGTTCGAAGTCGAGGGCTGAGTTTGCTGCCTGTGGGTTTAGATCCAGGTACGGTGGTCTGAGGGCTCGCAGCCAGGCCGGCTGCTGTGGCTGTTGTAGCTGGGCGTCTGGCTGGTCGCTTGGCTGGTCGTTTGACTGCTCAGGTGTCGACATTTTAAAATTTAGCCAATAAAATTGATATACCTATCAATTCATCCAATGAAAAGCGACGAGTTAAGAAAGTAACTATAGGTTTTTATTGGCTAAATAACAGAGCCCACCCTCGTGGGTGATCGGATACAACAAGGAGGAATGCCAGCCAGTCGACTACCTTTATACCTGGGCAGGTAGGTGGAGTCATGGGCGGAGTCAGCAGTGGTCAGCCCAGGTATAGCAGCGTGACAAGAGGCGACCTCGTATAGTGATACAACAGTGTGAACAGTGATAACCATAGAGTAACGATATAACAGTGATAACTATAGTGTAACGATAGTGAACGATAAAAGTGGTTTACCACAGCCAGCATGTCGGCTTGCTGGTTACCCTGGCTGCGGGGCTCTGTGGAGGAATGGGCCTTCACTTTGTGGGTGAAGACCTTGCCTTCCTCCCCCACAGCTGCCAGGATTTTCTCCAGCAGGGGCTTTACTGTTAAGGGCCTCCAGTCGGCGGAGGTATATCCGCGACGGGACCAGATGGCCAGGTATTCCGTACACTAGTTGCAAGTGAACATGCTGTCAGAGCAAATCGTGTACGGGGTAGGGAAGATTTCGGGGTGGGTAACCACGTACATCACCGCGGACAGTTCAGCCTGTTGGGCACTCATGGTATTGGGGAGCTTGATTGCCAAGGCAATGTTTGCCATTGGGTCATAGACTCCACAACCCGTGAGTCGTTTGCCAGCAGATACCATGCTGGAACCGTCTACATAGATCTCATGGCCTGAAGGATGTATCCCGGCCCGTAAACCTATGTTCACCTCCCATACCCTTTCTATGGAACACCGATGGGCTGTTCCAGGATGTACCATATTGGTTGCGAGCTTTGGCTTGCAAAGGCCCCTTACCCTCAGATCCATCTGCGAGAGGAGGAGGGTCCAGCGCACAATGCGGGCACTGCTCACCGTACCATCTTTAATCCTCCCATCCAGAAGCATCTGGGTGGGTGTGTGGTATGTGAGGAGGGTGATGGGAGAGGTGCCTGTGAAAATCAAAGATCTTTTCACAGCCCAATGTGTGGCCAAAAGGTGCCATTCACAGTTGGAGTAGCTCCTCTCCACATCTGTGAGGACTCTGGAGGAGTAGACCACGGGCCTTAGCCTGCCGTGCCGCTCCTGGAGCAGAACAGCACTGAGAATATCCCCGCTGGCTGCTACATCCAAGAAGAACTCTTTCCCCCCATCTATGGCCCCTAGAGCTGGTGCAGTCTGCAAGTCTACCTTGAGTTTAACAAACGCTGCCTGGCAACCCTCATCCCAAAGCCACTCCACTCCCTTATGTAGGAGTCGGAGCGGAGGGGTTGCTGTGGCTGCATAGTCCTCAATGAAGTCTCTGCAGTACCCCGTCAGCCCTAGAAATGACCTCACACCCCTGACTGTGTTAGGGACCGGTAACTCTTGTACCACTTCCCTCCTAGCCTTACCTATGGCCCTTTCTCCAGCACTGACGGTCAGACCCAGGAATTTAACCTCCTGCTGGCCAATCTGCGCTTTCTTTGGGTTTACCTTGAAACCCCTCTTCCTGAGCAGCTCCACCAGTTTGAATAATAGTGGACCGTGCTCCTCTCCTCAATCAGTGAACAGGAGCAGGTCATCCATGTTGGATCCGTGGTTCAGTGGATATGCTGTTATTAATAATCACACGGATGCTGTACATTAACAATAAACAGGTCTTTACTGGAGGAGGGTAGTCTCAAGACTGGGGGTACAGAGGCATGCGCACAGCTTATATACAGGTGTGGTCACTGCCGGTACTACAGTATACAGGAGCTGTAAAAGTAGTTCTGATTTAAAGGCACATACACTACAATTCCTCCCCTTTTAGATTAGTAGTACCCCTAATATTCAAATAACAATTAACATTTCAACATGTACATTAAACAACAAAAGTCCATTTATAGATTCAGTCTTTGGGGCGGCTTCCTGACCCTTTCGGGATAGTGCCTTTCCGAAGGTTCTTGTTCTTGGTGCAGAGGCGATTCTGACCCCTTTTCATCGGGTAGTTCATCGGGTTCCACTGCTACTGGGTCTGAGGTAGATGCTACCGGTATGTCGGGTTCATCCCCGGGTACTCGAGACATGGGTTTGACGCGTTCCTGTGATGCTAAGATCTGATCGACGTGGCGTCTCACAATGTTCTCCCCGACATCCACTGTGTACATTAATGGCCCCTGCCTTGTACATAAAGTTCCGGGTTGCCATTTCTCTGTTCGATAGTCACGGGCCAAGACTGGTTGCCCTACATTGAAGCTCCTTGTCAGCTTCTCATTGATGTGCTGGAATTGTTTGTCCTCAACATTTCTTCGCACATTTGGTCTGAGCAAGTCCAGACGAGATCTCAACCTTCGGTTGAAGAACATCACGGCCAGGGTCTGGTTGGTAACTGCATGTGTCGCGTTTCGGTAGGCTAATAAGAAATTGTCCATCTTATGCTGTAGTGGAATTTCATCGTCGCACATGGCCTTTATCGCCTTCTTAAAGGTTTGTACGAACCTCTCAGCCAATCCATTTGTGGCTGGATGATACGGGGCGGATGTGTAATGCCTTACCCCATTCATTCTCATAAACTTTTGGAACTCGTCGGACACAAACTGTGGTCCAATATCAGAGCAAATCTGCTCTGGCAAACCGTTTCTGGCAAATATGGTCCGTAGGACTGCAATCATTTTCTCTGTAGTGGTTGAAGACATTTTTATCACCTCAGGCCACTTTGAATGAGCATCCACTGCTATTAAGAACATTGAGTCCAAGAATGGACCAGCGAAATCAATATGCACCCGTTGCCATGGAGAGGAGGGGCATGTGGTGGTGCATTTTGGACCTTCTGGCATCCTAAGCAGCTCTTAGTTAGGTCTTCGATTTGTTGATCGATTCCCGGCCACCACACATAAGCCCTAGCAAGGCCTTTCATTTTCACTCCCCCCAGATGACCTTCATGTAGCTCATTTAGCACTCTCTCCCTTAACTTGGGTGGAATCACCACTCTGGATCCACACATCACTGTCCCCTGGCATACTGACAGCAGTTCTCTTCTGGATGAGAATGCTGGCAACAGTGAGTCGCCATGAGTTGGCCATCCCCTCACCGTCAATTCATATACCCGAGAGAGCGTCGGATCATTGCGGGTCTCCTTCTCTATATCCGCGTTCGTTACTGGCAATCGTTCAATTATTGACGAATAAAATATCTCGATAGGGTCCACTGCTGGTGCTTCCTCCACAGTAGGCAGTGGCAGGCGCGATAGTCCATCCGCGTTCCCATGCTGTTTCGTGCCTTTATATTCTATTTCATATTGATTTGCCCCTAGAAACAGGAACCATCTTTGTAACCGCTTTGCAGTCATCACTGGAACGCCCTTCTTAGGATTAAAGATGGAGACAAGTGGTTGGTGGTCAGTCAGCAAGGTGAACTTCTGCCCATGCAGATAGTGGTTGAATTTTTTTACTCCCCATACTAGGCTGAGGGCCTCCCTGTCAATCTGGGCGTAGTTGCGCTCGACTGACGTTAGTGACCGAGATGCAAAGGCTACTGGCCTCTCCAACCCGTCAGGGAATTTGTGCGACAGCACCGCTCCAATACCATAGGGTGATGCATCACATGCCAAACGAATTGGTAGTGCTGGGTTGAAATGGGCCAACGCCTCTTTTGATGTGATCAATTCTTTACACTTCTGGAAAGGTCGTCTACGTTCGTCATCCCACTTCCATGGCACTCCTGTTTGCAGTAGGGTGTTCAGTGGGTGTAATACCGTAGACAAGTTTGGTAAGAACTTGTGGTAGTAGTTTACCAGCCCGAGGAACGACTTCAGTTGTGACACATTTTCCGGTGCTGGAGCCTTGACTACTGCCTCAATCTTGTCAGGGGACTTATGTAACCCCTCTTCATCGATGACGTGGCCACAATACGAGATCTGTTTCTGGAAAAACTCGCACTTGTGGCGATTAGCTCGTAGCCCATACTCCTTTAATCTGGTGAGCACCTTCTCCAAGTTGGCGAGGTGATCACCGTCACTTTCGCCCGTGACCAAGGTGTCGTCCAAATAACACTGGGTCCCTGGAATCCCTTGCAGGACCTGATCCATCGCCCTTTGCCAGATAGCCGGAGCCGAGGCTACTCCAAACACCAGCCGGTTGTATTGATAGAGACCTTTATGAGTGTTGATTGTAAGGTATTATTTTGAAGCTTTTTCTACCTCCATTTGCAAGTACACCTGGGCTACTTCAATTTTGGTGAAGCGTTTACCTCCAGAGAGCGAGGCAAAAATATCCTCAATTCGTGGAAGCGGATATTGTACCGTGTGAAGGATTGGTTTCACTGTCACCTTAAAATCCCCACAGATGCGGACCTTCTTTGGTTCCCCAGGCGTATTACTGAACGACTTCTTCATTACAGGAACGATGGGTGTAGCCCACTCACTCCAGTCCACTTTGGACAGTAGTCCTGAACGTTCCAACCCTTCCAGCTCTGCTTCAACAGCTGGTCTGATCACATAAGGCACTGGTCTGGCCTTCAGAAACTTTGGGCTTGCATTTTCCTCTATTTTAATCGTTGCTGTTATTCCTTTTAGTATTCCTAGTCCCTCCTGGAACACTTCTTTTGCATCAGTTAGCATTTTTGACAGTCGTCCAGGTGTGACGTCTTCATCCTTTTTGTCCTCAACCTTCAGTGCCTGTATGGAATGCCAATCTAATTGTATCTTCCGGGTCCATCCACGTCCTAGCAGTGGTGGTCCTCCATCTGGCAATACATATATATCCATTTTAGGTATTTCCTGGCCTTTATATGTCACTTTCACCCTTATTTTTCCTTTGGGGTAGACTTTTTGCCCCGTATACATCTTCAAGACAATCTCTGTAGCTTTCAAGGGTATGTGTGAAAATAGCCGCTTGTAGTCTCTTTGATTTATGACTGTTAGCACTGACCCTGTGTCCAATTCCATTTTCACTTGGACTCCGTCTATCTTGAGTGTAACCCAGATAGTCTGATGATCCTCCATTTCTGTTACCTTATGTAGTTTCAGACAACCCAGCTCCTTGATTCCAGAGTCTGTGTCACTTTTCTGTTCGTCTGAACCACTGTCCATCACCTGGTGTACCTTTTTGTACTTCTCCTGTGGAGATTTCTTACTGCTGGTTTTCTTCCCAGACCTGCAGACTCTTGCTATGTGTCCTGCTTTCCCACACTGTCTGCACACTTGGTCCTTGAACCAACAATCTTTCTGGTCATGTGTTGTTCTGCCGCAGCGATAGTACTTCCCTGGACATTTCATTGGTGCCATATTCTTGCGGTCTCCATTGTATCTCTGCAGCGCCCCTTGTGGCTGCTTCGTGTGATACTGCCATACTGAAAGCTTTGTCCAGCGTAAGGTCCTTTTCTGATAGAAGCCGTTTCTGGGTTCCTTCACTTTGTAGCCCACACACAAACTTGTCCCTTAACGTATCTGCTAGTCCCGCTCCAAACTGGCAGTGTTTCGATAGCTTGCGCAGTTCCGTTAGGTACTCAGCATTGCTTTCGTCTTTGTGTTGGTTCCTTTTATGGAACTTAAATCATTCTGCTATCAGCAGCGGTGTGGGGTTTAAGTGGTCCTGTAGGATTTCTACTATGCTTTCAAAATTCTTGTTTACCGGCTTCTCTGGGGTTATTAGATTTCGCAGTAACCCATAAGCTTTTGCACCCATGGAATTTAACAGAACCAGTGCTTTATTAACATCTGGCACTTCATTCGCCCTGCAGTACACCTCAATACGTTCCACATATGTCACCCAATCTTCGACTTCATTGTCGAACGTAGAGATACTGCCACTCTTCGGCATCCTTGGGTGTGAGTTAACTGTCAAAAATGGCACCTCCCACGCTCGCCCTTCTTCTCCGCTGGCACAAAATGGCGTCTCCCGCGCTTTCCTTCCTTCCCGCGCTCGCCCTTCTTCTCCGCTGCGGCTTCTAAAAATGGCGTCTCCCACGCTCTTTCTTCTTCTCCGCGGCTCACTGGCATCTCCCGCGCTCCCCTTTCTTCACCCCGCGGACCCTGTTCAGCCCGTGAGCCCTGGCTGTGCTCTGCGCGTTCTTCTTTTTATACTTTTCGACGCCGCTCAGTCTAGAACCCGGCTGTTTCTCTACCCTATCTCTCTCCGGTTTGTTTTCTTTTTCTCAACGCCGCTCGGTGTTCAACCCCCGGCTGTGCCCTGCGCTCTTCACTCTCTGTCTTACCCCGTCGACGCTGCTCGGCTTTCTCTCCGCCGTCGGTCGGCTCCAGCCGCCGCTGCTCGGGAAGGGTCTGCGTTGGACCTGTCGTCGGTCTCTTGCTGCTCGTCGTGGCTGGGGAACCAAGCCCGGCTCTCCATAGCCTCCCCTGCAAAGTTCAATCTCTGCTTGACTGCTGGATGGTTGCTTGTGGTTGATGCCCGTGTTCCTGGCCTCGACTACTTTTTAAAAATTTTTTTATGTTGTAGGTAGATTCGAATCGACACTCATTGCCACTGTTGGATCCGTGGTTCAGTGGATATGCTGTTATTAATAATCACACGGATGCTGTACATTAACAATAAACAGGTCTTTACTGGAGGAGTGTAGTCTCAAGACTGGGGGTACAGAGGCATGCGCACAGCTTATATACAGGTGTGGTCACTGCCGGTACTACAGTATACAGGAGCTGTAAAAGTAGTTCTGACTTAAAGGCACATACACTACAATCCACGTATTGAACCAACTGTGTGGGCTGGCTAAAATCTTTTAAACTATCTGCCATACACTGGTGAAAGATGCTGGGGCTGTTATGAAAACCTTGTGGCAAGCAGTTCCACGTGTACTGTTGCCCCTTAAAGGTAAAAGCAAACTTGTACTGATCCTCCCTCCTTAAAGGGATGGACCCAAACCCGTTAGAAATATCCAGCACCGTGAAAATGGTCGCGGATGCTGGAATACTCCCTATCAGGTTGGCAACTGCTGCCACCGTGGGTGCACAGGCTGGGATCTTGCTGTTAAGCACCTGATAGTCCACCGTGGCACTCCATGTATTGTCCGGTTTCCTGACCGGCCAAAGCGGAGAGTTAACATGGGTGGCTATGGGCCTCAACAATCCCTGCTGCACCAAAGAGGACATGGCTGCCTCCAGGTCGGGTTCTGCCTCCTTCGGGAAATTATATTGCTTTTGGGGCCGGGCCATGGGGTCCCCATCCACTCTAACCTCAAACCCTGTGACCCTCCCGCAGTCGTGTTTATGCGTGGCAAACGCGGCTAGATTAGCCTGCATGACTGCCTGGAATTCCCCCAGGACACACTCGACCATGAACCCCAGGTTGTAACCTTCTTTAGGCTTCACAGTGCACAGGTCCCCTTCCCTTCCTTTCTGGGGATGATTACTACACCTCCCTCTCCACCTCTGTTGGCTCCCCACAGGCAATGATTGCGGAGATCCACAAGGATCCCATGGCCCACCAGGAAGTCGGCTCCTAGGATCCCCTTTCCTCCCTCTGCCGCCCACCTTGCCAGGATGCACGTCCATTTGGTCCAGATCATACCCAGGCGGATTGAGAGCGGTTTGGAGAATACTCCCGCCTGTTCTCTACCAGTGAACCCCGATAAGGCGTATGGAACCCCGCTAGACAGAGGTGAGGTGGTGGGACTATCTGTGTGGATCACGGTGCATGATGCTCCCGTATCCAGTAGGTAGGTCCCTTTAACCCTTTCCACCTCCATCTGTACAAGCGGTCTCTTCCATCCGTCATACCGGAGATCACACAGGTAGACAGGCTGCGCGGGCTCTAGTCATAGTGGGGCGGCAGAGGGGGCCAAGGGAACTACAGCACCGGTGGTAGCTGCTATTTTTCCCTGGTTGGTCAGAAGAGACTGCACTGCCTCCAGTAGTCACTCGACTGAGGCGGGGGAAATTCCTGTCTCTACCCTTTGGACTGGGGCTGTGGGATTCTTTCCCTTGCTATCCTTCCAGGGATTCTTACAGTCTTTTCTCCAGTGACCATCTTTCACACACCCATAGCAATTTAACCTAGCCTGGGAGGGGCGTTTCCCCTCCTGGTGCACTCTTTCTTACTCTGGCTCCCAGGTTTAACTTCATGGACTCTTCCCGTGGGTTGGGGCATCTCGATACCCCTCCTGTTTGTCGGAGCTGTGGGTGGCGGTCGTGGGACCCCTGACTCCCTGGCCAACTTTTCCCTGGGTGTTGCCTGTGGGGCTGTTTTACTTAGGTTGCCAGTAAAATCCGGCTGACCTGCCTTCGGGCTGATCAGACAAATCATCCCCTTTGCCCTCCTTAAAGCCACCTTTAGGCTTTCTATCTCTGCCCTACAGGGGCCATGATCTGCTTCCTCAAACCCTTGCTCGCAGGCCAGCTTATATGCTGCCTTTGCTTCCCTAACCTTCTCCTCCTGCTCTTTTAATTCTTGTATGAGGCGAGCGTTCCCCTCCTGCACCCTCATCTCATTGCTCTTGGCCTCTGCAACTAGGCATGTCAGTTACTCTGACTCATGCCTCGTGTGGCTTTTGCCCTCACTAAACTTAACTACCAGGCACTCTACCTTGGCCTGGTATTCCTCAACCTCCCTTTCCCTATCCCAACTCTCTGCCCTGGCTTCCCTAAGCCTGCAGGTGACATCCCCAAGCCTGCGGGAACCTAACCACAGACAAACTAGTGGGATAAAAAGGAAATCAATAACTGCTGCTCTTTCCAGACCCAAACCACTGTCTGCCACATCGCACACCATTGCCGATGGTCCTGCTGTGGTCACCATTTTGTAAGGAATTAGCACACGCTAGCGGGTTTGGGGTTATTTGTCTCTGGCCAGTCAGAAGCCTCTGAGCTGCTCCAGGGATCCCCTTGCAGTTTCAAAGCGCTCCCCTATTCCTGAGTTCTGACCGCCGGACTTATTTGGTAGCGAGGTAGACAGAAAACAACGTGACTCGTGGTTTGGGTGCAAAACAGAGCAGTATTTATTGAAAACAAAAGAAAGAAACAACTTAAAATAATCGATATAGCTCTTATGCCTGGTACAGCACTTTTGCTTAATGCAGTACCCTCAGTATCCACTAGAGCGCTCCCTGCTCAGTGCAACACTCCTTTAAATACAATGCTTTAATATCGAAACACAGCGTTCACCACAGCACTTCTCTGCTTGGTGCAACACTCCCTTTTAATACAGTTTTAAATACAGTACTTTAAAACAGCTACACAGTGTTCACCACAGCATTTCAGCTTGATGCAACACCCCTCTTAATACAGTTTTAAATACAGTACTTTAAAACAGCTACACAGTGTTCACCACAGCATTTCAGCTTGATGCAACACCCCTCTTAATACAGTTTTAAATACAGTACTTTAAAACAGCTACACAGTGTTCACCACAGCGCTTCAGCTTGATGCAACACCCCTTTATTTTAAATCCAGCACTTTAAAAGTCGAAACCCCTTTTAATACAATTTTAAATACAGAACTCAGTGTCCAACTGAAGCACTTCCTCTGCTCAGTGCAACACCATCTTACTTAAATAGGGGAGGAGAAACGGACACAATGAGGGAAGATCGACTAAAATCACTGTTCTTAACAAAATTCCCACTTTACTCCCACCCCTATACCTATCCTAAGTTGCCTTGTGGAAGGCCAGAAAAATATATGCTCACCACTGGAAATGCCTGCTCCATGCCCTGCGAACATAGATCTTCACTGCCCCGAAATGAAAAACACCCCAGTGTTTTAAAAGTAAACTGCTGGTGTGGTGTTTCACCTCTTCAGGCAGGCTGCTACGCTGTAGAGGGACACGGAGGCGAGGCCAGAGAGAGAGAGAGCTTCTGGGAAGCTATCTTTTATACCCCCTTTTGGGGCCCGCCCAGATCCGGATGTTTCTGGGCTAAAGCAAAAGTGATCCAACTGCCCCATTGTCCAGTAATGGGTTTGGATGAATCACCCATTCATTTTAAACTGTTCCTTTTCTCAGTTTAAATGTCTCTTCAATTGTCTGTGATTGGCTTTGAATGTGTTTCCATTCATCAATGATGGGTTTGAATGGAGCTGTCTTGGTTTGAAAAAAACATGTCTTTCTGTGATTGCTGCGTAAACAGCTTTGGAGGCTAGTGTAAACAAAGCCATTGTCCTGTGGTCAACTGAAACTGCAGTCTCAAGTGGTTACTCCTTTGTGTAGCAGTTTCTGTAAACACATCGATTGTCTCTGCAGGGAGGTGGGAACTCCCCTTTGATTGGCAGATTGGAACCTTTTTCCACAGACCCAGGCTGCTCTTTCAAGTCCTTTGTCTTCTGCCATGTGATCTGACAGCTATTTTGATCCCCCTGGATTTTTAAAGGTATTCTTTAATCAAAAAAATTAATCTTCAGAGCTGTAAATTATTGCAAAATCTTACACATCCGCTGCACAGCTTGGAGACGTGAAACCCGGAAGTCAAAATTAATTGCTTTAATTCAGTTGCGATCGCAGATTCTGACCCACTGAGTTGACTTCCAGGTTTCACCCATGCAATTCCACCACCCCTCCTCAGATTAATATTGGGGCCTTTAAATCTACAGCACAAAACGGGCCATTTTCCCCAACTGTTCTATGATGTTGTTTGTGCTCCACATGGGTCTCCTCCCACTCTAATTGCCTCTTCCTACCCTGGCCCTGTATCACTCTATTCCCTTCTGCCTCATGTATGTAGCACAATTTAAAATTGTGCAACAGTCAACATTTTCCATACTCAAGGCCTTCATACCTGACCTCACGATCCCTTTCTCAGAAGTGGAATAGACTTGGTGCTCTACTCTTTCAAAATGCTTGTTCTTCATTTGTAATGCACATGATATTTCAATTGATCCACTAATATTTTTGCAGTATATACAATTCATGAATATTTACAACTAGAATGATACAGTCTTCGGATAATTAAGTACATTTTAAACTGTTTTTTGAATTGTCAGTCCATGCTGTGATATTACAACAATGGAATTGGAGGTGCATTGTGTGATTATCAGTTCGTGAAATTGTTCAATTAATGCGATCATTTCTAAAGGAAACAATTCGTACAAATCTCAGTTAGCTCTTGTTCACTACTCGTCCTGAGGGTATATATTTCATTCGGGGGTCAGCAGATCTTGTGAGCTTTTGCATTAGCAGCAGAACAGTCCAGTCAGTTGGTAAAAATGCCAGTTGGAAGGCTCATAGAAACCCTGGGCTAAAAATTCATTATAGAAATTCATTATAGCCCAGGAATGGCGGGATCTTTAGAAAAGTTTGAGAATTAGCGCCAGGCTCTAATGCTTTAGACTGCATGCAAAATTCATTCTCACTGCTCAAAGAAGTCATTGGGGTGCTAAATCAAGTCTTAAAGACCTTGCTCAGTGGCGTTACATTCAAAAGATGGACCAATATTGGGTGCAGTCTAATCTGAACTCATCATTGCCACAGGCTTTTCCCAGTACTTAAAGGGAAGATTCATTGATACTGCAGCACCTCATTCTCAGCATTGCTGACTGCAGCTGCCTCAGCAAGGAGAACCACAGCAAGGAGAAGGAGTCGGATGACTGAAACAGGTGTGCTCATGACAGATTCACCTCAGTCAGGTGGTCAGGGTGATTGAATGATTCATCAAATGCTACGTACCACTATCTGTACCACAAACTTCACACACTGCCCAAAGCATCACACCCTCAGCACTCACACACCAACAATTCTACCTACCAACACTCACACCCACATCTCACCACCTTGCACACAATGACAGCTATTCAACTATGGCAGGCACAAGGGTCATTAGTTATTAGAATGAATGTGTTAAGTTTATGTTTATGCATAAATGTATTACTGGAGTTTACAATATTTTGTGGTCTCTCTCATTTCACCTTTGTGCCCAGGAGGACGCCGTGATATGGCATGACACAGGGGATGGTATGATGGGCATGTGGTGAGGAAAAGGGACCTGGGGTTTAAATCATTCTGCTGTGAGGCTGGAGGTCTGTTTGGAGGAGGTGGCAGAGTTCTGTGACCACCACCTTGGTGATGCAGAGCCATCTAATACGCTGCTCCTCGCTTAATTGAAGGTAGGAGAAGTACTGTTGGGATACCCTTGGAGGGTAAGGCCTTCTGGTGAGAGCCCTGATGTCCCTCCTCATCCCTCTGCGCCCATGTTCCCGTATTTCTGGCTGCCTAAGTTCGGCCATAGATCCTGGAGGGTGAGGTGGCATGCCAGTACAGCCCCATTAATGTTGCCAAATGTAGCAGTTTGAATATTTGAACAATAAAGGTAGCCACTTTGCACTTGCCAGAAGACTACTGATAAAAAAGACAGGAAACTGACACGAAGCCACTGAAACTAATTTGTCCTGACAGCTGCAAGTGATTAATGCTGATGGCTTTAAATAACGTAGCTGTAGCCGGCTTCCATGAGCTGTACACCTGCTCTCCCTGTTGCTGTTCGGTAGAGTCACAAAGGTAAGTGGCGACAATGAATTTTGCAGATCGGGCGCCCGGTGAGTGTTGCACGCTCACTGACGTCACACTCTGCCTGATGTTGATGTCCACAGCGGTATCTTGTACCGGTAACACAATGGGGGGCTGGATTTGCCATGTGGCGCTGGATTCACCTCACCCTGGTGCTACTGCATCAGCGCCCCCTTACCACCCTCTGCAGGCACTAATGGGAGGCGCTAACCTACTGTATTTTTCCCCTGCTGAATGTGTAGATGAAAGGTTGAAGATATTATTCTACTGCCACTTTTACATCAGTATGATGCAGTTATGGGTACATGTCAGTAGCAGTACAACTCAGGAGGCTATTGAGAGCACAAAAGGCACAAGGCTGTCTCGCACTGATTTGCGTTTGCGATGCATGCATATAACCTCAACGTAAGTTCACAGGCAACTGTCTATAAACTGATCAAGAAACACGAATAGGAAGAGAACTCTGAACAGCAATAGAAAACCGAACTTTCATGCATAGTTAGTGAGGTATTGAACTCAGCTTCAAAAATGAGAAAGTTGGCATCAACTTAGCATCAGTTGCACAATGCAAAACAGCATGGAAGTTACAACAATACTTGCTTCATATGCATCTAAAGACATTTTAACGATGAAATTGCAACTCATTATGCAGCATTCCCTGAGGGAATGAAACTTTAAGAGGGAAGATTTGGCCAGATTCAGAATAGTCAAATTCAGCATTAAACCACTTGATTGTTGCAATATGAATAACACTGAAAAAGAAACTTGTGATTATCAGGAAAAGCAAAAAGCTTTGGCCTAGAAATTCAGTTGGTAGCGCCAGCTGCTAGCGCCTTAAAAGGGCGATAAGTGGGGCGCAAAGTGGCTAGCGCTCGGGCGCGGCGTGATCTGCGCCTCTCGGGAACTTGAGTGAAGAATTAGCAGTGGCGCAAAACCGCAGTGCCCGCTCAGCTGCGCGCGCAGATCCTGACGTCATTTCATGGTGCAACGCCCTTGGTGCGCCCCGAACCGGAACTTCAGTGGCGCCCCCCTTCTTTCCGCCTGGCGCTCGCAACGACTGGTTGAGTGGAACGGTTCCCAGTCGCTGTGGGGCTGGGGGTTGCTATTTAAAGGGGACCCTTCCTGCATTCTTTGTGGTAGCCATTTTGGACCACTCCTTCTGTGTGAGAGAGAGAGAGATTTGCAGAGAGACAAAGGGAGAGAGCTTTCTGCATTGAGTCAGCGCTCGCAGAGGTACTTCTGGCTTCAGCCCAGAGCTTTGCAGTTGGATTGATTTTTCAGTGCCATAGTCTTGAGTGGCCACATATAATGGGGGCTACAATGGGTGGAAACGCTGGGTTTCTCCATTGCATTGAAAGGGCTCAGAGACGCCGAGAGAGAGTGCCAATCATGGCCAGACGGAGGAGGGCCAACAGGCGTCGGCACAGGAGGCCTTACCCTCCCAGGGTATACCGCCAGCACTTCTCCTACCTCAACATGTCTGAGGAGCAGTGCATTCGGAGGCTTCGATTCAGAAGGGAGGTGGTCACTGAGATCTGCCACTTGCTTCAGAGAGATCTGCAGCCTCAGCTGAGGAGCAGGACGTCTCTGTCGGTGGCAGTGAAGGTGACAGTGGCTCTGAACTTCTATGCCACCGGCACCTTCCAATCCGCTGCTGGAGACATTGCCAATGTCTCCCAGTTCGCGGTGCATTGCTGCATCCGCCAGGTCACAAATGCCCTCTTCAAAAGGAGACGTCAGTACATTTCCTTCCCCATGACCCTGGACAAGCAGCAAGAGCGTGCAATGGGATTTGCAAGAATAGCGGGCTTCCCCATGGTCCAGGGCGCCATTGACTGCATGCATGTAGCTTTGCGGGCGCCTTTAGAGAATGCCGAGGATTACCGCAACCGGAAGGGGTAGCATTTGTTGAACGTGCATTTGGTGTGTGACCACAGGCAGCTCATGCTAGCTGTCAATGCCCGCTTTCCAGGCAGCAGCCACAACGCCTTCATCCTGCGCCAGACTTCTGTGGCAGACATTTTCGAAGCCCCGGCTCACCCAGGAGGCTGGCTTCTCGGGGACAAGGTCTATCCTTTGTGCACCTGGCTGATGACCCCGCTCCGTGCGTCCACCACCCCTGCTGAAGAGCGATACAATGACAGCCATCAAGTGACCAGGAACATCACTGAGCACACAATCGGCGTGCTAAAGCAACGGTTCCGCTGTCTGGACCATTCCGGGGAGCCCTGCAGTACTCGCCTGAGCGAGTCTCCCATTTCGTTGTAGTGTGCTGCATGCTGCACAACCTGGCTATCCTCAGGACTCAGCCACTGCCAGCAGACACTGGAGGACCACCAGAGGAGGAGGAGGAGGAGGAGCACCAAGATGGGAGGGAGGCACAAAGTGCAAGGGCCGTCTGTCAGCGTCTTATTGCAAGTCGGTTCTATACCCCCTCTCAGGGAATGGCTTGTGCCATTGAAAGAACATGAATGGAGCCGCTCCACAAACCCTGAGCCGGTCAAGGCAACAAAAATAGTTCAAAGTGCACACATGCACAATCTGAATAAAGAGAATTATTTAGTTAACAAACTCTGTGCCCTTCCCGCATGACAAACAAATACAGAGAAACCCCCCCAAAAAACAGTCAGACACATAACTGTCTCTCACAACCTGGAGACAATGAACAAAAGAGTTAAACAAGAATGACCATGATCCTCGGCCTTCACAAAAAAAAACACAACATTTTGCCGCACCTCCTACTTTTTGGCCTGCGAGGGTGATCTGCCTCGCTTGCGAGATTGGCCCCTTCCCGCCCTGCAGCTCCTCCGCAATGGGACCCCAGTGGCTGCAGCAAGGCTGGGGGAAGGCTGCTGAGGGTCAGATAGTGAGTCGGCAGATGCCCTTGGGGGATGGCCTGGACCAGCTCTGGGCCTGGAGGGCCCGGCTGCTGACTGCTCCAACTCTGCTTGGGTGGCAGCAGTCTGTCCTACGGGTGGTGGCAGCTGCAGTGGAGGAGTGACAGTGTTGGCAGCAGGAATGCTGCCAACCTGACAGAGCACAGGCACTCCCTGGTTGGACAACACACTGGCACTTGCACGGGCCAGCACTGAAGCATGCGCAGCAATCTGCTGAAGCACAGACTGCTGGCCTGCTGCGGCGTGGCGAGGGCCCCAGCGAATCCTGGCTGATCCAGCGAGGGTGGCAGCAGTTAGTGCTCGTGTGGCCCTGATCTGTGTCTGCATCAGACCAGCCAGTGGCTGCATGGCACGACTAAGCACTTGGCTGGAAGCCGCCTGTGCTGCACCGAAGTCCAGCAGACTCCTTGCCTGTGTTGCCCCAAAGTCCTGCAGACTCCTTGCCAGTGCTGCCCCGAAATCCTGTACACTCCTTGCCAGTGACTCTATGGAGTCAGGCATCCTTGCCACTGCAGCCATGAGCTCAGTGTGCCTGCGCGCCGCCTGGGCGCCCATTTCACCAAAGAGCCGCACCTTCTCTGCGCTCACTGTAGCAGGACTGGAGGCCACACTTACCCTCCGGGGAGAAGCTTGCCGCCGAGCTTCCCTACCTGCCCCCACGTTGCTGCAGCCCGCTGGGCCCCGGAGCTTCACCCTCCTCAGACCATTCCCCCCTGCTCCCCTCCAGGGAAGACGTGTCCCCATCATGGCCATGGGCTGCCTCGGCTGAAGGTGGCACTGATGGTCCGGCTTCCTCTTCCCCCTCCTTGCCTTCCGATTCACTCACAGTGCCAGCTTGAGGGCCCGCCTCCTCACCTGGCAAATCAGCATCTGAAAGCAGGGAGGTACAAGAGTTGCTTTAGTGTGAGGACAGGGCGGCAGCGAGGGAGGCATGAGTGCTGCAATGCACTGCATTGGTTCGATAGTGGCAAAGGATGCTGGTGTGAGGCACAAGTGGAAAGAGAGAGGTCAAAAAGGTGATGACCTTACCATTGCTGTCCAGAATGGGGTCGGCATCTCCAGTGGCGATGGGGCCAATCAGCTGGCCTGCCATAATCCGCTCCACTCACTGCTCCAGAATGCTGAGGTCTTTAAGTTCAGGACGGTCTCCCCTGGTCCATTGCTGCTGCCTCCTATTGTGGGCCAGCTTGCCCTACAAGAGAAAGGACGGGCTCTGAGTACAGTGTCAAGCCCTGATCTTGCCTGCACTGCCTCCTATGGTGGAATAGCCCTGACAGTGTCAAGCCCTGATCTTGGCTGCACTGCCTCCCATGGTCGAATAGCCCTGACAGTGTCAAGCCCTGATCTTGCCTGCACTGCCTCCCATGGTGGAATAGTCCTGACAGTGTCAAGCCCTGATCTTGCCTGCACTGCCTCCCATGGTGGAATAGCCCTGACAGTGTGTAAAGTGGTGAATGTGCATGTGATTTTCATGAGAGTCCCATAGGTGTTGGATAAGGGCTGCCATTGGGGCTTTCAGGACCCTTTGGCCATAAAGTGAGGTGCACATGCAGGGATGAAGAGGATACTGGAAAGGGTACTCACCCTAACAATCCGAGTGAGGTCGTTGAACTTCTTCCTGCATTGCGTTGGGGTTCTAGGGACCATGCTGCTGGAGGTCACTCTGTGTGCCACCTCCCTCCAAGCTTTTCTATATTCGCTGGGCAGCGGCCTCCTGCCATTGTCAGGAAAGAGGATAGGTCGCCGGCGCTCCACTGCGCCAACCAGTACCTTCAGGGCCCCCTCACTGAAGCGCTGCGCTCGCTCCCTGGCCTTCTCCATGGTCGTAGGCGTAACGATGTCGCAGCAGGTCTGTCCAGGCCTAGAATCAGGGCTCCAATGTGCAGGGCATGGCTGCAAGCCAAATCGACACTCCCCCTTTAAGAGGTGACCGGCGCCAGCGTGTCTGCCTGCAATTGCTAACTCGCCGCACCTGCACTGCGCCCGCCCTCGGTGGTAGCGCCTCGGCTCGCCGGCTTAGCGCCTTAGGATAGTCGTGCACCACCTGCTTTAGTGCAGCAGCAACCTCTTGGGGCGATGCAACTCAATTTCGGTGAAGGTGGCGCTAAGTTGCGCCAGGCGCTAAATTTAGCACACGCTCGACTGTAGCGCCCCAAACGTGGCGATACTGAATTTCTAGGCCTTTGTGTATTAAGGGTATTCAGCAGTTGTGTATAATGTAAGTCAAACTGATTAAATACCCATTATTGTTTTCATTGCAGTTGGAGAGACAATTTCTTGACAATTGATGAATAATTGCCTTGATTATTTGACAACTCTGGCATAGAGCGGTCAATTGACAATTGTTGAACTCATCCTTCTGGTATGAACCTAAAATGGATTAAATTTGCTCTCCCCCCGCCCTCAAAAGAAAACACTAACTCAACCATTAAACCAAGAGTTGATTCAGAGCCACGATTCCCTCCTCTGGAAGAGGCTGATCTCAAAGGAGTCGGGGTGTTTGATTGGGGTGATGAAATACTGGCTTTAAGTGCAGTGAGCTTGGAACATCACATTGCTGGATGTAATTTGGGCATAATTACAAATTTCAAGCAGGTGACAGTGAGATGTAAAATTACAACCATAAGCAAATTGAAGAAAATTCAGCTACGGTTCTTTAGTTGAAAATTGATTGGGGCTGATTATTATGTGGAACATACATTGGGTGGGAGGTGGGCGAGAAGTCCATGCCACCAAACTGATGCAATCAGCAGGAGGTCTTATGAGCGTGTGATCGCCAAGCTGTCAGTTCTAATCATGCTCCCTAGAGACAGCTTGCTGAATGGAAGGGTGGGAAATCTGGTGAATGGCCTCGACTTAAAGGCAACCTGCGGCCCTTTAAAGGGGAAGGTGCACTTTTCAATGGAAGCTAGCACAAAGTGATTTTCAGAAGCAACGGGTGGCATGACTTTACCCAAGTCCTTCGATTTTTCTGATGCAGCAATGGAGGTATCCACATGAGACGCCTAATAAATGGTCCCCATGAATTTAACTGCGGGAACAGCATCTGCGCAGATTAGGTGCAGGCCGTCCCACTGCTAAATTGGTATGATTTGAGCCTGTTTTACACCCAAAAAACAAGTGCAACACATGCCAATTTCTACTCCATTTTTGCTGTGTTTCTTGTGCTCGAAATGGCAACTGAAGTTAAATCAGAAGCACGATTTAATGGGCTAGATTTTCAGCATAGACAGTTTTGGGGCGCTAACCTTAGCGCCCGCCCGAAGTTAGCGCCCGCCCCAAAGTAGCGCCCCGTTGCCGGAAATTCAGTGGCTTCGCCCTAAGAGGTTGGTGGAGCGCTAAAAGAGGCGTTCCACTACTATCTTTAGGCGCTAAGCCGGCGGTGCAGAGCGCAACACCCGAGCTCGGGCGCAGCGCACGGCAGACACTCTGGTGCCAGTGAGCTCTTAAAGGGGAAGGGTGCATGTGTTTTTTTCAAAGGCAGAGTCTGGGGGGGGAAAAGAGGAGGAGGAGGAGGAGGAGGAGGACATATGCAGACTGCCTTTTATAGTGCAGGAGGAATGCCCTTTAATTTGCGCTCCCCAGGGTGTGTTGCGTTCCATTTTACAAACGTTCTGGATGCCAGCCGCACAATGGGGCGGTCCGACTGAAGTTTGGATTCGGGGCGGCCAAAGGGCGTTGCACGAGGACGTGACGTCATTTTCTGCGCGCGCATCCGGGCGGCCGCTAAACTTTGCACCGGCGCTAACGGGCAACTTAATTTGGGGCGGGGCACAAACTGCGCTGCGCCCGGGCGCTACACGCATAGCGCCCGAAAATCACTTCTCTTAAGGCGCTAACTGCTGGCGCAAGCAACTGAAAATCTAGCCCTGTCTCTAAATTACACTGACATTTGTATATAAAGTTTATTTCCGTAAAATTATGAAAGCGTTGTGAGTCTTAAAGTTGTATAACTTTGTTATTCATTGCTATAATGCCATTTTCAGGTTTTTTAAAATATTATATTTCAAAGAATCACTGAGGAAAATCTAGGCTGATTAGGAAAGGCCAGGAAGTTAGTTTGCAAATGCATCAATTTAAAACAGGCCTCATAGAAACATAGAAACATAGAAGATAGGAGCAGGAGTAGGCCATTCGGCCCATCGAGCCTGTTACGCCATTTAATGAGATCATGGCTGATCATCGAAATTCAGTACCCTGTCCCTGCTTCCTCCTCATACTCCTTGATCCCTTTAGCCTTAAGGAATATATCCAACTCCTTCTTGAATATATTTAATAAGTTGGCCTCAACTGCCTTCTGTGGTACAGAATTCCACAGGTTCACCACTCTCTGGGTAAAGAAATTCCTCCTCATCTCAGTCGTAAATGGCTTACCCCTTACCCTTAGACTGTGACCCCTGGTTCTGGAGTCCCCCGCCATCGGGAACATCCTTCCTGCATCTAGTCTGTCTAGTCCTGTTCGAATTTTATAAGTGTCAATGAGATCGCTCTCATTCTTCTAAACTCTAGCAAATATAAGCCTAATCGACTCAATCTTTCTTCATACGTCATTACTGCCATCCCAGGTATCAGTCTGGTGAATCTTTGCTGCACTCCCTCCATGGCAAGAACATCCTTCCTCAGATAAGGCGAACAAAACTGCACACAATACTCAAGGTGTGGTCTCACCAAGGCCCTGTACAACTGAAGCAAGACATCCTTGCTCCTGTACTCGAATCCTCTCGCTATGAAGGCCAACATATCATATGCCTTCTTAACCGCCTGCAGCATCTGCATCCTTACCTTCAGCGACTGGTGCACAAGGACACCCAGGTCTCGTTGCACTTCCCCTTTTCCCAATCTATTGCCATTCAGATAATAATCTGTCTTCCTGTTTTTGCCACCAAAGTGGATAACCTCGCATTTATCCACATTATACTGCATCTGCCATGCATCTGCCCAATCACCCAACCTGTCCAAATCACACTGGAGTTTCTCGGCATCCTCCTCACAGCACACACGCCCACCCAGCTTTGTGTCATCTGCAAACTTGGAGATATTATCACAGAAATCACAGAAACCCCACAGTGCAGATAGAGGCCATTTCGGCCCATCGAGCCTGCACCGACACATATCCCACCCGATCCCCGTAACTCCTACACCAACACATATCCCACCCTATCCCCGTAACCCCACGTATTTAATCCCCCTAACACTAAGGGTCAATTTATCATAGCCAATCAACCTAACCCGCACATCTTTGGACTGTGGGAGGAAACCGGAGCACCCGGAGGAAACCCACGCAAACACGGGGAGAATGTGCAAACTCCACACAGACAGTCGCCCGAGGCCAGATTCGAACCCGGGTCCCTGGTGCTGTGAGGCAACAGTGCTAACCACTATGCCACCGTGCTCCCCTCTATATATCTATATATATATATATATATATATATCTTATATCTAGTTCCCTCGTCTAGATCATTAATATATATTGTGAATAGCTGGGGTCCTAGCACCGATCCATGTGGTACCCCACTAGTCACTGCCTGCCACTCAGAAAAAGACCCGTTTATTCCAACTCTTTGCTTTCTGTCTGCCAACCAGTTCGCTATCCAAGTCAGTACCTTAACCCCTACCCCATGTGCTTTAACTTTACATGCTAATCTCTTATGCGGGACCTTATCAAAGGCCTTCTGAAAGCCCAAATACACCACATCCACTGGTTCTCCCTTATCTATTTTACCAGTTACATTCTCAAAAAATTCCAGTAGATTAGTCAAGCTTGATTTACCTTTTGTAAATCCATGTTGACTTTGTCCGAGCCTGTCACTGTTTTCCAAGTGCTCCGCTATTACATCTTTTATAACGGACTCTAGCATTTTCCCCACTACCAATGTCAGGCTTACCGGTCTATAATTCCCCGTTTTCTCTCTACCACCTTTTTTAAATCGTGCTTGACTAACCTACTGGAATTTTTTGAGGATAACATGGATAAATGTGAGGTTATCCACTTTGGTGACAAAAACAGGAAGGCAGATTATTATCTAAATGGCAATAGATTGGGAGAAGGGGAAGTGCAACGAGACCTGGGTGTCCTTATGCACCAGTCGCTGAAGGTAAGCATGCAGGTGCAGCAGGCGGTTAAGAAGGCAAATGGTATGTTGGCCTTCGTAGCGAGAGGGTTTGAGTACAGGAACAAGGATGTCTTGCTGCAGTTGCACAGGGCCTTGGTGAGACCACATCTTGAGTATTGTGTGCAGTTTTGGTCGCCTTATCTGAGGAAGGATGTTCTTGCCATGGAAGGAGTTCAGCGAAGATTCACCAGGCTGATACCTGGGGTGGCAGGAATGACGTATGAGGAGAGATTGGGTCGATTGTACTTGTACTCGCTGGAGTTTAGAAGAATGAGGGGGGATCTCATTGAAACTTATAAAATTCTGACAGGACTGGACAGACTAGATGCAGGAAGGATGTTCCCGATGGTTGGGGAGTCCAGAACCAGGGGACACAGTCTAAGGATAAAGAGTAGGCCATTTAAGACAGAAGTGAGGAGGAATTTCTTCACCCAGAGAGTGGTGAACCTGTGGAACTCTCTACCACAGAAGGCGGTGGAGGCCAGTTCATTAAATATATTCAATAAGGAGTTGGATATATTTCTTAAGGCTAAAGGGATCATGGGGTATGGGGAGAAAGCAGGGGCCGGGTACTGAATTTGGATGATCAGCCATGATCGCATTAAATGGCGGAGCAGGATCGAGGGGCCGAATGGCCTACTCCTGCTCCTGTCTATGTTTCTATGGGTTACATTAGCTACCCTCCAATCCATGGGAACTATTCCAGAGTCTATAGAATTTTGGAAGATGACCAGCAATGCATCTACTATTTCTAGGGCCACGTCCTTAAGTACCCGAGGATGTAAATTATCAGGCCCTGGGGATTTATCGGCCTTCAATCCCGTCAATTTTCCTAACACCATTTCCCTACAAATACTGATTTCATTCAATTCCTCCCACTCATTAGAACCTATATTGCTCGAAATCGCTGGAAGGTTATTTGTGTCCTCCTTTGTGAAGACAGAACCAAAGTATGTATTTAATTGTTCTGCCATTTTTTTGTCCCCCATTGTAAATTCCCCTGATTCTGACTGCAAGGCACCTACGCTTGACTTCACCAATCTTTCTCTCTTCACATATCTATAGAAGCTTTTACAGTCAGTTTTTATGTTCCCTGCAAGCTTACTGTCATATTCTATTTTCCGCTCTTAATTAAACCCTTTGTCCTCCTTTGCTGAATCCTAAACTGCTCCCAATCCTCAGGTTTACTGCTTGTTCTGGCCCTTTTATATGTCCTCTCCTTGGATCTTATGCTATCCCTAATTTGCCTTGTTAGCCACGGTTGAGTCAACTTTTTTGTTTTATTTTTATGCCAAACAGGGATGAACAAATTCTGTAGTTCTTCCATGCGATCTTTAACTGTTTGCCAATGCCTATCCACCGTCAACCCTTTAAGTAACATTCCCCGATCCATCCTAGCCAACTCGCGCCTCATACCATCGTAGTTTCCTTTATTTAAATTCAGGACCCTAGTCTCTGAGTCAACTACTTCACTCTTCATCTTAATGAAGAATTCTATCATATTATGATCGTTCCCCCCAAGGGGCCTCGTACAACAACATTGCTAATTAATCCTTTCTCATTACCTAATACCCAGTCTAAGATGGCCTGATCTCTAGTTGGTTCCTCGGCATATTGGTCCAGGAAACCATCCCATATACACTCTAGGAATTCCTCCTCCACAGTATTATTGCTAATTTGGTTAGCCCAATCTATATGTAGATTAAAGTCACCCATGATAACTGCTGTGCCCTTATGGCACGTGTCTCTGATTTCCCATTTAATGCCATCCCCAACCTCAGCATTACTGTTTTGGGGTCTGCATACAACTCCCACTAACGTTTTCTGCCCCTTGGTATTTCTCAGCTCTACCCATACAGATTCCACATCATCAGAGCTAATATCCTTCCTTACTATTGTGTTAATCTCCTCTTTAACCAGCAATGCTACCCCACCTCCTTTTCCTTTTTGCCTGACCTTCCTGAATATTGAATACCCCTGGATGTTGAATTCCCAGCTTTGGTCACCCTGGAGCCATGTCTCCGTAATTCCAATTACATCATGTCCGTTTACATCTATTTGCACAGATAATTCATCCACCTTATTACGAATGCTCCTCGCATTAAGACACAAAGCCTTCAGGCTTGATTTTTAACACTCTTAGTCCTTTTAGAATTATTATTTACTGTAGCCCTGTTTGATTTACACCCTTGAATTCTCTGCCTTCCACTTTTGCTTTTCTCCTTCCTGTCTTTTGTTTCTATCCTTGCTTCCCTTTCCTCTGTCTCCCTGCACAGGTTCCCAACCCCCTGCCATTTTAGTTTAAACCCTCCCCAACAGCACTAGCAAACACTCCCCCTAGGACATCGGTCCCGGTCCCGCCCAGGTGCAAACCGTCCAGTTTGTACTGGTCCCACCTCCCCAAGAACCGGTTCCAATGTCCCAGGAATTTGAATCCCGCCCCCTTGCACCATTCCTCTAGCCGTGTATTCATCTGAAATATCCTTCTATTTCTACTCTGACTAGCATGTGGCACTGGTAGCAATCCTCAGATGACTACCTTTGAGGTCCTATTTTTTAATTTACCTCCAAACTCCCTATATTCAGCTTTTAGGACCTCATCCCATTTTTTACCTATATCGTTGGTACCTATATGCACCACGACAACTGGTTGTTCACCCTCCCCCTCCAGAATGCCCTGCAGCTGCCCCAAGACATCCTTGACCCTTGCACCAGTGAGGCAACATACCATCCTGGAGTCTAGTTTGTGGCTGCAGAAATGCCTATCTATTCCCCTTACAATAGCTCTCCCAGTCTTTTTCCTCCCATCCTGGCAGCAGAACCACCCATGATGCCAGGAAGTTGACTGCTGCTGCCTTCCCCCGATAAGCCATCTCCCTCAACAATATCCAAAGTGGTATATCTGTTTGAGAGGGGGATGGCCACAGGGGACCCCTGCACTACCTGCCTGCGCCTACTACTCTGTCTGGTGGTCACCTATTCCCTTCCTGCATGTGTAGCCTTTACCTGCGGTGTGACCAACTCCCTAAACGTGCTATCCACGATGTCCTCAGCATCGCGAATGCTCCAGTATGTATCCATTCACAGCTCCAGTGCCGCAATGCGGCCTGTCAGTAGCTGCAGCTGGATACACTTCCTGCACACATGGTCGTCAGGGACACAGGAAGTGTCCATGATTTCCTACATAGCACAGGAGGAGCATGCCATGGGGCCGAGCTGTCCTGCCATGACTTACCCTTTATTTAATTTAAATTAATTTAAATCAAATCAATACCACTAATTACACCACAATTAAATGATATACTCAAGGGCCCTTGGTTACTAGCACTCCCCGATACACAACAGAGACCTTAGAAACTATAACCATAAAAATTAAGACCTTCTACATTTTATAAACTATTAATCTTAACTGTCAAACTATAGAGTATTATAAATATTCACCTGGCCGTACTCACCCAATCATCTGCTTCCTCTTGCTCGCGTCACTTTTTGAATCGTGACGTGGCTCCGGAATGCCGCCGCCGGTCTGTGAGATTGGTAAACCTCTGTAATAAGGCCCGTGAAAGTGAGTTTAAGTACTCACTGTACCGGCACTCTCTGCTCCTCCCGACACTGACCTCTGTAAAAAAAGCCCGCGAAATTGAGTTTAAGTACTCACTGTACCGCTGCTCTCTGCTCCTCCCAACACTGGCCTCTGTAAAAAAGCCCGCAAAAGTGAGTTTAAGTACTCACTGTACCGTCGCTCTCTGCTCCTCCCTACACTGGCCTCTGTAAGAAAGCCCGCGAAAGTGAGTTTAAGTACTCACTGTACCGCTGCTCTCTGCTCCTCCTGACACTGACCTCTGTAAAAAAGCCCGCGAAAGTGAGTTTAAGTGCTCACTGTACCGCCGCTCTCTGCTCCTCCTGACACCGGCATCAAGAGATGACATCACACTTCTGGAGCAGAGAACACAAAATGCAGCACAGGGAACTCCTCCCTAATTAATATTATTTTCACCCCCTTAAATAAAACCTGTGCCTACCAGCAATGCAAGCCTCTTGTGAATCCAACGCACCTTAGTTAGAAAAAAATAGCAGTGCGATCTCGATGCACACTAGGCATAAAGTCCCTTCAGTGGATATCCTGTAAGGTGCACATATGCCACCTTTTTTACCTTGGGATATTAGTTACTGGAAGTAGGGGATGAATTTCCTCCATGCATTATTTTTATCCTATGGGCAAAATCATGATAGGTGTACGATATTGCCCATGTAGTAAATGTAACACGGAGGAATTTCTATTCATTGAAGAGCATTTTGAAAAGTACTGCACTAATAAATACAAGAATTATTTCTGATGATTGTAGAAAAACATTACCTTGTACCTTAATTTAACAAGAACAATATCAGACTGTGGTACTCTATAATTTAACATCTTACTCCCAGGAAGCACTATTTCACTTTGTTGCTGCCACTCGTTCAACTCTTTCATTTTGACTGCTGGCATTTTCCATTTATAAATTGTATGCTCTTGCTGTCAAGCAAAAAGCAATCTTAAATGTTAAGACAATTATAACTGCTAATAAAATAATTCAATAAATGCTCCTGTTGTTTGGAATAACTGTCATTGAACCGGTAAAAGAGTTTAAAAAAAGGAAGATCAACATGGAGGAAGAACAAATGAAACAATAAATAAAGATAAAAACAAGGACAAAAGAAATAGAGACGTTAAAGGGAAGACGAAAAATTAAATAGAGTGGAAAATTAATAAAGGAAACCATTGATAGAAAAAGTAACAACAACGATTTAAAAGAAAAAAGATTAACAATGTGAAACATTACATAAAGAGACAAGAATGAAGAAGAAAACCACATGAACAGGTAGAGACTTGTCTAAGTATTTTGTAAGACTAATAAAAAATGTGTTGGCCTCCTTGGGCCATGATTTTCAAAATAACATCTGTACAAATCCTTTCTCCCTCCAGTTTATGTTCAGTAGGATCACATTCAGGGAAAGGAAAGAAAGAAAGACTTGCCTTTATATAGCGCCTTTCACGACCACCAGACATCTCAAAGCGCTTTACAGCCAATGAAGTACTTTTGAAGTGTAGTCACTGCTGTAATGTGGGAAACGCGGCAGCCAATTTGTGCACAGCAAACCCCCACAAACAACAATGTGATAATGACCAGATATTCTGTTTTTTTTTGTTATATTGGTTGAGGGATAAAAAATATTGGCCAGGACACCGGGAATAACTCCCCTGCTCTTCTTTGAAATAGTGCCATGGGATCTTTTACATCCACCTGAGAGAGCAGACAGGGCCTCAGTTTAATGTCTCATCCGAAAGACGGCACCTCCGACAGTACAGCACTCCCTCAGCACTGTACTGGAGTGTCAGCCTAGCTTTATGTGCTCAAGTCCCTGGAGTGGGATTTGAACCCACAATCTTCTGACTCAAAGGCGAGGGTGCTACCAACTGAGCCACAGCTTACACTTGGGCCAGAATTTTGCCAGCGCTCTGGGGGTGGGTTTGGAGGCGGGACATCCAGCAAAATCGCAAAGATTGACAGCGGGTCGGAAACCCGCTGTTAAGCTGCCTCCAAACAATCTTCCCAGGTGTCGATTCCCCGATTTGCGCATGGACCTGACACCTAGCAGCGGGAAGAGAATTATAGGCACTTAACTGCTTGTTAACAGGTTGTTAACAGGTTGTTAACAGGCAGTTAAGAGGCTTGTTGCAATTTTGACAGTTCTACTGCGGGCTTCCCGACATCCGGACACCACACCAAGTAAGTGTGGTGTGCTGTGGGTCTATTGTAATGTTTCTGCATTGATGACAGCTGCAGAAGTGGTGTGAAGGATCCAATGGTACACTGGTGAGTTTCAGAGGTAAGAAAATGTTGGGAAAATCATTTTTAATGCATTTACACTTTTCTGTAGGCGACAAATTTTGGATTGTGTGTGTAGCCCCACCTCATTGGGAGAACCTCTCTCACCAGTGACAGATCGCTTCTGTAACCTCACCTGCAGCTGCCATTTGTTCTAGCCTAAGAAGGGAGTCACTGGAGAGCATGGGTGCAAGGGCTCACCTTTGTACAGTGATTGTCCGTGTTTGCAGCACCTCAATGCTGTCAAACACTGAAAAATCAACTGTCAAAAAAAATTGTGCGCGGCCCCTTTAAGAAAACCGGCAGATGATGCATCATCAACTGACGTCGTCTGACACCGGCTTCCTCTTAATTGCAAGCTATACATTGGTAACTAAAAGGTGTGAATCCAACCGAATGATTAGAAGTTGGGGTGGATGTACTACTTGTCAGTCCTAAGCTTGTTTTCGTCATCTAGACTAGGGTTGTCTGAACTCCAGCCTGTGGGCCACATTCAGCCCATAAGCACTGGCAATCCATCTGATGAAGCACAGGAAACTCAGGTCCATTTCTACTTCTATTTCTTGCGCATTGGTTTGGGGGAGGCTTCTGGCTTCACCCTTCTCCATTCCCTTTATGCTCTCATAGTCGAGGGCGGCCTCTTCAAAAGTCAGTCAAGACTCGTGCAGTTCGGGCTGTTCCCTTTCATTGTGTGCCTGCTTTCCCTTCGAGCAGAGAAGTAGTCTTGAGCTTCTACCAGTTGAAAGAGCACTTATAATGTCACACAAGAGCCCATCATGCACAGCAATGTATCACTCCATCAAACACAATACATGGTTTCAACAAAGCCATTCCTCTTTGATGTCCAGTTTATTCTCAGTTTGATGAATAAACTAATTCAACACTAATATAGCTATTGCTTTCAGATTTCCTAAATTTTGTAAAAACTATGGGCTAGATTTTCAGTATAGACAGTTTTGGGGCGCTAACCTTAGCGCCCGCCCGAAGTTAGCGCCCGCCCCAAAGTAGCGCCCCGTTGCCGGAAATTCAGTGGCTTCGCCCTAAGAGGTTGGTGGAGCGCTAAAAGAGGCGTTCCACTACTATCTTTAGGCGCTAAGCCGGCGGTGCAGAGCGCAACACCCGAGCTCGGGCGCAGCGCACGGCAGACACTCTGGTGCCAGTGAGCTCTTAAAGGGGAAGGGTGCATGTGTGTTTTTTTCAAAGGCAGAGTCTGGGGGGGAAAACAGGAGGAGGAGGAGGAGGAGGAGGAGGAGGAGGAACACTGGATCCTTCCACACAACACATGCAGACTGCCTTATATAGTGCAGGAGGAGTGCCCTTTAATTTGCGCTCCCCAGGGTGTGTTGCGTTCCATTTTACAAACGCTCTGGACGCCAGCCGCACAATGGGGCGGTCCGACTGAAGTTTGGATTCGGGGCGGCCAAAGGGCGTTGCACGAGGACGTGACGTCATTTTCTGCGCGCGCATCCGGGCGGCCGCTAAACTTTGCGCCAGCGCTAACGGGCAACTTAATTTGGGGCGGGGCGCAAACTGCGCTGCGCCCGGGCGCTACACGCATAGCGCCCGAAAATCACTTCTCTTAAGGCGCTAACTGCTGGCGCAAGCAACTGAAAATCTAGCCCTATACCTTTTGAAGTCCGTGGTAAGTTTAAGTTTGGACATTAAACTTGAAATACAAGGATAAATGGATTCAAAGACATCAAAGACAGTCAAAAAAATTGCTAATATGTTATTTCACTTAACAATCATGCTAAAGTTATAAAGGGGTACATCTGTCACTATAATCACCTCTTCATGAATGCTGAATGGGTGTCTCAAAGGGCAGCTCTTTCCTTTGCCATTTGTGTTTTGGGCTGCATAAAACATTACAAAGATGGAAGTATTCTTTTTCCAAAAAGACCGCATACACTGTGAAATCAACAGATATTTTATGAGTTCGTACTCACAGGGCAGAGCCTCACTCAACAGATGGGCAGATCCAGCAGAGGTGTCAGCGTGCAGTTCTCCTACCATGATAAACTCCAACGAGCGTAAGAAGCACTAAACGCCACTGCTAACCCTCCTATTCCATACACTCCACCACTTTTACTGTGAACAGCAATGGGCTCTAAACCAAATTCCAGCAGAGAATGGGGCACCAAATTTTATGATAATTTTTTAAATCATAGAATCATGGAATGGATACAGCACATAAGGAGGCCATTCGGCCCATCGAGCCCATGCCAGCTCTCTGCAAGAGCACTTCAGCTAGTCCCACTCCCCCGCCCTTTCCCCGTAGCCCTGCAATTTTTTTTCCTTCAAGTACTTATCCAATTCCCCTTTGAAAGCAGTGCATTCCAGATCATAACCACTCGCTGCATAAAAATGATTTTCATCATGTTGTCTTTAGTTCTTTTGCCAATCACCTTAAATCTGTGTCCTCTGGTTCTTGACCCTTCCGCCAATGGGAACAGTTTCTACCTACACTGTCTAGACCCCTCATAATTTTGAATAACTCTATCAAATCTCCTCTCAACCTTCTCTGCTTTAAGGAGAACAACCCCAGCTTCTCTAATCTATCCACATAACTGAAGTCCTTCATCCCTGGAATCATTCTCATAAATCTTTTCTGCACCCTCTCTAAGGCCTTCACATCCTTCCTAAAGTGCGGTGCCCAGAATTGGAGACAATACTTCAGTTGAGGCTAAACCAGTGTTTTATAAAGGTTCATCATAACTTCCTTGCTTTTGTACGCTATGCCTCTAATTATGAAGCCCAGGATCCCGTATGTTTTTTTAACCGCTTTCTCAACCTGCCCTGCCACCTTCAATGGTTTGTGCACATATACCCCCAGGCCTCACTGTTCGTGCACCCCCTTTAGGATTGTACCCTTTAGTTTATATTGCTTTGCCTCGTTCTTCCTCACAAAATGTACCACTTCGCACTTTTCTGCATTAATTTTATCTGCCACGTGTCCGCCCATTTAAACAGCCTGTCAATGTCTTCTTGAAGTCTATCCCTATCCTCCAAACTGTTCATGATACTGCCAAGTTTTGTGTCACCTGCAAATTTTGAAATTGTGCCCTGTACTCCCAAATCTAAGTCATTAATATATATCAAGAAAAGCAGTGGTCCTAAAACCGACCCCTGGGAACACCACTGTACACCTTCCTCCAGTCCAAAAAACAACCGTTCACCATTACTCTGTTTCCTGTCACTTAGCCAATTTCATATCCATGCTGCCACTGTCCCTTTTATTCCATGGGCTTCAACTTTGCCGGTAAGCCTATTATTTAGCACTTTGTCAAACGCCTTTTGGAAATCCATGTACACCACATCAACCGCATTGCCCTCATCAACCTTCTCTGTTACCTCATCAAAAAATTTAGTCAAGATTCTACCATAGAATTACACAATATAAATGCCACACTGCTTAGGTTTCAGAAAAAAATGCTCCCTTTTTAGCCTCTATTTTACAAACATAACCTCCTCCAACAAATATTTAGAATGAAGCAACAAAGAAATTAAACATGTTTAGAATCATGGAGAGCGAATGTCACAATGTAACCCATGGAAATCTTTTAGTCGGCATTGATCAAAGTTCATGTGTGAAACAATTTCATTAACAACTTTGTGTATTTATAATGAAATTATCCGAGCCTTGTCAAAAAATCATGGGCTGAATTTTTACCTTGGAGTTGCGATGGGTGCGGAGTGGGCGGAGGCCTGGAATGTGTCGGAAACCCGGATGTTGGAGAGGCATGTTTTGCAGTGGCTTTTTAATGCATGCTTGGCTGGCCTCCCACATTCTACCCTATGTAAACTTGAGGTCATCCAAAACTCGGCTGCCGTGTCATAACTCGCACCAAGTCCCGTTCACCCATCACCCCTGTGCTCGCTGACCTACATTGGCTCCCGGTTAAGCAACACCTTGATTTAAAAATTCTCATCTTTGTTTTCAAATCCTTCCATGGCCTTGCCCCTCCGTATCTCTGTAATCTCCTCCAGCCCCACAACCCCTCCCCCCCCCCGAGATATCTGCGCTCCTCTAATTCTGCCCTCTTGAGCATCTCTGATTATAATCGTTCAACCTTTGGGGGCCGTGCCTTCTGTTGCCTAGGCCCTAAGCTCTGGAATTCCCTGCCTAAACCTCTCTGCCTTGCTACCTATCTTTACTCATTTAAGATGCTCCTTAAAACCTAACTCTTTGACCAAACTTTTGGCCATCTGCCCTAATTTCTCCTTACATGGCTCGGTGTCAAATTTTTTGTCTCATAATACTCCTGTGAAGCACCTTGGGACATTTAACTGCATTAAAGGTGCTATGTAAACACAAGTTGTTGTTAATGTTGTTGCTGTTGTTGATCTGTCCAGGCATCTGAAGCGCATCTTCAACATTCTGATCGCTTGCTCTATTGCACTTCTTGTTGTCATCTGGCTTTGATTGCAGTGCTCTTTGGCCTCATTGTTTGGCCTCCTCAAGGGTGTCATCAGCCACGTCTTCAGTTGGTAGCCCTTGTCTCCAAGCAGCCAGCCGGTAATTCTGGTCAGAGGTGTGAAGAGCTAAGGGAGGGTGGACTGGTGCAGGATGAATGAATCATGACAGCTCCCTGGAAATCTGGCACACATGCATGGTGATCTTTTTGTGGTTGCAGATGAGTTGCACATTGAGGGAGTGGAAGCCCTTCCAGTTTACGAACACTCCTGGGTGATGTGGGGGTGCCGTGATGGCCACATGTGTGCAGTCAATGATGCCGTGCACCTATGGGAAGCCTGCCAGAGGCTCAAAGTTGAGCACTGGCTCAGTCTGACTGTTTCTATCAGTGGCAAAGTGTACATAAGTGCATGACTTGTCAAACATGGCATTGGTCACCTGGGTGATGCATTTGTGGCCGGCCGACTGCGAGATCCTGCAAATATCTCCTACAGATCCCTAGAAGGAGCCTGAGATGAAGAAGTTGAGGGCGGTGGTGACTTTGACAGCCACTGGTAATGCGTGTCCACCAGGTCCACTTGGCAACAGGTCTTCTTCCAGTAGGCTACAAATGTCTGCCATGAGCTGAAACGATAGCCTGAGCCTCCTGAGGCACTGACGTTCAGTCATGTCCAGGAAGCTGATCCTCTGCCTATATACCCTGTGTTGGGTGTATTGCCTCCAACAACGAGGTGCTCCCCTGTGCTCATCCTCTCTCTCCTGTGGACCAGCTGCTTCTCCTGCTGCTGCTGCTGGTGTTGTTGCTGCTGGGGCTCATCTTGGTCCGAATCTGAGATCCAAGGTGGAACAGCATAAGCGGCACCTATGCTGATCTGATAGATGCCAGGAGATCAGAGGCACAATCCTCCAATGTAGTGAGAGTGACTTCTAATATAGTGTGAGTGACTTCCGAAGTTATAGAAATCACCTGCAAACTCCTGAAAGCAAACTCTCAGCACAAATGCTGTCAGCAAAAGCTTTTCCCTTGGGCAAGGAAGCAGGGGAGAGGTGTGAATATTTATGTGATTTTTTTTAACTGTTAATTGTTCAACTCCCACAATGACCACTCTGCTCTCACCTTGCTTTCACTGGCGAGGTTCAGCAAGCCCGGAAATCCCATGGACAGACAGTAAAAGCTGAAACATCAGGTTAAAAAGGCTGTTAATAGCCTCTTAAAGATCTCTAAAGTGCTTTAATTAGCTCACCCACCTCTCCCAAGGGGGTCTCTCATATGCTGACTAACTGGGTTAAAGGTGGAGGCTGATGGGTTGAAGCCGGCTTCCCGACGCATTATCAATTTCAGTGCTTTTAACTGCCCACCCGCTCACAAACCCACACACTGTTCAAAGTAAAAGTTCAACCCTATGATTCAAGAAATTATGTGAAAATGGATACATTTCCAACAATGCTAATTTTGCAATAGAAGTAGCGATGGCCAATTGGGTAAATATACTGAATGCTAGAAATACTCAGCAGGTCAGGCAGCATCTGTGGAGAGAGAAACAGAGTTAGCGGGCTGGATTTTTCGAGTGGAGGCGGGTTGGCGGTGGGACTGGTAGTCGACGGGTTCCGGTTCTGCTCCCAGCTCCAGCCAGTCTGCTGACACAATTTTCTGTTAATTGGGCTAGTTAAGCCCACCGTGTGGGTTACCCACCCATCCCCCATCCCTCTCTCCCTATGTTCAGAATCACTTCCCCATCTTACTATACTCCCCTCACACCCAGCCTCAAGGTTATGCAATGACAACAACTCAAAAGAATGGAACTTGGTAATGGGAACCCAGCACTCATTTGTGCTGATGCTGCTCCCTCAGAGGATGCAGCATCCTCTGAGGAGTCCTCCTGGACAGTAGGGAGGGGGTTCTTGATGGTCCTGTGGGAGAGTAAAGACACGAGTTAGACATGTGATATGTAGATTGCAGACACATCCCATTGTGTACATGATAAGCATTCAATTCCTATTGACATCAGATCCCATATGTGTCACTTATGAATGCTTTATAAGATGGATGGAGAAGCATTCTGTCACTAGGTTGTTCACTGAGCCCGTCTCTCCGTCCCCCACTTTGAGCTGTTCCACTGATCCCACAATGCACAGAGCAGCCTCCTCAGCGTTGGTCAGCTGTGATAAGGATGGTGGTCCACCTCCTGTTCTCTCCCTCTCCCTCTTATTGTGGCCTCTCTTTTCCTGCAATGAGGGAAAGAAGTGGAGTTTCAGTGAGAGCGATGGAATGCGTGTAAAGAATGGATAGGATAGATGTTTAGAGGGAGACTGTGAAGGAGTGGGTTCTCATTACGAAGTTCCCTGCTTTTGAGTTGTAAGTTGTTGTCAGTGCATAACCTTGAGGGTGAGTGTGAGGGGTGCATAGTAAGATGGGGAAGTGACTCTGTGCCTAGGGAGAGAGGGATGGGGATTGGTGCAAGGGGTGTTGAGTTGAATCAGGATGTGCAGGAGTAGTGTTACCAATGCAGAATGATGGGGGTGTGATGACAGGCACAGCAGAATTAAGGTAAGTGCTTTTATACTCATTTTTTCAGAACACAGGAGATCATTGAACCTTTTCTTGCATTGGATCCAGGTGCATCTGTACATAGATCTGCCATTGACCTCCTCAGCTATTCACAGCCAGGCTGCCTTTGTCTGCTGAGGAGGTTTCCTTTTTCCATCAGCTGGGTATAGGACCTCCCGACGTCCTCTGACTCCCTCTACAAGAACATGGAGGGAGTCTTTGTTGAAGTGGGGAGCTGCCTTTTGTTTCTCTGCAGGCATCGTGGTGAGAAGCAGCAGTCCGAAGCACCAGAAACGACCTGAGATTGAATTGTGAAATGGCCCACTTAAATGCACATGCGTCAGCATATCAGCTGAACAGACCCGCACCTTGTGATCAGGGTGGGTAACCCACACGGCGGGCTTAACTAGAATTAACCAAAAATTGTGTCAGCTGGCAGCGGGACCGGAACCCACCAACTACCAGTCCCGATGCCAACCCGCCTCCAATCAGAAAATCACAGCCGATAACACTCTCCACAGATGCTGCCTGACCTGCTGAGCATTTCCAGCATTTTCTGTTTTTATTTCAGATTTCCAGCATCTACAGTATTTTGCTTCTTTATTAGTGGGTAAATATACTGTTTGGTGTGGTACAGGTCAAGAAGGTTCCAGATTCAATCCTTTACCTGTGTTGAGTTAGCTGATTTCAGCTAGGGCAGCAGTGGGGACACTACAGTTGGCCTCAGTACCTATAAAATGGAGAGGAGAAAAATCAGCCAGAATTCCTCCTCCTGATCACTCCCAAGTGACCTCTAGTGGAAAGTATACATGTGTGGACATCACCTGTGAGCAGGAGTAAGTTTGCATGTGATGATGTCCCTGTGGTCAGATTAGTCTCTCAACGCTCATGGTCTAGGCTTAGACACGAAGAATGGCCACTTGGTCAAGGGAACAGAGATTTGCCGACAAAGGAAATGAAATCCAAGCGGGTTCAACAATGAGCAGGCAATTTGCTCCATGAGTTTACTGCCCAAGTGGTGAGGTGATGTTACGTCCATTGAGTGTTCATACACCAGTAACTCATGGCATAATTTTAAGCCCATGGTTTAAAGTTAAGAAAATGTGAACACAACAATGTTATAATATTAAATGGCATTTATTGGAAGGGAACTATCCCATATATTTACAATTTTCAACTCATGCGAGGATAGATTATCTCAAATTATTTTTATGGGCTCTTTGGACCATGAACCAACTTTGGCTGAGAAGGCATCTGTGTAGCCTTCCCATGACTTTCTAATGGCAATCTTGACTGCAGAAAGGTGCACACAACAGCTTAGAATGGCTCTTTTCCAACTTTCCCTCCCTATGAGGAAATGTCTGCTCTACACTTGGCTAGTCCCCAGTAAATCAGAATTGTAGAAAGCAGCAAGTGGGATTGAAAAATCTTTTTTAAAAAGGAAAAAAAATCTGTAAATGCTGGGAATCTGAAATAAAAACAGAAAATGCTGATAATACACAGCAGATCTGTCAGCATCAGGAAAGTAAAATGGTAAGTTAATGTTTTGGGTGCAGACCATTGTAAGATTCGCAAAATTTCTACATTTTCCCGAAGGTTATTAATAAGAAAAGGGACCCTGCATAGACATTTTTAATGAAAAAGGGTACCAAAAATGGCGTCCATGCCTCGTGGCAGAAAGCCTGTGAGATTTTAAAACTTGAACTCTGCAACGCAGGCAGCTTGTGGAGAAATCGAAACCAAAGCTGCAGTTTCTGTGAAGAGAGATTTTGTATTTTGAAACCAGACAGGATTTTGAATTATGTATTAGATCAAATTGGAGACAAATCTAAATTCAGTTAGGCCTATAGTTAAGGCCATCAAGCAGTTTACATATATAATCGACAACAGATTAAGGAAGCCATCGAGGCTGGACAGGCCCATCAAGGAACATTCATGACAAAACAGGTGAATTATCGGGCCGGTAGATGTGATTACCGGCCATCTAAAAACAGTTAGAGTAGATTGCCACCATTATTTAAAATAGCCCGCCAAAATTAAGACAAAGAACTAACATGATTTGGCGCGCAGATAAGGGTCATCCAAAAAAGTATAATTGTAGGCCCACCGGCAACCTTCTCTCTCTGTGCTCTGCTCTCAGCCTTGCTCCGGCTCTGGCCCCTCGCCTTCGTGGCTGCTGCTCTTTCCCCGTCCCGCGCTTACCCCCGGCCTTTTCCCGTGCCTTTTCCCCACTCCATCCGGACTCGCCCAGGCACTGCATCGGGCAGACACGGACAATTCAGGCCAGGCAAGGCGGGACGCGATGAGGCGAGGGGGAGACAAAGTGAAGAAGACGACAGAGAAGACGAACTGAGGAAAACTAACTGAGGAAGACCAACTGAGGTGACGGACTGAGGGTAGGCTTCGAATCATCGGGCCTTCAGCCTCAGCCGACCTGTGATTATCTTCACACAAACTCAAACTGTTGGCCGAAGAAGAAGAATCATCCCTGCAAGGTAAAGTGCCCAAGCAGAGACTTTAACTTTGGGGTACGTGTATCTGGACAACGCCCTTGCAGCACTCGGAGACCACGTGACGACGGCAGGCTCCAGAAAGCACCAAGAGCGAACCCCGAACCCCACCGCTGTTTTGAGTTCAGCAGACCCCTTTTGATTGGTGAGCATGAAGTTCTGACCCCTCATAGCTTGATCTAGTTAGGTATAGGGGGTGGGATAAGGATAAGGGGATTGTTAAGATAGTTGTTTTCCCTTGATGTGCCATGTGTTCCCCATTCCTTGTACAAGTATATAGTTATTCTTTTGTGTTTTGCCTGTAGAAGTGTACACTAGTAATTTTTCATAAGATTGTATCAATTTTCCTCTTCAATGAAATCTTGGTTTTTGTTTACATCCAACCACCTGTCTACTCAAGTCTTCTCTGTACCGCCGCCTTGTACCTAAGCCTGGTGTCTAGAACCCAGGGGCGTGGGAGCGGTTTGAACTGCTCATAAACAGTCAGAGGCATAACTGACTGGGCGCACGCGCCACCCCACAGGCCACCCCCTACACCATTCATCAGAACTGAAAGTCTAACCTGCCTTTTCTGTTTTCTGATGCTAACAAACCTGCTGTGCATTTCTTTCATTTTCTGTTTTTTTTAAAGCTATGCAATAGTAGTTGGTGTGTTAAGACCTGCTGGCAGCTTGAAGGGACCAGTTGAGAAGGGACATTTACATACATACCAAGCTAGGAAACTACAAAAAACTGCCCAACTGCTTCAAAAACTTAACGCTGACAAAGCCCCCAAAAAGTTGGCAACTCAAGAATAGCCCTGATGTGCAAATAATCACCTGATTAGCATGGATAGATGATCACTGGGCAGTGAGGATCGCACATCCATATTGGAGCCCACCCAATTTTTTTGCCAATTTAAATTACCAAGGCCACCTACTTCCACCTCCGCAACAACACCCATCTCCGCCCCTGCCTCAGCTCATCTGCTGCTGGATCCCTCATCCATGCCTTTGTTACCTTTAGACTTGATTATGTCAACGCTCTCCCGGCCGCCCTCAAATTTTGTTAACAACATCAGCTAATATGCGGGCCAGGAAGAGATGTTGGGTGGTCAGCAGTTTGCTGGGAATAGGGTAGAGGGAGCAGGAGGTGGGCTGCATAGACAAGATGAGCTCGGAGAGAGCATGAGGGAAGCTAGGCGAGAAACTAGAGCAAGGTGCAAGTTCAGGGCTAGAGCAGGGGGGAACCGTAGGGAAAGTTTGGCTTGGTGGGCTAGGGGAGGGGAGGGAAGCGGCAGAGGCAGCTGAACAGATAGTCGCAATTTTAGTGACAAAGAAGTCCCTGAGCTTTTTGCAATTGTTTTGGAGGTGAGGGTGGAAGACGCGAGGGAGAGGGGTTTAAGAAGATGATTTGTAGTGGAGAAGAGAAGCCGGGGTTATCTTTGCATTCCAGGATGATCCTGAATGCCGATGTCCATGCTCGCTAGGAATAGGTAGATTATGCAGATCGTGATGTCAGTGACTGTGCAACGCTCACCTGATGCTCGATCTGCCACTTTGGATGGCATCGAGCAGAGAGCAGTCTGAGCTTGGGTGGCACAAAGCTAAGACCACATGACAGTGGTCTGAGTTTGGTGGCATCAAGCTGAGGATTCATGGGAATGGTCTGTGCTTCCGCTGCAGCACTAAGGCGTTAGGTCACTTCCGCCTGTGCTGCAATGGCAGCCGCGACATCGCCCATCACACGCAGCATCATGTCTGGGTCGATGCGATCTCTTCAGGAGTTTTCCATCATTTCCAACCTGGAGATTCTGGGCTCCAAGCTCTGCGCAAAGCGCTGTGTAATGTTGGAGGTGGATTCCTCCATGCTCCTTGACATTACCAAGAGCCTCTCTGGCAGGTTTGTCATTGCACCTAACAATTCAGTGTGCATGCCCATCACCCTTCTTCTGAAGGCCACCCCAGTGAGATCCTCATCTAAGTCCTGTGCAGCAGAACTCACATGCAAACTCGCCCTCCAAGGAGCTGGCCCCTGAGCTACCCTTTCCCCCTGGCCTTGCTGCAGCCCACTCGTGCCTGGTGCCTGAACCTGTGCCGATCCCGCTTCTACACTAGCCTCTAAAATACATGCAGTGCCAGTTTCTGAGCTGATGTCTGTGAGTTACAGATGCAGTGATGCTATGTCTTCTTCATTCCCCCCCCTCGCTCTCCTGCATTGCCTCAGGGACAGGCTGCTTGGGTGCTTGGTCTTGATTAGCTGAAAGTAAAAAGACACAAGAGTCAAGTTATGGTGAGGGGAGGGGGGGAAGCAAGATAAGCGTGCATACAGCATCAACAGCTTGAAAGTGAGAAGAGATTGTGGGATGAGGGGGAAGTGGGATGTGAGAAGGAGGATTAGGATTGAGCATACCGTTGTTGTCTCCAAGGGGTTGAACCTCAGTAGTTGCCCCGGCCTCTATTATCTGCCATCCAATGGTCTCCAGCACTCTCTCCTCCAGCTGGCTGAGGTCCTGGATGGCAGCTTACCCCCACCTGTCTGCCGGTGCTCCCTCCGATTATGCGTGACCTTGGCCTGCAAGAGAAAGGGAAGTGCGTGAGTGAGATTGGTGCAATGTGTTTGGGTGATGTGCCTGCCATGGTTGAATAGCTGTCAGTGTGTGCAAGGTGTGAGATGTGGGTGTGAGTGTTGCAGCAGTGGTACAGTTGTGAGGGTAAAGTGAAGCTATGATTGTGAGGTACGAGTGGTGATAGGTAGAGATTGTTGGTAGGTGACTGCTGGGGGTGTGGTGCATTGAGCAGTTTGTGAGGCTTGTGGTGCAGATGGTGGGATATGGCATTTACTGAAGCCTTCACTCGCCTTGACCTGTGTGTGAAGTCACTAAACTTCTATCGGCACTGGATAGCTGACCTGTGGACCACAGTGCTGGCCGCCACATAGGCAGCTATCTCCTGCCAGAGCCTGCGAGAAGTGTGTGGCAAGGGCTTCCTGCCAGTGTGTGGGAAGAAGATAGCCCACCTCCTCTCCACGGCCATGACCAGTGCCTCAAGAGCCATGTTGGAGAATCTGCGGGCTCTCTCCCTGTGCTGAGGGTCCGCCATGAATTTGCACTGCCACCTTCTTCCAGCTAAAGTTGTGAGTGGTTTGACAATGAGGTGCTGCAGCATCAATGCACCTCCCCTTTAAGTACTGAATGAAGCCTGTGCCATACATGACTGGACCTGATATTGGCCCACCTATTAGCGGTAAGCCAATGATCAGCGATTTTAGCACTGAAATCAAGACTACAATCATGTTAATGAGGACTGAACGTGAATTTTGTGTGCTACCTAGACCACTTTGACCTGGCGCAGCTTAACATCTGACGAGTTCTGATGATGGGTCATCGACCTGAAATGTTAACTCTGTTTCTCTCTCCACAGATGCTGCCTGACCTGCTGAGTATTTCCAGCATTTTCTGTTCTTATTGCAGCTTAACATCATTGAGCCTTAACACTGCCTGTTTTGTGGTCATAAACAATTTCTAGGCCAATATTTCTTACACTGTTTCTGTGATTATAGCAAGGTTAGGGATAAAGTGTAAACTGTGCATGACCATCCTCATTAACTTTTTATTTCAGTGGCACTTTGAGGGGGAGTAACTTTCGGACTGTTTCTCTAAATTGTGTACCAGGTAGATTAGCTGTGGCTTACCGATATTTTGAGAAATGGCCATGCTGTAGCTAAATCTTATTCTTTTGGTGCAACCACTGAAAGCCTTATAATCCTATAAAATATATCATCTTAAACCAAATCAGCTGCTTCCAATGGACACCGAAGGGTTAATTTTGAGAGGCTCCACATCCTGCATGGAATGTTGCCAGATCGGAGTGTGGAGCAGAGATATAACGCTATCTGTGCATTCTGCTTCCATCTTGCGAGGCTTCACGCCAGGAGCAAAGCCTTGCAAAATTGCCCATTACAGGAAACTTTGTGTTATCCGGAGGCGAACCGTCCGGCAAGCTCGAGCCACCAGCAAAAATCAGGAGCCGTTTTTTATTCTTTTCGTTTCTTTTCTTTGCTTTTTTTGAACAGTCAAGCTCTGCAACGTCTGTAGCTAAGCAACAGCTTCAGCTAGAGACGCTACAGAGACGCTTGCCGACTGTTTAGAGGCTGTTGCTAAGCAACAGGGTTTGTTGATTCATACAGAGATGAAAATCTCCGTTGTTGTGTCTGTGTGTTGATAGAGACACTGAAGACAGGAGTTGGTTTCATAGGTGTTTACTAAACAAAGTCTGGAGGGGAACTAACTGATACAACACAATATACAGGCTTATATAGCCCGAGTGGCCATTACCGGCATTACAGTGCACCTGGGGCTCTTAAAGGCACATACACGACAATTCCTCCCCTTTTAGCCAACCAGTACATAATATTTTAAGTAATTATTAATTACATGTTACAAGAAAAATAATCTACACATTGCTGCAGTTAATTAATTATAAGTCAGTCTCTCTGGAGGCTTCCTGACTCAGTCCGGATAACGCCTCGGTGGTGTAGTAGTTTCTGGTGGTGTAGTAGGTTCTTTTGGCAAGGCTGATTCGGCTTGAATGCCAGTGTCGGGTTCATCGGGTTCCAGTATCACCGGATCGGAGGTAGATATGGGTATCTCTACTTCATCATTAGGCGTATAGAGTTGTGGTGTAGGTTGTCCCTTTTTGGATGACTCTATGATTTGGTCAGCATGGCGCCTTATTATGCTTTCTCCGATGTCCACAGTATACATCAGCGGTCCTAGTCGTGTGCAGATAGTTCCAGGCTGCCATTTCTTGGTACGGTAGTCCCGGGCCAAAACTTGTTGACCTATCTAGAAGGTTCTAGTTGGCCTTTCATTCATGCCTTAAATTGTCGGTTCTCCACATCCCTTCTGATGTTGGGCTCGATCAAATCCAGCCGGCATCTTAGGCTTCTATTGAAGAACATCATGACGGGAGTTTGGTTTGTAACCATATGTGTTGCATTCCTGTATGCGAACAAGAAGTTATCCACCTTGTGCTGAAGTTTTATGTCTTCATTACCCATGGCCTTTATGGCCTTCTTGAAGGTCTGGACAAACCTTTCAGCCAATCCATTGGTGGCGGGATGGTATGGGGCGGACGTGTAGTGCTTAACCCCATTGTTTTTTAAGAACTTCCTGAATTCTTCGGACACAAATTGCGGTCCATTATCAGAACAGATCTGTTCCGGCAGCCCATTCCTGGCAAATATGGTCCTTAAGACTGTGATGGATTTTTCCGTGGTGTTGGAGGACATCTTTATTACCTCCGGCCACTTGGAGTGTGCATCAACCGCGATTAAGAACATTGAGTCCATAAATGGACCATCAAAGTCGATGTGTACCCTTTTCCAGGGAGATGAGGGCCACTCCCATGGATGTAGAGGGGCTTGGGGTGGAGCGTTTTGGACCTTCTGGCATCCTAGGCAGCTCTTGGTCATTTCTTCGATGTCTCCATCGATACCTGGCCACCATACAAACGCCCTGGCTAGGTTCTTCATTTTCACTCCACCCAGATGCCCCTTGTGAAGCTCCTTTAGAACTTTATCCTGGAGTTTGGGTGGAATCACCATTCTGGATCCACACATCAAGGTTCCTCGGCACACTGACAGCTGTTCTCTTCTTTGCGAGAATGCTGGCAACAGTCGTTCGCCATGTGCTGGCCATCCCTTCACTGTTAAATCGTAGACTCATGAGAGAGTCGGGTCATTTCTAGTTTCCCTTTCAATGGCAGAATTTGTTACTGGTAGACATTCGACTATGGTAGAGTGGAAAATCTCCACTGGGTCTACGGTAGGTGCTTCTTCTACCGTTGGCAACGGTAGGCGTGATAACCCGTCAGCATTCCCATGCTGTTTTGATCCTTTGTATTCTATGTTGTATTGGTGTGCCCCTAGAAAAAGGGACCACCTCTGTAGCCTTTGCGCTGTCATAATGGGAACACCCTTTTTAGGGTTGAATATGGAGATGAGGGGTTGATGGTCAGTCAACAAGGTAAATTTTTGTCCGTGTAGGTAATGGTTGAATTTCTTCACTCCCCATACCAGGCTGAGTGCTTCCCTGTCGATTTGGGCATAGTTACACTCAGCTGAGTTCAATGAGCGTGACGCAAAAGCTATAGGCCGTTCCGAGCCATCAGGGAATTTATGCAATAATACTGCTCCTATGCCGTAAGGGGATGCATCGCACACCAGTCTGATTGGCAGTGATGGGTTGTAATGAGCCAAAACTTCTTTGGACGTGATTAAGTCTTTGCATTTATGGAAGGCACGTTTACAGTCTTCGCTCCATTTCCAAATTACTCCTGTTTGTAGCAGTTCATTAAGAGGGTGTAGAAGAGTTGATAAGTTCGGTAAAAATTTATGATAGTAATTTATTAATCCCAGGAACGACCTTAATTGTGAAACATTTTCAGGTGCTGGTGCTTTTATGACCGCTTCAATTTTTTCAGGTGACTTATGCAACCCTTCCTTATTAATTATGTGGCCACAATATGATATTTGATTTTGGAAAAATTCGCACTTGGGGCGATTTGCTCGTAGGCCCCATTCTATCAGCCTAGTGAGCACCTGCTCCAAATTGGCAAGGTGCTCGTTATCGTTTTCTCCTGTTACAAGGATGTCGTCTAGGTAGCATTGAGTCCCCGGAATCTCTTGGAGGACTTGCTCCATAGCTCTTTGCCAGATAGCTGGAGCGGATGCTACTCCGAAAACCAGTCGATTGTACTGGTACAGACCTTTGTGTGTATTTATCGTGAGATATTTTTTAGAGGCCTCTTCAACCTCCATCTGTAGATATGCCTGTGCCAAGTCAATTTTGGTGAAACGTTTCCCTCCGGATAGTGAGGCGAAAATATCTTCTATCCTCGGAAGAGGATACTGTACTGTGTGAAGGACCGGGTTTACAGTCACCTTGAAGTCTCCACAGATGCAAATTTTTCTCTGTTCTTCAGATTTATCATTATTCAATGCTTTCTTCATGACTGGAACGATGGGTGTTGCCCACTCACTCCAATCTATTTTGGATAATACGCCTGCTTTTTCCAAATTCTCCAGCTCTGCCTCAACTGCTGGACGAATTGCGTATGGCACTGGTCTTGCCTTAAAAAACTTGGGAATTGCTGCATCTTCCACTTTTATTGAGGCGGTGATGCCTTTCAAGGTTCCTAGTTTCTCTTGAAACACTTCTTTGGCGTTGGCCAAGATGTCTTTTAATCGTTCAGGTATGACGTCATCATCGTTTTTTTTCTTACTGGTCACCGTCAGTGCCTGAATGGAGTGCCAGTCTAAATGTATTTTCCTGATCCATTCACGTCCCAACAGCGGTGGACCACCATCTTGTAGAATGTATAAATACAACTTTTGTATTTCCTTGCCGTTGTATACAACAGGCACCCTTATTTTTCCTTTGGGGTATACTTTCTGCCCCGTATATGTTTTCAAGATAATGGATGTGTCTTTTAAAGGTGTATGCGGAAATAGCCGCTCGTAATCCCATCGATTTATGACGGTCAGAGCTGATCCTGTATCTAGCTCCATTTTAACTGGGGACCCTGCTATCATGAGGGTAACCCAAATGGTCCGTTAATCATCTTTGGCAATTACATTATGTAATTTGAGACAGCTTAGTCTCTTGTTTTCGGAGTCGCTATCGTTCTTCTGGTCTTCGGAGCTACTGTCCGTCATCATTTGTACCTTTCTGTACTTTTCTTCATTGATTTTTTTTTCCTGTCTGTGGATTTTTTTTGTCCAGATCGGCATACCCGTGCAATGTGTCCAATCTTTCCGCATTGCCTGCATGCTTTGTCCTTGAACCAGCAGTCCCTCTGGTCATGGGTGGATCTGCCGCAGCGATAACATCTCTCGAAACCCTGTGTCATTTCATGGGTGCCGAAGTCCTGTGTCTTTTGTTGTATCTCTGCAGCTCCTCTTGCGGCTGCTTTGTATGATACAGCCATACTGAAAGCCTTGTCCAGTGTTAAATCTTTTTCAGAAAGCAGCCTTTTCTGTGTTCCTTCACTTAAGAGACCGCAGACGAATTTGTCTCGAAGATAATCTGTTAGCCCTGCCCCGAATTGGCAGTGTTTTGATAGCTTTCTTAATTCGGTGAGGTAATCAGCATTACTTTCATTCTTGTGTTGATTTCTCTTGAAGAGTTTGAATCGTTCTGCTATCAGCAGCGGTGTTGGGTTTAAGTGCTCCTGTAGGGTAGCAACAATTTCTTTAAAATTCTTGTCCTTTGGTTTGGCTGGAGTGATTACATTTCGTAACAGCCCGTATGTCTTTGCGCCCATTAGATTTAGCAGTACTGAAGCTTTTTTTTCATCTTCTATTCCATTTGCGGTGCAATATACCTCCACTCTTTCCACATATGTGGCCCAATCCTCTATCTCGTTATCAAAAGCATCAATATTGCCAGACTTAGGCATCCTAGAAATAAAATGGCGCTTCCCGCGCTTTTCTTTCTTTTCTGCAGAAAAGATATGGCGCTTCCCGTGCTTCACCGCCGCTGCTGCCGATGACAATGCTGTTTCCCACGGTTTCCGTTCTTTTTATTTATTTATTTACAGTTGGAGACTCGTTCCCGCTGGACTCTCTCTCTAGGTCTGAACGCTGACCTGCTTGCAGCGCTGGCCATCTCCTGAGTGCTCCCTCCCCGTCTGTTACAGCTTGCCTCCGCTTTTGCTGCTTGGCCCAGCTGTAGAGCCAGCCGCTGGAGCCCCAGCCTGATGCCCAGGAAGGATTATTGCAGTACCTGGCACCAGCTTGGCTAGCTGGTGAAACCACAGCTTTTTCTTTTTCTTGATTTTTCTTCAACTTTGGACGCCAGAGGAATCGATGTCCTTGAGGTGCTGCCGAATTGCAGGTAAGTCCGTTTCCAATTCGTCACCACTGTTGTGTCTGTGTGTTGATAGAGACACTGAAGACAGGAGTTGGTTTCATAGGTGTTTACTAAACAAAGTCTGGAGGGGAACTAACTGATACAACACAATATACAGGCTTATATAGCCCGAGTGGCCATTACCGGCATTACAGTACACCTGGGGCTCTTAAAGGCATATACACTACATCCGTATGTTTCAACATTAGCTCTGGAGTGTACGGCAGTTTTGAGGGAACGGCAGCAGCTCGGTCCCGTCGGTGCCGGATAGCACAAAGTTTCCTGTATTCATCTAATTAAATTAGCATTAGCACTGATGTAACCAATAAATTAACTATTGAACTCTATAGCTTAGAAATGATTGCAATATTAACATTGCCTATGCCTATGCACATTAATAAATTTGTATCACAATCATCTGTCTGCTAATTTAAGAATGGCGCAAAAATAATGGGGGTCAGGGTAGCGCCTCTGTTAAAATGGTGGACATGGAACTATCATACAAGCCCATTAAACATGTATACATCAATATTACTAACACTATTTTTTGGCTTATGGGCATGTTTTGAATTTTGATGTTTTGTTCATTGACATTGGCAGTCCACTATATCCACATCCATTATAAATGGAGCTTAATATATCTCGACTGCAGATGAGAATGCAAAGTTCAATCTTCTGCATTATTTGAGACCAATATGAGTGGGGAATCGCATAATATGATGACTTTCTGGGCTGATTTCGAATATAACTTGAAGAATACATGCATTTAGTTCTAAGATGATTTCATTCAGTGTTGGTGTGTTATGCTGCTCTCATTTGATTATTTTGTTTGCACCACAGGCAGCATCATTTCTAGCTTTGGGGGACGCCCAATGAGTAGGAACTTCTGTATCTTCAATTATATTTTGTTTCTGTTCACTCATTTAACTTTTCAGATTTATTTAGTGGAAGCAGAGATCTTTTTATGTCCCTGCACCTCTGATGACATGAATTCAGCTATGTGTAGTTTCATTTGCACACTATTTAGCTTGTTGATGCCTTTGAAGATATTTGGAAATCTATTGCATACTACATCAGCAACACTGCTTTCCTTCAATTTATTTACTTCATCACTCATCTTCAGGAACAGCAACTCTTGCGCTGCCTGCGGGCTTAAAAGAGAGCCAGCATTGCCTGCAAAATGCATACTTCACCAGTTGTGACATTTTTTTTTATACCTTTATTGTTCCCATAAACTCAGCGAGCTCTGACAGATGTGTGTCGGAACCACAAGGAAACAGCCTCACTGAGCTTTGCTGGAGTTGCAGCTTTGAGCTAACATTCCACTCAATTTCTGTAAAGCTGCACTCATCAATAATGTTTATTGGGCATCCAGAATCAATCATTATATTCACTGGTACACCTTTAATCGTCAGTACAGTTCTAGCAATCATGGAGCGACCCACGGAATGGCGTTAAATAATATCAACATTTGGAGAAGTCGCTGTGTCCCTACCATGAGCAGCATCGTGTTTAGTAGGGTCAGTGGATAGAAGGAAGGTGGCAGAGTTGTCTGCCTCTTGGTGTACACACAAAGTGAGTCAAACCAATCAGGGGTATGCTGTCGCAATTTTAAATGCTTGTCATTCACACCAAATATTTCTGTTAATGCGATTCCTGCAAGCTAATTTTTTCTAGTCAGGCTGCAAGCATGTTCATCTTTATTCACACGCAAACTAATCATTGCTCTCATAACTGTCAGATAGGAGGATGGAAGGCTCAAAACATGGCAAGTAATGCTGTAACCACATGGAGAGAGGTTAGTAATATTTTTCACAGTTCCCAGTAATGCAAAACCAAACAGTACGCCATAAATAAATTCATTTCTTTAAAAAGGCTTCAAAGCTGCAAAGGCAAAACTTGGTAAAGTTTAAACCTTGGATTCTACACTGTGTCGAGCAGCAGAAGGCCTGCAGGCAACATCCAGCCCTCAGTGCACTTTTTTTTAATTATAGACAAGAGCTAGCCAAGTACTGGTCCTTTGAGAAAAAGCAGAATGTTTCATCTGGTCTGAGATGTATCATTATTCACCAGCGCAAGCTTGCAAGATATCCCCATAGGCCAGGGAGGAAATGAAAAGTTCAACCCATGTGTCACACAGTAAGTTTTGGTTGTTCATGCACTATGTGTTCACCATAACCTATGTACTGTTCCAGGGAACAGAGGCATCCTGTGCAATTTGAGGACATTACTGACACTGAGCAGATCGATTTGACCTTCAGCACACTGAGAATGATAGGTCTGTATCCCCAACGTTAAAGAAATTGTGCATCACTACTGTACATTTTAATATTTCCTAATGTTTCCTTTTTTGGGTTTTCCTGCATCCACATACTATCCCTGTCTAAGTGTATGCCCAGGAGGCCAGCTGTGAGGTCTCTGTCAATGCTCCCCTGAAGCTGGCCACTATGAAATGTGCAGAAGTAGTTCACAGTGACAATCCCTCTCAGTTTTCCTCCCTCAGTGAAGACATGACTAAGAGTGGAGCTCAACTTGGGAAAATTTGCACGTAAAAGGTATTTTGTGCATTGTTTTTAGTTCAATATGAAAAGTATCTTCTGTTACATTGTTATAGTATCACATCGTTAAATGGAACTACTTTGGCATGGAACTACTTTGGTATGGTGTAGTTATATTGCTATGTGGCACACTGTGCACAGGCAGTGCACAGTGCAGCGTCGGACATCTTGTATCACTCCGCACCATGCGGCAGCACAGAAACAAAGCAGGAATACAGCAAAGTAAAAGCAGTAACTAAAATGAGCTAAAAGTGTCTGTATTATTTATAGTATAAGAACACAAGGAGACACAACATGGTGGCAGTGGTATAAGTGAGTACAAATTGTGCTAAACGAACTACGAATAAGACGAAAAGTGATTTTATGAGCTGATTGAGAGTGCCGGTGTCTGCGTTGATTGAGATTGAATCGTACGGGAAAGTAAAATGACGGCTGCCGCTGCACTGACTGTGCAATTGCAACCCCTCATGAACTGGGAAGCTGACGATATAGTAGAAGCATTCCGCAAGTTCAAACAGAAATGCGAGCTTACATTCAAAAGCTTCCTGAAGGGTGCTACCAACGAGGAAAAGGTTAGTTACATTCTGTTGTGGACAGGAGAAAAAGGCCTAAATTTGTATAATAGCTGGAGTTTGACTGAAGAGGAAAAAGAAAACCCTGCGACAATTTTTGATAAATTCAGCAACCATCTAGAGCCTAAATCCAATCACCGTATACACAGATACAAATTCCAGAGTCTAAGACAGGAACCCAGTGAAACAGCTGACAATTTCCTGACAAGGCTGAGAAATGAAGCCAGCAAGTGTAAATTTAAGGAAATGGAGGAAAGGCTTGTGGACCAGCTGATATGGGGGTCAGCGCATGTAGAGGTACAAATAGCCCTGATAGGAAAAGAAAAGCTCAGAATAACAGAGGCTATAGATACTGCGAGTGCTCATGAAGCCATGAAGCAGCAAATGAAAACACTGATTTCTCAAACGGCTGACATGCGGACGGCTTCTGAGACGGACAACAGAATGGAGCAGATGAAAGACACCATGACATGCACCTACATGAGGCCATGGAGCGTACCAGAAAGGCTGGCATCAAGTTAAATTCAGTTAAGTGCATAGTTAAAGTCAAGGAATGCCAATTCTTCGGTTTGATTTATACACCAGAGGGAGTCAAGCCAAGTCCAGAGAAGATTGCGGCAATTGCTGAAATGAAACCACCCAAAGATAAGAAAGAGCTGAGGAGTTACCTCGGCTTGGTCCAATACATGAGTTCTTTCATCCCACACATGTCGGAACATACAACAAATCTCAGAGAGCTATTGAAAGAAGACGCCGAATACCAGTGGTCTGAATCACACAAAAGGAATTTCAAACAACTTAAAGAGCTATTGTGCAAAGAAACAAGCCTGTCATATTATGACAGAAGAAAACCAGTCACTCTGCAAGTAGACGCTTCTACCAGAGGACTAGGGGCAGCTCTGGTGCGGGAAGGAAAGACGATAGCTTTCGCATCAAAGGCCTTGATGTCAGCCGAGATGAGATACGTCAACATAGAAAGAGAACTATTAGCAGTAGTGTACGGATGCGAGAAATTCCATACATACCTGTATGGCAGGCGATTTACAATAGAGAGTGACCATCGTCCACTAGAACAGATCTATAAGAAGAACCTGTGCAAAGCGCCTGCAAGACTGCAAAGACTACTTCTAAGGATCCAAAGCTATGACTTCACGCTTAAATATAAGCCAGGAAAGGAAATGGTGCTAGCAGATGCGTTGTCTCGATTGTCACCATATAAGAAACATGAGGTGGAGGGCCTAACAGTAAAAATCCACCACCTAGTGAATGTTACCCCTACAAAGCTCAGTCAAATCAGAGATGAGACTAGCAAAGATGAGGAATTGCAACTACTCACACAACAAGTAATACAGGGGTGGCCAGAGAGAATCCAGCAGGTACAGGCGACAATTCGTCAATACTGGACGATTAAAGACGATATTGCAGTAGAAGACGGTATTCTCCTTGCTGGATCAAGGATCATCATGCCAAAGACGATGCAGACACAACTTCTCCATCTGATACATGAAGGCCACATGGGAATGGAGAAATGCAAGCTGAGAGCCAGATCAGCTGTATACTGGATAGGCATGTACAAAAATATCGAACAGATGGTCTTTGCATGTGGTATATGCCAGAAATACAGAAATGCACAACAGAAAGAGGAGATGATACCTAGTGAAATACCGTCAAGACCATGGCACACTGTTGGGGCAGATCTCTTCATGCGCAATCAAGAATGGTATCTCATAGTGGCAGATTACTATTCCAAGTTTCCTTTTGTGAGAAGGATGAAAGACTTGAGAGCCACAACTACCACCAGGATTGCAAAGAGCTTGTTTGCTGAACAAGGAATCCCGGAAAAGGTAATCTGCAACAATGGAACCCAGTTCACATCGAGTGAATTCAGAGCTCTGGCAGAAAAGTACGGGTTCAAAATAGTAACCTCATCCCCACATTTCCCAAGGGGACACGGGTTCATCGAAAGACAGATCCAGACTGTCAAGAGAACTCTCAGCAAAAGTAGTGAGATGGGGGAAGACCAAGACCTTGCCCTCCTATCACTCAGATCAACACCACTGAAAGCAGACATGAAATCACCTGTGGAATTGCTGAATGGGAGGAAGTTTAAGACTACACTACCAGCAAAAATACATCCTCCCCAGGACCAGGAGGACTTCAGACAAAAGCTGGCAGAAGCACAAATCGTAGGAAGCAAACATTACGATAAACATGCAAAGACGCTACCAGAATTGTTGAATGGACAATCAGTGCAGGTGCAAGACCCGGTGTTGAAAACCTGGAATCCAGCCAAGGTCGTTGGAAAAGCTGATACTCCAAGATCCTACTTCGTCGAGACTGAACCTGGTAACCAATACAGACGGAACAGACTCCACATCAGACCTTCACCTGAACTGGATAAGCAGCAGACAACACCAGCTACCACAAGCAGTACAACACCAGAAACAAGCGCTACATCAGACCTTCACCTGAACTGGATAAGCAGCAGACAACATCAGCAACATTGACAACGCCAGCTACCACAAGCAGTACAACACCAGAAACAAGCGCTACAAATCAAACAACCACGAGCATGCACACTCCAACTCCAAAAGCGACAGCAACAACAACAACGAGAGTGGAACGCACCAAAACACCGCAGAGAGGAATGGTCACCACCAAATCCACAAGATGGAGGGACAACATCCAACCACCTGAGCGATATCGCGAATAAAAAAAAAACTCATGATTCTTTGTAGTTGATAATAATAGTTTAGATATGATATTTGTTAATTTAAATTGTTAAATTTCATGTTTTCGTTTTTTGAGAAAGAGGGATGTTACATTGTTATAGCATCACATCGTTAAATGGAACTACTTTGGTGTAGTTTTATTGCTATGTGGCACACTGTGCACAGGCAGTGCACAGTGCAGCATCGGACATCTTGTATCACTCCGCACCATGCGGCAGCACAGAAACAAAGCAGGAATACAGCAAAGTAAAAGCAGTAACTAAAATGAGCTTAAAGTGTCTGTATTATTTATAGTATAAGAACACAAGGAGAAACAACATCTTTACATTTATTGCTTGATTGTAATTATATTCTATACCTACTATACTTCAAAAAAGTGGGTCCCTGGCAGTGGCCTGATGTTGTGCAATTGCCTGTTCCTGCCTGTCGGCCATTGCATCATTCCCCCCAGCTTCGAGCAGGAGTCCAATTTCAAATACAATGATGAGGCCCAGGGGGTTAAAATCGCCCGTTCTCTCCCTAAACTTGTTGCTCACCATGCCCCTCTCCCCTTCCCTCCCCCCACCCCCATGTTAATATCAGGGCTTAGATTTCATGGCCCAGAAATTCGGGTCTCCACGGGTGAGTACACACGGGGTACTCACCCGTAGGCCCAATGGAAGTGCCGGTTTCCTGCATGCACTGCGCATGCGCGGGAAACCGGCACTTCCGTTCCCCTGAACGAAGGGGTTCAGAGGTCGAACGCTTGCGCAGGAGGGGCTGCACGTGCGCATTGAACTTCGTTTTTTTTTACAGGTTTTCCCGGGAGGGTAAGTCTGCAGAAGTTAGAAATGTAAAAAGCAGGCGTAAGGCCTGCTTTTTACAAGGTAAGTGGTGAATTAATTAAAATTAAAACATTTTTTCCACAGGTTTATTATTTTTAAATACTTTAAAGCAAGGTAAGTTTATTTTTAGCCCCATTAGAAAATAAAATTATTTTTTTCAAAAATTTAAATTATTGATTAAAATAGTCATTTCATGTAATTTATAGTTTATTTAAAAAATGTGATATTTTAAAAAAATTATTTGAAGATTTAGTGCTGTTTTGGGGCTGTAGTATTTATAAGTCTTGACAGCACTTCCTGTCAGACATATGAATGGAGCATTCCCTGCTCCGATTGGCTCCCAATGGCCCACGTGATCCCAGGTGATGCATCAAACTAACTGCGCCCCTGGGATATGCAAGCACTGCGCGCCAGCAGCTGGACCAGGCCCCGGATCGGATTTCCACGGGGGCCCATAGCTCAACGGCCGGCGTGCAAGGTAAGTGCAGATCGGGGGCTTGCACCCGCGGGAAGCCCCCGACCCGAATTTCTGGGCCCATATATGTGTAAGTTACATTGAAAAAATGAAAGGGAATTTGAGTTTCTTTTGAACCAGTAAACATATCTCACCAATAGTACAGCGGCTTGCTGGTGGCAGTCATGGGCTAGAGAATTGGGTCTCTGCCCTCGGTGCTCAAATCAATGTGCACGGCATCTGGAGGCTAAAGAAGGCTGCGTGCAAGCATGCTACAACCGCCTGTAAGTGAAATATTTATCTAAATCAGGTCCCATGCTGAATTTCATGGTTTTGGGTGAGACTGCACCTTCCTGAGTGTACATCGACAATACAAAATGGTGCATGACAGCTAAATGGACCTAGCCTGCTTTGAAATTGTTGTTAAAGCAGTTCAGTGAACATTGTGGCTGGGAGCATTTACCTACTTATGCATTGAACATCTTGCATATTGCGTTTTCCCTGTGTGATTCTGCTTTTTTAATGCCTTCAGTTTGCTAGCTAAAACTTAGCTGCATTCTTTGCAATTGCTGCTGCACTACAAAAGTTGCTGCTATCAATGAAAGAAGGATGGGAATCATTTTGCAAGAATTGGTTGAAGAGGATCAATTCAGGAGGGGACATCAACAACACCTCGGGCAGTATATTCACTCCTAACATTACCCAAAGACCTGTTTACAAACCATGTAACTTCTACCTGGGCATGTCAGAGGAAACCCATCTGCTTTGGTTTTGTTTCACAGTAAATGGAGTGACCGAGCAGTGCCAGATGGTGCAGATTGCAGCTGTTCCTTCTAAATCCAGTAGCGATAGGCTCCTGTAAATGGCTGCCCAAGGTCTCAATGGCAGCAGTTGCAATGTTTGGGCTCGAATCCTCTCTTCTTTGAGGCTCCTGTGCAGATGATAGTGAAGCTGCTACTCACTCCATGGTACACTTCATTCCAGTAAATGCCTCCTGCAACGCTGCGATATGCTCAGAGATGTATTGCTTCACAGTCTCTGCCAGCTGCTCATGGCACTCAAACATAGAAACATAGAAGATAGGAGCAGGAGTAGGCCATTCGGCCCCTCGAGCCTGCTCCGCCATTTAATGAGATCATGGCTGATCATCCAAATTCAGTACCCTGTCCCTGCTTTCTCCCCATATCCCTTGATCCCTTTAGCCTTAAGAAATATATCTAACTCTTTCTTGAATATATTTAATGAATTGGCCTCAACTGCCTTCTGTGGTAGAGAATTCCACAGGTTCACCACTCTCTGGTTGAAGAAATTCCTCCTCATCTCAGTACTAAATGGCTTACCCCTTAATCTTAGCCTGTGACCTCTGGTTCTGGACTCTCCCGCCATCGGGAACATCCTTCCTGCATCTAGTCTGCCTAGTCCTGTTAGAATTTTATAAGTTTCAATGACATCCCCTCTCATTCTTCTAAACTCTAGCGAATATAAGCCTAATCGACCCAATCTCTCCTCATACGTCATTCCTGCCATCCCAGGTATCAGTCTGGTGAATCTTCGCTGCACTCCCTCCATGGCAAGAACATCCTTCCTCAGATAAGGCGGTGGCAAAGGTCTTCTGCTTCTGCATTAACTCCTGTCTTTAGGCAGACCTGGTAGGATAGCAGTTCCTTGCCCATATAGCAGACATACATTCAGGAAAATCCAGTTCATAATCGTTACAACTATATTTTAAAGAATTTTTTTAATTCCCTGTGGGATTTCTTTTTTTTAAAGTCCCCTTAAGTTAGTTAAAGTATATGAAGAATTCTTGAAGTATAATTATTGTTGTTTCTGTGGTGATTCTAGTCCTGCCAGTATAATCCCTTTTGGCAACAAACCTCACTCAGTTGCTTGCTGACATGGATTCCTCTTCCACAACTTCCAACAACAACTTTAACATAGCAAAACGTCCCAAGGCACTTCACAGGAGCTTTAGCAGACAAAATTTGAAATTGAGCGCATAAGGAGATATTAGGATAGGTCAAAGAGGTAAGGTTTAAGGAGAGTTTTATAGGAGGAGAGAGATATAGCGAGGCGGAGAGGTTTATGGAGGGGATTCTAGAGCTTAGGCCCTAGAGAGCTGAAGGCACAGCTGCCAATGGAAGGACAAAGGGAATCAGAGATGCACAGGAGGCCAGAATTGGAGAAATGGTGCATTCTTGGAGGGTTGCAGGTCTGGAGGAGGTTACAGAGATAGGGAGGGGCGAGGTCATGGAGGGATTTGAACACAGGATGAGAATTTTAAAATTGAGGCATTGCTGGACCTGACGCCAATGTAGGTCAGCGAGCACAGGGGTGATGGGTGATTGGGGCCCAGGAAACTATTGGAATAGTCATGTCTGGAGGTAACAAAAGCATGGATGAAGGTTTCAGCAGCAGATGGGCTAAGGCAGGGCAGAAATGGGTGAAATTATGGAGGTGAATGAAGGCGGTCTTGGTGACTGAGGGGATATGGGGTAGGGAGCTCAGCTCAGGGTCAAATGGGATGCCACCTTGTGAATAGTCTGGTTCCGACTCAGACAGTGGCCAGTGAGGGGGATGAAATCAGCAGATGTGGAATGGAGTTTGTGGCAGTGACCAAAGACAATCAGGGTTAAAGGCATTCACTTGGAGATCATTCTGTTACTTTTTCATGCAGCCATTTCCCCATCTTGCATCAAATCATTCTGCACCTATCCAGAATGAGTGACAAAATCATCTCACTGACAGCAAATCTGACAACCTGTGTGCAATGCAACCTAGGTTTCAGAAGGCATTCTTTAATGGGAGTGAGGTGGCATTCACTGCCAAAACTATATCCATCCACCGGCCTAGATCAAGCCAATAAGGGCCTCTTCCCTTTGGGGCCATAAAGCTGGGACCTCCTTTTCTGAATTAGACACAGTAACATCTAAGATGAAGTTTCTCTACATTTGTTATACCCGGCACCTGAAGAAGCACCAGCCTTAGACATCACAGGAGCTATATTGTTACAGGCACAAAATGGCTACCTTGAATCTCCCTGTCAGAGACAAACTGCTTGTAGCAGGCAGTAATAGCACCTGAAGCCCATCATGAAGATGCACTGAGGAAATAGAGCTGGTTTTCGACAGTATAATACCGGCAGGTTAAAGAACACTACTGACGGTAAATCCACTGCTGAGGAAATTCCTGCCCTAAGCGTTGGTCAAAAAACAGTTAAAAACGAAGGAAAACAAGCGAAGACATGAACAAAAGAAAATGTGTAGAAATTGAGATTTTCTTTACTATTCCTTATAATCTTTATAAACTGTGTATAATTTACCCTTTCATAGACTATGATTTCAATGATTAACAAACTGGAGAATAAAAGTGATAATTCAACTTTAATACAACAATAAATGGAGCATAAGCAGGCTTCTATTAATGACAAGGCACACAATAAGTGAACTTTCAACCTGACAGCAGAAATTGCAAGATCCAGAGCATTCTCCATAGAACTGCATAGTGACGCAGAGCAGAATACATGTGCACGCAAACTATATTCATTAATTGCAAGATATAAACATTCTTCATAGAATTGTATTTGTGCACATTGAACCTTAATAAAAAAATATCCAAAGACAAACAGGCCTGCATCAATGGCTCAGAACAGAATACATGCACTGTCAAAGTACATACATTAGCAGCAAGATAAAAAAAACATGCCCCATAAAACTAATAGTGGACATTGAACCTTATTACAAAAATGGCCAAAGACAAACAGGCCTTTGTTCAGTAACTCAGGGCAGAAAAAGTGCACAGTCAACTATCATGCAGTTATGACAATGAAAAAGGCAGCCTCCAAGAATAGGAGCAAGCAAAGTAAGTGCACTTTGTACATGATCAATGGCCAGATGCAACCAGTCACATTATTCTTTCGAGACACCGCACAGACCCGGGTGACTTTCTGACAAATATTCTACTGGCTGCATCTGACAGTATCCACAGTACCAGCAAGGTGGGAAATGGTGGGCTCGATACTTGACAGAAGGATCTTGGAGCTGAGGTGTCTCTCGACTCATGACAGGTCACTCCTGTCATGTAGCTGCTGCTGGCTGTATCTCTGGTGGGAGCTCCTGTGCAGCCTAGTATTGCCTGCTATGTTGCACTGCTGTGATGGTCTGAGGGCGAAGGCTGGAGCTCTGGCAAGTGCTGCTGAACTGAGAGTTGGCAACATCGGGCCCTTGGAGTGCAATGGCCATCCTTCTACTTGGCCCTGGATCTGTGGCCCCAGACACTGGCTGGATGGCTGGTGTGATGGTGGCCACCAAATCCTGGAAACCCTGAGTCACTGCATTAGTCAGACACTGGAAGGCATGATTGAAAGTGCCTTCCAATCTGTTCCACAATGCTGCCAAAGCTGCTGTCTGAGCTTCCATGGAGTTGGAAGCCCTGACTGGTTCCTGTCTGCCTCCTATCTGAGGATCTGCAGCTGCCACTTGCTATTTCTGTACATAAAGAGCAAACATGTTCTCCATGATGTTACTACTTATCAAAGCTGTGGGCACTATAAACAACCCTGTGAGTTGCTGCAAATCACAGGTGATGATCCCCAGAACATTCACGTATCTTTCTTCTTCCTGGAACATGCGTCTCTTAAATTGAGAACCCACAAGTTCTGGGTCCCATGACTCTTCAATCCTTGGCCGCCTTCTACTCTGCCTCTGTGAAGAAATGGCCAAATACTTTCCCCACTTCCACTCCATTATTTGTCCCCAAACTTTCAGACTCAGCTGGTAAGCTTACCTGGCTCCACCTAACTGTCTGTCCCTGGGAGCCTGTCTCTGCATAGATGCAGGAACAGGTGAGCCAGGTGACATTTCTGTTGCATCAGAGGTGCTTTGAGCTGGCTAAGAGAGTATATTCTTAGATGAGGTCAGAAGAATAGTGCCCTGGTCTTATGCTTCCTCCTCATGGAGACCTACAGGGATGTGGAGACCCAGGCTCTCTGCCTCTTCCTCCTGGTGCTTCTCCTCCTCAGTTAGCTGTTGTAGCTTTGCTGGAGTTGTCGGATGAAAAGGTATAAGGTTAGAATGTTTGAGCATATCTCCCTCGGCATGCTGTCTCCATTTAAAGGGGATGGAAGGCTGGGTCCATGTAATGCTGTGATCGGGTTTACAAGATTTTTGCGTACTCAGTGGGCATCTGATGCCTTGACTGTGCCATCACTACTTGCTTGATCTCAACAAAGGGCAGCACGGTGGCATAGTGGTTAGCACTGCTGCCTCACAGCGCCAGGGACCCGGGTTCAAATCTGGCTTTGGGCAACTGTCTGTGTGGAGTTTGCACATTCTCCCCGTGTTTGCGTGGGTTTTCTCCGGGTGCTCCGGTTTCCTCCCACAGCCCAAAGATGTGCGGGTTAGGTTGATTGGCCATGATAAAAAAAAAATTAAAAATTGGCCCTTAGTGTTAGGGGGGGATTAAATACGTGGGGTTACGGGGATAGGGCTTGGGTGGGATGGCTGTCGGTGTAGGGACCGGGTGCTAGGGTTTGGATGATCAGCCACGATCTCGTTGAATGGCGGAGCAGGCTCGAAGGGCCGAATGGCCTACTCCTGCTCCTATCTTCTATGTTTCTATGTTTCTAACGAGCTTGGCACATATTCAGGCCATAGTTACAGTTGGCTCAAGTACAAAGCAGTTCTCTCCCTACACTACCACCCCATAGTTCATGATCTCTTCTGACTTTCAACCCCGTCTGAGGTAGTCAGATGGTGATTACTTTCTCTATAGTGTGAATGTGTATGGTTTATGTGATACTTAATATGATGCATTATATGTAACTGCTAGGATACTAAAAATCCATTTGTTAGTACAGACACCCTAGTGTATAAAATTGGAATACTGCTACCAAAGTATAGTTTCAAATAATTGTCTTTTTTCTGCTTTCAGAACATCCACTTTGAAATTCCATTAATTTCTTAATTTATTATAAAAAATGAAGAATATAATCTGTATAATCATACTAATCTATATTTTCTGTACCAGTTCTTTGTAATCACAGATTAAGAAAGCACAGGTGTAAAGAATTTGAATGTAAACTGTAATAATCCTAATGCTGATTTCTATTCGAATATTTTAAGCCACCCTCCACACATCTTGAACGTGGTTTTACATAGGTGAATCTTCTTCATCAAAAGTTGCCAGTATCTGAAAAATCAATTGACTGCAGCTCCATGTAAAATATAAATTGATAGATATGGAAAAGAATATACCTGCAAAGTCTGTTCCTGGTTAAAAAAGTATTAATAAGTTAGATTCTACGATTTCAATACTTTGAACACGTCATCTGCAGTTTTTACCCTTACTCCCTTCGAACTCCTCAGGGACATGGATACTTACTGATCAGATATCCAAGCTATAAGCAAAAGTCAATGAACTAGAACAGTTACCATAAGACTGCATTTCATTGTAAGAGAACAGATAATAGACATGGCCAGCGCATAGCTATTCTTCTCAATCAATTAACTGCAAAAGCATTAAGGGAGTGGAATCCATTGAATGATCAAATTACCACAGTAAAATTCATCACCAGCCATTGGAAAACTTGCATTAGCAGAATGTTATGCTCCACCAAGTAATAGTTTTGAGCAAGAGAAACAACATTTTTATGACAAGCTGCCTGATGATTTATACATAGCAACACATCAAATCATGACAAACTTATGGTCACTGGAGATCTGAATTGAAAAACTGGGACAGAAAGCATGACATTTGAAGAAGGAACTGATGCATACAACATTGGTAAGATAAGTGAAAACAGTAAGAGCTTTTTTCTGCTGGAAATTTATAATTGGTGAACCTATTTTGCACACAAAGATATCCAGATTATCATGCCTAGGTTTCCAGAAAGTGTAACCAGAAATCAGATTGAGTATCGGAGCTAAGTGGTGTAAATCTCTATAAGACGTCTGATCATATAAAGGATCAGACATTAGAAGTGACCACTATCTGGTAATAACTAAGACCAATATAAAGAAAAGAAACTAATTCAAGTGCTCTTGACTGCCATATGATTTCAACAGATTGAAAGATCCACTTATAAGTGAACAGTTCCAGCAACATCTCCAGGAAAACAGAGATTGAGAAGTGGAACCAATTTAAAGCCTTGATGGAAAAACAGTTCTTTGCTACAGGGGGGACACTTAAAGAGTAGTGATAAGCCAATAGGAATGGAACCTAATTGAAGAACGAAAAAGGATTAAGAATTGAGGTTAGTAAAGGAACGCTTTATAGATCTCTAAATGATGCTGAGGGGAATAAGGGTAAAAATTGTATAAAAGTGTGAAAAAAGATGAGGAGCAGAGAGCAGCTGCCCAGAATTCTATCAAGACTATAAAAGTTAATGAAACAACTTATTACACAATCAATGTCCAGAAATCAGTGTCCGTGAAAAGTAAACAAGTTCTCAATGCAGAGGGCAAAACAATTCCAAGAAGTACTTAACCACCCTGATTCAAGGTCACCACCTCATTTAAGAGCAAAAGGCAAGACTAGAACTACTGGAAGATGTGTTGCAAATCAGAATAAAGGTGATGTTAGGGATATTTAATGGCCTGTATTTTTCAATCCCTACGGATGTGTACGAGGTGTGTACGCACCGGTAGGGGCCTCGCAAGTGCCGGTTTCAGGCATGCGAAGCGCATGCACTGAAAACTGGCACTTCCGATCTGTCAAGAATTCTCTTGACAGATCACACACCTGCCCTGGAGAAGGGCCTCTGCGGGGGGAGAGTTCCGCTTTCTGTAGAACCTCTGCCCACTGAAAACCTTTAAAAATCTTACGCCTGGTAAAAGCAGGTGTAAGGCCTGCTTTTACCAGCATAAGAGTTTTTAAAAAAAGTCACTTATTTATAATTTTAAAAATACTTTTAAAAAAGGAAGTTTATTTTTAGCCCCATAAACAACTTCAATTTTTTTTTCAAAAAATTAAATTTTTGTTTAAAATAATTTAATATAATTTTAACTAAAATTAAATGCATGATTTAAAATAAAAAATTTAGGGGGAAAAATTCAGTTGGTAGCAACACCCGTAAGCGCCTTAAGAGGGCGCTAAGTGGGGCGCAAACCAACTAGCGACCGGGCGCGGCGATATCTGCGCCTCTCGTGAAATTGACCGGACATTTTGCGGTGGCGCTAAACACTACCGCCACGATCTCCTGCGCCAGCAGATCGTGACGTCAGTCGAGTGCGCAGCGCCCCGGTAGCGCCCCGGACAGGAAATTGAGTGGTGCCCCCGTGCCTGAACGCCTGCCGCTAGCAACGACAGGTTGAGGGGAGCATTTTGCAGTCGGGAAGGGACTGGGGGAGCGCGATTTAAAGGCGACCGCTTCCTGCCTTTTTTGTTGGTGACATTTTTGCACCCTGCATTCTGAGAGAGAGAGAGAGAGAGAGACTTCTGGAGAGATTCAACGCTGTGTGAAGGAGTTTTGGGTACTGAGCAGCACTTTACAGGTTCATTTTGATTTGTCCTTCCTTGTATCTATTTAGACGAGACTGTGGGGGCTGCACTCTGAGCTCTTTCCCTGGGTCTCTCCATTGTTCTTTCCAGCAGATTTGATGTACAGGTCTTTCCAGGCCGAGACTCAAGGCTGCAATGAACAGGATGTAGATGGAGACCAAGATAAACCCTCCCCTTTAAGATATAAACAGAAAATGCTGGAGAAACTCAGCAGGTCAAGCAGCATCTGTGAAGAGAGAAACAGAGTTAACGTTTCAGGTCGATGACCATTCATCAGAACTCCCCTTTAAGAATTGGCCGGTGCCAGTGTGTCTGTGTTCCATTGCTGACTGACATCACATGAGCTTCGCCAGCGCCGTGAGTTAGCGCCTCGCTCCTTGGCCTTTGCACCTTAAGACAGATGTGAAGCGCCTGATTTAGCGCTCCAATTACCTCCAGGGGCGATAAAAGCCAAGTTTGCAGTCGGAGGCGATAATTAGCGCCAGGCGCTAATCCTTGCGCCCGGCCGATAATTGCGCCCCAAATGGGGCGATACCGAATTTCTCCCCCTTAATGTTTTTGTGTGTTTTTTGAGTGATCCCCATTCATACTTTTGCCAGATCTGTGCAAAGAGACCTGTCAAAAGTGTGAAGGGGGATTCCCTTCTTTGATTGGTTCCCCATGGCCCACGTGATCCCAGGAGCGCTTGCGAACCGCATGCACCCCTGGGATGCCTGGGCCTCTGCGCACGGGCACCAGGAGAGGCCCAGGATCGGAAGTGTCTGGACCTATGGAGCCAGCAGGTAAGTGCGTAGATTTTTCCCGATCGGAGGCATCTGCACGCATGAAGCCTCCGATCGGAAAATCCGGCCCAATATTGTCGAAATTAGACAGAATGTATTGATCAATCATCAAGTGAAATGTTAAAAGCTGAACTTGCAACAATGCTGAGGTGTATAACAGATATTATACATTCCAGACTAAAAAATGTGATATAGCAATCCTTTTACTTTATGAAAATAAGTGTTAGATAAAAGGAAAAGGTGATCTAGTTGGAATAGAACTGGTGTAAGACAGGGATATATGGGATTCCTCGCTATTTAGAACAGATATAAATTGAATTGTAATTAGGAAAACTGAAATAAGATACAATGGTGATTGTGATCCATAATCTACAGCCCAACTGTGAAGTGAATGTAACAGAATACTGAGTGCAAACTAAAAAAAAGTAGTGGCTTGATCACAGGACTATCAACAACAACAACTTAGAGTCATAGAGTCATAGAGTAATACAGCACGGATAGAGGCCCTTCGGCCCATCGTGTCCGCGCCGGCCATCAAGCCCTGTCTAATCTAATCCCATATTCCAGCATTTGGCCCGTAGCCTTGTATGCTATGGCATTTCAAGTGCACATCCAAAACTTGTATTTATATAGCGCCTTTAATGTAGTAAAACATCCAAGGCGCTGCACAGGAGTATTATAAGTCCAAAAATTTGACACCGAGCCACTTAAGGATAAATTAGGGCAGGTGACCAAAAGTTTGGTCAAAGAGGTAGGTTTTAAGGAGCATCTGAAAGGAGGAAAGAGAGGTAGTGAGGCAGAGAGGTTTAGGGAGGGAATTCCAGAGCTTTGGGCCTAGGCAACAGAAGGATCCAATGGTTGAGCGATTATAATCAGGGATGCTCAAGAGAGCAGAATTAGAGGAGCGCAGATATCGCGGGGGGTTCTGGGGCTGAAGGACATTACAGAGACAGGGAGGGGCAAGGATGAGAATTTTGAAATCGAGGTGCTGCTTAACCGGGAGCCAATGTAGGTCAGCAAACAGGTATTAAAATAAAGGAGCAAATAAGCTTAAAGCAAAATTAAAACCATATAACAGTGATAATGCAGGACGGCTGAGAGAAGTGGATTCTTACCAAAGTACTATAGAAAAGACAATACTACAGAAAATACACCAGACTACTACTGACACACAGAGATCATGATGCTACAGCAGTCCAAGTGGTTCAGATGTTTATTGTGGTGAGAAAAAGATTATGGGGGTTATTTTGGTGAAAGAGTGAAAATAGGCGCTAAGTGGATGCTGTGCTTGTAAGGCACGCCTGTTTGAAAGTCTGATTTTAGCCTGCACTTTTGGGGCTTGTTACATCCGTGTATAATAAGATACAAACTGCGGAGTACGGTACAACAGGTGTTTACTCAACGTGGCTCAGACTGCAACTGATCTGTACAGATTACTACTCAGGGCTATATACAGGTGTGGTCACTGCCGGTACTGCAGTATACATGAGCTGTAAAAGATAGTTCCCCACTTAAAGGTATATACATTACAATTCCTCCCCTTTTAGATTAACAGTACCATAACACTCATTTAACAATTAAATATCAAACTAATTACAATTAACAATTTTAACATGCAACATTAGCTGAAAATAATCTATTTATATATTCAGTCTTTGGGGAGGCTTCCTGATCCTTTCTGGATAGCGCCTTTCCCGAGTGTCTTGCTCTTGGTGCGGAGGCAATTCTGGCCCCCTGTCGTCGGTTGGTTCATCAGCTTCCGTTGCTACTGCTTCTGGGGTAGATGCGACCTGTACGTCGGGTTCATCACCAGGTACGTATGGGCGAGGCATGGGGTTGACTTGTTCCTGTGACTCTAGGATCTGGTCAGCATGGCATCTCACGATGCTCTCCCCAACGTCCACTGTGTACATTAGTGGGCCCTGCCGTGTGCATATCGTTCCTGGCTGCCATTTTTCTGTTCGGTAGTCGCGGGCCAAGACAGGTTGCCCTACATTGAAGCTCCTTGTTGGCTTCTCATGGATGTGCTGGAATTGCTTACTCTCAACATCTCTTCGTACGTTTGGTCTGAGCAAATCCAGGCGAGATCTTAACCTTCGGTTAAAGAGCATCATGGCTGGGGCCTGGTTGGTGACTGCATGTGTCGCATTCCGGTACGCGAACAGGAAATTGTCCACCTTGTGCTGCAGCAGAATGTTGTCATTGTACATAGCCTTTATTGCTTTCTTAAAGGGTTGTACGAACCTCTCAGCCAATCTATTTGTGGCTGGATGATACAGGGCGGATGTGTAATGCCTTACCCCATTCTTTTTCAAGAACCTCCGGAACTCTTCGGACACAAACTGTGGTCCGTTGTCGGAGCAAATCTGTTCTGGCAAGCCATTCCTGGCAAAAATGGTCCGTAGGACTGCAATTGTTTTCTCCGTGGTGGTGGAGGACATTTTGATGACCTCAGGCCATTTCGAGTGCGCATCCACGGCTATTAAAAACATTGAGTCCATGAATGGACCAGCAAAATCAATATGCACCTGTTGACATGGAGATGAGGGCCACTCCCATGGGTGTGGAGGAGCCTGTGGTGGTGCATTTTGGACTTTCTGGCATCCTGAGCAGCTCTTGGTCAGGTCCTCGATTTGTTTATCGATTCCCGGCCACCACACATAAGCCCTGACTAGGCTTTTCATTTTTACCCCTCCCAGATGACCCTCATGAAGCTCATTAAGCAATCTATCCCTTAACTTGGGTGGAATTACCACTCGGGATCCACACATCAATGTCCCCCGGCACACTGACAGCTGTTCTCTCCTTGTTGAGAATGCTGGCAACAGAGAGTCGCCATGTGCTGGCCATCCTTTCACCGTCAAATCATATACCTGAGACAGTGTCGGGTCATTTCGGGTTTCCTTTTCGATACAAGTGTTAGTTACCGGTAGATATTCAACTATAGTCGAATGGAATATTTCGACAGGATCCACTGCTGGTGCTTCCTCCACAGTAGGCAGTGGCAGGCGTGATAGCACATCAGCATTTCTATGCTGTTTCGTGCCCTTTTATTCAATCTCATAGTGGTGCTCCCCTAGAAAAAGTGACCATCTTAGTACTTGTTGCGCAATCATCACCGGAATGCCCTTCTTCGGATTAAAAATGGAGACAAGAGGCTGGTGATCAGTCAGCAAGGTGAATTTCTGCCCGTGCAGATAGTGATTGAACTTTTTCACTCCCCACAATAGGCTGAGGGCCTCCCTGTCAATCTGGGCGTACTTACACTTGGCTGAGGTTAGTGATCGTGACGCAAAAGCTATTAGCCTCTCTGAGCCGTACGAGAATTTACGCGACAGCACCGCTCCAATGCCGTAGGGTGACGCATCACATGCCAACCGAATTGGTAATGCAGGGTTTTAATGGGCCAATACCTCTTTCGATGTGATTAGTGTTTTGCTCTTCTGGAAAGCTCGTCTACATTCGTCACTCCACTTCCATGGCACCCCAGTTTGCAGTAGGGTGTTCAGTGGGTGTAGTATTGTAGACAAATTTGGCAAGAACTTATGGTAGTAGTTTACCAGCCCGAGGAACGACCTCAGTTGTGACACATTTTCCGGTGCTGGAGACTTGACTACTGCCTCAATCTTCTCTGGGGACTTATGTAACCCCTCTTTATGGATAACGTGGACACAATATGAGATCTGTTTTCTAAAAAACTCGCATTTGGGGCAGTTAGCTCGGAGCCCATATTCCTGCAATCTGGTGAGCACCTGCTCCAGGTTGGCAAGGTGATCACTGTCATTTTCGCCCGTGACCAGGATGTCGTCCAAATAACACTGGGTCCCTGGGATCCCTTGCAGGACTTGTTCCATTGCCCTCTGCCAAATAGCCGGAGCTGATGCTACCCCGAATACCAGCCGGTTGTATTGGTAGAGACCTTTATGGGTGTTGGTTGTGAGGTATTTTTTTGATGCTTCTTCTACCTCCATTTGCAGATACGCCTGGGCCAGATCAATCTTAGTGAAGTGTTTCCCTCCAGATAGCGAGGCGAAAATATCTTCAATCCACGGAAGTGGATATTGTACGGTGTGAAGGACCGGGTTCACTGTTACCTTAAAGTCCCCACAGATGCGAACCTTCTTTTGTTCCCCAGGCATGCTGCTCAACGACTTTTTCATCACAGGGTCGATGGGTGTAGCCGACTCGCTCCAGTCTACCTTGGACAGTACAGCTGAGCGTTCCAGACTCTCCAGCTCTGCTTCGACGGCTGGGCGGAACCCAAAATTTTGGGCTTGCGTTTTCTTCAATTTTAATCGTCGCTGTCATGCCTTTTAGTGTTCTGAGTCCTTGCTGGAACACTTCTTTCACTTCAGTTAGGATCTTTGACAGTCGCCCAGGTGTGACGTCATCATCCTTTTTGTCAGCCATAGTCAGTGCCTGTATGGAATGCCAATCCAGTTGTATTTTCTGGATCCATTCATGTCCCAGTAATGGTGGTCCTCCATCTTGCAATACATACAGGCCTAGTTTTGGTGTTTCCTTACCGTTATATATAACGGTCACCCTTATTTTTCCTTTGGGGTAGACTTTTTGCCCCGTGTACGTCTTCAAAATTATTTTTGTGTCTCTCAAGGGTATGTGTGAGAATAGCCGCTCGTGGTCCCGTCGGTTTATGACTGTTAGGGCTGATCCTGTGTCCAATTCCATCTTTACCTGGACTCCTGCTATCTTGAGAGTGAACTCGTCTGAACTATTCTCCGTTATCTTATGTACCTTCTTGTACTTTCCTTTGGTCGGTTTCTTATTGCTGGTTTTCTTTCCCGACCTGCAGACTCGTGCTATGTGTCCTACTTTTCCACACTGTCTGCACACTTTGGCCTAGAAATTCGGTTGGTAGCACCAGCGCTGAGCGCCTAAAGAGACCTAGAATTGGGGCAATACCCTATGTTGGGGCAGTCACTATGAAGATAGCGACAACTCAGATATTGACTATACATTTAGCGCCTGCGCTAAGTGTTTGCGCGCGCCCGCGAGCGCAAGCAGATCATGATGTCATTTCAGTGTGCAACACCTTTTAGGAGCGCCTGAGCGCATATTGGCTGGCGCCCAGAGCCTTAACGCCTAGCGCTATTAGTGACAGTTCAAGGGAGGGCTAGCGGGCCCTTCTCGGAGTAGGGGGGCGCTATTTAAAGGGGACAGCTCTAGTGCAGAATCTTCAGCCACTTGGCCTGCTCATTGCGATCATTGCTGGATAGATTTGGCGAGCTACTGTGGAGCAGAGTTTTGGGAATTTAGCTTTAGAGTATTTGGGACCTTCAAACCTGTCCGAAGCACTTGCAGCACTACACCTAAAAGCCTTTTGACCAACTGGCATCAGAATGGGAGCTGCTTTGGAGGGCGACTGCCTCATCGCCCAAAACTGTGAAGGGGCAGAGAGACGGCGGGAGAGTGGGCCGGGATTGGCCAGAAGGAGGAGGGGCAATGGAGGTCGGCCAATCCGACGGGATGCTGCGAGGGTCTTTAGGCAACTGGTGACAAGCCTTGACATGTCGGAGGAGCAGTGTTTGGGAAGGCTCCGATTCTGGAGGGACATTGTTACTGATCTGTGTCACCTGCTTGGTCAGGATCTGCAGCTGCGTGAACGGTGCAGAACCTCTCTGTCCGTGTTCGCTAAACTGACTGATGGCCTCAATTTTCATGCCAACGGATCCTTTCAGTCAGCCATTGGGGACATTGCGACTGTCGCTCAGGTTGCAGTCCACTGTTGCATCCGGCAAGTTACAGATGCCCTTTATAGGTGAAGGCGTCAATTCATGACTTTCCCTCTGACCCTGCACAAGCAGGCAGAGCGCGCGCAGGGTATCGCTTATATTGCGGACTTCCCCATGGTGCAGGGGGTGACTGACAGCACACACGTGGCTTTGAGGGCGCCATGCCATCATCCTTAGGACTTCCACAACCGCAAGGGGTTCCACTCCCTCAACATGCAGCTGGTCTGTGATCACCGCCAAATCAACATGGCAGTCACCGCGCATTTCCCAGGGTGCAGCCACGATGCCTTTATCCTGCAGTTGACCTCAGTTTGTAACCTTTTTGAGGAGCTGGCTCGAACATGAGGCTGGCTTACTGGGGACAAGGGCTATACTCTCTGCCCATGGCTGATGACAACACTCCGTGTGGCCGACACCCCAGCAGAAGAGCTGATCAGCAGCGGCCATCAGGCGACCAGGCACAGTAAACAGCACACTATTGGTGTTCTCAAAAAGCGTTTCCGATGGCTGGAACATTCGGGGGGATCCCTGCAGTACTCGCCGCAGCAAGTGGGACACATCATCGTCGTCTGCTGCATGCTCCACAACTTGGCGAATCGAAGCACCCAGCCAATTCCAGCTGTCCCTCAATGACCAGCAGAGCAGGCGGAGGAGGAGGAGTATGAGGAGGAGGAGGAGGAGGAAGAGCAGGCGGAGGAGGAGGATGATGAGGAGGAGGAGGAGGAGGAGGAGGAGGAGGAAGAACAGGCGGAGGAGGAGGATGAGGAGGAGGAGGAGGAGGAAGAGCAGGCAGAGGAGGAGGATGAGGAGGAGGAGGAGGAGGAAGAGCAGGCGGAGGAGGAGGAAGAGCAGGCGGAGGAGGAGGAGGAGGAGGAAGAGCAGGTGGAGGAGGAGGAGGAGGAAGATGGAAGGGCTGCTGAAAGTGGAAGGGCCATATGTCAGAGGCTCATCAGGACTCGTTTCGAGACCCCTGTGGCGGAATGCTGAGAGTCTTAACTCATGCGCACTTTGGATGTTTGACGGCCTCTGACTGCCAGCATCACTGAAAGTAGTCACGTGCACCATGCCACATTGAAACTTCTGTTTATTGACACAAAAGTCTTTCATTACAGCAAAACAACGTAATGTCAACAGAAACCATAACTTTCAAAATAACTGCGAACTCTTCGGCAAAGCCGCAAAACTCAACAAACCTTCTGCAAATATAACAACAGGTGAGGGTGTCCTTGAATTTGGACAAAGAAATGTCTCAGCACCTCCCTCTACAACTGGCCCCTTGAGGGAGAACGACTTCTCTTTCGCGCCCGGCCCCTTCCCTCCCTGCTGCTCCTACGTAATTGGACCCCAGTGGCGGGCTCAAGGCTGGGGGACGCCTGCTGACTGTGTGGAAGCGCAGAAGCCCCTGAGGGACGGCCTGGCCGACCTCTGGGCTTGGAGGGTGCGGACGCAGGATGCTTGATGTGACCATGGCTGGAAGCAGTGTGCCCTGCAGGTGGTGGCAGCTGCACTGCAGACGTCCCAGCGCTGGCATGTGCAATGGTCTCCTGCCGAGAGAGGACACCTGCACCATGGTCGGACGACACACTGGCTATCTGAGGGGAGCAGCTCGGCTCATCCGCCACAATCACATGCTCCACTGATTCCTGGCCTTGTATGGGACTGGAAGGGCCCGGGGTGACCCTAACTGATGCAGAGAGGGTGGCTGCAGTGAGAGATCGCATTGCCTCAATCTGGGTGTGGAGGAGCCCAGCAAGTGACTGCGTGGCAACAGTGAGGACCTGTGTGCCAGGTGCCAGTGCTTCGGAGAAGCCCTGGACAGTTCTTCCCATTGCTTCGGACAAGGCAGGTGCCGACCGCTCCACTGCCTCGGACAAGCCCTGGACAAACCTTTCCAGGGATTGTCCGAAGACCTGAACAGTCCTTTCCATAGCCGACTCAAAGCCCTGGACAGTCCTCTCCATTGTTGGGCTGAAGCCCTGGATAGTCCTGTCCATTGTTGCCCCGAAGCCCTGGAGAGTCCTGTCCATTGTTGCCCCAAAGCCCTGGAGAGTCCTCTCCATTGTTGCCCTGAAGTCCAACATACTCTTAGCCAATGAATCTATTGACTCAAGCATCTTCTCCACTGCAGCCATCAGCTCCGTGTGTCTGAGCCGGGCCTGTTTGCTCATTTCAGCCAGGCGACGCACCTCATCTGCACTCTGTGCAGCAGTCATCACTATCTGCCTTGCCCTCTGAGGAGACAGTGGCCGAACTTGCCTATCCCCCTTGCGTTGCTGCATGCCGCTTGTTCCGGCAACTGGTTCATCCTCAGAGCACCCCCCACTCCCCTCCAGGGGACTACTATCCCCAGTCTGTAGATGTGTCCGCTCCCCGGATTCTGCAACGGCTGGTCCGGATTCCTCCTGCTCCTCGCCTCCGGTGGCACTGGCACTGGCAGCTTCAGTGCGTTGAGCCCGAGTTGGTGCTGATTCATCTGAAAGTAGGGAGGTGGAAGAGTAGCTTTAGCAAAAGGACAGGTTTGCTGAAAGGCATGCCAGATTGCGGCAAGGCTCTGACATGGCTGCACACTGAGGATGCATGCTGGCGGGGGGACCGAGTGGAAGGCAACAGGTGAAAAAGGTAAGAGTCTTACCCTCGCTGTCGGAAATGGGGTTGGCAGATGCAGTGGTCACAGGACCAGACAGATCCGTGAGAGTGACCACTTGTGGAGGCCCACCACCGGTTCGACGCTGCTCCTTTCGGATCGTCGCCAGCTTGGACTGCAGGGGAAAGAAGGGGAAGTTCTGTAACATGATGCCTTGAGAGATAATCTCATGCCCCCCATGATGCAAGAGTCCTTACATGATGCCTTGAGACATCATCGCATGCCCCCCATGGTGCAAGAGCCCTTAGATGAGGCCTTGAGACATCATCGCATGCCCCCCATGGTGAAAGTGCCCTTACATGAGGCCTTGAGACATCTGTCCATGTGTGTGCCCAGAAAGGGCCATGGGTGCTTGCTGACAGATGACCATTGGGGCATCATTGCAACAGGGTGCCCGAAGTCAGCTGCAGATGGAGGGAATCAGAAGTTTGCTAAACCATCACTCACCCTAACGATCCGTGTGAGGTCGTTGAATTTCTTCCTGCACTGAACAGGGGTCCTGGTCGCCATGCTGCTGGAGTTGACCCTCACAGGAACCTCCCTCCAAGATCGTCGGTAAGCCTTCTGATTCGGCCTCTCGCCATTGTCCGGATACAGGACCTCTCGACGGCGCTCAACTGCAGCCACCAAGTGGTCCAGAGCCTCAGTGCTGAAGCGCTCTGCTCTCTGTCTAACCTTCTCCATGCTCAACAAGTTTCTAACGCCAGAGAAGGGCGAGCGTCGATTCTGAGGCCTACAGGGCATTGGGTGTTGAAGCTCAGGCTGACTGACCCACCCCTTTAAGAGCCGGCCGGCGCCTGGAAGTCTCGTGGTTTCCCGTAATTGAGATCACCTGCGCTGTGCCCGTCCGCGTCGATATTGAGTAGCGCCTGAACTTTTGCGCCTTAGGAGCACCGTGCAACGGCTGAATTAGCGCATCAATCCCCTTTGGGGGTGATGCAATCCAATATCTCGCCAGGCAGCGATAAGTTTCGTCTGGCTATAAACTTAGCGCACCGCCAGTTCTAGCGCCTCAAGCAGGGCTATACCCAATTTCTAGGCCTTTGTCTTTGAACCAGCAATCATTCTGGTCGTGTGTTGTTCTGCCGCAGCGATAGCACTTCTCTGTTCCATATGACATTTCGTTTGTGCCATATTCTTGCGGTCTCTGTTGTATCTCTGCAGCGCCCCGTGCTGCTGCTTCATACGATACCACAATGCTGAAAGCCTTGTCCAGCGTAAGGTCCTTTTCAGATAAAAGCCGTTTCTGGGTTCCTTCACTTTGAAGCCCACACACAAACTTGTCCCTTAAGGTATCTGCCAGTCCCGCTCCAAACTGGCAGTGTTTCGATAGTTTGCGCAGTTCTGTTAAATAATCAGCATTGCTTTCATCCTTATGCTGGTTCCGTTTGTGAAACTTGAATCTTTCTGCTATCAGCAGCGGTGTGGGGTTTAAATGTTCCTTTAGTATCGTTACTGTGGTGATTATTCTTTATGTTAGTAAGAAGTATTGTGATTGGTTGTTTGTTTCCTGCCTTGGGATATATGCTGTAATCTCATTGGTAGTTGATGTCATGTGATTTGTGGTGGCCATCTTAAATTCAGTTCTTTCTAGCTTTGGTTGGGACTGGGTGTAGAAAGATGTGCTACAGGATTTTAAAGTTAATAAAGCCTAGATTAGAAATGCAAATCTATTCTTTATTTCAGTTTCTATGTCTTCAAAACTCTTTTCCATTGGCTTTGTTGGGGTTACTAGATTTCACAATAACCCATACGTCTTTGCACCCATTAAATTCAACAATACCGACGCTTTCTTGTCATCTGACACCTCATTTGCCTTGCAGTACACCTCTATTCGTTCGACCATGTAGTCCAATCTTTGACTTCATTGTCAAATGCGGTGATACTGCCACTCTTCGGCATTTTGGGTGTGGTTTAAAATGGCGTCTCCCAATGGCTTAAAATGGCATCTCCCGCGCTTTCCTTCCTCCCCCGCTGCTGCCGACGCCGCTCCCGGCGGTTCTCGTAGCAATGGCGGCGCCCTGTAGGTTTCGCGTGCTTCTCTCTCTCCCTCTCTCTGATGCTGCTCGGCCCCTGAACACCGGCTGCGCCCTGTGCACTCTGCCCTCTCTCTCTCTCCCCCATCGACGCTGCTCGGCCCTTTGCTGTGCCGCTCGGTCGGGCTCTAGCCCGCCACTGTCCGGGAAGGTCTGCGCACTACCTGTTGCCAGCTGTTTCGCTGGACCACCTCGACTGGAAAGCCAAGCCTCCCCCGCAATTTCTCGAGTCTCTGCTGGATGACTGGGCGGTTGCCCGTGGTCGACGCCCGAGTCTCTGGCCTTGACCTCCAATCCACTGATCTCCAGGAACAAATCCCCGGGAGGTGATGCAGAACATAAGAACATAAGAAGTAGGAGCAGGAGTAGACATACAATGGCTTAAAATGGCATGTCCCACGCTTTCCTTCCTCCCCTGCTGCTGCCAACGCCGGTCCCGGCGGTTCTCGTGGCAATGGCGGCGCCCTGTAGGTTTCGCGCGCTTCTCCTGCGCTGCTGCCAACGCCGCTCTCAGCGGTCCTCATGGCAATGACTGCGCCTCGCGGATTTCTGCGCGTCTCTCTCTCCCTGTCTCCGACGCTGCTCGGCCCCTGAACACCGGCTGCACCCTGTGCGCTCTGCCCTCTCTCTCTCTTCCCCGTCGATGCTGCTCGGCCCTTTGCTGTGCCGCTCGGTCGGGCTCTAGCCCGCCGCTGTCCGGGAAGGGTCTGCGCACTACCTGTTGCCAGCCCGTTTCGCTGGACCACCTCGACTGGAAAGCCAAGCCTGGCTCTCGACAGCCTCCCCGCAATTCTCGAGTCTCTGCTGGATGACTGGGCGATTGCCCGTGGTCAACGCCCGAGTCTCTGGCCTTGACCTCCAATCCACTGACCTCCAGGAATGAATCCCCGGGAGGTGATGCAGAGTTGCAGGTAGGTTCGAACCTGCCTCGTCGCCAATGTTACGTCCGTGTATAATAAGATACAGACTGCGGAGAACGGTACAACAGGTGTTTACTCAACGTGGCTCAGACTGCAACTGATCTGTACAGATTACTACTCAGGGCTATATACAGGTGTGGTCACTGCCGGTACTGTAGTATACATGAGCTGTAAAAGATAGTTCCCCACTTAAAGGTATATAAATTACAGGGCTAATTGCTGATTACCGTGATTTGAACTTGCCTGGAGGCGCTAAAACAGATGCCTGTAGGTTTAGCACTCAAGCACTGATTAGAAGCAATTTTCAAGGAGGAAGGATGTCCTGTACCCGCGGGGTGGGGGTAGGCAGGTGGCGGGGCTGGAAGGGGCCCACCTCACCCTCCTGTCCCTCTCCCCTGCAGCAGCTGGTGCTACTCTGCCTGGCCTCATGTCCTCCTCCCGTTTCTCCTGCAGACCACGGGGGACCCCTAGCAAGATACCCATGACCAAGGGTTCCCTTTCTCCTGGTGACTCCTATAAAGTGTCCAATTAGGTAGAGTAGCACAGCACTCACTCTCTATAGGTGAAATTCTCAAAGAATTTCTCAAATACATGTTGATAGAGTGTTGGTAAAGTCTTGACAAAGCCACCCCGAGGATTGTTACGGCTCTGATTGACAAATAAATTGCCTGCTAGTGCTCATTAAAGAGGTTGCACAGCATTTTGGTGGGTAGCACTTCAATTAACAACCTCTCCTAACAGCAGCCAGCTGAACATGAATAAACAAGTCATTGCTGAGGATTTCTAGAGCTACTTAAAGCCATGCTCAGCTTTCACTGTTCACTTGCTGCTGGAGATCGGCTGACCAGGCGGGAGACTTTCTAGAGGGGGAGAAATTTGGTACAGCCCCATTTGGGGCGCTAAAACTTTAAAAGTTGGAAAAATTAGCCTCCCGGAAAATTCAGTTCCAGTGCTCCAAGAGGGAAGTGGAGCGCTAAATCAAGTATTAACCACTTCTCTTAGGGCGCTAAAGTCCGGTAGTGGCGGAGCACGGAACAATTTCCAGTGAATTGTAAATGGCACTCTTTCATCACAGAGGCTGCTTCCCTCGCTTAAAGGGAAGGGCCAATGATGCTGCACAAGCTAATTGTAATCAGTTCTGTTTTGCAAGGCAACCTGGGCGACTACCATTACAGCCCCAAACACTCTCACAAAGTGGAGGACTTGGACATCTTGCACCAATGAAACATTTAAAAAATTGCGCAGGCACCAGACTGGTGCAAGTAATCAAGGTTGCGCTAGCTGAAAAGCATTCCATTTAATTATCGCTCCCGAAGCAGCCAGCCGAGTTCACAATGCCTCCTCTTGCTGCCGTTGTCGATGCGAGGCGATAATGCAGGGGGCGAGAGTCAATTTTCCATGTGGGACAATAATGGGGCGCTGCGCATTTAATGACATCATGATCTGCGAGGCGCTAGAGGCCCAGGCGTCAGGAGTTAGCGCCAGCGCTAAACTGGCACTGAAGTTCGTGGGCGTCGTTGCATTCACTGCACCCAGGCGCTAACCCCTTAGTGCCCCATTATAGCACCTGGCAGGGGAGCTAACAGGAGGCACTAATATACTGAATTTCATGGCATCTGGGGCACGTTGTCAAAACTTCACCAACACTCTATCAACATTTATTCTGGAAATTCTCTGAGGACTTCAGCTAAAGAGAGTGAGTGCTGTGCTACACTACCTTATTGAAGACCTTATAGGAGTCACCAGGAGAAAGGGAATCCTTGGTCATAGGGACCTTGCTAGGGGTCCCTCTTGGTCTGGCGGAGAAATGGGTGGAAGAGATGAGGCCAGACAGATCAGCACCAGCTGCTGCAGGAAAGAGTGACAGGAGGACGAGGTGAGCTCCAGATTTGTTCTGACTTTCTGCATGCTCCACAATCTGATGATCATGAGAGACCAGCCATTACCACCAGCAATTGTCCCAGAGGGTCAAGCTTAGGAGCCACAAGAGGAGGAGGATGAAGACGAGGAGGAGGAGGAGGAGGTTGAGGAGGAGAGGGAAGAGGCGATGACCAGGGGGAGCACCAGAGGGTTCCTGGTAGACAGCCCGCACCTGGGAAGGATGCTCATCGCCATCTAATTGCAGCACTTTGTCTTTCCATGGAAGGTGCAAATAGTGCAATGGAAGCTGCAATGACTGCAATGAAACCTGCGACCTTAGACATCAGACGTTACACGATGTCATGCTCAGCAAGTTGATAGATGCAATTGGCCAGCCTATCCACTCTGGATAGGATGGGTTCCAAGCTTTCTGTTAAGCCACAGGCCAAGCTGAATGCAGTCTCCTCCGTCCCCCTAGCCATGATCCGTGAGCTTTCAGGCAGGCTGTCCATTGCACCAAGCATTTGGTTTGTCAAACCCACCAGCCTTCTGCTGAAGCTTGGCCTAGCGAGGTCCTCATCTGACTCCTCTACAGCAGAACTAGTATCCATATGATCTAATCCCTTAGTAACTAGTATGCAACCTTGCCCCCCGGCAAAGTGGCACCTGTGGTGTTCCTTCCACCCGGCCTGGCTGCTGCCCACTTGTGCCCTGTGCTTCCTACTGTGAGGATCCCTCTTCTACCCTAGCCACTAAGTTATGTGTGCTGTGGTCTCTGAGCTGGTGCCTGCAACAATGGTAGCGATTGACGTATTGCCATCTTCCTCGCTCTCCTCCTCCCCCTTCTCTTCCTCTGGGGGGGTCGAGGTGGATCTTGCTCCCCTTGGACTTTCCCCGGGGGGGGGGGCGGTGTGCGAGGTGGATCTTGCTCCTGGGAGCTTGCAATGATAAAGCTAGAAGGGTTAGGGTGCAGTGCATGTGGCCACTGTAGGAGGATGTGTGTGATTAGACCATATGGAGCTTGGGAGTGAGGGTAGGTTTGGGGGATTAGGGATTAGGAATATCTGTGGATACGTAAGGAAGCTGGGCACTTACCTCTAGGTGATCCCTTCCCAGCTCTGCCTGTGGCCAGAGCGTCTGCGACACCCCTCCCAATCACCACCAGCACTGCCTCCTCAAGGGGAGTGATATAATTCAGGCATGCTTCCCCTCCCCTGATCAGGTCTTGCTGGCACCTGTTATGTGCTATCTTGTCCTGGAAGAGAAAGAGTGGTGATTATGAATGAGTGTATTTTCAGGAAAGAGTGTGTGTGTGTGTGTGTGTGTGTGTGTGTGTGTGTGTGTGTGTGTGTGTGATGCCTCACATGGCTGAAAAGCTGTGATATGTGTCTGAGGTGTGAGTAGTGCCTGTGAAGGATGCAATATTGTGGGGTGTATGAATGTCAGTGTCTTGCTCGATGGTGGATGCCAGATGTTGAAGTTGTGATGCTGGTGGTGATCGTGCAGTTATTGAGCAGTGGGTTTATGAGATGAGATCTTACCCTGACCACTCGGGTCAACTCGTTAAATTTCTTGCAGCACTGGAGCCATGTCTTGGTGGCAGCACTTCTAGCTGTTCCCTCCTGGGCAATCTCCTCTCACAGCCGCCACTTTACCTCCATCTGTGGCATCCTTCCCCCCTGCGGGTCCAGGCCATCCCACCTCCTCCTCTGGACCTCCTCCACCAGGACCCCAAGTGCCGCATTCGAGGACCTGTGATCCCTCTCTCTTGGTCCCTGAGCCATGATTGCATGCAGGCTACATATACTGCTCCACGAATATTGCTTCTAATCAGTGCTTGAGTGCTAAACCTGTAGGTGTGTTTTAGCACCTGCAGGCACGGTTAAATCATGGTAATCACCAATTAGCCCCAAAATTGGGCGCTAAAACCAGACTTTCAAACAGGCGTGTCTTATTAGCACAGCACCTACTTAACTCCTGCTTTCACCCTTTCCCCAAAATAATCCCTAGAAGCTGCAACTTTAAACCAGTCTCAAAGCTGATCTGGAGCCGTCGAACTGTGGAAGCCATGCTATTGACTGGGCTTGCTGATTACCCAGCTAGTAGCACGTATCCAAAGACCCTGTGGATAAAATTGCTCCCGAACTGAGAGGAAGAAAAAATGGCGCCACCTCGCTTTCGCCCGCTTCCGCAGGTCCCGCGTAGGCCGCCATTTTGGGCAGGTCGGCAGCGCTGCCATTGCCTGTGTTTGCTATAGAAATGGAAATGAGGCAAGTCGTGATGTCAATGAATGTGCAACATTGATCTGCCATTTTGGGCGTCGCCGCTCCATTTAACACCCTCTCCTAATCATAACCAGTTGACTATGTGTTCAGCAGCAGAAAGGACTCCACACCAGCGCTCTTTAAAGGATCAGCAACAACTTGCAGCTGATTTGCTTTTCCATTTCTGCTGGCTCTGTTTAAGTTTGTGCAACTGTTTGGAGCTTTCTAGAGTTTAAAGTTGCTGAGGTGAAAGAGAGTGATGCTGCAAGTAGAGAGGACCTTCTTTCTCATTTAAAGGGTTCCGCTCACACCACTTGCTCCCAGTCATAGGGGGCTCTGCATGCAGTCCCCCATGCACTCGAGTATTACAGGGAGATGGAGTGGAGGCAGTGAGGAAAAGGACAAGCTGCTCGCAGATGGAGGAGGAGCAGGAGCAGGAGAGCTCTCAGCAGGAGGCCTTACCCACCTAGGGTGTTCCAAGAGCACTTCTACCTGTACTTAAGTCAAGAGCAGTGTATTAGGAGGCTCCGCTTCACCAAGGACATGGTCAGAGAACTCTGCTACCTCCTACAACCAAACTTGCAGCCTCAGAGCAGGGTGACAATGGCACTGCCAGTGGCCCTAAAGGTCTCTGTTGCCCTCAATTTTTTCACCACCAGATCCTTCCAGTTTGGAGCAGGAGACATAGCAAACATCTCCCAGTTTGCCATTCATCGCTGCATTCGGGAGGTCACAGAGGCTCTGTGACAAGGGCAGCAGGTGCATGGGAACACCATCACCTACAAGTTTCGCTCCAAGTTACACACCACCCTGACTTGGAAATATATCGCTATTCTTTCATCGTCACTGGGTCAAAATCCTAGAAGTCTCTCCCTAACATCACTGTGGGAGTACCTTCACCACAAGGACTGCAGCGGTTTAAGAAGGCAGCTCACCACCACCGCCTCAAGGAAAATTAGGAATGGGCAATAAATGCTGGCCTTGCCAGTGATGCCCACATCCCAGGAATGAGTAAAAAAAAACTCCAGGAGAAGGGACTTTATTGTCTTCTCTCTGAAGCAGAACGAGCACACACGTGGCTTTGCCAGGATATTGGGCTGCCCTATGGTGCAAGGTATCATCGACTGCACACACGTGGCTTTGCCAGGATATTGGGCTGCCCTATGGTGCAAGGTACCATCGACTGCACACACGTGGCTTTGCGGGCACTGCATATCAATCCTGAGATGTTCCATAACCTCAAAGGGTACCACTCACTTAATGTGCAGTTGGTGTGCAAGCACGCTCAGCGCATCATGATGGTGAGTGCCGGGATCCGGGCAGCAGTCATGATGCCTTCATCCTGTGCCAGTCCACTGTGCCAGCAATCTTCCAGCCACCAGGTCAAACCCAAGTTTTGCTGCTTGGAGACATGGGCTATCCGCTCTGCACCTAGTTGATGACTCCCCTCTACAACCCCACCACTCATGGCCAGCAATCATGTAATGAGAGCCATGCTGCCACAAGGAACCTCATCGAGCAGACCTTCGAGGTGCTAAAGCAAAGGTTCCGTTTCCTTGACCACTCTGGAGGAGCCTTCCAGTATTCGCCGGAGCGGTTGTCCCTGTTCGTGGTAGCCTGCTGCATGTTCCATAACTTGGCCATCATGCGGGTGCTGCCCTTGCCACCACAGGTTCCGGGACCACCTCAGGAGAAGGAAGAGGAGGAGGAGGAGGAAAAAGGAAGGAGGAGGAGGAGGAGGAAAAGGAAGAGGAGGAGGAGGAAGAAGGGAGGAGGCAGGCAGCTGATCCCCATTCTGGACAGGCTGTCCATGAGTGCCTCATCAGACTTCGATTCCAGTGAATTAAACCCCAGATCCCCGTTGCTCACCACTTCCCCCTCTTACCATCCCTCTCACGGAATATTGCAGCGTCAAAGCTGAAATGAGAGCCACCACAAAACAAACATTCCAAACATAATTTATAAATTTATCAATTCCAAATCAAAACAACAATGTCAGCTAATCACCTTTGTACATTCCCTTAGAGTTTGTCTTTCATGTTGCTTTTCCTGGGGAAGGCTGCTGACTTTCAGTGGTGGGGGGTAGAGACTGCAGATGGCCTTGCAGGATGGCTTCGAGCAGCTCTGGGCCTAGAAGGCCCGGCTGTATACAGCACCACCTCGGCATGGACGGCAGCAGTCTGGGCTGGCTGGATAACAGGCAGCAACAAGGGCATTAGCGGAGTGGCTTTGGTGGGAGGATGAAGGCTGTCTTCCTCAGAGAGGACAGTGGGTTCTTGCTCTACAGAGCCACTGCCACTCCCCCGGGGTGGTGCCTCAGCATTCCTAGCCATTTGTTGGGGGACCGATTGCTGGACTACTGTGAGACCCTGCGAGTCCCTTTCCACATTCGTAAACAATATTCCCTCTAATTTTTGGGGGGACTCACTGCCCCTTTAACAAGCTGCATTGCCCATTCAAAGTTCCGCGCCTGTGTGGTTTTTCCCTTAAAAGCCAGTGAGCCAGCTTTGCAGGACCTCCAGAGCATTGCGCGGCCACGCAGCTTAAAGGGAGCATTGCTCATAAACCCAGCCACAATGTCAGAAGTCTGAGCTTCCACAGCAGCACTGAGACGTTGGGTCACTTCCGCCTGTGCTGCAGTGGAAGCTGCGACATCGCCCATCACAAGTAGCATCATGGTTGGATCCACAAGGTCTCTCATGGGGTCGCCCATCATTTTCAAACTAGAAATCACGGACTCCAAGCTCTGCACAAAGCCCCGTGCAATGTTGGAGCCGGACTCCTCCATGTTCCTTGACACTGACATGAGTGTCTCTAGCAGGCTTTCCATTGCACCTAGTATTTCTGCCCATCACCCTTCTTCTGAAGGCTGCCCCATTGAGGTCATCATCTGAGTTGTGTGTGTAAGGAAATCTCTTAAACTCAATTAAATGATTCCTTGTGAGTCAGGTTCGAGCATATTGTCCAAATGCAAGTTTATTACTCAGACACCAATAGGATAATAATTATTACAGTTATACAATAGACTCATACAACCTGGTTTCCTGCAGACCCAAGGTGATCAAACTTGGCCTCCGTAGGTGTTGGACTTCCGACCATCCCGTGAGCTCTAACTACAAGAAGGCTGCTACCTGTTCTTTTGTATCCCTCTTTTGTCGTTTGTCACATGCTCAAAAACCTTCCAGCCTCCTTAAAGTACCCTCCCCCTTTAATGTGTCATATCACATGATGCCCAGAATGTATATTGAAGCGAGGTTCCTTCTCACCAAACCTCCAGACTTGACATAATAGCCATCTTGATGGTTTAACTGTTATTAATCAGTTTAATCTGACATCCTACCTTAATATTACAAAAGGAACAGGACGATCTAGACAATCCCAGATAGTTAATGTGACACTGCTTGGGTGCTTCCATTGTTCTGGCCAATACCTGATACTCGCACCTCACATGGGATGTAGCCAACATGTCTGCTAGTTGCTACTTCCATTGTTCTGACTAATCTCCAATATTAGCATATCCTAATCAGACAATGGCCTAGAGATATGATGGGACACCTGACACAGAAGCAAGTTTCTAACATTTCCCCCCTAATGAACCTTAGTTTCAAACTCTGGTTCATTTTTTTTTTGCGTTCAGCTCTCAGCCTGATCACCGTGAGTCTACAAACTTACGAACTGCGCAGTACCAACTTATTTACAAATAATTTTGCGGATTTTGCTAATTGCATATGAGCTTTCCATACTCATGGGGACTCTCCAAAAGGCCCCCATAAATAGGCAGAGCCTGCCAGACCCGCAGCTGGTCCACCAACCGGCGACACATGCCGCGTATACGTATCAAAGTAATAATGATAGTGATGGTCAACACAAATTGAACAACTAAGAAAGCATAAGAGAGCATACGAGCCCAGGCAGATTGCCCCACATTATATACCATTTCCCACCATTTGTGATTCCTTTCTCGATATCTTTATTATCCTGTTGCATACAAACCAAATGTTCTTGCAAGGTAGTTGTATGTTGAAGGATTGATTTCAAATTAAGCGATAGGGGGGAATCGGGTGGACCACCGATCTTAGGGCCTCCTGAAGGGGCAGCTCCAACTGTATTTCTGTAACGTTGTGCAAGTGAACTGGTATTAACATTTTACCTCCGAATTTGACTGGTTCAACTGGGGAGAGACAGAACATAGGGCTATTAAGCGAGCAGAGGGTTTCCCTGTGATGTAGGTGTGAGGCACTGGTTGTAACGCAGTAACTTCCCCTGCCCACGTAGGCAGTTCTCACCTGACCAGGACTCCATCGGCTTATGGCGCCTGTGCAGTTTGGAGAATGCTCGTCGAATGTGAACCCACACGCGGGTGTAGTGTGCTGGAACACATCACACCTACACACTCACTCCTTTCCAACTTGTCAGCAACACTCCAAGTCTGGGGCTAACCTTGTGCTCTTTCTAATAATCAACCATCGAGGATGGTCCCGAAATTCCTTAAAGATAGTATCGTAATGTTCAATGATGCCTATGGATTCTACCTTATACAACCGCACAGGAGGGGCTGTAGAGCTCACGATGATCGGGACTACCAATATCACTGGGACCCGGCCGACACTGCCCTGAAAGTGGGCCTGAGAGGCGAGAAAGGCCAGGCCGTGCCACCTGATGCGTTTATATTCTTCTTCCGTCTTATTGGTTCCTAGCTAAGTGGCCAAATGGTGATTCTTGACAAAGGCAGGAATATGATTAGATTCGAGGTCAGACAACTCTTTTTGTATTAAGGTAAGCACAAAGTTTCCATACAGACTACAGGTGATTGTTTTGGAGATGTTCTGCTGTGCGTACTCTTGGTTGTTTTCCCCATTAATCTCATTGACCTTATCCGAGATGGACTGCATGGCCGCTACTAACTCTTGGGTGGATAACAGCGTTTTACCTTGTTCATGGATTAGGTCCCCGCTTTGGTCATTTAATTTGGTTACAAGTCCCTTCAGTTGCCTCCACATGACTTTGTCATGTTCCCACATAGATTTGACATCTATACGATTCAGGCCGGCCACGTCGGCGGTGGCTCCTATCCCCACCCATTCGGCTAAACCTCGTTTGCATTGGGCCTTCGGCCCGTCACCCATGTCTGAGTCAGGGCTCCTCCATCTGTCATTTGGTTCCTCGCCTGCATGTCGCCTACCACTTCATTTAACATGAGGCGAAACAAATTAAGGCAGCTACTGTGGCCCAATCTGTCAGACATATGCAGAGAGGTTAAATTAAAAACAACCTGAACAATTTCAAAGCGCATATCATTTTATAACAAATGGCCTGATTCCATCACATCCAACCCATTTGTTTGTGGATTAGAGAGTAACATGGCACAAGGGGGACCTGGACTTCCGACAGCATTTTTACCTGGTTTCCCAATGGCCTCTAACCTCACGAGAGCTGCCATATGCGCTGTCATCACCCGGCTCACAACGGACGTTACCACTGTGCCTATTCCAGAACTGGGCCCAGTTTAACATTTGAATTAGTACCAGGCCATTCTTTCCATCAGATTGTCGGGATATTTTCCCTTTATAGGGCACCCCGACATCCCCTACAGGAGGGGCAAACATGCCAAATTGGTCTTGAAACCACCGCCACCGGATCGCACCGCTGTTCCATTACTGTTACAAATGCATTTTACCCGAAACTCATTCCCTTCCTCCACACGTGTGCCAATAGTTCGATTCCCATACAACAGTTCTTCCATGTAACCAGGGCTTGCCACCTCCCAGTGGCAGTTCCACCGTCGACTCAGTCATTCCTCGATTTCTCTCACCCTTTCTTCTTCTCTGGTTGGATTATATTTATACCGTTCACCTTGAGGGCCACTCCAGCAGCAACCCATAATCACTGCTGAGTGACACATTTGAAGCATTCCCAATTCGATTATCATACGCATCCACCCAACGATTCTCACCATACCTGGGAAGTGATCAAACACAGTATCTGGTTACTTATCAGTCTGTTTGCTGTTTCTTCTGGCCTCGCCTCCGGTCCTGTTTTGGCCAATGTGAGGATAACTGCGGTGAGAGAGAGGGTCCCGGGGCCATATAGTCACCAGACAGTACCCACGTGGGCTGGGTAGTGTAGGATTCTCAAAATTAACAGATTCCCCAAAACGAAGGAAAATCCTATTAAAAGTGACTTTGGACCCTTGCTAAAAACATCAGGCGTGATAAAAGGGCATGTTCGGCCTAACAAGGAGATTCAAGGTCAGAAACAGACTTGGCATTTTAAAAGGACATGCTCAGGCATGTTTGGGGAAAAGACTGAAACAAATAATGGGATCTACCTCTGCAGTAGACAGTTTGAGTATTTGAGGTAGTCAAACTGTCTGGGGGAACTGCAAACATCACTCAGCCCCTATCAAGAAAATTACATGCTAACAATAGACCCACAGAAGAACAGCCTCACAGAACCCATCCAAAAACATGCATAAACCAAATCGTTTAGCCAACCTACAAAGAATCTCAGGTCCCACAGGAAACTCAAAGCTTGAGGACAATTCACCACAATTAGATAAGTGCTCAACAGCTCAGGAAAACCATCCCAAAACTACTTCTCACATTTTAAACTACTTCAACAACTCAGGAAGCCATCTCGAAACTGCTTAAACATTTTACACAACTTAATATTAACGAGCCCGCCAAAATCTAACAATGGAGTTGAACTGATTTGGCGCGCAGATTAGCAGGCCTCGATTAGTATAATTGGAGGCCTGTTTTAACAGTTAAGGAGTACAGGAACCTCAGACAGGAAACAGCAACAGTTCCAAGTTCAAGGAGAGCCATCGCCGAGCAACATCAAGGTTGAGGAGCAAACATCTCGAAGCAGTTCTCTCTCAAAGAAGAAGTAACACACCAACGGACACCTCGTGGCACCAAGGGCCCCACGAAACAACCAACCGAATATTACCCACAGCCAACCGGGTAATACTGGGCCACCGCGACCAACGAAAAACCAACTTGGAAGAAACCGAAGATCCGCAAGTTTTTCCACTCTAGAAACTATCCTGACTTACCCCTGGGTAAGATTTTATCCAAAAGACTCTAGGCCCTATTTCTAACCAAAGGAAATTGGGTACTCACCTGATAAATCCAATACGCACCCTACCGCAACAGCGGACTCGCGAAGGCTGACCAGCTATGCAGGTGAAGTCCTCTATCGCGTCCGGGGTATGGCAGGCCCCAACCAACACATCTAGTGAACCCCGAAATTGCGAACCAGCTCAACTTTCAAGGAGTCGTTTTGGTGAGCATTATCCCTGGTCCTTTAGAGCCTAACTTAGCTGGTAAGGTGGGATTGGGAGGGGTGAGAGATTTGTCTACTATAATTTTTCCCACGTGTATGTCGAAGTGTTTCCCTATTTTATTAGAGTGTTATTATTGTGTTGTATTTTCTTTCTCAAATAAAGATCAAAGTTTTTGCACCAAAACCAGTTGTCTGCTGCACTTGTATCACAACCCCCAAATAAGTCCACGGTCTAGAACCAAGGGAGTGGGAGCGATTCGAACCGCTCATAAGTCAGAGGTGAAGCTGACCCCAAACACCACCCCTTACAGTAGTTGGACGGGGCCACAGCTCCCTGTCGGCAATGGCCATTGGTTCATCATGTGGCCAACATTCATCGGCATGATCATTTTTAAACTGTCTACTTGTCCCTTAGATACCGGACCTTTATACAGTTTCAGCTGGTTAACATGGACCCACCGGTCTGCATTTTTCTGCTTGGACCCTTGACAGTGTATTTTATATACTTGTGGACATAATTTATCAATGATCGGGTAAGGACCCTCGAACTTTGGGTTCCATTTCCCATCTTGATGATTGACCCGTGTCATCACCTGGTCTCCCACCTTATAACCTTCAGAATCGACTGACGAACACCCAGGGGAACCTATTCTGGCCATACCCAAGTTAAGGGCTGTGGACCGCTACACCTGCTCCAAATGGTTTTGGAGCAATTGCATTCTTTGATTCATGTGGACTCCCTCCACCTGGGGGCCGTACAGATAACCAGCCACCCACATTTCTGGCAGCCGCATTCTCCTCCCAGCTAAACCCCGTACTCTTTGAGGGGATTGCCCTACTAGCCGTTAGAAGGAGGGGTAGCAGGCTGTCCCATTCCTTCTCATAATCAGTGAGGGCTTTCACTAACTGATTTTTAAGGGTTCGGTTAATTCATTCCACTATTCCTGCTGCTTAGGAGTTATACGGGATCTGAAAGCATGACTTTATCCCCAACAATTTAAGAGTTTCTTTCATCACCTGATCTGTGAAATGGGAACCTTGATCAGATTTCATATTTTCTTGGGCTCAAAGCCACTTCCCTGCCGGCTCCCCATAACCCTTCATGGCTTTCTGGGGCAGAGAATTCCACAAATTTACGACTCGCTGAAAGAAGAAATTCCTCCTCATCTCAGTTCTAAAAGGGCGACCCTTTATTCTGAAACTATGCCCCCGAGTTCTGAAGTTCCCCACGAGGGGAAACATCCTCTCTGCATCTACCTTGTCGAGCCCCCTCAGTATCTTATATGTTTCAATAAGATCACCTCTCATTCTTCTAAATTCCAATGAGTATAGGCCCAACCTGCTCAACCTTTCTTCATAAGTCAACCCCCTCATCTCTAGAATTAACCTAGTGAATCGTCTCTGAACTGCCTCCAATGCAAGTATATCCTTCCTTAAATAAGGAGACCAAAACTGTACGCAGTACTCAAGGTGTGGTCTCACCAATACCCTGTACAGTTGTAGCAGGGCTTCCCTGCTTTTATACTCCAACCCCCTTGCAATAAAGGCCAACATTCCATTTGCCTTTTTGATTACTTGCTGTACCTGCATGCTATCTTTTTGTGTTTCATGCACAAGGACCCCCAGGTCCCTCTTACGTTAGGCCACCACATATTTTGGGATAATCTCTGTGTTAGACCCTCTCCCTTCTGAAGTCCACTGGACACGTGTCCATTGGACAATTTCGGCCTGTAGAGGGTCTGGGATTACCACCCGATTTTGGAACTGTATTAATTGATCAGGTTCCCATGTGAGGTCCTCACTGTTTTTGGGACACCCTGGGGGCCATGCCATGGTGCCCTTCATGGCTTGCCTGATTGCTGTAATCCAAGGGTCCTGGCTCTGCATTTCCACCAACATCGGGCTATTCCGATGGGTAGGCTGCAGCGGAGTAACGGGAGCCTTAGCCACGGCCGGGGCTGCCCATTCCTCCCCACTCTCCCGGAAGCCTCTGGCCAATTCATCAGTCCCAGGGGGTATTTTTAGAATGTGTTTTAACCCTCACTATGGCCACGGGATGTTGCCGCTCCCTCGGTTGGCTAAGGACATATTGCAATAATCCAGCCGTGGGGAGTGGTTTGCCATCTGCGGAGGCAAAGCCTCTCTTTTCCCAGATGGGTAGATAATCAGTTAGGGATAGGCAGTTAAAGTGACTATTAAAGAAGATAGTTAAAGGCTTTTCCCCATCTGGTATTTGAAGGACGTAGGCTACAGTGGCCAGTTCAGCTTGCTGTGCCGATTGCCCTCCCAAAATGTAACTGATTTTCCTATGCCCTCTATGGGTGCATAAACTCCAAATCCAGACACAGGTCCCTCTGGTGTAAGGCTGCTAGACCTGTCCACAAAGACATGCAGTGAGTCAGGAATAGGGTGGGTGCCAAACAGCCCTTCACCCGGTTCTGGTATCACCAAAGTGCACTCGTGCGGTTTTCCTGATATCAGAGCACCAGCTGCTAAATACAAGAAGGAGGTGGCCTCACATTTGACTATCAGGTTACGTTCTTGCAGACCTAACTGTAAAGTCTGTGGGTTATATGGTGAATTAATACACAGACTGCAAGAGTAACTTTAACAGGACTTTACTATTCGAAGGTCAGGGCAAATCTACCCAATAAATCCTTACACAGCACTTATATACCGGTGTGGTCACCACCGGTATTACAGTATACAGTAGCCAAGATAAAGTAGTGCAACCCTTAAAATAGTTCTCTTAAAGGTGGAACGTTACATACACTACAATCCTCCCTTTTTAGGTTAACAATATATACATATTCCCATTAATATAACATCTTAACATATATACAACTTTATGTGAAACAGTTCACAGATTCAGTCTCTCTGGAGGCTTCCGGACTCTGTCCGGATAACGCCTCGGTGGTGTAGTCGTTTTCGGTGGTGTAGTAGGCTCTTCTGGCAAGGTCGATTCGGCTTGAAGGACCGTTTCAGGTTCATCAGATTCCAGTATTACCGGATCGGAGGTAGATGCTCTGGGTATCTCTGTTTCAACATTAGACGTATAGAGTTGTGGAGTAGGTTGGGCCTTTGTGGATGATTCTATGATCTGGTCAACATGGCGCCTTATTATGCTTTCACCAATGTCCACGGTATACATCAACGGTCCTAGCCTTTTTCCAATAGTTCCCGGCTGCCATTTCTCGGTACGGTAGTCCCGGGCCAAAACTTGTTGACCTATCTGAAAGGATCTAGTTGGCCTTTCATTCATGCCTTGAAATTGCTGGTTCTCTACGTCCCTTCTGACGTTTGGCTTAATCAAATCCAGCCGGCATCTTATTCTTCTATTGAAAAACATCATGGCGGGAGTTTGGTTTGTGACCGCATGTGTTGCATTCCTGTACGCCAACAAGAAGTTATCTACCTTATGTTGTAGATTTATGTCTTCATTACCCATGGCCTTTATGGCCTTCTTGAAGGTCTGGACAACCCTTTCAGCTAATCCATTGGTGGCGGGATGGTATGGGGCGGACGTATAGTGCTTGACCCCATTGCTTTTTAAGAACTTCCTGAATTCTTCGGACACAAATTGCGGTCCATTATCAGAACAGATCTGTTCCGGCAGCCCATTCCTGGCAAATATGGTCCTTAATACTGTGATGGTTTTTTCCGTGGTGGTGGAGGACATTTTTATTACCTCCGGCCACTTGGAGTGTGCATCCACCGCGATTAAAAACATTGAGTCCATAAATGGACCAGCAAAGTCGATATGTACCCTTTGCCATGGAGATGAGGGCCACTCCCATGGATGCAGAGGAGCTTGTGGTGGCGCGTTTTGGACCTTCTGGCATCCTAGACAGCTCTTGGTTATTTCTTCGATGTCTCCATCAATACCTGGCCACCACACAAACGCTCTGGCTAGGTTCTTCATTTTCACTCCACCCAGATGCCCCTCGTGAAGCTCCTTTAGTACTTTCTGCTGGAGTTTGGGTGGAATCACCACTCTAGATCCACACATCAAGGTTCGTCGGCACACTGACAGCTGTTCTCTTCTGTGCGAAAATGCTGGCAGCATTGGTTCGCCATGTACTGGCCATCCCTCCACCGTTAAATCGTAGACTCGTGAGAGAGTCGGGTCATTTCTTGTTTCCTTTTCGATCATGGAATTTGTCACTGGTAGACATTCCATTATGGTTGAGTGGAACATCTCCACTGGGTCCACTGTAGTCGCCTCTTCTTCCACTGGCAACGGTAGGCGCGATAACCCATCAGCATTTCCATGCTGTTTGGACCTTTTGTATTCGATGTCATATTGGTGTGCCCCTAGTAGAACGGACCACCTCTGTAGCCTTTGTGCTGTCATAGTGGAAACGGCCTTGTTAGGGTTGAATATGGACACCAACGGCTGGTGGTCTGTCAGCAATGTAAACGTCTTGCCCTGCAGGTAATGATTGAATTTCTTTACTCCCCACACAAGGCTGAGAGCCTCCCTATCTATCTGAGCATAATTTCGCTCAGCGGAGGTCAATGATCGGGACGCAAATGCGACTGGCCTTTCCGAGCCATTTGGTAACTTGTGTGAGAGTACAGCTCCAATACCATAAGGGGAAGCATCACAAGCTAGACGAAGAGGTAGCGTTGGGTTGAAGTGAGCCAACACTTCCTCAGAGGTAATCAATGCCTTGCTTCTGCGAAAGGCCTTCTTACAGTCCTCGCTCCACTTCCATGGTACTTCTTTCCGCAACAGAGCATTCAGCGGATGCAGCACCGTGGATAGATTTGGCAGAAACTTATGGTAATAATTAATCAACCCCAGAAACGACCTCAACTGTGATACATTTTCCGGAGCGGGGGCCTTCACGACCGCTTCGATCTTGTCAGGTGACTTGTGCAGCCCCTCTTGGTCAATGACATGACCGCAGTACGAGATCCGTTTCTGGAAGAACTCACATTTCTGGCGATTAACTCGAAGGCCATATTCCTTCAACCTGGTGAGCACCAGTTTCAAATTTGTGAGGTGTTCCTCCTCGTCTTCTCCCGTAATCAGGATATCGTCCAAGTAACACTGAGTGCTTGGAATATCCTGTAAGACCTGCTCCATGGCCCTCTGCCAAATTGCTGGAGCCGAAGCTACTCCAAAAACCAGTCTATTATATCGATACAAGCCTCTGTGCGTGTTGATTGTGAGATACTGGCGTGACTCTTCCTCGACCTCCATCTGTAAATATGCTTGTGCCAGGTCTATCTTGGTGAAGTGTTTCCCGCCAGACAATGAAGCAAAGATATCCTCAATCCGCGGAAGCGGGTATTGTACCGTGTGAAGCACCGGATTAACTGTGATCTTGAAGTCTCCGCAGATGCGGACCTTCCCCGGTCCCCCTGGCTTGCTACTTGATGAAGACTTCATGACGGGAACAATGGGCGTGGCCCACTCACTCCAGTCCACCTTCGACAGTACCCCTGCACGTTCAAGCTCTTCCAGTTCTGCTTCCACAGCAGGTCGTATCGCGTAAGGTACCGATCTGGCTTTGAAAAATTTTGGGCTTGCATGTTCTGCAATCTTGATTTTTGCCTTAATTCCTCTCAGTGTTCCCAGTCCCTGCTGGAATACCTCTTTAGCCTCGTCCAATATTCTGGACAATCGTTCAGGTTTGACATCTTTCTTTCCGAAATCTACCGTCATTGTGTTTAGTGAGTGCCAGTCTATCTTTATTTTCCTGATCCACTCCCGTCCCAGAAGTGGTGGACCTCCCTCGGGTAGTACATATAAGTCCATTTCTTGGTGATCTTTGCCCTTGTGTCTCACCTTGACTTTTATCTTTCCGATGGGGTATACTTTATGCCCCGTGTATGTCTGCAATACTATCTCCGTATCCCGTAGGGGAATATGTTTGAATAACTTTTTGTAATCTTGTTTATTCATGACTGTCAACGCCGATCCAGTGTCCACTTCCATCTTCACTTGGACTTTTGCAATCTGCAGTGTGACCCAGATAGTTTGTCGGTCAGCTTCTTTACTCACATTGTGAATCCTCAGACTACCCAGTTCCTTGCTGTTGGGGTCTGAATCCGAATTCAGTTCATCTGGACTCTTCACAGTCACCTTATGTACCTTTCTGTACTTCTTCTGCGGTGACTTATTGTTGCTGGTCTTCTTTCCTGACCGGCATACTTTAGCTATGTGACCAAGTTTGCCACATTTTCTACATTCCTGGTTTTTAAACCAGCATTGGTTCTGGTCGTGTGTTGTCTTCCCACAACGGTAACATTTCGTTGTACCCGAAGTCATTTGATCCACACTGAGTACCGCTGTCTTCAGCTGCATTTCCGCCGTGCCTCTCGCTGCGGCTTCGTGCGATGCTGCAATAAGGACAGCCTTATCAAGTGTAAGATCGTTCTCTTCGAGCAGTCGCTTTTGTGTTCCTTCCTTCGACATCCCGCACACGAACTTGTCTCTCAGTGCCTCTGTCAGATTTACCCCAAACTGACAGTCTTTTGCTAGCCTACGCAGTTCAACCAGGTACTCCGCGTTGCTTTCCTCCTTTAGTTGCGTTCTCCCGTAAAATTTAGTTCGTTCCGCTAACATCAGCGGTGTGGGGTTCACATGATCCTTCAGGACAGCAACAATATTAGCGAAAGACTGATCCGTCGGTTTAGCTGGTGATAGAAGATGCTTCAATAACCCGTATGTCTTCGCACCCATTGAGTTTAGTAAGGTTAGAGCTTTATCATAATTTGCTATCTTATTGACCTTACAATATATCTCGATGCGTTCTACATACGTGGTCCAATCTTCCACATCAGAATCGAATTCGTTGATGTTGCCACGCTTAGGCATCTTCACAATCTTCCTGAGAAACAACAACGAAATTTTTCTTTAACTTTTTTTTTCCAAAAATGGCGGTTTCCCACGCTTGTCTTCTTCCCCTGCCCACTTTCAAAATGGCGGTTTCCCGCTCCTGTCTTCTTCTCCGCCTACTGGCGGGAGGGGTAAGCTTTTCCCTCGGGCGACGACCGCTGGCTTTCTGGGTTCGCAGCCTGCGCGCCGGCTTCAGTGCGTTCTTTGTTCCCTTTTCTCGGCAGGGCAACCGTCGCTGGGGACAACCCGTTGACGGCGAACAGTTCCAGCCGCTGGCTGAATCTCCTCGGTCTCCCTCGCTCGGCTCTGTCTCTCCCGCTCGCTCGGGCTCTGTCTCTCCCTCAGCGGCTTCCAATCGCGCCTCCCAGCCCTCTCGCAGTCCGGTCCTTTCCTCCCCCGGCTGCGGCTGAGTTCTCCGCGGTTTCTTATTTTTATTTCTTCCCGCGCCTTACGATCCCGGTCGCAGCGCCTCGCGGCCTCGGTAGCTGCTCGGCCTTTCGCCGGTCGCAGTCGAGCTGTCTCACGATGCTGTTGCGTCTCCCAGCCCGCTTGTAGCCCGGTCTCTCACACCGGCTGCGTTCCCGCTGGTAGCCCGGTCTCTCACACCGGCTGCGTTCCCGCTTGCACCGCGGCTTCCGTGCCCCACGCTGCCCCAGTCTCAGCGCCTCTGGGCCCGACTTCTGTCCGGCTCCTTTCCCCCCCGACCATGGTCGAGTTCACCGCCCTTCCTCCGTTCTTTTTTTTTAATTTTCCCCCTACTCACAGTCAACGTGGCCGACTTGCTTCTCGTGGCTGATCGGCTCACTCACCACCGTGGCAGAAGGGATGATCACTGCCTGTTGCTGATGGAAGGCTTCGTGTCTGAATTCTTCCTTCTTCCTTGCTCTGCAGACTCGAGTCTTCTCTCAGCAGAATGACGAGGGCGGGTGCCTCCTCTCGACGCTCGTTAACTGCTTCGGGTGTATCGCTGCCGCAGGGTAAGATCGAACTCGTCGCCACTGTAAAGTCTGTGGGTTATATGGTGAATTAATACACAGACTACAAGAGTAACTTTAACAGGACTTTACTATTCGAAGGTCAGGGCGAATCTGCCCAATAAATCCTTACACAGCACTTATATACCGGTGTGGTCACCACCGGTATTACAGTATACAGTAGCCAAGATAAAGTAGTGCAACCCTTAAAATAGTTCTCTTAAAGGTGGAACGTTACATACACTACACTAACGGCCATCACACAATCCTGTTACTGGATACTGTTCCATCCCGCAACAACCCGGACAGTAACAAATCAGTGGGAGTATGAGCAGTGAGGAAGACCACCTCCTCCAAACCAGTAATGTATGCGAACTTGTTAGTGGCCCAGCACACAGCCAGTAGGTGCCGCTCACATATTATGCATCTGTTCCACAGGCGATAGGCCGTGGGATGCGTATGCCACAGGAACCAGCGTCCCATGTCTTTCCTGCAAAAGGACCGCTGACAGCTACCTCCATGGAGTAGGATTTCCCTGCTTCTGGAGTTTTTAATGCTGGCGCATCTGTGACGGCCTGTTTAACCTATACCACTGCTTGTTCCTGCAAGGGTCCCCACTCCCAGGGAGTGCCTTTCCTAAGTAATGTATACAAGGGGGCCGTTCGGGCCACAAAGTCCTCAATAAACATTCTATGTTATCATACCAACCCGAGGAATCGTTGCAACGATGGGACATCAAGAGGTATCAGGATACCCTTTACAGCGTCTAGTGTATTCTCAGCAATTTTCCTAGACCCGTGTGATAGTGTAATGCCCAGATAGGTTACATTGGGTTGTGCTATCTGTGCATTTTTGGGGTTTAATTTCAGTCCACTCTGGGTGATCAATGTCAACAATTCTTGGAGCAGTTCCACATGGCCTCTCGCCGCAAAAAGTGCACCAATTGGTCTTGTAACATTTGGTGAAAGATGGATGGGGAATTGTGGAAGCCATGTGGTAGGCATGTCCACGTGTTCCATTTCCTGCTTTTTTTCCAGTTCTGACGAAAGGTCAATTACCTGAAACATTAACTCTGTTTCTCTCTTCACAGGTGCTGCCTGACCTGCTGAGTTTCTCCAGCATTTTCTGTTTTTATTTCAGATTTCCAGCATTTGCAGTACTTAATTTTTGTCCACGTATACTGTTGGCACTGCAGGGTAAATGCAAATTTATATTGACACGGTTCAGTGAGGGGGGCGGACCAAAAGCCATTTGAGACATCCAGTACCGTGAAGACCTTTGATGTGGCTGAGGTACGCATTTGACCCTCCGGGGAAGAGGTGACTGTTGGCGCCACAGTTGGGGAATGACGATTGACTTCTCTGTAATCAATTGTTAACTGCCAGGCCCCATCGGGTTTCCGGACCGGCCAGACAGGGGGAATTACAGGTACTGGCCTTGCGCAACACCCCCTGTGTTACCAAGGACTCGATGACCTGTGCCACAGGTCCCTCTGCTTCCTTCAGGAACCGGTACTGTCTAGCGGGCCAGATGGGATCTGGGCCTTGTATATTAACTTCCCGGTCCATCCTCCCACACTCATTTTTATGTCTGGCCCAACATGTAGTGTTATGTCCTCATGAGACTTTTAGTATTGTGTTTTGTCTCCCCCTAGTGGTTTTACTACTTACCTCCTTATTGTTGATTTATATCATGTGACATGATGTGAAAGTGAAAGTAAAACACAACCACGAGGGAGCTTAGAATTCATGGCTGGCGATGTACACAGTATCTAACGCCATCCTTCCCAGTTTCCCCCTTTGACTGGCATTGTCTGTAAGTAGCCTTTTATCAGATGTCTTTATGTTTGACCTATGTCACCATTTCTTGATATTTGTGGCCAGATGAGTTAAAATATTGCACTTTGTGGAGTTTCCATGTGGCTGGCTATTAGTCTTTCTCCTGGCATTCATGTGTTAGACCTTTGATTGTTGTATCAGATTTACCTCAAATTGTAATAGAACCGTCGAGTTATAGTGGTAACGTTTTGTTCTACTATCCTAGGTTTATTTTGTGTATTCAGATCGTGATTGTAATATCAATCGGCCTTATTTGATGTTGTAATTTCTTGCTCTCTTGTAGTTTCACCCTGTGTCATTAAACTGGATGAAAAGTAACAACGCCTCCTGTTTGGTGATGAGGGTTTAGCTGTCTGTCGAATCATAGTCGTGAGGAGGACAGAACAGTGAAAAGACACCTTTCTAATGGGCGAATCTACTAAAGGTACAGATATTCAACACCAACATGATTCAATGCATCTCCGAAGCCACACATTCCAGACACCAGTCACAAGAGCTGAAATGGAGGAACAGTCACCATCGAAACAAGCAGAGGAGACCAGATCTCACTGTTCTGGCTCCTCCAGGCATTCAAGTAGGTCTGTTACTGGTGCAGCAGCAGCAATGGCCAGAGCCAAGGCCGAAGCAGCCAAAGCAAAGATATCCTTTGCTCAAAGGGAAATGGACATAAAAATGGAAAAGGCACGTATTGAAGCAACATTAGCCGTATTGGATATGGAAAAAGAGGCAGCAGCAGCTCTAGCGGAGGCAGAAGTCCTTGAAGCAGCTGTTGAAGGTGAAGCAACAGGCAGCAACCTTAACCTTCATCTCCCTCACCAAGATCCAATGCAACGCACCACAGAATACATACAAAGCCACTCCAGTCACAAACTGTTAACTCTTCAATGCCCGACATAGAGCCTGTTCCAGAGTTAATACACGAACAGGAGGAGCCTGGCCATGCATCTCAGTGCCGTTGTGAGCTCAACAAAAACACTGTGGAAGAGGATGAACACAAGTTCCAACCAGAAGACCAAAGGCTAACCCATCATTATCGTTCACAATATCTGCAGACCTATCGCAGTCCAGCTGCTTTACCTCACTACGAACAGACCCAAGGCATGTCAGATTTTGTGAGGTTCTTCGCACGTCATGAACTCGTCACCACCGGGTTGCTACAGTTCAACGACCAACCTGAAGACTACAGGGCATACAGGTCTACTTTTCGGAACACCATAAGAGGGTTAGACCTGTCAGCAAGCGAAGAAATTGACCTACTCGCTAAATGGCTGGGTAAGGAATCCTCTGAGCAGGCCAAGAGAATTTGAGCTGTGCACATTAACCTCCCGGAAAGGGGGTTGAAGAGGATATGGGATCGTCTGGACGAGAGCTATGGCTCCCCGGAGGTGGTTGAGAATGCACTGTTTAAGAAGCTGGAGAACTTTCCCAAGATCCTCAATCGAGACCGCCTGAAGCTCAGAGAGTTAGGTGATGTCCTAATGGAAATTGACTCAGCCAAAACTGAGGGATGTCTGCCAGGTCTTCTGTACCTTGACACGGCACGTGGGATAAACCCCATTGTTGAAAAGTTACCATTCAGCTTGCAAGAAAGATGGATAACTCAGGGATCAAAGTATAAGGAAGATCACAACGTTCCCTTCCCACCTTTCTCCTTTTTTGCCAAGTTTATCTGCCAGCAAGCTAAAATAAGAAACGACCCAAGCTTCTTCTTCTCCACTCAAAGCCCTGGGCCACCGAAGACAGCACAGTCTGCTACAAGCTACAACCAGAGAACTCCAGTGTCAGTTCATAAAACTGAAATGTCACTGTTCACCACCTCCTCCAGCGACGACGCAGGTGGGAAAACGGACGACCCCGTCAAGCAATGCCCCATTCACAACAAGCCGCACCCGCTCAGGAGGTGTCGGAGCTTCAGAGAACGGACTTTGGAGAATCGCAAATCGTTCTTAAAGGAACGCGGCATCTGTTATAAATGCTGTTCCTCTTCAACCCACCTGACACGGGACTGTATCACGGCCGTCAAATGTGCAGAATGCAATAGCGAAGGCCACAACACAGCACTCCACCCAGGTCCAGCCCCCTGGGTCTCAACGGCCTCTACCGCCGCAGCAGAGAACGGCGGGGAGGAAGAGGAAGACATTCTGACACCTGAAGTAGCCTCACATTGCACCAAGGTCTGCGGAGCACACATCAGCGGCAAATCCTGTTCCAAAATCTGTCTTGTGACGGTCTACCCTGAAGGACAGCAAGAGAAAGCCATAAAGACATACGCCATGCTGGATGATCAGAGTAACAGATCACTCGCCAAGTCTCAGTTCTTTGACCACTTTAACATAGAAGGAGCAGCTCCCCATATTCACTGAAAACTTGTGCCGGCCTAGTGGAGACATCAGGAAGGAGGGCCAGTGGTTTCGTAGTGGAGACCCTTGATGGAAAGACGAGCCTGCCTCTGCCCACACCAATAGAGTGTAACCAGGTGCCTGATAACAGGTCAGAGGTCCCTACACCTGAAGCAACGCTTCATCATGCTCATCTCAAACCAGTGGCTTACCAGATTCCACCGTTGAACCCTCAAGCTCCCATCCTGCTTCTACTAGGCAGAGACATATTGAGAATCCACAAGGTACGTGAACAGGTAAATGGTCCACACGACTCACCTTATGTTCAGAGACTTGACCTAGGGTGGGTCATCATCGGTGATGTTTGTCTGGGAAATGCCCACAGACCTGCCAAAGTGAACACATTCCATACAAATGTGCTGGAGAATGGTCGCCCCTCACTCTTTGATCCGTGCCCCAACAGCTTTCAAGTGAAAGAAAGATACGGCATACAGGTTCCAAGCTCTCTCTCTGATGATCCTACTGAGCAACCAGAACACAGAAAGCAAGAGGATCATCTTGGCCAGGCAGTCTTCAAAGGGACGAGTGACGATGACAAGTTAGCTCCTTCCATTGAGGACAAACTCCTTATAAAGAACATGGATGAAGAGGTCTTCATGGACAGTAGCAATAGTTGGGTCGCTCCTCTACCGTTCAGAACTCCAAGACGATGGCTTCCTAACAACCGAGGACAGGCACTCAATCGACTCATCTCTCTCCGCCGCACGCTGGAAAGAAAGCCAGATACAAAGGACCACTTCATTTCATTCATGCAGAAAGCCTTTGCCTCAGAAGACCACACCAATGATCTAAAGGACCTGGACCTTGGAGTTGACTTACCTCCTCTACAGCGCAGCCTTGGGCTCAGTTGGGACCTGAATACGGATACCTTTACCTTCCAAGTTGAAGACAGCGAAAAGCCCTTCACTCGTTGTGGTGTCCTTTCTACAGTGAATGGCCTGTTCGACCCCCTTGGGTTTGTGGCACCAGTCATCATCCGAGGAAAAGCTCTGCTTAGAGACCTCACGGCAGACACAAACGATTGGGATTCACCACTACCTCGAGAAAAGGAGGGATCTTGGCACACTTGGAGAAACTCTCTCCAAGACCTCAGAAAGCTTCAAATTCCAAGACCCTATACTCTCATCTCTCCCTCTGAAGCTCAACACAAAGAAATATGTGTCTTTTCTGATGCTTCAAACAATGCCATAGCTGCAGTTGCCTACCTCAAGGTCACAAACCCCAATGGAGATTGTGAAGCAGGCTTCATCCTCGGCAAGGCAAGGTTAACACCACATCCCGAACACAGCATTCCACGACTGGAGCTCTGTGCTGCCGTTCTGGCTGTAGAGATGGCAGAACTGACCACCTCCGAGATTGATCTCAAGCCTGATTCTATCCCGTTCTACACAGACAGTAAGGTGGTGCTGGGCTACATATGCAACCAGACTAGAAGGTTTTATGTGTACGTCAATAACAGAGTCCAACGCAGCAGAAGGTCAACACAACCTGAACAATGGCAGTACGTGCCTACTCACCTGAATCCAGCCGATCACGCCACCAGATCTGTCACTGCATCTCGCTTAAGGGATACCACATGGCTTATAGGACCTGAATTCCTGTGTCGTCCCCAGCAGAAAGTCACAGAAGTGTCATTCTTCTCCATACGTGGACCGGCCAAGCAGCTTCGATCTGACTGTGGTACCAACTTCATCGGAGCCTGCAAGGAGCTCGACATTCCTTCTTCTAACGATGACAACACAGTTAAGAGATACCTCGCAGACCAAGGTTGCACCTGGATCTTCAATCCGCCACATTCCTCACATATGGGAGGTTCATGGGAACGAATGATCGGCATCACACGCCGCATATCGGATGCAATGCTTCTGGAACATGGATTTTCCAGACTCACTCATGAAGCCTTCACCACATTCATGGCTGAAGTGGTAGCCATCATCGATGCAAGACCACTCGTCCTTCCTTCATCAGATGCAGAGTTTCCATTCATCCTGACGCCTGCCACCCTCCTCACTCAGAAAGGAGAAGCCATTCCTACACCTCCAGGAGAGTTCGGCAGCAAGGACCTCTACAGACATCAGTGGAAGCAGGTACAGAGTCTGGCCAACACCTTCTGGAGCTGTTGGCGACGCGAGTACCTGTCAACTCTCCAAGCACGTAGCAAATGGCAGTCATCAAAGACCAACGTGCAGACGAGGAACATAGTTTCAATGAAGGACAGTCAGAACAAAAGAAGTGAATGGCTGATGGGGATCATCTCAAAGGTTTTCCCCAGCAAAGATGGTAGAGTTCGGAAGGTAGAGGTCAAGATCCCAATCAGTGATGGGACAAAGCTCTTCTACAGGCCAATCGCAGAGATCGTGCTTCTTCTCTCCAAGGAAGACCAGACGGTTGCTCCCTGATAAGTTATATTTTCTTTATTATGTGGCATCTTAGAGATACCAGACGGGGAGTGTTATGTCCTCATGAGACTTTTAGTATTGTGTTTTGTCTCCCCCTAGTGGTTTTACTACTTACCTCCTTATTGTTGATTTATGTCATGTGACATGATGAGAAAGTGAAAGTAAAACACAACCACGAGGGAGCTTAGAATTCATGGCTGGCGATGTACACAGTATCTAACGCCATCCTTCCCAGTTTCCCCCTTTGACTGGCATTGTCTGTAAGTAGCCTTTTATCAGATGTCTTTATGTTTGATCTATGTCACCATTTCTTGATATTTGTGGCCAGATGAGTTAAAATATTGCACTTTGTGGAGTTTCCATGTGGCTGGCTATTAGTCGTTCTCCTGGCTTTGATTGTTGTATCAGATTTACCTCAAATTGTAATAGAACCATCGAGTTATAGTGGTAACGTTTCATTCTACTATCCTAGGTTTATTTTGTGTATTCAGATCATGATTGTAATATCAATCGGCCTTATTTGATGTTGTAATTTCTTGCTCTCTTGTAGTTTCACCCTGTGTCATTAAACTGGATGAAAAGTAACAACGCCTCCTGTTTGGTGATGAGGGTTTAGCTGTCTGTTGAATCATAGTCGTGAGGAGGACAGAACATGTAGCCTGTTGATCACCCCCTCAACCTCGAGCAAATTGTGCCTGAGAAGTTGGTTGAGACGGTATTCAACCCACACCCCCACGGACCAAATTTTTCCTTTGGGTCGGACTACTGCATTCCCTCCCGTGTCCATATTCCCTCGCCACAGACATTGATTAATCATGTCTAACACAATACAGGTAGACTATCCTTTATCCGATAACCTCGGGACCAGCCGTGTTTCGGTTTTCGGAAAATTTCGGATTTCGGAAGGTATTTTATAAGACTGGGAAATTTGTCGGGGGTGGGTCGGCGGGGGTCAGGGTCGGCGGGGGTCCGCGGGGGGGTCGGTGGGGTGTCGGGGGTGGGGGTCGTCGGGGTCGGCGGTGGGGGTTGGCGGGGGGTTCGGCGGGGGTCGGGGTCGGCAGGGGGATCGGCGGGGGTCGGCGGGGGGTTCGGCGGGGGGTTGGCGGGGGGGTCGGCGGGGGGTTCTGTGGGGGGGTCCACGGGGGTCCGCGGCGGGGTCGGCGGGGGGGTCGGCGGGAGTCGGTGTCCGCGGGGGTCCGCGGGGGGGTAGGCGGGGGGGTCGGCGGGGGTCGGGGTCGGCGGGGGGGTCGGCGGGGGTCGGCGGGGGGGTCGGCGGGGGTCGGGGTCGGGGTCGGCGGGGGGGTCGGCGGGGGGTTCCGCGGGGGGGTCCACGGGGGTCCGCGGGGGGGTCGGCGGGTGGGTCGGCGGGAGTCGGGGTCGGCGGGGGTCCGCGGGGGGGTAGGCGGGGGGGTCGGCGGGGGGGTCGGCGGGGGTCCGCGGGGGGGTAGGTGGGGGGGTTGGCGGGGGTCGGGGTCGGGGTCGGCGGGGGGGTCGGCGGGGGTCCGCGGGCGGGTCGTCGGCGGGGGTCGGGGTCGTGCGCCACTCTGGTCATGTCGTGCGCACGACTTACGCTGAACGAAAAAACCTTCGGTTTTTAGAGGGTTCCGGTTTTCGGAAGTTTGGATAAAAGGTAGTCTACCTGTATCATGTTTCCGTAGCCAATCTACCCCTAATATGCCATCTGATTCCTCGCTGTGTCCCTTTGTCCAAACAACTGGGTGCCCACGGTCAGGCTAGTTTCACTAACTGACCGTGGTCCATTCCTCCCCCAAAGCCTCCTAATTCTATCACTCCTTTATAGGCCAATGTCTAGGGAATTTCTCTCCACACACACGTGTGGGTCGCCCCGGTATCGACCAACAACATTCGGGAGAGACCCCCACTGTTGCGGTTACATGAAGCCTGCCGTATGGGGTCTGAATGCCACACACTCACAGATGCCTGTACCAGCGAGGCCACCAACCATCGTAGTGGACTTGGAGCATTACTCGGCCCGGGCCTTGTGGCATACACCCGCCCCACCTGCCCGTTTTCCCTCATATATCATTTAAATTCCTCAATCTCTTTCCGCAAACAGTCCACCTCATCGTTCCCTCTTCCTGTCAGGCCCTTCCCATGAGGCCAGCTAGATCCCCCATTTAGACATTGCTGGGGAAAATGGCCCCTTTGCCCACAGTTCCAACACCCTGGAGCTGACTGAGTCTGGGTTTTAGGGGAGTGCTGGATGGGGGGCCCATACTGTGGGCACCCCTCGTTCCTCCATGGGGGCGCCGTGGGATGTACACCCAGGAGCTAGATCACATGGATCTTTGCCTTTTGGGATTTTACTTGTTCCCACTTCCAGTCCATCCACCCCCTTACCCACTCCTCATTGTGGTTTTCATTGGAGGGATCGTAAATATCGTTAATTGCATTATGCTTTTCATGCACGGCCCAAATCAGATATTGAATCCACTGCCTTACTTCGAACCGATTGTCACTATCACGATCGCGCCTGGGAAAGGCTGCCTGATGGTGATTCCATAATCGGTCTGCAAACACATTCGGAGGCTCACTGGCCTCCTGCTTGCATTCCAGCAGGCCTTTTAGGACATTGCGATTGGACGCCGACCCATGACCAGTGGCTTTCCACACTGCTTCTTTCACCCCTCTCCAGGTCCCAGTGCCTTTCTTAAATGAGAGAGGAAGAGTCTTATACACATCTGGATGACACACATGGAGCAGCAATTTCACACTTTCCCCCTCATCACAATTTTGTAGGTCAGCTACTTGTTGTATTGTGGTTATACTGGGACTCGGGTCCTCTCTAGGCTTAATCTGTGGGCTATGGTACTGTGGTGGTTCCCACATCCTCCCCTCTTGTGTCTTTCTTTGTTACCTTAAGGGGCATCATCACCCCTTTTCCCTCTACACTCATGCCTGCACCACCCTCATCCAGGTCGCCCTGTTCCTCCCTTCTACGTTCATATTCCCAGCAGCCCATGTGAAATCATCACACTCTATTTCTCCCGCTGAACCTAGCTGTTCCCCAACCCGTCGCCCCGATACAGCGAGCATAAGGCCCCGTTGTTGCTCCAACTTATCCTTCAACTCCCAAATCTATTTTTGACACACATAATGATTGTCTCCCTTTCCAGCAATTTTCTGGTCCTCCACTCGTTGCTTAAGAACACCCCTTAGGCCGGCACTCAGTTCATCGGTTTTCCTTTGGTATTGTTCTACCAGCCCTTTCTTTTCTCCCAGCTTTGGCTCTCACTGCATCAATTTCCTGATCTTATCACCAATCTCAATCTGTAAATAAGAAAGTGATCCGGACAGAGACTCACAATGCTGCTTTTTGTCCTCCAACTGCTTCCCAACCTCACTCTGGTTCATCTCCACCACTCCCTTTTGTCCTTCTAATTCTTCTTTTAATTTGGTAGTTTTCTGCATTTGCCACAGAATAATCGTGGCTTTCCAAACATGCCGTTTAATTTTCTTTTCCTTCTGTAATCTTTTGTATAATCTGTCCCAGACTGTCTACCTCAGACACTAATGATTTGCATGCTTCTAGCTTCTTGTCCACATATTTCTGAATAGTACTGAGTAACTCTTCCGCCATGGCGCCTACCTCCTGTACTCAACTTGTGACCGAGAGACCGTCCCCTAATTTATTTCACTTAGTCGCAAACGTCTCCCTTTTTATAACCCAAAGGGTGATCCACTCATTTATTTTACTTAGTCGCAAACTGTACCCCTTCAAATAACCCAAGGAATGGTCCACTAATTTATTTCACTTAGTCGCACAGCGTACCCCTCCCATTGGAAGCGTGTCTAGCAATCTAACTTACTTTTTTCAACACTTTTACTCGAGCCCACCCAGGGACGCCAATAAGTAAGGAAATCTCTTAAACTCAATTAAATGATTCCTCGTGATTCGGGCTCGAACGTATTGTCCAAGTGCAAGTTTGTTACTCAGACACCAATAGGATAATAAGTATTACGGATATACAATAGCCTCATACAACCTGGTTTCCCGCAGACCCAAGGTGATCAAGCTTGGCCTCCATAGGTGTTGGGCTGCCAAGCATCCCGTGAGCTCAAACTACAAGAAGGCTGCTACCTGTTCTTTTGTATCCCTCTTTTGTCATCTATCACATGTTCAAAACTTCTAGGCATCCTTAAAGTACCCTTGTGGCGGAGACCACATAGGGACAATAACACAATGTATAGCCAATGCTGTTATATGTACCTAAACACAATTCACTTTGTATAGCAATGTTGTGATATGTACATGCTGGATTGGGGTTTTGGTGCAGGGTCCCTTTAAGAGTGTCGGGAACGTGATGATGTCATGACGTCGGTTGCGTGATGACGTCATAGTCCCTGCACGGGGCTGAGCCTTCAGACCTCGTGGAGATTGATTAAAGTAAGACATGTTTTGTTTTTGCTTAAAGAAAAGTCTCAGCCTGTTGATTTCTGTCGACTCCAACATTGGTGACCCCGCTGCTCTTTTGGACGATTCTGTAATGATCAGTAACCTGTCATTCTGGAATGGAACACTAGGTGGTGCTGTATGTATATAAGAGTGGGCTACCCATGATGCACTAGGCTACCCACAAGGCAGCAGTCAAAATGGAGGCCTCTACAGATACTGTACCTAGTCCACATGTGCTCAATAAAGTGTCCAGCAAAAGCTAGCTGTTCTTAATAAAAACGACTAGTTATTAATGAACATAACATGGTACCAGGATTGGTAAGATCTGCTGAATATTGTGCAACGCGACATGGAGAATTTGAAGGCACCAGAGCATTTGAAACTCACAGTAACTATCGACTACAATTGGCAGACTTTTAAACAACAATTCAAACTCTACATTGCTGCCATCGGGTACGGTACGAAGCCAGACGCAAGGAAAATAGCGTTGCTGCCCATGGTTGGAGGACAACAGGCGATAGAGGTATTTAATACATTTGTATTTAATCCAGAGGAGAACAGAGGAAAGTTAGACGATGTGCTAAAGAAATTTGATACACATGGTTCTCCCAAAAAGAATGAAACCTATGAGAGGTACATCTTCTGTTCACGGACACAGCAGCAAAATGAGACTTTTGATAGCTTTATAACTGATCTGAAACTGAAAGCACAGACATGTAATTTCTCTGAGCTCAAAGCATCCATGATTCGTGACCAGATTGTGTTTGGTATTCATGATAAAAAAAGTCAGGGACCGTCTGTTGAGAGAAACCGAACTGACATTGGAAATTGCTGTGAAAATATGCCAAGCCAGCGAGCTAGCTCGAAAGCACGCAAAGACTTTCAGTGAAATCAATAATGATGCGATTGTAATGAATGATAATGATGCTGTCGGTGCTGTGTCCTACAAGGGGAAGAAGCATGGGCAGAACAGAAATGAAAAGCAATCGGAGGATGACATTTTTAATTGTAAGTGCTGTGGTTACAAACACCAGTTAAGACAATGCCCAGCGTTTGGAAAAATGTGCACAAAGTGTAATGGAAAGAATCACTTTGCCAAACAATGCTTGTCAAAAGTAAAAACAAAGAAAGGGCAACGAGTTAATGTGATTGAGGACACTGATTTAAGTGAGACATTTTTTGTACGAATGGTGTCATGTGACAATGTCAAAAATTATACAGAGAATGTGCAGCCCTCAGATATGGACAATGCTGAACATAAAATTAATGCAGTAAAAGAGGACAAATGGATGATCCCACTGCAGGTAAATGGAGCATTAGTTACATTGAAACTAGACACTGGGGCAAAAGCAAACTTAATCAGTATGAGTGACATTAAAAATATGAAAGAAAAGCCCAAAATACAGAAAAAGTCAGTACTACTGAAGGACAATAATGGACAGAAAATAGATAGCTTAGGTGTATGCAGACTTAAAGTGACAGTCAAAGACAAAGTGCATCATCTCATGTTTTCTGTTGTGGCTGAAGGTCTTGATTCACTATTAGGTGACAAAGCTTGTGAGGACTTAGAACTGGTCAAGAGAGTATACCGTATAAACTGTGCCATAAGCAGACCAGATGACTCAGTGGATTCTGCAGTAAATAATTTCCAGGATGTGTTCAAAGGATTTGGAGTTTTACCATTCACTTACAAGATCCAGCTAAAGGATGCTCAGCCATTGGTACATGCTCCACGAAGAGTTCCAGCACCCCTGCGTGACCGGCTCAAGAATGAACTGGACAGAACGACCACACTAGGAGTCATCAGGAAAGTCGAAGAGCCAACAGACTGGGTTAACTCCATGGTATGTGTAAAGAAAAAGAACAATGATCTAAGAATATGCATGGATCCAAAGGACTTAAGTGCAAACATAAAACGTGAAGACTACCAGATTCCCAAGTGAGAAGAAATCACCAGTGAAATGTCAGCTGCCAGATACTTTACAAAGCTCGATGCCTCACAAGGATTTTGGCAACTAAAACTGGATGAAGAGAGCACCAAATACTGTACCTTCAACACACCATTCGGCAGGTATTGTTTCCTCAGAATGCCTTTCGGGATAATATCTGCATCTGAAATCTTTCATAGAGTGATGGAACACATAATTGAAGGTCTGGAAGGAGTTCGGGTCTATGTTGATAACATCATCATCTGGGGCTCCACACTGAAAGAACACAATGAGAGACTGACTAAAGTGCTACAGAGCATACGCCGGAATGGACTGAAGCTCAACAAAGCCAACTGTCAGTTTGGCATCCAGGAAGTCACTTTCCTAGGAGATAATCTATCTGGTAAAGGAATAGAGCCAGATATGGAAAAAGTAAATGCCATACTCAACATACCCCGACCCACTGACAAAAAAGGAGTGCTACGCATCATGGGGATGATAAACTTCATTGGAAAGTTCATTCCTAACTTGTCAGCCAAGACAGCCTGTCTGCGAGACCTGCTATGTAAAACAAAGGAGTTCGCATGGACAGAAAGACATGAACAAGAGTGGATAAACCTCAAAACAGTGCTGACAACCACACCTGTACTCACCTTCTTTGACCCAACAAAAAGAATCAAAGTGTCAACGGATGCATCAAAAGATGGCCTAGGTGCGGTCTTGCTACAAGCAGAGGGTGAAGATTGGAAGCCTGTTGCCTATGCCTCCAGGTCTATGACTGATACTGAGTGTTGATACGCCCAGATTGAAAAGGAATGTCTAGGCTTGGTAGTTGGATTAGAAAAGTTCCATGGCTACATATATGGACTTCCCACCTTCACAGTTGAGACAGCCCACAGCCCACTGGTTGCCATCATAAAAAAGAACCTGAATGAGATGTCTCCAAGGATTCAATGACTCATGATGAAGCTGCAAAGATATGACTTTGAACTGATCTACACACCAGGCAAATACATAGTGTTAGCAGATGCACTATCCCGAGCACCCACAATGAGTTATGTGAGCTCGACTGAAGAAGATGTGGATGTTCATGTGAGTATGGTCACTGCTGCGCTGCCCATGTCAGACACAAAATCAAAGCAAATAGCAGAAGAAACAGTAAAAGATACAGTATTACAAACAGTAATAGAGAACATTCATCATGGTTGGCCAAAAGGTTCCTGTCCAAAATATTTTCACATAAGGCCAGAATTGAGTGTCGCAAGTGGACTATTACTAAAACAGAACAGAATAGTCATTCCACAGGCTCTACGTCAAGACATGCTCAAAAGGATTCATGAGGGACACCTCGGAATTGAAAAATGCAAATGGAGTGCAAGAGACACTGTTTATTGGCCTGGCATAAATAAGGACATTGAGAACATGATAGGCAAATCTGAGACATGTCAGAAACACCAAAACAAACAAGCAAAGGAAACAATGACAGTAGCTGACATACCAACAGCACCATGGCAAAAGGTTGGTATGGACCTTTTTCATTTGAATGGTAAGGACTATCTAATCGTGATTGACTACTATTCTAACTATTCTGAGATGGCGCTGCTCTCAAGCACCACAGCAAGCAGTGTCATAATGCATGTGAAATCCATCTTCGCCAGACATGGAATTCCCAGGATTGCCGTTAGCGACAATGGTCCGTGCTTCAACTGTAAGGAGTGGCAACAGTTTGCAGCACATTATGACTTTCAACACATCACATCCAGTCCTTTGTATGCTCAGTCGAATGGTAAGGCAGAGAAAGGTGTTCAAGTTCTCAAGCAGCTACTGAAGAAAGCAACAGAAAGCAAGTCTGATCCTTATCTCGCCCTGCTGAGCTACCGAGCCTCACCTTTAGACTCTGGTTCTTCACCTGCTGAACTCCTAATGGGTCGCAAGTTGCGTGCCACGCTACCCTGCTGTGCAAAAGAAAAGCAGAGTAAGGAACTGAGACAGAGACTTCAACTGTTAAAGCTGAAACAGAAATCATACTATGACAAGTCATCCAAAGCTCTGAAACCATTGACAAGGGATGATGTTGTCAGGATTGAGGATCCAGATGCATGGAACAGGAAAGCTACAGTTCTTGAGGAAGTAGGACCAAGGTCATACACTGTTAGAACTGAGGAAGGACAGATTCTCAGGAGGAACCGCCGTTCCCTCCTAAAAACACAAGAGACTATCGAAGAGCAAATCGATGACAATGCCACAACTGAATCTTGTCACTCACCACCAGAACAATCTAACACAAATACACATACAGGCTCTCATGAAAACACATCAGACTTACCTGTGCTGAGAAGATCCACATGTGAAGTAAAAAAGCCTGATAGACTTAATCTTTGAGTACAAAGAAAACTACGTTGAAAATGTATTGACTGTTGAAGATGTTTATGTTGTTATTGATTGATATTGATTGATACTGATTTTGTTTAACCTCAAAGAAAGGGGGATGTAATGATCAGTAACCTGTCATTCTGGAATGGAACACTAGGTGGTGCTGTATATATATATAAAAGAGTGGGCTACCCACGATGCACTAGGCTACCCACAAGGCAGCAGTCAAGATGGAGGCCTCTACAGATACTATACCTAGTCCACATGTGCTCAATAAAGTGTCTAGCAAAAGCTAGCTGTTCTTAATAAAAACGACTAGTTATTAATGAACATAACAGATTCCAAAGACCTCATCTGAAATGGCGACGAATGCCGTTTCCGTCAAATTACCTGAGTTTCAGGAACAACAGGCTGCCGCTTGGTTCGCCCAGGCCGAGGCTCAATTTGCAATCCGGGACATCACCGCGGACGACACGAGGTACTACTACGTCGTCTCTGCTCTCGGCAGCTCCGCCGCGGCCAGAGTCGCGAACCTGCTCAAAAACCCCCCGGAGCTCAACAAATATGGTACGCTGAAGGCGCACCTCTTACGAACTTTCGGACTCACCGAAGCCGAACGCGCACATCAGCTTCTCTCTCTACCTGGGCTGGGCGACTCCAAGCCCTCGGAGCTGATGGACCACATGCTGGCCCTCCTGGGCACACACACGCCGTGCTTCCTCTTCAAGGAACTGTTCCTCCAACAGCTGCCAGGCCAGGTACGGTCGGCATTAGCCAACTCTTCCACTACCAATTTCCGTGACCTGGCCAAGGAGGCCGACAAATTTTTCTCCGCCGGGCAACAATACTGCGCAGCCACACGGAGCCCTGCCCCCACTGATACAGCCCAACGGCGGCAACCCTCAAGCCTCTGCTTCTACCATGCGCAGTTCGGCCCCAAAGCCAGGAAGTGCCGGCCCCCGTGCAGTTTTCCCACATTGAAGCAAACTAAAGACCACTCGTCGGGTGCCATGGCTGTCGGCTGTTCAGGCAGTTTGTTGTTTATTACAGACACCGACTCCGGACGTCGTTTCCTTTGTGACACGGGCGCCCAGGTGAGCGTCCTGCCCGCATCAACCATAGACATTCAAGGGGGGAACCACGGTCCTGTCCTTGAAGCCGCCAAGGGCAGTTCCATCCGCACCTTCGGGAAACGGAACGTGGCACTTTGTTTTGGCGGGCAACGGTTCACCTGGGACTTTATAACAGCAAAAGTGTCCATCCCCCGTCTCGGCGCTGACTTCCTCTGCGCCAATGGCCTTTTGGTGGATGTCAAGAACCGACGTCTCATCAACGCGGAAACCTTCAGCTCGCTCCCATGTTCCCTCAGCAGGTCCAACGCGACGCAGTTGTCCAGTGCACTCTCGGCCTCCGACGAGTTTTCCCGCCTCCTCGCCCAGTTCCCGGACCTTACGAAACCCACGTTCTCATCCGCCGCCACCAAACACGGGGTAGAACATAACATTTTGACCACCGGTCCGCCCTTCTACACCTGCGCTCAGCGCCTCGACCCGGGGAAGCTCGCCATCGCCAAAGCCGAGTTCGACACCATTAAGCGCCGGTTGAACAGTTCATGGGCTTCGCCCCTCCACATCGCCCCGAAACCAGGCGGTGGGTGGCGCCCGTGCGGAGACTACCGGCGCCTCAATGACGCAACGACCCCCGACCGCTATCCGATTCCACACATCCAGGACTTTTCCGCCCGCCTGGCCGGGAAAGTGGTATTCTCAAAGTGGACCTCGTCCGGGGTTATCACCAGGTCCCTGTCCGGCCGCAGGATGTCCCGAAAACCGCGGTGATCACCCCGTTCGGGATATTCGAATTTCTCCGCATGCCATTCGGCATCAAAAACGCTGCACAGGCTTTTCAACGCCTTATGGACACCGTGTTACGGGACCTGACATTCCTGTTCGTATACCTGGACGACATCCTCATCGCCTGTGCCTTCAGGATGGAACATGTGTCCCACCTCCGGACTCTTTTCGAACGACTCAGCCAACACGGCCTAATCGTCAACCCGGCCAAGTGCCTGTTCAGGCTGTCCTCAATCGACTTTCTCGGGCACCGCATCACAAAGGACGGGGCGGTGCCACTCCCATCGAAAGTGGAGGCCATGATGGACTTCCCGCGACCCCTCATCGTTAAGACCCTGCAGGAGTTTTTGGGCATGGTGAACATTTACCATTGTTTCATCCCCCGAGCAGCCCAGCTTATGCGACCCCTTTACGAGGCCCTCAAAGGCAAGCCCGACAAACTCGCCGTCAACTGGTCTGATGAGATGGCCAATTCTTTCACGGACACGAAAAGGGCCCTGGCTAACGTGACCAGGCTGGCGCATCCGTTGCCCGATGCGCCGATCGCTCTCACCACCGATGCCTCGGACTACGCGGGCAGCGCCATCCACGAACAGTGGGTCAATGGCGCCTGGCAGCCGCTCGCTGTGACATCAGCAGGAAGCAGGTAAGTGATTGGTTGGTGAGTATTTCTCTCTTTTTTAAACCTTAACTCTGGTTTATAGTTTCTAAGGTCTCTCTGGTGTAGCGAGAACTGTTGGTAAACTATTTAACTGTAGTGTAATTAGTGGGATTGATTGATTTAATTTAAATTCAATTAATTAAAGGGTAAATCATGGCAGGACAGCCTGGGCAAGTGATATGCTCCTCCTGCGATATGTGGGAACTCAGGGACACTTCCTGTGTCCCGGGCAACTACGTGTGCAGGAAGTGCACCCAGCTGCAGCTACTGACAGACCGCATTGCGGCGCTGGAGCTGCGATTGGATGCATCATGAATAGCACGTTTAGGGAGTTGGACACACCACAGGTAGAGGTTGGACAGGAAGAAAGGGAACGGGTGACCAACAGGCAGAGTACTAGGCGCAGGCAGGTAGTGCAGGGGTCCCCTGTGGCCATCCCCCTCTCCAACAGATACACCACTTTGAGTACTGTTGGGGGGGATGGCACATCAGAGGAAGGTAGCAGCAGCCAACATCCTGGCACCAGGGGTGGCTCTGCTGCACAGAAAGGGAGGAAAAAGAGTGGTAGAGCTATAGTAATAGGGGATTCAATTGTAAGGGGAATAGATAGGTGTTTCTGCGGCCGCAAATGAGACTCCAGGATGATGTGTTGCCTCCCTGGTGCAAGGGTCAAGGATGTCTCCGAGCGGCTGCAGAACATCTTGGAAGGGGAGGGTGAACAGCCAGTTGTCATGGTGCATATAGGCACCAACGATGTAGGTAAAAAGCGGGATGAGGTCCTAAAAGTGGAATATAGGGAGTTAGGAGGTAAATTAGAAAACAGGACCTCAAAGGTAGTAATCTCAGGATTGCTACCAGTGACACATGCTAGTCAGAGTAGAAATAGAAGGATACTTCAGATGAATACGTGGCTAGAGGAATGGTGCCAGGGGGAGGGATTCAAGTTCCTGGGACATTGGAACTGGTTCTGGGGGAGGTGGGACCAGTTCAAACCGGACGGTCTGCATCTGAGCAGGGCTGGAACCGATGTCCTAGGGGGTTTGTTTGCTAGTGCTGTGGGGGAGGGTTTAAACTAAAATGGAAGGGGATTGGGAACCTGAGCAGGGAGACAGAGGAAAGGGAAACAAGGATAAAAGCAAAAGATAGGAAGGAGAAAAACAAAAGTGGCAGTCAGAGAAATCAAGGGTATAAATCAAACATGGCCACAGTAAATAATAATTCTAATAGGCCTAAGAGCATTAAAAAAACAAGCCTGAAGGCTTTATGTCTTAATGCGAGGAGCATTTGTAATAAGGTGGATGAATTGACTGTGCAAATAGAGGTAAACGAATACGATTTGGTTGGGATTACGGAAACATGGCTCAAGGATGGCCAAGACGGGGAACTCAACATCCAGGGGTATTCGATATTCAGGAAAGATAGGCAAAAAGGAAAGGGAGGTGGGGTAGCATTACTGGTTAAAGAAGGGATTAACACAATTGTAATGAAGGATATTAGCTCTGATGATGTGGAATCTGTATGGGTAGAATTGAGAAATACTAAGGGGAAAAAAACATTAGTGGGAAAGGTATATAGACCTCCAAACAGTAAGGCAGAGGTTGGGGATGGCATTAAAAGGGAAATTAAAGAAGCGTGCAATAAGGGCACAGCATTCATCATGGGTGACTTTAATCTACATATAGATTGGGCTAACCAAATTAGTAACAATACTGTGGAGGAGGAATTCCTGGAGTGTTTACGGGATGGTTTCCTGGACCAATATGTCGAGGAACCAACCAGAGACCAGGTGATCTTAGACTGGGTATTATGTAACGAGAAAGGATTAATTAGCAATCTTGTTGTATGAGCCCCCTTGGGTCGGAGCGATCATAATATGATCGAATTCTTCATTAAGATGGAGAATGAAGTAGTTGACTCAGAAACTAGGGTCCTCAATTTAAATAAAGGAAACTACGATGGTCTGAGGAGCGAGTTGGGTAGGATTGAGTGGGGAATGGCGCTCAAAGGGTTGATGGTGGATAGGCAATGGCAAACATTCAAAGATCAAATGGATGAACTACAGAAGTTGTTCATCCCAGTTTGGCATAAAAATAAAACAAAAAAGGTGACTCAACCATGGCTAACAAGGGAAATTAGGGATAGCATAAGATCCAAGGAGAGGACATACAAACTGGCCAGAAAAAGCAATAATCCTGAGGATTGGGAGCAGTTCAGGATTCAACAAAGGAGGACAAAAGGATTAATTAAGAAAGGGAAAATAGAATATGAGAGTAAGCTTGCAGGGAACATAAAAACTGACTGTAAAAGCTTTTATAGATATGTGAAGAGAAAAAGATTGGTCAAGTCAAGCGTAGGTCCCTTGCAGTCAGAATCGGGGGAATTTATAATGGGGAACAAAGAAATGGATGACCAACGAAATACATATTTTGGTTCTGTCTTCACAAAGGAGGACACAAATAACCTCCCAGAAATACCGGGGAACATAGGGTCTGATGAAAGGGTGGAACTGCAAGAAATCAGTATTTGTAGGGAAATGGTGTTAGGAAAAACGATGGGACTGAAGGCCGATAAATCCCCAGGGCCTGATAATCTACATCCCAGGGTACTTAAGGAAGTGGCCCGAGAAATAGTAGATGCATTGCTGGTCATCTTCCAGAACTCAATAGACTCTGGAACAGTACCCATGGATTGGAGGGTAGCTAATGTTACCCCACTATTCAAAAAAGGTGGCAGAGAAAAAGCGGGGAATTATAGACCGGTAAGCCTGACATCGGTAGTGGGGAAAATGCTAGAGTCCATTATAAAAGTCCATTATAAGTTGAATCCATGTGTTAATGGAGACACTGAATGCAGGAGTTGATTTAACAAGTGTTTACTGAACAAAGTCTGGAGGTGAACTAACTATACAAGACGCTATACAGGCTTATATACCCGAGTGGTCACTACCGGTACTACAGTACACAGGGGCTTCAAAAAAACATCGTTCCTCTTAAAGGTACATACACTACAATTCCTCCCCTTTTAGATAAATAGTACATAACATTTTAAGTAATCATTAAATAACATTTTTACAAGAACAATAATCTACACATTTGCTGAAGTTAATCAATTACAAATTCAGTCTCTCTGGGGGCTTCCTGACTCGGTCCGGATAACGCCTCGGTGGTGTAGTAGGTTTCGGTGGTGTAGTAGGTTCTTTTGGCAAGGTCGATTCGGCTTGAATGCCAGTGTCGGGTTCACCTGGTTCCAGTATCATCGGATCGGAGGTAGATACTATGGGTATCTCTGCTTCATCACTAGGCGTATAGAGTTGTGGTGTAGGTTGTCCCTTTTCGGATGACTCTATGATCTGGTCAGCATGGTGCCTTATTATGCTTTCTCCAATGTCCACGGTATACATCAGCGGTCCTAGTCGTGTGCAAATAGTTCCAGGCTGCCATTTCTCAGTACGGTAATCCCGGGCCAAAACTTGTTGACCTATCTGGAAGGTTCTAGTTGGCCTTTCATTCATGCTTTGAAATTGCCGGTTCTCTACGTCCCTTCTGATGTTTGGCTTGATTAAATCCAGCCGGCATCTTAGTCTTCTATTGAAAAACATCATGGCGGGGGTTTGGTGTGTAACCACATGTGTTGCATTCCTGTACGCAAACAAGAAGTTATCTACCTTATGTTGTAGATTTATGTCTTCATTACCCATGGCCTTTATGGCCTTCTTGAAGGTCTGGACAAACCTTTCAGCTAATCCATTGGTGGCGGGATGGTATGGGGTGGACGTGTAGTGCTTAACCCCATTGTTTTTTAAGAACTTCCTGAATTCTTCGGATACAAATTGCGGTCCATTATCAGAACAGATCTGTTCAGGCAGCCCATTCCTGGCGAATATGGTCCTTAATACTGTGATGGTTTTTTCCGTGGTGGTGGAGGACATCTTTATTACCTCCGGCCACTTGGAGTGTGCATCCACCGCGATTAAGAACATTGAGTCCATATATGGACCAGCAAAGTCAATATGTACCCTTTGCCATGGAGATGAGGGCCACTCCCATGGATGTAGAGGGGCTTGTGGTGGGGCGTTTTGGACCTTCTGGCATCCTAGACAGCTCTTGGTCATTTCTTCGATGTCTCCATCGATACCTGGCCACCACACAAAAGCTCTGGCTAAGTTCTTCATTTTCACTCCACCCAGATGCCCCTCGTGAAGCTCCTTTAGAACTTTATCCTGGAGTTTGGGAGGAATCACCACTATGGATCCACACATCAAGGTTCCTCGGCACACTGACAGCTGTTCTCTTCTTTGCGAAAATGCTGGCAACAGTGGTTCGCCATGTGCTGGCCATCCCTTCACCGTTAAATCGTAGACTCGTGAGAGAGTCGGGTCATTTCTCGTTTCCTTTTCAATGGTAGAATTTGTCACTGGTAGACATTCCACTATGGTCGAGTGGAACATCTCCACTGGGTCCACTGTAGGCGCCTCTTCTACCGTTGGCAACGGTAGGCGTGATAACCCGTCAGCATTCCCATGCTGTTTTGTTCCTTTGTATTCTGTCATATTGGTGTGCCCCTAGGAAACGGGACCACCTCTGTAGCCTTTGCGCTGTCATAATGGGAACGCCCTTTTTAGGTTTGAATATGGAAACGAGGGGTTGATAATCAGTCAACAAGGTAAATTTTTGTCCGTGTAGGTAATGGTTGAATTTCTTCACCCCCCACACCAGGCTGAGTGCCTCCCTGTCAATCTGGGCATAGTTATACTCAGCTGAGTTCAATGAGCGTGACGCAAACGCTATCGGCCGCTCCGAGCCATCAGGGAATCTATGCGATAATAGCGCTCCCACGCCGTAAGGGGATGCATCGCACGCCAGTCTGATTGGCAGTGATGGGTTGTAATGAGCCAACACTTCCTTGGAAGTGATCAAGCCTTTGCATTTATGGAAGGCACGTTTACAGTCTTCGCTCCATTTCCAAATAACTACCGTTTGTAGCAGTGCGTTAAGAGGGTGTAGAACCGTTGACAAGTTCGGTAAAAATTTATGATAGTAATTTATTAATCCCAGGAACGACCTTAATTGTGAAACATTTTCAGGCGCGGGGGCTTTTACGACCGCTTCAATTTTTTCAGGTGACTTATGCAACCCTTCTTCGTTCATGACATGGCCACAATATGATATTTGTTTCTGGAAAAATTCGCACTTGGGGCGATTTGCTCGTAGGCCCCATTCTCTCAGCCTCGTGAGCACCTGCTCCAAATTGGCAAGGTGTTCGTTGTCGTTTTCTCCTGTTACAAGGATGTCGTCTAGGTAGCATTGAGTCCCCGGAATCCCTTGCAGGACTTGCTCCATAGCTCTTTGCCAGATAGCTGGAGCTGATGCTACTCCGAAAACCAGTCGATTGTACTGGTACAGGCCTTTGTGTGTGTTTATCGTGAGATACCTTTTAGAGGCCTCCTCAACCTCCATCTGTAGATATGCCTGTGCCAAGTCAATTTTGGTGAAACGTTTCCCTCCGGATAGTGAGGCGCAAATATCTTCTATCCTCGGAAGAGGATACTGTACCGTGTGAAGAACCGGGTTTACAGTCACCTTGAAGTCCCCACAGATGCGAATTTTTCTCTGTTCTTCAGATTTATCATTATTCAACGTTTTCTTCATGACCGGGATGATGGGTGTTGCCCACTCGCTCCAATCTACCTTGGATAACACGCCTGCTTTTTCCAAATTCTCCAGCTCTGCCTCGACTGCTGGACGAATTGCGTATGGCACCGGCCTTGCCTTAAAAAACTTGGGAATTGCCGCATCTTCCACTTTTATTGAGGCGGTGGCACCTTTCAGGGTTCCTAGTTCCTGTTGAAACACTTCTTTGGCGTTAGCCAAGATTTCTTTTAATCGTCCAGGTATGACGTCATCATCATTTTTTTCCTTACTGGTCACTGTCAGTGCCTGAATGGAGTGCCAGTCTAAACGTATCTTTCTGATTCATTCACGTCCCAACAACGGTGGACCACCATCTTGCAGAACGTATAAATACAACTTCTGTATTTCCTTGCCGTTGTATACAACAGGCACCCTTATTTTCCCTCTGGGGTATACTTTCTGCCCCGTATATGTCTTCAAGATAATGGATGTGTCTTTCAAAGGTATATGCGAAATAGCCGCTCGTAATCCCGTCGACTTATGACGGTCAGAGCTGATCCTGTATCTAGCTCCATTTTAACTGGGGACCCCGCTATCATGAGGGTAACCCAAATGGTCTGGTAATCTTCTTTGGCAATTACATTATGTAATTTGAGACAGCTTAGTCTCTTGTTTCTGGAGTCGCTATCGCTCTTCTGGTCTTCGGAGCTACTGTCCGTCATCATTTGTACCTTTCTGTACTTTTCCTTATTGACCTTTTTACTGTCAGCGGATTTTTTTCCAGATCTGCATAAACATGCAATGTGTCCCATCTTTCCGCATTGCCGGCATGCTTTGTCCTTGAACCAGCAGCCCCTCTGGTCATGGGTGGATCTGCCGCAGCGATAACATCTCTCGAAACCCCGTGTCATTTCATGGGTGCTGAAGTCCTGTGGCTTTTGCTGTACCTCTGCAGCTCCTCTTGCTGCTGCTTCGTATGATACAGCCACACTGAAAGCCTTGTCCAGTGTCAAATCTTTCTCAGAAAGTAGTCTTTTCTGTGTTCCTTCGCTTAGGAGACCGCAGACAAATTTGTCTCGTAGAGAATCTACCAGTCCTGCCCCGAATTGGCAGTGCTTTGACAGCCTTCGTAATTCGGTGAGGTAATCAGCGTTACTTTCATTCTTGTGCTGATTCCTCCTGAAGAATTTGAATCGTTCCGCTATCAGCAGCGGTGTTGGGTTTAAGTGCTCCTGTAGGGTATCAACAATCTCCTTAAAATTCTTGTCCATCGGTTTGGCTGGAGTGATCAAGTTTCGTAACAGCCCGTATGTCCTTGCGCCCATCAGATTGAGAAGTACCGATGCCTTTTTATCATCCGCTACTTCATTCGCCTTGCAACATACCTCCACTCTTTCCACATATGTGGTCCAATCCTCTATATCACTATCGAAAGCAGTAATATTGCCAGTCTTAGGCATCCTGAAAATCAAAAATGGTGCCTCCCGTGCTTTTCCTTCTTCCCTGCCGAGTCAAGATGGCGCCTCCCGCGCTTTCTCGCTGCTGCCGCTGCTGCCAACGCTGTTCTCCACGGTTCCCGTTGCGACCTGCAGCTTTTAGCGGTATTTCTATTTTTTTTTTATTTGCACATATATTTTAAACAGTTTCTCCGTCACTTGGAGAATCGTTCCCGTCGGACCCTTTGGGACTTTCCCCTCCCTCTGCTCAGTCCGAACGCCGACCTGCTTTGCAGCGCTGGCCGTCTCCTGAGTGCTCCACCCTCTGACTCTGTTTGCTTCTGCTTTCCGACTCGCTGCCCAGCCCTGCTGCAGAGCCACCCGATCGAGCCTCAGCCAGCCGCCCAGGAAGGATCACTGCACTACCTGCCACCAGCCCGTTTAGCTGGTGAAACCACAGTTTTTTTCTTGTTTTTTTCTTTTACCTTCGTCTGAGGAATCGATCTCCTTGAGGTGCTGCCGAATTGCAGGCAAGTTCATTTCTAACTCATCGCCACTGTTGAATCCGTGTGTTAATGGAGACACGGAATGCAGGAGTTGATTTAACAAGTGTTTACTGAACAAAGTCTGGAGGTGAACTAACTATACAAGACGCTATACAGGCTTATATACCCGAGTGGTCACTACCGGTACTACAATACACAGGGGCTTCAAAAAAACAGAGTTCCTCTTAAAGGTACATAAACTACACAGAGCACTTGGAAAGCAGTGACAGGATCGGACAGAGTCAACATGGATTTACAAAAGGTAAATCATGCTTGACTAATCTACTGGAATTTTTTGAGGATGTAACTGGTAAAATAGATAAGGGAGAACCAGTGGATGTGGTGTATTTAGACTTTCAGAAGGCTTTCGATAAGGTCCCGCATAAGAGATTAGCGTGCAAAATTAAGGCACATGGGATTGGGGGCAAGGTATTGACTTGGATAGAGAACTGGATGGCGGACAGAAAGCAAAGATTTGGAATAAACGGGTCGTTTTCCGAGTGGCAGGCAGTGACTAGTGGCGTACCGCAAGGATCGGTCCTAGGACCCCAGCTGTTCACAATATATATTAATGATCTGGACGAGGGAATTGGATGTAATATCTCCAAATTTGCAGACGACACAAAGCGGGGTGGGAGGGTATGCTGTGAGGAGGATGTCATGAAACTCCAGTATGATTTGGACAGGTTGGGTGATTAAAGTGCATTTGCCATGTTTCTGCCCAATGTGGATAAATGTGAGGTTATCCACTTTGGTGGCAAAAACAGGAAAGCAGATTATTATCTGAATGGCAATAGATTGGGAGAAAGGGAAGTGCAAAGAGACCTGGGTGTTCTTGTGCACCAGTCGCTGAAGGTAAGCATGCAGGTGCAGCAGGCGGTTAAGAAGGCAAATGGTATGTTGGCCTTCGGAGCAAGAGGGTTCAAGTACAGGAACAAGAATGTCTTGCTACAGCTGTACGGGCAGCACGGTGGCATAGTGGTTAGCACTGTTGCCTCACAGCGCCAGAGACCCGGGTTCGAATCCAGCCTCGGGCGACTGTCTGTGTGGAGTTTGCACATTCTCCCCGTGTTTGCGTGGGTTTTCTCCGGGTGCTCCGGTTTCCTCCCACAGTCCAAAGATGTGCGGGTTAGGTTGATTGGCTATGATAAATTGACCCTTAGTGTTAGGGGGATTAAATTGGTGGGGTTACAGGGATAGGGTGGGATATGTGTTGGGGTTACGGGGATCGGGTGGGATATGTGTCGGTGCAGGCTCGATGGGCCGAAATGGCCTCTATCTGCACTGTGGGGTTTCTGTGTGATTTTGTGAGGGCCTTGGTGAGACCGTACCTTGAGTATTGTGTGCAGTTTTGGTCGCCTTATCTGAGGAAGGACGTTCTTGCCATGGAAGGAGTACAACGAAGATTCACTAGGCTGATACCTGGGATGGCAGGAATGACGTATGAGGAGAGATTGTGTCGATTGTGCTTATACTCACTGGAGTTTAGAAGATTGAGAGGGGATCTCATCGAAACCTATAAAATTCTGTCAGGCCTGGACAGACTAGATGCTAGAAGGATGTTCCCGATGGTCGGGGAGTCCAGAACCAGGGGTCATAGTCTAAGGATAAGGGGTAGGACATTTAGGACTGAAATGAGGAGGAATTTCTTCACCCAAAGAGTGGTGAGCCTGTGGAATTCTCTGCCACAGAGGGCGGTGGAGACCTGTTCATTAAATACATTTAAGAAAGAGTTGGATATATTTCTTAAGGCTAAAGGGATCAGGGGATATGGGGAGAAGGCAGGGACAGGGTACTGAATTTGAATGATCAGCCATGATCTCATTGAATGGCGGAGCAGGCTTGAAGGGCCGAATGGCCTGCTCCTATCTTCTATGTTTCTATGTTTCTATGTTTCTATGTTTCAGCCGGCAGCTCCGCCCCAACGAAAGGAAGTACAGTACCTTTGATCGCGAGCTTCTCGGCCTCTACCTCGCCGTCCGACACTTCCGTTTCCTGCTGGAGGCCCGCCCATTTACGGCGTTCATGGACCACAAGCCGTTGACTTTCGCCATGGCCAAAGCCTCCGAGCCATGGTCGGCCCGTCAGCAACGCCAGTTGGCCTTCATCTCGGAGTTTACAACGGACATCCAGCATGTGGCTGGGAAAGACAACCCCGTCGCCGACTGTCTCTCCCGAGCCATCGCCAGCGCTGTGCACCTCGGCATCGACTACACCCGCATGGCGGCTGTAATGTATGTAACTTTAAGGGGGGGAACTACTTTGTACAGCTGATGTATACTGTAGTACCGGCAGTGAACACACCTGTATATAACACTGAGTAGTAATCTGTACAGTTCAGTTGCAGTCTGAGCCACGTTGAGTAAACACCTATTTTACCGTTCTCCGCAGTCTGTGTCTTCTTATACACGGACGTAACATTGGCGACGAGGCAGGTTCGAACCTGCTTCAGAGACCCAGGTAAGGCCTCAGACCGCGGGTGTCGGCGGGAGGCGCGAGCGGGAAGCTTGAAAAAGCTTCAGAGATCCAGGTAAGGCCTCAGACTGCGGGTGTCAGCGGGAGGCGCGAGCGGAAAGCTTTAAAAAGCTTCAGAGACCAGGTAAGGCCTCAGACCGCGGGTGTCGGCGGGAGGCGCGAGCGGGAAGCTTAAAAAGGCTTCAGAGACCCAGGTAAGGCCTCAGACCGCGGGTGTCGGCGGGAGCCACGAGCGGGAAGCTTTAAAAAGCTTCAGAGACCAGGTAAGGCCTCAGACCACGGGTGTCGGCGGGAGGCACGAGCAGGAAGCTTGAAAAAGGTTCAGAGACCCAGGTAAGGCCTCAGACCGCGGGTGTCGGCGGGAGTCGCGAGCGGGAAGCTTGAAAAGGCTTCAGAGACCCAGGTAAGGCCTCAGACCGCGGGTGTCGGTGGGAGGCGCGAGCGGGAAGCTTGAAAAGCTTCAGAGACCCAGATAAGGCCTCAGACCGCGGATGTCGGCGGGAGGCGCGAGCGGGAAGCTTGAAAAGGCTTCAGAGACCCAGGTAAGGCCTCAGACCGCGGGTGTCGGCGGGCGGCGCGAGCGGGAAGCTTGAAAAGGCTTCAGAGACCAGGTAAGGTGTACCAGTCTCCAGTCTCGGACCTCAGAGGGAAGGAGAGAGGTAAAAAGTAATCCAAGTGTGATGTCACCAAAAAGCGGGTAAGTGATTGGTTGGTGAGTATTTCTCTCTTTTGAAGCTTAAACTCTGTGGTTTCTAGAATCGGGGCAGAGGGTATTTAAGAATAATATTAATAAATTTAATTAATTACATAGAATGGGAGAACAGGTGATGTGTTGCTGCTGCAATATGTGGGAGCTGGTGGACACCATTGATGCTCACAGTGATCACATTTGCAGTAAGTGTTGGCTGCTCGAGGAATTCCGGCTCCGTGTTGAAGAGCTGGAGTCCGAGCTTCAAACACTGAGACACATCAGGGAGGGGGAGAGTTACCTGGACTCTGTGTATCAGGAGGTAGTCACACCAATTAGATTAATTAATTCAGATGTAGTCCGTGGCCAGGGTCAGGATGGTGTGACTATAAGTGAGGCAGGTACGGGGATCCATGAAGTAGTGTTGGAGGAGCCGCAGCCCTTGCTCTTGTCCAACAGGTTTGAGGCTCTTACTCCCTGTGAGGATGGGAACGAGGACTGCGGGGAGGATGAGCAACCCGGCCACAGCACCATGGAGCGGGGGGCCATTCAAGTGGGGGGAGATAAAAGAAATGCTGTAGTGGTAGGGGATAGTATCGTTAGGGGGATAGATAGAGTTCTTTGCAGCCGAGAGCGAGAGTCCCAAAGGCTGTGTTGCCTGCCCGGTGCCACTGTTAAGGACATCTCCTCTGGGCTGGAGAGAAACTTGGAGTGGGAGGGTGAGGATCCAGTTATCGTGGTCCATGTTGGTACCAACGACATAGATAGGACAAGGAAGGAGGTTCTGCTGAGGGAGTTTGAGCAGCTAAGGGTCAAATTAAAAAGCAGAACCACAAGGGTAATAATCTCTGGATTACTATCTGAGCTACATGCAAATTTGGCTAGGGTAAATAAAATTAGAGAGTTAAATACGTGGCTAAAAGCCTGGGGTGGGAGAAATGGGTTTTGCTTCCTGGGACACTGGCATCAGTACTGGGACAGGAGAGAGCTGTTCCGTTGGGACGGACTTCACTTGGCCAGTGCTGGGACTAGAGTCCTGGCGAATCGAATAACTAGGGCTGTAGAGAGGGCTTTAAACTAATTAGTGGGGGGGAGGTTTTAAGAGAGCGAAAAGTAAAAATGACAGCGGAGAAGGCAATAGAGCAAGGTAGCAGTGGGGGAATTAAAAACCAGAGCGTGTCAGGAAGGGACAGAATGTATAATGATAAAGGTAAAGTAGTAAAAGGGGTAAAAGCAGGAATAAATTGTCAGAAAACATATTTGAAAGTTCTTTATCTGAATGTGCGCAGCATTCGTAACAAAATTGACGAGTTGACGGTACAAATAACTACACATGGGTATGATCTGGTGGCCATTACGGAAACATGGCTGCAAGATGATCATGACTGGGAACTAAACATACAAGGGTATTTGACAATTAGGAAGGACAGACAGGAAGGAAAGGGAGGTGGGGTTGCTATGTTAATCAAGGATGGAATCACTGCAATAGTCAGAAATGATATTGGGTCAAAGGATCAGGATAGTGAAATAGTTTGGGTGGAGATAAGGAATAAGAAGGGGAAAAAGTCACTAGTGGGCGTAGTCTATAGGCCTCCTAACAGTGGCAACTCTGTTGGTCGGAGTATAAATCAGGAAATAGTTGGAGCTTGTAATAAGGGAACAGCTATAATCATGGGGGATTTTAACTTTCATATTGACTGGACTAATCAAATTGGGCATGGCAGCCTTGAGGAAGAGTTCATAGAGTGTATTAGAGACGGGTTCCTTGAGCAGTATGTAACTGAACCAACCAGGGAGCAGGCAATCTTAGATCTGGTCCTGTGTAATGAAACAGGATTTATAAAAAATGTCCTAGGAAAGGATCCCCTTGGAATGAGTAACCATAATATGGTTGAATTCCAAATTCAGTTTGAGGATGACAGAGTTGGATCTCAAACCAGCATACTGAGCTTAAATAAAGGAGACTATGAAGGTATGAGAGTAGAATTGACTAAAGTGGACTGGGAAAACAGGTTAAAGTGTAAGACGGTACAAGAGCAGTGGTCTACATTCAAGGAGATATTTCACATCTTTCAAGATAAATATATTCCACTGAGGAAAAGGGGGAGGAAAAGAAAAGACAGCCATCCGTGGCTTAGTAAAGTAATAAAGGATAGTATCCGACTGAAAACAAGGGCATATAAAGTAGCCAAATCTAGTGGGAGGATAGAAGATTGGGAAGCATTTAAAAGCAGGCAAACAATAGCTAAAAGATTAATTAAGAAAGGGAAGATAGATTATGAAAGTAAACTAGCAAAAAATATAAAAACAGATAGCAAGAGTTTCTACAGCTATATAAAAAGAAAAAGGGTGGCTAAAGTGAACGTTGGTCCCTTAGAGGATGGGACCGGGAAACTAGTGGTGGGGAACATGGAGATGGCAAAGACGCTGAACAAATATTTTGCATCAGTCTTTACAGTAGAGGACACTAAAAATATCCCAATACTGGACAAACAGGGGGCAATGGGGGGGAGGAGCTAAAGATGATTAAAATCACTAAGGAGATAATGGGACTTAAGGCGGATAAATACCCGGACCTGATGGCCTACATCCTAGGGTCTTGAGAGAAGTGGCGGTAGGGATTGTGGATGCATTGGTGATTATTTTCCAGAACTCCCTGGACTTAGGAAAGGTCCCGGCAGATTGGAAAACTGCTAATGTAACACCCTTATTTAAGAAGGGAAGTAGACAAAAAGCTGGAAACTATAGACCAGTTAGCCTAACATCTGTGGTTGGCAAAATGTTGGAGTCCATTATTAAGGAAACAGTAACAGAGCATTTGGATAAACATAATTTAATAGGACAGAGTCAGCATGGTTTTATGAAGGGGAAGTCATGTTTGACAAATTTGCTCGAATTCTTTGAGGATGTAACATACAGGGTGGATAAAGGGGAACCAGTGGATGTAGTGTATTTGGACTTCCAAAAGGCATTTGACAAGGTTCCACACAAAAGATTACTGATCAAGATGAGAAATCATGGGATTGGGGGTAATATACTGGCATGGGTGGAAGATTGGCTATCTAACAGAAAACAAAGAGTTGGGATAAATGGTTCATTCTTGGGCTGGCAATCAGTAACCAGTGGTGTTCCGCAGGGGTCAGTGCTGGGACCCCAACTCTTTACAATCTATATTAACGATTTGGAGGAAGGGACCGAGTGCAACATATCCAAGTTTGCCGATGATACAAAGATGGGAGGGAAAGCAATGAGTGAGGAGGACATAAAAAACCTGCAAAAGGACATAGACAGGCTAAGTGAGTGGGCAGAGATTTGGCAGATGCAATATAATGTTGGAAAGTGTGAGGTTATGCACTTTGGCAGAAAAAATCAAAGAGCAAGTTATTATCTAAATGAAGAGAAACTGCAAAGTGCTACAGTACAAAGGGATCTGGGGGTCCTGGTGCATGAAACACAAAAAGTTAGTATGCAGGTGCAGCAGTTGATCAGGAAGGCCAATGGAATCTTGGCTTTTATTGCAAGGGGGATGGAGTATAAAAACAGGGAAGTCTTGCTGCAGTTATACAGGGTATTGGTGAGGCCACACCTGGAATACTGCGTGCAGTTTTGGTTTCCATATTTAAGAAAAGATATACTTGCTCTCGAGGTGGTTCAGAGAAGGTTCACTCAGTTGATTCCGGAGATGAGGGGGTTGACGTATGAGGAAAGGTTGAGTAGGTTGGGACTCTACTCATTGGAGTTCAGAAGAATGAGAGGCGATCTTATCGGAACATATAAGATTGTGAGGGGGCTTGATCAGGTGGATGCGGGGAGGATGATTCCACTGATGGGTGAGACAAGAACTAGGGGGCATAATCTAAGAATAAGGGGCTGCGCTTTCAAAACTGAGATGAGGAGAAACTTCTTCACTCAGAGGGTAGTAAATCTATGGAATTTGCTACCCCAGAGAGCTGTGGAAGCTGCAACATTAAATACATTTAAAATGGAGATAGACAGTTTCCTAGCAGATAAGGGAATTAGGGGTTACGGGGAGAGGGCAGGAAAGTGGACGTGAGTCTAGATTTGGATCAGCCATGATCCTATTGAATGGCAGAGCAGGCCCGAGGGGCTGTATGCCTACTCCTGCTCCTACTTCTTATGTTCTTATGTTCTGCATCACCTCCCGGGGATTCATTCCTGGAGATCAGTGGATTGGAGGTCAAGGCCAGAGACTCGGGCGTCGACCACGGGCAACTGCCCAGTCATCCAGCAGAGACTCGAGAATTGCGGGGGAGGCTGTCGAGAGCCAGGCTTGGCTTTCCAGTCTAGGTGGTCCAGCGAAACGGGCTGGCAACAGGTAGTGCGCAGACCTTCCCGGACAGCGGCGGGCTAGAGCCCGACCGAGCGGCACAGCAAAGGGCCGAGCAGCATCGATGGGGGAGAGAGAGAGAGGGCAGAGCGCACAGGGCGCAGCCGGTGTTCAGGGCCCGAGCAGCGTCGGAGAGAGGGAGAGAGAGAAGCGCGCGAAACCTACAGGGCGCCGCCATTTCCACGAGAACTGCCGGAAGCGGCGTCGGCAGCAGCGGGGGAGGAAGGAAAGCGCAGGAGACGCCATTTTAAGCCATTGGGAGATGCCATTTTAAACCACACCCAAAATGCCGAAGAGTGGCAGTACCACCGCATTTGACAATGAAGTCAAAGATTGGACTACATATGTTGAACGAATAGAGGTGTACTGCAAGGCAAATGAGGTGTCAGATGACAAGAAAGCGTCGGTATTGTTGAATTTAATGGGTGCAAAGACATATGGGTTATTGCGAAATCTAGTAACCCCAACGAAGCCAATGGAAAAGAGTTTTGAAGACATAGTAACGATACTAAAGGAACATTTAAACCCCACACCGCTGCTGATAGCAGAAAGATTCAAGTTTCACAAACGGAACCAGCATAAGGATGAAAGTAATGCTGTTTATTTAACAGAACTGCGCAAACTATCGAAACACTGCCAGTTTGGAGCGGGACTGGCAGATACCTTAAGGGACAAGTTTGTGTGTGGGCTTCAAAGTGAAGGAACCCAGAAACGGCTTTTATCTGAAAAGGACCTTACGCTGGAAAAGGCTTTCAGCATTGCGGTATCATATGAAGCAGCAGCACGGGGCACTGCAGAGATACAACAGAGACCGCAAGAATATGGCACAAACGAAATGTCATATTGAACAGAGAAGTGCTATCGCTGCGGCAGAACAACACACGACCAGAATGATTGCTGGTTCAAAGACAAAGTGTGCAGACAGTGTGGAAAAGTAGGACACCTAGCACGAGTCTGCAGGTCGGGAAAGAAAACCAGCAATAAGAAACCTACCAAAGGAAAGTACAAGAAGATACATAAGATGACGGAGAATAGTTCAGACGAACAAAAGAGTGATAATGACTCCGAAAGCAGGGAACTGAGTTGTCTGAAACTACATAATGTGATCACAACGGAGGATCACCGAACCATTTGGGTCACTCTCAAGATAGCAGGAGTCCAGGTAAAGATGGAATTGGACACAGGATCAGCTTTAACAGCCATAAACCGACGGGACTACGAGCGGCTATTCTCACACATACCCTTGAGAGACACAAAAATTATTTTGAAGACGTACACGGGGCAAAAAGTCTACCCAAAAGGAAAAATAAGGGTGACCGTTATATATAACGGTAAGGAAACACCAAAACTAGACCTGTATGTATTGCAAGATGGAGGACCACCATTACTGGGACGTGAATGGATCCGGAAAATACAACTGGATTGGCATTCCATACAGGCACTGACTGTGGCTGACAAAAAGGATGACGACGTCACACCTGGGCGACTGTCAAAGATCCTAACTGACGCGAAAGAAGTGTTCCAGCAAGGACTGGGAACACTAAAAGGCATGACAGCGACGATTAAAATTGAAGAAAACGCAAGTCCAAAATTTTTTAAGGCCAGACCGGTACCTTATGCGATCCGCCCAGCCGTCGAAGCAGAGCTGGAGAGTCTGGAACGTTCAGGCGTACTGTCTAAGGTAGACTGGAGCGAGTGGGCTACACCCATCGTCCCTGTGATGAAAAAGTCGTTGAGCAGCACGCCTGGGGAACCAAGGAAGGTTCGCATCTGTGGGGACTTTAAGGTAACAGTGAACCCGGTCCTTCACACCGTACAATATCCACTTCCGCGGATTGAAGATATTTTCGCCTCGCTATCTGGAGGGAAACGCTTCACTAAGATTGATCTGGCCCAGGCGTATCTGCAAATGGAGGTAGAAGAAGCATCAAAAAAATACCTCACAATCAACACCCATAAAGGTCTCTACCAATACAACCGGCTGGTATTCGGGGTAGCATCAGCTCCGGCTAATTGGCAGAGGGCAATGGAACAAGTCCTGCAAAGGGATCCCAGGGACCCAGTGTTATTTGGACGACATCCTGGTCACAGGCGAAAATGACAGTGACCACCTTGCCAACCTGGAGCAGGTGCTCACTAGATTGCAGGAATATGGGCTCCGAGCTAAACGCACCAAATGCGAGTTTTTTAGAAAACAGATCTCGTATTGTGGCCACGTTATCAATAAAGAGGGGTTACATAAGTCCCCAGAGAAGATTGAGGTAGTAGTCAAGGCTCCATCACCGGAAAATATGTCACAACTGAGGTCGTTCCTCGGGCTGGTAAACTACTACCATAAGTTCTTGCCAAATTTGTCTACAATACTACACCCACTGAACACCCTACTGCAAACTGGGGTGCCATGGAAGTGGAGTGACGAATGTAGACGAGCTTTCCAGAAGAGCAAAATACTAATCACATCGAAAGAGGTATTGGCCCATTACAACCCAGCATTACCAATGCGGTTGGCATGTGATGCGTCACCCTACGGCATTGGAGCGGTGCTGTCGCACAAATTCTCGGACGGCTCAGAGAGGCCAATAGCCTTTGCGTCACGATCACTAACCTCAGCCGAGCGTAACTACGCCCGGATTGACAGGGAGGCCCTCAGCCTAGTGTGGGGAGTGAAAAAGTTCAATCACTATTTGCACGGGCAGAAATTCACCTTGCTGACTGATCACCAGCCTCTTGTCTCCATTTTTAATCCAAAGAAGGGCGTTCCGGTGATGACTGCGCAACGGCTACAAAGATGGTCACTTTTTCTAGGGGCGCACCACTATGAGATTGAATATAAGGGCACAAAACAGCATGGAAATGCTGATGGGCTATCACACCTGCCACTGCCTACTGCGGAGGAAACACCAGCAGTGGATCCTGTTGAAATATTTCATTCGACTATAGTTGAATACCTACCGGTAACTAACGCTTGTACCGAAAAGGTGACCCGACACTGTCTCGGGTATATGATTTGATGGTGAAGGGATGGCCAGCACATGGCGACTCACTGTTGCCAGTATTCTCAACAAGGAGAGAACAGCTGTCAGTGTGCCGGGGGACCTTGATGTGTCGATCCCGAGTGGTAATTCCACCCAAGTTAAGGGATAGAGTGCTCAATGAGCTTCATGAGGGTCATCTGGGAGGGGTAAAAGTGAAAAGCCTAGCCAGGGCTTATGTGTGGTGGCCGGGAATCAATAAACAAATCAAGGACCTGACCAAGAGCTGCTCAGTATGCCAGAAAGTCCAAAATGCACCACCTCAGGCCCCTCTACACCCATGGGAGTGGCCCTCATCTCCATGGCAACGGGTTCACATTGATTTTGCTGGTCCATTCATGGACTCAATGTTTTTAACAGCCGTGGATGCGCACTCGAAATGGCCTGAGGTCATCAAAATCTCCTCCACCACCACGGAGAAAACTATTGCAGTCCTGTGGACCATTTTTGCCAGGAATGGCTTGCCAGAACAGATTTGCTCCGACAACGGACCGCAGTTTGTGTCCGAAGAGTTCCGGAGGTTCTTGAAAAAGAATAGGGTAAGGCATTACACATCCGCCCCATATCATCCAGCCACAAATGGATTGGCTGAGAGGTTCGTACAAACCTTTAAGAAGGCAATAAAGGCTATGTACAATGACAACATTCCGCTGCAGCACAAGGTGGACAATTTCCTGTTCACCTACCGGAATGCAACACATGCAGTCACCAACCAGGCCCCAGCCATGATGCTCTTTAACTGAAGGTTAAGATCTCACCTGGATTTGCTCAGACCAAACGTACGAAGAGATGTTGAGAGTAAGCAATTCCAGCACATCCATGAGAAGCCAACAAGGAGCTTCAATGTAGGGCAACCAGTCTTGGCCCGCAACTACCGAACAGAAAAATGGCAGCCAGGAACGATATGCACACGGCAGGGCCCACTAATGTACACAGTGGACGTTGGGGAGAGCATCGTGAGACGCCATGCTGACCAGATCCTAGAGTCACAGGAACAAGTCAACCCCATGCCTCGCCCATACGTACCTGGTGATGAACCCGACGTACAGGTCGCATCTACCCCAGAAACTGTAGCATCGGAAGCTGATGAACCAACCGATGACAGGGGGCCAGAATCACCTCCGCACCAACAGCAAGACACTCAGGAAAGGCGCTATCCAGAAAGGATCAGGAAGCCTCCCCAAAGACTGAATATATAAATAGGCTATTTTCAGCTAATGTTGCATGTTTATAGTGTTAATTGTAATTAGTTTGATATTTAATTGTTAAATGAGTGTTATGGTACTGTTAGTCTAAAAGGGGAGGAATTGTAATGTATGTACCTTTAAGGGGGGGAACTACTTTGTACAGCTCATGTATACTGTAATTCCGGCAGTGACCACACCTGTATATAACACTGAGTAGTAATCTGTACAGTTCAGTTGCAGTCTGAGCCACGTTGAGTAAACACCTATTTTACCGTTCTCTGCAGTCTGTGTCTTCTTATGCACGGACGTAACAGCGGCCGACCAGGCCTCCGACCCGGACGTCCAGGCCTACAGGATGGCGGTCACGGGCCTTCAACTAGCAGATGTCGCATTCGACGCTGCCGGCACCACACTCCTGTGCGATGTCTCCGTTGGGCAGCCACGTCCCATCGTGCCCGAAGGGTGGAGATGGCAAGTATTCGACGCCATCCATTATCTTTCCCACCCGGGCAGGAAGCTGTCACAGAAGCTGGTGGCGGCCAAGTTCGTCTGGCACGGGCTCAGGAAAGACGTTCACGACTGGGCCAGCACCTGCGTGGTATGCCAACGCTCGAAAGTACATCGCCATACTAAGGCCCCGTTGGCGCCTTTCGCGGTGCCCGAGAGGCTGTTCGACCATGTTAACGTGGACCTGGAGGGGCCCCTACCGCCCTCCTGCAGGTTTACCCACCTCCTCACAATGGTCGACAGAACCACCCGATGGCCGGAAGCCGTCCCGCTGTCTTCAACAATGGCCGCCGATGTGGCTCGGGCGTTCATCAGCACTTGGGTCGCCCGGTTCGGCGCCCCATCTGACATTTCCTCCGACCGGGGTCCCCAGTTCATGTCAGCGCTCTGGAACGCTGTCACCCGAGGCCTCGGGTTGAAACTCCACCGCACTACAGCATACCACCCTCAGGCTAACGGGCTGTGTGAACGGTTTCATCGCTCCATGAAAGCCGAGCTCCGAGCCAGCCTCCGGACGACGGCTGGATCAACAGATTCCCGTGGGTCATGCTGGGACTCAGGACCGCTCCCAAGGAGGACCTCCAATCCTCGTCCGCCGAGCTCGTTTACGGACAGCCGCTGCGGGTTCCCAGGGATTTCGTCCCCAACGCAACGGAACCTTGGTCCGCAGCCCGTCAGCTGTCCGACCTTCTGGACAACGCTAAGGTTTTTGCTCCGGTGCCCAGGTCGCAGCACGGCCTCCCACAGTCCCACGTTCCGCTCGACCTTCGTGCGGCTGAGTACGTTTTCATCCGCCACGACGCCCACCGAGGACCTCTTCGCCACCCTACGATGGACCATTCCGTGGTCCTGGAAACCGGGGACAAGACCTTCATCGTGGATGTTGGCGGTAAGCCGGACTGCATTTCTGTGGACCGTCTCAAGCCGGCCCACCTGGATCTGGATCGTCCCGTTGAGTTGGCACAGCCCCCGAGACGGTGCCGACCTCCGGTTTCCACACCCTCAATCCACCACCGACCGCCCAAGGTCCCTCCGACGAACGCCCCTGTCCCCACCCCGGAATTGAGGAGCCGTTCCAACCATGTGATCCGGCCCCCCCAATGACTGACATTGCCAGTACTAGTGAATTCTGGGGGGACGTATGTGGCGGAGACCACATAGGGACAATAACACAATGTATAGCCAATGCTGTTATATGTACCTAAGCACAATTCACTTTGTATAGCAATGTTGTGATATGTGCATGCTGCGTTGGGTTATTGGTGCAGGGTCCCTTTAAGAGCATCGGGAACGTGATGACGTCATGATGTCGGTTGCGTGATGACGTCATAGTCCCTGCACGGGGCTGAGCCTTCAGACCTCGTGGAGATTGATTAAAGTAAGACACGTTTTGTTTTTGCTTAAAGAAAAGTCTCAGCCTGTTGATTTCTGTCGACTCCAACACCCTCCCCCTTTAATGTGAGTCATATCACATGATGCCCAGAATGTATATTGAAGCAAGGTTCCTTCTCACCAAACCTCCAGACTTGACATAATAGCTATTTTGATGGTTTAACTGTTAATTAGTTTCACCTGACATCCTACCTTAATATTACAAAAGTAACAGGACGACCTAGACAATCCCAGATTGTTAATGTGACACTGCTTGGGTGCTTCCATTGTTCTAGCCAATACCTGATACTCACACCTCACATGGGATGTAGCCAACATGTCTGCTAGTTGCTACTTCCTTTGTCCTGACTAATCTTCAATATTAGCATATCCCACTCAGACAATGGCCTAGAGATATGATAGGACACCTGACACAGAAGCAAGTTCTAACAGTGTGCAGAAGAACTTGTGCGCAAACTCATCCTCCGGGGAACTGGCCTCCAAGTTACCCTTTCCTCCTGGCCTTGCTGCAGCCCATCCATACCCAGTGACTCACCACATGCAGATCCCGCCTCTATACTACCCTCTAAAGTACACACAGTGCCATTTTCTGAGTTGGTGCCTATGGGTGCCAGATGCAGTGATGGTGTGTTTTCTCCTCCTTCACTGTCCTCCTCCATTACTTCGGGGACTGGCTGTGCTGGTGGGACCTCTTGGGTATCTGAAAGGAGAAATACACAAGGGTCAGGTTGTGGTGAGGGGAGGAAAGCAATAAATCCATGCATACGCCATCAGCAGCTTGTAAGTGAGAAGAGATTGTGGGATGAGGGGGAAGTGGGATGTGAGAAGAAGGATTAGGTTTTAACATACCATCGTCATCAGCAATGGTTTCAACTTCCCCGCTCGTCACGGACTCTGTGACGGCCACTCCAGTGATCTCCAGTGTTGCTTCCTCCAGCTCCATCAGATTCTGCAGACGGGCTTCCCCTCCACCCGTCTGCTGCTGCTAGCAGGGGTGATGAGCCACCTTTACCTGCAAGAGAAAGGGAAGTGTGTCAGTGAGTGCAGTGCAATGTGTTTGGGTAATGTGCCTGCCATGGTTGAATAGCTGACAGTGTGTGCAAGGTGTGAGATGTGGTTGTGAGGCTTGAATCAGTGGTAAGTGTGTGAGGGTGACGAGAGCTATGTTTGTGAGGTGCGAGTGGTGATAGGTAGAGATTGTTGGTAGGTGAGTGATGGGGGTGTGGTGCATTGAGCAGTGTGTGAGGCTAGAGGTGCAGATGATGGGATATGGCATTTGATGATGCATTCACTCACCTTGACCACTTGTATGAGGTCATTAAACTTTTTGCAGCACTGGATCCAGGCCTTGGAGACAAAACTCGTTGCACTGATAGCTTCAGCGATCTCCTCCCAGAGCCTTCTGCTGCTTTGCCTTGAAGGCCTCCTGCCCCCCTGCGGGTGAGGACCGGATTGTGTCTTTGAACCCCCAAGACCAAAGCCTCCAGTGCTGCATCTGAAAATCACCTCGCCCTTTCTCTTAGCTGTTGGGCCATGGCTCTCTGCACAAAGACCATGAGGTGCTGCTGCAACAAAGTACCTCCCCTTTAAGTAACGCAGACAGCCTAGGGCCAAACTTTATTGGTCAGTAAACTGTACCCGATATTGGCACCAGCCGCCCCCCCCGCCCCCAACGCCCGTCAAGTGCTAAGCCAATCAGCATTGCGTTTAGCGCGGGGATCAGTGCTGCAATCATTATAATGAGCAGGCAGCACAAATTTTGCATGTTGCCTGCACCACTTTGAACGGGCGCGGGCAGATAGCGCTTTGCGCTGCTGTCTTCAGGCCTAATTGAATTTCTAGGCCAGACTGTATCTTGGCACGTCTGATTTCCAGTGTAAAATGAACAATTGTTTAGCTTCTCCTTTAAGCTTGGCATAATTTATTTTTAAATGGGCTTACTCAATAGCTCACTGGATGAATGTACTACTAGTTGTGGTACTGATCTGTGGAAGATGATGTTGGCTTTGATCCCTGGCCTGTGTTGATTTAAGAGACCTCAGTTTACATAGGATTACATAGAATATACAGCACAGAAACAGGCCATTCGGCCCAACCAGTCCATGCTGGCGTTTATGCTCCACTCGAGCCTCCGCCCAACTTTCCTCATCTAAATCTATCAGCATAACCCTCTATTCCCTTCTCCCTCATATGTTTGTCCAGCCTCCCCTTAAATGCATCTTTACTATTTGCTTCAACCACTCCCTGTGGTAGCGAGTTCCACATTCTCACCACTCTTTGGGTAAAGAAGTTTCTTCTGAATTCCATATTGGATTGCTTGGTGACTATCTTATATTGATGGCCTCCAGTTATGCTCTTCCCCACAAGTGGAAACATTGGCTGAGATCTTACCTGAGGAGGTACGTTGGGGGCGGGACTGCTGGTTTTCAGGTTCTAGTCCCACCCCCAGTGACGTCTGACGACCTGACACTATTTTCCCCTGATTGGCCTTGTTAAGCCTGCCCTGTGGGCTTGCCGGCCAATTAAGGGAAAGCCAGTGTCAGATGACGTCAGTGCATGACGCTTCATCTGCCGGTTTTCTTAAAGGGACAGGCCCCATAATTTTTTGACAGATGAATTGTCAGTGTTTGACAGCATTGAGGTGCTGTCAAACACTGACAATCACTGTCCAAAGGTGAGCCCTTGCATCCAGGCTCACCAATGACTCGCTCCTTAGGAGAAAACAGATGGCAGCTGCATGCGAGATTGCAGAAGCCATTTGTCAATTCTCCCTATCAGATGAGGCTTCACAGAAACATCAAATCTTGTCACCTGCAGATACATATAAACAGAATAAAATTATTTCTCACTACATTCTCTCACCTGTCATACTTACCTGTGCACCATTGCACCCATCACACTACCTCTGCAGCTGTCATTTGCACACTTACACTGTAGCAGACCCACAGCTCGCCTCGCTGACCCTGGCGGGGTTTCCCGCCGTCGGGAAGACCGCATCAGCAGGCGGAAAATGGTGAAAAGCCTCTTAACTGCCTGTTAACTACCTGTTACCAGGCAGTTAATTTTCTTTAATCTCCTTCCCGCCGCTCGGAGATGGGTCCCTGCATGAGTCAGGGACCCACCTCCTGGGAAGATGGTTTGGAGGCAGGTTGGGAGCGGGGTTGGGACCCGCTCCCAATTTTTCCAATTTTCCCAGCAGTCCCGCCTCCTCAGGGCTAGGAAAATCCAACCCATTCTCTCTGTATCCACTCTATCAAAACCTTTCATAATTTTATAGACCTCTATTAGGTCACCCCTCAGCCTTCTTTTTTCAAGAGAAAAGAGACCCAGCCTGTTCATCCTTTCCTGATATGTATACCCTCGCATTTCTGGTATCATCCTTGTAAATCTTCTCTGTACCCTCTCCAGTGCCTCTATATCCTTTTTATAATATGGCGATCAGAACTGTACGCAGTAATCCAAGTGTGGTCTAACCAAGGTTCGATACAGGTTTAGCATAACTTCCCTACTATTCAATTCTATACCTCTAGAAATAAACCCTAGTGCTTGGATTGCATTTTAAAGGCCTTGCTAATCTGTGTCGCAACTTCTAGTGATTTGTGTATTTGTACTCCAAGATCCCCTTGTCCCTCTACCCCACCTAGACTCGCACCCTCCAAGTGATGTGACCCCCCTATTCTTTCTACCAAAATGTAATGCCTCACATTTGTCTGTGCTGAACTTCATTTGCCAATTATTTGCCCATTCTGCAAGTTTATTAATGTCCTCCTGTCATTTGTTGCAGTCCTCTTCAGTATTGACTATCCCAATTTGGTATCATCCGCAAATTTAGAAATTGTGTTTTTGATTCCAAAGTCTAAATCGTTAATGTAAATTGTGAACAGCAGTGGTCCCAGCACTGATCCTTGTGGAACACCACTACCCACCTTCTGCCACTGTGAATAGCTACCCTTTACTCCCACTCTCTGCTTTCTGTCTTGAAGCCAGCTAGCAATCCATTCTGCTACTTGTCCCCTGACTCCGCATTCTCTGACATTATTCATCAGTCTATTATGGGGTACCTTATTGAAGGCCTTTTGAAAATCTAGATAAATTACATCTACTGCATTACCATTGTCTACTCTCTCTGTTATCTCTTCAAAAAATTCAATGAGGTTGGTCAAGCAAGATTTTCCCTTTTGAAATCCATGCTGACTATTCATTATTATATTTTTTGTTTCTAGCTGTTCTTCTATTCTCTCCTTTAGTAGGGATTCCATTATTTTTCCTACCACCGATGTTAAGCTGACTGGTCTATAATTCCCTGGACATGTTCTAACCCCTTCTTAAATATAGGTATTACGTTAGCTATCTGCCAGTCCTCTGGCACTACACCTTTTTCTAATGAATTATTAAATATGTGTAGTAATACCTCTGCTATCTCTTCCCTAGATTCTTTTAAAATGCGTGGATGCAATCCATCCAGACCGCAATGGACAGCTCCAGTTAGCCACAGGGCCAGCAGGCTAGGGATATGGGAAAAAAGGATCTAAAGCCTGTCTTATGTTGGAAATTGTGTGTGAGGGAATGTTGGATGAAGGTGGGGCCTGCCTGTAACGTGAAATAGCTTGTCTATACTCAAGCCTAGATTTTCTGTTTTTGGTATAATTTCAACCTGAAAGACTATTGGTGGATTTGTCGTAACTTTGTTGCAAGAATGGCGGAATCCCAATCAAGTATATGCACATAAACGGGGTTTCCACCGCACTTTTGATGAATTTATAGCAGAGGAGTGGAAGTGGCTCTGAGGAAATTCCCAGCCATAGTGATACAATGGATAACCTTTTAATTATGGGTTTAAAATACGATTAATAGCATTTTAAGAAATTGTGAACATAATGATTATCAAGATGAATATTAAAGTTTAATGGCAAAACACTCTTGGACTAGTCTGATAGTTTTTTTATTCATTCTCAGGGTGTGGGTGCTACCAGCAAGGCTGGTATTTATTGGCCATTCCCTGTTGGTGCTAGTGGGCCTCCATCTTGAACTGCTGCAGTTCATGTGCTGAAAGTACTCCCATAATGCTGAAGGTACTCCCATAATGCTGAAGGTACTCCCATAATGCTGAAGGTACTCCCATAATGCTGTTTATACTTTGTAGCAGTTTGTTACAGCTGAGTGGCTTACTGGGCCTTTTCAGAGGGCAGTTAAGAGTCAACCACATAAATATGGGTCTGGAGTCATATATAAGCTTGACTGTGAAGGGCAGCAGGTTTCTTTTCCATAAAATACTTTAGTGAACCAGTCAGACAGCTTGAAGGTCACTCCTTATTTCAGAATATTTTGGAAACTAGATACAAATTCTCAGACTGGAATTTGAACTCACATTTTGTGGAATATTAGTCCAGGCCTCTGGCTTGACTGGACCAGTAACATAACCATTACATTACAGTACCCATTTTATTTGCGATTAGGTAGAGTAGATCAAGTCTAAAGAAAAGTTTATTTCCCCAGTTGTAATTTGTAATTGTTTTGATTTATTTGATATTCATTTTAGTTACATCTAAACTTTGCACAATCCAGAGTAGAATACTTCATATTACATATTTGACATTTTTACAGTAAAAGTAAACATCATTTCCTGCATTGATACAATTGATTAGATTAACTGCTGTGTTCTGTCACCACCTATGATAAAGAAACATTGACTACTTTTAAATTAATCGGTGCCCTATAACTAAAATTACATATTTATTTTTTGGCAAATATATCCAGCAGAGTCAGTTGAGCAAAGAAGCATTCTAAAAAAGCTCGGAGAAAACTGGTCTCCACATCTTTGTGGTTAACTTGTGTAATCTGATGATGTCTATCTATAGCTAGTGATCACTGAATCTGTGCTGAGGTGACATTTTCTGTTCCATATAAATTGCAGCACAACTTGTGGAGGCAGCAAATTATTCAGCATGACAGATTCTGCCTCAAGAATTATGTTGATGAGTATTTTATTTGTAATTACAAGTTCCTCTGAGCAGTAGTGTCAAATAGTCTTGGCAGGCCTTCATGTCAATCCTATATCAGCTTAAACATTACTACCCACATTGCCCCTCAAAGCCTTGTAACAACTATTGATGAAGTGGTTAGATGGCCCAACATTTCAATGTGGAATTGCGATCCTGGGCCTCCTCCAACTGCCGGTGCGCAGTGCTTGCGTATCCCAGGGGCGCAGTTAGTTCGATGCATCCCCTGGGATCACATGGGCCATGGAGAGCCAATGGTAGGAGGGAATGCTTCATTCATAAGTTTGACAGGAAGAGCTGTCGAACCTATAAATACTATAAGCCCCATAAACATCACCAAAACCTCAAATAAATTTTTAAAAAATCACATTTTTAAAATAAACTATAAATTACATGAAACAACTATTTTAAACAATAATTTAAATTTTTGAAAAATGTATTACATTTTCTAACGGGGCTAAAAATAAACTTACCTTTCTTTAAAGTATATAAAAATAATAAACCTGTGGAAAGAATGTTTTGATTTTAATTAATTCACCACTTACCTTGTTAAAAGCAGGCCTTGCGACTGCTTTTTACATGTCTAACTTCTGGAGACTTACCTTCCCGGAGAAACTTGGGAAAAAAACGTAAGTTCAATGCGCACGTGCTGCCTCTCCCGTGCATGCGTTCCACCTCTTATCCCCTTCTTTCAGGGGAATGGAAGTGCCGGTTTCCCGCACATGCGCAGTGCATGCACGAAACCGGCACTTCCATTGGGCTTACGGGTGAGTACCCCATGCGTACTCACCCGTGGAGACCCGAATTTCTGGGCCAGTGTTGCAGCCCCATCTTTAACTTGTGCTCCCTATGAATGTGCCTCCACACTGAGAGTATAGAATCAGTGAATTTACCCTTACAAATGCCCGATATCATTTTACATAGAAATGAAATCAGAAAATGCTATAAATACACACCAGGTTAGTCAACATCTGTTAAAATAAAGACAAGCAAACATTTCGGGGTCGACTTTCATTTATTGCAGGCGATGGGTAAAGCGATTGTACCACCTGCCCAATAGCAGCAGTGAGAGGCCTGGTCCGTTTTCATGGTGAGGCCTCATTTGAATTTGATTGGCGACCTGATGGCACCTAATGAGTGTTAACGGGCAAGTCACCGATTGGGGCAGGGGGGACAGCAAATCCAGTGCTGAGCTGGAGGTATTCACTTAAAGAGAAGGCAATCCCAATTGGGGGTTGCATGAAAGAACTGGAGCGGGCCAGAAGATTTTCTTAACGAATATACATTTCATTGAGTAATAAAAACTCCACAGGAAAAGAAGTTAAGGATAGCATCAGATTAAAAGAAGAGGCAAAGAATAGTACTAAGCCTAAGGATTGGGAGAGCTTTAGAAACCAGCAAAGGATGACCAAAAAATTGATTAAAAGGGAGGAAATAGAATGAGTGTAAACTAGCAAGCAATATAAAAACAGATTATAAGAGCTTCTACAAGTATGTAAAAAGGAAGAGAGTAGCAAAAGTCAGCATTTGTCCCTTAGAGGCTGAAACAGGATACATTATATTGGGAGCAAGAAAATGGCAGGGATTTTAAACAAATATTTTGTATCTGTCTTCACAGTAGAAGACACAAAGGCATACCAAAAATAATGGGGAACCAAGGGACTAATGAGAGTGAGGAACTTAAAGTAATTAATACCAGTAGAGAAAAAGTTCTTGAGAAACTAATGGGACTAAAAGCCAACAAATCCCCTGGACCTGATGGCCTACATCCTATGGTTCTAAAAGAGCTGGCTGCAGAAATAATGGATGCATTGATTGTGATCTTCCAAAATTACCTAGATTCTATAATGGTCCCAGTGGATTGGAAGGTAGCAAATTCAAGAAAGGAGGGAAAGAGAAAACAGGGAACTACAGGCCAGGTAACCTAACATCAGTCATTAAGAAAATGCTGGAATCTATTATTAAGGAAGTAGAAGGGCACTTAGAAAATCATAATAGAATTAGGCAGTCAAATTTTTAAGCAAGTGTGGAGGAGGGGAGGAAAGAACAAAGGGAAGGTCTGTGATAGGCTGGAAGGCAAGAGAGATTAAAAGACAAAAGGGGTGATGGTGCAAGGCAAAAGGAGATGGTAATAGGACAGGTTAAGAAACAAAATGTTTCCCTTGGCGGGTGAGAACAGAACTAGAGGACATAATTTAAGGATAAGGGCTAAACCATTTAGGACAGAGATGAGGGGGAATTTCTTCACTCAGAGAGTGGTGAACCTGTGGAACTCATTGCCACAGAGGGCAGTGTACGCCAGCTCATTAAATATATTTAAGAGGGAATTAGATATATTTCTACGGGCAAAAGGGGTTAAGGGTTACGGAGAGAAGGCGGGGACGGGATACTGAATTAAAGGATCAGCCATGATCTCATTAAATGGCGGAGCAGGCACGAAGGGCCGAATGGCCTACTCCTGCTCCTATCTTCTATGTATCTATGTATCTATGTAAAAGCTGAGTCTAGATGAGGTGTAAATGGCAATGGCAGAATCATTGAGTATATTTAAGGCTGAGATCGATAGATTTTTGGACTGTAGGGGAATCAAGGGATATGGGAATCGGGCGAGAGAGTGGAGTTGAGATCGAAGATCAGCCATTATCTTATTGAATGGCAGAGCAGGCTCAAGGGTGCCATATGGCCTACTCCTGCTCCTAATTCTTATGTTCTTATGAAATATTTTCCACACATGATTTAAAATTTTAAAAATTGCTTCTGTGATCAGGGTGCAAGCCATAATACAGTATACAGAGTAGAAATTGTTCCTCGTTGTACCATTTTTCACCATTTTGGATCAGGCGATCCAATGGCCACCTTAAACAGGCATTAAGCCCCTCACATATGCTAATGATATATATAAATCTGGGTTGGCATTCATTTTAACTGCAGATGCTTGTGGGTTTTGAGCCTTTAAGCTCCTTGCTGATATAGGTGCTGAAATTGTTTTGCCTGCTGCCAGATACTGCTGTTCCAATACACTCCCAATCCTTTCACCCTCCCCTTTAAGTTGCTGTTGCTGGCCCTTCAAGATTGGCCATCCCACCAGATTTCCCTCTTCGAGATTAGAAACTTTTCTAAAAGGCATGTGTTTGCAAAATCACTGTTAACAGTGAAAATGGATCACCTGGTCTATCACACATCACATGTGAGCAAGATCAGATGGTGGAGACAGGGACAGCAGTGGAGACTCCTCGTCGGAGGCCGCAGGAGTCTCCTAGCTCTGCTACACTGCATGCAGATGCTGAGCCTCGGGGGCCATCCAGGAAGAGGGCGATCCTGGAGCTTCCGGAACAAGCTCAGGAGGCTCTGACAGGGTTTGCAACCATGGGGACTGTGAGTGTGCAGAGAATGGAGGAGTCAATCTCAAATATGAGCAATGCCGTGGCGCACACGCTGGCCACTGTAGGTTCTGCCATGGAAAGGATGGTAACCTCCATGGAGGACATAAATCGCTAGACTCTGGAGAACATGGTAACACTTCTAGATAGATGGTCATCTATGGAGGATAGATGGGCACCTATCGCAGGGAGGAACCAAAGGTTCATGGACGTCCTTGCTATGAGGAACATCAGCACAGAAATGGGTCCTCATGGCTCTACTGATGTGCAGCAAGGTGCTCTCCAGCTAGCAGGAAAATGCAGTTGGTGGTGGGAGGGGACATGGAAGTGGGGGCTCCTCTCCAAGTGCTCAAACTGGTAACCCCTTACCAGCCCCTCAGTCAGAGCCCCAGATGCCTCCCCTAACAGTGATGGCCGAGTCTGCCCCTGCACAGCCACAGGAGGGCAGACTTTGCCAGGGCCCTCATAGGCTCCAAAACCCAGAGGACAAACGCCAAAAGTGTCTAAGCAGGCACAGCAGGGAAGTGAGCAGGCTGCCTCTACACCTGCTGAAGCCACAGGGGTAGCACCACATAGAAGCACATGGAAAAGAATGCTCCCACATAAATAATCACAAGGGTAGTCACTTGGGTGTTTTGATATAAATGTTAATTTTCTGTTATTTTATTTTGTTGTAATAAAGTAATGTCATGTGAATGTTTGAATGCGTTGTCCTATGTGTGCTCACAATTGGAAGTGGCACAGTGAAGGATGAGGGCGCTTTTCATGTCCAGCAATGGTGGTGACAGTGCTACGATTGAACAGTTCATTGTAGAGATGCTCTATGGTATTGACATGGGGTCATGCCAACCTTCATGTGCATGTGGCAGCCACATGTCTATGCTGCATAAAGTTAGGAGAATCTGGCATTGATTAGGCCATCTGTTCTGGACTTATTACATGCAGGTAGCACCCTCTAGTGGTAGTTAGTGTATAGCAGTGTGTTATTTGACCTTCTTCCTGTCTGCCCCGGAAGTAGTATTCCAGGGAGTGTTTGCTGAGTTGTGAACAAAGCCCACATGAGGCAGCCATTCTCAATCCTCCTCCATCCTTCCTTATACGCTAGGCAAGACGCAATGTCTGTGAGTATCCTTGTTTAGTAACATGGTAACAACCTTGTCGGTATAGTATTTTGACAATACTTTGTCCATAAGAAGTTTATTAGCTGTTAACTACCAAGGTTTAGCTTCAGTGCTATTTACTTATACAGTTAGTCTATTCTGTTTTCATAAACATGTTTGTATCTTATGTAACATCTTATGCATAGTACTCAGCTCTGTGTACAAAACATACTTTGTCTTTGTTTACAGTTTCACAATTTTATTCAAGTAAAGCTTCAAAACTGCACCCTGCTTCTCGAGGAGTTATTTGAATGAGTGTTTAGCTGACTGGATAACTGGATAGGAGTACATCTAGTGAGACCAATACACCATCCCTGGCATCATGGGCAGCAATGTGCTTGCATGCTGGTCGCATTGGGTCAGCTGCCTCCTCCAGGTCTTCCTCATCTGGAACCTCATTCTGCTCCTCCTCCTCCTTCCCCTCCTCTGAAGAGATGTGCGCTCAGCACCTTGTTCCTCAGGCACTGCTAATCCTCGCTGTAGTGCGATGGTATGCAGGGCACAGCAGACAATGATGATTCACGAGATCCTGGCTGGTGCATATTTTGGGCTCCACCAGATCTGTCCAGGCATGTGAAGCGCATTTTGAGCAACCCTATTGTTTGCTGTATGACACTTCTGGTGGAATTGTAGCTTTGATTGTAACATTCCTTAGACTAATTTGGTGGCCTCCTCAATGGTGTCATTAGCCACATCTTCAGGGGATAGTACTTGTCTCCAAGGAGCCAGCTGGAAAGTTCATTTGGTGGTGTGAACAGCTGGGGGACAGTGGACTGGCGCAGGATGTCAGAGTCATGGCAACTGCCAGGGAATCTCGTGGACACATGCATGATGCTCTTCCTATGGTTTCACGCCAGCTGCCCGTTAAGGGAGTGGAAGCCCTTGCAGTTGAGAAATACTGCTGGGTTCTGATGGGGTGGCCTGAAAGGATAATTACTAGTCCTACCCCGGTTCAGGCATATTACCCAGACATTCACTTTCAACTAAAGTTTGAGGTAGCTGAATCCTAAAGATGCTTAATTGGGTCTGAAGGTCCAGACTATCTCCCCCTAAAGGAAAGGAACAACCTGAAGATGTTACCATCCTCCAGATAGCACTTTTAATAACTTTAACTAGACTGTAACATTCTGGATATTATGAGGGTCCGGAAAACTCCTCCAGAATTCTGCAACTCCTCACCAAAGAGTGTACAGAGATTGGGTTCGCAAGTTTGATACAGAAGTACTATGTGAGACAATTCTAAAAATATATAGATTTATTAAAAAACTGACATGTAATTACAGGAGGTGTTTCAATCGCAACATTAACAGTTCCAAATACAAAAATCATACAATTCTACTATCAGAGATCCTTATTCTCAAATCTTAACCTCTCCAGTTATACAGTTCTTAGTTTATTCCAGGATATCCACCAAAATCAAATACAATACCTTGATCCCTGAGATACAAAGAGTTGAAGACTTACAGAGCTACCCTCTGAAGCCGAGAATCGCTTTGCCCCTTCAAGCGAATCTATCATCCCATTTGAAAGTTCAATTTTTATACCCTTTTGCAGTGGTATTTCCTTTGAAGTTTTCTGCTGATGTAAGCTAATTATCTCTAGTCATTTTTCTGCTGACCCCTGCTATTTTTAGAGTTAGATCAGCTGGTAGCATTAAGAATCATGTCTCTACCTTTAGGTGTTTGAAGCTTATCATAAGAAACGGTGTGGTGCAGGCGTATCTATTTGATGTCATTCTTACCAAAGTCTTCTATGCAATTCTTAAGTCACCTCAGCTGGTTGCAACACAGAATCATGTCTCCAGTGTTTCATTTGATGTCATTTTTACAAAGGCATATGTTTCTTTAATTTTCTGTGTTTCTTTCCAAAGTGTAATTTAATACACCTTAACAGGGTATACCATTGTGTTCTTTCCAAAGTTTCAGACTATCAGGAACCTCCAACCTCCTTTTTCAACAAGGCTTTTGATTCAGTGTCAACAACTTATCTTATCTCAATAGCCTGTATGCTATTCACAGCTTCTCCATTGTTGAGGCTTCCAGATTTCCAGACCTAGTTTGTCATGTTTTAATAAAGTCAGAATTCTTTTATAGAATGGTGTATTTTTCTGAATAGGTATATTGCTTATTCCTTCACAGGCCACATGATGCCCTGCACCTGTGGGAAGGCAACCAGTTTGACAAAGCCTAGCGCCCGCTGAGTAACACTTGCTTCATCAGTGGAAAAGTGGATGTAATTGGAGGACTTGGCAAAGAGGGCATCGGTGACCTGCGTGATGCATCTGTGGGCAGCCGACTGGGAGATGCCGTTAATGTCTGCTTTTGATCCCTGGAAGGACCCTGACACAAAGAAGTTGAGTGCGGTGGTGACTTTGACAACCACTGGTAAGGTGTGTCCAACCGCTCCTCTGGGCTGCAGGTCTTGATCGAGCATTGTGCAAATGTCTGCGACTATCTCTCGCGAAAGTCTCAGCCTCCTTTGGCACTGCTGCTCAGTCATGTTGAGGAAGCTCATCCTCTGCCTGCAAACCCTGTATTAGGGGTATCCCCTGCAGTGAGGTGCAGCCCTGTGCTGATGGCCTCTGCCCTGTGCAGCATCAGGTGGTTGAGGAGAAGGTTGGTGCTCTTGTTGTTGGTGCTGCTGGTGTGCCTGGTTCTGCTGCTGCCGTGGCTGATCCTCTTCAGATTCTGAGGACCAGGATAAGAGTATAAATCGTTCCCATTCTGCTGTTATATATGGCAGTTCAGGATGAGATGTTAGAAGCAGTCAGTTAATGGGGAGAGAGGATATTACAAGAAGGTGACAGTGCATATAAAGTTTACAACACACACTTACAACCTCAATTCAGATCAAATGTGTTTTCCAAATCCTTAAATCAGCAACATCTGACATTTGAAAGTGAACTGATGTGAGAGGTTAGCTTTTATACTGCAGTTGCAGCTGTGAACTATTCAGCTTGTTGGAACTGCCGACATACTTACCTGACGTGATCTCTGAACAATGTGAAACCCATTGAAAATGTGCAAACATAGAAAAAGGCTGGCAAAATAGTAGTTAACAACCACTTAACAAGCAGTTAACTATTTTAAATGCCTCCCCCGCCGCTTAGTGTCAGGTCTGTTCTGAAATCGCAGACCCGACACTTTGGAAACTTACATGGAGGTGGGTTCGCGGTGGGTTCCCAACCCGCTGTCAATCATTTCGAATTTAACAGCTGACCTGCCTCCGAACTTGCCCTCTGAGGGAGAGGGATGGAATCGTTGGCTAGGGAATGGAGTTTATGGCGGGGACTGAAGACAATGACTAACATTATAAAAATTGATGCCATGTTGTGTTGAACATGAGGGCATCAAGACATGTATGGGATAAGTAGACCCTAAAATAGTGGACAACAGAAGGAGCACCTATAATAATATGAAAATTAAAAATTAAATATACTGGATAACTTAAATCACAACAAAGTTTTATTGGTTTTGCTTTACAATATGTAATTAAAGAAGGAAATCTGAGCCTACAGAAACCAATACAAGGGTTTTACTCACCTCGGGCTGGATTTTGATACTGGAGGCATGTAGGAGGCGGGACTACAACACGATTTTCACTTGATTGACCTTGTTGAGCCCGCCCAGCGGGCTCAGCAGGCCAATTAAGGGCAACCCGGCAACAGGTGACGTCACAGATTGACATTTCATCTGTCAAGAGCTTTTGACAGATGAAATATCAGCGTTTGACAGCTCTTTGAAGCTGTCAAACACTGACAATCTGTACTCCAAGTTAATTCCTTCCTCTCAGGCTGATTTAGAGATCTCGCCAGAACAGAAAGCTGACTGCCGCAACTTTTCACAGCTCTTTCTGCTTTCTGTGCCGGTGAGATGAGGGACTCCCGAGACTTGAAGGAAGGCTGTAATGGTAAGAAAAGATAAGTAAAACTTCTTTAAACACTTTACACACACCAAACACACTTACCTCTGCACTCATGCACCCATCACTCACCTGAATAATGGACATCTCGACCCCTCCAAGCCCTTCAGCCCGCCGGTCCACCTCGCTAACTTGGCATGGTTTGGAGCTGTCGGGAATCCCACACGTCAAGAATAAAAATAGGGATTAGGCAAAAAACTGCCTGTTAACTACCTGTTAACAGGCAGTTAATTGGCACTAATCCCCTTCCCGCCTCGGGGAGGTGGCTCCCAGCACAGGTCGGGTATCCGCCTCCTTTGAAACTGGCATGGAGGCGGGTTGGGGGCAGGATGGGTTTGTGCCCCCCGATTTCGAGATTTTGCCTCCAATCCCGCCTCCACGGCCCAATGAAAATCCTGCCCCTCATGTCTGGGTCTGTTTTAAACTAATTGATAGAGGTTGATTGTCATGATTAGTCAACAACTCCATTATTGTTGCATCACGTGACTACCAGAATAGTAAAATGTGAATTAGATGGACTTTGGTCTTTTTGTGTCGAGCAATTCCTATATTCCAAAGCACAGGAATGGCCACTCGCTCACAATGAAAGGTTACTGATTAATATAGCAGCACAGCTAATCAGGTATCAGTGAATGAATAGATTAATAATGCACTGGCTTCGACTGAATCAATAAATTCATGGAGCAACCGGCAGCATGAATTAATAAATTAATGGAGAAGCAAGCATGAGTGAATTAATAAATTAATAAAGCACTGCACACCTGCAAATTATAAACTAATGGAGTAACAGGGATCAGTAAGGCATCTGCTGTCCTGAGAGAAGGCAATAACAGGCAGGAGGACTCCAGCCATCACCCTGAAGCCAGTGGCCCCAATGATCAGTAGCATGGCTGTCTAAAAGAAGCGATCAGATCCTGAAAGCCTTAAGACACAGTGGTCACCACAGTCTGGAAGCTGCAATTCCTGCTTCACTCCACTCGGTGCCCTACTGCCTCCAGAGCTGCAGTCTGTGCTTCCAGGATTGGAGCACCGACTGGTCCCTGACTGCTGCTCAGCTAGGAATCTACTGCAAATTCCACTGAAGCTGCCACTTGCTCCATTGGCACCTGTGAGGAAGACAAAACTTCTGTGATGTTGTCACAAAGAGCTGTAGCCTCGAGGGCCACACCTGTCAGTCGCCACACAATCTCAGAGATTGTCCTCAGAGGCTACACATATGTGTGATGTTGCTCGAACATCCTTCTGTTCATGCGAGTAGCCATGAGTTCTGGCTCCCAAAACTCCAAAGCCATGGGCAGCCTTCTCCTCAGCCTCCACTGGAAAGGTGGCACATCCTCATCCGCTTCCCATTCTTCTGGTTCTCTCCTGCTCTGTGAATCACCACATCCTCACTCCCACTATCTAATTCACCCGGGGCAAAGAAATCTGAGCTGGTGCCTGGGAGTGAGGAAGCAAGTGCTGCAGCTTTCCCACCAAGTGAAGGTCAACCTGAAGACTACCAGGAAACTGAAGAGGCCTTCCAGGTAAGATTTTGACTTTCCTTCTTAAAGATTAAAAAAACTGCCAGATTGCCCCTCCTGCTCAGAGAACCAATCGGAATATTGTCAGGCTGAGGACAGGAGAGGTGGGCTTGGCAATCTCCCCTCCCCACCATGTGCAGGCAGGTGCCAGGGATGTGCCCGACATGGCATTTGCACCTGCCTGTTCCTTGCAAATGATGTATCCTCCTACTGCCCCTGTGGTGGGCACAAGCCTGGTGTTAATTCTAGAATTATGACCTGAGGAATTTTGAGGCTCATGAATAATTAGGAAACTACAGAAATGTTAAAATATAAACAAATATGAAGACTAGCCTCAGAACTGCCTGCTCATTCGGGTGCAAGGGTTAAGTTTTTTTAACAGTGAGATCAAGGAGAGCAGCTACATTGATCTTTAAAAGATGGAAGTGCAGGAAGACAAGGCCCTAAAAAGGCAAATGAGATTCTGGCTCTTTTACATTGGGATATTGAATATAAAAGCAAGGAAGTGATGAACATTTGTACAAGACATTAGATAGGCCACAGTTGGAGTATTATATGCAGTTCTAGGCACCTCAATAGAGGATGGATATTAGAGCCAAGGAAAGGATACAGCAAAGTTTCATAGAATGGTACCAGGAATGAAAGTTTATATTTATGAATTTTAGCTATGGGGAAAGATTGGATGGGCTGGGGTTGTTTTCTTTGGAACAGAGGAGGCTGAGGGGATACTTGATTGAGGTGTATAAAATTATGAGGGGCCTACATAGAGTGGGTAGGAAGGACCTATTTCCCTTAGCAGAGGGGTCAATAACCAGGGGGCATAGATTTAAAGTAATTGGTAGAAGGATTAGAGGGGAGTTGAAAAGAACATTTTTCACCCAGAGGGTGGTGGGGGTCTGGAACTCACTGCCTGAAAGGGTTGTAGAGGCAGAAACCCTCATCGCATTTAAAAAGTACTTGGATATGCACTTGAAGTGCCATAAGCTACAAGACTACGGACCAAGAGCTGGAAAGTGGGATTAGGTTGGATAGCTCTTTTTCGACTGGCGCCGACACGATGGGCTGAATGGTCTCCTTCTGTGCTGTAAATTTTTATGATTCTATGAAGAATGATTTAAAAAATAAGGGTTTTTTCATTGGAACAGCAAAGGTTAAGGGATGATTTAACAGAGGTTTTCAAAATTATGAAAGGTTTTGAGATGGTAAGTAGAGAAAGATTGTTTCCATTGATTGGCACAGACTTGGGATTATCACCAGAAGAATGAAGGGGGAAGTTAGAAGAAATATTTTTTGACAGAATTATTAGAATATAGAATGCTTTGCCACAATTGACTACTGAAACATAATTTAAAAGGACATTGATTTAAGTATTTGAAAAGGAAGAATATAAATGGGATAATGGGGAGAGGGAAGGAAATGGGACGAGTATACTGCTCCAACAGGCAAAGGTGCGATGGGCTGAATCTCACAGGAGCACATTACCTTCAAATTCTTCTCCAGGTCACACACAATTCTGACTTGGACATGTACTGCTGTTCCCTCATCATCCCTGGGTCAAAATGTTGGAATTCCTGAGCACATGGACAGCAGCAGTTCAAGAGGCAGACCACCAAGACCTTCTCAGGATAACTAAGGATGGACAGTTAAAGTGGCCTTACCAGCAACACCCACATTCTAAGAACAAATAAAAAATGGCTTCCTCTGTGCTGTCATTTTTATGATTCATTGGGAGGGACCATCTGAGGCAGTTAAAGGTATAGTCAAGTGACAAAAATCTTTCATAAACCAACTTTCAAACTTATCCGAGATAATCTGTATAAATATATTAAAAAGATAAAGCGTGATGACAATGGCAACAGCGATTAATATGGTTAGTCTGAAATAAATACCCTTAAAACATGTGCAAGAGTATTAAGAAGTACTCAAAACCAGAGCTATCTGATGTCAATTATGCTTCACAATTGGAAAGGTGTTAACATTTATTTGTATTTTTACATGTGGAGACCTCCAATTTTCTGAAAATGTTGTAAGTACTGTACATGCAATGTACGGAACACTCAACTCACTTATATAATGCAATGCAATATTTAAAAATTGTGTACACTTTACATTCCAGTATTGATTTTCTTCCAGAAATTGATCATTTTTGATTCATTCACAATAATTAATACAAAAATAATTTCACGTTTATAAAATAGATCATCGCATCACAATAAATTACAATGATTATATAATTACTCACTTTGTATGTACAAACTAAGAAACAGTTGTAAATGGGTTCACCCCATTTCCACAAGGTAGAATAAATGATGCATTTAGGCAATTTAAGGCAGTTTTTTCAGTCAAAAACTATTTGAGCAAAATCTATTTATCAACCATATCTATAGATCAACTCTAAATCATGAAATGTTAAACTTTGATATTACTCTGAAAGCTAATCTGATTTGAGATTATCACACATTTCATAAACAGGTACAAAATAGTAAGTTTCTGGTAAAAACGAGGTGTATTGTTTTTCAGTAAAGCTCCCTCTTCTGGTCATGCAATGTAAAACCATGTTGTAAAACTTGGCAGCCACACTGCTGCTAATAAGAGACATACCAGAGTTGGTACTGTAAGGTATGAATTTAAATGGCAAGACTCAAAACAGGTAAATTTGTAAAAAGGACTATGTACAATTAAAAGAAAGAGATTACTGGTAATGTGATATTGGCTATAATAATCTTGTAAATTTGAGTTTCATAGTTAGTGATATCATCAGTACCCCTTGGTTGGGTTACAACCTTCTAACACACTCAGTCATTTATTCTCCATAAAGGCTTTCATTACTCACCTTCAATTTTCACTTACCTTAAAGCTGAAGTAAAACCAGTCTCAGAAGGCAGAATTTATGGTTTATAACATAACCAAGTATGAAACAGCTTTTTTATTCATGGTCACAGATCTAAATTATGGCTACATCAATTGGAAAATGGTGAAATATAGATGTAAATTGATAAACCTAATCTATAATTTATAAAATTTACAACATGAACTTTTGATATGTGCCAAGTTTGTTTTGCCATTATACAATTAACTTTAACCGAATCCCTTTAAAATATTAACCTGAGATTGCAACTTGTGTTTAAGAGCAATACCCTTTGCTCCTGAAATGGTATACCCCACAAAAACATCAGTGTTGGCAAAGACAAGAAATTAATACAGCCATTTATAGACAGTACAGAACGGCAGTGTTGCTTTCCACCCGTGGCTTGATCCCGTTTGCAGTCCAGTAACTTAATTCGGATCCTGGTTTTCAAGTGTACAGAAAGCACAATCTGTCATTCTTAAAATTAAGTTCGGCATCAATCACAAGCTCTTCTGCTTTGGCAATGGCGCTTGCTGAGAAATAACTGAGAGCTGGTTTGAAGCAAGTTTGTATTGTTCTTGTCCTGAACCTTGTGGAGGAGATGGTAATGGGGTTTCTGGTGCAGCTGCAGAGAAGTGCACACAAAATATAAAGCTATGGTTACAGTCATGGAGCTTTTAAATGGAAAATATATATCTAACAAGGTAAGAAAACATTGGACACATGTTTCTAATATAGTCTGTAAAACTGAATTAATACTGAAGCCACTTGTCAGCTAAGTATTGTCAGTAATACTGTACAGTAAATGACTATCCTTTCAACTCTGGGATACCGAAACTCCAGGTGTACTGAAAGCCCCCAGCATCCTCACTGGCTCCGTCATCTTTACTGTGCACAACACCCTATGTGGTCCCTCACATCATGCTACAAAACTAATAAAGTTATGATGGTGCTGCCTTAGCCCTTTTTTCCCTTTTTCACAGTATGGTGCAGAAATTCTAATTCGGGTGATCAAATTAAGTTGGCTTGGTGCTGACTGAGCAGCACAGTGGCGATGTACACTTTATTTAGCTGTGCATTAGCCTAGGGACATCATCACTCTAAATATTCAATAGAGTGGATAATATTTTATTATACATTAGTCACAAACAAGGGGAGAAATAACAATAGGGCAGATTTTCAACTTGCTGCCCAGAAATAAAAACCGGATGGTTTCTCTAATGGGCAGTAAATCCGCAATTCCAGTTTATACCCGGGCAGCAAGTTGAAACTCAAACCCAATATGATGCGTTTCCTCTTGGGTGTTTCCTAACTCTAAACAACAAGGTTTCTTTAGTATGAACATTATCTTCAAGCTTTTAATAAAATATATTCAAGAAGGAGTTAGATATATTTCTTAAGGCTAAGGGGATCAAAGGATATGGGGAGAAAGCAGGGACAGGGTACTGAATTTGGATGATCAGCCATGATCGCATTGAATGGCAGAGCAGGCTCGAGGGGCCGAATGGCCTACTCCTGCTCCTATCTTCCATGTTTCTATACATAACATTAAAAAGTATTTAAAACACTAAAAAAAAATATTAATTTTATTTAAGGATTCTATATCTGGAGACTCTTGACTTTCTGTGAGATGTTTCTCACACTCACATCTGCTTAGACTTTTATTAAAATAATCTTGACACTACAGCATCCTAATTATAAACTGATTTTGTAAAAATGGAAATGATATGCTACCTTGTACAGGAACAAATCTGGCATTGCTGTACTACCATCGGGTAATACCATACACCTTACACTTTGTGGCATCATCACTTTTATTACTATTTTGCTTATGCTATGCTAACTCATCCATGCACAATGCTTGCTGTACAGAATGGCAAGAAAACCAAAACAATACTATTGTTAATAAACATTACAGTATCAGGAATAAGGCATTGCAGCATCTTGATGGCAGAAGTTTAATTAATCGATCATGGTTCTGCCTGTATTTTGCTAGCTCTGGTCATGGCATCGTCTCAATTGATTAATTGAATTAGGTTGTAGTCCACTTATATCTGAGGCACACGGTGTGAACAATCACTTACAACAGACAAAACCATTAATCCCAAATTCAAATAGCAACCCAAGTGCTGTTAATACCTTTTTAATCAGATAATTAATATTGTTGTAAACAATTGATTTGGTTTGGGATTTGGGATTACTGCTAACTCTCTGCTGATGTTTCTAATCACTGTGATGGAGTGGGGCTGGAGTGAATTGGTTTGAAACATAGAAACATAGAAACATAGAAGATAGGAGCAGGAGTAGGCCATTCGGCCCTTCGAGCCTGCTCCGCCATTCAATGTGATCATGGCTGATCATCCAAACTCAGTACCCTGTCCCCGCCTTTTCCCCATATCCCTTGATCCCTTCAGCCTCAAGAAACATATCCAACTCTTTCTTGAATATATTTAATGAACTGGCCTCCACCGCCCTCTGTGGCAGAGAATTCCACAGGTTCACCACTCTCTGGGTGAAGAAATTCCTCCTCATTTCAGTCCTAAATGACTTACCCCTTATCCTTAGACTATGACCCCTGGTTCTGGACTCCCTGGCCATCAGAAACATCCTTCCTGCATCTAGTCTGTCCAGACCTGACAGAATTTTATAGGTCTCGATGAGATCCCCTCTCAATCTTCTAAACTCCAGTGAGTATAAGCCCAATCGACACAATCTCTCCTCATATGTCATTCCTGCCATCCCAGGTATCAGCCTGGTGAATCTTCGCTGCACTCCCTCCATGGCAAGAACGTCCTTCCTCAGGTATGGTGACCAAAACTGCACACAATACTCAAGGTGCCGTCTCACCAAGGCCCTGTACAACTGTAGCAAGACATCCTTGTTCCTGTACTCGAACCCTCTTGCTACGAAGGCCAACATACCATTTGCCTTCTTAACCGCCTGCTGCACCTGCATGCTTACCTTCAGCGACTGGTGCACAAGGACACCCAGGTCTCTTTGCACTTCCCCTTCTCCCAATCTATTGCCATTCAAATAATAATCTGCCTTCCTGTTTTTGCCACCAAAGTGGATAACCTCACATTTATCCACATTATAGTGCATTTGCCATGTTTCTGCCCAATCACCCAACCTGTCCAAATCGTACTGGATTTTCCCGACATCCTCCTCGCAGCTTACCCTCCCGCCCAGCTTTGTGTCGTCTGCAAATTTGGAGATATTACATCCAATTCCCTCATCCAGATCATTAATATATATTGTGAACAGCTGGGGTCCTAGGACCGATCCTTGCGGTACCCCACTAGTCACTGCCTGCCACTCGGAAAATGACCCGTTTATTCCAACTCTTTGCTTTCTGTCCGCCAACCAGTTCTCTATCCAAGTCAATACCTTGCCCCCAATCCCATGTGCCTTAATTTTGCACGCTAATCTCTTGTGTGGGACCTTATCGAAAGCCTTCTGAAAGTCCAAATACACCACATCCACTGGTTCTCCCTATCTATTTTACCAGTTACATCCTCAAAAAATTCCAGTAGATTAGTCAAGCATGATTTACCTTTTGTAAATCCATGTTGACTTTTTCCGATCCTGTCACTGCTTTCCAAGTGCTCTGCTATTACATCTTTTATAATAGGCTCTAGCATTATCCCCACTACCGATGTCAGGCTTACCGGTCTATAATTCCCCGCTTTTTCTCTACCACTTTTTTGAATAGTGGGGTAACATTAGCTACCCTCCAATCCATGGGTACCGTTCCAGAGTCTATCGAGTTCTGGAAGATGATCAGTAGTGCATCTACTATCTCTAGGGCCACTTCCTTAAGTACCCTGGGATGTAGACCATCAGGCCCTGGGGATTTATCGGCCTTCAGTCCCATCAATTTTCCTAACACCATTTTCCTACAAATACTGATTTCTTTCAGTTCCTCGCTTTCATCAGACCCTATGTTCCCCGGCATCTCTGGGAGGTTATTTGTGTCCTCCTTTGTGAAGACAGAACCAAAGTATGCATTTAGTTGGTCTGCCATTTCCTTGTTTCCCATTATAAATTCCCCCGATTCTGACTGCAAGGGACCTACGCTTGACTTCACTAATCTTTTTCTCTTCACATATCTATAAAAGCTTTTACAGTCAGTTTTTATGTTCCCTGCTAGCTTACTCTCATATTCTATTTTCCCTTTCTTAATCAATCCCTTTGTCCTCCTTTGTTGACTCCTAAACTGCTCCCAATCCTCAGGATTATTGCTTTTTCTAGCCAATTTATATGTCCTCTCCTTGGATCTTATGCTATCCCTAATTTCCCTAGTTAGCCACGGTTGAGTCACCTTTTTTGTTTTATTTTTGCGCCAAACTGGGATGAACAAATTCTGTAGCTCATCCATTCGGTCTTTGAATGTTTGCCATTGCCTATCCACCGTCAACCCTTTGAGCGCCATTCCCCACTCAATCCTGCCCAACTCGCTCCTCAGACCATCATAGTTTCCTTTATTTAAATTGAGGACCCTTGTCTCTGAGTCAACTACTTCATTCTCCATCTTAATGAAGAATTCGATCATATTATGATCGCTCCGACCCAAGGGGCCTCGTACAACAAGATTGCTAATGAATCCTTTCTCGTTGCATAATACCCAGTCTAAGATGGCCTGATCTCTGGTTGGTTCCTCGACATATTGGTCCAGGAAACCATCCCGTAAACACTCCAGGAATTCCTCCTCCACAGTATTGTTACTAATTTGGTTGGCCCAATCTATATGTAGGTTAAAGTCACCCATGATGACTGCTGTGCCCTTATTGCACGCTTCTTTAATTTCCCTTTTAATGCCATCCCCAACCTCCACCTTACTGTTTGGAGGTCTATATACCACTCCCACTAATGTTTTTTCCCCTTAGTATTTCTCAATTCTACCCATACAGATTCCACATCATCAGAGCTAATATCCTTCATTACAATTGTATTAATCCCTTCTTTAACCAGTAATGCTACCCCACCTCCCTTTCCTTTTTGCCTATCTTTCCTGAATATCGAATACCCCTGGATGATGAGTTCCCAGTCTTGGCCATCCTTGAGCCACATTTCTGTAATCCCAACCAAATCGTATTCGTTTACCTCTATTTGCGCAGCCAATTCATCCACCTTATTACAAATGCTCCTCGCATTAAGACACAAAGCCTTCAGGCTTGTTTTTTTAATGCTCTTAGACCTATTAGAATTATTATTTACTGTGGCCACGTTTGATTTAAACCGTTGATTTCACTGACTGCCACTTTTGTTTTTCTCCTTCCTATCTTTTGCTTTTATCCCTGTTTTCCTTTCCTCTGTCTCCCTGCTCAGGTTCCCAACCCCCTGCCATTTTAGTTTAAACCCCCCCGAACAGTGCTAGCAAACCTCCCCGCAAGGATATTTATCCCGCTCTGGTTCAGGTGCAACCCGTCCGACTTGTACAAGTCCCACCTTTCCCAGAAGCAGGCCCAGTGATCCAGGAAACTAAAGCCCTCCCTCCTGCACCAACTCTTTAGCCATGCATTCATCTGCTCTATCCTCCTATTCCTATACTCACTAGCACGTGGCACCGGGAGTAATCCAGAGATTACTACCTTTGAGGTCCTGCTCTTTAATCTGCTACCTAGCTCCCTAAATTCTTGTTGCAGGACCTCATCTGTCTTCCTACCTATGTCGTTGGTCCCAATGTGAACCACGACCTCTGCCTGTTCCCCCTCCCCCTTCAGAATGCCCTGCAGCCGTTCAGTGACATCCTTGACCCTGGCACCAGGGAGGCAACAAACCATCCTGGAGTCACGTCTACGGCCACAGAACCGTCTATCTGTTCCCCTTACGATAGAATCCCCTACCACTATTGCTCTCCCACTCTTTTTCCTCCCTTCCTGAGCAGCAGCAACACCCCCGGCGCCAGGAAGTTGGCTGCTGCTGCCTTCCTCTGGTGAGTCATCCCCCTCAACAGTATCCAAATTGGTATACCTGTTTAAAAGGGGGATGGCCACAGGGGTCTCCTGCACTACCTGCCTGCTTCTACTGCTCCGCCTGGTGGTCACCCATTTCCCTCCTGCCTGTGCAGCCCTACCCTGCGGCGTGACCAACTCATCAAACGTGTAATCCACGACCCTCTCAGCATCGTGAATGCTCCACAACCCATCCATCCGCAGCTCCAGCACCTCAATACGGCCCGTTAGTAGCTGCAGCTGGATGCATTTCCGGCACACGTGGTCATCAGGGACACTGGCAGCGTCCCTGTATTCCCACATAGAGCAAGAGGAGCATAACACGGGGCTGGGCTCTCCTGGCATGACTTACCCCTTTAATTAATTCAATACCACCAGTTAAAGATATACTCTAGGGCGCTTATTTACCAACTGCCCCCACTACACCACAGAGACCCAAGAAAATATAAACCGCAGAATTTAAGCTTGAGGAGAGAGAAGCTGTAGCGTGGGTGAGTCCTGCTAAACTGGAGCAGCTGGGCAGGAGCGTGGTCAGGATTTGGTATCAGCTACAAGGTGCCGAGAGGATCCTGGTACAACTCATTCTTCTGGTGTGCTAAAGGTGACCCTGTGCTCTGGTTTAAGTTCTGTGTTACCTGTGCCATAAGGAATAAAGAAAAAGAAATAACTTTTATTTTTATAGTGCCTTTCATGACCTGAGGACATCCAAAAGTGCTTTACAACTACTGAAGTATTTTTAACATGTAGTCACTGTTGTAATGTAGCCACTTGGCAGCCACTTTGTGCACAGCAAGGTCCCACAAACTGCAATGAAATAAATGACCAGATAGGTGTTGGTTGAAGGATAAATGTTGGCCAGGATACCTGGAGAACTCCCCATCTCTTCTTCCAATAGTGTCATGGGATCTTTTATGTCCACCTGAGAGGGCAAACTGACTAAAGTGACACATAATGGAATGAAATGGGGTCCCACAATTTCTGCCCTATAGTGGGAACGGTAGTATAGTGGTTAGCTTACTGGACTAATAATCCAGAGGCCTGGACTAACGATCCAGAGACGTGAGTTCAAATCCCATCACGACAGCTGGGGAATTTAAATTCAGTTAATTAAATAAATCTGGAACAAAAAGCTAGTATCAGTAATGGTGACCATGAAACTATTGTAAAAACCCATCTGGTTCACTAATGTCCTTTAGGGAAGGAAACCTGGTCTGGCCTATATGTGACTCCAGACCCAAAGCAATGTGGGCCATGAAATGACCTAGCAAGCCATTCAGTTGTACACAACCGCTACAAAAAACAATAAAAATTAAAACCAGACAGACCACCCAGCATCGACGTCGGCAGCAGCTTCGGACACGACAAAGGCACACCCAGCTTGGTTAACCCTGCAAAGTCCTCCTCACTAACATCTGGGGACTTGTACCAAAATTGGGAGGGCTGTCCCACAGACTAGTCAAGCAACAGCCTGACATAGTCATACTCACAGAATCATACCTTTCAGCCAATGACCCAGATTCCTCTATATCCATCCCTGGGTATGTCCTGTCCCACCGGCAGGACAGACCCACCAGAGGTGGCAGCACAATGGTATACAGTTGGGAAGGAGTGACCCTGGGAGTCTTCAAAATTGACTCCGACCCATGAAGTTTCATGGCTTCAGCTCAAGGACGGGCAAGGAAACCTCTTGCTGATTACCACTTACCGCCCTCCCTCAGCTGATGAATCAGTACTCTGCCATGATGAACACCACTTGGAAAAAGCAGTGAGGGTAGCAAGGGCACAGAATGTACTCTGGGTGGGGGACTTCAATGTCCATCACCAAGAGTGGCACGGTAGTACCACTACTGACTGAGCTGGCCGAGTCCTGAAGGACATAGCTGTCAAAATGCGCCTGCGGCAGGTGGTGAGAGAACACGAGGGAAAATCCTACTTAACCTCGTCCTCACCAATCTACCTGTCGCAGATGCATCTGTCCATGACAGCATTGGCAGCAGTGACCACCGCACAGTCCTTGTGGAGGCAAAATCCCGTCTTCACACTGAGGACACCCTCCATCGTGTTGTGTGGCACTACCACCGTGCTAAATGGGATAGATTCAGAACAGATCTAGCAGCTCAAAACTGGGCATCAATGAGGCGCTGTGGGCCATCAGCAGCAGCAGAATTGTACTCCACCACAATCTGTAACCTCATGGCCCGGCATATCCCTCACTCTACCATTACCATCAAGCCAGGGGACCAACCCTGGTTCAATGAGGAGTGCAGAAGAGCATGCTGGGAGCAGCACCAGACATACCTAAAAATGAAGTGCCAACCTGGGAAAGCTGCAACACAGGACTACATGCATGCTAAACAGCGGAAGCAGCATGCTATAGACAGAACTAAGCGATCCCACAATCAATGAATCAGATCAAAGCTCTGTGATCCTACCACATCCAGTCGTGAATGGCGGTGGACCATTAAACAACTAACGGGAGGAGGAGGCTCCAGGAATATCTCCATCCTCAATGATGACGGAGCCTAGCATGTGAGTACAAAAGACAAGGCTGAAGCGTTTGCAACCATCTTCAGCCAGAAGTGCCGAGTGGATGATCCATAGCGGACTCCTCCTGAGGTCCCCACCATCACAAAAGCCAGTCTTCAGCCAATTCGATTCACTCCATGTTTAATCTGGAAACGGCCGAGTGCACTGGATACAGCAAAGGCTATGAGCCCCGACAACATCCCGGCTGTTGTGCTGAAGACTTGAGTTCCAGAACTAGATGCGCCTCTATCCAAGCTGTTCCAGTACAGCTACAACAATGTGGAAAACTGCCCAGGTATGTCCTGTCCACAAAAAGCAGGACAAATCCAATCTGGCCAATTACCGCCCCATCAGTCTACTCTCAATCATCAGCAAAGTGATGGAAGGTATCGTCGATAATGCTATCAAGTGGCACTTACTCACCAATAACCTGCTGATCGATGCTCAGTTTGGGTTCCACCAGGACCACTTGGCTCCCGACCTCATTACAGCCTTGGTCCAAACATGGAAAAAAAGAGCTGAATTCCAGGTGAGGTGAGAGTGACTGCCCTTGACATCAAGGCAGCATTTGACTGAGTCTGGCATCAAAGAGCCCTAGTAAAACTGAAGTCAATGGGAATCAGGGGGAAAACTCTCCACTGGCTGGAGTCATACCTAGCACAAAGGAAGATGGTTGTGGTTGTTGGAGGTCAATCATCTCAGCCCCAGGACATCACTGCAGGAGTTCCTCAGGGCAGTGTCCTAGGCCCAACCATCTTCAGCTGCTTCATCAATGACCTTCCCTCCTTCATAAGGTCAGAAGTGGGGATGTTTGCTGATGATTGCACAGTGTTCAGCGCCATTCGCAAGTCCTCAGATAATGAAGCAGCCCATGCCCGCATGCAGCAAGACCTGGACAACATTCAGGCTTGGGCTAATAAGTGGCAAGTAACATTCACACCACACAAGTACCAGGCAATGACTATCTCCAACAAGTGAGAGTCTAATCACTGCCCCTTGACATTCAACGGCATTACCATCGCCAAATCCGCCACCATCAACATCCTGGGGGTCACCATTAACCAGAAACTTAACTGGACCAGCCACATAAATACTGTGGCTACAAGAGCAGGTCAGAGGCTGGGTATTCTGTGGCGACTATCTCACCTCCTGAATCCCTAAAGCCTTTCCACCATCTACAAGACACATGTAAGGAGTGTGATGGAATACTCTCCACTTGCCTGGATGAGTGCAGCTCCAACAACACTCAAGAAGTTCGACACCATCCAAGTCAAAGCAACCCGCTTAATTGGCACCCCATCCACCACCTTAAAGATTCACTCCCTCCACACCGGCGTACCGTGGCTGCAGTGTGTACCATCTACAAGATGCATGGCAGCAACTCGCCAAGGCTTCTTCGGCAGCACCTCCCAAACCCGCAGCCTCTACCACATTGAAGGACAAGGGCAGCAGGTGCATGGGAACACCATCACCTGCAAGTTACACACCACCCTGACATGGAAGTATATCGCCATTTCTTCATCGTCGCTAGGTCAAAATCCTGGAACTCCCTCCCTAACAGCACTGTGGGAGTACCTTTACCACAAGGACTGCAGCGGTTCAGGAAGGCAGCTCACCACCACCTTCTCAAGGGCAACTAGGGATGGGCAATAAGTGCAGGCCTTGCCAGCGACGCCCACAATCCAGGAATGAATAAAAAATATATACTGTAAATATAATTTCATTGTAATGTTACTCAAATCATAGGTGTCAGCCTTGGCGCAGTGATAGCAGTCTCGCCTCTCAGTCAGAAGTTGTGAGTTCACTCCAGGGACTTGTGCACATAACCTAGGCTGATACTTCAGTGCCTACTGAGGAAGTACTGCACTGTTGGAAGTGCTGTCTTTCTTTCAAATGAGACGTTAAACCGAATCCCCGGCTGCCCTCTCAAGTGGATGTAAAAGGTTCATTGCACTATTCAAAGATCGCGGAAGGTCTCCGTGTCTTGGCCAACATTTAACACTCAGCCTATACCACTAAAACAGATTATTTGGCCATTTCTCTCCTCGCTCTTTGTGGAACCTTGCGTTGCACAAATTGGCTGCTGCATTTCCATACAATGCAATAGTAACTACATTTCAAATGTACCTTATTCGCTGTGAAGCACTTTGGGACATCCTGAGAATATGAAAGGCACTATATAAATGTAAATTCTTTGTTTATTTCTTGCCTCATTGCTATTGCCATCACAGAGGATGCTAATACTTTCATAAAAGTTTCAACCGATTCAAAATTCCAGATTAAAAATGTGCATTCAGATATGTGGAAAAAATACCTACACATCTGTTCACTGTGAACTGCTGCAGGCAGTGAACTGATCAAAATAGTCTGGCCTGTTACTGGATCCTGGGCTACATGAGGGTGTACAGGATGATGGAGGTGGGATTGGTCACTACTTGTACCTGCAAAGGAGGGAAATAAAAGAACATTCTAAAATATGTACTGCACACAACAATACTTCTTGAAATACATGCACTTTATAGAATTAACATTAAAAGATCCAAATTTTTGGTGAACACATCAGTCCATTCTGGCAAAATGCAATTGATTTTTTTTAAGTTTACAAATGAAGCATAGTAATTAAACACAAATTTAGAGCAGTTAAAATTTTTATATAATGCCAAGTATTCAGCTGTGTAAATATCCATTGTGTACTTTTGTAAACTATACACTCATTAAAACTGGAAAGGACTGGTAAAAGTTACAGTCGAGGTACACGCACACATACAAAAATGTGTGCTGATGCTGGAATACTTCGTCAATGTGATCGGAAGACAATACATAATGTCTGAACTATTCTTATTAACTAGTCACATGAAACTTCCACTTGAACATTCAACTATACCTTGCTAAAAGAATAAAACAATGGGGAGTTGATGCAATCACTACATGGAGTTAATGATCAGTTGTGTTTACTTTATTTGTGAGAGCAAAGTTATACAAATACCGGGATTACAGATTAGAATAATCACACATATATTTAAAAAAATATATATGATTCTGTGAGTACGACTCTATCAGGCTGTTGCTTGTCTAGTTTGTGGGATAGTTCTCCCAACTTAGACACCAGTCCCCAGGAGGATCTCATGGGGTTGAGATTGTCGAAGTTATTTTAAACTTTGTATTAATTCTTTACAACTGAGGGGATTAAAAGTCAACCACGCAGTGTGAGGGTGGAGGCACATGTAGGCCAGACTGGGTAGGGATGCGCGCTTTCCTGAATGACATTAGCGAACCGCGCAGTGTGAGGGTGGAGGCACATGTAGGCCAGACTGGGTAGGGATGCGCGCTTTCCTGAATGACATTAGCGAACCAGGCAGTGTGAGGGTGGAGGCACATGTAGGCCAGACTGGGTAGGGATGCGCGCTTTCCTGAATGACATTAGCGAACCAGGCAGTGTGAGGGTGGAGGCACATGTAGGCCAGACTGGGTAGGGATGCGCGCTTTCCTGAGTGACATTAGCGAACCAGGCAGTGTGAGGGTGGAGGCACATGTAGGCCAGACTGGGTAGGGATGCGCGCTTTCCTGAATGACATTAGCGAACCAGGCAGTGTGAGGGTGGAGGCACATGTAGGCCAGACTGGGTAGGGATGCGCGCTTTCCTGAATGACATTAGCGAACCAGGCAGTGTGAGGGTGGAGGCACATGTAGGCCAGACTGGGTAGGGATGCGCGCTTTCCTGAGTGACATTAGCGAACCAGGCAGTGTGAGGGTGGAGGCACATGTAGGCCAGACTGGGTAGGGATGCGCGCTTTCCTGAATGACATTAGCGAACCAGTTGAATTTTTAATAACAATTCAGAAACATTTATGGCTAATTTCACCATTTACTATGGTGAGATTGTAAACTCACAATTTCTGGGTTGCAAGTCTGGTACCATAACTACTAGGCAACTGTATCCGATGCCACTTGGACCTAAAAATTACACTGTGATATTACCATTTATTTTTAAAATGTTAATGCCTCTACTAAAATATTGGACAAAAGAATTTTATGCAAATAGGCAGATAGGTGGCAAATGCAGTGCAATGTAAGAAAAAATGAAGAAATGCATTTTTTGAAATACGACTAGAGACTGGAAATAGACCTTCAATAGTAAGATTTTAAACGGAGTAGAGGACTCTTGGTGTGCAGACATATATGTCTTTGCAGGAGACCGACCATACACATAAATATGTCCGTAAAAAAGTAAACAGAATTCTCAGTTTTGTGCCTAAAGGCATCGAGTAAAAAAGTAAGGAAGTAATGCTAAACTTGTACAAGACCTTAATAAGTCCGCAGTCAGAGTATTGTACATAGTTTTGGGTACCCCATTACTGAAAGGATATAAAAGTAATGGATAAGCTGCAGCATAAATTCACTAAGATGTTACCAGGGTTGAGGGGTTACAGTCAAGAGAAACTTGAGAATTTCATACTTTTCACTAGAGCTGGGAAGGTTTATGGATGACTATCAAACAAAACCTACCACACCATTGATTTGCTAGAATGTCAGAACCTCCACATGCAGTTTGCTAGTGCCACAGAATGTGCCCCATTAACACATTGCATCACAGTATCGTAGAACACAGGATTTTGCCTGTAATTTCTCACATGAAGAATTTCCAATTTCAAGAGTGTCAGATTGGGGATATCAAGTGAAAATAAGATGCTTCATCACAGGAAAGGAAGATATTAGCAGAATAATCAAGCTGAGCTGCAATTAGAGTAGCATTGGCAGAAGCTTGAGAATGGATCACCTTCCAAACTACTGTTCTCGGGAGAAAATTAGGAAAACTAATTTTAAAAATGGGTGGGTGAAGAAGGGTGGTTTAAGGCCAATGAATTACTTTTTGAAGTGTAGTCACTCATTTTTGTAGGCAAACAAGACAGCCAATTTGTGCAACTAATAATATTCATTTTGGTTACACAAAACATAAAAATTGACTGAAAAAACAGTTTCAATGAGATATGTGGCAGGAATTCCATCACAGGTTCTCCCAATTAGCCACTGAAACTTTGGCAGAAACCCTGTTTACACATTTATCTGGTGTATCCGCCGATGTTACAGCGGCCGATCAGGAGGTCCCAGGAGAAAATACCCAGCGATATTACTAAAGTAAAAAATTAAAACAGGAAAACATTTTGAGTTTCCTCATTGGATTATTTAATTATTTAATAAACTGTGTAGTACAATTATCTTGAACTAATAAGAAATCATACATACCTCCTAGCAACATTTCTTGGAGCAAGTTGTCAATTTTAGCTAATCCAAAAAGTTTGACAAATTGAATTTGTTCGATCATCTGCCAAGTTATACTTTGAAGAGTAGGCAACAGCAGTAGCAGCTCTCCAAATCGTCCTCGGGAATCATACTGTCGATCATTAATGTAATCTTCCAAACTAACTTGCACTTGGTAACGCATATTCTTGATTTTTGATGGATTGTTTAAAGCTTTAGCATCTGCGGGAAAATAAATGCAAGATGAAATAAAAATTTGTACGCATATTTGTCACTGGGGATAAGAAGGCTATAAGCGGTTTCAACAGAGTGCTGCAAGTTGGGTGAGTCAGAGTTAGGTGAGGAGTGGAAGGAGGAACTCCCTTGCTTTGCCTTTGTTTTTCCTAACTTTTCACCCTGTAGGAAGAGGCCGGTGTCAGGAGCACCAGGAGAGTGGTGAGTATTTAAACTCACTTTCGCGGGCTTTTTCTCAAAGGCCGGTCAATCTCGCAAACCGGCGGCGGCGTTCCAGAGCCACGCCACGATTCAAAAAGTGACATGGGCAAGAGGAAACAGCTGATTGGGTAAGTACAGCCAGGTGAGTATTTATACTACTCTATAGTTTGACAGTTAAGGTTAATAGCTTATAAAGTTTAGAAGGTCTTAATTTTTGAGGTTATAGTTTCTAAGGTCTCTGTTATGTATCGGGGAGTGCTAATAACCAAGGGCCCTTGAGTATATCATTTAATTGTACTGTGATTGGTGGTATTGATTTGATTTAATTTAATTGAAGGGTAAGTCATGACAGCACAGCTCGGCCCCGTGGCATGCTCCTCCTGCACTATGTGGGAAATCAGGGACACTTCCTGTGTCCCTGATGATCATGTGTGCCGGAAGTGTATCCAGCTGCAGCTACTGGCAGACTGCATTGCGGTGCTGGAGCTGTGAATGGACACATACTGGAGCATTCGCAATGCTGAGGGCGTCATGGATATCACATTTAACCAGTTGGTCACACCGCAGGTAAAGGCTGCACAGGCAGGAAGGGAATGGGTGACCACCAGGCAGAGTAGTAGGCGCAGGCAGGTAGTGCAGGGGTCCCCTGTGGCCATCCCCCTCTCAAACAGATATACCAATTTGGATATTGTTGAGGGAGATGGCTTATCGGGGGAAGGCAGCAGCAGCCAACGTCCTGGCATCATGGGTGGTTCTGCTGCACAGGATGGGAGGAAAAAGAGCGGGAGAGCTATAGTGATAGGGGATTCTATTGTAAGGGGAATAGATAGGTGTTTCTGCGGCCGCAAACGAGACTCCAGGATGGTATGTTGCCTCCCTGGTGCAAGGGTCAAGGATGTCTCAGAGCGACTGCAGGGCATTCTGGAGGGGGAGGGTGAACAGCCAGTTGTCGTGGTGCATGTAGGTAAAAACTGGGATGAGGTCCTAAAAGCTGAATATAGGGAGTTAGGAGGTAAATTAAAAAATAGGACCTCAAAGGTAGTAATCTCAGGATTGCTACCAGTGCCACCTGCTAGTCAGAGTAGAAATAGAAGGATATTTCAGATGAATACGTGGCTAGAGGAATGGTGCAAGGGGGAGGGATTCAAATTCCTGGGACATTGGAACCGGTTCTGGGGGAGGTGGGACCAGTAAAAACTGGACAGTTTGCACCTGGGCAGGACCAGTGTCCTAGGGGGAGTGTTTGCAAGTGCTGTTGGCGAGGGTTTAAACTAAAATGGCAGGGGGAAGCCAGGAGAGAAGCTAAAGACAGGAAGGAGAAAAGCAAAAGTGGCAGTCAGAGAAATCAAGGGTGTAAATCAAACATGGCCACAGTAAATAATAATTCTAACAGGTTTAAGAGTATTAAAAAAACAAGCCTGAAGGCTTTGTGTCTTAATGCGAGGAGCATTCGTAATAAGGTGGATGAATTAGCTGCGCAAATAGATGTAAATGGATATGATATAATTGGGATTATGGAGACATGGCGCCAGGGTAACCAAGGCTGGGAATTCAACAACCAGGGGTATTCAATATTCAGGAAAGAGGCAAAAAGGAAAAGAAGGTGGGGTAACATTGCTGGTTAAAGAGGAGATTAACACAATAGTAAGAAGGATATTAGCTCTGATGATGTGGAATCCGTATGGGTAGAGCTGAGAAACACAAAGGGGCAGAAAACGTTAGTGGGAGTTGTATACAGACCCCCAAACAGTAATGCTGAGGTTGGGGATGGCATTAAAAGGGAAATTAGAGATGCGTGCAATAAGGGCACAGCAGTTATCATGGGTGACTTTAATCTACATATAGATTGGGCTAACCAAATAAGTAACAATACTGTGGAGGAGGAATTCCTGGAGTGTATACGGGGTGGTTTCCTGGACCAATATGTCGAGGAACCAACTGGAGATCAGGCCATCTTAGACTGGGTATTATGTAATGAGAAAGGATTAATTAGCAATCTTGTTGTGCGAGGCCCCTTGGGGCGGAACGATCATAATATGATAGAATTGTTCATTAAGATGGAGAGTGAAGTATTTGACTCAGAGACTAGGGTCCTGAATTTAAATAAAGGAATCTATGATGGTATGAGGTGCAAGTTGGCTAGGATGGATTGGGGAACGTTACTTAAAAGGTTGATGGTGGATAGGCAATGGCAAACATTTAAAGATCGCATGAACTACAGAATTTGTTCATCCCTGTTTTGCATAAAAATAAAACAAAAAAGGTGACTCAACCGTGGCTAACAAGGGAAATTAGGGATAGCATAAGATCCAAGGAGAGGTCATATAAGTTGGCCAGAAAAAGGAATAAACCTGAGGATTGGGAGCAGTTTAGGATTCAGCAAAGGAGGACAAATGGATTAATTAAGAGGGGGAAAATAGAGTATGAGAGTAAGCTTTCAGGGAACATAAAAACTGACTGTAAAAGCTTCTATAGATATGTTAAGAGAAAAAGATTGGTGAAGTCAAGTGTAGGTCGCTTGCAGTCAGAATCAAGGGAATTTATAATGGGGAACAAAGAAATGGCAGACCAATTAAATACATACTTTGGTTCTGTCTTCACAAAGGAGGACACAAATAACGTCCGAGAGATGTCGGGGAACATAAAGTCTAATGAGAGGGAGGAATTGAATGAAATCAGTATTTGTAGGGAAATGGTGTTAGGGAAATTGATGGGATTGAAGGCCGATAAATCCCCAGGGCCTGATAATCTACATCCTACAGTACTTAAGGAAGTGGCCCTAGAAATAGTAGATGCATTGCTGGTCATCTTCCAAAATTCTATAGACTCTGGAACAGTTCCCATAGATTGGAGGGTAGCTAATGTAACCCCACTATTCAAAAAAGGTGGTAGAGAGAAAACGGGGAATTATAGACCGGTAAGCCTGACATCGGTAGTGGGAAAATGCTAGAGTCCATTATAAAAGATGTAATAGCAGAGCACTTGGAAAACAGTGACAAGATCGGACAAAGTCAACATGGATTTACAAAAGGTAAATCATGCTTGACTAATCTATTGGAATTTTTTGATGATGTAACTCGTAGAATAGATAAGCGAGAACCAGTGGATGTGGTGTATTTGGACTTTCAGAAGGCTTTCGATAAGGTCCCGCATAAGAGGTTAGCATGTAAAGTTAAAGCACATGGGATTGGGGGTAAGGTACTGACTTGGAGAGAGATCTGGTTGGCAGACAGGAAGCAAAGAGTTGGAATAACCGGGTCTTTCTCCGAGTGGCAGGCAGTGACTAGTGGGGTACTGCAGGGATCGGTGCTAGGACCCCAGTTATTCACAATATATATTAATGATCTAGATGAGGGAACTAGATGTAATATCTCCTAGTTTGCAGATGACACAAAGCTGGGTGGGCATGTGTGCTGTGAGGAGGATGCCGAGAAACTCCAGTATGCTTTGGACAGGTTGGGTGATTGGGTAGATGCATGGCAGATGCAGGATAATGTGGATAAATGCGAGGTTATTCACTTTGGTGGCAAAAACAGGAAGATTATTATCTGAACGGCAATAGATTGGGAGAAGGGGAAATGCAATGAGACCTGGGTGTCCTTGTGCACCAGTCGCTGAAGGTAAGCATGCAGGTGCAGCAGGCGGTTAAGAAGGCAAATGGTATGTTGACCTTCATAGCGAGAGGATTCGAGTACAGGAACAAGGATGTCTTGCTGCAGTTGTACAGGACCTTGGTGAGACCACACCTTGAGTATTGTGTGCAGTTTTGGTCGCCTTATCTGAGGAAGGATGTTCTTGCCATGGAGGGAGTGCAGCGAAGATTCACCAGACTGATACCTGGGATGGCAGGAATGTCGTATGAGGAGAGATTGGGTCGATTGGGCTTATATTCACTGGAGTTTAGAAGAATGAGAGGGGATCTCATTGAAACTTATAAAATTCTAACAGGACTAGACAGACTAGATGCAGGAAGGATGTTCCCGATGGCGGGGGAGTCCAGAACCAGGGGTCACAGTCTAAAGATAAGGGGTAAGCCATTTAGGACAGAGATGAGGAGGAATTTCTTCACCCAGAGAGTGGTGAACCTGTGGAATTCTCTACCACACAAGGCAGTTGAGGCCAATTCATTAAATATATTCAAGAAGGAGTTAGATATATTTCTTAAGGCTAAAGGGATCAAGGGATATGGGGAGAAAGCAGGGACAGGGTACTGAATTTGGATGATCAGCCATGATCTCATTAAATGGCAGAGAAGGCTCAAGGGGCCGAATGGCCTACTCCTGCTCCTATCTTCTATGTTAAGACAAACTCACATAGGTGTCAAAGAAGTGCAATTTGCCCAAAAGCAATTGACCTTTCAGACTGAGGATTATGTTTAGTAAAATGTAGTAAATGAAAAAGACATTTTTTGTTGTGCAACTGACGACTGTGGACAATACAGATGATTTTCCATCTGCTACAATTAACAGACAAAAAAATTATAGGCTGTATGCCTGTCATTTCCCAAGCTGTGCCAGTCTCCACAGTGGCAAATTACTGCATCACCACTAATATTTCCAACCTAACGCTGATTAGAACAACTAGAACATTGATTTTTTGTGTTTGTGCAAAGACAGAATTTGCACCCATCTCAGCCTGAAAGAGATTCCCCAAAGCAAAGTTTTCATCTGAATGCATCTCCATGATATATAATCACGATGGGCTGTATGATGACACTTGATCATGTGCCTGACAACTTGAACTTTTTCCCTCTGCTCTTCTGCAGGAGAAGGTTCCACATTACAGGAGGGAGCAAATCCTCATGGAAGTCCCTTGCCCCACCAAATTTAGGGCCTTGAGGAACTTTGAAGAGGCCATCCACAAAATCATTGGGTGAGAGGGCTTGGAGGGAGAATCTGATGATGAAGCCCTCGGCCTTTCCCCACCTTAGCCTTGCGACCATCCTTATCATGTTTTTCATTCTCACTTTGCTCACTCTCTCTCACTCACTGGCACCAAAGCATACAGTAAAGCACAAGACCATGTGGCACATTGTGCTATAAGGTATATTTCAAATTTCAATGAGGATAGCATCTCTTTTTTTCTAGCTGTGTCTCAGGAAACCCAGTGGCCCCGACCAGCCCAGCACCTACAGCATCTAGCGTCACTCACTTCTACTGCTGCAAACATCAGCTCAGGTTTATCCATTCAGAGAGATTTAGATAGATAGGCACAGGAGAATTGATCCTGTAATCCACACAACACAAGTGAGCAAGCCTAATATTAAAATTATAATTAGGCCATTTAAGCACTTTTTCACACAGATCAACCATGATCTGACAGAATCTTGGAACAGGCTTGAGAGGCTGAATGGCCTGCTCCTGGTTCCTATATTCCTAACTGCTAGCAGGGGAGGAGCAGGAACTTGCTACTTGAAGGGTCAGCTCAGATCTATCCACACAAGGAATTGGACGTCAGGAGGCCTGTTTTTACAAGAAAGATGCATTTTGAGCACAGAACCTTGCTACAGAACCTTGTTGGAGATTGTACCAGAGCTCGTGGCTGATGTGGAGATGTTCACCACCTGCAGCTATGCAGTGCTAACAGATTCACATAACTGTACACCACCACAGACATCTGCAGCGAAGTGCCCACTGGCAGAGGCCTTGATGCCAGTGTATCTCATGAATGTTCAGATGGCTCCTATAGAAGCCTTGGGTTGCAGTATGGAACACATGCTCCCTTCCAGTTTCCACATGCTTGGGATCACATTGAGACAACTGTTGGTCAGAGTTTTATTGATCTCATTGATGCCATCAGGTCTGTTGTCATGGTAATCAGCAAGGTGGGGCAGCATCCAGTAGAAGGGTGTGGCTAGAGTTGGTTCAGATGAAGCTGCTGTCTCTCTGGATAACAACACATTCATATGCTCATGCCATTCTTTGGATGTGGCAGAAACCATGCCAGCCCCAGCATTCCTGGCATACATCACAGGAACTTGCACGTGTATTCATTTGAATGCAATTCAATGTAATTATATTTAAAGGAAGCTATTTCCTGTTTTTGGTGAGAGTTTCCTGAAATGCCATCCCGGCCCCTCTGATGAGGCCCTAAATATATTTCAATAGCAAAATACTGCAGATGCTGGAAATCCAAAATAACAACAGAAAATGCTGGAAAAACTCAGCAGGCCAGGCAACATCCGTGGAGAGAAATTAGAGTCGACGTTTCGGGTCGAAACCCTTTTTCAAAACTGGAAAGGAAATGAAACAGATCAAAGGCAAGGCTGCGATAGAACAAAAGAAGTAAAGAGACATTAAGAGGTGTTCATATCCAGACGAGATGGTAATAGGACAGTGGAGACAAAAGACGGCTCAGATTAGGTGTGAAGTGTACTGGCAGGATGAGAGACAGCTGCCATGCCCTACATATATTTTCCAGCTTGCTTAACTGTTGCAATTATATACAATTCTCTATTACAACAACTGCCTGTATTTATATAGCATCTTTAACAAAGTTAAAACATCTCAAGTTACTATCCACCTGTTTCTTTTAAATTTCCTTTCGCTGGTACACCAAATGTTCTAACGGAGGTAATTTTGGTTTGGGCGATAGGGCAAAACTGTGCTATTGATTTAGCCGCCCGTTACACATCTTTCCTGATTTTTATTTACATTGACTTCAATGTTTCACCCACAGTTAAAAATCACCCTCAATAAGTTGAGTAATACTAAGATTAGCAATAAAAGGTATTTCCGTGGTGGTTGTTCCCACAGCCAAATTCTCTAAAATTTGAACTTGATTTTTATTTGTTTTATCTAGTTTTATCCATGCCGGTGAGATCCTACAGCCAATCATATGGACAGAGGTGCAATGGTGAGCTCTTTCAGACCTTCCTAGAAATAATTGTTACAAAGACTTATTTTGTTTTTGCTAGATTGGAACAACTAATATTTTTATCCAAATCCATACACATATGGAGTAATGTTAATTTGTACACATTCAGGCATTTTCAAATGCATATTTCTCTTCAAAATGTACCAATAAAAGGCTCCCCACCAGGAATGCCAGTTTTGCTAAATTAGTTCTCCTGACTAAAAAAAACAATATTTCATTATCAAAAGGTAGTGAAGTAATTCAAACCTCAACTTCAGGCTCTTAAAACTTGTAGCTCTAATTTTTATTCATCAGATAGGTTCCGAACTATTTGCTACTTCCAGTGGAAGGCACAATGTCTTGTCACAATGATGCAATGCTAAACGTTCTTTCTGATGTGAAAATTTGTACAGACCTGGATCAAAGAAAACAATTGCTTTCAAGCAGGCATATTCATTGTCATCTATCTGAATTTCTTGGAAAGGTTGCACCAACTCATCCAAAATCCTATTTGCCACACGACTAATTTCCATTTCTGGACTGTTGCGATGTATGGCATAATCATTCCCTGTTGAAAATGGCAATAAATGGTCAGTATTGTATTTTTTTTAATAAGAATTGCTTACTATAATTATAGCGCATTAGTTCTATGGAATATATTTTTTTTTAAATGATACCTGAAAGAAAGATGAATTTGAAGGAAATTTTACCTAGCAATAGAACATCCTTGTATAACATGGATCGTTTTGCCACTCCAAGCAGCAAGTGTTCCCCGGCATGTGCTCTCAACAAAGCAACCTAATTTCACAACATATATAGGGAAGTTAAAAACTACATAATGTGCAACTAATAAGTAATTTCTAAGACTATATACTGACAATTGTCAATGAAAACAGTATGATTACTCTTAATTAGTCTAGGTTCTAAGCTTCGAACAGTTTTATTCTATGACCTCCCTCCACCCCCTAATTTGCCGCCAACCAACAAGCCAAAATTTTAGAAGCTCCATCAAATTTTGGGTAGCTTTTTATTATTTATGATGTTAGGTAATGTACTGCACAATAGGATTAGTTAAAAACAATTACTTCAAAAAGTATAATTAATGACTCTTTTTAAATCTGTCTATAAATTTCTAGTGTCAGCTAAAGTTAACATGCTTGTTTGGCAACATTTGGCTCCCACAAATAACACTTCCATTTTAAAATGATGCCAAGCTATATAGAGTATGTGACAGGATACTGTAAATCAAGGAACCCGTGGCAATCAAATGCTGGCTCTTAATTCCAGTTAAGATCAGGTTTAAAACAAATTCCAAAGTTGAAATGACTCCAATTGGGCAATTTATGGCTCATCTAAAATCATTAAAATTTTGTCCAATTTGAATTATTTCAAATTTGGGCAATTACTTTTTGAAGGTCTGTATCCTTCTTTGAGGACATGCACCCTCTGTTTCCCTTGCTGGGTTCCCTTCCCCAGATCATGTACCACCCGCAAGCAAAAGAACAAGGTAGGTGGTCTGTCACTGTACCACTGCCTATGCCAATCTTAGGCAGGCACTAGAAATTGGATGAAAGTAGCCTGAGGAAGGACCTCCACTCAGCAACGCCTTGTAACAGTATGGCTGAGACTGCAAAGTCAATGGAGCAGGGAAGTTCACTGTTCTTGTAAAAAGATAGCTGCACGCACATGAAGAGGCAGAGGATGTTCTTCTGCATGTGAAAACCACAAATGTTCCTATCCTGAAGTCTGTGGCTGGTGACACACTGCAAATAGTTGGTGCCTTGTATCTACTGGGGGTATCAAATCCTTGTCAGGCATTTTACCAGTTAGGTTTGGGCATCCTCTAGTCCATTTTTTTTGCCAGGTTTCTGATGGCAGGGTAACCTTTCATTGTTTCTGGTGGAGAACTAGGAGGTGATCTGTCCAGAGATGGGGTGATGGAGGCGGAGGCAGGTCCGAACCTAATCCCAGTTGCTGTAATGTACATTGATTTCACACAGTGATGAAAGAACGGGAGAGATACGTCAGTGTTCCTAAGTAGTTTGAGATTTTTGCATTGGTCAGTGGAATGGGCTTTATAAATACTCAGACTGCCCAGGTATGTCCTGTCCACAAAAAGCAGGACAAATCCAACCCAGCCAATTACCGCCCCATCAGTCTACTCTCAATAATCATCAACAGTGCTATCAAGCAGCACTTACTCACCAATAATCTGCTCGCTGATGCCTAGTTTGGGTTCCGCCAAGGCCACTCGGCTCCCGACCTCATTACAGCCTTGGTCCAAACATGGACAAAGGAGCTGAATTCCAGAGGTGAGGTGAGAGTGACTGCCTTTGACATCAAGGCAGCATTTGACCGAGTGTGGCATCAAGGAGCCCTAGTAAAACTGAAGTCAATGGGAATCGGAGGGAAAATGCTCCACTGGCTGGAGTCATACCTAGCACAAAGGAAGACGGTTGTGGTGGTTGAAGGTCAATCATCACAGCCCCAGGACATCGCTGCAGGAGTTCCTCAGGGCAGTATCTTAGGCCCAACCATCTTCAGCTGCTTCACCAAAGACATTCCCTCCAACAGAAGGACAGAAATGGGGATGTTCGCTGATGACTGCACAGTGTTCAGCGCCATTCACAACTCCTCAGATAATGAAGCAGTCCATGCCTGCATCCAACAAGACCTGGATGACGTTCAGGCTTGGGCTGATAAGAGGCAGGTAACATTCGCGCCACAGAAGTGCCAGGCAATGACTATCTCCAACAAGCGAGAGTCTAACTACCGCCCCTTGACATTCAATGGCATTACCATCACCGAATCCCCCACCATCAACATCCTGGGAGTCACCATTGACCAGAAATTTAACTGGACCAGCCACATAAATACTGTGGCAACAAGAGCAGGTCAGAGGCTAGGTATTCTGCGACGGGTATCTCACCTCCTGACTCCCCAAAGCCTTTCCACATCTACAAGGCACAAGTAAGGAGTGTGATGGAATACTCTCCACTTGCCTGGATGAGTGCAGCTCCAACAACACTCAAGAAGCTCAACACCATCCAGGACAAAACAGCCCGCTTGATTGGCACCCCATTCACCACCTTAAAAATTCACTCCCTCCACCACGGCGTACCGTGGCTGCAGTGTGCACCATCTATAAGATGCGCTGCAGCCACTCGCCAAGGCTTCTTCGGCACCACCTCCCAAACCCGTGACCTCTTCCACCTAGAAGGACAAGGGCAGCAGGCGCATGGGAACACCAACACCTCCAAGTTCCCCTCCAAGTCACACACCATCCTGACTTAGAAGTATATCGCCGATCCTTCATCATCGCTGGGTCAAAATCCTGGAACTCCCTACCTAACAGCACTGTGAGAGTACCTTCACCACACGGACTGCAGCGGTTCAAGGCGGCGGCTCACCATCACCTTCTCAAGGGCAATTGGGGATGGGCAATAAATGCTGGCTTTGCCAGCGACGCCCACATCCCATAAACTAATAAAAAAAAGTGAAAATGAAGTCCTTAAAAATCATGAATTCTCAGCACTAGCTGTAACTTATCATTTTAAATGCACTGGCAATCAAAGTAATGTCTATGCATCATTGGAGTTACGTTAATAAGACCGTATCCCATTAATAGCCTTTAACCACTTTAATATTTCAGGCTTCCCGAAGTGGTTCAGTGAGATCAGCTCACAGGTGTTGTGCTGTAGAAACCTTCTTGTTTATATAAAAGGGATGGTTTCTACAGTGGTCAGTTCCACTTTGTAACAGCTGCACATGCACTTTCCATAAGCATCTCTGCTTAGCACTCAGGAGCAAGAACGATAGCTGACCTTTCCCCTACCTTGCCTAAGCTCTCCAACCAAGCGCACTCCCCAGCAGAGATCAGCTAACTCAGCACTGACTTTCTGGCCTCTATGGCTTAGTTTCACACCACAGAGCACATTTACCCATTGAGTTCTCCAAAGACTCACTCAAAATCTTTCTAAAGAAAGCTGACTTATTATCAGGCTGCACACAGGATAAATTGATTGGCCTAGAAATTCAGTTGTTAGCGCCAGCTGCTAGCGCCTTAGGCGGAGGAGAAGTGGGGCGCTAAGCGTCTAGCACCCAGGCGCGGCGCGATCTGCGCCTCTCGCGAACTTCACTCAAGATTTAGCGGCGGCACAGAACCGCAGCGCCCGCTCAGCTGCGCGCGCAGATCGTGACGTCATTTCATGGTGCAACGCCCTTGGTGCGCCCCGAACCGGAACTTCAGTGGCGCCACCCTTCTTTGCACCTGGCGCCCCCAGCGACTGGTAGAGGGGAACGGTTCCCAGTCGCTGCGGGGCGCTATTTAAAGGGGACTCCTCCTGCATTATAAGTGGCAGCCATTTTGTGCCAATCCTTCTGTGTGAGAGACAGATATTTGGAGAGAGACAAAGGCAGAGAGCTTTCTGCTTTGACTCAGCGCTCGCACAGGTACTTCTGGCTTCAGGCCAGAGCTTTGCACTTGGATGTAACTTTCAGTGCCATAGCCTTGAGTCGCCACATATAATGGGGGCTGCAATGGGTAGAAATGTTGGCTTTCTGCATTGCATTCAAAGGGATCAGAGACGCAGTGAGAGAGTGCCAGTCATGGCCAGACGGAGAAGGGCCAACAGGCGTCGGCACATGAGGCCTTACCCACCCAGGGTATACCGCCAGCAGTTCTCATATCTGAACATGTCTGAGGAGCAGTGTGTTCGGAGGCTGCGATACAGAAGGGAGGTGATCACTGAGATCTGCCACCTGCTTCGCAGAGATCTGCAGCCACAGCTGAGGAGCAGGACATCTGTCGGTGGCAGTGAAGGTGACGGTGGCTCTCAACTTCTATGCCACCGGCTCCTTCCAATCCGCTACTGGGGACATTGCCAACATCTCCCAGTTTGCGGTACATTGCTGCATCCGCCAGGTGACCAATGCCCTTTTCAGAAGGAGACGTCAGTACATCTCCTTCCCCATGACCCGGGACAAGCAGCAAGAGCGTGCAATGGGATTTGGAAGAATAGCGGGCTTCCCCATGGTCCAGGGCGTAGAACTGATGAACCAGCAATGGTCAGGCCTTGCTTCAGGGCTGCAGTGTGCAGGGCATGGCAGCCAAACAAGTCGGCCCTCCCCCTTTAAGAGCTGACCGGTGCCAGCGTGTCTGCCTTCATTCAGTAACTCGCCGCACCTGCGCTGTGCCCGCCCTCGGTGTTAGCGCCCCGGCTTGCCGCCTTATGATAGTCGTGCATCGCCTGCTTTAGCGCAGCAGCAACCTCTTGGGGCGATGCAACTGAATATCGGCGAAGGTGGCGCTAAGTTGCACCGGGCGCAAAATTTAGCGAACGCCCGGCTGTAGCGCCCCAACCGTGGCTATACTGAATTTCTAGGCCATTATGTTTTCTATTTAGAGAAAAGAAGTAAAGGTATGCATTTATACAGGACCTAATTACATTTCTCAGAATCACCTCAGAGCATGTCAACAATGCATATTTATAGAGTGCCTTTAATATAAAGAAACACATTCTGAGAGCTTCATAAATAATTGTGAGGAACATGGACACAGAACCAGAAAAGGAAAGACTAGGAAGGAAGGCTGAAGGCTCGTCAAAAAGCTAGGTCTTGAGGAGGTTTTTTTTGAGGAGGGGAACCTTTGGCGTGCAAAGGATGAAAAGTTCCAAACATTAGAACAGAGGCGGCTGAAAACACTGCCATCAACAGTGGGGCAATGGGAGCGGGAATACACAGAAGGCTGTAGAGACAGGGCAGAGCAGAGCCATGGAGGGGTTTATAGAAAAAGGACAAGAATTTTAATGTAGTGTATTGGTCAGTCAGCAATATTGGGGGTGATGGACATGACAACCTAGCAGCTTTTGATCATTTTTCCTGATGTCAGCCCATAAATTACCAGATTTATTGAATTTAATTTCACAACTTGGTAGGATTTAAATTCACAACTTTTAGATTGCTAGTCCAGTACCATAACAATTACACAAACATACCACTTTACTACTTGGTACATAGGAAGATCCCACAAATTGTAATGAACTGAATGACCAATGAAGATGAATTGATAAGAGCCATGGAATAAATTTATGGTTCAATAGTAGTGATACATTATGGAGATTCTTTTACTTGTGAAAAACTTTCATTAGTGGAATGTACCTATTATACTTTGGCCTAGAAATTCGGTGGCGCCCCAAGCTCGCCTGGGCGCCGGAATTTCCGCTCCGGACGGAGCTGCTTGCGCCAGCGCGATATTCAGTTTCAGCGCCCCAAACAGAAGCGGGGCGCTGCTTCTTAAAGGGGAGGGGCCTGCACCAGCGCAATCTCCGATCGTGAGTGCCAGCAAAAGAGCCCGGCACCGAGGAGAAGTGACGGGCTCTTGGGACACAGCCGGCACTGCCCGGGGGGGGATCAGGAGGCCGGGGATGGCGGCGCGAGGAGGTGCTGGCAGGCGGCCAGCAAAAAAAATGGCCGCCCTGCACCTCCCCTTTAATTAGCGCCACTACCGCCACAGGTCGGCCCCCCTGAACCGGTCACAGATTGCGGCCGGCGTTACAGCGGGGGGCGCGATCCAATATCACGATCGGGGCGGTAGCGGGGCACTGCACACACCGATGACGTCATTGGTGGTGGCGCAGCGCTACAGGCTAACGCCGCCATTAGCGCCCCGCTAGATTTCGCGGGGGGCATGGCCAGTGGCGCTAAAGCCACTAAGTGCCCTCTTTGGGCACTAACTGGTGGCGCAGCCCACTGAATTTCTAGGCCTTAGTTTCCTACATTACAACAATGACTACACTTCAAAAGTACTTCATTGGCTGTAAAGTGCTTTGGGACGTCCTGAGGTCATGAAAGGCGCTATATAAATGCAAGTCTTTCTTTTTATATTAATGAAAAAAGTCACTGCAACTTATTGCTTATTAAAAACTAAATTCTTTGTCGCAGAGCAGTGTATCCAAAGATTGAAGTTTCAGATCCCACAGCTATGTGATGCCATTATCTAACAGCTTTAGTTATGATAAATCTTGAGTTCTCGTGCCAGAGTCTCTAGAAGGCACTTAGCTGAGTGCCCACATTAAGTTGGCTGAACTTGGAACAGTACCAATTTCTTCAACTTTATTTTTCCTAATTTTTCTCTGGAAATTTTAAAGACAGGTAGAATACAATTTGTAACTAAAATTACAGTTGAGTCATTGAATAGCAGCCAACAGCATTACTTACCCTCAATATATTTGTCATACCATAGGTACATCATGTTGAATATCTAGGTTATAAGTTTACTTGCTGTTTTGATCAGTCAGAATTTGCTCAGATTTTAATTACTATCGATCCAGGTCCTTCCCAAATGTTCTTCAATGTAGGCAGGATTAAAGCAATTCCACATGCATGGATATATGCATATATGGATGTGTGAGTGCAAATACATACACACATACACACACTCAATTCAGCAATGAGTTGATATAAAACTCTCCAGTAAAAAGCTAAATGACCGTTTTGAAAGTGTTCATACTTTACCTGATCATCTAACGGCAATTCACAAAATGCTGGAATGTATTTTGCCCATTCCACCAAAACCAGCAACTGTTCCTTCATTGACTCGCAGACATCACTAACACTAGCAATTTTCTTTGTGGTAATGTCTGTGCTTGCTGCAGAAGCCGAGAGGGTGATCTGCTGGGAAACAAAAACCGGGACCAAATTAAATTACAGCTCAGGAAATGTTAATTGTTTTCACAAGCAGTTGCTGTTCCCAGAACACGATCCAAAGAACCATTCATGCAGATAATTAAAAAACCAAATGAGATTATTTTTGCTCCACTAGTGACTAATGTGAATGGAAATGTGCAGCCTGTTGTTTGTCCACCATCAATGAGATTTTAAAAGAACCTGCAAACAGGTTTCTGACTTTTAAAAAGATTCATGTTTTTGGTAGTATGATACCATTGAAAATAAAACATGGAGCCAGAAAAATTAGTCAACCAAAAAAAAGTGTTTTGTTTGTAAAGAAAGTCATAAAACCATACCACGTGAAGTCTTTGAAAGTTAATTAACTTTTTGTGAAAAGCATTGGAACTGAAATATTTAACACCGAGCATCAGCTCCCCATTTTTAAATGTAGTTCATTGCCAAACATCTGATATCATTCAAAATTATGCTGAGAAAATTAATTGTCCAACTTTAAAAAGTAAAAAAAAGCGGTTGATATATCACGGCTAAGCATTTTATGATAAATTAACAATGATCTGTTTACACCGTAGCTACAGTGTGTTATACAAGTGTATTTCTCCAAAAGTTACATATTATGTTGATCTTATGGTGCCAGCTTTAAGCTAGCAAATCACAATAATTTAACTCCATGCTGGTATTCTGCCCTCACAGTGCAATGCAGTATATAGGTCAAACTGTAATTTGATATATTCTTTGATTTGTGAGCAAAATGTTGTGTGTACATTAAGAAAGATGTGTGTAACGTGGCTAACTGTGCCTTTCTTCTAGTGACAAAGGAGCTTCATGCAGAGTTTCTTCTAGCACATTCACTTTACTGCCCTGGCATTGACGACAACCCTGCTGTCAGCAACAGAGAGAAACGAGGTGGTGCTGCTGTCTATAGAAGTCATGTGTCCCACCAACAGAGGAAGAGAGTTTCTGTGGGCACCTCAGGAGGAAACTGTGGTTCCAATGATAATATAAACAGAACTCGGTCAGTTTGTCAGAGATAGAAGTGGCCATGCCTGTATAGGCCAGCAAAGCAGTAATGTGCTTTCCAGCCTTTACATTCTTTCTCCAGCCTTAAGGCAACGTACACTGGACAGGTGCCAAGTCACAAACACAAACTTAAAGAACTGTGCTTGTCCCTGTGTAGCTTGTTCCTGGTGCTGTGGAGCCTGCCTCATAGGCAGCAACACTGAACCACTAAATGGCCTACAACATAAATGCCCCATTAGAAAGCCCATGATGACTTGGTCTGTTTTAATACAGTAAAATATTAGCAAGCAATTCAGTTCTGTCAAAACAATAGATCTTCACAGGTGGCTGGTTTACTCAAAGCTGAGATTACATTTCAACGAAAATCAAAGTTTTATTTCAAATCCTGTTTAATAAGTGGCAGGAATTTCCTCAGGAGTGCTCCCGATCGGCCAACGTAATTTTGATGGAAGATCAATGGAAACTCTGTTTGCACGTGCATCCTGGGTCTCAGCCGATCTTTCGGCAAAGTTACAGTGGCTAATCAGAAGAACCCTCAGGCTAATTGTACTGAGAACTGACACGATCATCTCTCCTTCCTGTCTGAAGGGTGAAGCATGGCAGCAGGAGACAACAATGGAAAATTAGAAGCAAGAGGAGAGAGAAATTCAAAGTCTTGTACTTTATCTGCTCTACCTGACGAGAAAGAACTTCAGCCTGAGCCAGCGTGTTGATAGAGGGTGAGCTGCTGCTCTCGTAATTGTTCCTTCTGTTACTTATTCGATCCCGCTCATTTTGTACGGCTAAAGAAGAAACATTTTTGTTATCCAGCACCGAACCCTCTGAAATCAAGAGTATCTTTTGTACATGGCTGAGTATCAGAAACCTGCTCCAGATGCAGTTTTAATGAAGCTTTATCTCTCAGGTGGTTTGACAGCCGTTATGTGGAGCACTGTCCTCACACAGAGCTAATCACCAACATTATGTGCTCCACCAGCTCTGAAAGTGTTTTAATTATCCATTCCTTGAAACTGCTAATATTGTCCCTCTTTGCTGATCAAAATATTCATTTTGTTATATAAAACCATTAGTTAAACATAATTCTGCAATCTTGCATTAGAGCTTAAAGCATGGTTTAAGGTCAATTTTGCTGGCACTCTAACTGTGTTCTATCCTGTTAAAATTCTGGGGAAATATCCACAAAAAACAGCATTGCTATCTTGTTCTTCGTAACAACATTACTACAGTATTATCAGCAGCAGCAAAGGAAGAAATGAATGATCCCATTCAGAACTGGATGTTCTTAGCTTGTGGCATGGGCACAAGATGAATGTTAGATAAGCCTCATTCAATAAATAATCTTGTGCCCAGCCTACTTGTTGAGACTAGGACTTGTTTAGTACAGGAAAAAGGCACATTGTGCTTTACACCTCACCCTCCCCTTAACTATCTTATTTGAACTGAAACAAATTAGGCTAACTTTGTAGCCAAGATGAAGCATTTAAAGAACACTGTCCTTTGGTGGTATTTTAAAATAAAAGACGTTACATATTGAAAAAAGCTTTTCAGTAAAGTGAAGTAGATTTCAAACATGAAACTTGTCTACATATAGCAAGAAATAGTGCAGAAGATGCATCAGTCCAGCAGTTAATAAAGAACCAATCTATTGCACAAAATCAACAATGATAAAAAGTCAGGGTTACATTCACATTTCATGGCTTGGCTTATTTTCAATTTGTCTAAAAGCCCAAATTAATCTTCATTTTAATAAGATTTTATTTCTTTTAAACATTAAACTCAATTTATACAATTATTGGAATTCTAATCTATTTCCAAATACCTACTGATCGACTGGTGTACTGGTTTGTAGTATTCAAAGTTAAATAAACAGTTTCACAGGTTAAGGTTTATGGCAGCTGTTTATACCAGCTCAGCAGTATACTTTCCACATTTATATTTAACCAGTACATTACAATACAACATACATTTACATCTGGCTTTCAAATACAATTTTATTACCCAGAGTGGAAGGCATTGAACTGTATTAAACAACTTCAGAAAATATTACTCATTAACCATTTTGTATGATATACCAGTACAATGCAACACACTCAATAATAAAAGGGTATTTGGTAGACCGCAAATACAACAGATATGTGATGTGCTGTTCAGCCATTTCTGAAAACTATCTGGTCACATTATATTTTTGAACACTATCAAAAAGGCCTTGGACATAGATGAAAGTTTGTATGTAATTAATGGGCCCAGGATTCTAAAGCCTCAAAATTCAAGATTCTATTTCAGGCAGGGAGTGTCGCTCGATGACAGCGCAGATCAGGAATCAGTGTGCCTGCTTCACGGCGCTCCTGGAATCGGGAGTGCTGCGATTGGCTACACCTGACCTCCAGGCCTGCCAAGTCACCACTGGCCTTATTTGAATATGTCAAACTGAGAGCCAGTGGCGAAGCACCATCAAGTTTCCTGGATTTTGACCGCTGATGCACCCGGGGTAAGTTAGACTTGGTTCTGTGAGGCGCAGCAACTGTCAGGATCAGCTGTTTAAGATGAAAGTGAGGAGTTCCTGAAACAGAAGAGGCTGGAGAATTTTTAATTCATATTTTTTTGCCATTCTGCCTACTGCCACCTGCACTTACTTTAGACTGCTTCTCACAGGGTCAGACCACCGGCAGGTTTACAGACACACCCCACTCCCTACCTGCCATTGCGGCTTCTCAGAGGCAGGTATAGCATTCCCGATGGGCAACTGTTCTTGATTTTTCCCCCTGCCTTCTAAGGGCTAGGGTCATGCTCTACAAAGGGCTTATGGGCCTGAGCTTGCTCCTTGGCAGCTTAGCACCACCTTGCATGATCCACCGGTGCAGTGCTGAGGGGAATGCTGGAGGCTTGGCATGTGCTGCTATCCAGAGGGACACCAGGGTCATGCAGCTCTGAACCCTGGGTGACTTCATCCTCATCATCCTTTTCTTCATCATCATCATTATCATCTTCCTCCTCCTGTGCCATCCATTACTATGGTGGATCTGCAAAAAAGGAAGGAAGAAGCCAAGAGTGACTGAGCATCACTCCCTTGGGATTCAGGAAATAAAGAAGGGTTTGGAATGTTGTGTCTGTGTGATGCTTCACGGGGATGCCAAGGTGACAATGGCAGTCAGTAACCTGTGGTGAGGGATTTAAAGGTGGAAATGCCCCTACGGTGGCCTGCCTTTGATGGGCATTGTGTGCCAAATTGTTCTACAAGAAGATATAGTGAATGACGGTAAGGCTGGCAGTTGAGGAGTGTGTGCCAAGTGGCATGAGAGAGGTGAAGAGATATGGGGTTATGATGCTGTTAAAGTGGAGGAAGGGGATTTGGGTTGTGCATATAAGTAATTGCTGTGAGGGGAGCTGGGTAACCATAGTGCAAGATGCTGAGTTGGAGCCCCTCCTTAACCAGAGAGCACTGTGAAGGATTAGTTATGCAGATGCTGCTTTGAGAGATTGACAAGTGTGATCATGCCTAGGGTGGGCAAGGAAGAAAATGGCAAATGTCTAGTGTGTTACTCTGCCAGCCCTGCTGAGGATGTGGAACTTTTTGCAGCACTGTTCTGCAGTCCCGGGGGGTGACAGAATTGGCAGTCAGTGCTGGTGCCACCTGAACCTCATAATTCTGGGTTACTTGGTGGCACCCGCCCAGGAGCCTGTTCATCCTGCCTTCAGTTTCCTCCAGAAAGGCTTGGGGGGTCTGAATGATTGAAGTTGTGCATTCTTTTATTCTTTGGCTTGGTGCCATGCCCTGCTGCACTTTGGGAACAGCTGGTACAACTGTAATAAAAATATTGATACGTCATGCAATAAACTTCTTGACGAGTGAAGTGAAAGAGCCAAGCATTGTTCCGCTCTTACTTGTTTGTCCCCATTCCACTTCTGAAGAGTTCAGGTTGAACTATGTTTGTAAAGGTTGCATAGAAGTTTCCAGGTAGTTCAGCTACTTACACCTGTTTTATACCAATACCTGGACCAATGGGAATGCAAGTAAGAGACCCAGGAAACTCATATGTATCTTCCTCTAGAGACCACTGATAGATACAACACTTTTTTTCTTAAAGGTGCAACAGTGGTGCAAGTCATTTCAAGGAAATTCTAGGCCATTGATTCAATTGATCATCTTTTGCCAGTCTTACCTTCTTTCTTCATGCCAGCTCGAAAACATTTCTTCAATCTGCAATATCTGCACTGGTTCCTCTTGTCTTTGTCAACAACACACTGCCGATTAAACCTGAGGGTTCATATAGCAAACTCTTAACTAACTATGAACCAGAACACACAGTCAGGGTTGTCATTAGGATTTTAAAAAGTTAAGTTCTGAAACTGAAAAAGATAAAATGTCAAGTTCCTGCTCTCTATTTCTAAACACAGCGACTTATCTAAACAAGAAGACTCAGTATTGCTGTTTCACTCATTTCCCTCCTGGTTATTTTCCTCTCTATTTTCCTCCTTTCTTGAAGGTCATGGCTCATGTTGGAACACATTTACACAAGCAACAGCAGGCCTGTGGTACACAAGGACATAAGAAAAATCAAGAGTGAGAAAAAACCATTTGGCTCACTTGGAGCTTATCCCTGCAGTATGTTGACCCTCTAATCCCAGCATTTAGACCTAGATTTTTCTCAGTTCAAGAAAAACAGGAGGCATGCCCATTTCTTATAAAAAATTATGTCCCACTATTGAAACTGCAGGAATGCTTAGTTTAAAATGTTATGATTTCTGAGAATGTGGTACAGTTAGTGGAAATTGTAAAAGAAAGCCAATTATGACACATCTGTTATAATGATCTTGTAACACTTCTCAAACAGTTAATAAGTCACTTAACTGTTACAAATGTCAAAAGGAGTGTTAATGCAGCTTAGGAGTGTGCAACAATTGTGCAAAATGCCTCAATGTCAAGTTTAAATGACCAGGTTGGATGTACTGGCAACAGCTGTAACGGACAAACATGAGAATGGAGGTTGGCCCCCGACTATCCAAAAAAGGCAACAAGTATGGCAGTATGTCATGGAAGGAGTCTATTTGATCTGAATGACTTGGAGGAGCTAGTGGGAGATCCAGATTAAAGTGCAGAACCTAAAGAAGAACATAAAGGTAAAGTATTAATATCACTATAAATTAACGGCAGGGGATACACATAAAAATGAAAAAAGTAGCAGATATATATTCTAAATTGCAGCAGTGACAGAACATTATGAGCAAGGACATAGTAAGTCAAGTAAACTGGAAGTGAAATACTGGAGATGTGCAAATACCATTACATATACAACTACTAGCTGGGGGAGCCCGGCTTTGCCAGGGCTGTTTTGGGCCGGGCGGTTTAAATCGAGTCCCAGGCTTTGGGGCCTGTCTGTCTGTCCCTGTGTGAATCTGCTGCCGGGCAACATTTCTACCTTTTAATAGCTTCAAAGATGAAAGTGAAAGTACTTATAAAACATTTTTGATAAATGTTATGTAATTTTTAAAAGAGATACTAACTTTTTCGAAGCTGGATTAGCAGAGTTTGAGCTGGAAGTAGTGAAGCAATGGCTGCCCGATGCCCGAGTTGAAAAGCATTAGTCCCGCCCACAGATGCAGCGATTGGCCAACCATCAGGCGACTGAACTGTAGGATTGGTCAATCGTGCCGGCACAGGATTGGTCAACCTTGACGTCAGTCAATCAATGCTACTTAGCAGATAATGAGTTTAATTTTGAAGGTGTTTTGCATAACGCGCGAACAATTTTTGTCCGGCCGAAACGTAAATACACTTAGGACGGTTCTGGAATCATCAGCTTTCTTTCGACGTAATGCACGTGTAGGTACGCTCTATAACTTTCGAGTTAATTCAAGACAGACAGACAGACGGAATGACAGACAGAAGTATCCTTTTATATATATATAGATAGATGGGAAAGAGCATATACCATATGAAGGAGCCTCCACAGGCCAAGCACCTGCCTAAATCTTCACTGCTCTTATGTTTAAGTTCAAAACTGGCACCTAACAAGAGGGGACACTATGGTACAAATGGTAGATACTATAACCAGAGATAGCTCATGCCATAAGAGAAAGGAATTGTTAATTTATCTGGGAGACGGAGTCAGAAGGGTGTTGCGACTCTGGATATTAACGGGGTAGACACGCTAATGAATATGTAAGGTAGGAATCGTGTTCTATTCTGTGGACATTTTGGGGGTGTAATTCAACTTCGACAAAGGGCGCAAAACGGGCGGTAGCAGATTGGCTGCCTGTTATACACCCGCCTGATTTTCCTCTCCATTGAAGAGAATGGAAAGGAAAATCAGGCAGGGTGAATAACGGACCGCCAATTCTCTACCGCCTGTTTTGCGCCCCCTCTGAAGCTGAATTTCACCCTCTTTGCTGCATCAACACATCATTCTTTCATTGTCTAGAAAGGAATATCAGTTGCTCAAAAGGGAAATAAAGGGCTGGAGTCGGGACAACAACTTTCGGGGTTGTAGTCCCGCCTCCATCGAGTTCTAGCCAACCCACGTGATTTTGACTTGATTGACCTTGTTGAGCCCGCCCAGCGGGTTCAGCAGGCCAAATAAGGGCCACCTGGCAACAAGTGATGTCACAGATTGATATTTCATCTGTCAAGACCCTTTGACAGATGAAATATCAGCGTTTCACAGCTGTTTGAAGCTGTCAAACACTGACAATCTGCACTCCAGGTTAATTCCTTCCTCTCAGGATGATTTAGAGATCTCCCTGGAACAGAAAGCTGAATGCTGCAATTTTTGACAGCTCACAGCCATTCTGCTTTCTGTGCCGATGAGATGAGGGACTCCAGAGACCTGAAGGAAGGGAGGCTGTAAAGGTAAGTAAAGGTATGTAAAACTTATTTAAACACTTTACACACACCAAAAACACTTACCTTTACACTCATGCACCCATCACTCACCTGAACACCGGACATCTCGACCCCTCCAAGCCCTTCATCCCGACGGTCCGCCTCCTCTAACTTGGTGTGGTTTGGAGTCGTTGGGAATCCCACACTTCAACATTAAAAATAGGGATTAGGCTAACAACTGCCTGTTAACTACCTGTTAACAGGCAGTTAATTGGCACTAATCCCCTTCCCGCCTCGGGGAGGCGGGTCCCAGTGCGGGGCGGGTACCCGTCTCCTTTGAAACTGGCATGGAGGCGGGTTGGGTGCGGGATGGGTTTGTGCCCCCCAATTTCGGGATTTTAACCCCCCACACGCCTCCAATCCCGCCTCCACGGCCCAATGAAAACCCTGCCCAAAATGTCTATATCTTGAGATTTCCCCTATAGTTCTTGAAATGATCACATCAAATGACATCAAAGTTGAGGGGAGCGGTGAGCTTGCCGGCCACTGATCGTGCCATCTCTCTTTGTGGCCCAGGGGACCTTTATAGCCTCCTACTTCAGTGAGCTGCCTTCTTAAACACCTTCTTTCTAGACTGTATCACTTAAGTTTCTCTAATCTTTTATCATAGCTCACCCTTTTACACCTGGGTTTCGTTTGGTTTCACTTTATTCAGTATACCATTTTTGTGCATGGTAGCCAAAACTGGACAGAGTATCCAAAGAATGGTCTAACTGCACAGAGGCCTTAACATAATTTATGTAGACTTACATTATGTGGTTATGGCTATATGTATTCATAGTATTCAACTGGTATACATGGCACTGCATCAACAAGGATGGGAGGTAACCAGCAGTCTCAGGGATCAGTGCTCGGGCCATTACTGTTCACAATGTATATAAGTGATTTGGAAGTGGAGTCAGAAACAAAACTACCTAGTTTTGCTGAGAATACAAGACTTGTGGCTGGGGGCAGGAAGGTGGATGGGCATTGGCAGTGGAAGAGGGTAGGGGGTTGCAAGTAAGACAAGTGGACCAAATGCAGAGAGAATTGGATAGTTTACAAAGTGGGATGGACAGTATTGTTTAATGTTAATGCAAATTCATCAGACTAGGGAAGGGGAATAAGCAGTGGGAATATAAGATAAAGAGTTATTAGTCCACGTAACACAACACAGAAGGATCTGAGGAGTACTCGTGGATGGGTTACTGAAACTGTCAGCATAGTGTGCAGCAACTGTAAAGAAAGCAAACAAGATCTTAGAGAGTATAGCCAGAGGAATAGAGTATAAGTCCCAGAAAATGTTAATAACCCATCCATGAGTAGTCCTCAGATCCTTCTGTGTTGTGTTGTGTGGACTATTAACTATTTTACTTATTTATCCCAAGGAAACTAATATTGAATCAGGAGCAGGGACTCAACAAAATTAAAACAAGCAACATAAGCAAAATAACAGTAATGAAAAAAATAAGAACATAAGAAATAGGAGCAGGAGTAGGCCATTTGGCCCTTCGAGCCTGTTCCTTCATTCATTAAGATCATGGCTGATCTACCTCATCTCCACCTTCCTGCACTATCCCCATATCCCTTGATTCCCTTAATATTCAAAAATCTATCAATCTCTGTCTTGAATATACTCAACGACTGAGCCTCCACAGCCCTCTGGGGTAAAGAATTACAAAGATTCACCACCCTCTGAGTGAAGAAATTTCTCCTCATCTCAGTCCTAAATGGCCGACCCCTTATTCTGAGACTGTAACCCCTGGTTCTAGACTCCCCAGCCAGGGGAAACATCCTCTCTGCATCTACCCTGTCAAGTCCTGTAAGAATTTTGTATGTTTCAATGAGATCACCTCTCATTCTTCTAAACTCTAGAGAATATATACTCAATCTCTCCTCATAGGAAAATCCCCCCATCCCAGGAACCAGTCTGGTGAACCTTCGTTGCACTCCCTCTATGGCAAGTATATCCTTCCTTAGGTAAGGAGACCAAAACTATACACAATACTCCAGGTGTGGCCTCACCAGGGCCCTATATAATTGCAGTAAGATGTATTTACTCTTATACTCAAATCCTCTTGTAATAAAGGCCAACATACCATTTGCTTTCCTAATTGCTTGCTGTACCTGCATGTTAACTTTCAATGATTCTTGTACAAGGTCACCCAGGTCCCTCTGAGCACCAACATTTCCCAATCTCTCACCATTTAAAAAATACTCTGCTTTTCTATTTTTTCTACAAAAGTAAATAACTTCACATTTCTCCACATTAAATTCAATTTGCCATGTTCTTGCCCACTCGCTTAGCCTGCTTATATCCCCTTGATAATGGCACTAAAGGGTAACAAAACCCTAAGATCAGATGGTTTCCATTCCAGGAGTTTAAAGGAAGTAGATGAGCACATTGCAGATAGCCTAACTATAATCTTCCAAAGTTCTCTTGATTCAGGAGCCGTTCCTTTAGATTGGAAAATTGTGCATGTCACTCCACTATTTAAGAATGGTGAGAGGGAGAAATCAGGGAATTATAGACCAGTTAGTCTGACATCAGTTGTCGGGAAATTACTAGAGTCTATAATTAAGGATAGGGTGACTGAACACCTTGAAAATGATCAGCTGATCAACGAGTGCCAGCATGGATTTGTAAAAGGAAGGTCACGCCTGATGAACCTAATTGAATTTTTTGAAGAGGGGACTAAAGTAGTGGACAGGGAAGTGACCCTGGATGTTATTTATATGGACTTCCAGAAGGCATTTGATAAAGTCCCTCATAAGAGACTGTTAACTAAGGTTGAAGCACATGGAATTGAAGGCAAATTATTGACCTGGTTAGGAAATTAGCTGAGCGGCAGGAGACAGAGAGTAGGGATAATGGGTAGGTACTCAAATTGGCAAGCTGTGATTAGTGGTTTCCTGCAGGGATCTGTGTTGGGGCCTCAACTATTCACAGTATTTATTATTGACTTAGATGATGGGATAGAAAGTCGTATATCCAAATTTGCCAATGACACAAAGATAGGTGGCATTGTAGGCAGTGTAGATGAAAGCATAAAATTACAAAGAGATATTGATAGATTAAGTGAATGGGCAAAACTGTGGCAAATGGATTTCAATGTAGGCAAATGTGAGGTCATCCACTCTGGGTAATGGGTGACTTGATTGAAGTTTTCAAGATATTAAGGAGATCAGATAGGGTAGATAGAGAGAATCTATTTCCGCTGGTTGGGGAATCTAGGACTCGGAGGCATAGTCTAAAAATTAGAGCCAGACCTTACAGGAGTGAAATTAGGAAACACTTCTACACAAAAAGGGTGGTAGAAGTTTGGAACTCTCTTCCGCAAATGGCAATTGTTAATTTTAAATTGGAGATTGATAGCTTTTTGTTAACCAAAGGTGTTAAGGGATATGGGCCAAAGGCATGTATATGGAGTTAAGTCACAGACCAGCCATGATCTCATTGAATGACGGAACAGGCCCGAGGGACTAAATGACCGACTCCTGTTCCGATGTTCCTATTCCCACTGCTTACTCCCCTTCCCTAGTCTGATGAATTTGCAATTAGCTTGCACAAAGCACTTATTCAGCCAATTCAGAATAAATTGTACAATTATGGTCACTGTACAATATCCAAAGATTGGGGAGGTTTTGGCAAAGGATAACTAACTTGATACCCAAATTGGGCACCTAAGCTCTGAGGAGATTCACTAGAAATTGGAAATGTTTATAGATGGGAAAAGGGGATTTAAAGCCATATATTCAGAATTCTAAGGGGTAAAGATAAAGTAAATCTGAATAATATGTTTAACATAATCACAAACTCTGCAAGAGGACACAGATTCAAGCTCAAGAGAAAGGAAGCAGAACAGCTATCTTAGATTTAAGTGTTTTATGCAGAGTGTGGTGGATGTTTGGAACAGACTGCCCAGGGAGGCACTGGAGGCAGATAGTGCTGGTAAATTCAAGAGTGAGATAGATATTTGGCAGAGGGAAGAATTGAACATATGAAAATAATGGCCTGGAAAAGACTCACAGGTTTATCTAACCTGTCCCAGAATTGTAGGCAATAAAGTTCTATATAGTATATTGTGGCGGAGACCACATAGGGACAGTAACACAATTCACTATGTATAGCCAATGTTGTTATCGCTCCACGTTATGTACGGAACTTGGTTGGGTTATCGGGGCAGGGTCCCTTTAAGAGTCGTCGATTGTGTGATGACGTCATAGCCCTGCGACGAGGCCGAGTCCAGAGTTTTGGGAAGGCAGGCTGTCGCTTGGTTCGCCCAGGCCGAGGCTCAGTTTGCACTCCGGGACATCACCGCGGATGACACGAAGTATTATTACATCGTCTCTGCTCTCGGCAGCTCCACAAGCCGTGCTTCCTCTTCAGAGAACTGTTCCTACAACAGCTGCCAGGGCTGGTACGGTCGGCTTTAGCCAACTCTCATATTAGTGATTTCCGCGACCTGGCCAAGGAGGCCGACAAATTTTTCTCCGCCGGGCAACAGTACTGCGCGGCCATGCGGGGCCCTGCCCCCACCGCCACAGCCCAACGGCAGCAGCCCCCAAGCATGTGCTTCTACCACGTGCAATTCGGCCCCAACGCTAAGAAGTGCCGGCCCCCGTGCAGCTTTACCGCGTCGGGAAACGCGAAGGTCCACTCATTAGCTACCATGGCTGTCGGCTGTCATTACGGACACTGACTCTGGACATCGTTTCCTCTGCGACACGGGTGCCCAGGTGTGCGTCCTGCCCGCGTCAACCGTAGACATACAGGGGGGGAACCACGGCCCCGCCCTCGAAGCCGCCAACGGCAGTTCCATCCGTACTTTCGGGAAACGGAGCGTGGCGCTGTGTTTTGGCGGGCAGCGTTTCGCTTGGGACTTTGTTACAGCGAAAGTGTCCACCCCCCTTCTCGGCGCTGACTTCCTCTGCACTAATGGCCTTTTGGTGGACGTCAAGAACCGACGTCTCGTCAACGCTGAGACATTCAGTTCGCTCCAGTGTTCGCTCAGTGGTTCCGGCACGACGAAGTTGTCCAGCGCACTCTCGGCCTCCGACGAGTTTTCCTGCCTCCTCGCCGGGTTCCCGGACCTCACGAAGCCCACTTTCTCGTCTGCCGCCACCAAGCATGGGGTAGAACACCACATCCCGACCACCAGTCCGCCTGTCTATGCCCGCGCTTGGCGCCTCGACCCGGGGAAACTCGACATCGCTAAAGCCGAGTTCGATACAATGGTGTGCCTCGGCATCATTCGCCAGTCGAACAGTCCGTGGGCCTCGCCCCGCCACATCGCACCAAAACCAGGCGGCGGTTGGCGCCCGTGCGGCGATTACCGGCGCCTCAATGACGCTACGATCCCCGACTGCTACCCGATTCCACACATCCAGGACTTTTCTGCCCGCCTGGCCGGGAAAGTTGTTTTCTCTAAAGTGGACCTCGTTCGGGGTTACCACCAGGTCCCCGTTTGGCCGCAGGATGTCCCAAAAACCATGGTGATCACCCCGTTCGGGCTGTTTGAATTCCTCCGCATGCCATTCAGTCTCAAAAACGCCGCTCAGGCTTTTCAATGCCTAATGGACACCATGTTACGGGACCTGCCTTTCCTGTTCGTCTACCTGGACGACATTCTCATCGCCAGCGCCTCGGGCACCGCATCACGGAGGACAGGGCGGTGCCACTGCCGTCGAAAGTGGAGGCCGTGAAGGATTTTCTGCGACCCCTCACCGTGAGGGCCCTGCAGGAGTTTTTGGGCATGGTGAACTTTTATCATCGCTTTGTTCCCCGGGCAGCCCAGCTTATGCAGCCCCTTTACGAGGCCCTCAAAGGCAAGCCTGTCAAGCTTGACGTCGACTGGTCCGAGGAGATGGCCAATTCTTTCACAGACACGAAAAGGGCCCTGGCTAACGTGACCATGCTGGCGCATCCGTTGCCAGATGCGCCGATCGCTCTCACCACTGACGCTTCAGACTACGCTGTCGGCGCCGTCCATTAACAGTGGGTCAACAGCACCTGGCAGCTGCTCGCCTTCTTCAGCCGGTAGCTCCGCCCCAACGAACGGAAGTACAGCACCTTCGATCGCGAGCTTTTCGGCCTCTACCTTGCCGTCTGACACTTCCGTTTCCTGCTGGAGGCCCGCCCGTTCACGGCGTTCGTGGACCACAAGCCGTTGACCTTCGCCATGGCCAAAGTTTCCGAGCTGTGGTCGGCCCGTCAGCAATGCCAGCATTCCTTCGTCTCCGAGTTCACGACGGACATCTAGCATGTGGCTGGGAAAAACAACCCTGTCGCCGACTGTCTCTCCCAGGCCGTCGCCAGCGCCATACACCTCGGCATCGACTACACCCGCATGGCGGCCGACCAGGCCTCCGACCCAGACGTCCAGGCCTACAGGACGGCTGTCACGGGCCTTCAGTTAGCGGACGTTGCGTTTGACAATGCCGGCACCACGCTCCCGTGCGACGTCTCCGCTGAGCAGTCACGCCCCGTCGTGCCCGACGGGTGGAGACGGCAGGTTTTCGACGCAGTCCATAGCCTTTACCACCCAGGCAGGAAGCCGTCACAGAAGCTGGTGGCGGCTAAGTTCGTCTGGCACGGGCTCAAGAAGGACGTTCGTGACTGGGCCAATACCTGCGTGGTATGCCAGCGCTCGAAAGTGCATCGCCATACTAAGGCCCCGTTGGCGGCTTTCGCGGTGCCCGAGAGGCGGTTCGACCATGTTAACGTGGACCTGGTGGGGCCTCTGCTGCCCTCCCGCAGGTTCACCCACCTCCTCACGATGGTCGACAGAACCACCCGATGGCCGGAAGCCGTCCCGCTGTCGTCAACAAAGTCTGCCGATGTGGCTCGGGCGTTCATCAACACTTGGGTCGCCCGGTTCGGCGCCCCATCTGACGTCTCCTCCGACCGGGGGCCCCAGTTCACATCGAAGCTCTGGAACGCTGTCGCCCAAGGCCTCAGGTTGAGACTCCATCGCACCACCGCATATCACCCTCAGGCTAACGGGCTGTGCGAACGGTTTCATCGCTCCATGAAGGCCGCGCTCCGGGCCAGCCTCCGGGACGACAGTTGGATCGACAGACTCCCGTGCGTCATCCTGGGACTCAGGACCGCCCCCAAGGAGGACCTCCAGTCCTCGCCGGCGAGCTCATCTATGGGCAGCCGCTGCAGGTTCCAGGGGATTTCGTCCCCAACGCCACGGACCCTTGGTCCGCAGCCCGTCAGTGGTCCGCCCTCCTGGACAACGCCAAGGTTTTCGCGCCGGTGCCCACGTTGCAGCACGGTCTCCCTCAGTCCCACGTTCCGCCCGACCTTCGTGCGGCGGAGTACGTTTTCATCCGCCACGATGCCCACCGGGGACCTCTTCACCCACCCTACGATGGACCATTCCGCATCCTGGAAGCCGGGGACAAGCCCTTTGTAGTGGATGTCGGCAGTAAGCCGGACTACATTTCCATGGACCGTCTTAAGCCGGCCCACCTGGATCTGGACCGACCCGTTGGGTTGGCTCAGCCCCTGCGCCGGGGCCGACCTCCGGCTTCTGCACCCTCAGTCCACCACCGAGCGCCCGGGGACCCTCCTGCGACCCCCTGGTCGTGTGATCCGGGCCCCTCAACGACTGACATTGCCAGTTCTAGTGAATTTTGGGGGGGATGTCTGTGGCGGAGACCACATAGGGACAGTAACACAATTCACTATGTATAGCCAATGTTATTATTGTTCCACGTTATGTACGGAACTTGGTTGGGTTATCGGGGCAGGGTCCCTTTAAGAGTCGTCGATTGTGTGATGACATCATAGCCCTGCGACGAGGCCGAGTCCCTCAGTCCATGCGGAGAGTTAATAAAGCTAACACACGTTTTTCTTTGCTGCTATGAAAGTCTCGCAGTCTGTTTAGTTCCAGCGACTCCTACAATATGGTATTTTTTCAAACTTTGGGACCAGACAGATGGACCCAATGACCTCTTGCAGGCATGTAAATTCCTCTCTTCCCGCTCCTGCACGGTTACGTCTTGTGGCCCCCGAGGATCTATCCTTGGCCCATTCCTATTTCTCACCTACATGCTGACCCTCAGCAATATCATCCAAAAACACAGCGGCAGTTTCCACATGTATCTGACGACACCCAGCTCTACCCCACCACCACCTCTCTCAATCCCTCCACTGTCTCTAAATTGTCTAACTGCTTGTCTGATATCCAGTGCTGGATGAGCAGAAATTTGCTTCAACTAAATATTGGGAAGACCAATGCCATTGTCTTCAAACCCTGCCACAAACTCCATTCCCTAGCCACCAACTCCATCCCTCTCCCTGGCAACTGTCTGAGAGTGAACTAGTCTGTTAACAACCTTGGTGTCATATGTGATCCCGAGATGAGCTTCTGACCGCATATCTGTGCCATCACCAAGAACGCCTATTTCTACCTCCATAACATTGCCCAACTCCGCCCATCTGCTACTGAAACCCTCATTCACGCCTTTGTTACCTCTAGACTTGACTATTCCAATGCACTCTGAGTCGGTCTCCCATCTTCCACCCTGCATAAACTTGAGGTCATCCAAAACTCTGCTGCCCATCTCCTAACTTGCACCAAGTCCCAGTCGTCCATCACCCCTGTGCTCGCTGACCTACATTGGCTCCCGGTTAAGCAACATTTCAATTTTATAATTCTTATCCTCGTTTTCAAATCCCTCCATGGCCTCGCCTCTTCCTATCTCTGTAACCTTCTCTAGCCCTACAACCCTCAGATATCTGTGCTCCTCCAATACTGGCTTCTTGCGCAACCCCAAATATAATCACTGCACCATTGGCAACAGTGCCTTCAGCTGCCTATGCCTTAAGCTCTGGAATTCCCTCTCATATCTCTCCACCTCTCTTTCCGCCTTTAAGACTCTCCTTAAAACCTAGTTCTTTGACCAAGCATTTGGTCATCTGCCCAAATATCTCATTATGTGGCTCGGTGTCAAATTTTGTTTGATATCGCTCCTGTGAAGCACCTTGGAATGTTTTACTACGTTAAAGGCGTTATATAAATACAAGTTGTTTTTGTTGTCATTGTATGTACATTTCTCATGAGTACTGTTAGTTTTTTTTTAACCAGTTTCTTATCCAGTCCCATATTCTACCCTGAATTGCAGTAGTAGCTCACCATATCAACCATTCTTTATGTGGAGCCTAGACAGTGAGTGTCAGCAACCTATATATGGAAACATAGAAGATAGGAGCAGGAGTAGGCCATTCGGCCCCTCGAGCCTGCTCCGCCATTCAATGAGATCATGGCTGATCTCAGCTGAGCTTAATCCTATCTCCACTCAACATCAATACATACAGCTTTCCAGTAGGGGACACTGGGCACCATCAGAACCAGGAACGCTGGCCAACTTTTTTCATTTGCCTACCCTAAAGACAAGTGCCATCCTGCACAGACTATAGATTGAAGCTACAACTTTCTTGGTCTGTATGGTTCAGCTATACACCCAAAAAATTTCCACCTATCCAAAAGTTAAGCAATAAGATTAAAATAAACCTTATTTGTAAGTAATCAGTAATGTTTGAAACAAAACATCTTTATACCATGAAAACTAATCCAAACAAAATGCTGTGAATAAATTAATAATCTCTTTGCTGGGAGCAAGCGGAAGCCAAGCGCAGGCAGCGCAAGGAGTGCACGTCAACCCAAGCACCCCGCCCACCCGCCCCTTCAACCACCATCTGCCCCACCTGTGACAGAGACTGTAGGTCCCGCATTGGACTAATCAGTCACCTGCGAGCTCTTTTTAATGTGGAAGCAAGTCATCCTCGGTTCCGAGTGACTGCCTAAGAAGAAGAAGAAGAATCTTGAAGATTGTTTTTGGTCCTAAAACTGTAGATTTGGTTTACTACAATAATTGCTACACTGCTACATCATTGAGACTACTTCAGAACCAAAACACAAGCAGAAGGGATTCTTTAGTAAAACTGATGATTGCTTGTTCACATATTTACTCTGGGTCACTTGGCAATGTCAATACAAGAAATCACACAACACCAGGTTATAGTCCAACAGCTTTATTTGAAATCACAAGCTTTCGGAGCGCTGCTCCTTCATCAGGTGAAGTGGAGAGATACATAAAAAAACATCTTATATAGTCAGAGAATAATGTCAGATGTTTACAGGTAATCTTTCTAACTGCCATTTATCACACCTCGGCAGAGAGATAATCACAGCAATCAAAGGTGTAAATGGTGTCCAAACAGGTCAGTCAGGAAAACATTACATCAAAGAACAATGAGGTGGGGTCACAAGGGGTCAAATGTTGCAGATGCTGGGGTCTGTATGAAAAACAAAAAACATTTTTTTTGCTGGAAATCACAGCAGGTCCGGCCGCATCTGTGTGGAGAGAACAAGCCAACGATGACTCGAGTCTGGATGACCCTACGTCAGGTGGGGTTACATGTAGCGTGACATGAACCCAAGATCTCGGTTGAGGCCGTCCTCATGGGTGCGGAACTTGGCTATCAGTTTCTGCTCGACGATTTTGCGTTGTCGTGTGTCTCGAAGGTCGCCTTGGAGAACTAGACAACCAGGAACACTACAGGCAGTTACCCGCAGATCCGACCAAAGAACACACCCACCAACTCAACAGACTGATCAAGACCTTCAATCCAGAACTTCAAAGCATCCTACGCGCTCTCATCCCACGTATTCCCCGCGTGGGAGACTTCTACTGCCTCCCAAAGATACACAAAGCCAACACACCCGGACGTCCTATTGTATCAGGCAACGGAACCCTGTGTGAGAACCTCTCTGGATACGTCGAGGGCATCCTGAAACCCATCATACAGGGAACCCCCAGCTTCTGTCGTGACACTACAGACTTCTTACAGAAACTCAGCACCCACGGACCAGTTGAACCAGGAACACTCCTCGCCACGATGGACGTCTCGGCACTCTACACCAGTATCCCCCACGATGACAGCATCGCTGTGACAGCCTCAGTACTCAACACCAACAACAGTCAATCTCCAGACGCCATCCTACAACTCATCCGCTTCATCCTTGACCACAATGTCTTCACCTTCGACAACCAGTTCTTTACCCAAACACATGGAACAGCCATGGGGACCAAATTTGCACCCCAATACGCCAACATCTTCATGCACAAGTTCGAGCAAGACTTCTTCGCTGCACAGGATCTCCAACCAACGCTACACACCAGATACATCGACGACGTTTTCTTCCTATGGACCCACGGCAAAGAATCACTGAAAAGACTACACGATAACATCAACAAGTTCCATCCCACCATCAAACTCACCATGGACTACTCCTCAGAATCGGTTTCATTCTTGGACACACGAACCTCCATCAAAGACGGACACCTCAGCACTTCACTCTACCGCAAGCCCACGGACAACCTCAGGATGCTCCACTTCTCCAGCTTCCACCCTAACCACGTTAAAGAAGCCATCAGCCATCCCCTATGGACAAGCCCTGCGAATACACAGGATCTGCTCAGACGAGGAGGAACGCGATGGACACCTACAGACGCTGAAAGATGCCCTCGTAAGAACGGGATATGACGCTCGACTCGTTGATCGACAGTTCCGATGGGCCACAGCGAAAAATCGCATAGACCTCCTCAGAAGACAAACACGGGACACAACCAACAGAGTACCCTTCGTCGTCCAGTACTTCCCCGGAGCAGAGAAACTACGCCATGTTCTTCGCAGCCTTCAACATGTCATCGATGACGATGAACACCTCGCTAAGGCCATCCCCACGCCTCCACTACTTGCCTTCAAACAGCCGCCTAACCTCAAACAGACCATCGTTCGCAGCAAATTACCCAGCTTTCAGGAGAACAGCGACCACGACACCACACAACCCTTCCACAGCAACCTCTGCAAGACATGCCAGATCATCAACACAGATACCATCATCACACATGAGGACACCACCCACCAGGTACATGGTACATACTCATGTGACTCGGCCAACGTTGTCTACCTCATACGTTGCAGGAAAGGATGCCCCGGAGCATGGTATATTGGCGAGACCATGCAGACACTGCGACAATGGATGAACGGACACCGCGCAACAATCGCCAGGCAGGAGTGTTCCCTCCCAGTCGGGGAACACTTCAGCAGTCAAGGACATTCAGCCTCCGATCTTCGGGTAAGCATTCTCCAAGGCGGCCTTCGAGACACACGACAACGCAAAATCGTCGAGCAGAAACTGATAGCCAAGTTCCGCACCCATGAGGACGGCCTCAACCGAGATCTTGGGTTCATGTCACGCTACATGTAACCCCACCTGACGTAGGGTCATCCAGACGCGAGTCGTCGTTGGCTTGTTCTCTCCACACAGATGCGGCCGGACCTGCTGTGATTTCCAGCAAAAAAAATGTTTTTTGTCTGTTTTTTTGTTTTTCATACAGACCCCAGCATCTGCAACATTTGACCCCTTGTGACCCCACCTCATTGTTCTTTGATGTAATGTTTTCCTGACTGACCTGTTTGGACACCATTTACACCTTTGATTGCTGTGATTATCTCTCTGCCGAGGTGTGATAAATGGCAGTTAGAAAGACTACCTGTAAACATCTGACATTATTCTCTGACTATATAAGCTGTGTTTTTATGCATCTCTCCACTTCACCTGACAAAGGAGCAGCGCTCCGAAAGCTTGTGATTTCAAATAAAGCTGTTGGACTATAACCTGGTGTTGTGTGATTTCTTACATTTGTCCACCCCAGTCCAACACCGGCATCGCCACACAATGTCAATACAGTATAAGCAGGAGATCGAAGTGGTGTACCTGCATGAGTATACATGGCTCTTCCTTATGCTTCGCCTGAAGAAACCCTTGCAGCCATCACAACTGGAGGCACCATAGTGTTTTCCTGTTGCTCTGTCCCCACAGATTGCACACAAAGTGCTAATACTATTGTCTGATGTGTTCATGGTGTTTGTCTCTGTTGGAGAAGTGTCTGAGTGAGGAAAGAACATACTTAGTTATACTTAGCAGGCAGCACAGTTACAAAGCCATGAAAAATCTTCACTAACAGACACCTGTCATCCTCTCTTGCCATTTCAATTAGTATGTGCTGTTATGTTACACTACAAAGTGAGCCACATCAAATGCCTTTATTATTCTGATGAGTGTCTTTGTACTGTCAGAAGCAAAAGGATCTAAAAATTCACTTGAACATTAATTTTGCTATCACAGTTATTCTTTGATCACATATGGCAACTATATGCAATAAAACACCTATCACAATCTGTAAAAACAGCCATCTTTTAGAAATGGATGTGTTTATTTAAAGTAGTAGTATCATTTTGCAGTGCTGTACTTAGTCAATTTCAGGCCAGTTGCATAAATTCAAAATCAAATAATCTCTGTATGGTTTCAGAAGGCTGATTCAGGACTGGCAAAATCAAAAATATATTAAACTATAATTTGTAGTTTAATACAAATCCAAACAGGGAACAATGTACTTTCTCTTTCAGTTCTAATGCTCAGAAGAGGGAGCAGTGGAACTTTAGGCATGCTTTCAAATGGAAATGATTAAGACTGACATTGGCACAGTTACAAAAATATCTGCTGTCTTCTAACAAGTAACCATAAATGATTTCTTAAATGACAAGTCTTGTACATTTGCCAACAAATAATTACTCTTAAGCACTATGATATCAAGGACAAAACATAAACTAGTGTAGCAGGACTATAATATCATCTGAACCACAATCTGAAAGTCATTAGCAATATTTTCTATATAAGTGGGACTAGTCTGTAGAATTTAATCATTCGTAACTTCAATTTGATCTCTTCCTCTTAACTCTCCCACCTGCATTGGGAAACTCTCCTTCTTTGGAGGTTTTAGAAAGTAATCCTCCTTAAAACTTAAGAGATGACCCTGAATAGAATTAGACTCTGAGAGTGTCAATGTGACAAATACTGAAACTAATGTCTAAGTCATCATAGCCCAGAAATGACTGTTGGGATGCTTGTTATGTTCATTAAATAATGAACTGAGGAATGTTATACAAACGTATTAAGCAGTCATCTGCTAATATCACCAACAGTAATTTCTAAGCTCACGTTACATAAACCAGTATGCCACAAATAATTTGAAATAAATACTGATGTACATACAAGTACATAGTTAATCCTGTATTGAGTTCATAAAAGAATAACCAATAGTTAAAAGCTTTACACTGGTTAAATAATCAGTGAAGAGACGAGGTAACCATTAGCTTGATATCTAAATTTTACTTCTCATCTCGTCCAAAAACTGGTTGTGTATAATTTTTAAGCTCTGGAAAAAAAGCTCAATGATTGGAAAGCCTATTCCAATGAAATTAAATGAATTGAGTAAATGAATTAAGTAAGACATTTAACTCAGAAATGTACATTAAGTCTTTTTTCTGTTGAAGTTGTCAGAAGACTAAAAATTATAGGATTGAAATAAATGAAGCAGGGAATACTCCAGCTGACTTTACTTTAAGCTGTTGACACACTAATTGACAGCCTGCAAGTGGGTGGCACATGATTTTAAAAAAGCAGTACCCAGATTCATAACAACACTGCCAAATATGCTGTCACTTATTAAGAGTGAAAGAAAGAATCTCAATAGAGAAGTCCTAACCATAACTACAGTAAAACTTATTTTAAATTCAACAATTCTTTATACAATTTACTTTTGGTTCTTTACATTACTTCAACCTACTGATCTTCATAACTAAGCAATGCATTATCAACCAACTACTGTAACTTACCATGGGCACTGTACAGCAACTGCATATTTTCAAACTCCAAAGCAGTGTAAGATGGGTCTAAAGCTTCACTATAATTTGCCATGTCCATATCCAAGAACGATTCAGGCAGCCTCATTATAAATGTACGCACAGCTATGTCTTATACGTCCCACTAGCCGACAGCACTATCCACTAGATTGTCTTTTACACATTCAGAATTTTGAAATGCTGCCCACAATAAACTACGTGATCAGCTTGTATAACTTTATGTGGTGGAATGGGAGGAGTCCTTGAAGACACAGACTCATTCTGCACAGTTATGTTAGCTGCGACTTCTGGACCAAGAGTACCCAACTGAGGTTATGATTTCCATGGGATTTTAGTGTGTGTTTTATCATTTGACATTGAAAGTCAGCAATAGTTATTGGCTTTCTAATTACATTAAGTGCTCTAAAGAGGACTTTGCTACATAAAAATACAGTTACACTGAAACATAAATGAAGCGTAAAGGGAAGATATCAATATTGATCAAGTGCATAGGACTTAATTTTTCAATTGTTACCAGTAAATGTTGTGGCTGTTTGTTCAACTTTGGCAATTACTGCTAATTATATTTATTTGCAAAGTCAACGGAAAACAGAATGAGGCTAGATTTAATACAACAAAACTTGACCTATTAGACTGTGTGACTTCTCAGAAGATGTACCAACATTATCATTTAAATTAGGATACAAAATAAGGCAAATGCCTTCTATATACAATGAAAGTGCTGAATGTCCTCATCACTTATATTAAATGATGCTCTGTGTTTGATAACCATTGCTGGAATGTCACAAAGTTCCACAGAACTTTGTACAAAAGCAGGGATTAGTAAGTTAAAAATAGAAAAAAGGTAAGAAGCTACAATATTTCTCTCTATTATAATGAATTAGCACACTCGAGAGTGTGTTCTAAAGCAGGAATACATTGATCTTTGGATGATAGTGATAAACTACTTGAGGTTCACTTTTGTAGTCTATGGCATCATCTCAACCCCTACTTTATAACAAACTCCAAACTGTACATTATTCTACACACAGAGGGGACATCTGCATATCTTTTATATAGTTTCCTTAGCACTTTTACTGTATAAATATTCTCTATGAACATGAAGCATTTATACATACTGGGCACAATCGGGAACAGCACACTTGTGACTTCATCAGTTCTATGCTGGCTGAGGTCCCCTCATGAATTATTCTCTGTCAATTTGTTCTAAACTACATTTGAAAAATAAAATCACAATAGTGCCAAAAACTATAAACCTGCTTTGTTATTGTACACTGGATATCGCTGAATGTTGCTTATGCAGCTGAACTTGGAAAGTAAACACAATTCCAACTGAAGAACTATAAAATACTTTACACAGCTCATACTGAAGATAGTGAAAAATGCTTTCCTCAGAAAAAATAGATAATAGTCACAATCTACCAAGTCTTATCTGATTTTGCATTACACCATTAAATGGAACCAAGAAAGCTTCATATATCTTATCTCTACAACTATTAAATGTGTACTCATTCAGCATTCAATGTTCTGCCCCCTGCCTCCAATAATTTTAAAAGCAACTGATATTCTGATAAAAATCTAATCTTATCTACAAGGTTACATTCATAAAAAAATAAATTCCAAGAGAGTATCCCACTTCATCATGCTGGGATATAATCTGCTTGAATCAGACACGAGCAGTAAAAATCTGATTTGGCATTATAGGATCATATTTTTCTCTCTTCACAGTAGAGATGTGCAACACTAATAGATTGGACCATTTGTCTTTCTTTAGCTCTGCTGTGAGAATTGTTCCTATTCAAAATTAATTCAGGCAGGAAAATTAGTGCAAAACAAAAACAGATTGTTACCTGTTAAGGCCTCATTCAAGGTCAATCAGGAGAAACTTCTACAGAGCTTTAAAAGGGGGAAGAGTTTAGTTATAAAGGAAATATAAGTATTGAACTCCAGGTGACACCCAGATTTAACCAGCTTAAAGGAGTTATCTGGAACAGGTGCAAAGGCCATTGGTGGTATCTTGGTGTAACAGCAGCAAGAGGAGAGGACAGATCAAGAGGGTAAAGGCCATCGGAGACACACAACTCACAGAACAAACACTGTAGGCAGCATATTTACTTCAATAGAGTCAGCCACCCGGCCATGACTAAGCAGCTGTGCATGGTGAGTCTCAGGCTCAGCAAGGAGACTGACTGAGACATGCCACCTGATCCACAAAGACCTGCAGCAAGAGGCTTCTATCTGACTGTGCAGTCAATACCCTCAATTTATATCCCAAAAGGTCTACGCAAGCAATCATAGGAGGACATTTCCAGAGTCAAACACTTTGGTTGGCTTTTGGGCAATTAACATTTCACTTTCTGCACAAAGGCAGATTGTAAGGGATCTATCTATCTTTATCAATCTTTCTCTCACATATATACATTAAACATCTTACAGTGTTGGGGATACCCGAGATGAAAAAAATGCTTTATTTTATATATTAAATGACATCAAGGAATATTAAAAGCTTTAATGAGAAGCAATCCTAGTGTATGTTAAAGCTGCAGGTTTTTTTAAAATAACGTTTACATTTCATAACTTTCTGCACAGTGCACGGTATTTGTTTAGAAATGGGAATTATGAGTAATGAGTTGGATTCTCATGATAAAATCTAAATCTGTATGTATTTTAAAGGCTGTAGTAATGAAGTAATGTAGTAATTTAAATGAATGAATGACAATCTGTTTTCTGATTGAAGGGCTAAGCCCACGTGATCCACAAGGTAGGCTTCCAGCTAAAATCGGGCAAGTGACTTACCCGTTGACATCTTGCACCAATCCCAGTGTTCTATTTTAACCTGCTCTTCTGAGCAGGCAACATGGACACACACCTGAAGCCTGCGGGGTCCTTCTTTAAAACTGCAGATCTGGGTCCGATGATGGCATCGAGCCCCAACTGCAATTTTAACTGGTGGCCTGAGCGGGGAAGCCCTTGTGCTTTTCATTCCAGGACAAGACAACAAGAAAAGGACCTGAGCCAGAAGAGTTTAAAGTAAACTAAGTAAAAGTACACTAAATGCTAAGTGTTATGCTTCTGTGCTCCTGGGTCATGCGGGGAGTGCACATCAAGAAATTGCACACCTCCAGCTCATTCATTTTAAGCAGAAATTTTCACTTAAGCACTTTAAGGCAGGAATAGAAAGCAGGAACCAGCTGAAAATGTAAAAAAGTTGTGGTGGAGGAGGTACCTTAGGGCTCAATAGGGGCTGTGGATGGGTCGGGAAGGAGGCTGACTGGCAGGACCATGAATGGGGTGGGATGGTCCTAATGGGTGCCATTTATTTGGGCCCCTCTCCCACACAAAGCATGCACTATCCTGCTTCCACACAATGCTGCCACATGTTAGCAACTGCCAGTACTGCCAGCATCTGACCCCCAACCCCCTCCCCAATGCTCCAAAATGTCCTTTCTATTCCTGCTGGACCCCATGACATCCTGGCCAGACTTCCCTATCCCCAACATGAAGAAATACATCTGCAAAAGACACAGATAGCCAGTTCAGATTACATTTTTACACCCCCAAGTGTTACTATCAAACATAAGACACTCAAATCACTTACAGGAGTGACTGATGCCACTAAACCTGAAAAACTATCAAAAGCAAACCTGAATTTATAACAGAGACTATTCTCAAGGAGCTCCTTCAGGTTTCTGAGGTCAAAGATGGTTCTGAACTGTCAGGATGCAATAAGAGAGTCACAGAAGGATATAGATCACAGAGAATGCAGCAAAAGAATTACTGAAGGATACAGTTCAGTTGTGTAACTGGGCAGACAAATAGCAAACAGGAGACCAAAAGAAGATTAAGTATATATAGAATGGGGAGAAAGTAGCAAAATAGATTAAAAACTGGTTCGTTGAATGGAAACAGCATAGGAATTGAGGGCAGTTTCTCAGAGTAATTGGAAGTGTTTAGCAGTGTCCTACAGGGTTCTGTTCTGGGAATGCTGCTCTTTGCCATGTACATCATTGGTAGCAGTGACCACCGCACAGTAATTGTGGAGACAAAGTCACGTCTTCACACTGAGGACACCCTCCATCGTGTTGTGGGGCACTACCACCGTGCCAAATGGGATAGATTCAGAACAGATGTAGCAGCTCAAAACTGGGCATCTATGAGGCGCTGTGGGCCATCAGCAGCAGCAGAATTTTATTCCACCACAATCTGTAACCTCATGGCCTGGCACTCTACCATTACCATCTAGCCAGGTGACCAACCCTGGAGTGTTGAAGAGCATGCCAGGAGCAACACCAGACGTACCTAAAAATGCGGTGCCAACCTGGGGAAGCTGCAACACAGGGCTACATGTATGCTAAACAGCAGAAGCAGCAGGCTATAGACAGAGTTAAGTGATCCCACAATCAACAGATCAGATCAAAGCTCTGCAGTTCTGCCACATTCAGTCGTGATTGGCAGTGGACCATTAACCAGCTAACGGGAGGAGGAGGCTCCACGAATATCCCCAATCTCAATGATGGTGGAGCCCAGCACGTGAGTGCAAAAGACAAGGCTGAAGCGTTTGCAACCATCTTTAGCAAAAAGTGCCGAGTGGATGATCCATATCAACCTTCTCCCGAGGTCCCCACCACCCCAGAAGCCAGTCTTCAGTCAATTCGATTCACACCGCGTGATATCAAGAATCGGCTGAGCACACTGGATACAGCAAAGGCTGTAGGCCCTAGCAACATCCGGCTGTCGTGCTAAAGGCTTGTGCTCCAGAACTAGCCACACCTCTAGCCAAGCTGTTCCAGTACAGCTATAACACTGGCATCTATCCGACAATGTGCAAAACTGTCCAGGTATGTCCTGTCCACAAAAAGCAGGACAAATCCAATCCAGCCAATTACCGCCCCATCAGTCTACTCTCAATCATCAGCAAAGTGATGGAAGATGTCATCGACAGTGCAATCAAGCAGCATTTACTCATCAATTGGGTTCTGCCAGGACCACTCGCCTCCAGACCTCATTACAGCCTTGGTCTGAACATGGACAAAGGAGCTGAATTCCAGAGGTGAGGCAAGAGTGACTGCCCTTAATTGACCGAGTGTGGCATGAAAGAGCCCTAGTAAAACTGAAGTCAATGGGAATTGGGGAAAACTCTCCACTGGCTGGAGTCATATTTAGCACAAAGGAAGATGGCTGTGGTGGTTGGAGTGTCCTAGGCCCAACCATCTTCAGCTGCTTCATCAATGACCTTCCTTCCATCATAAGGTCAGAAGTGGGGATGTTTGCTGATGATTGCACAGTGTTCAGTGCCATTCACAACTCCTCAGATAATGAAGCAGTCCATGCCTGCATGCAGCAAGACCTGGACAACATTCAGGCTTGGGCTGATGAGTGGCAGGTAACATTCGCGCCACACAAGTGCCAGGCAATGATTATCTCCAACAAGCGAGTGTCTAACCACCGCCCTATGACATTCAATGACATTACCATCGCCGAATCCCTCACCATCAATATCCTGGGGGGTCACCATTGACCAGAAACTTAACTGGACCATCCAAATAAATACTGTGGCAACAAGAGCAGGTCAGAGGTTGGGTATTCTGTGGCGAGTGTCACACCTCCTGACTCCCCAAAGCCTTTCTACCATCTACAAGGCACAAGTAAGGAGTGTGATGGAATACTCTCCACTTGCCTGGATGAGTGCAGCTCCAACAACACTCAAGAAGCTCGACACCATCCAAGACAAAGCAGTCCGCTTGATTGGCACCCCATCCACCATCTTAAACATTAACTCCCTACACCACCAGCGTACCGTGGCTGCAGTGTGTACCATCTACAAGATGCACTGCAGCAACTTGCCAAGGCTTCTTCGGCAGCACCTCCCAAACCCACGACCTCTACCACCTAGAAGGACAAGGGCAGCAGGCGCATGGGAACGCCACCACCTCCAAGTTCCCCTCCAAGTCACACACCATCCTGACTTGGAAGTATATTGCCGTTCCTTCATCGTCGCTGGGTCAAAATCCTGGACCTCCCTCCCTAACAGCACTGTGGGAGTACCTTCACCACACGGAATGCAGCAGTTCAAGAAGGCAGTTCACCACCACCTTCTCAAGGGCAACTAGGGATGGGCAATAAATGCTGGCCTTGCCAGCGACGCCCACATCCCATGAACGAATAAAAAAAAATCAATGTTATGGATATAGGTCTAGAGACAGTGGTGTCCATACTTGAAGATGATACAAAGTTAGGAGGCATATCAATATCTCTTGCTGCTTCTTTTGGTCCTCAGAATGATTTAATATGCCTTCTGAATTAGTATTGTCAGCAAGTATGGACATAATGAGTAAAAAGTGCCCTATGGAATTCAATGTCAGTAAACGTGGTATATTTCAGTTAAAAAAAAGACAAAAGTGTTAATTACACTTTGAATGGGGGAAAGCTGGGTGATGTGGAAGAGAAAAGGTATTGGGGGTTCAGGTTAACAAGACATTAAAAGCAGCACCTTAAGTGGGTGAGACCATAAAAAAGAAAATGGAATGGAGCCCCCTTTGAGTTATGAACTTCTTTATATACTTTACTAGCAGGGGGGGCCCGGCGTTGCCAGGGCAGTTTAGAGGGCCGCGCGGTTGACGGCTGGCCACTGCCGCTCCCCCGCTCTGTGTCTCGGGCCGCGCGGTTGACGGCCGCCCGCTGCCGCTCCCCCGCTCTGTGTCTCGGGCCGAGTGGTTGTGAGGCCCGGCCCGCGTGACCCCAACTCACCTCCCGCTCTGGGGAGCCGACGCAGTATCGGGCCGCGCAGTTGACGGCCGCCCGCTACCGCTTCCCCGCTCTGTGTCTCGGGCCAAGCGGTTGTGAGGCCCAGCCCGAGTGACCCCAACTCACCTCCCAATGCGGCGGGCTGACGCAGTCTCGGGCCGCGTGGTTGACGGCCGCCCACTCTGTGTCTCGGTCGCTGTGGAGGAAAAGCAGGGGAAAAATGGCGGCGATAATTTCGGGAGGCTGCAGGATTAGGTCCCGCCCATGATGCACCGATTGGTCAACCGTCAGGTCACTGAACTGTAGGATTGGTCAACCATCACGTCACTCAATGCTAATGAGCGGTAGGATTGGTCAACCGCTAATGAGCGGATTTTTGAAAGTTTTTTGTATACTGTTTGAACAATTTTTGTCTGACCAAAAAGTAAATATGCCTATGACACTCCCCTGATCATAACCTTTCTTTTGATATAACATATGTGTAGGTACGCTCTATAACTTCTGAGTGTATAGCGGACAGACAGACGGACAGACAAACCAACCGCTTTATATATATGTGTGTATGTATGCACCCTATTAACTGCGCCCTCAATTAGAGAGTAGTGGAATTTGTGACTTCTTAGCTAACTGATGAACTGCATGAGTTTGGGAAGGAGTAACTGGCCAACGCTCCCAATCTTGAACACTACCAAGGTGAAAATGTGTAGGTGAGCAAAGGACTTTGTTTGGTTGTGATGCATTCTACCTCTCCTTCTGTTCGAAGAGCCTTGCAACACTCACCACCTAGGCTCACATATGAAAAAAGACCATTTGAACAAGATCCCTAGAGGTAATCAATGCCCATGGAACCATCCATACTTCAACAAGGAGGCAATGCCTTTCAGAGAGGTGGGGGAGAGGGGAAAGGAGTGAGTAAAAATAAATGCATTGATATGCAAAGTATACTGGTACATAACTGAAGGCGCCAGTTACCTGTGGGTATTTTGCTTAGTTGTACATTTCTGTGGTGTCAGTGGTGCTTTAGGTAAATAATTATGACTACCAAGTTGAATGTACTTCTGTTAATCATTAATACTTTATATAACAAAATCTTAATTAGAATATAAGTAGTGGATGCATCGATCATGATTTTATTTTTTGATTCATAAATATTTGATGGTGAATTCTTTATTTCATGAAGGTGGTCAGTTCCAGCAAGTTACATGTGAACACTCTTAGTTTAGATCAGGGTAAACTTGCTTCATTGTCCTAGCAAGTTGCTTTAAGCCTAACTTGCAAAGGGAACACATACTACACTTATGTTACATTTCTAATTCCCACAGGAGCTGCCCATGTGGTCTCTCTCATGCCAATTGGGAACATAGCTGAGCCTCCCCAACACGTTTCATTCAGGTCCCCTTTAGTCTCCAGAGGAGACTTTTATCCCATCAATCCTGGCTCGCTTCAAGGCCAGGCTCCAGAGGCAAAAGGATAATAATCTAAACTACTCTGCCAGCCACTCCCCTTGCTTAAGATTTCTATAAATAGCAGGGACAACAGCCAGTTTGCAAATATTTGTACCATAGCCCAGCTAATCATTCATTCACCCAAAGCACAGTGCGCCTGAACTCCATCACACTAACCACTGCCACAGACCCCAACTGTCAGGCAGACATTAACACTGCACTATCCAGGGATATGTACAGCAGGTTTATTAACATTGATGCTGTGTGATTCTTCCCCTTTATCAGTCAGAGGTATGAGATTGACAAAAAGGGAAATTAACAGAAAGCATCTATTGTTTAAATATTGCACACAGGCTTCCTGTGTGTGCTTTTTTAAAAATATAAAATAGTTTGAAAATTGGCTATATCAATGTAACTCCAAAATCATGGGACAAAAAGTTACTATATAAAATATTGCTGATTTGGCAACTCGTTCAAGTAGCTAACATTTGCATTAGAAATTATTCATTTTAATATAGTTCCAAAGGCCTTAAATTCCCATGAATGGACCTCCTGATCTGTGATCCAGAAGCTATTTTTTCTCTATACTCCATCCTCACAGACATATGACAGAAGTGATTAACAGTTGCCCTATTTGCAGTAATCTGCTCACTAGATTTAATGTATTCTAGCTACCAAACTCATTGAAATGACTGATATTATTATATAGGGCTGAACATAATGTCATATTACCTCATGGGTGTATAGTACTCTGTTTATTTGGGCTTCAGCATTTAACAAGATCTGCTCAGGTCAAGAGTTATGATATACATAGCACTTTTGAACTTCAAAAAGATATCCCCCATGTGAGGCATAAATAACTCATCAACTCATTTTCTGTAATCTACGTAGAATTATCCTTTGTGCAATGAGCACCATGCGATGCCCAGGCAGGGGCAGCATTTGCCTTGTGGGAGTCCCGTGCAAACGTTTGGGCACTGGATCCGCTTGGGGCTCCCGACTGTGCAATTACAAGGGGTTGCAAGGTCCTAATGCTGCACCTGACTTCACCGATGCTGGGGGAAGGTCCATACAGACAAGTCATGCAGAAAAGGAGTGCGTTAGGCTGAGACCTCAGCCTGCCTGGACTGGCCAATGCTGCCAGTGGCAGCCGGCTACGGGGTCTGGATCCACTCAGGACCCTGTGCAATTGCACGGCCCTAATGCCTCCCCTGTGCCCTGTCCTTTGAAGGACCAAAATGTAGCACCACCTCCACTTCTTTCCCTACATGGTCCTATGTGTTATTTCCCAGTTCTCCAAGCCCATCTCTACTATGTGAAGAAACTGCCATGTGTTGCTAGATTTTCCTGAAATCTGCCGCTAAAAGTTGTGGAACATCTCTCTAGCCTTTGTCTTTACTCAGACAACAGCTACTGGCCCAAATCAATTTCTTCCACCAAAGAGCTTTCTTACTCTCAAATAAATATGTTGTTCTCATGGGTAGTCAGGATACATAAAGCCACCTCATCACCAATGTATGATAATATAGTAGATTTCGGGGGCTAAATTCGGTTGACGTCGCTAACCTCCCGCTGAATTTAATAAGGGTAGGAAGGCCTGCAGTACCGTGGCACGACGTGCCGCAGCGCCACGTAGTGCCGCAATATTGGCTCGCAGTGCCCCAAGAGGGACGTGGGGCGCTTCCAGTAGCGCCCCTCCTCCGTCCCGGGGCGCTACCTGGGAAAAATCGGCTGCGGAGGCGCTAACCTTTTCAGCGCCCCAGCGAAGGTAGCATCCAAAAGGGGGCACTACCCAATTTTTACCCCTTAATCACAGAAATGTTTATGACTCTGAGATGTTATTATCTTGATAATATAAATCACATCATTACAGTTGCCCAGCACATTATAAGGATCTTAACATTAGGCCTGACCCATGAACAGATTACAGAGTAATGACAACTAATTCTGCCTCAGTTGATTCTGCCTCAGTTGACACAAGTGCATTGGATATTAGGAAGTGGCATTTTTTGACAGCATGCCCACCCTTTCAAAAGCTTCATTAGTAATTGGTAGGGACCGCAATCCAACTTTGGTTCAATACCCAGGTTTATCTTAATGTTATAAAATATGGTGTCACCTCCTTGAATATAATTTTAAAATTTCGTCGTAAATGGCACTATGCTCTACTCAGTGAATGGAATTTTGTGGACGGCTTTTAATAATTCACGCTAATATGCCCTTAGGTTCTATTATCTAGTGTCGGCCTTGGCCGGGGCAGCACTCTTGCCTCTGAGTCAGAAGGCTGGGACTCGAGTACATAATCTAGGCTGACTCTGTTGGAGGTTTCAGAAGAAGCACTGAATGAACTGAGGCCTCATCTGTCTGGTCAGGTGGTTGTAAATGATCCCAAGGCATTATTCAAAGTTTTTCTGGTGTCCTGACCAACAGTCATTCATCTAGCAACACCAGCAGAAACAATTTTTAGCTGTTTATTTATCTCATTTGCTATTTTTGAGACCTTGCTGTATACAATTTGGCTAGAGTAGTTGCTTACAAAATAACAATGATTACATGTCTTGAGGACATGAACATTGCTGTATAAAGTTCTTTCATCATTCTTTCTAGCTGCAGGAATACTTTTAGTTCTTTGTCAGTGGATAGTTTTGAATTCCATTTTTGAACCAATACCCCTTTCTTGTTCCTGCCAAAATCTTCTGGCTTGAGCTGCACCTTAGGCTTGGCAGACATGGCCTTGCTTTGTATCTTACTCGAGTGAACAGTCTGTCCATTGAACCTCTACCAGATTTGTTCAGTTCAATGCTTAAGAACAGAAGAAATAGGAGCAGGAGTAGGCCATATGGCCCCTCGAGCCTGCTCCACCATTCGATAAGATCATGGCTGATCTACGGCCTCTACTACACTTTGCCGCCCGATCCCCATATCCCTCGATTCCCTTAGAGTCTAAAAATCTATCGATCTCAGCCTTGAATATACTCAACAACTGAGCATCCACAGCCCTCTGGGGTAGAGAATGCCAAAGATTCACAACCCTCTGAGTGAAGAAATGTCTCATCTCAGTCCCTCATGGCTGCCCCTTATCCTGTGATTGCGACCCATATTTCTAGACTCTTCAGCCAGGGAAACAGCTTCTCAGCATCTACCCTGTCAAGCCTTCTCAGAATCTTATATGTTTCAATGAGGTCACCTTTCATTCTTCTAAACTCTAGAGAGTAGAGGCCCATTCTACTGAACCTCTCCTCAAAAGACAAACCTCTCATCCCAGGAATCAGTCTAGTGAAACTTCGTTGCATCTCCTCTAAGGCAAGTATATTCTTGCACAGGTATGGAGACTAAGGCCTAAAAATTCAGTTGCTTTGCGCCTCCAGTTAGCGTCTTAAGAGGGCGCGAATGGGGCGCAAAGAAACTAGCGTCTGGGCGCAGCGCTGCCAAGACCTCCCGGGAAATTCAGTGGGAGGTTAGCGATGGCGGTAACTGTTAGCACCCCGTGGCGATGTGCCACCGGCGATGACATCATTGCCGTGCGCAGCACCCCGCTCACGTCCCGGCCACTATCTTCAGTAGCACCCCCTGATTTACCGCCGGACGCTATGTCCGACGGGGTCAGGGGGGCCTACCTGCGGCCGGGGTGGCGTTAATTAAAGGCAAGGTGCCAGGCGGCCATTTTTGTTGCTGGCTGCCTGCCAGCACCTGCCCCCGTTGCCATCCCCGACCTCCTGACCAGCCCCCCCGCAGAGTGCCAGCTGTGCTCCATGAGCCCAGCACTTCTCGAGTGCCTGGCTCTTTTGCCGGCACTCCGATCCCTGGTGGCCCAGCTGGGCCCCGGGTCGCGCTGCACAAGGCCCCTCCCCTTTCAGAAGGGAAGGAAGGCCTGCAGTACCACGGCACGATGTGCCATAGCGCGTGGTGCAGAGGCACATAGTGCCACGATATTCCCTCACAGCGCCCCAAGAGGGAGGCGGGGCACGTCCAGTAGCGCCCCTCTTCCCCCTTGGGGCGCTACCGATGAATTTTGGCTGCGGGGGCGTTAATTTTTTCAGGGCGCTAAAAGTAGCACCCTGGCGAAGTTAGTGCCCCAAAGGGGGCGCAACTCAATTTTTCCCCCTAAAACTGTGCACAGTACTCCAGGTGTGGTCTCACCAAAGCCCTGTACAATTGCAGTAAGACTTCTTTACTCTTGTACTCCAACCCCCTTGCAATAAAGCCCAACATACCATTTGCCTTCCTAATTGCTTGTAGTACCTGCATGTTAACTTCCTGTGTTTCGTGTACAAGACATCCAAATCTCTCTGAACACTAACATTTAATAGTTTCTCACCATTTAAAAATTATTCTGCTTTTCTATTCTTACTACCAAAGTGAATAATCTCACATTTCCTCACATTATACTCCATCTGCCACCTTCTTGCCCACTCACTTAACCTGTCTGCATCCCTTTGGAGGCTCTTTGTGTCCTCCTCACAGCTTACTTTCCCAGCTAGCTTTGTATCAGCAGCAAACTTGGATACATTACACTCTGTCCCTTCATCTAAGTCATTAATATAGACTAAATAGCCGATCCATGCAGCACACCACTAGTTACAGCCTGCCAACCTGAAAAAGACCCATTTATCCCGACTCTCTGTTTTCTGTCCTTTAACCAATCCTCTATCTGTGCTAATATATTACCCCCAATCCCATGAGACCTTACCTTCTGTAATGCTTGCAGGCTACTTCAGTTTTTCTGCCCTCGTTAGTTTAACCAGTTCTAGACTGTTTTGTCCATAGCATTGCCGTACGCTTCAGCTGGTCCAATTTAATCTTCAAGTAATAACAACAGAAAAAGCTGGAAAAACTCAGCAGGCCAGGATATTCGACCTGAAACGTTAACTCTGTTTCTCTCTCCACGGATGCTGCCCTGGCCTGCTGAGTTTTTCCAGCTTTTTCTATTGTTATTTCGGATTTCCAGCATCCGCAGTATTTTGCTATCGTATTAATCTTCAAGTAGTCTACCTGGTCTATGAGTAACATATCCCACTGCGATGGCACCAATTGTTCTAATTTCAACCATCGTCTATCTCGATGACTTAACAGCCATAAAGTTTCTGTAAGCAGACCCTGTCGCCAACACTTTGAAAAACTGCACTGTTTCTATATTCTGTCTGTACACAGGTATGTCTAAGAAGGATTGACATTTACTCCAGTTGCAGTAATCTGTTTACTGGGTTTAACATCACATTATGATTAAAAAAACCTCTTCATAATAGCAGATATTAGCACACAGACCAGAAGTTTACAGCTTAAAACAATTCATATATTTTTTTACAATTAAATAGTAATATGGGGCACAAACATTCCTAAAAGTAATATATGTGCATCACATTCAAAACCTATACAGTGGAATGAACTGTCTCTTTCACATCAAAGGAACTACAGTATTCTGTTAATTAAATCAAAGGAAACAAATGTATTTCATTTTAGATCAAAAAACAGAGTTTGATCTTTAAATACAGTATATGGAAAAAGCACCTCAGACTTGGTCCTATTGTATTCCATTTTCTGCAGCGACACTGAAAGATGAAAAGCTTTGTTAAGATGGCTCACATTTAGGTGGTAATGTCGGCAACAAGCAGGAGATTCCTTGGTATAAAACTGCAGACAACTCAAATGAATGACAGTGTGTGTCTTTCGGCTGCAACCACAGTAAATCTATGATTACCATCAATGAACTTGTGAAAGAAAAAAGTAAAACAGTTTTTAAAAAAAGCATATTTGAACAGAGATCAGACTTGTGTTGATTGCCTTTCAGGTAATGATTAATAGCAGCAACTTTCAAGCTGCAGAACAAGAGCATTTCGTGCACTTCCCAGATTGTATTACTTTATCTTCACATAGCTTTCATTTCTGAACTGGTGGTGTCATTTGGCAAATGGTCAACAGCATTAAAAATACGTTAGGAATAAATAATTAGCAATTTGCTGTTTGTTGCTTTTTTGGGGGTCACGCGATGTATCCTATTTTCACAAAGTAAATGTGTAACTAACTACAAATCTGCTGTAGATAAGTTTTGGCATTTAACAACCAGTGTGCAATTGGATCGGATGTTTTATCTGTTATTTAAAACAGAAATATCAGAGAATTTGTTGATATTTTCAAAAACTACTCCAGGAACTACTCATTCAGATTTGCCACCTAAAAATGGCTACTTATGTCTTACACAGTGTCAAGAATACTCGCTGAACAAAATCAGCAGAAATACCTGTGGCAATCAGAAACAGGTTTCTTGGTTTTACGTAGCAAAATATCACAACTAGTTGCTACAGTCACTAAAAAAGCTAATACACTGATGATGGCAGCATTAAGTTCAAAATGTTCCAGGTTCAATTCCTAGACTGTGATGATTAAGGATTCCAGGTGAGGACATGATTGGGCTCAGCCTTAATAGTCAGCTTGGTCAATAGCCTGCTATTCCAGGCTCACAGCTGAAGAAAGGCGACATAAGCGAATACTGGAATGAGGTCGGTGCTCATGAAACCAAACCCAGTAACAGTGAGCACTTTCAGGAGAGTAAGAGGGCAGATAATTGCCAAAATAGCTTTCTTTAAAGTAATTATTCATCAAAACATGTATATAAAAACTTCTCTCTATATAAACAGGCTAGAGTATTAATTTATCAACTAGAGTCAGGATAGCCAAATCAGGCCACATTATCGATTTCACCACATGATAAGTGACATTACTTTGTGTGCCTTCATCTCAATGATACTCAATTTTGAGGCTTACTTGAACAAAGCAAAAAATTATACTTTCTTATACCAATCCCAAAGGTTTCAATTCAGATAATAAATAACAAGAAGACACTTTTTGTTTACTGGCAGTGACAGCTAAATGAGGAAAAATGCGATTTGAGATTCCACAAGTTTCATGACATAAGTGAATGTATTGGATTTCTGAGTCTAACAAAATGAAATAAAACACAGAAAAAAAGAACATGCAGTTATATAGCATGTTGTACCATCCTCAGGATGTCCCAAAGCATTTCACAACCAATAGGTTACTATTGTTATGAAAGTTAAAATGACAGCCCAGTTTCTTACAGCAAAGTCCCACAAAAAAAATAAAAGAGAACAGTCTGCTACAAGTCTGTTTAGCAAATGTTTTTTGCCTGGGAAGAGCCATTCATCGTCACCATGTCACCATTTTCACCATGATGTCATCATGTGCGAGTGGCATAATGATGTGTTTCAATATGATTTCTATCTTTGAACCTTATATTTACAAAGAAAAAAATACCAAATATGTTCCTGATGATAGTGCCTTCATTTTTAAAAAATAGCATTTTGTAGCCCAATCTGATTAGACTTCAAAAATGCAGTTGATCAAAATCCTACTTTTTCCTCAGGCTACATATTTTCCTGTATTTTCTCCAAAGGTGTCATTGTTATTTTCCCTGTGTATCCACAAGAGTGAAAATATCTCAAGAAGAGTACAAAAGCAGTAAAATTGTTATGATGCTTTCAAAAATAGTAAAATATCATTATATCTGGCTGTGACTAGTGTCTGTCGCTTCTCCTTCCCCCATAAAAGACAATTATCAACTAACTGGGTCCACAATGAAACATGCATATCCTACCTGCTTTGTTTCACAGACTTTGTAACCTCACTGTTTTACAATCACTAGTCTGCGAATGGATTTCTGTGCCTGGGCTTTCTGTGGGAATTCACCAGCAGGAGATTGGAGGAACCACCAGTAAAACAGCATAAATGCCTAAAAAATGACATTGTACGTTGTTTTTCTGGGGGTTCCACTAATATCCTGCCAAAGGTACAACAGCAGGACATGGAAATTTGGGATCACGCCTTATTTTGCTCTTTCATGAAGTAATTCGATGTATCAAAGTTTTTTGCTCAAATGTTTTCCTGGAGTTAACCGCAGCTCAATTGGTAGTTTTCAAGTAGAGTTTTAATTGAATAATGTTGTGTAATGATAAGTTTTTTTTAAACACAGACAGTGGAAGTTTAAATGATGTGGTCATTCTTTCTTGATCATCTTGATGTACAAATGTGGGTAAAGCACCAAAGAGAATCTCTTACCAGCTCTGCAAAGTCAAGTTAAATAGTGAAGTACTTAGCAATTTAACCATTCTTATTCTGCCTGCTAACTATAGTATGGTTTTACATAAGTTCATTAACTTCTATCAAAACATCTTGACATTTGGTTTAGCGTATCAGCCAATAAGTAACATGATTAGACTATATAGATAAAATAGATTAGGGTTTCATAAACAATTAGTCATGAGGGCTTGATCACTTTATTCTCACATGTACATAGAAACATCTTTTGTAAATAAGCTGAGCAAGGTAAAAGTTGTTTGGTTCATGTTTCCACTGACATACCTGTTTAGTCACAAAGTGCTTGTTTAAAAACATTTCTGGTGTAGAACTTGGTATATGTTTCACCAGTTTTTCAGGCGTATAACAGACACAACGTATACCAATTTCTGGGCGCGGGGTCCTGCGCCAATCTGCGCCAGTGGTGTGGCCGCCACCATATTGGCACTGGCGTGGGAGCTGGCTGATTTCCCAACAAGAGGGGGCAGGTTTAAAATTTTGAAGAGCAAGTTTGAAAGTATTTCTTTACATAGAAGATGATTAGTAGTGGTTGAAGTCAAGGAGCTGGACTCACCCATATTCAAACAACAAATCAAAGAACAGATGGTTAGAAATAATTCTTAACGCCAGATCACTAGACTTATTTAAGAAGCAGCTAGATACATAATATACATACACACACAGATACAACATATATATAATAGACAGATGGTTTGGTATTCTGGAAGGATAAAATCAAATGGGCAAAAGAGTCTTTTTCATCTAAAACTATCTTGTGACTAAATATAACCAATTACTTCTATTAATATTATGAAGCTGTTGAAAATTTACATTTCTTGAAGTACATATCTGGGGACTGGTACTGGTGGGAAATCCACGTCTGCTCACTTCTGTCATTTTCCCTTTGTAGCAGTGAGGAAATAAGAACTGTAAATACATGCAAATTTCTGCCCAGAGGGATTAATGGACTGTTATTGCCTTGGGATTGTGGCAGCAATCTTAGTGCCAAAGAGGTATTCAGCACACATGGATAAAAGCAAAGGGACATGACACAACAATATCTCTGGTGAAAAAGCTGCAGGAGGATTTGAAATACTTGGGGATCAGGCAGACAGGTGGAAGATGAAATTCAATGCAGGAAAATGAATAGTTCTTCACACGGGGACAAAGAACAGACTATTACTTAACTGGAAAGAAAATAAGGTGCTTGGAAAATGAAAGAGATCTGGTGGTCCTGATTGACAATAAGTTGAAGCTATTGCAACAATGTTCAGTGGCAGGAAGTAAAACAAATCAGATTTTGAGATGTATTAAAAGTTCAATATTAAGCCAAAAGAGTGAGGATTTCCTGCCATTTAGAATACTGTGTACAGTTCTGGTCTCTGCAGTACACAAAGGATATTGCAGCTATTGAAAGGATACAGAAGAGAGCAACCAGAACAATTGAGGGGATGGAGGGATTGGATTATGAGCAGCGATTATGTAACTTGGGCACATTCTTACTGGAAAATAGAAGGTTCAGAGGCGATATGATTGCTGTGTTTATGATTCTAAAGGACTAGATAATGTAGACCATGACAAGTGTTTCACTTTGTCCAGAACAGCAGAAACAGAGGAGACGGCCTGTACTTGAAGTGAAGTAAATTAAAAATTAATCTGTGGAAACATTGGCCCCGATATTTGCAGGGAGGGAGTGGGGGCGCATGTTTGCAGGGCGAGGGGAACCCGGAAATGCCGGGATCACGGAGGTCCTGATGAATTTAACAGTAGGACCTCTATCATTTTTTACTCCATCTCCCACCCAGATTGAGAGGCTGGCCGGCTGTCAGGCGAGAATGCCAGCGGTAGAAGGCCACAGCCTGGAACGGATCCCGGCAACCGGGAAACATCGAGGGTTGTTGGGGGGGCTCGGACTGGAAATCTGGAGGGAGGGGGGTTTGGGGCAGGGGGAGCAGCAGAAGATTTGCTTGAGGGGCCGGGATGAGCACTCCTGCTCCTTCTGGCCCATAGGCAAAGCTCTATAAAAAGCAATTACCTGCTGGATCCGGTTTCTTCCGCCTCCCTTTAGCTGCCGGGTTTCCATGCCTTGGGAAATCCAGCCGGCAGACGTTAAATTTAACTCACTGTTTAATATCAGGAACGGAACCTCATTTATATATTATAATCATGGACCCACCACTCCAGAGTGGGTTACTTGGACGCTCCCAAACCCACTGCAGTTAAAACAGAAGTTGGCGTGTTCATGGTGGGTTGGCGTCACGTTTCGCAAATTTGACGAGTTAACCAACCTCCCAACTGACTCTCTCCTGCCCGTCGTAGATGGGTTAAAATTCCCCCCATTATTTCAGTCAGCGAGTGGCCAATCTATGGAACAAGCACCCTGGGGAGATGATGGAAGCGGATAGTATTGATTCATTCAAATGTAAATTAGATCGATATATTTTAGAAAATAACATTTTGGGATAGAGTATATGTAAAACATGACGTGGTAAATGTAGCATGCTTGGGAGGAACAGGTGATGTTGGACCCATGGGGGGGTAATTTTAACCCCTAGGGTGGGTGGGGTGGTTAAAAGTAAAAAAGTGGGCAACCCGACCCCGACCCACCTCCAACATGCCCGCCTCCAGTTTTAAAGGAGGCCATTCGGGGAGGCGGTGTGACTACTAGCATGGTGGAAGGCGAACTGTAATGATATCAGCAAATAGAGATGGTATTTGCCTGTTCGATTATGATGCCTTACCAGCATGATTGCATGTATTGATTGCTTGTGCCTGACCAGCAGAGGGCATGTGACAGAGACAAGCAAGGCAGTTTAGTTTAGTTTCAGTTTCGTTCTAGATGCATCACTAGCATCATGTCTCCTGTAAATGCTGTTAAAAGAGTTGAACAGACTTTAGATTAAAAGACATTCTCTTTCATAAATGTCTCGTCATTGAACCCACAAAGAAATCAATACATGGTGTCAGAAGTGATTGAAAGAGATGAAGAGAAAAAATCTGAAGTTAAATCAGCTCTCTACAAATTAGCAAGCCAAAAGAGAACATCGTTGCTTACCATTGGAGAATAGCTAACGAAGTGAAAAATGGATGGTTTACACCCACCGGCGACGCTTCAGTTGACAGGTAATGTGGCTGAAAATTGGAGGAGATTCAAACAACGTTAAGAGTTGCATTTAGCGGCAATCGGCGCTGACGAGAAAAGTAATAAAAGGAAATCGTCACTGTTCTTACATGTCGTGGGTGATGAAGCGCTGGAGGTGTATAATAACTTCACATTCGCTGTTGATGGAGACAAAATGAAGCTAGATAAAATAATGGAACAGTTTGAGGCCTACTGCATACCTAAACGTAATGTGACGTTTGAGAGGCACAGATTTTTCACATGTGTACAGAAAATGGGAGAGACTATTGATCAGTATGTGACTGAACTGAGAAACAGAAGCAAATCGTGTGAATTTGGGGGACTGACAGACTCGCTGATAAAAGACAGACTGGTGTGTGGTATTCCAGATAATGGTCTAAGGGAAAGACTGCTAAGAGAGCAAGATCTAGACCTGGGAAAAGCCATAGCACTGTGTACGGCTACAGAGACTGTGAAGTTGCAGGCAAAGGAGCTGTTCAGTGACAATAGCTGCAACGTGGATGCAGTGAGAATGAACGGATACAAACCGTTTAACAAAAAGAGCACCAATGTGAAAAAAGAGGCGTGGCCAGCGAACGAAAATGAAAGGGACAATCGAAAGTCATGTAGTCAATGCGTTACACAGCATCCACCAAAAAAGTGTCCAGCATATGGTAAAAAATGCAACAGTTGCAACAAAAACAACCATTATGCCCATTGCTGTAAGAACCAAGCGCAACAAAGCAAGGTCCATACAGTAGATGAAAGCGAGATAGAGGAGTTCAATGTGGATGTTGTGTCTGAAAACAAAAAAGAAAGAGACTGGATGTTGACACTAAAAGTGAATGACATACACATTCCATTTAAATTGGATACTGGAGCACAAGTTAATGTGATATCAGATACTGATTTTAAGAAAATTAGACCCAGACCAAAGATACATGGAATAAAAGTGAAAGTGACAGGATACTCAGGTACTGATATACCAGTGAAAGGAAGATGCATTGTCAAAGTAACACACAAGGACAGCGAGCACACGCTAGCATTAATCATGGTGCCAAAGGATGTGCAAGCCATACTAGGTTTAAAAGCCTGTGAGAGACTGAACCTGGTAAAGAGAGTCCTCGTTGTGGAAAGCGAAGGAGAGACAGTCTATGATGAACTGAATGTTGCGTACACACCGGGTAAGCTGATGTATACAGCAGACACGTTGTCCAGAGCTGTTGACCCAGGACAGCCCGCAAACACAGTGAAAAGACTGATGTACAAGGCAAAAGACAGTGGAACTGACTTCTACCAGAGCATGCTTGTATACCGCACAACGCCGCTCGAGTGTGGTATGTCACCAGCCCAACTCCTTATGGGACATATGCTAAGGTCAAACCTACCCATCCCGGAGAACCTCCTGAAAACAAAAGAGGGGGAGAAAGTGAGGAAGTTCAAAGAACAGAAAGAAAAGCAAAAGTACTACTATGACAGAGGAACACAAAACCTACCTGAACTCCACACTGGTGACCAAGTAAGGTTGAAAGACAAAACAAACACATGGACTCAGAAGGGAACTGTCCTGAGTGAAGTTCAACCAAGATCATACACCATTCAGACAGATGAGGGTGCTGTTCTGAGAAGAAATCGTAGGGATCTTCTCATGGGACCAGCCACAGCAGGTCAAGAGACTGATACTGTGGAACAACCTGATCACGCAGCTGAGAACCAATCATCTGAGGCAACAACTCAGATTCAAGGACAATCAATCAGAAAATCCTCAAGACACGTGAAGCCTCCTGAGAGACTCATTGAGCAAATTTAAGGACTATTGTTATTGAAGGAAGTAATGTTATCTTATTCTTTCTTCAAGTTCTAGTGTATTGACATATTTCATGTGAACACACAAAGCAAGGTTAAAAAACCTTGATAATGATAATGTAAGTTCATTAAGTGTTACAGTTAAAATGCACATTAATACAAAGAAAACATGTTGTTAGTTAAAAGTAAAATACTTTTGTTTTAAGAAAAGGAGATGTAATGATATCAGCAAATAGAGATGGTATTTGCCTGTTCGATTATGATGCCTTACCAGCATGATTGCATGTATTGATTGCTTGTGCCTGACCAGCAGAGGGCATGTGACAGAGACAAGCAAGGCAGTTTAGTTTAGTTTCAGTTTCGTTCTAGATGCATCACTAGCATCATGTCTCCTGTAAATGCTGTTAAAAGAGTTGAACAGACTTTAGATTAAAAGACATTCTCTTTCATAAATGTCTCGTCATTGAACCCACAAAGAAATCAATACACGAACTAGATGGATTTTGGTCTTTTTTTGTCTTGCAACACCTACGTTCCTAAGATACATTGCCATTTAGAGCCAGGAGGCAGACAATACATTTATTCCCATAGAATAGAGATAGAACCAAATTTTCTTGACCTTACTAATATTACCACCTAACACGCAAGGAGAAAATCAGGTGGCGAGTTGATAATACCTCTAACTGTCTGATTGAAGATTGGCTAGCCTCTTTCTTAAGTCCAGACAGGATCGCTATTATTGGCACCAAAGAGATATAACCCTGATAGTAGTATATTTTTATCATTTCTATATCACAGTATTGCTGGCAATTAACATACTTTTGGTAGCTGCCACTGAGACGATCTAGCTCATTGTGCTTACTTCACATTAATAGCAAATTAAATCAAACTGTAATCATACACCATTTATGACTGCAGTTATTCTGTTAAAGTGCAACTCGGCCTTAATTACTGGCACAAGTAATCCAAAAGGCCACTTCCTGTTAATGGTTAGTTTGGCTTATACTTCTGTCTGATTGTATAACTGCATGCAGTAGAAATGACATGCAAACTACCAAATCTTTTGAAGACTAAAACAAAGTGAATGGGATTTTTCATTCAGATATGGCAATATAACCAAAAATGTTCTGCTCCAAACTCTTTTGGACTTAGTTGGCTAATCAAAGTATAGGAAATGGGAATTGCAGAAAACTCTTTTGCAACCTTTAGATCAGCAAACTTGTAGTGATGTTCTACCCTTGAAAACAGTAGCACATCTCCATGTAGTCTCCAAAACCAAGACTTTGCATTAAAAACACCAGAATGGGATGTGACCTATTGGCTTGTCCATGGTGCTAATCAGGGCTGCCTGGCCCTCCAGTGTTGTAAAGTACTTGCTGCTGAGGGTGTTCAACCAAAGCCAATCTTTACAAGAGATGAGAAATTCAAAGTCATCAAACTTAGGCTGCTGGATATTTTGTCAAATAAAATTCAAATACTCATCCTGTTACAACCCAGAGATTTAATACTGCCAATGCTGAATCAGCATGCTTCTTTTGCACATTTAGGTAGTTATTTCCATATTATGGAATAAATATTATTATTGGCAGTGTTGTCATATAAATGCTCAATGCACCTATCAAATTTCTCACCATTATTTTAATGGTATCATTGACCCATCTATTTTACCTTGGCTATCGCCTAAGGAGAAAGAGGAATTTAACAAAAGTGCACTAACATCACAGTAATTTCCAAGCTTTCCCCACTGGATCAATTAAAGGGGCTGTGTCACCATGTTACAGTGTCTTTTAAGGCACTTTCTTTACCATGCACTGCATACAAGAGGGAACGATATGAATTCATCACAGAGTTTGTATTTGCTGATACAAACTTTATTTTATATTTTAAAAACAATCAAACTACACTGTAAAAGGATTTTACTGCAGCAGATACTACATCCACCACAGATGCTGTCATGAGTCTGAGTTTTTGGAGCAGACATTTTCTAAACCATTTCCCACTGGCTGCTTGCTGTAGCCAAATGAGAAAATCTGTGGCCCCTCCAGGTCTCAGGAACATTAGTACTCAAAACAACAAAAGCAATAAAAAGAGGAGCACTGGAATTGCTAGATAAAAAAAGACCAAGGTCCATCTAGTTCACCTTCTACCATTTCTGGCAGTCGCTGGATACAATGATAATAGAGTTGTTGACTAATCACAGCAACCAATCTCTATCAATTAGTCTACAGCAGACCCAGATATGACACGAGGAAAACCCCAGTGATGGAGAGCTTTGGGAACCATATGTCCAAATACACCTGTTCCTCCCAAGCCTGCTACACTCACCACATGTCGTGTCTCAAATTACTGATATACTGTATCCCAAAAGGTTATTTTCTGAAAGAAATCTATCTAATTTTCATTTGAATAAATCAATACGAACTGCTTCTACCGTCTTGCTCGGGAGCCTGTTCCATAGACTGACCACACGTTCACTGAAATATTGTTTCAGCAGATTAGCTTTGATTTGAACTCCCCCCGCCCCCCTGGCCCCGCTTCACGCACAGGCCATGTTCTCTGGTTCTACTGTTCTGGACAAGTGGGGGAAGGAAGGATTCAACCTCAACAACCACTAACGAGATCAATCAAAAAGGGAGAAAATGGATGTGGCTTTTACGTGTGCAAGAGCAAATGTGATCTTTTCACCCTTTGGAATGTACAGAAGACACAAGCAGCAAATGCTACATTGGAGAAAAGGAAGAGATGTCCCCAAGGAGCCAGATAGAGTAGAACTGGATGTGTCAGTGTTCCCCAGAGGAGTTACACAAATGGAGCATTCAACAGCAGCAGGAATACCCTTATAAGTGAATAAAGAGACAGAAATAGGACAAATGCAATTAGCTGAAGGGTTGAACCCACGGAATCAAAGAGTTGTGTAAAATTATTTAAAAGCCCAGAGAAGGGATTGAGCTACCTGAAAAGGAGAAATTTGCAGAACTATGGGGAAAGAGCAGTGGTTTGGGGCTAATTGCATAGTTCTTTCAAACAGCCAGCACAGGGCTAAGTTTTAATGGGGAAGGCAGGTTGGGGACTGGGGAGATGAGGAGGGAGGGAGAGAATAATGCATCGGGGCCGGAGGATTGGGTGGGTGGGTGGGAAGCAACTGGGCCTGCCCGAGGATCATCGTGGGGGTTGGGGGGGGTGAAACATTGGGGCTGGCCTGAGGATCATTGGTGTGGGGGGGGGTGGAGCCGGAGATGGCGATCGGCGGCCTCGTGGGGGCGGTCTCCAATCGCAGGGGGTGGGTTAGGCAGGAACCCTGGATCCAGGAGTATGTGTAAAGGCACTTACCTCCTGGATCCAGCAGTCCTCATCTTGCTGTAGCTGGCGAGTTTTATGAAGTGTGCAAAACAGTTAAACACAAAATGGATATTAACATAGGAACATGAGTAGGCCAATCAGCCCCTCGAGCCTGTTCCATCATTCAATGAATGAGTATTGCATGGCTGATCTGCGGCCTAACTCCATGTACCTGCCTTTGGCCCATATCCCTTAATACCTTTGGTTAACAGAAATCTATGAATTTCAGATTTAAAATTAACAATTCATCTAGCATCAATTGCTGTTTGCGGAAGAGAGTTTCAAACTTCTACCACCCTTTGTGTGTAGAAGTGTTTCCGAATTTCACTTCTGAAAGGTCTGGCTCCAATTTTTGGACTGTGCCCCCTAGTCCTAGACTCCCCAACCAGCAGAAATAGTTTCTCTCTATCTACTCTATCTGTCCCGCTTAATATCTTGAAAGCTTCGATCAGATCACCCCTTAACCTTCTAAATTCTAGGGAATACAAACCTAATTTGTGTAATCTCTCCTCGTAACTTAACCCTTGGAGTCCGGGTATCCTTCTGGTAAACCTACACTGCACTCCCTCCAAGGCCAATACATCCTTCCTAAGGTGCGGTGCCCAGAACTACTCACAGTACTCCAGGTGTGGTCTAACCTGGGTTTTGTACAGCTGCTGCATAACTTCTACCCCCTTGTATTCTAGTCCTCTAGATATAAAAGCTAGCATTCCATTAGCCTTTTTAATTATTTTCTGTATCTGTTCATGATATTTTAATGATCTACGTACCTGGACCCCCAAGTCTCTTTGGACATCCACTGTTTTTAGCTTTTTACAATTTAGAAAGTACCCTGTTCTATCCTTTTTAGGTCCAAAGTGGAAGACCTCACATTTGCTTACATTGAAATCCATTTGCCACAGTTTTGCCCGTTCACTTAATCTATCAATATCCCTTTGTAATTTTATGCTTTCATCTACACTGCCTACACTGCCGCCTATCTTTGTGTCACCGGCAAATTTAGATAAATGACTTTCTTTGCCATCATCTAAATCGTTAATACATACCGTGAATAGTTGAGGCCCCAACACAGATCCCTGCGGGACACCACTAGTCACATCCTGCCAATTTGAGTACCTACCCATTATCCCTACTGCCCTTCTCTTGTCGCTCAGCCAATTGCCTAACCAGGTCAATAATTTGCCCTCAATTCTGTGGGCTTCTACCTTAGTTAACAGTCTCTTATGTGGGCCTTCTGGAAGTCCATATAAATAACATCCATAGACATTCCGCTCTCTACTACTTTAGGCACCTCTTCAAAAAAATTCAATCAGGTTTGTCGGGCATGACCTACCTTTCACAAATCCATGCTGGCTCTCTCTGATCAACTGAAAATTCAAGGTGTTCAGTCACCCTATCCTTAATTAAGACTCTAGCAATTTCCCAACAAGTTAGACTAACTGGTCTATAATTCCCTGGTTTCCCTCTCTCACCATTCTTAAATAGCGGAGTGACATACGCAATATTACAATCTAAAAAGAATGGTTCCTGAATCGAGAGAAGTTTGGAAGATTATAGTTAGGGCATCTGCAATGTCCTCACCTACTTCCTTTAAAACCCTGGGATGGAAACCATCTGGTCCTGGGGATTTGTCACTCTAGTGTCATTATTTTCTTCATTACTGTTATTTTACTTACATTAATTTTATTGAGTCCCTGTCCCTGATTCAATATTAGTTTCCTTGGGATTTCTGGCATGCTATCTTCTTCTTCTACTGTAAATACTGACACAAAGTAATTATTCAACATGTCCACCATTTTCTTATCATTGACAATATCAGTTTTTAAAGGGGCAACATTGCTCCTGACTACCCTCTTTTTCCTAATGTAATTGTAAAAATTCTTTGTATTGATTTTGATATTTCTTGCAAGTTTCTTTTGATACTCCCTTTTGTAGCTCTTACTATCTGTTTTGTGGCCCTTTGCTGTTCTTTGTATTTTTCCCACTCGCCAGGATCTGTGCTATTTTTGTATGTCCTTTCCTTTAGTTTTATGCTGTCCTTTACCTCTTTATAATCGTCCATGGCTGTTTTTTTGGCAAGTAGAGCTCTTGCCCCTCAGGGGTATAAACTGGTCCTGTACCACGTTAAATTATTTTTTGAACATCTCCCACTGATCTTCTGTTGTTTTACCCATTAACAGATTTGCCCAGTTTACTGTGGACAGTCTCTGCTTCATCCCATTGAAGTTGGCCTTACACAAATCTAGAATCTTAGTAGCTGTTTCGCGTTTCTCCCTTTCAAACACTACATTGACTTCGATCATGTTATGATCGCTATTGGATAAATGTTCACGCACAGTTAGGCTGTTAACTAAATCTGGCTCATTACTTATTACTAAATCTAATATGGCTTTTCCCCTTGTTGCCTCTAGGACATATTGTTGTAGAAAACACACTCAAGAAATTCACTACCTTTCAGACAGGTGCTAGTCTACTTATCTCAATCTACATGAAAGTTAAAATCTCCCATTAAAACCACTCTGCCTTTGCTACACGCTTATCTAATCTAATTCCAGCCTCATTATAATATTTAAATAGACTGCCCGCCTCCTGGCAGCGGGTTGGCTACCTGCCCCTGTTAAAACTGAAAATGGGTGGGTTGGAGGTGGGTTCAGGTCGGGATTCTGATTTTTAACACCCACGGCCCCAACCCACACATTTTTTTAGGTTAAAATTCCCCCATAGTCTCCTTCTGTGCTGTATGATTCTATGATTCTGTGAAATGAGAGCAAGTGGAAGCTTTTAGAGGATTTGGTTATGAAGGTACAGAATAAAAAGGAATGGGATGGACAGGTACCTGATAGACAATCTCTGGACACATTAACAGCCTCAACACTTACTATAAACCTTACTGTATACAATGTTGCATGTATGAACAAAAGGAGATGTTTACTTTCACGTGTTCTTATAATTAACCAATAATTAACTGGACCAGTTGGTCTTTTCCTGTATATTAATGAGTTAACCAGTCAGCAGATTGCAGAAGACTCGACTTAATCATCAAACATGAGGGTTTGATTGTCTGCATCTCATGTTATAAAGAACACAAGAAATTAGTTACTATATACTTGAAAAATTTTAGCTGCTATTTCTTAGTCAATTTGTATCTATAAATATACCCTACTCTTGTAACCTTGTACATAACCTGGTGTCATATATTGTATAATTTTGTTAGAAATACACTCTTCCACATTGTTTAGGAATAGTGTGAACAGCAGGGACCCAGAAGGGACTCCTGCAAAACTCGATAGTGAGACAGAGCCTTATATATCTATTGTATAATAAAATTTGCATGTGAGCCAAATGTTCCACTGACAAATCCTACACAAACATTCCTCAGGAGATTCTCATGTTAAAATGTCCACAGTAGTGGCGACACCCCCTGTGATGCTTGCCCATAACACCAGTAGGTGCCGCTCCAATAGGATTCCAAATGTTAAACTGATCACTGACCCACAGGCTGCCTGCACCACCAATTATTGAACATGCTTTGAATTTTCAGCATGTTGGTGCAGGCCTCCCACCAGTGGTAGCACCTGTGTCCCCAGTCTGCCAGCTCCACCACCAGCGGTGGCACTGCACGTTTCAATCAGTCTTCCTTTAGACTGTAAGTTTTTGAATTTGCCACTGCCCCACTGGCTCTCGGCTGCTGCAGGGCCACTCCTTAATTACTGGACCTCTCGGAAGTCCTGCCTGGTCAGTTCTTGATGTTCCCTAGCCTACCTTCTCCGTTTATTATGGTTTCCTTCCATCAACTGCACTTACTTTGGGGCTTCCATTCCCATCCTGGTCACCATTGTGATCTCTTTCTTTGCCTGTCTGCCCCCACCCCACTTTGTTAGCTGCCATATATCTCATTAGGCTTCGGCCTGCACTCCCTAATAGCCCCAACACCTCTATCTTCACCGTTGTCCTGCTGCCAGTCTCTGCAGTCTTCTAATGGTGCAATTTGTTGTTTAAAGCACTTATAAATACAGTAGAGCTTATTACATGCAGTAATCAACAAAGGTATCAGACTGGCTGCAAGGGAAACCTGTTAGGGGATGAGCAGAAGAGATTACAAGTGAATTCAGCACAGGGATTAGGAACAGTAGAGATGGAGTGAGAGGAAGGTGGATTAGCAGAAGTGAGAGTTCAAGCTGTGCTTGTCAAAGGCCCAATGACAAACTAATAACTATGTTTCTATGGGCTTCGGTAGGGCAGAGGGAGGTATGTGGTATCTCTCGGGGTCAAATTGGCACAAGATGATATGCATGGGATGGGAGATTCTAACCAAGTTGATCCTCTGTGACAGGCTAGGTAAACCTTTACATGAGCCAGGCATGTCCACTGTACATCAGACCGCTATTGATGGTTGAGCAGTCTGGCTCATTGATGTGGCCTGGTTGGATAGACCCAACACTGAGAACTAGGATATTCTCCCTACTCTTGATAACCCTAGAAGCAATGCCCTAATGTGTACAATGGTTGTAGCTGAACAGGCAGCAGGAAGCTCCAGTGCCCTGTTGTTTTAGGCTATGTGGTTTTAACTGGTTAAACTTCAGCAGTATTCCTGTATGCACATTCAAGTGAGTAATTTTAAAAACTTATCTTTTTGGTGGCAGCTTTAAGGAAGCTGGTTAGACCACATGTAGACCTAGTTTTCCGGAATGCAACTGGTCCGGCGCAGGCTGCGTTCAGGGCAAACCAATTTGGTAAAGGAAGCATCAAATGGGCACCAGGCCTCTTATTTCCATATGCAAAGAGCTTAACACCTGTTTCATGCACCGGCCCGGGATGTCTCTTTTGATGTCTATATAACAATATGACGGGCGGCGCACTTCTGGCTCAAAATGCGTGCACGCACACCACCCACCTTATTGGAGGCTTTAGCGGCTATTTTATGTTTGTAAAATGGGTGTGGCATCATTGAATTTCTAGGCCATACAGTTTAGCCCTTTTGTGTTGCCTGTAAAAGATGCACGGGTTGAAGGGTGTCAGGCGTATGGGAGAGGAAGGGACAGTGCTAGCAAGAAAAAAAGGATAAAACTATCTAAAAGGAACATGTCCAGGAACTGCAAACTGCAGCTTTAGGTGAACATGAGGTTGCTGTGAAGTAAAAAGAGGGAGGCAGTTGCAGTTGGTTAGGGGATGTAAAGCGTCAAGTGACAGTATGCCTGGGAGTGGTTATGTTCCTGGACTGGTAATCCAGAGAATGCGAGTTTAAATCAGACCGTGGTAGCTTGAGAATTTGAATTCAGTTTTTAAAAATCTGGAAATAAAAAGCTGGTATCAGTCATTAAAAGCTCAGTGCTTTAGGGAAGGCAACCGGCTGTCCTTACCCGGGGGGGCCTATATATGATTCCAGTCTCAAACCAAGGAGGCTGACACTTGGCTGCCTTCTGAAATGGCAGATGAAGCCACTCAGTTGTATCAAGGGGAAGGCCCACCACCAACTTCTCGAGGCAACTAGGGATTCGCAATCAATGCCAACCTAGCAGCAACACCCACATTCTGAGAATGAATAATTAAAAAAGCCAAAGCCCTTCACCTCATCTTCTGTATGGACAGGGAGAAGCAGAGCAACTGGAGACCTGAGTGAGGACACCACCACACAGCCTCCTCCACATCCAGTAAACATTCTCTCAAGCACAAATTTAACAATAGACGTCCGTTCGGTTTTGTCTCTGTTGTCGTGGAGACGTTGTCAAACAAACAAAAAAGTTCTGCATCTAAACCACAAGAGCTAAAAACTCGGCAAATGAATGCAGTATTATCAGCAATGTGATTTGTTTGACAGGGTCATTCTCTGACTTCATTCTTCCAGCAAGGAGCCTCGCCCACCAAGGACGCATATCGGAAATTGCAGCAGGCGAGGCTCCCCGCCAGGAGCACACTTTTGGAAAGTTAACCCCTTATATGTATTGAGTGAACACAGGATGCAAAATATATTCCATGGTAAGATCATCATTTTTGCATCACCTTCAAATGGAATAGAAAGGGGATTGAAGGCAGAGTTGGAATCCCCTGGCTTTTAAAATAGGAGAATTTTATTATTTAAAAATGTCATTCATTCCCATAAATGTTACATATGGGAATTAAATTTTAAAATGATAAATTTGACTGACTTTTCCTAATTCTATGTTTTTTTATTAAAACATGTTCCAAAAGCAGAGAATAAACCTAGGAGCACCTATGATCAAAGGACTGAAATTGTAGATCTGCCATTAAGAGATTTTTTTTGATGAATAAATATAATGCATTCTGTAGAAACTTTCATCATTTTCCTTTCTCAGTAATTAACTTTTTCATGTTTTACAGATATTATATTTATTTTCTTAATTTACTCCGCCTCTCTTCTGAAGATACCGACCATGCTGGAGTTCGGTTACTTGATGCCGGCCCTCTGCTAACCTGACCCAAGTGACCAGTTTTGTGTTTGAGCCTATACAATGGGGGGAATTTTAACCCCAAAAAAGAGGTGGGTTGCCATCGGGTGCGAAGTGAAAGTGTTAAAATTTGAATCCCGACCAGAACCCGACTTCAACCCGCACACTTCTGGTTTTAACAGAGGCGGGACGGGACGGGACGGGATGGGCGGCCAACCCGCTCCCAGGAGGCGGCCCAGCTATTTAAATATTATAATGAGGTTGGCATGCCTCAGATTTAACCACCATTTTAAATTTAACTGTAGCCAGCTAATGGAAGGCGAGGACTGCAGGATCCAGGAGGTAAGCGCCTTTACACTTACCTCCTGCATCCAGGATCTCTGCCTAACCCACACCCTGCGATCGGTGACCCCCTGACTGCCCCCCGCCAAGAGTACTCCAATCCCCCTCCCAAGCCTCCGATTACCCCCGCAAGGTCTCCCCACCCAATGCTCCTCCAGCCCCCTGACGAGCTCCTGCCCCCCCCATCCCACCCCAACCACCCCCGCTCCTCCGGCTCTCCAATGATGTTCCTGGCCCCCCGACGTGCTTTCGCTTGCAACCGCCCCCCCTCCCCTGTGCTCCTCCGGCCCCCCTCATGCTCCTCCAGCCTCCCCCGACCACCCCCAGCCCCCACACGATCCAACCCTTTCTCCTCCCTGCGGCCTAGTGCCGTAGGCCTACCTGCCTGCAGCCAGCGGGTGGGAAACTGAGGTCTCCCATGCAAATCAAGCAATGCCATTAAATTCGGCAGGGCCTATGGGAAACCCATTCTCCCAGGTTTCCCGACTGCTTCTGAGCCCCCCCACTCCCAACCCACCAAAGTATTAAAATTCAGGCCATTATCAGGAGGTTATTTAAGTGTGGAGAGCCTTACAGTAAAGCCTGATTCAACCATCATCCAATGGCACTTTGCAGCAGAGGATCACTGGTTAGTCAGCTTCAACATAGCCATTCCAGTTGAAACTTCCAGCACATACCTAACTAGCTATCCTGTGAGAGGTCCCACTTGCATGGTGGCCTATGTTGAGGAGCACACAAAATGTAAGGCACGGTTTCCTGCACTGGTGCACTAGTTGGATTCTGTTCAGCTTTTAGCATTTGATAAAATGATTACCTTCTATAATGATATAGGCCAGGAATTTCCTTGTGGCTCCTCCCGCTCAGATGTCGTAACTTCATTGGAAATGTGACGGAAACCCCATTTGCGGAGTTTCTGTCACACTTTCGGCGAAGTACTGGCGGCGGTGTAGGAGCAGCTCCGAGGAAATTCCCAAATATCCCTTTGCAGTAAAACCTAAAGACCATACAACATATGCCACAGATCAGAGCCTGTGCATCTCATTCGGGTCAGTCAGAACTTAACCAAGAAATATAGTACAGGACGGAAGAGGCTCCACAGTCCACCTGGCCAGTCCCAAAAATGAGTTCCTCAGACTTGCCCATTGCCCCAAATACCTATCCAATTCTCCCTTAAATGTTTTTACACTCTCTGCCTCTACTGTCTCCCTGGGTTTCCACTGAATGGATAGGGTTAAAATTGCCCCTAGCGATTTTCTTCTGGGGTTGGAGCGGAGTCAACATTTGCCATGTTACACATACACTGTAATTTTTGCCGCTGGCCATTAATTCCAGGGCTATGTGAAGCATGTACAGAGTGCTTCATCACCTTCCTCTGACCCCCCTTCTCCCAATCTCACCCCCTGCCGCGTTTTCACTATCTCCTCTGACCCCGAACGATCAGTCCTCAGCAAAGGCCTGAGCTTCATCCCGTTCCGCTCCCACCTCAATGAATTTTGAGCTCGGCACGATGCTGAGCTCTTTTTCCGTCGCCTTCATCCCCATGCCCACTTCTTTGGCCAGGAGTCTTCCCCCCATATGGCTGACCCTTTCTCCCGCTTTCAGAATTCCCGTTCTACTTGGACCCCTTCCTCTGGCCTCTTACCCTCTCTAGATCTTTTCATTGCTAACTGCCGCCGTGACATCGGCCGTCTCCATTTCTCTGCTCCCCTCACTCACTCCAACCTACCTCCGTCTGAACTTGCAGCACTCCATTTTCTCAGATCCAATCCCGACCTTGCCATTAAACCTGCCGACAAGGGTGGTGCTGTTGTTGTTTGGCGAATCGACCTCTACCTAGCGGAAGCTGAACGCCAACTCTCCAACACCTCCTCCGACCTCCACCTGGACCATGACCCCACTACCGAACATCAAACCACTGTTTCCAGGACTGTCACTGACCTCATCTCCTCTGGAGATCTTCCCCCCGCGGACACCAACCTCATAGTTCCCCAACCCCGCACAGCCCGCTTCTACCTCCTTCCCAAGATCCACAAACAGGACTGCCCCGGTAGACCCATCGTTTCAGCCTGTTCTTGCCCCACAGAACTTATCTCTTCCTATCTCAACTCTATTTTTTCTCCCCTTGTCCAGTCTCTTCCCACCTACATCCATGGCTCTTCTGATGCCCTCCGTCACTTTAACAGTTTCCAGTTTCCTGGCCCCAACTGCCTCCCTTTCACCATGGACGTACAATCCCTCTACACCTCCATCCCCCACCAGGATGGCCTGAGGGCGCTCCGCTTCTTCCTTGAACAGAGGCCCAACCAGTCCCCATCCACCACCACTCTCCTCCGCCTGGCTGAACTTGTTCTCATGTTGAACAACTGCTCCTTTGACTCCACTCATTTCCTCCAAATTAAAGGTGATGCTATGGGTACCCGCACGGGTCCTAGCTATGCCTGCCTTTTCGTGGGATATGTGGAACACTCTTTGTTCCAGTCCTACTCGGGTCCCCTCCCTCACCTCTTTTTCCAGTACATTGATGACTGTATCGGTGCCGTTTCTATTAAATCCGTGTATTAATGGAGACACGGAATGCAGGAGTTGGTTTAACAAGTCTTTACTGAATGGAGACAATCTGGAAACTGAAACTACAGAAGCCTGCCAGGGCCTTTTATACAGGGACGGTCACTGCCGGTACTGCAGTCTGAGACCAGTTATTCCCTTAAAGGGACATACACAACAATTCCTCCCCTTTTAGATAAACAGTACATAACATTCATTTAACAACTAAATAATAACTAATTACAATTACAATTACGGTTGCTAGATACATTAGTTGAAGTTAAGCAATTATAAGTTCAGTCTTTGAGGAGGCTTCCTGATTCTGTCTGGATAACGCCTCTTTGGGATATCAGGTTCTTCTGGCAAGGTTGAGTCGGGATCAATGTCGTTGTTTGGTTCGTCTGCTTCCAATATCACCGATTCTGCGGTAGATGCAATTGGTACTTTGGTTTCATCGCCAGGTGTATCAGATCGTGGTGTGGAGTTGAGGTTTTCCAGTGACTGTAGAATCTGGTCAGCATGGCGTCTTACAATGCTTTCTCCAACGTCCACGGTATACATTAGAGGTCCTTGCCGTGTACAGATCGTTCGTGGCTGCCATTTCTCTGTGCGGTAGTCCCGGGCCAAAACTGGTTGACCTATCTTAAAACTCCTGGTCGGCCTTTCATTCATATTCTGAAACTGCCTGTTCTCCACATCTCTTCTGACATTTGGCTTAACCAAATCCAAGCGGCATCGTAGTCTTCGATTGAAGAACATCATGGCTGGAGTTTGGTTGGTAACCGCATGTGTCGCATTCCGGTAGGCAAACAAGAAGTTATCCACCTTGTGTTGTAGGGGTATATCTTCATTACACATTGCCTTGATAGCCTTCTTGAATGTTTGAACAAACCTCTCGGCCAATCCATTAGTGGCTGGATGATATGGGGCGGATGTGTAACGCTTAACACCATTGTTCTTTAAGAACCTCCGGAACTCTTCAGACACAAACTGTGGTCCATTGTCAGAGCAAATCTGTTCAGGCAGCCCATTCCTGGCAAATATGGTTCGTAAGACTGTGATAGTTTTTTCTGTGGTGGTTGAGGACATTTTTATTACCTCTGGCCATTTTGAATGTGCATCCACCGCAATTAAAAACATCGAGTCCATAAAGGGACCAGCAAAATCAATGTGCACCCTTTGCCATGGAGATGAGAGCCACTCCCATGGATGTAGAGGGGCTTGTGGTGGGTCGTTTTCAACCTTCTGGCATCCTGTACAGCTCTTGGTCATCTCTTCGATTTCTCAATCGATTCCCGGCCACCACACAAATGCTCTGGCTAAGTTCTTCATTTTTACCCCTCCCAGATGACCCTCATGAAGCTCATTGAGCACTCTATCCTTCAATTTGGGTGGAATTACTACTCTGGATCCACACATCAAGGTTCCTCTGCACACTGACAGCTGTTCTCTTCTCAGCGAGAATGCTGGCAGCAGTGGTTCGCCATGTGCTGGCCATCCCTTCACCGTTAAATCATAGACCCAGGAGAGTGTCGGGTCATTTCGTGTTTCCCTTTCTATGTTTGCATTGATCATGGAGACATTCGACAATAGTCGAGTGGAATAACTCCACTGGATCCACTGCCAGTTCTTCTTCCACCGTCGGCAACGGTAGGCGCGACAATCCATCAGCATCCCCATGCTGTTTAGTTCCTTTGTACTCAATGTCATATTGGTGTGCCTCTAGGAAAAGGGACCACCTCTGTAGCCATTGTGCCGTCATTATCGGTACGCCCTTCTGAGGGTTGAAAATGGAGACAAGAGGTTGATGATCAGTTAATAGAGTAAATTTCTGACCGTGCAGGTAGTGATTGAACTTCTTCACCCCCCACACCAGGCTGAGGGCCTTTCTGTCAATCTGGGTGTAGTTACGCTCGGCTGAAGTTAACGAGCGTGACGCAAAAGCTATCGGCCTCTCCGAACCATCAAGGAATTTATGTGACAGTACCGCCCCAATGCCGTAGGGAGACGCATCACACGCCAGTCTTATCGGTAGTGATGGGTTGTAGTGAGCCAATACTTCTCTTGAAGTGATTAGGTCCTTACTCTTCTGAAAGGCCCGCTTACATTCATTGCTCCATTTCCATGCTACTCCCGTTCGTAGTAGGGCGTTCAGTGGATGCAGAATTGTGGGCAAATTCGGCAAAAACTTATGGTAGTAATTCACCAATCCGAGGAATGACCTCAGTTGTGACACATTTTCAGGCGCTGGAACCTTAACTAACGCTTCAATTTTGTCAGGGGACTTATGCAACCCCTCTTCATCAATCACGTGGCCACAATACAATATCTGTTTCTTAAAAAACTCGCACTTGGGGCGATTGGCTCATAGCCCATGTTCACGTAGTCTAGTGAGCACCTGCTCTAGGTTGGCAAGGTGTTCACTGTCATCTTCACCTGTCACTAGGATGTCGTCCAAATAACACTGAGTCCTCGGAATCCCTTGCAGGACTTGTTCCATCACTCTTTGCCATATCGCCGGAGCTGATGCTACTCCGAATACCAGTCGATTATACTGGTAAAGACCTTTGTGAGTGTTTATCGTGAGATACTTCCGAGAGGATTCTTCAACCTCCATCTGCAAATATGCTTGCGCTAGGTCAATTTTTGTAAAACGCTTCCCTCCGGATAGTGAGGCGAAGATATCTTCTATCCTTGGAAGAGGGTATTGGACTGTGTGAAGGACTGGGTTCACTGTCACCTTGAAGTCCCCACAGATGCAAACCTTCCTTGGCTCCTCAGACTTATTGTTTAACGTTTTCTTCATGACAGGAACGATGGGTGTCGCCCACTCGCTCCAGTCTACCTTAGATAACATGCCTGCATTCTCCAGATTCTCCAGCTCTGCCTCGACGGCTGGGCGAATTGCATATGGTACCGGTCTTACTTTGAAAAACTTGGGAATTGCATTCTCCTCTATTTTTATCGAGGCAGTTACGCCTTTAAGAGTGCCCAGTTCTTGTTGAAATACCTCTTTGGCGTCAGCTAAGATTGTTGACAATCGTCCAGGAGTGACGTCGTCATCCTTTTTACCAGCCACCGTCAGTGCCTGAATGGAGTGCCAGTCTAAACTTATCTTTCTGATCCATTCACGTCCCAATAACGGTGGTCCACCATCTTGCAGAATGTAGAGATACAATTTCCGTATTTTCTTGCCGTTGTATTCGACAGGCACCCTTATTTTTCCTCTGGGGTATACTTTTTGCCCCGTATACGTCCTCAAGGCAATGGATGTCTCTCTCAAGGGTATGTGTGAGAATAGCCGCTCGTAGTCTCGTCGATTCATGATGGTTAGAGCTGATCCTGTATCCAATTCCATTTTGACTTGAGACCCTGCTATCGTGAGGGTGACCCAAATGGTTCGGTGATCCTCTTTTGCGATTACGTTGTGAAGTTTGAGACAGCTTAGTCTCTTGTTCCCGGATTCACTATCGCTCATCTGGTCTTCGGAACTACTGTCTGTCATCTTTTGTACTTTCCTGTACGGTTCCTTAGTAGCCTTTTTATTGTCATTGGTCTTCTTCTCAGACCTGCAAACTCGTGCAATGTGTCCCATCTTTCCGCATTGCCTGCATATTTTGTCCTTGGACCAGCAGTCCTTCTGGTCATGGTTTGTTCTGCCGCAGCGATAACATTTTGCAAATCCCCGTGTCATTTCATGGGTGCCGTATTCCTGTGGCTTTTGTTGTATTTCCGCAGCTCCCCTTGCTGCTGCTTCGTATGATACTGCCATGCTGAAAGCCTTATCTAGCGTCAGCTCTTTCTCTGAGAGTAACCTCTTCTGGGTTCCTTCACTCAGGAGTCCACAGACAAATTTGTCCTGTAAGGTATCTGCCAGTCCTGCTCCGAACTGGCAGTGCTTTGATAGCTTGCGTAGTTCCGTAAGGTAATCAGCATTGCTCTCATTTTTATGCTGATTTCTCCTGTGGAATTTAAATCTTTCTGCTATCAGCAGCGGTGTAGGATTTAGGTGTTCCTGTAGGATAGCAACAATTTCATTAAAACTCTTCGCCTTCGGTTTGGCTGGAGTAATCAGGTCCCGCAATAGGCCGTACGTTCTTGCGCCCATTAAATTTAGCAATACCGATGCCTTTTTCCCCTCGGCTATTTCGTTTGCCTCGCAATATACCTCGACTCTTTCCACATACGTGGTCCAGTCTTCTATTGCATTATCGAAGGCAGTGATCGCCAGTGTTTGGCATCTTGAAAATCTAAGATGGCGTCTCCCGCGCTTTCCCGCCGCTGTCAACGCCGCTCTCCGTGGTATTTTTATTTTTAACCGTTCCTGTCGTGGAGCGGACCCTCTGGGACACTTCCCTCCCTCTTCTTACGTCCGAACGCTGCCCGGCTGCGAAGCACTGGCCGCGCCCTGTGTGCTCCACCCTCTCTCTCTCTTTGCTTCCCGACTCGCTGCCCGGCCCCGTTGCAGAGCCACCCGATCGAGCTCTAGCCCGCCGCAGCCCAGGAAGGATCAGTGCACTACCTGCCACCAGCCCGATTAGCTGGGAAACCACAGACTGGGGAACCAAGCCTGGCTCTTGACAGTCTCCCCTGCAAGTTTTCAATCTGATGATTTGGAGGGCGGTTGCCCACGGTCGACGCCCTTTTCTTGAGTTTCTTTGGATTTTTTTTTTTTCTTTTCTGGCTTCAACCTTCAATAACGTCGTCTGAGGTGCTGCCGAGTTGCAGGTAAGTTCGTTTCTTACTCGTCGCCAGTATTAAATCCGTGTGTTAATGGAGACACGGAATGCAGGAGTTGGTTTAACAAGTCTTTACTGAATGGAGTCAATGGAGAACTGAAACTACAGAAGCCTGCCAGGGCCTTTTATACAGGGACGGTCACTGCCGGTACCGCAGTCTGAGACCAGTTATTCCCTTAAAGGGACATACACAACAGTTTCCTGCTCTCGCCCTGAATTAGACAATTTCATTCACTTTGCCTCCAATTTCCACCCTTCCCTCACCTTCACATGGTCCATCTCCGACTCTTCCCTTCCCTTCCTCAACTTCTCCGTCTCCATTTCTGGGGATAGGTTATTGACCAACATTCACTACAAGCCCACTGACTCCCACAGCTACCTGGACTACACTTCCTCCCACCCCGCCTCCTGTATTCCACTCTATTCCATTCTCCCAGTTTCTCCGTCTCCACCGCATCTGCTCCGACGATGCCACCTTCCACACCAGTGCTTCCGACATGTCTTCCTTTTTCCTCAACCGAGGATTCCCCTCTACCGTGGTAGACACGGCCCTCGACCATGTCTGTTCCATCACCCGCACTTCTGCCCTCACCCCTGTCCCTCCCTCCCGGAACCACGATAGGGTTCCCTTTGTCCTCATCTTTCACCCCACCAGCCTCCATATTACGACGGATCATCCTCCGCCATCTCTAACATGATCCCACCACCAAACGCATCTTCCCCTCCCCTTTCAGCATTCCGTAGGGACCGCTCCCTCCGAGACACCCTAGTCCACTCCTCTATCACCCCCAGCAGCCCTTCCCCCGGCACCTTCCCGTACAAGCGCAGGAGATGCAACACCTGCCCTTATTCCTCCCCCCTTCCCACTGTCCAGGGCCCCAAACACCCCTTCCAGGTGAAACAGTGATTTACTTGTACTTCTTGCAATTTAGTATACTGTATTCATTGCTCACGATGTGGTCTCCTCTACAATGGAGAGACCAAACGCAGATTGGGTGACCGCTTTGCGGAACACCTCCATTCAGTCCATAAGGGTGACCCCGAGCTTCCGGTCGCCTGTCATTTCAATTCACTGCTCCATTCCCACTCAGACCTCACCATCCCTGGCCTCTTGCGTTGTTCCATGGAAGCTCAGCGTAAGCACGAGGAACAGCACCTCATCTTCTGATTAGGCACTTTATAGCCTTCCGGACTCAATATTGAGTTCAACAATTTCAGATCATAACCTCGGCCCCTATCATATTTTTATATATTTTTTATCCACACTTTTGGTTTGTACCTTTTTTTTTCTCTCCCACATGGCAGCTGTCTTTCATTCTGCCAGCACATTTCACACTTCATCTAGAGCCATCCTTTGTTTCTTAACCTGTCCTATTACCATCTCGTCTCACCTTGAATATCTCTTAATGTCTCTTCACCTCTCACAGACCTTCCCTTGTGTTATTTCATCCCCTCCCCCATTTCCCAGCACCCAAACTTGCTTTTTAATCTGTTTCATTTCCTGCTTTTTTCTCAGTTCTGATGAAGGGTATTTGACCTGAAACGTTAACTCTGTTTCTCTCTCCACGGATGTTGCCTGGCCTGCTGAGTTTTTCCAGCGTTTTCTGTTGTTATTACAGACACTCTCCTGGTTGGTATAGCACAGGTTTCATTCAGGTGCAGGCTGCAGTGTAGCATTGTCTTGTCAGCTGTGCTTGTTCTCTACAGCTACCTATCAGTCTCAGATCAGAGATGTGCTCTAACAGCAGCATGAATCTTTTTTAGACCATTGAAGCAGGGTATCCCAATGTAGACAGAAGTTAGCATCAACTCACAATTGTTAAGTGCTAAATGTTTGCATCAAGTGCATTTATGTAGAGGTGCATTTCAGTAGTTGCAATCCATTGATGTATTTGCATTCTGCTTTCTAATTATTTCAATTCAAAGTTTAGCTTATAATTATTTGTAAGCGTTGTTTAACATGAAATTTTGAAGACTGCGATCTTCTTGATTGCTGCATCTATAACATACAAACCAACCTAAAAAACTGGCAAGAACTGACCAACAGATTTTTTTTAAAGTGACAGTGCTGCAAAAACACTGATCGATCAAAATCGATTAATGAAAGCTTTATCAGACATGACTGCAAGGTGTTAGACTGAAAGTGCGGTGTGACTTATACTACAGATATACCCAACATTCCAACACTTACTGCAGAAGAAAAGCCGAATGTACACAATAGTGCAGTTTGCAGCAGTGGTGGGTTTAGAATTTACTGGAAGGTGATGGGGGTGTTGAAAGCACAAGATTTTGCCTGGAGGGGTTTCTGCTTCAGCACCTGCCGGCCCATGATTTGCCACCCATTAAAGTGAATGGGTGGAAAATTGTAGCCTAGTGAGCAGAGAATTGGAAAATTCAGCCTTATGTTCTGGTGCATATTCAAATGCTTTGTAGCCTATTCTAGTTCTGACTTTCAAGTCAAAAATAATTTCTCCTGGAAGGGTTACAGATACTCGAGGGGCTGAATGGCCTACTCCTGCTCCTATCTTCTATGTTTCTATACTTTAAATACAAAACTAAAACTGATTGTACGGGATTCAATACAGCTTTACAGAATCCAGTAAATGTCACCTCAGATACATCAATCAGAAAAGCTGGGCCATCACGTTAATTTGTGAACTGAAATTCTTTACACCTACAAGAGACGGGAGCCTGCCACCTGTATCTGGCCTGATCTACGTGTGACTCCAGTCCCACACGGCATGGTCAATGCTGAATGCCCACTAAGGTAACTAGGGATGGGCGATGAATGTGGTCTTGCCAGCATCGCCCCAAAATTTAAAACAATGGCTCAGATTTTGATGTAAAAATAATGGTGAGATGAATGGCGCTCACTGTAATTTATGCGCAAATGGTACAGCAACTTCAGGCAAGGGGCAGGCGCGCAGTTAAATGCCAATATCCAAAAGTTGCACCATTCTACCATTAGCTTCATGGAAAGAGCATCTCGCTGTCTGCCTCCCCATTGAAATAGATTGAATGGCGTAAAATGCACAGTTGATACAAACTAAACTCGCCACAGAAAGTTAAGTCTTGTCACCACAAGTGCAAGTACCCATTTAATGATGTGATAAGTGTTAATTATTGCTAGTCAAGCTCTCTGGCACTGAAAATTCACTATTACAAGTGTGGAGTCTCATTCCTTCAAGTATTTATTGTTGGAGATTTTTAAAATGTTAAATTTAAAATTAAAAACAATGGCCTAGAAATTCAGTATAGCCACGTTTGGGGCGCTACAGCCGGGCGGCCGCAAAAGTTTGCACCCGGCGCAACTTCCCGCCACCTTCACCGATGTTCAGTGGCATCGCCCCAAGAGGTTGCTGCTGCGCTAAAGCAGGCGATGTACGACTATCATTAGGCGCTAAGCCGGTGATCCGGGGCGCTACCCCCGAGGACGGGCGCAGCGCAGGTGCGGCGAGTTGCTCAATGAAGGCAGACATGCTGGCGCCGGTCAGCTCTTAAAGGGGAAGGGTCGACTTGTTTGGCTGCCATGCCCTGCACACTGCAGCCCTGAAGCAAGGCCTGACCATTGCTGATCAGTTCTACGCCCTCAACCATGGGGAAGCCCGCTATTCCTCCAAATCCCATTGCACGCTCTTGCTGCTTGTCCAGGGTCATGGGGAAGGAGATGTACTGACGTCTCCTTCTGAAAAGGGCATTATTCACCTGGTGGATGCAGCAATGTACCGCGAACTGGGAGATGTTGGCAATGTCCCCAGTAGCGGATTGGAAGGAGCCAGTGGCATCGAAGTTGAGAGCCACCGTCACCTTCACTGCCACTGACAGAGACGTCCTGCTCCTCAGCTGTGGCTGCAGATCTCTGCAACGCAGGCGTCAGATCTCAGTGATCACCTCCCTTCTGAATCGCATCCTCCGAACACACTGCTCCTCAGACATGTTCAGATATGAGAACTGCTGGCGGTATACCCTGGGTGGGTAAGGCCTCCTGTGCCGACGCCTGTCGGCCAATCTCCGTCTGGCCATGACTGGCACTCTCTCACGGCATCTCTGATCCCTTTGAATGCAATGCAGAAAGCCAACGTTTCCACCCACTGCAGCCCCCATTATATGTGGCGACTCAAGGCTATGGCACTGAAAGTGAAATCTAAGTGCAAAGCTCTGGCCTGAAGCCACAAGTACCTGTGCAAGCGCTGAGTCAAAGCAGAAAGCTCTCTGCCTTTGTCTCTCTCCAAATATCCGTCTCTCACACAGAGGGATTGGCACAAAATGGCTGCCACTTATACTGCAGGAGGAGTCCCCTTTAAATAGCGCCCCCCGCGCCCCGCAGCGACTGGGAACCGTTCCCCTCTACCAGTCACTGGGGGCGCCAGGCGCAAAGAAGGGCGGCGCCACTGAATTTCCGGTTCGGGGCGCACAAAAGGCGTTGCACGATGAAATGACGTCAGGATCTGCGCGCGCAGCTGAGCGCACGCAAAGGCTTTGCGCCGCCGCTAAATCTTTACTGAAGTTGGGGAGAGGCGCAAATCGCGCTGCGCCCGGCCGCTAGCCGCCTAGCGCCCCACATCTCCTCCTCCTAAGGCGCTAGCGGCTGGCGCAAACAACTGAATTTCTAGGCCAAAATGTTTTACTTTTCCTTTCTATCTCTTTTTTCTCTCTCTTAATCCAATCTTTCTTTCCCTCTCTTTATTTCTCTTTCTTTATCTGATTTGACATAAAATTCACCCACTCTAATTTACACTTCCTTCTCCGCCATTCCTCTATTTATTTCACAATCCTTCAATCTGATTGGTTATGGAGATACACAATTGCTTGCCCTCTTCACTAATCTAAGGTCACGATTATCCCTACCTCGGCAGATCCGTGGCCGGCCCCAACCCTACTGCTGTCTCCATTCTGGCCTCCAACATGGCTTTTCCCTGATTGGGCTTGTTAAGCCTGCCCAGTGAGTTTCTTGGCCAATTGAAGGAAGCGAGTCTGATGATGTAATTTGATGATGTGTCTGATGTGCCTCAATAAATCCGAGACTCAATGTTAGTGGAACAAAACAAGGCTTTTATTAACTTAGAAGGTAACACACAGTGGAGAGGTATCTTCCATCCAGAGGTCTGCTGTACTGGATGCGAGGCAGGCTGAGCCAGCTTACATAGGGGCCAGGTATGGGCGGAGCCCTACACACAATACATTACAATACAATACAATGGTGAGGAAACGGAACTGAGGTAAGGGAAATGAAACTGAAACTAAACCACAGTCACAGGCAGAAAATACTGTGAGTGATGAATGGCATATTTCATCACATTCACCCCTTCTATAGATTTAGTCTGTTCAGGGGTTTGATAGTCCTCTGTGACCGACGTGGCTGTTGTGGTGCCGCGGGTGTCGGCTGGGTGTCCCCGGTGGCCTCCTGGGTCTCTGCCGGGGGTGCCGCCAGGGTTGTTGAAGGGGTAGTTGGTGGGGGTACCGTTGGTCGATATTCTTCCGGGGGTGATGAAAGAGTAGTGGGTGGGTAAGAGTTGCTGTGATCGTTGTTGCTGCTGTTGTCGTGGTTGTTGTCGTTACCGGCTGGGGCGACGTCTTTTATGGACACGGTGTCCTCCCTTCCGTCGGCGTGCCGGACATACGCGTATTGGGGGTTGGCGTGGAGTAGGTGCACTGACTCCACGAGAGGGTCCGTCTTGTGGCCCCTCACATGCCTTCGCACGAATACCGGACCTGGGGTGGAGAGCCATGACGGCATGGATACGCCTGAGGTGGATTTCCGGGGAAAGACAAACATTCGTTCATGGGGCGTGGCATTAGTGGCAGTACACAATAGCGACCGTATCGAATGGAGCACATCTGGGAGGACTTCCTGCCAGTGGGAGATAGGGAGGCCCTTGGTCCTTAGAGCTAGAGTGATTGCTTTCCATACTGTCCCGTTCTCTCGCTCCACTTGACCGTTACCCCGGGGGTTGTAGCTGGTGGTACGGCTCGTGGCGATCCCCCTGGACAGCATGTACTGGCGTAGCTCTTCACTCATGAAGGACGCCCCCCTATCCGTACGGATGTAGCTCGGCATACCAAACAGGCAGAACAGGCTGTTGAGGCATTTAATGACCGTGGCGCTGGTCATGTCTGGGCAGGGGAAGGCGAATGGGAACCGGGAGTATTCGTCCACAATGCTCAGGAAGTAAACATTGCGGTCGACGGACGGGAGGGGGCCCTTGAAATCTAAGCTGAGCCGCTCAAAGGGCCGTGTAGCTTTGATTAAGTGGGCTCTATCTGGGCGGTAGAACCGAGGCTTGCAGTCAGCGCAAGTGCGGCAGTTCCTGGCCAGAGACCGAACTTCCTCAATCGAGTAGGGTAAGTTGCGGGACTTTATGAAGTGGAACAGCCGCGTGACCCCTGGGTGGCAGAGGTCGTTGTGGAGGGTCTGTAGCCGATCCCCGGTGGCGCTGGCACACATCCCTCGTGAGAGGGCGTCAGGGGATTCGTTAAGGGCCGCTGGCCGGTAAATGATGTCATAATCGAAGGTGGAGAGCTCGATCCGCCACCTAAGAATCTTATCATTTTTAATCTTCCCCCTCTGTTTATTATTGAACATAAACGCTACCGACCGCTGGTCGGTAAGTAGGGTGAAGCGTTTGCCGGCTAGGTAGTGGCGCCAGTGGCGCACTGCCTCCACAATGGCTTGGGCCTCCTTTTCCACGGAGGAGTGTCTGATCTCAGGCCCTTGGAGGGTCCTCGAGAAGAAAGCTACGGGCCACCCCGCCTGGTTGAGGGTGGCCGCCAAGGCAAAGTCAGACGCATCACTTTCCACTTGAAATGGAGTGTTCTCGTCCACTGCCTGTAGCGTGGCCCGCTCAATATCCTGCTTAATGCTTTTGAAGGCAGCGTGGGCCTCAGCAGAGAGCGGAAAAGAGGATGCTTTCAAGAGGGGGCGGGCTTTGTCGGAGTAGTTGGGGACCCATTGGGAATAATAAGAAAATAACCCCAGGCACCTTTTCAGGGCTTTGGGAGTGTTGGGCAGGGGCAGCTCCCGTAGGGGGCGCAATCGGTCGGGGTCTGGTCCGATTTCCCCATTCTCCACCACGCTGCCTAGTATGCAGAGGCGCATGGTGTTGAAAACGCACTTGTCCTCGTTGTAGGTGAGGTTGAGTTTTTGTGCGGTTTTCAGGAACCTCTCGAGGTTCGAGTCGTGATCCTGCTGGTTGTGACCGCAGATGGTGACATTGTCGAGGTAGGGGAAGGTTGCCTGCAAGTGGTGGTCATCGACCATGCGGTCCATCTCCCTCTGGAAGACCGAGGCCCCATTCGTCACCCCAAAGGGGACTCTGAGGAATTGGTAGAGGCGTCCGTTCACCTCGAAGGCGGTGTACAGGCGGTCCTCTGGTCTGATAGGGAGCTGGTGGTACGCTGACTTGAGGTCGATGGTGGAGAACACCCGGTATTGGGCGATTTGGTTCACCATTTCTGATATGCGGGGTAGCGGGTAGGCGTCTAGTTGGGTGTACCTGTTGATCGTTTGGCTATAGTCGATCACCATCCGTTTCTTCTCGCTACCCCTTACCACCACCACTTGGGCGCGCCACGGGCTGTTGCTGCGTTCAATAATGCGCTCCTTCAGGAGCCTGTCTACCTCGGTCGCGATAAACTGCCTGTCCTCCCAGCTGTACCTCCTGCTTTTGGTCGCTATTCGCCGGCAGTTGGGAGTAAGGTTCGCGAATAGCGAAGGCGGCTTTACCTTCAGGGTAGCCAGACCGCACACTGTGAGGGGCGGCTGGGACCCACCGTACTTGAGCGTGATGCTTTGGTGGTTGCACTGGAAATCCAGGCCCAAGATCACGCTCGCACATAGATTCTTCATGATTAGTACTTTAAAATTATCGTATACAGTTCCGTTAATGGACAATTGTACCGTGCAGTAACCCATAATGGTCGATGTCTGGGTTTTATCAGCCATAGAGATGGTACCCCGAGTAGGGACCACCTTTAGGGAGAGTTGTTGTACCAGTTCAGGGTGGATAAAACTCTCCGTGCTTCCACTGTCAATTAAACATTTAACCCCGCACCCGTTTACCTCGATGTCCACCATTGATTTGGATAGCGGGTGCGGCCTGGTCTGGTCCACTGTGACCGATGCCACTGTAGGGCCCTGATCGAGACAAGATGGCGTCCACGCTGTCTGCTCACAAGATGGCGGACCCCACGAGGTCGGGCAAGATGGTGTCCAAGATGGCCGCTCCCACGGCGCACACGCGGCGGTGGCGGGTTTTCCGGCGGGGTTCCCTCTGCACACCTTCCCGAAGTGCCCCTTCTTACCGCACTTAAAGCAGGTGGTGCCTTTCGCCGGGCACAGGTTTCTGGTGTGCTTCGGCTGCCCGCAGAAGTAGCAGTTGGGTCCCCGACGCGTCGCGGCTGTCGTAGGGCTTCTGGGGGGAGAGCGGGGCCCCGACGGTGTCGGGCTGCCGGGCGGGGAAGATGCCTTCCAAGATGGCGGCGCCCTTGGTGCACACGTGGCGGCGTGGACGGCGCGGGCTGAAGAGTAGGCGTCCGAGTTTCTCTGGGCCACATCCAGGGATCGCGCTGTGTCCACAGCCTGTTTCAGGTCCAATCCCGTTTTTTCCAGCAGTCTCTGCCGGATGTAAGTGGAGCTGAGGCCTGTGATAAAGGCATCGCGAACAAGCTCGTCAGTGTACACTGCGGCTTTTACATCTTGGCACTTGCAGTCTTTGCCAAGCGTTTTCAGGGTGCCTAGGAACTCATCCAGCGATTCCCCAGGTCGCTGTGCGCGAGTAGCGAGCAGATGCCTAGTATACACCTCATTCGTATGCTGCTGGTAATGCACCTTTAAGAGGTCGCAGGCGGCCGGGTACGTGTCGGCGTCTTGGATGAGGGGGTAAACCCGGTGGCTTACCTAATTCCGCAGGATTCCGAGTTTCATACTTGCAGCGTCCGTGGTGCCTTTGACGGCTGCGGAATTGTCCAGGAAGAATTCCATACACATAAACCAGTGTCCGAAGCATGCCGATGCGTCCGAAGCATGCTGGTCCAAATCCAAACGTTCGGGTTTCAAGAGTTGATCCATTGTGTTGAAAAGTAAGTTAATAAAATTGATGTGCCTCAATAAATCCGAGACTCAATGTTAGCGGAACAAAACAAGGCTTTTATTAACTTAGAAGGTAACACACAGTGGAGAGGTATCTTCCATCCAGAGGTCTGCTGTACTGGATGCGAGGCAGGCTGAGCCAGCTTACATAGGGGCCAGGTATGGGCGGAGCCCTACACACAATACATTACAATACAATACAATGGTGAGGAAATGGAACTGAGGTAAGGGAAATGAAACTGAAACTAAACCACAGTCACAGGCAGAGAATACTGTGAGTGATGAATGGCATATTTCATCACAGTGTCATCAGCCGGTTTCCTTAAACAGACCATGAGCAAATTTAGTTTGACTTTGTGCTGTCAGTGTTCTACAGCATTGAGGTGCTACAAACACTGACAATGACTGCACAGAGGTGCAGGGCTGCACCCAGGCTCTCCCATTACTCCCTCCATATGCTTATGGAGGGAGTTACAGCATGCAGTGAGGTTCTCTTCCCTTCCAATGGGTGGAAGAGACCTCCCCAGGAGACCAACGCAGCCTGGTTGCACATTGCACAGGAGGGCAAAAGCAGAGATATGGTCAGGAGGACTAGGCTGCAATGTTGCAAACCTTTCAGTGATCTCAGTAGATCACAAAATGTTATTGCAAAGCCACACTCAACCTCATCCTGCTGTGCCACTCATCACATCCCCATCACTCTGCCTTCCCTACCCTACCCCTGCACATCCTTACTCACACCAACTTACTTTGCACCTCCACCCATCCCTCTCTATCTACATTATCACCTCCCCTTCTCACTAGCCACCCCTCACACTCACCCTCATCCTAATCAAATCATACCAACTAACAACACACAAGCGTAGGCACTTGTGTGTTTTAGCCAATGTTCATGTGAAGTTTCTGTTAATATGCTGTCAAACATTGAAATCTTTGGGCTGAATTTTCCCAGCGCTCAGAGGGCGGGTTCGGAGGTGGCTCCACTGTCAAAATAGCAAAGATTGAGAGCAAGTAGGGAACCCGCTGTCAACACGCCTCCACGCGAGTCTACCAGGTATCGGATCTCACTATGGCCAGATTTACTTCACTTGATGCTGTACACCCTGGATGCCAAATGATGCGCCAGGTTGGCACCACCCCACACCAACACCATAAAGCACTCTTACAATGCCCAAGTCATTCCTTTCACACTCATCACCATTGCGTGGGAGGAACGTTATGTCTCACTATTCACTACAACCCACTAAGCCACTTCCAAAGGTGCACACAAATCTGTCCAAGAACGCAAAGCGCTGAAAATAAAGGTTTCAATGTTTGACAGCACATTACCAGAAACTTCACATTGGCTAAATCAGCCAAATGCTTACCCTTATGTGTTGTTAGTTGGTATGCTTGCAGTAGGATGAGGGGGAGTGTGAGGGGTGGCTAGTGAAATGGGGAAGCGATAATGTAGATCATGGGATATAGGGATATATACAGGCTAAGTGAGTGGGTAAGAACATGGCAAATGGAATATAATGTGGAGAAATGTGAAGTTATTCACTTTTGTATGAAAAATAGAAAAGTAGAGTATTTTTTAAATGGTAAGAGATTGGGAAATGTTGGTGTTCAGAGGGACCTGGGTGTCCTTGTACACAAATCCCAGGATGTAACTGGTAAAATAGATAAGGGAGAACCAGTGGATGTGGTGTATTTGGACTTTCAGAAGGCTTTCGATAAGGTCCCACATAAGAGATTAGCGTGCAAAATTAAGGCACATGGGATTGGGGGCAAGGTATTGACTTGGGTAGAGAACTGGTTGGCGGACAGAAAGCAAAGAGTTGGAATAAACGGGTCGTTTTCCGAGTGGCAGGCAGTGACTAGTGGGGTACCGCAAGGATCGGTCCTAGGACCCCAGCTGTTCACAATATATATTAATGATCTGGACGAGGGAATTGGATGTAATATCTCCAAATTTGCAGACGACACAAAGCTGGGTGGGAGGCTAAGCTGTGAGGAGGATGCCGTGAAACTCCAGTACGATTTGGACAGGTTGGGTGATTGGGCAGAAACATGGCAAATGCACTATAATGTGGATAAATGTGAGGTTATCCACTTTGGTGGCAAAAACAGGAAGGCAGATTATTATTTGAATGGCAATAGATTGGGAGAAGGGGAAGTGCAAAGTGACCTGGGTGTTATTGTGCACCAGTCGCTAAAGGTAAGCATGCAGGTGCAGCAGGCTGTTAAGGCGGCAAATGGTATGTTGGCCTTCGTAGCAAGAGGGTTCAAGTACAGGAACAAGGATGTCTTGCTACAGTTGTACAGGGCCTTGGTGAGGCCGCACCTTGAGTATTGTGTGCAGTTTTGGTCGCCTTACCTGAGGAAGGACATTCTTGCCATGGAGGGAGTGCAGCGAAGATTCACCAGGCTGATACCTGGGATGGCAGGAATGACGTATGAGGAGAGATTGTGTCGATTGGACTTATACTCACTGGAGTTTAGAAGATTGAGAGGGGATCTCATCGAAACCTATAAAATTCTGTCGGGCCTGGACAGACTAGATGCAGGAAGGATGTTTCTGATGGCCGGGGAGTCCAGAACCAGGGGTCATAGTCTAAGGATAAGGGGTAAGCCTTAATGAGGAGGAATTTCTTCACCCAGAGAGTGGTGAACCTGTGGAATTCACTACCACAGAGGGCGGTGGAGGCCAGTTCATTAAATATATTCAAGAAAGAGTTGGATATATTTCTTGAGGCTAAAGGGATCAAGGGATATGGGGAGAAGGCAGGGACAGGGTACTGAATTTGGATGATCAGCCATGATCTCAGTGAATGGCGGAGCAGGCTCGAAGGGCCGAATGGCCTACTCCTGCTCCTATCTTCTATGTTTCTATGTCTATGTTACATGCAGGTACAGCAAGCAATGAGAAAAGCAAATGATATGTTGGCCTTTATTACAAGAGGATTTGAGTAAAAGAGCAAAGACGTCTTACTGCAATTATATAGGGCCCTGGTGAGACCACACCTGGAGTATTATGTACAGTTTTCGTCTACTTACCATAGAGGGAGTGCAATGAAGATTCACCAGACTGATTCCTGGGATGGGGGGATTATCCTATGAGGAGAGATTGAGTAGACTAGGCCTATATTCTCCAGAGTTTAGAAGAATGAGTGGTGATCTCATTGAAACATATAAAATTCTTACAGGGCTTGACAGGGTAGATGCAGGAAGGACGTTTCCCCTGGCTTGGGAGTCTAGAACCAGGGGTCACAGTCTCAGAATAAGGGGTTGGCCATTTAGGACTGCGATGAGAAGAAATTTCTTCACTCAGATGGTGGTGAATCTTTGGAATTCTCTACTTCAGAGAGCTGTGGAGGCTCAGTCGTTGAGTATATTCAAGACAGAGATCTGATAGATTTTTGAATATTAAGGGAATCAAGGGATATAGGGATAGTGCATGAAAGGGGAGATGAGGTAGAAGATCAGCCATGATCTTATTGAATGGCGGAGCGGGCTCGAAGGGCCAAATGGCCTACTCATGCTCCTACTTCTTATGTTCTTATGTAGATAGAGAGGGATGGGTGGAGTTGCAAGGTACGTTGGCGTGAGTAAGGATGTGCAGGAGTAGGATAGGGAAGGCAGAGTGATGTAGATGTGATGAGTGGCACAGCAGGATGAGGTCGAGTGTGGCTTGGCAGTAACGTTTCGTGATCTACTGGGATCATTGAAAGATTTGCGCCACTGCAACCTTGTCCTCCTGACGACATCACTGCTTGTGCCCTCCTGTGCAATGTGCATTGCGTTGCTCTTCTGAGGAGGTCTCTTCCGCCCATGGGAAGGGAAGAGAACCTTCCTGCATGCTGTGACTCCCTCCATAAGCTTATGGAGGGAGTCATGGGAGAGCCTGGGTGCAGCCTTTGTGCAGTGCTTGTCAGTGTTTGCAGAACCTCAATGCTGTAGAACACTGACAACAGAAGTCAAACTCAATTTGGACATGGCTCCTTTAAGGAAACTGGCTGATGGCACATCATCAAATGACGTCATCAAACCTGCTTCCTTATAATTGGTCAGGAACCTCGCAGGCGGGTTTACCAAGCCCAATCAATGTAAAATCACTTGGAGTGTGCGAGTTGCAGTAGGCAGCGGACTGGGACCGTGACACGGCCGCCCCGGACCTGCCTTGGTTGGCGAAATTGCGACCCAAATTTTCAACATGTTATGTTTTTGGGCAGATTTGTGCGCACCTTTGGAAGTGGCTTAGTGAGTTGCAGTGAATGGTGAGACATAACAGTACCGCCCGCAATGCTGATGAGTGTGAAAGGAATGGCATGGGCATTGTAGGGATGCTATATGTTGTTGATGTGGGGTGGTGCCAACCTGGCACATTATGTGGCAGCCAGGGTTGTGCAATGTCAAGTGAAGTAAATGTGGACATGGTGAGGCCATCCCTGGCGTCCTGGGCAGCAATGTGGTTGGGTGCTGATGCCATGTGTTCTGTGCAGCATCAGTTGATTGTGGAGAAGGTTGGTGTGGTTGTTGGCATGGCTGGTGTGCCTGGTACTGGGTTGATCTTTGTCAGATTCTGAAGACCACGTTGAGAGAGTTTCAAGGGCACCCATGCTGATGGAAAAGATCACAGGTGAAGTAGAGATGACAGAAGCGATCTGTCAATGGTGAGAGAGGTAATGAGGTCAGACTGGCTGGAGACTTGTGTAAAGAATTGCAACATCCTGAATCTGTAGTGAAAATGCAGTTTAGAGAAGCTAGTAGTTAAGGGAACATTTCTCAATCAGCTGGGAGCTTTGAGTTGACATTTGAAGCTGGCAACTCATCAGCTGATTCAATGGCCACTGACCTCCCACCTCAGCTTCACAGACAAGGTCTCGGCACAGCTGGAAACCGGTGGGAGAGCTGTGAAAGTTAAAAAGTCGTGAAAAAAGCATTGTTAAGTGGCTGTAAACAAGCCACTAATGATTTGAATTGTGTCCCCTGCCGCTGCCTGTCGGGTCTGCTCAGCGCTGGCAGAACAGACATCAGGAAATGCAGGTGTGCGCGTTTTGACAGTGGGTTTCTGACCCGCTGTCAATAATTTTAAATTTCACAGCTGACCTGCCACCAATCGGGTCCACTGAGCAAAATCGCAGCCTAAATATGCAAGGGCAAGTCTAACTAACGGTAGATGCCGTTAGATACCATGGCACATCAAAATCTGGGTCATTACATACCTACAATAAACTGAAGCAGCAGTGTATTCATCATGCACAAAATAAAACTGGCTCACGATCACATCTGTCCCTGTCCCAAACCCTTTGATAGCCCAGAGGCAGGTACAGAATTGCATGAATCAAGGGCATGCTAATTGACCTATTTTAATTCATCAATTTTTATTTCTAAGTAGCTTCAGGAAGGATAACAGTGAGTCAATATCATTGAAACAAAACTGTAGAATGGAGCTTCACTGAAGTATCACATCCAAAAATTAACCTGTTTTTTCCTTCTTTTAGATGCTGTTCAAACTGCTGTGCATTTCCAATATTTTCTAACATATGAATCTAGATAATTCCTAACAGGCTCGTATTACATTCTTCTGTCTGCTAATTTAACAAAGTTGTTACTGATTTACATCATTAATTTATGCAAACCAGATCAATAGGAACCTAAAGGCATTTTAACCTGAGCCTCAGTGGGAACTTGCTGTCAGGCTGAAGCCGGTCAGGAGTTGGTGGGAATGACAAAGAGGCCCCCCCGGTAAGTCAGAACATTTCTTTTGTGGGGCCCAGAGGAGCAGGAGTACACCTCGGAGTCTTCAAGGAAAATCGCAGCCTCTGCTGCCCCTGACTCCCCCCCACCCCTCTCCCTCTGGTGAGACCCCTCCAAATCCCCCTCCCTACCACCTACCTGGAAGCCAAGGGCCACGTGAACTTCCCCTGCCTGCAGCCACATTGTGCACTTTTCCAGCTCATTCGAGACAGAAGTAGACCGTAGCTTCCTACTGCCTCTGGCAGGTGGGAAATTAACTCACTGCTGCCGTTTCCCACTGGAAACCTGCTCCGAGTTAAAATTCACCCCGTAATTGCAACTCTCAGAAACCATCACCTCATCTGAAAACATTTCTGCCTTAACATTGTGCATATCTAACAGTGGGAGAACATAGGGGTAGATTTTCGGCTTGCGTGGGAAATGATTGGGTTTCCCCGAATGTGGGGTTTCCAGCACACATAAAAAAGTGTCAGCCAGCTCCACGCAATTTTCCCTCAAGTGGCTAATTAATTCCCAGCATGTGGGAAGCCTTGCTAATTGTCCAATTCCAGTCAGAAATCCCCACAGTATGATGTCATCATTCGTGGTGCTTTCAAGGTCCATAGCAAGCACTGCATCGTCTGAAGGCTTCCAAACGAACCATACAGGATGGCAGAGGAGCCTACAGCAGCTGTGGCCAGTGCCAGACCACGAGCTGCCTTCAAATTCGACGAGGCTTCACTGCAGGCATTATTGGATGGGGTTAGGGCCCACAGGGAGGTCCTCTTCCCTAGGTCAAGGAGGAAGAGGCCTCCCACTGAGATCAATGCTGCATGGATGCAGGTGTCAGCAGATGCCAACTCACCAGAAGAACCTTGGCATTACATCTCTAACTCCTTCCTTTACTCCCCCACAGTACCATCCAGAGCCCCCGTCCTCACTGTGGAGGAGGAAGAGGCTGTGCAGCCAGACTCCTCAGAGGAAGCTCCAACCTCTGAGGGCGCAGTGTCAGCAGAAGTAAGCGCACCCAGCACCAGCGCAGACACTCACACCTCGGGGGGACCTTCGGGACATAGAGTAGTGTTCTCACCTGGTGTTTCACAGCTCACAAGTGAGCCTCAGCAGATTCTGGAGACAGGGACAGCAGTGGAGAGTCCTCGTCGGAGGGCACAGGACTCTGCCAGCTCAGCTCAGCTGTGCTGCATGTCGACCCTCTGCCTCTGGGTCCATCCACAAGAGAAGAGGTGATGGATCTCCATGCACAGATGCAGGAGTCTCTGGCAGCTTTTGTCTCCAGGGTCGCTGCGAGTGTGGAGCGAATGGAGGAGTCCATAGCGACCATGAGCAGAGCCTTTGTGGAGTCATTGGCGCATGAACGCATCACCATGGAAAGGTTGGCAACCCCCATGGAGGAGATAACTCGCCAGGGTACGGAAAACATGGTGAGTGCTCATAAGAGAATGACATCTCTTGAGGAGCGTTGGCCATCTGTTGACAGAGAACCCAGATCTTCATGGAAGTCCTTCTGAGTAGGACTGCCAGTGCAGAAACGGGTCCCCATGGCCCCCTAAAGCGCAGCAGGGTGCTCTCAAGCCACTTCCAAGCGCTGGCCCCTTCTGGCCTGTGCAGCTTCAGGTGAGTGAGCAGCAGCCTGGTGCTCCTGTTGCTGATCCTGCTGTTCCTGGTTCTGCTGCTGCCGCCTCTGCTGCTGGAGATCCTCTCATGGCAAGAAGGGAAGGAAAAAAAGGCGTCCCATGCTTCTCGTAGATGCCTCCACTGAGGAAGCGCTGAGTGAGGGTGGCGAGAGGGGCTTCCCAGGAGATCACATTGGAGATGTGTGTGAGGCTCCAACCTTCCACAGCTGTGCCTAAGCCTTGAAGAAGTAGCCCCAAACCTGCAACAAGGTCCTTCAACATACAAGTGCTGTCCCTTTAAATCGCAGCTTCTCCAATTGACCTGCAGCTGACAGCAAGCAAGCCGGCAAGGTTCACGCCAGGTCTCAGCAGCAGGGATCCCCGCAGGCGGGTTTGATGTGGGGAAAGCCCCAAAGTTACAACGGCCCCGGAAAAACTACCTCAACAAGCTGATAATTGCTTATTAGTGTTCCGACGACCAGTCCCGCCAGCGGCGGCCGGGACTGAAGCGGGTCACGGAGAAACGGCGGTCCGAAAGTCGGACGGGGCGGGGAATCAGGCGGGGGGGGGGGGTCCCGACCCACTTTTTTGCCGATTTTTGGCCCCCGGCCGCATGAAAAGCCGCCCGACGGTGGCCAGAAAATTGACCCCATAATGTCTGATTGGTTGTTTCTAGCAGCCTTTTGGCTCACCAGCCGAGCAATCTGATTGGGATTGGAGGTTATCAGTGTCAACCAATAAAAAAAATAGCTGATTTTTCATTGTAAAATGCTGCCCGTCATCTTGACAAGCTGATGGTTTCCACATATGAGCTATAATATATATTCTACCAGAAAAAAAATGTGCAGATCGACAAAGGTAATCTGTTATGAATTAGATTTATTTGCGTGGGTTTCCTCCGGGTGCTCCGGTTTCCTCCCACAGTCCAAAGATGTGCGGGTTAGGTTGATTGGCTATGATAAAAAATTGACCCTTAGTGTTAGGGGGATTAAATACGTGGGGTTACGGGGATAGGGTGGGATATGTGTTGGTGTAGGGGTTACGGGGATCGGGTGGGACATGTGTCGGTGCAGGCTCGATGGGCCGAAATGGCCTCTATCTGCACTGTGGGGTTTCTGTGATTCTGTGATTCTGTGAGCACCAATTATATTACATTGAATATGATACGGTTTACATAAAGCTACATGCATAATTCTAAGAAAACTCAAGTTACTATGTTGTTACTAAAACCAGCACAGATAAGATGTTCACCACTTAGTTGTCTCAAACAAGTACCAGTGCCTATTACATTAAAAAAAATTCTACACAGATCAAGCTCCAAGATACATATTGAAAAAGCTCCAAGTTTCTTTTTTCGAAGCATGAAGTGAAACGATAGATGGTGCATACCTCACTAGCTGCCTCATAGTTTTTCATTCATGCAACTATGGAGAAGGTTGATACGGTTCTAGCGCTTCTAAACTGCTTAAATTAACATAGCTCTGAGGCTCTGATCCTTTACTTTTCCCCTCACTAACTCCGAACACTTAAAATCAATTATCAATTATTTTAACAGGAGGCAAAATGTTAAATATCTTCACTGCCAGCATGGGAATTCCACTGATGTGGAAAGTGGAACTACTGAATGGAACAACGAAAGCAAACAGAATGCAACTCATCACATGTTCCCAATATATCGCACACCCTTTTCCTCACCTTTATCTAAAACCAAAAGTGCACAGTAAATGAATTGAGTGAGCAATTACCAATCTTGCTACAAACACTTTCTAATAAGAGAAAGAACAAAATCAAATGTTTCTGCAGTGGCATTTTCAAATATTTTTGTTCTATTTGTTAAAACCCATTCTCAATAAGGCTTCATATAAACTACCTAAGTTAATCATGACTTTACTGCAATATGAACATTTACTGCTGAAGATTCATACATTTCAATATTTCTGTCAACATTTAGTTATTTCAAAATAAGAATCTTTGTTCGAAAAATATTATTTAGCCTTTTTAATTGTTTGGGGTGCTTCAGGCAATCCCATTCATTGCTATCCATTTTCTCCTCCAACATACAGATATGCACACACACTTCCATCATTATTTTATCACAAATTTAAGTCTTATCCTGCAATGAAAATCTGTCCTGTTCCACTTTTAGTTTTATAGACCTACTGTTCATAGCTAAAGCACCAGGTTATTCCACACATTTGAAGGGGCATCATTTTTGTCAGAAAGAATCTTTGCGTATAAGCACCTATGGTAATAACATAAATTGTGCTGAAATACATCACCCCTTCACCTGGAAGTGAGAGCATTGAAGGAAGGGGTTCACAGGTCGAACGCGTGTGCCAGAGAGGCAGTGCTTACGCCTGGAACTTCTGGTTCTTTTACAGGTTTCTCCGGGAAGGTAATTCTCCAGCAGCTAGCTTTGAAAAAGCAGTCACAAGGCCTGCTTTTAACAAGGTAAGTGGTGAATTAAGTAAAATTAAAACATTTTTATTATTTTTAAATAATTTAAAGAAAGGTAAGTTTATTTTTAGCCCCATTAAAAACTAATTAATTTTTTCAAAAATTTAAATTATTGTTTAAAATAGTTATTTTATGTAATTTATAATTATTTTAAAAATGTGATGTTTTTTAAAATGTATTTGAAGTTTGTTAGGTTTTGGGGCCGATTTCTACTCATAGATTTGACAGGTCCTCCTGTCAAATCTATGAATAGAGATTCCCTGCTATGATTGGCTCTCCATGGCCCATGTGATCCCAGGGGACGCTTCGAACTAACTGCGCCCCTGGGATACGCAAGCACTGTGCGCCGGCAGCTGAAGCAGGCCCAGGATCGGAATCCCACGCGGGCCCACAGCACAATGGCCGGCGCGTTAGGTAAGTGCAGGTCAGGGGCTTGCACCGGCGGGAAGCCTCCAACCCGAATTTGTGGCCCATTCAATAGATGTTTTTTTTCATGAACATAGGATCCCATCATTAATCTTGCACTAGAAGTCACATCTAAACTTATCTGGTTGCCTCTTTAATAATTAAAACATTGGCTGAGGAATTGTCAGCCAATGGTAGAAGAAGAAGCCAGTACAAGTATCCCTTGAGACACATTTTGTATCTAATGGTGGTTTCTAATAAGCCAATGGCCCAGACTTTGCGGGGCCAATGACGGCATACGCTGTCGTAAGCCTTGTAAAAGGCCCCGCAAGTTCTGGGTTTCTGCATGCGCTGCGCATGTGCAAAAACCCGGAACTTGCAATCTGTCAAGGTTCGCCTTGACAGATCATACGAACCAACCCAAAAATCACTTTAGTTGGCACAGAACTACTGCCCAACAAATGCCTACGAAACCCTTATGCGTGGTAAAAGCAGGCGTAGGGCCTGCTTTCACCAGTGTAAGGATTAATACAAAGGTTAAGTTAAAAATGTTAAATTAAAAAATCATCCACAAACATTTAAAAATAGTTTATGTAAATTTTGGCCTGGATTAAAATGTTATTTTATTGTAAATGCTTCATTAAAGGGACTTTTAATTACATTTCAAAATGGGAACAATTATTTTTATTCCAGTCGTGCAAATTATTTAGGGATCCCCCATATGCGTATGGGGATTCTGTTCATAAATGGAATTCCTATAAGCATATGAGGAATCCTCCTTTCTGATAGGAGGACCTGGCCCACGTGATCCCAGGAACGCTTCTGAACTGCCGGCGTCCCTGGGATCTGTGGGCCTTTACGCAGGCGTACGCCTGCAGGCCCAGGACATGAAGTCTCCGAAGCCCGGGAGCCAGCAGGTACGTACGTATTCTTTTTTCAGGTCGGAGGTGTACTCCAGAGGTACGCCTCCGACCACAAATTCTGGCCCCATTATGAGGATGGGAGTGAGGCCTGGCTAGGTGAAGCAGTTATACCTTTCGCAAACAAACAAACAGTATGTTGCAGCTAATCAATACAATGCATGAGGGGAAATGATGTCACCACAGTGATATAGGCAATGCCACCATCATGTAATGGTGCAATGCAGAATGTATTATGGGTATGGAGAAAGTAAAACCATTTCACTGCAGCCAGTTACTTCACATCAGAGGAACAAAAAATAGGTTCACACAGGAGTCTGAAAGTTGTTCCCATAGACCAATTTTTGTATTTTTCTTTATTTCTTGACTAACAAAAACATTATTTTTGTTGTTATAATTGATAAAGAATATTTTCTGTAATCATAGCACTGTTTCACTTTGGGTTGCTGATGGTGACTTGCCAAAGTTAGGGCAGGGGGTCATCAGGAGTGTTTCAGAAATGTTGGTATTCAGAGGGACCTGGGTGTCATTGTACATGAATCACAGAAGGTTAACATAGAGGTACAGCAAGCAATTAGGAAAGCAAATGTCATATTAGCCTTTATTGCAAAGGGATTGGAGTATATAAAAGAGTAAAGAAGGCTTACTGCAAGTATATAGGACCTTGGTGAGACCTGGAGTATTGTGTACAGTTTTGGTCTCCATACCTAAGGAAGGATATACTTGCCTTAGAGGGAGGGCAACCATGGGCTTGATTTTAATAGCCCTGAGGAGGCGGGTTTGGAGGTGGGTCAGCAGTGAAAATCGGAAAAAAGTGGCTCGAGACACCCAACCCGCCTCCACCTGATTTTCGTGAGTGTCGGGTCAGCTACTCCCAAACTGACCCGGCTGGAACCGGTGGGACAGGTAGTTCAGGCCACTTTAAGTGTGCGCTTGGAAGCTTCTTGCCTCAACTTAAGTCTATAGCAACGGGATAGGAACCATTTACATCCTCTCATCCTGGTCATCAGATTTGGAGGAAGAGCAGCACCAGCAACGCCAACCTCCTCCTCACCCACCTGATGCTGCACTGGACACAGGGCATCAGCCCCTGACAAAATTGCTGGCCAGGAGGCCAGCGATGGCATAACCATGGCCAGATTTTCTTCACTTGATGATGTAAACCCTGGCTGCCACATGATGTGCCAGGTTGACACCATCCCACACCAGCACAGGTGAAGCATCCCTTTAATGTCTAAGCCATTCCATGCACACACATCCACTATAGTGCGGGGGGGGGGGGGGGAGTTATGACTGAACAATCACTGGAACTCAGTAAGACACTTCTCAATGTGCGCTCAGATCTGTCCAATAAGGGGCACTTTTGGAAAAAGGTATTACACTGTATGACAACACATTACCAGAAACTTCACATGGACATTGGCTAAACCTCTCAAGTGCCTACCCTTGTGTGTTGTTAGTTGGTATGCTTGCAGTAGGATGAGGGTGAGTGTGAGGGGTGGCTAGTAAGATGGGGAAGTGATAAAGTAGATAGAGAGGGTTGGGTGGTGGTTCAAGGTAAGTTGGTGTCCTGAGGAGGTCTCTTCTGCCTTTGGAAGGGAAGAGAACCTCCCTGCATGCTGTGACTCCCTCCATAAGCATATGGAGGGAGTCACTGGAGAGCCTGGGTGCAAGTGTTCATCAGTGTTTTCAGCACCTCAATGCTGTCAAACACAGACAGATCAACTGTCAAAATAAAATTGTGCATGGTCCCTTTAAGGAAACCGGCAGATGACGTGTCATCAAATGATGTCATCAGACCTGCTTTCTGTTAATTGACCGGGGCTTAACAAGGCCAATGAAGGGAAAATCATGTCTGCAGAGTGGAGGCAGCTGGGAGCGGGACCGGAACACGGAAACCAGCTGACCCACCTCCAGAATTAAAATTAGCACCAAAGGTTCACTAGACTGATTCCTGGGATGAGGGGATTGTTCTATGAGGAGAGATTGAGTAGACTAGGCCTATATTCCCTAGAGTTTAGAAAAATAAGAGGTGATCTCATTGAAACATATAAAATTCTTAAGGGGCTTGACAGGGTAGATGTTGAGAGGCTGTTTCCCCTGGCTGGGGAGTCTAGAACTAGGAGTCACAGTCTCAGAATAAGGGGCCGGCCATTTAGGACTGAGATGAGGAGGAATTTCTTCAGAGGTTTGTGAATTTTTGAAATTCTCTACCCCAAAGGGCTGTGGATGCTCAGTCGTTGAGTACATTCAAGACAGAGATCGCTAGATTTTTGGATACTAAGGGAATCAAGGGATATGGGGATAGGGTGGGAAAGTGGAGTTGAGGTGGAAGATCAGCCATGATCTTATTGAATGGCAGAGCAGGCTTGAAGGGGCAAATGGCCTACTCCTGCTCTTATTTCTTATATGTCAGTGATCCCCCTGCACTGAATCTGAAAATACTAGAATAGAGCACTTGAGAAAAAAGTCTTCCAAAATTTGAGAGATCTCTGTGCTGAGTCCAAAATGTTGATAATGCCATTAAAAAATTGGACCCAGAGTTAGAAAATAATCGAGTAAAAATAGGGCAAGAAATACCAGAGAGAACACATTTCAATACATGTTGTTAATTTAAAATTTATATCTGCAAAATAATTTCATCTAGTTATGTTTTTCCCCCAAAGTACTTAAGGTTGCACACATGACGGTATACAACCTGCTCAACTGAGCTGAACATCAAACCCCATATCCAGTCCATCCAAAATGGGCCATTTGCACCTCCAAAACATTATTTGTCTCCACCCCTACCTCATCTCCACTGCAACAATAAACCACGCCTTTCTCACTTCTACACTCGCCTTTAATCATTGGTCCCAAGATCCACTGTATATAAACTCAAACTTTTCCAGAACTCTGCTGCCTGTATCAGCTCTGATCAAAATCCAGTTTATCCATTACCCCAATCCTTGTAGATCTCCATTGTCTCTGCACATCCTTATCTTCAAATCCCTCACCCCTTTCTACCATTCAACTTTTATCAGCCCTGTCTGCACTTTCTTCAAACTTTAGTCTACCACACCCTCTGCTCTTGTCCCCACACTTTCTCCCTAAAACTTTGTCTTGCTTCCTTAAAATCAATCTCTTCAACTGTGCTTTTGATCACCATTTCCGATTCTCCTTCTACTTGGGCCCCAACTGTGAACCACCTTGAGGTGTTTTGCGATGTTAAGATATTAGGAACTACTCAGGGATAAAAAGGGAGATCTAATTGTGGAGGATGAAGGTATGATGGAAATATATTAAATAAATATTTTACATCAGTTTTTAGAAATGATGGTGGAAGTAAGAATGTAGGTGTAATAAAGAAGGATAAATAAAGACTTTGCTAAGTGGCAGAAAAAGTCTTTTAAGTGCATTTACTGAATTCTAGTGAGTAAAAAAGTGAATTATTTGAAGTAAGTTTAATTTTTTTTTTTATAGAGTAAATTAAGCTGTTGGGGAGTTGAAACCGGAAGTAGAATCCGGGTATAAAAAGGGGCGGGCTTAGTGCGGTAGCGCTGAGTGTGGTCGCATTGAGTGTAAGTAGAGTTTGGTAAGTGGCAGAGTTCGGGCAAGTGGGAGGTGAGGGGGTGCTTGTTGCTCTGTTTTGCTTCCCTCTCTCAGGCTAATCTAACAATGCGGATGTGGAGCAGTGAGACAATTCAACCAGACAGGTCCCCCAGACAGCTTCCACGAGGGAGGTTGGTGATCAACTGGTTGATAGGTTCTCTTCTATACCTTTAAGTTGGTAAGTCCTATTAAATAGTGGTGTAATATTATCATCTATATCGGGGCAAAGGGTCTTCATAACTAATAAGAAATTTAATTAATTACACAGATATGGGTGAACAGGTGATGTGTCACTGTTGCGAAATGTGGGAGCTGGTGGACCCCATTGAGGCTCACGGTGATTACATTTGCGATAAGTGTTTGCTGCTAGAGGAACTCAAGCTCCATGTTAAAGAGCTCGAGACCGAGCTTCAGACACTGCAACACATCAGGGAGGGGGAGAAGTTCCTGGACTCTATGTTTCAGGAGGTGGTCACACCTATGAAATTAATTACTGCAGATGTAGTCCGTGGTCAGGGACAGGACGGTGTGACTACGAGTGAGGAAGGTACAGGGATCCAGGATGTAGTGTTGAAGGAGCTGCAGCCCTTGCTCTTGTCAAGCAGGATTGAGGTTCTTACTTCCTGTGAGGGCAGGAGCGGGGACTGCAGGGAGGATGAGCAACCTGGCCACAGCACCGTGGTACAGGGGGCCATTCAAGTGGAGGGAGTAAAAAGAAATGTTGTAGTGGTAGGGGATAGTATCATTAGGGGGGTAGATAGGGTTCTCTGCAATCAAGAGCGGGAGTCCAGAAGGCTGTGTTGCCTGCCCGGTGCCAGGGTTAAGGACATCTCTTCTGGGCTGGAAAGAAACTTGGAGTGGGAGAGGGAGGATCCAGTTGTCGTGATCCATGTTGGTACAAACGATGTAGATAGGACATGGAAGAAGGTTCTGTTAAAGGAGTATGAGCAGCTGGGGGTCAAATTAAAAAACAGAACTTCAAGGGTAATAATCTCTGGGTTATTACCTGAGCCACAAGCGAATTTGGCTAGGATAAATAAAATTAAAGAGTTAAATGCGTGGCTCAAAGACTGGTGTGGGAGAAATGGGTTTTGCTTCTTGGGACACTGGCACCAGTACTGGGACAGGAGCGAGCTGTACGGTTGGGACGGACTCCACTTGGCCAGTGCTGGGACTAGAGTCCTGGTGAATCATATAACTAGGGCTGTAGAGAGGGCTTTAAACTAATTAGTGGGGGGGAGGTTTCGAGAGAGCAAATAATAGAAATGACAATGGAGAAGGTCATAGACTTAGGTAGCAGTGGGGAAATTAAAAAACAGAACATGTCAGGAAGGTACAGAAGGTATGGAGTAAAAGGTAAAGTAGTAAAAGGGGAAAAAACAGGAACTAAGTGTCACAAAACATATTTGAAAGTTCTCTATCTGAATGCACGTAGCATTCGTAACAAAATGAATGAGTTAACGGCACAAATAACTACATATGGGTATGATCTTGTGGCCATTACAGAAACATGGCTGCAGGGTGACCATGATTGGGAATTAAACATACCAGGTTATTTAACAATCAGGAAGGACAGGCAGGAAGGGAGGGGAGGTGGGGTGGCTATGTTAATAAAGGAAGGAATCACTATAATACAGAGAAATGATATTGGGTCAAAGGAGCAGGATAGTGAAACAGTTTGGGTAGAGATAAGGAATAATAAGGGGAAAAAAACACTAGTGGGCGTAGTCTATAGGCCTCCGAACAGTTGCAACTCTGTTGGACGGAGTATTAATTAGGAAATAGTTGAGGCTTGTAATAAGGGAACAGCTATAATTATGGGGGATTTTAATTATCATATTAACTGGACAAATCAAATTGGGCAGAGCAGCCTTGAGGATGAGTTCATTGAGTGTATTAGAGATGGGTTTCTTGAGCAGTATGTAACTGAACCGACCAGGGGGCAAGCAACCTTAGATTTGGTCCTGTGTAACGAGACAGGATTAATTAAAAATGTCATAGTAAAGGATCCCCTTGGAATGAGTGACCATAACATGGTTGAATTCCATATTCAAGTAGAGGGTGAGAAGGTTGGTTCTCAAACAAGCGTGCTGAGCTTGAATAAAGGAGACTATGAAGGTATGAGAGTGGAATTGATTAGAGTGGACTGGGAAAATAGATTAAAGGGTAAGACGGTACATGATCAGTGGTGTACATTTAAGGAGTTATTTTACAACTTCCAAAAAATATATATTCCACTGAGGAAAAAAGGGTGTAAAAGAAAAGATAGCCATCCATGGCTAAGTAAAGTAATTAAGGATAGTATCCGACTAAAAACAAGGGCATATAAGGTAGCCAAATCTAGTGGGAGGATAGAAGATTGGGAAGTCTTTAAAAGACAGCAAAAAATAACTAAAAGATTGATTAAGAAAGGGAAGATAGATTATGAAAGTAAATTAGCAAAAAATATAAAAAGTTAGCAAAAGTTTCTATAGTTATATAAAAAGAAAAAGGGTGGCTAAAGTAAATGTTGGTCCCTTAGAGGATGAGACTGGGAAATTAATGGTGGGAAACATGGAGATGGCAAAAACGCTGAACAAATATTTTGTATCAGTCTTTACAGTAGAGGACACCAAGAATATCCCAACACTGGACAAACAGGGGGCTCTAGGGGGAGAGGAGCTAAATACGATTAAAATCACTAAGGAAGTGGTACTTGGTAAAATAATGGGACTTAAGCCGAATAAATCACCTGGACCTGATGGCTTACATCCAAGGGTCTTGAGGGAAGTGGCGGTAGGGATTGTGGATGCATTGGTAATAATTTTCCAAAACTCCCTGGACTCAGCAAAGGTCCCGGCAGATTGGAAAACTGCTAATGTAACACCCTTATTTAAAAAGGGTAGTAGGCAGAAGGCTGGAAACTATAGACCGGTTAGCCTAACATCTGTGGTTGGTAAAATGTTAGAGTCCATTATTAAGGAGACAGTAACGGGACATTTGGATAAACATAATTTAATAGGACAAACTCAGCATGGTTTCATGAAGGGGAAGTCATGTTTGACAAATTTGCTCGAGTTCTTTGAGGAAGTAACATATAGGGTGGATAAAGGAGAACCAGTGGACATAGTGTATTTAGACTTCCAAAAGGCATTTAACAAGGTGCCACACAAAAGATTATTGCTCAAGATAAAAAATCACGGGATTGGGGGTAATATTCTGGCGTGGGTGGAGAATTGGCTCTCTAACAGAAAGCAGACAGTTGGGATAAATGGTTCATTCTCAGACTGGCAATCAGTAACTAGTGGTGTTCCGCAGGGGTCAGTGCTGGGTCCCCAACTCTTTGCAATCTATATTAACGATTTGGAGGAGGGGACCGAGTGTAACATATCAAAGTTTGCAGATGATACAAAGAGGAGAGGGAAAGTAGTGAGTGAGGAGGACACAAAAAACCTGCAAAGTGACATAGACAGACTAAGTAAGTGGGCAGAGATTTGGCAGATGGAATAAAATACTGGAAAATGTGAGGTTATGCACTTTGGCAGGAAAAATCATAGAGCAAGTTATTATCTTAATGGCAAGAAACTGGAAAGTACTGTAGTACAAAGGGATCGGGGGGTCCTGGTGCACAAAACTCAAAAAGTTAGTATGCAGGTGCAGCAAGTGATCAAGGAGGCCAATGGAATGTTGGCTTTTATTGCTAGGGGGATAGAATATAAAAACAGGGAGGTATTGCTGCAGTTATACAAGGTATTGATGAGACCGCACCTGGAATACTGCATACAGTTTTGGTGTCCATACTTAAGAAAAGACATACTTGCTCTCGAGTCAGTACAAAGAAGGTTCACTCGGTTAATCCTGGGGATGAGGGGGTGGTCATATGAGGAGAGGTTGAGTAGATTGGGACTCTACTCATTGGAGTTCAGAAGAATGAGAGGCGAACTTATTGAAACATATAAGATTGTGAAGGGGCTTGATCGGGTGGATGCGGTGAGGATGTTCCCAATGATGGGTGAAACTAGAAGGGCATAATCTTAAAATAAGGGGCTGCTCTTTCAAAACTGAGATGAGGAGAAACTTCTTCACTCAGAGGGTGGTAGGATTGTGGAATTTGCTGCCCCAGAAAGCAGTGGAAGCTACATCATTAAATAAATTTAAAACAGAAATAGATAATTCCCTTTACTTCTAGGAAACTAAGGGTTACGGGGAGTGGGCAGGAAATTGGACATGAGTCTAGGTTCGGAATGGTCATGGCCCTGTGGGTAGTGGAGCGGGCCCAGGGGCCGTGTAGCCTGGTTCTGCTCCTACTTGTGTTCTAATTCTGTGTTAGATTTCAGGAGATGGTTTTATTCCTGTTCCTGGCTGGGGTGGAGATCGTCTTTACAGAAGGTAAGTACTGTAGAAAATATAGGGGCAGAGTGATCTCCTGGAAGAGTTTCGATCGCCTAGATGGGTCGGAGAGGAATTTCCCAGATTTTTTCTCCCAAATTGGCCATTGGGTTTTTTATCTGGTTTTTCGCCTCTCCCGGGAGATCATATGGGTTCGGGTGGGATGGAGAGTGATAGAAGATTTGAGGTTAGGATCAGATCAGCCATGATCTTATTGAATGGTGGAGCAGGCTCGAGGGGCCGATTGGCCTACTCCTGCTCCTATTTCTTATGTTCTTATGTGACTGTACAGCTAACTGTAGAAAAGGAATTGGATCTGAAAACAAATGAGCTAAAAACCTAGCATGGACCAGTTGAGCCGAATGGCCTTTTTCCGTGCAATGTAATTCAGGATGACATAGTCACCAGGTCCTGATAGCATGCACCCTAGGCTGTTGAAGGCAGTCAGAGAGAAGATGACAGAGGCTCTGGCCAAAATTTTTTAATTCTCCTGAAATATACCAGTGGGAACAGGCATACACGTGGTTAAAATGGCAGTCGGGTGCTTCCCGTTGCGTTCTCAACCCATTCACGCCCTCCTCCATTTTAACTGATGGATTTTTGGCAGCGTTGGAGCCTCCCTCTACAGGCAAGTGGCAATAACTAATTACTGTTAATAATTGATAGAGAGAAAATGCCAAGCCTGACTGTTTCAAAAACATCTTTACCAGCACAGATAGGAAGAAAAACAGATTACTATTGACTGCCTCTAGTTCTATTACATGAACATGTATAAGTAATAGTCACTTCTTTCTTAAATTATGAAATACTTGGTAAATTCCTCAATAAAATCATTTGAATATGTTCTATCTTTTGTAAATTAATCCCAATACAATCAGTTATTACTGGGACAAATGCAATGCTAAAATCGCAGTAAGTGTATTGCAATAAAATTCTCGTATTCAAACTTGTTTATTTAGTTATATTTCTTAATTGCCGAGACCTTCGTACCTGGTGATACCTGGCGCTACACCATCTCTGCCAATAATCCTTTGCATTTTGAAATTCCAATGTTGTTGCTAACAAGCAGTGAACACTTTGTTTAAACATAAGCTCAGAAAGGTGTGGTAAGACCTAAACATTTAGTGGGCTCCACCAGCCACCTTCACAGACTGGTTCCAAGGAACTGAAGTGACTACATGTTTCTTTAGTGAGCAAACCCAATGAAGAGTTGTCTAGTTCTTCTCACTCTTGAGATTTGATGAGAGATGGGAATGACTTGTGTAGGAGTCAGATTAAACCTGTGTAATTCTTTTACGCTAGGTTTTGTTCTATCAAAGGTACTCATTTTAGTAGAACTGTAACCCATATGTATCTTTGCAGCAGATTTAGTTATATAATTTTCCAATGTTCAATGCTTTCCCTCAGAAACAATTAAAGTTTATCAATATGTAGAGGAAAAATATCATCTATTGCACATGATAAAAAAAAGTCTGAACAGTGTTAGTGCTTAGAAATCATTCCTCGTGAATCTCCCATGCTGTTGCTCACAAATTCCACTTTAACCATTCCATACATTATCTAATCATGAAGGTCTACAACTTTCATCCAAAAGCCTGTTCATGTAATGAACTATGTAAAAAAATACACATTAGAAATGCTACTTCAATCTCTCATGGACAGATTTATTAATCTTTATTATTTTCTAGCTTATTCTATCATAAGTAACTTGCTATGTCTTGCGGCTTCTGTGTAAATAAATCTCCCTCTATGGGTAGTCTTCTGACAGCATGCTTCCAATGGGTGAGGCTCCACACCGGGAGTGCGATTCCATAAAAGTATCCCTCATTGGTTTTAGCCTGAATATAATGGTCTGACGGTGTGGTATATAGCATCTTCTTGAGTAGACAGGAGAATGGGGTGGGCATCCTATGTAATCTCTGGTACAATACATCATATTGAATGGTAATAGTTAGTCCCATGGCATGCCATTCCACTCACAGCACACAGAAAGGTGGAGATTTTGGTTCATAGGAGACTTGATCTGCTTCTGGAAATTACCTTCCTACTGTGAACAGTGAAAAGTGGTGGGAAAAAGCACAAACTATAACAGCTATCTTAGCAGCTAAGAGGCTGTAACCTTGAGTGGCTGTGCATGCATGCTGATTCTGGGATATATAAGTTATTGTTATTGCCCTGAAAGCAATAGGTTTTTTAGCAAACACTGATAACTTATCTATTTTGTGCTGGGAAGTCTCCACCCCATGTGTTGCTATTTTGTTCACGCAATGCTATAAAGTTCTGTCATTTACTTCACACAAGCAGTAACTTCCGTTGTAACCCTTAAAGGACTAAACCATTGCCTTATGTCCAAAATAAATGAGTATCCATCTGCATAGTGTAATCACTATCACTATAACCACTGAATTATTCCCACAATTAAGCTCAGCCGCATAAAGTTTTGAAAGCATCATATGGAACACGTCAACTTCTCATCCCTTTAGTTCTCAAAATATTTAAACCCAAACATACATTTCGTTTTTGATAAAACTCATTGCATTAGTTATATTTTACAAAATACTGTCCTGAGTTTTCAAAAAAAAGACACTCACATTATTGCAGTAACATTGCTCCAGCAGGATAATCACACTAATTATATCCATAATAATCTTAGGCACTTACATCAGCTACTTTTAATTGTGAAATATAATGCACATTTCAAAATCAAATTCTCTACTTTACAGCTACTTTGCATGCATCTTAACTTTTAAACGTTTTTTTTGTTGCTAAATTGCCAAATTTCTTCCCTCCCCTCCTGATTAACATTGATTACTTGTTGGGGTACAGTTCCATAGGAGTCATATGCTATCTCCCCAAAATGACTATTCCTAATGTATGGGTGAATGTTGACAGGCTATTCAACTGTGGGCGATACCAAACCTCACCCAAATTCTGTCCTTACCTAATATTAACATATGCAACCTCCTATTAGGGGGGAAACTGGATTACAATCAGGAATGGGAATCCTAGCTTATTTTTCCACTCAACAACCTGGGGGACAGATGTCAATTGTAGCACTCCTACTTGGATAAGGTTGGTTCTTGTAGCTCAGCTATGAAACTCCATGCTGAATAGATAAATGCACTGAGGGCCATGAACTCTCTGCACACATTTTATGAATGTACTTTCAAATTAGTTATGTGTCTTCCACAAATACAACAGTGCAGAAATAGGGGATATTGTAATGGTGGCAGTGCAGTGGGGATCTTGCAGCATCAACAGTGGAAGCTGCAGCTATGAGGGGTCACAGGTATGATTTTCTCAGATCACAGAGTTTCCAAGTGTGACTCCACTGCACTGGGGAGATACTGAGCAGAATCCAGCCACTTCCTTAGAAGAAGGGGGAAAGTAGAGGGTGAATTGTAATGGCCCATACTTCCACACATCCTAGCAACCAAATCAGACATTGACAGTGGCTTAGAAGAATACTGCCTTCCTGTCTATGGATGGTGGGTGGGAGAATGAGTGAGGTTTGTCGATATACTCTAGTTTCTTATTAACTATGGTTGACATTTTCCTAAGTTAAACATATAAGTGGAGGATGAGTGCTGGGTAGACAAAAAAGACATCATAATGCTGAGGAGTGAACAGAAAGTCTGAAATCATAGAAATTACAGCACAAAAGGAGACCATTTGGCCCCTTGTAATTGTGCCAGTGCTAGCTCTTCAACTGCAGTTATCTACTCAAATCCTATTTCCATGCCCTTTTCCCATATCCCCTCATATTCATTCTTTTCAAATATTTATCCAATTTCCTTTTAAATTATGACATCTGCATGGATTTGAGAGAGGCAAGGCGTGTTTGACAAATTTAATAGAAGTTTTGAAGTGATCAATTGGATAAAGGGAAAGCATTCGACGCAGTGCATATGGATATTCAGAAGATATTCAGTAAGGTGTCTCACAAGAGGCTTGTTAGAAAATTCTGGTGTATGATATAAGAGGAAATGTAGTAGTAGGTATAGAAGGTTGATTGATAGACAGGAAACAAAGGGGTTGATTTTAACTTGCAATGCCTCACATTAACGGGTGGCAATGGCCTCAAAATGGGGTGCTAGCCTTACCACCCCATTAATCCACATGATGCGACCAATGCCATTTTGAAAGGGGTCCACCGCTGGGGACCCAAAATGCCTCCCTCATTTAGGCAGTAACCCCATTTCAATATGCAAATCGGGAACCTAGGCCCCCGATTGCCACTGTCAGTTGGAAATCGGAACATGCAACGTGCATTGTGCATACTCCACTCCAATCATCTCCACAGGCAATAGAAGAAAAGAGACATAGCGAAGATAAGTTTTGATAAAATTTATGTGAGGCCAGAAGGAGGAGGAATGCAAAAATAATCTGGGCCCCGATATTGGTAGGCCTCAGTCTGGCGAGCTGCATCGGGATACAGTTCAAGGCCTTGCAGCTCACCGGCCCGATGTTAATGAGGCCGTTGCTCAAAATCACTGCTGCTTCTTTGCTTGGAGCAAAGGCAAAATGCCAGCACGTTCCATCGGTCGGTCACCCAAAACTCAAAATCGACACCAGTGCTTCCAATATGTCTTCCTTTTTCCTCAACTGAGAATTCTCTTGTCAACAGTGGGCCCTCAACTGTGCCCATCTCATTTCCCACACTTCTGACTTCACCCCTTCCCCTCCCTCCCAAAACCACGATAGGGTTCCCCTTGTCCTCACCTTCCACATTCAACGGATCATCCTCCATCATTTCCACCACCTCTAGTGCGATGCCGCCACCAAACACATCTTCCCCTCCCCTCCCCTTTCAGCATTCCGAAGGGACTGTTCCCTGCGCGACACCCTGGTCCACTCGTCCATCAACCCTAACACCAGCTCTCCTTCCAACGGCACCTTCCCATGCAAGCGCAGGAGATGCAACCCCTGCCCTTTTACCTCCTCCCTTCCAAGCCCCCAAATACTCCTTTCAGGTGAAACAGCGATTTATTTGTACTTCATCAATTTATTATACACTGTTCATGGTGCAGCCTCCTCTACACTGGGGAAACCAAATGCAGACTGGGTGATTACTTTGATGAACACCTTCATTCAGTCTGCCAGTGTGACCCTGAGCTTGCCATTTTAATTCAACATCCCACTCCCACTCTGACCTCTCTGTCCTCTTACACGGTTCCAATGAAGCTCAACGCAAGCTCGAGGAACAGCACCTCATCATTCGATTAGACACTTTACAGTTTCTGGGCTCAACACGGAGTTCAATAATTTCAGATCATCATGACCACTTCCATTTTTTAGGGGGAGAAATTCGGTATCGCCCCGTTTGGGGTGCATTTATCAGCCGGGCGCAAAGTTTAGTGCCTGGTGCTAATTATTGCCTCCGACTGCAAAATTGGCTTCTATCGCCCCTGGAGGTGATTTGAGCGCTAAATCAGGCGCTACACACCTCTCTTAAGGCGCTAATGCCGAGGAGCGAGGCACTATCTCAGAGTGCTGGCAAAGCTCATGTGATGTCAGTCAGCAATGGAACACAAACACACTGGTGCCATCCAGTTCTTAAAGGGGAGGGTCGCTCTTGCTCTCCATCCACACCCTGCTCATTGCAGCCTTGAATCTCAGCCTGGAGAGACCTGTACATCAAATCTGCTGGAAAGAACAATGGAGAGGCCTAGGGAAAGAGCTCACAGTGCTCATAGTCTCTTCTAAATTGATGCAAGGAAGGTCAAATCAAAATGAACCTGCAAAGTGCTGCTCAGTACCCAAAACTCCTTCATACAGCGTTGAATCTCTCCAGAAGTCTCTCTCTCTCATTCAGAATGCGTGGTGCAAAAATGTCACCAACAAAAAAAGGCAGGAAGCAGTCGCCTTTAAGTAGCGCTCCCCCAGTCCCTTCCCAACTGCAAAACATTCCCCTCAACCTGTCATTGCTAGTGGCAGGCGGAAAGGCAGGGGGCGCCACTCAATACCTGGTCCGGGGCACTGCACGCTCGACTGACGTCATGATCTGCGGGCGCAGGAGATTGTGGTGGTAGTGTTTAGTGCCACCGCAAAATGTCTGGTCAATTTCGCGAGCGGCGCAAACATCGCTGCACCCGGGCGCTAGTTGATCTGTGCAACCAGCGCAAAGCAACCAAATTTTCCCCCTTTAGTCTTTATTTTATTTTTGCCCTGGGAGAGGCAAAATGAACAAGAGAAAAAAAAACTGTGCTCAATTCAGAAAAACTCTGGGAAATAAATCTCCATCTCCCTAAAATACTCAAGTGAAGCTCCAGGAGACTGTGATGTCCCATAACTCCTCGCAATCCCAGCTAACTACAAGCTCTATAATGGAAATGTCCAATTCACTTAATTCCACTGTAAAGAGTTAGAGTGAATCCACACTCATCGTGCTTTGGTAGTCGGTTTCACAGGATGATGACTCACTGTGAAAAGAAATAGTTCTCAGCACCTGATTTAAATTTTTGCCTAACAATTTTATATGCATGTCAGCTAGTCCTGCCATCCCAATCCTTATCAAATAATCTATCTAACCAAGTTCCATCCTTTCATCATTTTAAAAACCTCAATCATTTCCAATACAGTTTCAGAGTGGTTACTGTAGTCAGCAAGCAGGAGGGACAAAGAGAAACGGCTGGATGGGAAGAGGAGAAGGTAACAGCACAATCAAAGAGAAAGTTTCCTGAGAGGCTTTTGAAAGCAGGGAGGGAAGTGAGGGAGTGAGTTCCAGATGGTGGGGGGACTAATGGCTGAAGGTGGCAGCCACTGATGGTGGTAAACAGGGAGGAGATGCACAGCTAGAGGAGATCACTGAGGTGGCACATACAAAGAATGGCCACTTAATATGGTGACCTGTGAATCATATCGCAGCAGGAGTCATCACTTTCAGGAGAGCCAATGGGGAGAAAAATGGCCAAAAAAAATTGTTTGAAAATGTATATAAAATCAAAAAATTGTCACCTTCATCTATGCCTTCGTTACCTCTAGACTTGATTATTCCAATGCACTCCTGGCTGACCTCCCACATTCTACCCTACATAAACTTGAGGTCATCCAAAACTCGGCTGCCCATGTCCTAACTCGCACCAAGTCCCGTTCACCCATCACCCCTGTGCTCGCTAACCTACATTGGCTCCCGGTTAAGCAATGCCTCGATTTCAAAATTCTCATCCTTGTTTTCAAATCCCTCCATGGCTTCATAGAAACATAGAAGATAGGAGCAGGAGGCGGCCATTCGGCCCCTCGAGCCTGTTCCGCCATTTAATGAGATAATGGCTGATCATCCAAATTCAGTACCCTGTCCCTGCTTTCTCCCCATATCCCTTTAGCCTTAAGAAATATATCTAACTCCTTCTTGAGTATATTTAATGAATTGGCCTCATCTGCCTTCTGTGGTAGAGAATTCTACAGGTTCACCACTCAACAAGCCAACTGCTCAACCTCACATAACACATCAAAGATGGTTTTGAGCAAGTGATGGTAACAGGTGCTGTTTTTGTAGACCTGTCAGCAGCATACGATAGTAAACCATAGACGTCTCCTCTGCAAGATTCTAGAGATGACAAAAGAGATTCACTTAACAGAGCTGTTAGAAAGCATGCTTCAGAATCGCCGGTTCTATGTTGAACTAGGTGGGAAGCGCAGCAGGTGGCGTATTCAGAAGAATGGTCTTCCTCAGGGAAGCGTGCTTGCACTGCTGCTGTACAACATCTACACGAATGACCAACCTATAGACGGTGTTACACGCCGTTTTACATATGCTGATGACTTATGTGTCACTGCCCAAAGCACTGATTTTAACACCATGGAGAAAACGCTTTCTGAGGCCTTGGAGGGACTAAAATCCTACTATGAAGAAAACCGCCTTCGCGCAAACCCATCAAAGACGCAAGTTTGTGCATTCCACCTCAGAAACCGTGAAGCCAAACGCCAGCTGAAAGTAACCTGGTGTGGAGCAACACTGACGCATTGCAAGCACCCTATCTACTTAGGAGTCACCCTTGACCGATGCCTCACCTTCAAGAACCACATCGAGAAGACAAAGGCAAAAGTGAGCGAACGAAACAACATCCTGAATAAGCTCACTAACACAAGATGGGGAACAAGCCCGAAAACATTGCGAACCAGTGCACTTGCTCTTTGCTATTTCACTGCCGAATACACCTGCCCTGCATGGGAAAGGTCTACTCATGCCAAGAAGATGGATGCCATTCTGAATGCAAGCTGCTGATTTATCACAGGTTGCTTAAAACCAACAAACACCAACAGCCTATATATCCTGGCGGGTATCGCTCCCCCTGATATAAGAAGAACGGTAGCCAGCAAGAAAGAGCGACTCCGTCAAACATCAGATGAGAGACACCCTCTGCATTGTCATACACCTACACCCAGCCGCCTAAAATCAAGAAAGGGCTTCATGAACAGTGTTGTTCCATTACAATCAACCTCATCTGAAGCCCGCATCGCCTTGTGGAAAGACCGGCTCGCCAGTCTCGAACAACCCCCAGCGATGGAAATTTTACTTGATGAAAGCCTTCCCCCAGGAGCTAATTGCAACTGGGCAACCTGGAAGTGCCTGAACAGACTTAGGACCGGTGTAGGTTGCTCAAAGGTGTCACTAAGCAAATGGGGATATTCAACCAGCCCGACAACTTGTGAATGTGGCACTGAGGCACAGACTATGCAACATCTCCTGCAATGCCCATCGTTAGAGGAACCCTGCACTGTTGCAGATCTTGCCGAATTCAACAAGGCGCAAAAATGTGTCCAGTTCTGGCTGGGCTATGTATAGACTGTCCGTGGACACGATAAGAAGAAGAGACCACTCTCTGGGTGAAGAAATTCCTCCTCATCTCAGTCCTAAATGGCTTACCCCTTATCCTTAGACTGTGACCCCTGGTTCTGGACTCCTCCACCATCGAGAACATCCTTCCTGCATCTAGTCTGTCTAGTCCTGTTAGAATTTTATAAATTTCAATGAGATCCCCTCTCATTTTTCTAAACTCTAGTGAATATAAGCCTAATCGACCCAATCTCTCTTCATATGTCATTCCTGCCATCCCAGGTATCAGTCTGGTGATTCTTCGCTGCACTCCCTCCATGGCAAGAACACCCTTCCTCAGATAAGGCGACCAAAACTGCACACAGTACTCAAGGTGTGGTCTCACCAAGGCCCTCCTTATCTCTGTAATTGCCTTCAGCCCCACAACCCCCAAGATATCTGCACTCCTCTAATTCTGCCCTCTTGACCATCCCTGATTATAATCGCTCAACCATTGGTGGCCATGTCTTCTGCTGCCTAGGCTCAAAGCTCTGGAATTCTCTGCCTAAACCTCTCCGCCTCACTAACTCTCTTTCCTCCTTTAAGACACTCCTTAAAACCTACCTCTTTGACCAAGCTTTTGGTCACCTGCCCTAATTTCTCCTTATATGTCAAATTTTTTGTGTTATAATACTCCTGTGAAGCATCTTGGGACGCTTTACTTGGTTAAAGGTGCTATATAAATACAAGTTGTTGCTGTTGTTTATTTTCCAAGTTCTAGTATTTATGCCATAGTTCTGGATTCCTCCAGTATCACAATGTTATCACACACATCATGCCAGGATATTGCACCTTAAGGACGCAGAAGTGGTATAAAAGAAACATTATTAGTAGAAGAGGCTAGAAGAAATAATATGGAATCACTGTATATCAATCAAATATGTCTCATTGTAGGATCTATTCTGGTTTGAGCTGGTAGATTACTAACTGTTAATTAGTCATCCAATTATTACCCTGCCTGGCACATTTAAATTGCTGGATGTTGCAACTTTAATAGGCTTCTGGAACTTTGTGGAGACAAGAATCAGTTGCAACTTTGGAGAAGCAGTGACGAGTCTCAAACAACTTGCGATCGTGCTCTGTATGTGCTCCACAAAGGTGATAGTGAATAGTGCTGGAGGTGCCAAGCAAATCTGAATTTGACCTGCAGGTTTAGATTCCAAACATTGTTCTTTGAAGCAGAAGTTTAAATTCGGCTTTCCCCTGCAAATTTCAGTACTTCATATTCTGGCCTTTTTCCTCAAGCTACGCCTGTGTTTTTATCAATTTTCTCTCCTCCTTTCTTGAAGGCACTGACTCATGCAGAAGTATACTTTCATGGCCATTGGCAGCCCTCTGATACCACACCCAGGTACTTATTCTTCAGGTCTGAGGCTACTCAGTGAGTGGCAGTAGGCTATTTCACCAATGAGCATTAAAGGGGGCATCATAACCAAGCCCAGGGCCATCTCACCTGCTGTCTACACAAATGCATTATTCCAGCAATGGACATCAATCGGAAGTGGAACGACAGCTGATTCTGTCTCTATTCGCAGGGACACTGAGGCCAACTGGAGTATCCTTATTGCTGCCTCACATGAGATCAGCTGTTTCAACAGAGACTCAGGATCAAACCTAAAAGCTTCCTGATCTTTATGGTTTACTGCCACACCATTTGGTGCATTTACCCAGTGGACCATGGATAAATGCAACAAATGGTGTGGTAAAAGCGATTAAATTTCTGCTGTTCCATGTAGTTTCCTGAAAATACAGTAATAAGCTACCTCTAGTATTGATTTTGCTTCACTTTGCATGCAAACTAGCAAATAAAATCAAACATTCCAGATTAATCTTAACCAGTGTAAATCAGGATCATGGCATGCATATGGCACTATTCCAATATTTCATATTACCAATGTTTTGTGCAGTGCCCAAATTACATCAGTAATTTGCGATTACACAGCCCATTTAAGATCATGTTTTATATGGCTCACAAAACTACTGAAACAGAAAAATAAGAACTTCACCCTGTAATCAATACTACATGATCTCCAAAGCTGGTATATCAGGTACAGTATTGATCAAAATACCACAGCTGAAAAGTTGAAGTCAAAACAAATAAGTTTATTAAAAAAAAGACATTTGCAGCTAAAAAAAAGCCAGAAAGATGAATGGTGGTAAACAAGGCAATAAAACTCCTATAAAGCAATAAACTTAATCATTTACTAGTACAGGTTTTAACAATCCACCCACTCTGGATCAACAGTATATGACACACTGACAAGAGATTGGGCCCAATTTTCCTAGCAACTAAATGCACAAACACTGACTGGATTTGTATTGGGTATAAGCGGTTCTTGTACCAGACCAGACCTCAGTTACACATTGAAAACTGAAACCCGGGGTCTCAGCATCATGATGGAAGAAATATTTTCTTCATTTATGCTTTATTTTACACTAAACATAATCCCCTATAGTGTATTTACTGTATATACAGTACAGATTCACCATGATCCATCTGTTAATATATTGAAATCATGCATCTGCCCGCACCTCCTGTCCACAAAACATTGGACCTGAAATTGCGGTCAGAGGCTTCCTGCAGGTGAATGCCTCCGTTCCGCAAGAAAAGTACGCACCTACCTGGTGCCTCAGTATCTTCGGACTCTTGCCGTCCTGGGCCTGCAGGCGTAGGCCTGCTTAAAGGCCCACGTATCCCAGGGGCTTCATGCAGTTCGCAAGCGTCCCTGGGATCACGTGGGCCGACCCAACCAATCAAAAAGAGAGATTCCCATTATGCTTATGGGGATTCTATTTATGTACGGAATCCCCAAAAGCATCATAGAAATGACATAAAAAACACACTTTCACACAACCTAAATAAAAATAAATCACATGCTTAAAATTAATAAAAATGCAATTTAATTAAACATTTAAAACAAAAATGTAATTTTTTGAAAAATAAATTTAAACATTTTTATAAAGGCGCCAAAAAAACCTAAACTAATTTTAAAGGTTTTTAAATATTTAAATTATTTAACAAAAATTTTAATATTTATTTAAACCCTTAGCTGGTAAAAGAAGGCGTAAGAGTTTCATAGGCATTTGCTGGGCTGTAGTTGAGCAAATAGTCCAACTCTGCACCAGTGAATGTCCATTTCCTGCGGAAGCAGAGGATCTGTCAAGCTGAAACTTGATAGATTACAAGTTCCGGGTTTTTGCGCATGCGGAAACCCGGAACTTGCGGGGCACTTACGACCGCGTACGCTGTCAGAGGCCCCATAAAATCCGGGCTCTTACTTTCTGTTATCAAATTTTAAAAGAGAGTTGTGTCAACTTTTGCCATTATAAATTCCTATGTCCAAATTTATAATGCTAACTGCTTACATAAACATGTCACACTGTAATTACAGCCTCCCGCCAGTGGTTGGTGTTGCTGTAGCATTTTGATTTTACATCTTCCAGCTCCTTAGCCTGTACTGCAGAGAAGCTCCAATGCTTCAATGAACTTAACTGCTCTGTTTTCAATTTTTCTATTTAAATATAAATATAACAATATAAAGTCAAAGTATTATATAAAATTAGGACAGAATGTATGACTTTAAAATGGAGATTAAATTATGCCTGCACACCCTGGTTCAATTATCCCTGCCTGCTAACATCTCTTCGATTTAAGATTACACTAGGTTTTGACTCCTTGTATGCAGCTTCTATGAACTTCTCGTACTTGTGATTTTTGGTGATGCTCTGTGGTAAAGCTTTTATGTCAATAATTATAATTGAAACTGCCAATGAAAACATTTAAAATGGGAATCCCACTGTAAACACATACTTACCACAATTCTACCACTGGTGGTGCTGAGGCACTTCCCCATTCCCATCTTCCAGCTCCCTTGCTCTTTGGCTTCATCAGCAACCAGTCCCATTCCTTCGCCCATTGTCTTTCAGCCTGACCCCAACTCTTATGCCCACCCCCCACCTTGGTGATAACTCTTGTTAGCCACACCTTAAATCTTTCCTCCTGTTTCCACTGTCAACCATGACACAGTTGGTAGCACACTCACCTCTGAGTCAGAAGGTTGTGGGTTCAAGTCCCAGTTCAGAGGCTTATGCACAAAAATCCAGGCTGACACTCCAGTGCAGTACTGAGGGAGTGCTGCACTGTCAGCAGTGCCATCTCTCAGATGAGACGTTAAACCAAGGCCCTATCTATTCTCTCAAGTGAATGTAAAAGATCCCATGGCACTATTTTGAAGAAGAGCAGGGGGATTATTCCTGGTATCCTGGTCAATATTTATTCCTCAATCAACATTGCTAAAAACAGATTATCTGATTATCATATTACTGTTTGTGGGAGGTTGCTGTGTGCAAATTGTCTGCCACGTTTCCTGCATTACAACAGTGACTACACTTCAAAATGTACTTCATTGGCTGTAAAGCACTTTTGGATGTCTGGTGGTCATGAAAGGTGCTATATAAATGCAAGTCTTTCTTTCTTTCATAGTCACTCCTGGAACCCTCACTCCTTCATCTTTTATCACATTGCTCCCAGCCATTTCTTGTCACCATACAGCCGCTTGCCCTTCTTTCCTCTCCTCGGCTACTGTAGTCACTTTCAGACTGCCAATTTTTTTTGTCCACACCAGTCCCAGTAAAACTGACAAATTTTTTGGGCCTGCCTCCATTTTGCCCCCTGTCTTCCACAGCTACATTTTTTCAGCCAGCAAACACTCTTTTCTCAGCCAGATTGGCATCACTGCTAATCTCTCTTGCCCCAGCTCCAATTCTTCTCAAAACCTCCACCATTGAGGCTCTTGGCACCCCTACCCAACTCTTCCTGGGCCCAATGCAGCCTCCGGCCCTGTTACTTCTCTACCACCTGTCTCAGGGCATTTCTGGCCTTAGCTAGGTATTGGCTTTTGAGGCAAGGAATCGGAATACTTTAGGAACAATCAAAAAATGTGTCTTGTTCATCCAACAAATGAGATTTGGGAAGTTCATCAGACAAGAAATAACTAAGCTCCACTTTCACGTTAAAAGATTTGGAAGCTTCTTAATTAAAAGTAATGAGCAGTAATGTATGAATTTGTGATCTTGGCATGGGCTCACCTGCAGGAGCGCATAGCAGCCTTGAATTGCAAATCCTACATGCAGTGTGGAGGGCTGGCCTCGCCAATTGTGCAATTCAGAGCCTTCCCCTAAATTGAACGGCTACTTGTGCATGGACAATATACAGGCAGACAGGTACAAAACTGGGCCACCCAGCTGCTCAGGCTGTTCACCCTTTATGGGGAGAAGTGCAATGCTGTAGTTGGGTGAAGATGGAGGTGCAAGGGACATTTAGGAGATTTGCGCAATGATCATTGTTCTGGACTGATGGACCATTTTATATGCAGATAGCACCCTCTGGTGGTGGTTATGTGTTAGCAGTGTTTGTGTGGAAGGAGAGGTCATTTGACCTTTCTACCTTTCTTCCTGTGTGACCCATGAAGTAGAATCCCAGGAAGAACCTGGCTTGAGTAATGGAGGATTCCATGAGGGATTCGCAATCCAATGTAATCTGATCTTCTATGTTAGGCCAGGCGCAATATCTGTGAGTATCTTTGTCTATTAGCATGATAGCAACGTTGTCAGAGTAGTATTTTGACAATATGTTTATAAAAAATAATAGTTGGTATTTACAGAAGTTAGTCCAAATGTTAGTTAGTTGTACAATTAGTCTATTCTACTGTTGTAAATATGTTTATATCTTATGTAATATCGAATGTATAGTACTCAGTTTATGTACAAAACATACTTTGTCTTTGTTTACAGTTTCACAAATTTGTTCAAGTAAAGCTTCAAACAGCAAACAGCTTCATGAGGAATTATTTTGAATACGTGTTTAACTTGCTGGATAACTAGATAGGAGCACGTCTAGCGCGGCCAGTACAATTGTGATGGCTGAAACCCCAGCTTTCAGCAATGATGCTTTGGAAGTTTTCTTGCACAAGCTTGCGGCCCAAGTCCTGGGAACAGATGGAAAAGTTGTTCAGTGGCGTCAGAAGTAGTGCCAAGGCAATGCAGCCATCAATTTTTACCATTTCTGCTGCTTTTTTATACAAGACATTGCCTCATTAAAGTGCTGTTCAATTAGCTGCATGCTCATGGAAACTACCTGCCAAAACAATGCACCGTATCGTGCCCTTTTTGCAGAACGCCTTCATTCCATGGAAGCTGATGTGACATTGCCAGTGTGGAGCCAATAGTTTCATGCACAGATCTCCTGACAGGTCAACCTCAAGAGTTGTGTCTGGAAAGCATTATGGGGGTGAAACTGATCAACTCCATTCACTGATAATGAATTGTCAGCCCATTTTACCCCGTGCCCGATTGAAATCAATGGGAAAGAAAATTGGATGTGGTGTAAAATAGACTGCCGATTCACTATCAGCCCGTTTTGTGCTTCTGAAGTGGGACAATTTTACCCCCTATATGATCCCATGAGAATAGTCAGGGCAAGCGAAAGAAGTGCTCAGGACTCGGTGTAGTTTTGATTGCATTACCAATTGCTAACAGCTTCATTCTGACTACAGGCCAGGGCTGCCAACAATCCTCATAAGAAAACTAGGACTGGAGAAGACCAGCATTAATTAAGGTGCATACTACTTTTAAGCCGATGGTCAGAAAGAATTGAGGGCATTCGTGAGGATTAGCTTGGAGTCATTGTGTGGCCACCCAACAATTATCCTCCTTTACCAATGATCCTTCACATTGGCAGTCCATTTATCAATCCTGGCAGTGCAGCCTACAGTTGTTAATATGCTGCATGATGCTGTAAAGTTCTCCGAACTTACTTTTCTTGGAAACCATTGTCTGGAAGATAAATTGCAAAATGCTTTCCTTTTCTTTTCTATAGGTTTTGACTGAGATGAAGAGGCCAGAGGAAGTGTAGGCTTAACTACAAGAACTTCACCACATATCGCAACAAGCACTCTACCTGCCCATGGTCCAGCCCAGATAGTAGCATTCCAAAGCTGTAATTTGTTGAGTTTGACAATGGGACACCGGGTGAAGCACAAAACACAAGTGACAAGAAACAATAAAGAGACATGGTAGGAGAGGAAGCTGAAAGATCTGATGAGATTACAAACCCATGCTGTTTTCCAACAACGGGCAAGCAATTAGTATCTACTTATCTTCAATGAGAATTCATGCAGGAGCAAAAAAGCATTTGCAAACTCCTTAGGCTTCACCTTGAGTTGTCTTCAACAGCTGTCAGATGTGTAGTAAGGGCCTCTGACATCACTCTGCAGGAGGGATCTGCAGAGGAACATGAAAAGACAGCCATCTTCACAGTCTTCTGCAGAAATAGAAACATAGAAACACAGAAGATAGGAGCAGGAGTAGGCCATTCGGCCCATCGAGCCTGCTCTGCCATTCAATGCGATCATGGCTGATCATCCAAATTCAGTACCCGGTCCCTGCTTTCTCCCCATATCCCTTGACCCCTTTAGCCTTAAGAAATATATCCAACTCCTTCTTGAATATATTTAATGTATTGGCCTCTACTGCCTTCTGTGGTAGAGAATTCCACAGGTTCACCACTCTCTGGGTGAAGAAATTCCTCCTCATTGCTGTCCTAAATGGCCTACCCCTTATCCTTAGACTGTAACCCCTGGTTCTGGACTCACCGACCATCAGGAACATCCTTCCTGCATCTAGTCTGTCCAGTCCTGTCAGAATTTTATAAGTTTCAATGAGATCCCCTCTCATTCTTCTAAACTCCAGCGAGTACAAGCCCAATCGTCCCAATCTCTGCTCATACGTCATTCCTGTCATCCCAGGTATTAGCCTGGTGAATCTTCGCTGAACTCCTTCCATGGCAAGAACATCCTTCCTCAGATAAGGTGACCAAAACTGCACACAATACTCAAGATATGGTCTCACCAAAGCCCTGTACAACTGCAGCAAGACATCCTTGTTCCTGTACTCAAACCCTCTCGCTATGAAGGCCAACGTACCATTTGCATTCTTAACCACCTGCTGCACCTACATGCTTACCTTCAGCGACTGGTGCACAAGGACACCCAGGTCTCGTTGCACTTCCCCTTCTCCCAATCTATTGCCATTCAGATAATAATCTGCCTTCCTGTTTTTGCCACCAAAGTGGATAACCTCGCATTTATCCACATTATACTGCATCTGCCATGCTTCTGCCCAATCACCCAACCTGTCCAAATCATCCTGGAGTTTCTCAGCATTCTCCTCACAGCACACACATCCACCCAGCTTTGTGTAGTCTGCAAATTTGGAGATATTACATCTAGTTCCCTTGTCTAGATCATTAATATATATATATATATATATATTGTGAATAGCTGGGGTCCTAGCACCGATCCCTGTGGTACCCCACTGGTCACTGCCTGCCACTCAGAAAAAGACCCGTTTTTGCCAACTCTTGGCTTTCTGTCTGCCAACCAGTTCTCTCTCCAAGTCAATACCTTGCCCCCAATCCCATATGCCTTAACTTTACACACTAATCTCTTATGTGGGACCTTATCGAAAGCCTTCTGAAAGTCCAAATACACCACATCCGCTGGTTCTCCCTTATCTATTTTACTAATTACATCCTCAAAAAATTCCAGTAGATCACTGAGTGAGCAAAAACAAAACGGAGTTTTCTCATGAAGGCTGTGACTGACACTATTGAAATGGTGGGTACGCAGTTGCAAGTGGCTGTACCTGTTGGATCTCATTCATACACTGGCTGGTCGTGTGGGAAGAGTTGTGACAACATGCTTCACCTACATCAGAGAAATCCTAAGACATGCACTCATGCAGATTGCCGGCAACCATTAGAAAGCCTAGCACCAAGGGCACAGCAGAAGAAGTGTCTGAGGAGGTGACCTCCTCTCAAGGAGGTGTCATAACTTCCTACTCCAGCCAGGCCTCTCATGGGAAGGAGGAAATGCCAGACAGCGGACAGGGATTGGCAGCCACTGCATCATCAGATGTGGCTGCAGCTGTTGCAGGGATATCACATGACTCTGCAGCAAAAGCTTCCACACCACGACAATTCCCACAATGACACGTCTGCAAATGGATGCCAGTGGCACTCGTGATGCATCTGCTTGATAGTCACCCTCACCGAATGCAGTGCATCCATCAATGCCTTACAGACACTCATAGACCGGTCATTGCCCCTTGCAGGAGAAGAGAGCCCAGAAATAGTAGATGCATTGCTGGTCATCTTCCAGAACTCGATAGACCCTGGAACAGTACCCATGGATTGGAGGGTAGCTGATGTTACCCCACTATTCAAAAAAGGTGGCAGAGAAAAAGCAGGGAATTATAGACCGGTAAGCCTGACATCGGTAGTGGGGAAAATGCTAGAGTCTATTATAAAAGATGTAATAGCAGAGCACTTGGAAAGCAGTGACAGGATCGGACAAAGTCAACATGGATTTACAAAAGGTAAATCATGCTGGACTAATCTACTGGAATTTTTTGAGGATGTAACTGGTAAAATAGATAAGGGAGAACTAGTGGATGTGGTGTATTTGGACTTTCAGAAGGCTTTCAATAAGGTCCCTCATAAGAGATTAGCGTGCAAAATTAAGGCACATGGGATTGGGGGCAAGGTATTGACTTGGATAGAGGACTGGTTGGCGGACAGAAAGCAAAGAGTTGGAATAAACGGGTCGTTTTCCGAGTGGCAGGCAGTGACTAGTGGGGTACCGCAAGGATCGGTCCTAGGACCCCAGCTGTTCACAATATATATTAATGATCTGGACGAGGGAATTGGATGTAATATCACCAAATTTGCAGACGACACAAAGCTGGGTGGGAGGGTATGCTGTGAGGAGAATGCTGAGAAACTCCAGTACGATTTGGAAAGGTTAGGTGATTGGGCAGAAACATGGCAAATGCACTATAATGTGGATAAATGTGAGGTTATCCACTTTGGTGGCAAAAACAGGAAGGCACATTATTATTTGAATGGCAATAGAGTGGGAGAAGGGGAAGTGCAAAGAGACCTGGGTGTTCTTGTGCATCAGTCGCTGAAGGTAAGCATGCAGGTGCAGCAGGCGGTTAAGAAGGCAAATGGTATGTTGGCCTTCGTAGCAAGAGGGTTCGAGTACAGGAACAAAGATGTCTTGCTACAGTTGTACAGGGCCTTGGTGAGACCGCACCTTGAGTATTGTGTGCAGTTTTGGTCGCCTTATCTGAGGAAGGACGTTCTTGCCATGGAAGGAGTGCAGCGAAGATTCACCAGGCTGATACCTGGGATGGCAGGAATGATGTATGAGGAGAGATTGTGTCGATTGTGCTTATACTCACTAGAGTTTAGAAGATTGAGAGGGGATCTCATCGAAACCTATAAAATTCTGTCAGGCCTGGACAGACTAGATGCTGGAAGGATGTTCCTGATGGTCGGGGAGTCCAGAACCAGGGGTCATAGTCTAAGGATAAGGGGTAGGACATTTAGGACTGAAATGAGGAATTTCTTCACCCAGAGAGTGGTGAACCTGTGGAATTCTCTGCCACAGAGGGCAGTGGAGGCCAGTTCATTAAATATATTCAAGAAAGAGTTGGATATATTTCTTAAGGCTAAAGGGATATGGGGAGAAGGCAGGGACAGGGTACTGAATTTCAATGATCAGCCATGATCTCATTGAATGGCGGAGCAGGCTCGAAGGGCCAAATGGCCTACTCCTGCTCCTCCTATCTTCTATGTTTGTATGTTTGTATGTTTCTAAATACAAGGAAGAGGGAGAGGACCATAGGTGGTCTGCCACAGATTGCGCAATTGACATCTGCGGAGGAGGCCATGGAGATAAGCGGTTTATCAGCAACCCTGACCATCGGAGATGGAGAAACTGGGGCCCGGATATTTACTGGGGTGGGTTAGGTAGGTGGGGGCGAAGTTTCAGATGAGAAAACCGGAAGTCCAGGTTTCTCCCCATGCTGTGGAGTTTTAACACCATAGCATGAGTCTTATGGCCCAGACAGGTTCCCCACCAATCGGGCAGGGAGCACTCCGGAGCAGGCCGCAGGACAGGTAGGTCTGATCCCCGACCCCTGGGGGTTGTCCGATCCCAAGGGAGTCCAATCCCCGATCCTGGGGGCCTTTGTCTGGGGGGGGGGGGGGGGGGGTGGAATCTGATGGGAGGGTGCTTGGGGGTCCAGGGGTAGCACTCCTGCTCCTCCTGGCCCACAAGCAGTGTTGTGAAGGCACTTACTTTCCCCCCGAAGCTGTCCTCACCTTGCTTCAGCTGTCAGGTTTCCACGAGGCCTGGGAAACCCGACCGACCACTGTAAAACCTGCAAAGCCGGTTAAATTAGAAGCTGCCAGCCTCATTAAAATATTTAAAATGCCAACCCGCCTCCTGGGAGCGGGTTGGCTGCAGCCCCTTGCCTCACCTCCGTAAAACCTGGAAGTCGATGGGTTGGAGCCGGCTTCCCGACACGCTCGGAGTTTTTCCCCATTTAACCCCCCACCCTTACCCATTCCCATGCACTCACCCATGTTAAAATTCCCCCGGACTTCACTGCTGCATGGCGACAGCATTAAGGGGGAAAAATTGGGTTGCTTTGCGCCTCCCATTAGCACCCGAGGGGGCACTAACAGGGCACAAAGCACCTAGTACCCGGGCACAGCGCCGCTAACACCTCCCGCGAAATTCAGCAGGAGGTTAACTGGTAGCACTCCGTGGTGCTGCGCCTCCGGTGATGACGTCATCAGGGAGTGCTTCCAGTATCACCCCACCTCCTGCTTGGGGTACTACCATTCAATTTCAGGTGCAGGGACGCTAATTTTTTTGGGACACTAAAAGTAGTGCCCTGGCGAAGTTAGCGCCCCAAGGGGGCGCAAGCCAATTTTTCCCCCTAATTATCTCCGTTCTGCATCTCATACAAGGCGTGACTTGATTTCAACACCAAGTGAAATATGATCATCTTAATTATGCTAAGTTGCAACATTTTTACATTCCCATTACTATCTCGCTTTTAGAGTCGCTTGTTGATGAATGTGAAGACATGAATTGACCAGGACCAATTGGTGCATGTGCAATGGGTTCCTGGTTGGTTACAGGACTGCTTTGTGTCACTGGGGTGGTGGAGGGGCCAGCGATGTGATTGTTACTTTGGTCCAGTGTGAGTGAATAACTGAACCTTTGAGCTATTAGGGAATCTCTGCCATCCTGCGCAGTACTGTGAACAGCTGGTCTGGCGTTGGCTGCCCCATCTTCATCTTCCCCCCTTCCTCGTCCTCCTCTCCATTGGAATTTCAGCAGATGATAAGTGCTGAGTGGCTTAATCCTCCTCCACCTTTAGTCCTCACTGCTGCACTTTGTTGTGCAGAATGCAGCACACAACAGTTATCCTAGGAACCTTCGCTAGCGAGTACTGAAGGGCGCCTCCAGACCGGTCCAAGCACCTGAAGTGCATCTTGCTTGCTCGATGACACAGCTGGTTGTAATTTGGCTGTCATGGTATCGCTCTTGGGGTTCATTGGTGGGGTTCCTCAGAGATTTGAAGGAGGTATCGTTTGTCACCTAGCAGCCACCCCTTAAGGGTGGTTCCAGGTACACACAGGTCAGGCATGCTGGACTGCCGCAGTATAGAAACATAATGGCAGCTCCCAGGGAACCTAGCGCAGACCTGCGTGAACCTTTTCTTGTAGTTGTATGCCAACAGAACTTTGATGAAATTAAATCCCTTGCAATTGACGAATATTCCTGCTTGATCTGGAGGTGCTCAGATTACCACATTTGTGCAATTGATAGCACCCTGTGCCTGTGGGAAGCCAGCTAGAGATGCAAATCCGAGTGCCTGCTCATTCTGGCTATTGACATCGCGGGGAAGTTTAGGCAACTCTCAGCCCTGGCAATCAATCACTCAGTCATCTGTCTTTTGCATTGGTGTGCAGCCAACCCTTGAGATGTCTCTGGTAGCGCCCTGGGATGAATTAGAGGCAAAAAAGTTGGGGGCAATGGTGACTTTCACAGCCACTGGTAATGCATGGCCACCAGGTTCAGCAGGGAGCTGCTCTTCCACTAGGAGGCTGCAACCACCTGACATGATAATCTCAACCTCCAAAAGTGCTGTTCTTCTGAGGTCAAGGAAGCCTCTGTCTGTACACCATTAGGTGGGGCAGTACCTCCTGTGAACTCAACCGCTCTGTTGGGCTCCCCGCTCTGTTGGGCTCCTGCAGCTCCCTCCACACCACGCCCTTGTTGCTGCGGTCTTCCTCGTCTGAAGTCCAATCTAAAGCTGCCACCCATCCTGATGTTGTGTGTGTGAAGACCTCCAAACTGTACAAATAAGTCTCTCAGACCAAGTACTGTCACCAAACCGTTTCCCAGAGGGAACTGAGAAAGCAGCTGTGAACACTGAGCCTTTAGTAATCTCAGGACTCCTGACCTTTAACTAGCCCCATGAAGTGCCGCTCAATCTCGCCTCCGTTTTAATGCAGAGTTACCTGTGCAGGAGGCATTAAATTCAAATTGCGGCAAAAATCTCATTAATTCACCCTGATTTAAATATTAAAATCACTAACCCGCCTCTCCAGAGGGGTTACTCGCTCACACCCAAACAGGAAGTAGGCACGTTTGCGGTGGGTTGAGTTCCAGTTTTAGATTTTTGCCAATTTATCCCCCCCCGACCCTCTCCCTCTCCTCTCCTGTCCATCGTGGGGTGGGGTGTCTATGGCTTGCTTAGTTATGGTCAGGAGAGCAAGAGAGTCCCACGGGAATTCTCCCCTATACTCTGCAGATCATCCTGCAGCAGATGGCATGTGTGCACAGCAGACTGGCTGATTTGACTAATGTCCCCAGAAGGATCCTGTAACATAAAAAGCTAACGGGCCAGAAATTGCTGGAGAAATACTGATGCATTAACGGCACTCACCATTATTCATTCGTAAGACATCCAACAATTTGCGACAATAAAGAGATACAAAGCTGAAAAAATTACCTTCTTGCCGTGAGGCTCCCCATTGCATGTCATGAAATTGCTGGATTTCGGATGTTAATGCGACTTAATCTCACTGCAGCCATTTTAGGGCTGATACATTAAGACATTAAGGGGCTAAATTTGGTTGATTTGCGCCTCCTAACAGGCGGCGCTAACCGTTCGCACTGCATGGCGCTGTGCCTCTGCCGATGACGTCATCACCATGTGCAGCACCCCGCTCGCACCCCGGCTGTAATATTGGCTGGCGCCCCCCCCTCCCCGACTTCCCACCAGACGCCATGTCCGCCGGGGTCAAGGGGCCTACCTGCGGCCGGGGCGGCGCTAGTTAAGGGGAGGTGGCGGGCGGCCATTTTTGTTGTTGGCTGCCTGCCAACACCTGCCCCCATTGCTGTCCCCGGCCCCCATGAAGCCCCCCCCCACCCCCGTAGTGCCGGGCTCGTTTGCCGGCACTCCCAATCCCTGGTGGCCCAGCTGGGCACCAGGATGCGCTAAGCCAGGCCCCTCCCCTTTAATAAGAGGAGGAAGGCCTGCAGTACCACGGCGCGACGTGCCTCAGAGCGTGGTGCTGCGGCACGTAACACCGCGATATTGGCTCGTAGCGCCCCAAGAGGGACACAGGGCGCTTCCAGTAGCGGCCCTCCTCCCTCTCGGGGCACTACCTGGGAAAATCGGCCGTGGCAGCGCTAACTTTTTTGGGGCACTAAAACTAGCTAATATTGGCCAAAGGGGGCGCAACCCAATTTTTACACCAAAGTTATGTCGTAAGGACCCTGTCAATGGCGTGTTTTATGGTCCTGACATGACACTCAACCTCGGAGGCCCAGAAAGGGAACAATGAAGCTGTGGAGTCTCAATTGTTCCTTGAGGTTTCTTATCTGACTTGGCAGTATATTTGTGCCAGTTTTTCCATCCACACTGCTGCTAGTGTTGAAAGTCAATAATTTTCAGGATGCAAAGCTGCTTCAACACTCAAAAATGCAAAATAGATAGGGGTCGATTTTCCGTGAGGCGGGCTTTTAGACGTGCGGGGGGGCAAAAATCCTGAATTCAGGGGTCCCGACACCATCCCGCCTAAAACCCACTTCCACGTAAGTTTCAAAGGAGGCGGGTACCCGCCCCGCACTGGGACCCGCCGACCCGAGGCGGGAAGGGATTAGTGCCAATTAACTGCCAGTTAACAGGCAGTTTTTAGCCTAATCCCTATTTTGAAGGGTGTCGTGTGGGATTCCCGACAGCTCCAAACCACGCCAGGTTAGAGCAGGCGGGCCATCGGGTTGAAGGACTTGGAGGGGTCGAGATGTCGGTGTTCAGGTGAGTGATGGGTGCATGAGTGCAAAGGTAAGTGTGTTTGGTGTGTCTAAAGTATGTAAAGAAGTTTAAATTACCTGTACTTACCTTTACAGCCTTTCTTCCTCTAGGCTTCAGGAGTCCATCATTCAGCCGGTACTGAAAGCTGAATGGCTGCGATCTGTCAAAAGTGACAGCCTGCAGCTTTCAGTGCTGGCGAGAGTTCTAACTGAGTCTGCGTAGAAGGACTCAGGTTAGAAGTAAGACTGTCAGTGTTTGACAGCTTCAAACAGCTGTGAAACACTGATATTTCATCTGCCAACACGTCTTGACAGATGAAATTTCAGTCTGTGACATCACCTGTCGCCGGGTGGCCCTTAATTGGCCTGCTGAGCCCGCTGGGCGGGATCACCAAGGTCAATCAAGGGAAAATCGCGTGGATTGGCCGCATCTCGATGGAGGCGGGACTAAAACCCGGAAGTTGTAGTCCCGCCTCCTTCCTGACTGCTGAATGAAAATCCAGCCCATAGATTTCTTTCAGAAATTTACATTTTGGGATACCGTATATGAGTAAATTGAAACATGACACGTGGCAAGTGTAGCACGCTTGAGAGGAAAAAGCTAACTTTGGACCTATAGTTCCCAAAGCTCTCCACCACTTTGATTTTCCTAGTCTCATTTCTGGGTCTGCAGAGATAGTGGACGCATTGGTTCTGATCTTCCAAAATTCCAAAACGTCTTTTTGTAGACGCATTAGTCAACAACTCTATGACCAACTAGATGGACCATGGTCTATTTTCATCTAGCAATTCCTATGTTTGTATGAAATCAGTGCAATGATGTGCCCATGGGGTGCTCTACTGTTCCTGATCATGATGGACGGGGCCGCTGGCTCTATATTTCATGGTTCAAGAATGTTTGTGCAGTTTTCACAACTACCCAACAACAACAACAACAACTTGAATTTATGTAGCATCTTTAACATAATGGGCCAGAACTTGGTGTCGAGGGCTTGCCGCGCGTGCAAGCCCCCGATGTGCACTTACCCGGCGCGCCGACATCTGAAACCTGGCCCGCAGTGGATTTCCTGTCAGTGGCCCGGTTCTGATGTCGGCGCGCTGTGCTAACCTGACCCAGCGGCGTAGTTAGTGCGATGTGCCGGCTGGGATCAGGTGAGCACTGTTCAGCCAATCAGGGGAGGGGAAACTTCATTCATAAGTTTGAGAGTAAGAACTGTCAAACTCATGTAAAGTACTGCATCCCAAAACACTACTTAAACTTTAAATAAAATTTTTAAAAACATCCCAATCATTAAATTAAGTATAAATAAGTTTTAAAAAATTTAAACAATAATTTTTTTTTTGAAAAAAATAAATTTTTAATAAAAAGGGTCTAAAACTAAACTTACCTTATTGTAGATTCTTTAAAATAATAAACCTGTGGAAAAAAAAATTCTAAATTGCACTAAAACACCACTTACCTGTAAAAATAAATACTTACGTGTGCTTTTTACAAGCGTAAAGACCAGAGGCCTTTACACATGCGCAAATCCCCCAAAACAGAGGAAATCCAAGACACACGCGCTATCCCCTACAGCGCACGCTGAGTGAAAAGGAATGTTATATTGACAGGGGACAGTACAGTCAGGGGAATAGATACTGTTCTCTGCAGCCACGACCAGGAGTTCCAAAGGCTGTGTTGCCTGCCTGGTGCCAGGGTGAAGGATATCTCCTCACAGCTGGAGAAGAATTTGGAGTGGGAGGGGAAGGATCCAGTTGTCGTGGTCCTCGTAGGAACCAATGACATATGTAGAACTAGGAATGATGTTCTGCTGAGAGTTTGAGGAGCTCGGGTCCAGAACCTCAAAAAGGTAATAATCTCTGGATTATGACATGAGCCATGTGCAAATTGGCATAGGGACATGCATATCAGAGATAAATGTGTGGCTCGAACAGTGGTGTGGGAGCAAGGGGTTTCAATTCATGGGGCACTGGCACCAGTACTGGGGAAAGTGGGAGCTGTTCCATTGGGATGGACTCCATTTAAACCAGGCTGGGACCAGTGTCTGGTGAATCAAATAACTAGGGCTGTAGATAGGGCTTTAAATTAAAAAGGGGGGAGGTGTCAGGTATGGGGAAATTTAGAAATCTAAAGGGAACAGTCAAGGCAAAGGAGCAGTGTAGCGATTTGGGTAATGATAAGCAGAGTGTGACAGGAAGGGACTGAGAGTTTAACAGTAATAGTGCATCAGCAAATAAGGTGAAAGCAGGGAATATTGGTAACAAGTTAAAATTAAAGGCTCTTTATCTGAATGCACAAAGCATTCGTAACAAGATAGATGAATTAATGGCACAAATAGAGATAAATGGGTTTGATCTAATCGCCATTACAGAGACGTGGTTGCAAGGTGACCAAGGTTGAGAAGTAAATAGTCCAGGGTACTTGACGTATTGAAAAGACAGGCAGAATGGAAAAGGAGGGGTAGCCCTGATAATAAAGGATGACATAAGCACAGTAGTGAGAAAGGAAAACAGAAAATGCTGGAAATACTCAGCATAAGCTTGAGGAACAGCACCTCATCTTCCAATTAGGCACTTTACAGCCTTCTGGACTCAACATAGAGTTCAACAATTTCAGATCATATCCTCTGCCCCTATCTTTTTTTCATTTTTTCCCCCCCTCTCTCTCTCACATGGCAGCTGTCGATCATTCTGCCATTGCCATTTACACTTCATCTAGAGTCATCTTTTGTTTCTTAACTTGTCCCATTACCATCTCCTTTTGTCTCTATCTTTCCGGCCTTCCACCCTATCACAGACCTTCCCGTTTGTTCTTTCCTCCCCTCCCCCCTCTCCCTGCCCCTACACTTGCTTAAAAACCTGTTCCATCTCCAACTTTTTCCAGTTCTGATGAAGGGTCATCGACCTGAAACATTAACTCTGTTTCTCTCTCCACAGATGCTGCCTGACCTGCTGAGTATTTCTAGCATTTTCTGTTTTTATTTCAGATTTCCAGCATCCGCAGTATTTTGCTTTTGTAGTAGTGAGAAAGGATCCTGGCTCGGAAGATCAGGAAGTAGAATCAGTATGGGTGGAAATAATAAATAACATGGGGTGTAAAACATTTGGGAATAGTTTATAGCTATACCGTTGGACAGAGTTTTAATCAAGAAATAATACGAGATTGTAAAAAAGGCAATGCAATAATCGTGGGGGACTTTAATCTTCATATAGACTGGGCAAATCAAATTGGCAAAGGTAGTCTGGAGGACGAGTTCATGGAATGCATTTGGGATAGTTTCCTAGAACAATACGTCATGGAACCAACCAGGAAAAAGGCTAGTTTAGATTTTGTATTATGTAATGAGATAGGGTTAATTAGTAATCTCAAAGCATCCAATGTGGAAGAGTGATCATAATATGATAAGTATTTCACTCTCAGACTCTATGTGAAATTCTACGTCCGAAACCAGAGTCTTAAACTTAAATAAAACCAATTACAGAGGTATGAAAGGCGTGTTGGCTAAGGTAGAATGGGAAATTAGATTGGAAGGTATTACATAGAAACATAGAAACATAGAGATAGGAACAGGAGTAGGCCATTCGGCCCTTCGAGCCTGCTCCGCCATTCAATGAGATCATGGCTGATCTTCGTCTGAGATCATAGCTGATCTTACCAGTTCAGTACCCCGTCCCTGCCTTTTCTCCGTAACCCTTAATCCCCTTAGCCTTCAGAAATATATCCAATTCTCTCTTGAAAATATTTATTGAATTAGCCTTCACAGCCCTCTGTGGCAGGGAATTCCACAGGCTCACCACTCTGAGTGAAGAAATTCTTCCTCATCTCTGTTTTAAATGATTTGCCCGCTATTTTTAGACTGTGGCCCCTGGTTCTGTGCTCCCCGGCCATTGGAAACATTCTCTCTGAATTCAGCCTGTCCAGGCCTGCCATAATTTTATATGTTTCGATGAGATCCCCTCTCAATCTTCTAAACTCCAGTGAGTACAAGCCCAAACTATTTAATCTCTCTTCGTAGGTCATTCCCGCCATTCCAGGTATCAGCCTGGTGAATCGCCGTTGCACTCTTTCCATGGCAAGAACATCCTTCCGCAGATGGGGCGACCAAAACTGTACACAATACTCCAGATGCGGTCTCACCAGCACCTTGTACAGCTGTAGTAAGGTATCCCTATTCCTATACTCGAACCCCCTTGATATGAAGGCCAACATACCATTTGCCTTCTTAATCGCCTGTTGCACCTGCATGCTCTCCTTCAGTGACTGGTGCACAAGAACACCCAGGTCCCTCTGCACTTCCCCATCTCCCAATCTATTGCCATTTAGATAATAATCTACCCTCCTGTTTTTACCCCCAAAGTGGATAACCTCGCATTTATCCACATTATAGTGCATCTGCCACGTATCTGCCCATTCCCCCAACCTGTCCAAATCGCACTGTAGCCTCCTGACATCCTCATCAGAGCCCACCTCTCCTCCTAGTTTAGTGTCGTCAGCGAATTTGGAAATATTGCATCCAATTCCCTGATCCAGATCATTTATATATATTGTGAACAGCTGGGGTCCCAGGACAGATCCTTGCGGCACCCCGCTGGTCACTGCCTGCCACTCCGAAAACGAGCCGTTTATTCCAACTCTCTGTTTTCTATCCGCCAGCCAGTTCTCTATCCACGTTAATACTTTGCCCCCAATCCCATGAGCCTTAATTTTGCATGATAATCTTTTGTGTGGAACCTTATCGAAGGCTTTCTGGAAGTCAAGGTACACCACATCCACTGGCTCTCCCCCATCTATTTTACCAGTTACTTCCTCAAAAAATTCCAGCAGATTAGTCAAACACGATTTACCCTTTGTAAATCCATGTTGACTCTGTCCGATCCTTTCCCCATTTGTCAAGTGCTCCGCTATTTTATCCTTAATAATGGACTCTAGCATTTTGCCCACAACCGATGTAAGGCTTACTGGTCTATAATTCCCTGCTTTCTCTCTACCCCCCTTTTTAAATATTGGGGTAACATTAGCTACCCTCCAATCCACGGGTACTGTTCCCGAGTCAATGGAGTTCCGGAAGATGATCCTTAGAGCATCTGCTATCTCCAGGGCCACCTCCTTAAGTACCCTAGGATGTAGTTTATCAGGCCCCGGGGATTTGTCGGCCTTCAGTCCCCTCAACTTACCCAACACCATATCCCTAGAGATACTAATTTCTGTCAGCTCCTCCCTCTCATTAGTCCCTATGTTTGCCGATATTCCTGGGAGGTTATTTGTGTCCTCCTTTGTGAATACAGAACCAAAGTATGAGTTTAATTGGTCTGCCATTTCTTTATTCTCCATTATATATTCTCCCGAATCGGACTGCAAGGGACCGACTTGGGATTTTACCAGTCTTTTCCTCCTGATATACCGATAAAAGCTTTTGCAGTCTGTCTTTATGTTTGCTGCAAGTTTACTTTCGTATTCTATTTTCCCCTTCCTGATTAATCCCTTTGTCCTCTTTTGCTGTATCCTGTACTGCCCCCAATCTTCCGGTCTGGTGCTTTTTTTTGCCAGTTGATATGCCCTTTTTTTTTTATTTTATGCTGTCCCTAATTTCCCTCGTTATCCACGGTTGAGTCACCTTTTTAGGTTTATTTTTATGCCAAACCGGTATAAACATGTTCTGGAATTCTTCCATTCTATCTTTGAATGCTTGCCATTGTCTATCCACTGTCAATCCCCCCAGAAACACCACCCAATCAATCATACCCAATTCCCGTCTCATACCCTCGTAATTCCCTTTATTTAAGTTCTGGACCTTAGTCTCTGATTCAATTTCCTCACTCTCCATCTCGACTGAGAGCTCGATCATATTATGATCGCTCTGACCCAAGGGGCCTCGTACAAGAAGATTGCTGATAAGTCCCTTCTCATTGCACAATACCCAGTCTAAAATGGCCTGATCTCGAGTCGGCTCCTCGACATATTGGTCCAGATAACCGTCCCGAAAACATTCCAGGAATTCCTCCTCCTCAGAATTTTTACTAATTTGGGTAGTCCAATCAATATGTAAATTAAAGTCACCCATGATGACAGCTGTGCTCTTATCGCACGCTTCTCTAATTTCCCTTTTTATGCCTTCCCTCACCTCCATATTACTATTTGGAGGCCTATATATCACACCCACTAACGTTTTCCTCCCCTTGCTATTTCTCATTTCTACCCATACAGATTCCGTTTCATCCGAGTTAATATCCTTCCTTTCCATTGCATTAATCCCCTTCTTTACCAGCAATGCTACCCCACCTCCCCTACCTTTTACAGTAGATAAGCAGTGACAAACATTTAAAGAAATATTCCAAAATTCTCAATGAATATACATTCCATTGAGAAATAAAAACTTCACGGGAAATGTGATCCATCCATGGTGAACTAAAGAAGTTAAGGATAGTATTAGATTAAAAGAAGAAGCTTATAATGTTGCAAAGAATACTAGTAAGCCTGAGGATTTGAAGAGCTTTAGAAACCAGCAAAGTGTGACCAAAAATTGATAAAAAGGGAGAAAATAGAATGAGAGTATACCAGCAAGAAATATAAAAACAGATTGTAAGAACTTCTACATGTATGTAAAGAGGAAGAGAGTAGCAAAAGTAAGCATTGGTCCCTTAGAGGCTGAGACAGGGGAACTTATATTGGGGAACAAGGAATTGGCAGAAACTTAAAAAAAATATTTGGTATCTGTCTTCACAGTAGAAAACACAAAAAGCATACCAAAAATAGTGGGGAACCAAGGGGCTAATGAGAATGAGGAACTTCAAGTAATTAAGATCAGTAGAGAAAAAGTACTTGAGAAACTAATGGGACCAAAAGCTGACAAATCCCCCTGGACCTGATGGCCTACATCCTAGGGTTCTAAAAGAGGTGGCTGTAGAGATAGTGGATGCATTGGTTGTGATCTTCCAAAATTACCTAGATTCTGTAGAAGGGTTTCGACCCAAAACGTTGACTCTATTTCTCTCTCCACGGATGTTGCCTGGCCTGCTGAGTTTTTCCAGCATTTTCTGTTGTTACCTAGATTCTAGTTCAGTCCTAGCAGATTGGAAGGTAGCAAATGTAACTCTGCTATTCAACAAAAGATGGAGAGAGAAAACAGGGAACTATAGGACAGTTAGCTTGACATCTGTTGTTGGGAAAAATGCTGGAATCCATTATTAAGGAAGTGCTAACAGAGCACTTAGAAAATCCTAATATGATTATGCAGAGTCAAAATGGTTTTAGCAAAGGGAAAAGGTGTTTGACAAATGTATTAGAGTTTTTGAGCATGTAACTAGCAGGGTAGATAAAGGGGTACCAGTGGATGTAGTATATTTGGATTTCCAAAAAGCATTCGATAAGGTGCCACATAAAAGGTTGCTATGCAAGATAAGGGCTTATGGGGTTGGGGGTAATATATTAGCATGGATAGAGAATTGGTTAACAAACAGAAGAGAGAGAGTAGGAAAAAGGATCATTTTCAGATTGGCAGGCTGTAACTAATGGGGTGCCGCAAGGATCAGTGCTTGGGCCTCAGCTATTTACAATCTATGTTAATGACTTAGACGAAGGGACCGAAAGCAATGTATCTAGGTTTGCTGACGATACAAAGCTTGGTGGGAAAGAAAGCTGTGAGGAGGAAACAAAGAGCATGAAAAGGGATATAGACAGCTTAAGTGAGTAGGCAATGAGGTGGCAGATGGAGTATAATGTGGTAGAAAGAATAGAAAAACAAAATATTTTTTAAACGGTAAGAAACTATTAAATGTTGGTATTCAGAGAGATTTAGGTGTCCTCATACAGGAAACACAGAGGGCAGGATTTTCATTGTGCCATGGAGTCGGGATTAGAGGGGTGCGGGGGGTTAAAATCCTGAAATCAGGGGTCCTGACCCCTTCCCGCACCCAAACCCGCCTCCATGCCAGTTTCAAAGGAGGCAGGTACCCGCCCCGCACTGGGACCCGCCTACCCGAGGCGGGAAGGGATTAGTGCCAATTAACTGCCTGTTAACAGGCAGTTTTTAGCCTAATCCCTATTTTTGATGTTGAAGTGTGGGATTCCCGATGGCTCCAAACCACGCCAAGTTAGAGGAGTCGGGCCGTCGGGTTGAAGGACTTGGAGGGGTCGAGATGTCGGTGTTCAGGTGAGTGATGGGTGCATGAGTGCAAAGGTAAGTGTGTTTGGTATATCTAAAGTGATTAAATAAGTTTTACATACCTTTTCTTACCTTTTCAGCCTTCCTTCCTTTAGGTTCCAGGAGTCGCTCATCTCACCGGCACAGAAAGCAGAATGGCTGCGAACTGTCAAAAGTGACAGCCTTCAGCTTTCTGTGCAGGAGAGATTTCTAACTGAGTCTGTGGAGAAGGACTCAGGTTAGAAGTAAGACTATCAGTGTTTGACAGCTTCAAACAGCTGTGAAACACTGATATTTCATCTGTCAAAAGCTCTTGACAGATGAAATTTCAGTCTGTGACGTCACCTGTTGCCAGGTGGCCCTTAATTGGCCTGCTGAGCCCGCTGGGCGGGCCCAACAAGGTCAATCAAGTTAAAATCGCGTGAATTGGCCGCATCTCGATGGAGGCGGGACTACAACCCCGAAAGTTGTAGTCCCGCCTCCAACCCGACTCCCGAGTTAAATTCCTGCCCAGAGAGTTAGCATGCAGGTACAGCAAGCAATTAGGAAAGCAAATGGCATGTTGACCTTGATTGCTGGAATACAACATTAAGGAAATCTTGCTACAATTGTACAGAGCTTTGGTAAGACCACACCTGGAGTACTGTGTACATTTTTGGTCTCTTTATCTGAGGAAGGATATACTTGCCTTAGAGGCTGTGCAACAAAGGTTCACTAGATTGATTCCTGGGATGAGAGGGTTGTCCTATGAGGAGAGAGCAAGTAGATTGGGCCTATATTCTCTGGAGTTTAGAAGAATGAGGTGTGATCTGAGGGGGATTGACAGGGTAGATGCGGAGAGGTTGTTTCCCCTGGCTGGTGAATCTAGAACTAGGGGGCATAGTCTCAGGATAAGGGGTCGGCCAGTTAAGACCGAGATGAGGAGGAACTTCTTCACTCAGAGGGTTGTGAACCTTTGGAATTCTCCAAATTTTGAACGGTAGCAGAGTGGTTATGTTACTGGAGTAATAATCCAGAGGCCTGGACTAATGACCCATGAGACATGAGTTCAAATCCCACCAAGGCAGCTGTGGAATTTGAATTCAGTCAATTAAATAAAAATCTGGAACAAAAAAAAGCTGGTGTCAGTAATGGTGACCATGAAACCACCAGATTGTCATAAAAACCATCCAGTTCACTAATGTCCTTTAGGGAAGGAAATCTGCTACCCTTACCCGATCAGACTCCAGACCCACAGCAATGTGGTTGACTCTTAACTGCCCCCTGAAATGGCCTAACAAGCCACTCAGTTGTATCAAAGCCACTAGGGAAAACAGCAGCGGTTCAAGAAGGCAGTTCATTACCTCCTTCTCAAGGGTAATTAGGGATGGGCAGTAAATGCCAGTCTTGACAGCGATGCCCACATCCCATGATGAAAAAAAACCCAGACTGTGGATGCTGAATCGCTGAGTATATTCAGGGCTGAGATAGATAGATGTTTGGACTCTAGGGGAATCAAGGGACATGGAGATCGGGGGGGGGGGGGGGGGGGGGGGAAAGTGGAGTTGAGGTCGAAGATCAGCCATGATCTTATTGAATGGTGGAGCAGGCTCGAGGGGCCGTATGGCCGACTCCAGCTCCTAATTCTTATGTTCATGTGGAACCTGACATTGTGTTTTCGGATAATGTCACAGAGGAGCAGCATGTGGATGAGAAATAGGAGGGGGCCAAGGATAGATGCTTGGGGGACTCGAGAGTTAACTGTCCGGGAGCAGAAAGAGAAGCCATTGCAGGTGATTCTCTGGCTACGACTGGATAGATAGGAATAGAACCAGGCAAGTGCAGTCCCATGCAGCTGGATGACAGAGGAGATGCATTGGTGGAGGATGGTGTGGTCAACCATGTCAAAGGATGCAGACAGGTCAAGAAGGACGAGGGGGGATAGTTTACCATGGTCACAGTCACATAGGATGTTATTTGTGATTTTGATAAAGGCCGTTTTGGTGCTGTGGCAGGAGCAAAATCCTGATTGGAGGGATTCAAAAATGAATTCAAACATGAGTTGCGAGAAAGATGGGCATGGATTTGGGAGGTGACAACATGTTCAAGGACTTTGGAGATGAAAGGGAGGTTGGAGATTGAATGGCAGTTTGCAAGGACTGAGGGGTGAAGAGTGTTTTTTGAGGTGAGGGGTGATGCGAGCAGGTTTGAAAGGCAGAGGGAGGGAACGGTTAACAATATCAGCTAACGTGGAGTCCAGGAAAGGAAGTTGGGTAGTCAGCAGTTTGGTGATAATAGGGTCGAGGGAGCAGGAGGTGGGTCTCAGGGAGAAGGTGAGCTTAGAGAGGGCATGAGGGGAGATAGGAGAGAAACTAGAGAGTTCAAGGCTTGAACAGGGGAAACTTTAGGAGAAGTTTGGCTTTATGGGCTAGGGGAAGGGCAGAAAGCAGCAGAGGCCACTGAACGAATGGTCTCAATCTTAGTGACAAAGAAGTCCATGAGCTCCTCACACTTGTTGTTGGAGGTGAGGGTGGAGGAGGCAGAGGAGCGGGGTTTAAAAAGATGCTTTGTTGTGGAGAAGAGAAGCCGAGGGTTATCTTTGCATTCCAGGATGATCCTGGAATAGTGAGCAATTTTATTAGAGAAGAGCAGGACCTGATAGTGCTTTACGTGATCCAGCCAAATCTGGCAATGAATGGTGAAACCAGTTGTCCACCATAAATGTTCAAGTCTGCTTGGACTGACGGAAGTGGAGATGAGAGCTGTGCTGGTGGAATGACCATGGTGTGAGAGAAATAGTTTTAATGGGGGCAAGGGCATCTATACAAAAAGTTCAATCCAGGAACATAGAAATTCACGATCCATTAAAACAGCAATATGTGTAGGCTTTTGCAATCTCATTTAAATAATTCATTTCAGCAGGCCAAGCTGCTTTCCTCTGGAACCACCCAGTTTATTTTAGGCTAGGCCTGTGGGCAGAGCCTCACCTGACAAAGAAAGTCAGCATGGAACCCAAATTTTTAATGATGAGTGGGGTTTCGCATGTCTGCAGGTGGTAAACATTAAGTATCAAATTCAGCCGTTAGAAAATGTCTATATAGAGATAGGCAAGAGTGAACCCAGCTCTTGTTTCCCTGTCTTTCGAATGAGACATTAAACAGAGGCCCTGTCTGCCCTCTCAGGTTTATGTAAAAGATCCCATGGCACTATTCAAAGAAAAGTAGGAGTTCTTCCTTGTTAGTCCTGGCCAATAATTATCCCTCAACCACCATCACTAAACAAAACAGATTATCTTCTCATTTATCTCATTGCTATTGGTGGAACCTTGCTGTGCGCAAATTGGCCACCGTGTTTCCTACATTACAACAGTGACTAAACTTCAGAAGTACTTCATTGGTTGTGAAACATTTTGCGACATCCTGTGGTTGTGAAAGGTGCTTTATAAATGCAAGCTTTTTCTTCCTTCTTTCTTCCCGTGACTGCATGCCCTTCCTTGCATTGACTTTCCCTACATTTATTTGAGTTCTGTTTCCACTCCTGCATTGAATATAAAAATTTTAAATAATGTGGGAAAAAAATTAAATATTCTATATACATAACAGCATGTTGATGCACAGGCAGAAAAATTGGAGGTGGGGGCAATTTCCAGAGAGATATCTCACCGTAACTTTGATGGAAGATTGGTGCAAGAGGAACTTGCATTTATATAGCACCTGTCATGGCCTCAGGACGTTCCAAAATGTTTTATAGCCAAATAAATACTATTTTTGAAGTATAGTAGCTGTTGTAATGTAGGGGAACATGGCGGCCAATTTGCTCACAGCAAGGTCTCACAAACAGCAATAGATAAATGACCAGATAATCTGTTTTCCTTGGTCACGTTGGTTGAGGGATAAATATTGGCCAGGACACCAGGAGAACGCTGGAGAAATGGCCTAATTGGGAGAAGCCTTATGGAAATTCCAGGTGAAGAAATTTTGTATTGTTTTATATTGTTACAAATATATATAGTGAAATTTAAGATTGAACTTTATCATTTATGACGCAGAATAAGTCTCACCTAAAATTAACTTTTTTAATTAAATAAAACTGTTGAAATTGTTAATAAATGTTAGTCATCAAACCTTTCTAGTAATACTGTGAAAAGTGTTATGTTTGAGTCACACACTGGATGTATTGATGGATTTTTGTGCAAAAGTTTCATTAATTTGCATTTGTTTCATTTACATTGTATGTTATCATATCCAGATAAGTGTTCAGCATTTGAAACACTAATGTGATTAAAAAACTGCATACAATGAAAACTCAATTTAATTACCTTTGAATTCAGGTTGGGCTTGAAGTAGTTCAGACTAATGCGACTACTCTTAATTTGACAAAGTTATTACCAGCCCCAACTCTACCAATGTATTCTCAAACCCTGTTTGTGTATTTATACACTCCTTGCTTTTTAAATTGTATACTATTTAATTATGGCCAAGGATTTCAGCCGGGTGTCAGCCATGGTTCAGTTGGTAGCAAATCCTTTCCACCATCTACAAGGCACAAATCAGGAGTGTGATGGAACACACTCCACTTGCCTGGATGAGTGCAGCTCCAACAACACTCAAGAAGCTCAACACCATCCAGGACAAAGCAGCCCGCTTGATTGGCACCCCCTCTAGCACCTTAAACATCCATTCCCTCCACCACCGGCGTACCATGGCTGCAGTGTGTACCATCTACAAGATGCACTGCAGCAACTCTCCAAGGCTTCTTCGACAGCACCTCCCAAACCCGCAACCTCTTAAAACTAGAAGGACAAGGGCAGCAGATGCATGGGAACACCACCACCTCCAAGTTCTCCTCCAAGTCACACATCATCCTGACTTAGAAGTATATTGCTGATCCTTCATCATCGCTGGATCAAAATCCTGGAATTCCCTACCTAACAGCACTGTGGGAGCACATTCACCACACGGACTGCATCGGTTCAAGAAGACGGCTCACCACCACCTTCTCAAGGGCAATTAGGGATGGTCAATAAATGCTGGCCTTACCAGCGACGCCCACATCCCATAAAAACAAATTTTAAAAACTCTCACTTCTGAGTCAGAAGGTTGTGCATTCAAGTCCCATTCCAGGGACTGGAGCACAAAAATCTAGACCGACACTCCAGTGCAGTATTGGGGGAGTGCTGCACTGTTGGTGGTGCAGTCTTTCAGATGAAACGTTAAACCGAGGCTCCATCTGCGCTCTCAGTGGACGTAAAAGATCCCATGGCACTATTTTGAAGAGGAGATGGGGAGTTATCCCCAGTGTCTTGGTCAATACTTATCCCTCAATCAACATCACTACAAAACAGAGTATCTGTAAGCTTATGGGAGCTTGCTGTGTGCAAATTAGCTGCCGTGTTTCCTACATTGCAACAGTGACTACACGTCAAAAATAAGTACTTCATTGGCTGTAAAACACTTCGGGATCTCCTGTGGTCGTAAAAGGCGCTATATAAATGATAGTCTTTCTTTTAGCTGCTGAAAACTTGCATCATAGTAATGGTGCCCTAGAGTGTAAGCTAGTATTCCGGTGCAGAAGTTCTTCAGTGAGTGACTTAGGCCGTTGCTTATGCTACGCCATCAATTCCTGGAATGCTCCGCCTTTACCACTTACTGAAAACAGATAGGAGGTAGTTAACATAGTTCTGCCCCCTTCAAACTCAATGGCGATTGTGATTTTATTGCATTTAAGCCATTCTTCACACCACTGCCACTTAGACTGAAAAATAATGGCACTGGAGACCTGGCAGCAGTGTGATTTATGGGCTTGTATTTGTGGAAGCAGGTTGTTTTATTTCCCAGGCTTTGGGAGTCTTTGCGGTGCCTGGCACAGGCCACACACAAACTCTTGCCTATTGATCCAAATTAGCATGTAATGAACATTATTGGGAAATGATCTAAGCAATCCGGATCTTTCTCTTAATCAATACAAAGCCGTTGACTTGGCAAGTAGCCTGATGCTTTGTGAGTTATATTCATGTCTCTTGACTCCAAGAATTCTAGATAAACCCTGATCACACAGTTATTTTTATACTAGCAGCCACTTAAAACCCTGCTTTTAAAGAAACAATAGCCATTTGTTACACAACCCAATGTGTAGACAGAGATACCTGAAATTAAAAGTCTGCACAAATAAATACTAGTTTTCAATATAGTGCTTAAAAAAAATCAGGTAATTAATTTTCATCTTGGCGATTTGCATCCAATTTCAGGAAAGCAACGCATAAAACATATGTAATATCTAAATGAATACAGATATCAAGGCCCCAATATTTGTGGGGAGGGAGCAGGGGAGCGCAGTTGCAGGGGGGAAACCCGGAAATCGCGGGAATGCGGGGGTCTTGCCGAATTTAACAGCAGGCTCTCTATCATTTTTTAATTCCATTTCCTGCCCGTCAGCCGGCCAGATTGACAGGCAGGAGGCTGCAATTGGGGATGGTCCCTGGCAACTGGGAAAGATTGGGGCATGGTGGGGGTGGGGGGGGAGGGATCAGCCGATTACCACCACGTGGAGAAACCATGATCGGCAGCAGGTTTGCCCGAGGGGCCGGGGAAAGCAACCCTGCTTCTCCTTGTCCACAAGCAGTGCTATAAAATGCACTTACCATTTAGCTGCCAGATTTCCCGAGCCCTGGGGCACTCAGCCAGCCAGCCCTATATTTAAAATCAGGCTCCCAATTGTACTAAGAGGGCGCTAATGGGGTGCAAAGCAACGAGCGCCCGGGCACGGCGATGTTTGCGCCGCTTGTGAAATTGACAAGACATTTTGTGGCGGCGCCAAGCACTACCACTACGATCTGCGCCCACAGATCACAACGTCAGTCGAGCGAGCAACGCCCCAGTAGCGCCTCGAACCGGATATTGAGTGGCGCCCCCTGCCTTTCTGCCTGCCGCTAGCAACGACAGGTTGAGGGGAACGTTTTGCAGTCAGGAAGGGACTGGGGGAGTGCTATTTAAAGGTGGCTACTTCCTGCCTTTTTTTGTCAGTGATATTTTTGCACCATTCTGAGAGAGGAGAGAGAGAGAGACTGACTTCTGGAGAGATTCAATGCTGTGTGAAGGAGTTTTGGGTACTGAGCAGCACTTTGAAGGTTCATTTTGATTTGACCTTTCTTGCATCGATTTAGAAGAGACCATGGGGGCTGCACTGTGAGCTCTTTCCCTGGGTCTCTCCATTGTTCTTTCCAGATGTACAGGTCTCTCCAGGCCGAGATTCAAGGCTGCAATGAGCAGGGTGTGGATGGAGGGCAAGATCAACCCTCCCCTTTAAGAACTGGCCAGCGCCAGGGTGTCTGTGTTCCATTGCTGACTGACATCATGAGCTTCGCCAGCGCTCTGAGGTAGTGCCCTGCTCCTCGACGTTAGCGCCTTGAGAGGTGTGTAGCACCTGATTTAGCGCTCCAATCACCTCCAGGAGCGATAGAAGCCAAGTTTGCAGTCGGAAGCAATAATTAGCAGCAGGCGCTAAACTTTGCGCCCGGCCGATAATTGCGCCCCAAACGGGGCACTACCGAATTTCTCCCCCCTAGTCATTTAACTATATGGGGGGAAAAATTCAGTTGTTTGCACCTCCCGTTCACGCCTTAAGAGGGCGCTAATGGGGCACAAAGCCACTAGCGCCCGGACGCGGCGATGTTTGCGCCGCTTGCGAAATTAACTAGGCATTTTGCGGCGGCGCAAAACACTACCGCCACGATCTCCTGCGCTGGTAGATCATGACGTCAGTTTAGTGCGCAACGCCCCGTTAGCGCCCCGGACCGGATATTGAGCGGCGCCCCCTGATTTACTGCCTGCCGCTAGCAGCGACAGGTTGAGGGGAGCATTTTGCAGTCAGAAAGGGACAGGGGGAGCGCTATTTAAAGACCGCTTCCTGCCTTTTTTTTGTCGGTGACATTTTTGCACCACGCATTCTGAGGGAGAGAGAGAGACTTCTGGAGAGATTCAACACTGTGTGAAGGAGTTTTGGGTACTGAGCAGCACTTTGCAGGTTTATTTTGATTTGCCCTTCCTTGCTTCGCCAGTGCTCTGAGGTAGCGCCTTGCTCCTCGGCCTTTGCGCCTTAAGACAGGTGTGAAGCGCCTGATTTAGCGCTCCAATCACCTCCAGGGGCGATAAAAGTCAAGTTTGCCATCGGAGGAGATAATTAGTGCCAGGCGCTAAACTTTGCGCACGGCCGATAATGGCGCCCCAAACGGGGCGATACCAAATTTTTCCCCCATGGTCTTTTCAATCAGCAGTAAATTAGATTTCTTTCTAGCAAAACCTGTATAGCAAGCAGCCATAAATATGGCATCTGGACCTCCTCTTAACACCTTTCTGTTGTCAATCACAGCTCTGCAATTCATCCTTAAATAGCCTTTATCTGCAGAATTCCAAAAAATCCCTTTGTGGCTTCTGTTTAACTGAAAAGGTCTGTTGAATTTAAGTCTAATTAATCAAGTGTCAAAATCCGGTTTCTCAACCAATTTCAGATGAGTTTGTGTCTTGATAATGGAGCAAGTAATAATGTGGGCAACATTTTTGAAATTAGTTTTTCACCTTTTCAGCCATGTTGGTTTGCTATTACTGTATTATTACATTTGTGTTTGTATAAGAGATTTCACATCCTGAACAGTTTAACTTCTTCCCCCCTCAATAAATTACATTATAATAAGTAAATCAACTTTCAAGTGTGTTGTTTTATCCCTTCTTACAAAGCACTGTGCATTGTGCCAACAGGAAATGGAAATACCCTCACCATCTCAGACAAGCTTCTTAAAAAGATGTTTCCAGTCTATATCTCTCATTTTCTGATATTTTTCAGCTCGTGCATCTGCTAATCAAACACAGGACTTTGTTGGCAGTTAACTAGGTAAAAGGTGAATAAAAGGTGGATAAGCAGTGGTTGATGCTATAGAGGTGGAAGAGTTCAGTAGCTTTTGACAGCCCAGTGAGCCGCCAACCAAGTGATAGCTTCCACTTAAAGTCATAGACCACCAACTCCTTAATACAGTATTAGGTGCTCTACTCTATTGCACAACATGCCAGAGCATTTTAAAACCAGCTCGATTAACAAATTGCCTTACATTATGTACTTTAGTCTCATCTTGTATCATGTTTTAGAAAGAAAATACATTTTTTGATGCATTGCTATTGAGTTAAGATAAATCGTGCCGTTAGCGGCGAGATCATTACATTGGCTATTGGTTGCGCAGCTTCTGATTCGCTGCTATGCTCGCTGTGGCATATCCTAATCAGTTGTCCAGCAAATTTTGGCAAACATTTACCACTTGAGGATCGGGGAGCACCACCGTCTAACTTATGGGATTTGTCACAATATTGACATTGCAGCAAATTATGAGCCTATATCTTTATTTGATCCCATACTTCTCCAGATTGTCCCTATAAATTTACCTTTAATTTGAAGAGTTTCACACAAACAATGCAACTATTAACCAATTTAAGGCTGTCCATGTTTTGTAGCAATACAATATTTTTAGAATATGCACAGGCTAAATTATTTCCCCAACAGTCAACTGACAATTAGCTCATGAGAAATTTGCAGGAATTATATCACAATCATAACTGATTCCGAATGGATAAGATTACATATCAGCATGATGAAGACAAGTAAAGGACTCAGTGAATCAATCAACTAGAATAAAGTTCTATGGAAATCGGAAATAAAAACAGAAAATGCTGGAGATACTCAGCAGGTCAGGCAGCATCTGTGAAGCGAGAAACAGAGTTAACGTTTCAGGTCGATGACCTTTCATCAGAACTGGAAAAAAGCAGGAAATGGAACAGATTTTCAAGCAAGTGCAGGGGCTGGGAAAGGGGGGGGGGGGGATGAAAGAACAAAAGGGAAACAATCTCATTTCAAGATTCAAGTAACAGCCATTTATGTTGTCATTTAACCATCTTGATGTGATTATTACATTACTTTCTACATACAGTACAATTATATAGTAATAGAATTTAAAGTCTTTGGCCTAGAAATTCAGTATAGCCACTTTTGGGGCGGTAAAGTCGGGCGGCCGCTAAAGTTTGCGCCCGGTGCAAAGTCGAGGCCACTTCGCCGATATTTAGTAGCTTCGCCCCAAGAGTTTGCTCGAGCGCTAAAACTGGCGATGCACGACTATCTTTAGGCGCTAAGCCGGCGGTGCTGAGCGATACCGCTGAGGCCGGGCGCAGCGCAGGTGCGGTCATTTCTTGATTGACAGCAGACACCCTGGCGCCGGCCAGCTCTTAAGGGGGAAGGGTCGAGTTGGTCTGCTGCCACGCCCTGGACACTGCAGCCCTCCAGCTAGACCTGAACACTGCTGCTGGACCCAAATAGCACCTGAAAGGATGGAGAAGGCCCGTGAACGAGCGCAGCGCTTCTCAGAACATGATCTGAGGGTGCTGGTTGGCGCTGTGGAGAAGAGACGCCATATCTTGTTTCCGGACAATGGGAAGAAGCCGGCGGCCCGCGTCTACCGGAAAGCCTGGAGGGATGTCGCCACCAGGGTGACATCCAACAGTGAGGTCCCCAGGAGCTCTGTACAATGCCGCAAAAAGCTAAATGATCTCACCAGGATTGTCAGGGTGAGTACCCTTTCCAGTGTCCTCCTCATCCTTGCATGTGCACCTCACATTATGGGCAAAGGGACCTGAAAGCCCTAATGGCCAGCCCTCATACAGCAGCTATGGGACAGTCATGAACATCAATTGCACATTCTGCACTTAACACACTGGCCAAGCTATTTGACCATGGGAGGCAGTGCACACCAGATCAGGGCTACACACTGGCCAGGCTATTCCACCATGGGAGGCAGTGCACACAAGATCAGGGCTACACACTGGCCAGGCAATTCCACCATGGGAGGCAGTGCACACAAGATCAGGGCTACACACTGTACAGAGGCCGTCCTTTCTCTTGCAGGCCAAGCTGGCCAATAATAAGAGGAGCCGGACTGAGACCGGGGGAGGCGGACCCCAGATCCAGCAGCTCACCGAGCTGCAACAGCGCGTGGAGCGCATCATGGGTGCCCGGGTGATTGGCCCCGTTGCATCTGGAGATGCCGACCCTGTTCTGGGCACCAATGGTAAGGACATCACCTTTTGGACCTCTCTCATCCCACTTGCGCATCAGATCTACATCCTTTGCCACTGTCCGACCAATGCGCTGAATGCCACCACTCATGCATCCCTCGCTGATGCCCTCTCCTCACTCTAAAGCTACTCTTGTGCCTTCCTGCTTTCAGATGGTGAGGAGGAGGTCCCTGAAGTTGCCAGCGACAGCCCCTCAGAAGAGGAGGAGGAGGAGGAGGAAGAGGAAGGCGGCCCATCAGGGGAACCCTCAGCCGCGGCAAGCTATGCCAATGTAGGGGACACGTCTTCCCTGGAGGGGAGCCTGGGGGAAGTGTCGGAGGGGAGTGTAGCTCCTGGGACCAGCGGCCTGCAGCAACGCGGGAGGGGGGGTGGAAGCTCAGCGACCTTCTCCCCAGAGGGGGGGAAGGGTCGGAGGGGAGTCCAATTGCTGGGCCCAGCGGCGTCCAGCAACGCAGGAAGGGTCGGGCAGCTCGGCGGCCTTCTCCCCAGAGGGAGAGTCCGGCCTCCAGTCCGGAGACGGTCACCGCCGAGGAGCTGCACCTCCTCGAGGACATGTCCGCGGACTCGGAGCGCCGGCACACGGAGCTCATGGGGGTAGTGGCACGGATGCCTGAGGCCATCGAGTCCCTGTCTCGGAGTGTGACCGAATTCGGGGCCTCACAGGCCAACCAATAACTGTTGGTGAAGACTTGAAAAAAAGTGTCCCAGAAAGTCTCCAGATATGTTTCAAAATTCCTCTTCAAACTTCCAGCAGCACGTGAACAGTGAAAGGTGAGTAGGCCTTTAAGTAGTGCTTGAAATCCCCTGCAATGACTTGTTTACTCCCAATCAGCTGGTCGCTGTCAGGAGAGGGTGTTAGATCTTGCGCTATTCACCAAAGTACCGTGCAGCCTTCTTAATGAGCGCTAGCAGGCAATTTAAGTGGCAATCAGTCCCTTAACAATCCTCTGGGTGGCTATTCTTGCACAAGTTTCAACTCCTTTACCGAGATGGCGCCTTGCGCTAAACATGGGCTAAACTGGCTTTTCAGCTCAAGACCCCATCTTGACCACCTCGGAGGCTCTTTAGCACCTGAAGGAGCCATCGGAAATCGCCCCCAAAGTTTTAATATTCACAATGTAAGTGCTAATTGGTTCAATGTTCAGATGGAGAGCCCAGCTTAATACCTTGTAGATATAGTAAATTAACTGTTGAGCCTAGTGCATGAAAATTTATACTTTGTGCTGATTCAGGAACAGTTAAAATTCACCAAGCAAAATGCTTCTAATTTCTGGTAACATTTTGACTGAAGGAAAAGAGCTAAGGTATAATCAGCTCATTTCCATTTGAAATTTAAAGGTTGCCTGAATTATTTTAAGGTTCTTGTTAGTTTGGTGCAGTCGGTAGCATTTTCACTGCTAGTTAGAAAGTTGTGGGTTTAAGTGCCACTACTGACTTAAGCACATAATCTAGCTAGGCTGATGTTGAGTGCAGTACGGAGATGCCATTTTCTGGATAAGGCATTAAACCGTCTGCCTGGTCAGATGGATTTGGAAGCTCCAATGGTGAAGGAAGTCTTGGTCAACATTCCTCCCTCAGACAACACCACAAGAAACAAACTGTCTGGTCATTCATGTATTTACTGTTTGTGAGACCATACTGTGCACAAATTGCTGCCACATTTGACCACAAAACAGCACTTCAAAGTAATTCATTGAGACATAATGTGCTGATATATAAATGCAAGTTCTTTCTCTTAAACAATGGCTGACATTATAGTGAAGCCAATGCTCAGCACTCGCATTGTGAAAGCACATTTTTCAGGCAATGGTAATCAGTGAAACTGTCTGCATTATATTAGGTTTCTCGCATTGGTATAGTGCAACAGATCATGTTGTGCCAATGGCAAAGATGCTGTATAATGAGTCAAAATTTCAGAAACTTCCCAACACTATCTCATTGTTGTAAATTTAAACAAAAATCATTTCCACAATAGTTTTTTGTACTCATTCTCCAAGTTTTATTTTATCCTTTTACTTCTCTTTATGGAGCCTGGAATAGCTGTCTATTTTATGCATTTAACAGCTTTGTTTTTCAGTTTCTTTCTTATTTCCATATTTTGTTGTTTACCTAAATGATCTTTGTTTTTCTTTCTGCATATTCCACATTTTCTCCTTCTGTGACATTTCATGTCAATGAACATATTTTCAATTTACAATGGACTAAATGAACTTGTGAAAAAGTTAGTTTTGGTAATCCTGTGTGTGTACAAATTTATCCTGTCTACCTTAGGACTAAGTTAACATCTCCCAAGTATTCTGGGAAGATGAAATTTTGTGAGCGGAGGTCAAACCCAGTTCAAATCTAGTCCACCTAACGGCATCATGCAAACTCAGAAGGAACATCCCCATGACTCACTCCCTGGTATTTATTATTAGTATTACTGCTTCCATTACAATTAACTGCAATTAATTGATACCAACAGCAACTGGGTACACGTTACAGAACTGATGGGTTAAGATGACAGCATAAACAGGGAATCACAAGAGCAAAAATAAAGTAAACTTCCATTATCTGCACTCCAAATATTCACTTTCCTGCTCATCCAGTAGAATCGCAGCTAGAAAAAGCCACATCCATAAGAACTAGGAGCAGGAGTAGGAGTAGGCCATTTGGCCCTTCGAGGCTGCTCCGCCATTCAACAAGATCATGGCTGATCTGCTACTTCAAGTCCACCTTCCCGCACTATCCCTTAATTCCCAAAAATGTATTAACCTCTGTCTTGAATATACTCAATGACTGAACCTCCACAGCTCTCTGGGGTAGAGAATTCCAAAGATTCACAACCCTTTGAGTGAAGAAATTTCTCCTCATCTCAGTCCTAAATGGCTGACCTCTTATTCTGAGACTGTGACCCTGTGTTTAAATTCCCCAGCCGGGGAAACATTTTCTCACCATTAACCCTGTCAAACCCCTTAAGAATTTTATATGTTTCAATGAGATTACCTCTCATTCTTCTAAACTCTAGGGAATATAGGGCAATCCCCTCATCCCAGGAACCAGTCTAGCGAACCGAATATGTATTTCCTTGGGTAAGGTGACCAGAACTGTACGCAGTACTCCAGGTGTGGCCTCACCAATGTCCTGTGTAATTGTAGTAAGACTACCTTACTCTTATACTCTAATCCCTTTGTAACAAAAGCTAACATGCCATTTGTTTTCCTAATTGCTTGCTGAACCTGCATGCTAACTTTCTGTGATTCATGTACAAGGATAGCCAGGTCCCACTGAATGCAATCATTTCCCAATCTCTCACCATGCAAAAAATATTCTGCATTTTTGTTTTTCCTACCAAAGTGGATAACTTCACATTTCCCCACATTGTTTTCCATTTGCCATGTTCTTGCCCACTCAGTCAACCTGTCTATATCTCTCTGCAGTCTCTTTGCGTCCTCCTCACAGCTTACTTTCCCACCTAACTTTGTATCATCAGCAAACCTGGATATTTTACACTCGGTCCCCTCATCTAAGTCATTAATATAGATTATAAATAGCTGAGACCCAAGCACTGGTCCTTGTGGTACCCCACTAGTTACAGCCTGCCAACCCGAAAAAGTCCTGTTTATTCCTACTCTCTGTTTTCTGTCCATTAATCAATCCTCAATCCATGCTACTATATTACCCCCCAATCCCATGAGTGCTAATTTTGTGTAATAACCTCTTGTGTGGCACCTTATCAAATGCTTTTTGAAAATCCAAATACACAGCATCCACTGGTTCCCCCTTATCCATCCTAATAGTTACATCTTCAAAAAATAGATTTGTCAAACATGATTTCTCTTTCATAAAACCATGCTGACTCTGCCTACTCATATTACGATTTTCTAAGTGCCCTGTTACCAAGTCCCTAATAATAGATTCTAGCATTTTGCCTACTACTGATGTCAAGCTAACTGGCCTATAGTTCCCAGTTTTTTCTCTTCCTCCTTTTGTCGCCACTTAGTCCCATTAATTTCTCCAGCACTATGAGGGAGAAATTCGGTATCGCCCCATTTGGGGCGCAATTCTCAGCCGGGCACAAAGTTTTGTGCCCAGCGCAAATTATCGCCACCTACTGCGAAATTGGTCTGTTTCGCCCCTGGAGCCGATTGCAGCCCTAAATCAGGCGCTGCACGACTCTAAGGCGCTAAGCCGGAGGAGCGAGGCGCTAACTCAGAGGGCGGGGCGCAGCGCAGGTGCTGTCAGTTAGCGATTGCACACAGACACGCTGGCACCGGTCAGCTCTTAAAAGGGGAGGGTCGATCTGGATTTGCAGCCGCACCCTGCGCATCGGAGCCCTGAATCTCGGCCTGGACAGACCTGTTGCCAAATCCTGCAGCCAAGGAGCGAGCGCAGCGTTTCAGCGAGGGGGCCTTGGAGGCTCTGGTTGGCGCGGTGGAGCACAGGCGATCTCTCCTGTACCCGGAGAGTGCAGGAGGCCTCTGCCCAGCGAGTACCGAAAAGCATGGAGGGAGGTGGCTCACAGAGTGACCTCCAGCAGCATGGTGCCTAGGACCCCTGTGCAATGCAGTAAGAAGTTCAACGACCTCACTCGGGTCATCAGGGTGAGTGCCTTTTTCAGAAACCTTCATCCGTCCATCTCGACCTCGCTTTATGGCCAAAGGGTCTTGAAAGCCCCAATGCCCAGCATTCCTCCAACACCTTTGGCCCCTTCAGGAAACTCACATGCACATTCAGTACTTTGCATACAGTAAGGGCTATTCGACCATGGGAGGCATTTCAGCCAAGATCACGGCTGCATCTTTACTCAGACCCCGTCCTTTTTCTTGCAGGGCAAGCTGGCACATAATAGGAGACAGCAGCAATGGACCGGGGGAGGCCGGCCTCACGTTCAAGCCCTGACCAATCTGGAGCAACGAGTCCACCGGATTGTGGCAAGCCGGATGCTTGGCCCCGTCGCCACTGGAGACGTTGACCCTGTTCTGGCCAGCAATGGTAAGGTCATCACCTTTTTGACCTCTCTCCTTCCACTTGTTCCTCACAACAGCATCCTTTGACACTCTCGATCCAAATCAGTACATCCCTTGCTGCCACCCTGTCCTCACACTAAAGCCACTCTTGTACCTCCCTGCTTTCAGATGCTGATTCACCAGGTGAGGAGGCAGGCCCTCAAGCTGCCACTGGGAGTGAATCTGAAGGCGAGGAGGAAGAGGAAGCCGGACTATCAGCGCAACCCTCTGCCGAGGCAGCCCATGGCCATACTGGGGACACACCTTCCCTGGAGGGGAGCAGGGGGGGGGAAAATGGTCTGATGAGGGTGAAGCTCCAGGACCCAGTGGGCTGCAGCAATGCAAGGGGTGTAGGGAAGCTCGGGGGCCTTCTCCCCGGAGGGAGAGTATGGCCTCGAGTCCTGCTACAGTGAGCGCAGAAGAGGTGCGGCTCCTCGCTGAAATGAGCGCCCAGGCGGAGCAAAGGCACACTGAGCTTATGGCTGCAGTGGCAAGGATGCCCGAATCCATTGAGTCACTGGCAAGCAGTGTCTAGGACTTCGGTGCAGCACAGGCATCTGCCACGCAAATGCCATGTGCTGCAATGCAGTCAGTGGCTGGTCTCATGCAGACACAGATTGAGGCCACGCGAGCACTAACTGGTGTCACCCTCGCTGGATCGGGCAGGTTTCCCCGGGGCCCTCCCCGCGCCGCAGCAGGCCAGCAATCTGTGCTCCAGCAGATTGCTCCGCATGCTGAAGTGCTGCCCCGTGGGAGTGCCAGTGTGTCGGTCGAGCGGGGAGTTGCTGTCCCCTCTCAGGATGACAGCATTCCTGCTGCCAGCACTGTCACTTCACCACTGCAGTTGCCACCACCTGTAGGACAGACTGCTGCCACCCATGCAGAGTTGGAGCAGTCAGCCGCCGGGCCCTCCAGGCCCAGAGCTGGTCCAGGCCTTCCCTCAAGGGCATCTGCAGTCTCAGTTTCTGACACTCAGCAGCCTTCCCCCAAGCTTGCTGCAGCCACTGGCGTCCCAGAGCGGAGGAGCTGCGGGGTGGGAAGGGGGCAATTTCACAAGGGAAGCAGATCACCCTCGAAGGGCAAAAAGTAGAAGGTGTGGCAAAATGTGGTTCATTGTTTTTTTGAAGGCCGAGTATCGTGGTCATATTTTTGTTACTGTTCTGGACATTGTCTCCAGGTTGTGAGAGCCAGTTATGTGATTGACTGTTTCTTTGTGTGTTTCTTTCTATTACTTTGTCATGCGGGAAGGATACACAGTTTTGTTAATAAAGAAGTGTCTTTATTCAAAATGTGCATGTTTGCTCTTTGCACTCATTGTTGCCTTGACCGGCTTAGGGGTTGCGGCAAGGTTCCATTCAGGTTGTTTGAATGGCAGAAGCCATTCCCTCAGAGGGGGCCTAGAAGCGAATTGCTGTAAGCCTTTGACGGACGGCCCTTGCACATTGTGCCTCCCTCCAGTCTTGGTGCTGCTCCTCCTCCTCCTCTGCTGATGCTCCAAGGCCCGCTGGCATTGGCTGGGTCTGGAGGATTGCCAGGTTATGCAGCATGCAGCAGACAACAACGAAGTGGGAGACTCACTCAGGCGAGTACTGCAGGGCTCCTCCAGAGTGGTCCAGACAGCGGAACCGTTGCTTGAGCACGCCGATTGTGTGCTCAACGATGTTCCTGGTAGCTTGATGGCTCGCGTTGTATCGTTCTTCTGCGGGGGTACTGGGCGAACGGAGTGGGGTCATCAGCCAGGTGCACAGAGGATAGCCCGTGTCTCCGAGAAGTCAGCCTCCTGGGTGAAGCGGGGCCTCAAAAAGGTCTGCCACAGAAGTCTGGCGCAGGATGAAGGCATCGTGGCTGCTGCCTGGAAAGTGGGCATTGACAGCGAGTATCAGCTGTCTTTGGTCACAGACCTACTGGACGTTCAAGGAATGGAAGCCCTTTCGGTTGCGGAAATCCTCAGCATTCTCTTGCGGCGCCCGCAAAGCCACATGGGTGCAGTCAATGGCGCCCTGCACCATGGGGAAGCCCGCTAATCTTGCAAAGCCCGCTGCGTGATCTTGCTGCTTGTCCGGGGTCATCAGGAAAGAGATGTACTCTCATCTCCTTTTACAGAGGGCATTTGTGACTTGACGGATGCAGCAATGCACCGCGAACTGGGAGATATTGGCAATGTCCCCAGTAGCAGATTGAAAGGAGCCGGTGGCATAAAAGTTCAGAGCCACTGTTACCTTCACTGCCACCGACAGACGTCCTGCTCCTCAGTTGCGGTTGCAGATCTGGCTGGAGGAGGTGGCAGAGCGCAGTGACCACCTCCTTGCTGAATCGCAGCCTTCACAAACACTGCTCCTCAGACATATTGATGTAGGAGAACTGTTGTCGAAAAACCCTGGGACGGTAAGGTCTCCTGTACAGACGCCTGTTGGCCTTCCTCCGTCTGGCCATGATTGCCACTCTATCTCTGCATCTCTGTGCCCTCTCAATGTGATGGAGAAGCACGACGTTCTCATCCATTGCAGCCCCCATAATATGTGGGCAATCAAAGTTTTGCCGGTGAAAAAGCAAAGCAACTACAAAGTTATGGGCAGAAACCAAAACTACCTCAGACAGCGTTGACTCAATGCAGAAGTCTCTCTTTCTCCCTTTGTCTCTCTGCAAATCTCTCTCTCTCTCTCAGAATGAGTGGTCCAAAAATGGCTACCACACAGACGACAGGAAGAGCCCCTTTAAATAGTGCCCCCCCAGCCCCACAGCGACTGGGAAGCGTTCCAGTCAACCTGTCGTTGGTAGCGACAGGCGGAAAGGAGGGGGGCACCACTGAATTTCCAGTCCGGGGCGCCCCTAGGGCGTTGCACTCTGGAATGACGTCAAGATCTGCATGTGCAGGAGAGCGGGCGGTAGGGTTTAGCGCCGCCGCTAAATGTCCGCTCAATTTCACGAGAGGCGCAGGTCTCGCCGCGCCCGGGCGCTAGTTGGTTAGTGCCCCACTTATCGCCCTCTTAAGGCGCTAACGGGTGGCGCTCACAACTGAATTTCTCCCCCTATGTCTTTACTTATACTGATTTCTTTAAGTTCCTCATTCTCTCTAGACCCTTGGTTCCCCATTATTTCCAGAATGTTTTTTGTGTCTTCTATCGTGAAGCTAGATGCAAAGAAATTTGTTTAATGTCTCTGCCATTTCCTTATTTGCCCATTATAATTTCTCCTGTCCCTGCCTCTAACTTTATTTTCACTAATCTCTTTTTATTTACATACCTGTAGAAATGTTTACAATCTGTTTTTATGTCTCTTGCTAATTTACTCTCATATTCTTTTTTCTCTTTCCTTATCAATATCTTGGTCCTCCTTTGCTGAATTCTGAAATCCTCCCAATCCTCAGGCTTACGACTCTTTCTGGCAACATTATAAGCCTCTTCCTTTGATCTAATACTATCTTTAACTTCTTGTTAGCCACGGTTGGACCACTTTTCTTGTGGGGTTTCTGTGCCTCAAAAGGAATGTATATTTGTTGTAAATTATGTATTAATTCTTGAAATGCTAGCCATTGCTTCTCTACCATCATACCTTTTAATGTAGTTTCTCAATCTACCTTAGCCAACTCGCCCCTCATACCAACGTAGTTTGCTTTGTTTAGATTTAAGACCTTAGTTTCAGACTTAACTAAATCACTGTCAAACTCAATATAAAATTCCATCATATTATGGTCACTCTTCCCTAAAGGCCCCTTTACTACAAGGTTATTAATTAACCCTTTCTCATTGCACGATACTAGATCTAAAATAGCATGTTCCCTAGTTGGTTCCTCAACATACTGATCTAGAAAACTATCTTGTATACATTCCATGAACTTGTCCTCCACGCTATGACTGCAAATTTGGTTTGCCCAGTCTATATGTAAAGTCCCCCATGATTACTGTATTACCCTTGTTACATGCGCCTCTAATTTCCTGATTTATACTTTGCCCTATATTACAACTACTGTTTGGGGGCCTATAAGACAGAGGCCTGGATATTCCCGCTATTCTACTTGAAATCAGGCAGTATATCAGGTGACAAAGAGGAAATGGGGCAGGGAAGCCTGCCACTGGATACCAACCCCTGAAACCGCCACTGGCAATTTTCCTCATTTCCCTCTCCCCAGGAAGAAACTTAGCTGCCTAACTCTTAGCCACCCCACCACAATTAAATGACGGGCAGGAGGTGGGGACAGGGAAACCTGCAAATTTCCCTGCCTCCTGGCTGAAGTACCACCAGTCCCAGCTACCATCAGAAAAACGGTACATAATAGGGCAGCAACGTGAAGCTTGCTGATGTCTCTGCTGGAGGAGAGAGCCTAGAAGTGGCCATCACTCCCTCTAACCTGCCCCTATACTTGGTCCTGGTGTGACTCATTGTAGGCTTTTTCTTGAGTTTCAAAAAATCTTCAGGACGCTTCCAAAGTTTATAACGCTGCCTCACCTTCATTTGGGTGTTGCAGCAATTGAACTGAAGCAGCAGCATCTCACTTTGTTCCCTTGCAGTGCCTAGCTCCATCTCTGTGGCACCACCGGAAGTGGAGGGTCGGAGAGGTATCTCATTGGGTGGGTTGGAAAAATAGCTCAGGAGAGGAAGGGAAAGTACCTCAGTGGAGGAAGGGGGAGGGAGTAGGGGTTGGAAAAGTGCCCTAGTGCCAGTGCTACAGGTCTCAGTGGGGGAGGGAGGGGTTTGGGAAAAAAGTGAAGGTCCCAATTTTTAAACAAACATCCAGGTCTGGATTTTTTAAAAAGTTTACAGCATCCAACATCTTATAGTACTCTCCATTGCACATTTAATTACAGGGTAGGCTGTCACGTAACATGATTACAGCACCTACACGCACAATTTCAATAGAATGTCATGATGCACCCAGCAATTCTGATATATAATATAATATTGGATGATTCTATGCCAAGGAGACATACTAGGGTATGATACCCAAGAACGCCAGACATTGCTATTAAAATTTTACAGCTTTAGTGTAGCCTGTCAGCTGAGTGAGGGAGGGGTCTTAAAAGTGATTCTGCTTTTCATAGTCATCCCTATAATAGCATTTATAGCTCTTTTTTCTTAGAAGATTCCAGCATTTTCTCTACCTCTCCTCCAAAAACACTTTTCTCATTCAGGAGTATTTATAAATCATTCTAGCTACAGCTCATTTGGTAGAACCATTAAATGCAGTTCTGCCAGTCTTCAGAGCAATACTGAAATCCATGCATTTCACTGCTGTTTCTGAGACATGGGTTACTGTTTCCTGAGGCAGAATGGCTGCCTGCATTTGGTTTCAATCAAGGTAAGCAATGGTTTTCAGAAGGAAACAGATCTGTTTTAGCAACTGCTTGGAGCAGTGCAGCCCTTAGGTAAGCAAATCCTGATTAGATCTTCTTTTAAAATTCATTTGGTAGGCTTGGGTTACCTCTCCTGCATGGTGGATTTTCCATGCTGGGACAAGACGTGAGGTACAATCATCAAGTTTGCAACTGGCGAACTATACAAGGGTTCTACTAAATTTAAATGGACCCTATATACTCTATCTATTTCAGGGCTATCTATGCAAGATCTGGAGGAAGCGTTCCATTTTGGCGTTCCATTTTGGGGTTAATGACCCCTGCGGGCAGTACGTTGAAATTTTGGGGGAACACTTGCATCAAACTATTCTCTGTATTTCGAGATTTATCTAACAATGCACTTTTAGGCAACTCATCAATATCTTTCCCCTCATAAGATCTAGTTCTCAGTCACCTCTACATAGCTGAAGAGATTCTGAAGCAGGTCCTTGAATCTTTTCTAGATGTGAAGCCCAGTCATAAACATGATCATGGCTCTTATTGATTCTGTCAAGTATTTACAAGTCCTGTTCAGGGAGTCAAATTGATCATGTAGTGTGCTCTACAGTTGCCTGCATATAGCCCAGGTATGAGTGTCAGACCTTGGTTTCCTGAATCGTCATCCCCAAAGACAGTCTGTGGATATCTTGAAGGGATTGGCGCCCATGCAGCTGGGTCACATGCCCGTAAAAGCAGCCAATTGTTGCCAATCCCATAGAGCAGGCCTGGTAAAACAAAGTAAGGCTCCTTTGGAAATGCTGCCTTTGATTATGATTTGAGAGCCCTTAAAAAGGGCACTATCCCAGAGGAGGAACAGTCTGAAAGGTACTGTACACCAGCACTAGTGTTGCTTTAGCTACATTTGAACCAGGACTTCTAAGTTAAGGGTTCTTGTTTGACAGGAGTCCCATATTGCTAGACTGATAGTTGCCACCATGGAAGGAACAAATGTAATCCGTCACTGATTTACATTGTATTTAGTAGTCATCGCTGACAATATATCAGTGCAAATCAGTGCCAAAATTCTTTCAATATTCATCAATGAATTCCTGTCAGTAAGGGGTGTAAAAGGACTTTCAGCTTCATCCAACACTGATGAATCCCCACTGATGACTCAAGTCTTTTGCACCATGTGATGTTGGTGTTTCATTGGCACCATCATGTTCAAACCTAGATTTCCCAGACTTAATGTGCTTATCTACCCTGTTGTGAATAATGTGGCAATCATGGCACAGTCATTCCTTATAGTTGCATTCTGTTAATCCGAAGCAAATTTGGCAAGCTGCAGTGTCACATTCACGCAAGAGAAATGACTGTTAGTGTCAGCAAGCATGATTGGACTTCTTTATTTCTCACAATCGGCTCCGTAGTGCCCAGTTTTTTGGCACGTGTGCAGATTCGGGTCCAAAATGGTGTCCAAGGCGTGCACACACTTCTGATGCAGGCCACACCGGATGCCATTTTGGTGAGGACATTAGCGGGGCACTGGGAGCGTGTGCCGGAAGTATGCCGAGTACGCACATCATGACATCAATCAGCGTACAACACTGATTTGATGCCAGCACTGCCATTTTTGGCCTCAATGCTCCAGAATTGAGCACTCTTAAACACGCACAGCTGAACATGGGTTCTGCAGCAGGAATGACCCCCACAATCAATGCTATTTAAACAGAGCATCAACTGCTTTCAGGTTAGTTACTGATTGATTTCTACTGGTGAGTTTAAAAAAAATTATTCATGGGTCGTGGCGTCGCTGGCAAGGCCAGCATTTATTGCCCATCCCTAATTGCCCTCGAGAAGGTGGTGGTGAGCTACCAATTCAGAGGGCAGTTAAGAGTCAACCACATTGCTGTGGGTCTGGAGTCACATATAGACCAGACCAGGTAAGCATGGCAGATTTCCTTCCCTAAATGGCATTGGTGAACCAGATGGCTTTTTATTCCTTTGGCAAGTTGCAGTGTCACATTCACACAAGAGAAATGACTGTTCGTGTCAGCAAGCACGATTGGACTTCTCCATTTCTCGCAATTGACTCCGTAGTGCCCAGTTTTTTGGCACGTGTGCGGATTCGGGTCCAAAATGGTGTCCGAGGCGTGCGCACACTTGTGATGCAGGCCTGCTGGATTACTAGTCCAGTAGCATAAGCACTATGCTACCATACCCCAACAATGTGATCAAGCAAACAACTGGGGTGCTTAGACAATACTTCCGCTGCCTGGACCATTTGTAGAAGTGTTTGGTGGTTTGTTATCTGATTGCAGTTGCTTAGATATCCAGGGAGTGGTGTGGCAGGTTACTTCAAGGCTTCTGCTCAGGCCAGTTGCTCCCAGACATGGGTGCAGTAGTTTGTATCCCCATTGGCCTGCAGCATGACAGGGAGAATGAGCAGAGGCAGCACAGAGGAGGACAAACTGCTTGAAGAGGGAGGAGGAGGAGGGGGAGAAGGGCTCTCAGCAGAAGGCCATATCCACCCAGGGTCTTCAAGGAGCAATTCTCCTACCTCAACCTCAGTGAGGAACAGTGTATGCGACATCTCCACTTCACTAAGGAGGTGCTCACTGAAATCTGCCACCTGTTGCAGACCTGCAGCCTCAGAGAAAGGCAAGGATGGCACTGCCAGTGGCTGTGAAAGTGAGCGTGACCATGAATTTCTATGCATCGAGCAACTTCCAGGCTGGAGCAGGTGATATTTCCACCATCTCCCAGTTTGCCATGCACTGTTGCATAAGGGAGATCACTGAGGCTCAGTATGCAAAGAGGCAAGTACATTTCAGTCTCTCTTGCCAGAGAGAAGCAGGCGCAGTGAGCACATGGCTTTGCCAGGAAAACAGGCTTCCCCATGGAGCAGGGTGCTATTGACTGCACACACATTGCTTTGCAGGCGCCGCATCTCAATTCGGAGATGTACCCCAATCGGAAGGGATTCCACTCCCTCAATGTCAGCTGGTATGTGACCATACTCAGCGCATCCTACAAGTCAACGCTCGGTATCCTGACAGGAATCATGATGCCTTCATTCTGCGGCAGTCCGCTTGCACCATCTGCATTTGAGCCACCATGCCTAACCAGAGGGTGGCTACTGCACAACAAGGGATATCCACGAACCACCTGGCTCATGACGATGCACAAACCAAGCACCCGTAGGCAGCATGCTGCCACCCGGAATGTGATCGAGCAGACCATTGGGGTGCTTAGACAATGCTTCCACTGCCTGGACCACTGTAGAGGAGCCCTGCAGTACTCACCTGAGCATGTCTCAAGATTTACTGTGGTCTGCTGAATGCTGCACAACCTCGCCATCATGAGGGCACAGTCCTTGCCACCAGGTATACAGCAAAGAGCTGAGAAGGCGGAAGAGGAAGGGAGGAGGCAACCAACACAGCTCCTTCCTGACTGGGCTGTCCATGATCAACTGATCCAACTGTGGTACCAGTGAAGACAACCCAATTCTCCATTCGCCAACAGTTCCACACCTTACCTTCCCTCTGTTACTGGCCATCACAGCGTCATCTTGGCCACAATGCTGAAATAAAAGCCATCACAAAACAAACATTCCAAACCAACTTTATAAATCAATCAATCCAATATTACATACCAAAGTCAACTAATCACCTTCATGCATTTCCTTCATGCCTGTCTTCCTTGTGGCTTTATCTGTCCTAGTGCCCCTATGCAGTGCTACCCCAGTGGCTGTAGCATAGCTAGTGAAAGCCTGCTGACTTTCAGTGGGGGAGACTGCAGATGGCCTCGGAGGATGACCTCGGGTAGCTCTGGGCCTAGAAGGCCCGGCTTCAGACTGTACCACCTCGGCATGGGTGGCAGTAGTCCGGGCTGGCTGGCTGACAGGCAAAAGCAAGGGCACTGGCAGATTGGCAGTGGTGAAAGCACAAATACTGTCATCCTGAGAGAGGACAGCAGGTTTGTGCTCCACAGTGCCACAGCCAATACCACAGGGTAGCGCCTCAGCAATCCTAGTAATCCATTGCTATGACACCCTTTCAACACTGGTAACCGCAGCCATGATGGCAGCAGTCTGAGCTTGCGAGGATGCAGTCTGAGCTTCCACTGCAGCACCTGCATGTGCTGCATTGGAAGCTGAGACATCAGCCATCAGATGTTGCATCATGGTTGTGGACACAAGTGCGCTAATGGAGTTGCCCGCCACTTCCACGCTGGACAGGATAGGCTCCAAGCTCTGCGCAAAATCCTGTGCAAGATTGGTGCCGGACTCCTCCATGCTCCTTGACCATTGCATTCAGTCTTTCTGGCCGGCCTGCCAGCCAAAGTACCAAGCATTTCATTGTGCATACCCATCAGCCTTCTTTTGTAGGCTGCCCCATTGAAATCCTCATCTGAGTCCAATGCAGCAGAACTCATGTGTGACCTCACCCTCCGGGGAGCTCGTACCTGCACTACCCTTTCTTCCTGCCCTGGCTGCAGGCCACTCGTGCCCAGTAACTCACCGTGTGCAGATACCGTGTCTAACCTATCCTCTAAAGTACTCGGAGTGTCAGTATCTGAGCTGGTGACTGCGAGTGCGAAACCGAGTGACAATGCGTCTTCAGCATCACTTCCTTCTTCCTCTTGCACTTTCTGCTCCTCCACCACTGCCCAGCCAGGTTGCAGTTCTTGGCTATCTGAAAAGGAGAAAGGCACAAGGGTGGTATTGCAGTGAGGGGAGGGGGGAAAAACAAGGAGGTGCATGCTCACACCATTTGCAGCTTGTAAATCAGAAGAGATTGCAGGATGAGGGGGAAGTAGGATGTGAGAAGGAGGATTAGGTATGAGGATACTGATTGTTTCAGTACTGCCGCTGGCCACGGGCTCAGCAATGGCTGCTCCAATTATTTCTAACACCGTCTCCTCCACGGCGGTTAGATCATGCAGGCGCACCTGTCTCACTGCAGTTAGTGTCCTACTGCCTCCGGTTATGAGCCACCTTATTATCCTGCAAGAGTGAGTGAAGTGTGTCAGTGAGTGTGGTGCAATGTGTTTGGGTGATGTGCCTGTCATGATTGAATATCTGGGAGTGTGTGCGAGCTGTGAGATGTGGATGTGAGACTTGCAGCAGTGGTAAATGTGTGAGGGTGAGGTGAAGCTATGAATGTGAGGTATGAGTCATGATTGACATTGATTGTTGGTAGGTGAGTGATTTGAGCAGTGTCTGAGCCTCATGGTGCAGTTGTAACAATATGGCAGTTGAGGATGAATTCACTGACCTTGACCACTCGTGTGAGGTCATTAAACTTCTTGCGGCACTGCATCCAGGTCCTCGGGGCTACACTGCTGGCATTGACCGCGATGGCTATCTGCTCCCATTGCCTTCTCAGAGTTTGTCTGGAGGGCCTCCTGTGGACACAGGACCTCTCTCTTCCTGTCCACCTCTTACACAAAGGCCACCAGTGCTGCATCAGAAAATCTTGGAGCCCGCTTTCTGCCCTATTGCGCCATTACTCTGTGTTGTTCCTGCTTACACTCTGTTCCCCAGCCAGTTGAATCACCTGCTGCAGCCAGAATGCATCTCCCCTTTAAGAAGTGCAGGCTAGCTTTAAGTAGTGCAGGTTAGCTTTAAGTGGGGCTAGCGTCACATGAACTTGGGCCCACTGGTGAGGCGTGCAGCCACTCAGCAGTGCATTCAGTGCTGGGCTGCATGCCACAATCATTATAATTAGCAGGTAGCACAAAGTTTGTATGCTGCCTGCATTACTTTGAACGGGTGTGGGTTAATCGCGCATCGCGATCCCGCACCCATTTTCGGGGGCAGTCAAATTTTTCGCTCTTTGACTGATGTTAGTGCTAACACGTGACCCAAAAATGGAAATGTTTAGTTTCTTTTTGATATTGGCAATATATTGCTGAGTCAGTGCCAAAAATTGTACCAATATAAGCACAGTCACACTGTTTCTGCTCAGTGTAAAATTCAAAATTTGTGCCTTAATCCAGTCTATGCTAATGGTCTTCTTTGTTTTTGCCTGCTTTATGTGATTTCTATTTGGCTGTCTAGGGAGCATATGGTCACTCATGTTACCGTACAAAGTACAGCCATTGTATGATTGTCTTGAAAAAGACAGATTAGAATATTTTCCAGAGCTTCATCATCCGGTGCTAACAGTCTCCTAGGAAATCTGTAGAAACACAAAATCCTGGATGGGCCAATGACAGAATATTCCACATGTCTGACTAATTTAACTTACTCCCACTGAAAGGCTGCAGACATCATCCAAACATTTGGCTATGCGAGGACTAATACAAGAAGCATAAACATTTAGCTGGGGTGGGTGGGGGGTAATGAACTTGGATATTGGCATAGATCCTGGAGCTTCATACAAAGCAAGGGTAGGGGACCATGTGTGAAAGCACCTGTCTGTAATGTCATGGCAGCATCTTTATGTATATGATGATTGCCGTGTGCATTTCCAGAACCGACCAAACTACTCTTTATTCCTATAGTGTGAAAAATATGGAATGAAGAATGTGCTAATTTGACCAGAATCTTTTATTATTTAACATTCACCAGAATTTTGTTTCTCAAATAAAAATAATTTCTAGAAAAGGTTATAATAGCAAATAACAATCACCAATGATTTGACATAATCTACAGCAAGTACTTGAAGAACACATCTATAAAACTTTTGCAATAACCCAGCCAGTTATTACAGTTTTATCTCAGCCATTGTTTAAAATTTGGTACATATTTTGAAATCTTCGTTTGCATAAGCACAATAAATCTGTAACATATATACTGAAAGATCTTCCGCATTTACCTAAAAAATCAATACTGCAGTACGTGCGATATGTTTACATATACATTCAGATGAATCGTAACTTCTATGTTTCATCTGCCATGCTGTTCACCATGTAACTGCACACAGTCCAGTTCTAAATAATAAAGCAAGTAGAAAAAAAGTATATAGCTGAAAGTGCAAAAGTCCTCTTTCAGTTACTCGTTTTCATCTGGTCTAACATTCCATTTGAACATACCCGCAATTAAACTTTTCTTTTATATCGTCATGTATTTCAGAACCCGAGTTTAAATTAAATCACCTTTGCGTTCAACTAACATAAGGCATTCTGCGTCTTAAATGGTTGTAGTAGTTCATCAGAATTAAAATCTTGACACCACACTGAGTAAATATATGCTTTCAGTTACTTCAGAGCCAGGTGGGAGTCAATGACCGAGGTCTCCTGGCACATACAACTGTTAACAGCCAGAAACTGAGACAACGGAAATTTGGCTCTATTATTTACATAAATGTTTGAACTGGGCGAGTAAATATGGGTTTGCCCTGCTATAAACGACTGCACGATACTCAGTTTCTTCTTAAAACTTTTTCCTGTATTACCTACAGTGTATATAGATTCAATTTAATTTTTAAGAAACCATATCGCATTTTTAACCAGGGATAAATAAGGCTGAGAACAGTTTGATTTTTTACAAAGTTACATTAAATCTGAAAAACGCCTAATTAAATAAAAACAATACGCCAAATAATTCTTAAATACATTTTGAAGTCAAAACACAAATGACTGTACCCTAGTAACGAAATTACAGCTCCCTGCCTGGTATTAATGGCATTTCATTTCAATTGACAGCCTCGGGTCATGTTTGCTCACAACCCGTGTAATGAATCTAGTCCGTTCGACCAACACGATGGGCTCCAGCAGCACCTCCCTCACAAATAAAACTCCCCATACACATAACTAGCTGAAAATGATTCTTAAAAAAAATCAACAGGTTACCAAGGAGTGACGTGGACATGCAAAGGAAAGAATTTTAAAAATCTTTTTAAAAGCTCCTCCCCCATCACTTTCTCAAACTCCCAAACGTTACAAAGATGCAGAAATAACAGCGGAGGGCAAAAAGAGAGAAGTCGAGGTCTAAGTACAAGAGGTTGCTGCGAGCGAGAGGGGCGCTCCCATCACGTGTACTGGCCGCTGTTTATATACTTCAGATCACACGGCTCCAGGGAGCGAAGGAAGAAGAAAAAAGCCGCCGATTCTTACCTTTACTCTTTTTAAGCCGCGTTTCTCCTGCTTGTTGCCATTGCAGTGGGCCGCGGGGGCGGGCAGGCGGCTCAGAGAGTGAGTGAGGGCAGGCGGGAGGGGCAGAGAGCGCCCGAGTGTCAGCTCCGAGCCAGCAAGGTGCGCCCTTCCCATCTGCTGCTGAGTGCGGCTCAGTCCCAGGCGCCGGGCCCCGGCCAACCTGTCACTGCATCGATCTTTCAATAAACTCCAAGTGGGTGGAGATGTTAAACAGTAACTAACGTCAAAGCCACTTGTCCGGCTCCACGCCACTTTACCTTGTGCCAAACTGGCCCTTCTCGTCTCACTCGCAGTCGTCCTCTACGTTACCTTCTTGATTTATTTATTTTTTATTAACTTTTGGGGGATGGGGGCGAGGGAAGGATTATCCTTATAGGTTAAAAAAAAGCAGGAACGATCTCTTCCCGAGTACTTAATGTACCACACGCGACCTGTACACGGGTCTTAAGGGTTTTGTTGTCTCTATCGTAACATTTTACATTTCAATCAACGCTTTTCGTAACATGTAGAAACCGAGTAATATTGATTTGCGTGAGGAAAACAGAAACCGTTCTTACCTTTACTGAAGCTCCGCCCATTCCTTATGTCACCTGAAGTGTTTGTCAGAAAGGTGCGGGTAAACCTTGCAGGGAACTTTTATTGCTGTTACATGATCCCAACGGTAACTACATCCTTGTTTTAGTCTGGAATACTGTTTATATCACGACAATTTAGTGATGATGACCAACTTTATGGGAAAAGAGGTTGTTGGGTTTTTGAGGATTTTTCCCCACCATTTTTGCACTAGATATTTTCGCCTTCTGTTTTAAATTCTACACATTTGGAGAAACCACACTCTCTTCACCCTTGAGTGTTTCCATTTGCTCTGATATATGTAGGTAAGATATTATGGCACACCCAAGGTAACAAACAGAGAACCCAAAATCCTCAAAGAAACCACAAGGATAAAACATGCCTTTTTTCATAGATTTTTACAACCTGCCAGCAAAATACTGGTTAAATACAGAAGGCTGGACATTCTTGGGGCGTCGCTCTGTCTTAAGTGTGGCAAAGCGGGACTTTGCACCCACCGATATGGGAGGAAGTTGACTCCATCAGAAATTCTGCGATCAGCTCATTTAAATGATACTGATAGGAGTCCTGTTAGCAAGATGCCAAAATGCCATTGAAGGTAATTTTGTTATTGGAGATGGTCATTTATGTGGCACAAATGTTACTTGTCATTTGTCAGCCCAGGCCTAGATATTGTCCAGGACCTGCTGTAGGCGACTTCAATATTGAAAGAGTTGTGATTGAGTATGAACACTGTAGAATTGGCAGGGAACAATGTCGTTCCTGACTATATGATGGAGGAAACATCAATGATGATGCAGTTAAAGATGGTTGCACAGAGGACATTGGCCTGATGAGCTCCTTTAGTGATGACCTGGGGTTATGATGACTGGTCTTGCTCAACCATTGGTGGCTGTGCCTTCTGTTAGCTAGGCCCTAAGCTCTGGAATTCCCTCCCTAATCCTCTCTTTCCTCCTTTAAGATACTTAATTTTGGTCATCTGTCCTAATTTCTCCTTATGTGGCTCAATGTCAATTTTTTTGTCTTATACTCCTTTGAACCTCCTTGAAATGTTTTACTATGTTAAAGGTGCTATACAAATACAAATTGCTGTTGTTGATCTTCAATAACTATGATTACCTTCCTTGAAGGGAAGTATGACTCGAGCCACAGTGGTTTTTCCTTTGACTTCCAATGACCTCAATTGATGAGGGCTCCTTGGTCGAATGCTGTCTCGATAACATGGCCAACAACTCTCTGCATTAAGGTTGTGATGAGGGCTCCTTGGTCGAATGCTGTCTAGATAACATGGCCAACAACTCTCTGGATTAAGGTTGTGATGAAGTCTGGATCTGAGTGGTTCTGGCAGAACCCAAATTGAATATCAGCAGACAGTTTATTGGTAAGTAGGTGCCACTTGATGACATTATTATTGACTCCATCTACCTCCTAGTGAATGATTGAGGGGAGACTGATAAGGTATTAATTAATCAGGTTAGATTTGTCCTGCTTTCTGTGGATAGTACAGACTTGGACTATTTTCCACATTGTTGACTAGATGCCATTGTCATAGCTGAGCTGGACTGGCTTGCTTAAAAAGGGTGCACAGATCAAGCAGGTGCACTGTTTGCTGATATTCAATTTGAGTTCTGCCAGAACCACTCCGATCCAGACATTCATCACAATCTTAATCCAGAAATGATGTTAACTTTCTTTAGCTGCTTTTGGAAAATCCAGGAGAGGTGAAGGCCTCTATTGAGAAACATTGTTGTACACATTTGCACACAGTGAATTGTATTGTATAAATGTTTAATTCTTTTTGTATAATTTATGTCTATATTATATACAAATCTTAATTGCAATTGAAAGTTTTTCAGCTTGTAGCCAGTCAAAGATTTGCAAAGATATTTGGAGTGATTTGATTGGTTCTTCTGTTTGTTGCTATTGATAACTGTTGCTGAGTAACACCTTTTGATAGGAAATTGTTTTTAAACTACTGGTTGGTAGTTTTCATTGCTGGTTGATACATGTTGATTGGTATGTCCATATCTGCTCAGTAGTACGATAGCAAAATACTGCAGATGCTGAGATGCTGGAAATCCAAAATAACAGAAAATGCTGGAAAATCTCAGCAGGCCAGGCAACATCCGTGGGGAGACCAAACGCAGATTGGGTGACCGCTTTGCGGAACACCTCCGTTCAGTCCGTAAGGGTGACCCCGAGCTCCCGGTCGCCTGTCATTTTAATTTAACGCCCCATTCCCACTCGGACCTCACCGTCCTTGGCCTCTTGCATTGTTCCACGGAAGCTCACTGTAAACTCGAGGAACAGCACCTCATCTTCCGATTAGGCACTTTACAGCCTTCTGGACTCGATATCGAGTTCAACAATTTCAGATCATAAACTCGGCCTCTATTACATTTTTACTTTTTTTTTATCCACACCTTTGTTTTGGACTTTCCTCCCCCCCCCCCCCCCCCCCCCCCCCCCCTTTTTTTTCTCTCTCCCACATGGCAGCTGTCTCCCATTCTGCCAGCGCATTTCACACCGAATCTAGAGCCGTCTTTTGTCTCCACTAGTCCTATCACCATCTCGGCTCATTTTGAATACCTCTTAATGTCGCTTCTCTTTTGTTCTCTCTCAGCCTGGCTTCTTAATCTATTTCATTTCCTGTGCTTCTTTAGTCTTGACAAAGGGTTTTCACCCAAAACGTTGACTCTATTTTCTCTCCACGGATGTTGCCTGACCTGCTGAGTTTTTCCAGCATTTTCTTTTGTTATTTCTGCTCAGTAGTGATTTGTTGCTGTTTTATGAAATTTGAGCAAATCAGTTTCAAGAATCATCCAGTTGATTACCTCCTTCACTGACAAATCAGTAGTTCTCCATGTTGAAGGGAGCATGAGCAGGGCGCATCCATCACCATGAAGGGCTAGGCAGTAGTGCCACCACTGACCATGTCCAAAAGAACATAGCTGCCAGACTGAGCCTGGAGGTGAAGGAACTGACATGAGGGAGTGACTGACTTGACCTCATCAACCTACTTGTCACAGATATGCCTGTCCATGATAGCACTGGCAGGAGTGACCATTGCACAATTCTTACGAAGGTGAAGACTCATCTTCACAGTGAGGACACTCTCCACTGGGTGGGACAGACTAAGGACAGGTCTAGTAGCCCAAAACAGGGCATCCATGAGGCACTGTGAGCTATCAGCAGCAGCAAAATTGCAAACATGCAAACAAACAATGACTGACAGGTAAAGACCCTCTGGTCCATTCAGCCTTACAATATATACACTCCACCCCACCCAAAACCAAGTGATCTGGGAGAGGCAAAAAAACAGATAAAAACCCAGATCAATTTAGCGGGAAAAATCTGGGAAATTCCTCTCTGATCCATCTAGGTGATCAAAACTAGTCCAGGCAATCACTTTGACCCTGAATTCCCTGCAGTACCTACCTTCTGTAAGAGGTGATCTCCGCCTCACCAGAAACAAATCTAGCTCTTGCTTGAAGGAATTCAGCGAATCAGCATCCACCGCATGAGATAGCAGCCTGTTTCAGAGGCCCACTATTCTCTGGGAGAAGAACCACCTCCTGACATCTAACCTAGATCTAGCCTTATTCAACTTAAATTTGTGACCACTGGTCTTCCCTAACCTATTTAATTGAAAAAATAATTGTATACTATTATCTGTAACCTCATGGCGCAACACATTCCTTACTCCTCTATCACCACCTAATTAAATACTGACTAAGAAAGATGTGCTGGGAGCAGCACCAAGCATACCTTAGAATGGCATACCAACCTAGTGAAGCTACAACACAGGACTACCTTCATGCTAAACACCAAAAGCAGCAAGCTACAGATAGAATTTGGTGGTCCCACAACTAATGGATCAGAGAATCTGCATTGTGACTCAAAGCACTGGAGAGGTACCACCAATGCTGCCTCCGCAAGATCCTGCAAATCCATAGGCAGGATAGGCGCACCAACATCAGTGTTCTTGCTCAGGCCAACATCCCCAGCATCGAAGCTTTGATCACGCTCAATCAGCCTTGATGGATGGGTCACATCGTCTGCATGCCCAATACGAGACTCCCAAAACAAGCGCTCTCCTTGGAGCTCCGACATGGCAAGAGAGCCTCAAGTGGGCAGAGGAAACGCTTCAAGGACACCTTCAAAGCCTCCTTGAAAAAGTGCAACATCCCCACCGACACCTGGGAACCCTGGCCCAAGACTGCACAAAGTGGAGGAGAAGCATCTGGGAAGGCGCCGAATACCTCGAGCCTCTTCGCCGGGAGCAAGCGGAAGGCAAGCGCAAACAGCGGAAGGAGCGCACGTCAACCCAAGCACCCCACCCACCCACTCCTTCAACCACCGCCTGCCCCACCTGTGACAGAGACTGCAGGTCCCGCATTGGACTCATCAGTCACCTGAGAACTCATTTTTAATGTGGAAGCAAGTCATCTTCGGTTCCAAGGGACTGCCTAAGAAGAAGAAGAAGGATCAGAGAAAATCTCTGCAGCCTTGCCACATTCAATCAAGAATTGTGTGGACAGTTGAATAACTAATAGAGGAGGAAGCTCCATGAGCATCCCCAATATCAACCAAGGTGGAGCCCAGCATGTGAGTGTGAGACAAGGCTCAAGTGCTTGCAAATGTCTTTAGTCAACAGTGCCAAATCGACAAGCCAACTTGGCCCACTTCCAAGGTTCCCAACATCATTGATCCTAATGCCCAGTCAATTCAAATCACTCCACATGACATTGAGAAGTGTTGAACAAAGCAAAGTTCACAGATCCTGATAACATCCAACAACTGCAACTCCCCACAATAAATCACTTACCGTAAAGAAAATGCATTGTGTTTCATGATATAATGCTGTTGGGAATATAAAATAGTACTGTATATCCTTTAATTTACTGTGAGCAACATCATAGAGACCCACAAATGTTGCATATTTTTCAAATGTTTGGTTGGACTTTGTTAATTGTGGGAATGTATGCAAAGAGTTGCCCAAGAGCAGTACGGTGAGAGTGATCAGAGGGAGACATATACTAGATATTACATTTTGACAATTGGTTTAGTTCACTTAACTGATGCTTGTTTTCCCTGAATATTGCTTCACTGTTTGATGGTGCTGAAGCTGGCACCTTCCAAAACATAATTTGTCTTCATTAAATGTTTTGACTTATTTTTAAGAATGACCTTTGCAGAGTTTCAGGGTAGAGAAACGATTGACACATTACTAATGACAAGAAGAGCAAATAATGAAAAAATTCCCTCCTGGTTTCTCTCATATTTGGGAGTATAATGTATTTAAATACTAACAGAGCTACTGGTTTTTGTGAAGCATGATTTCAGCAAGGCATCAGTAATGAGAAAGGGTTTTATTCTTTTCTGTCTTTCACTTTACTATGTAATCTCTCACTTATCTTTCTAGTATCTCTGTAGCTCTGGAGATATTTTGAATTTGTCCCATCAGTTACTCTAGGCCTGAACTGGAGTTCAATACTCACTTTTCAATTATCTCCCCTCACCAGCCACCCCCCTCCCCCGCTGTAATATGGTACAATTGCTTTTAATTAGGCTTTAACAAGGTCTTAAAAAACAAAAAGTTTTTTTATTTTTCAGTTACTGCTGGTCCCTGAACCCGTTTTGTATGGGACCAATCCTCAGAGTTATATATGGACAAATAAGTGCTCAAATTACATGGCACCAATATGCTGCCAGAAAATCAGTTAGGTAGAACTTCTTCCACTGGTTTTGTGGCAGTTTAAAAAAAAATCTTCCTTCACAGGTCAGAGGTCAATTACTATTGGGCTTTTCATTGTTGGGGCTTACATTAGGCCCAGAATGAAACAAACACCATTGCCATACATTTCTTTTCAACCCTATCCAAGCCTTTCTCCTTCTCAGAGGTTATTGCTCCATAATTCGAGTGGACCAGCAGAGTGGCTACCCATGTTATGTCACTACAGGCATGGGTGCCCACCACTATTTTCAAATGATGCCACCCCAGGGATTGGGAAAGTGGTCACAGCCAGGTGAATCCATTTGGGTGGAAGTGCCCAGCAGGTGTAGGTCCCATTGGATTTTTCAGAGGCACATCAGCCAGGTTTCCCAGAACAGGCCGTAGAACACCCCCAGATATGCCCTTAAGCTGCTGCTGAGAAATGAATTACTTTTGCTGGTTGACCTGGATTAGGATTTCTGATCACTTGGAAATGGGGCAGAAACCCAGTGGATCTTGTTTCTGTCCCAAATTCCAATCCCCCACCAGAACTGACCTGGAATTATTTTTTATTCGTTCCTGGGATGTGGGCATCACTGGCAAGGCCAGCATTTATTGCCCATCCCTAACTACCCTTGAGAAGGTGGTGGTGAGCCACCTTCTTGATCTGTTGCAGTCCACATGGTGAAGGTACTCTTATGTTCATTAATAAATAGACATTCTTATTATGAACACAGCTAGCTTTTGCTAGACACTTTTATTGAGCACATGTGGACTAGGTACAGTATCTGTAGAGGCTTCCATCTTGACTGCTGCCTTGTGGGTAGCCTAGTGCCTCATGGGTAATGTAGTCTTAATATACATACAGCTGGGTAGTGTAGTCTTATATACGTACAGCTATATACAGCTCTACACTGCTCTACGGCTCCACCTAGTGTCCACTATAGAATGACATGTTATTGATCAATACTGGTACTCCCATAGTGATGTTTGGGAGGGAGTTCCAGGATTTTGACCCAGCAACGATGAAGGAATGGTGATATACTTCCAAGTTAAGATGGTGCATGACTTGGAGGGGTACTGGGAGGTGATGGTGTTCCCATGCGCCTGCTGCCCTTGTCCTTCTTGATGGTAGAGGTCGTGGGTTTGGGAGGTGCTGTCGAAGAAGCCGTGGTGAGTTGCTGCAGTGCATCTTGCAGATGGTACACACTGTAGCCACAGTACTCCGGTGGTGGAGGGAGTGAATGTTTAAGGTGGTGGATGGGGTGACAATCAAGGGGGTGCTTAATCCTGGATGGTGTCAAGCTTCTTGAGTGTTGTTGGAGTTGCACTCATCCAGGCAAGTGGAGAGTATTCTATTACACTCCTGACTTGTGCCTTGTAGATGGTGGAAAGGCTTTGGGAAGTCAGGAGGTGAGACACTCGCCACAGAATAGCCAGCCTCTGACCCGCTCTTGTAGCCACAGTATTTATGTGTCTGGTCCAGTTAAAATTCTGGTCAATGGTGAGCTCCAGGATGTTGATGGTGGGGGATTTGGCCATTGAATGTCAAGGGGTGGTGGTTAGATGCTCTCTTGTTGGAGATAATCATTGCCTAGCACTTGTGTGGCACGAATGTTACTTGCCATTTATCAGCCCAAACCTGAATGTCATCCAGGTCTGGCTGCATGCGGGCATGAACTGCTTCATTAGCTGAGGAGTTGTGATTGGAACTGAACACTGTGTAATCATCAGCGAACACCCCACTTCTGACCTTATGATGGAGGGAAGGTCATTGATGAAGCAGCTGAAGATAATTGGGCCTAGGTCACTGCCCTGAGGAACTTCTGCAACAATGTCCTGGGCTGAGATGATTGACCTCCAACAACCACGACCATCTTCATTTGTGCTAGGTATGACACCAGCCAGTGGAGAATTTTTCACCAGATTACCATTGACTTCAATTTTACTATGGTTCCTTGATGTCAAGGGCAGTCACTCTCACCTCACCTCTGGAATTCAGCTCTTTTGTTCATGTTTGGACCAAGGCTGTAATGAGGTTGGGAGCCAAGTGGTCCTGGTGGAACTGAAACTGAGCATCAGTGAGCAGGTTATTGGTGAGTAAGTGCCACTTGATAGCACTGTCGACGACACCTTCCATCACTTTGCTGATGATTGAGAGTAGATTGATGAGGCGGTAATTGGCCAGGTTGGATTTGTGCTGCTTTTTGTGGACAGGAAATACCTGGGCAGTTTTCCACATTGGCGGGTAGATGCCATTGTTGTAGCTTAGCTAGAGGCTTGGCTAGTTCTGGAGCACAAGTGTACAGCACGACAGCTGGGATGTTGTTGGGGCCCATAGCCTTTGCTGCATCCTGTGCGCTCAGCCGTTTCTTGATATCACGTGGAGTGAATCGAATTGGCTGAAGGCTGGCTTCTGTGGTGGTGTGGTCCTCAGGAAGAGGCCAATATGGATCATCCGCTCGGCACTTCTGGCTAAAGATAGTTGCAAATGCTTCAGTCTTGTCTTTTGCACTTGCATGCTGGGCTCCACCATCATTGAGGTTGGGGATGTTCATGGAGCCTCCTCCTCCCATCAGCTGTTTAATGGTCAACACCATTCATGACTGGATGTAGAAGGACTGCAGAGCTTTGATTTGATCCATTGGTTGTGGGATCGCTTAGCTCTGTCTATAGCATGCTGCTTCCGCTGCTTAACATGCATGTAGTCCTGTGTTGCAGCTTCCCCAGGCTGGCACCTCATTTTTAGGTATGCCTGGTGCTGCTCCTGGCATACTCTTCTACACTCCTCATTGAACCAGGGTTGGTCGCCTGGCTTGATGTTAATGGTAAGAGGGATATGCTGGGCCATGAGGTTACAGATTGTGGTGGAATGCAATTCAGCTGCTGCTGATGGCCCACAGTGCCTCCTGGATGCCCAGCTTTGAGCTGCTAGATCTGTTCTGAATCTATCCCATTTAGCACAGTGGTAGTGCCAGACAACACGATGGAAGGTGTCCTCAATGTGAAGACAGGACTTCATCTCCACAGGGACTGTGCGGTAGTCACTGTTACCAATATGGTCAGGGACAGATGCATCTGCGACAGGTAGATTGGTGAGGACGAGGTCAAATAGGTTTTTCCCTCGTATTGGTTCCCTCATCACCTGCTGCAGGCCCAGTCTGGCAGCTATGTGCCTCAGAACTCAGCCAGTAGTGGTGCTACTGAGCCACTCTTGATGGTGGACATTGAAGTCCCCCACCCAGAGTATCTTCTGTGCCCTTGCTACCCTCAGTGCTTCTTCCAAGTGGTGTTCAACATGGAGGAGTACTGATTCATCAGCTGAGGGAGGGCAGTAGGTGGTAATCAGTAGAAGGTTTCCTTGCTCATGCTTGACCTGAAGCCATGAGACTTCATGGGGTCCGGAGTCAATGTTGAGCACTTCCAGAGCCACTCCTTCCCAACTGTATACCACTGTGCCGCCACCACTGGTGGGTCTGTCCTGCTGGTGGGACAGGACATACCCAGGGATGGTGATGGAGGAGTTTGGGACATTGGTTGAAAGGTATGATTCTGTGAGTATGACTAGGTCAGGCTGTTGCTTGACTAGTCTGTGGGACAGCTGTCCCAATTTTGGCACCAGTCCCCAGATGTTAGTGAGGAGGACTTTGCAGGGTCGACTGGGCTGGGTGTGCCATTGTCGTGTCCGAAGCCAGTGCCTAGGTTGATGCCGGGTGGTCCGTCCAGTTTTATTCTTATTATTGTTTCTTATAGCGGTTTGTTACAACTGAGTGGCTTGCTAGGTCATTTCAGAGGGCAGTTAAGAGTCAACCGCATTGCTGTGGGTCTAGAGTCACATATAGGCCAGACCAGGTAAGGACGGCAGATTTCCTTCCCTCAAGGGGTTTTTAACAACAATCTGGTAGTTTCATGGTCACCATTACTGATACCAGCTTTTTATTCCAGATTATTTAATTAACTGAATTTAAATTTCACAGCTGCCATGGTGGGATATGAACTCACTTCTCCGGATTATTAACCCAGGTCTCTGGATTATTGGTCCAGTAACATAACCACTATGCTACCATTCCTGGTCTGCACTCAGGATTGTTTAGCATTTTTATGGACATTCAATATGCCAAAAATGAGCAAATAGAGGAAAATATGGCGCACTGTATTTTTAATACAAATGTATTTCATTATTACTGTGATTTGTCCAGAAAGGGGAAAGTAAATTAACTTGGCCCTGTAAGATTTAGAAAGGTACACAATACACTATTCTGAGTAGCCAATCCTAATTCAAAAATATCCAAGCTAACAGTAGAGGATATGCTGCAGACGATCAGATCAGCACAAGGAGCAAGATAATTTGCTCAATGAAGAGATCAGAAGGGTATGTGAGAACAGGTAAGTGATATTAATGGCTCAATGCTTAACATGTTTAACTACTGTTTAACCGTGGCTCATTTGGTATCACTCTCTCCTCTGAATCAGAAGGTTGTGGGTTCAAGTTCCACTCCAGAGACTTGAGCATATGCTTGCAGTACTGAGGGAGTTCTGCTCTTTTGGAGGTGATGTCTTTCAGATGAGATGTAAACTAAGGCCCTTTCTGCCCTCTCAGGTGGATGGAAAGAATCGCATGGCACTATTCAAAGAAGAGCAAGGGAGTTCTCCCGATGTACTGGTCAACATTTATACCTCAACCAACATCACGTAAAACAGATGATCTGGATATTTATGTCAAAGCTGTGGGAGGTAACAAGGAGAGTCGATGAAGGTAGTGGGTTTGATGTAGTCTCTTAGGCAGACAGGCCCTTGGAACCGAGGATGACTTGCTTCCACATTAAAAATGAGTTCTCAGGTGACTGATGAGTCCAATGCGGGACCTACAGTCTCCGTCACAGGTGGGGCAGACGGTGGTTGAAGGGGCGGGTGGGTGGGGTGCTTGGGTTGATGTGCGCTCCTTGCGCTGCTTGCGTTTGGCTTCCTCTTGCTCCCGGCGAAGAGACTCAAGGCTGCCTTCTCGGATGCTTCTCCTCCACTTTTTGCGGTTTTGAGCCAGGGATTCCCAGGTGTCAGTGGGGATGTTGCACTTTTTCAAGGAGGCTTTGAGGGTGTCCTTGAAGCGTTTCCTCTGCCCACCTGGGGCTCTCTTGCTGTGCCGGAGCTCCGAGTAGAGCGCTTGTTTTGGGAGTCTCGTATCGGGCATGCGGACGATGTGACCCGTCCATCGGAGCTGATCGAGCGTGGTCAAAGCTTCGATGCTGGGGATGTTGGCCTGAGTGAGAACACTGACATTGGTGCACCTATCCTGCCAATGGATTTGCAGGATCTTGCGGAGGCAGCATTGGTGTTACCTCTCCAGTGCTTTGAGGTGCCTGCTGTACATGGTCCATGTCTCTGAGGCATACAGCAGGGCGGGTATCACTGCTGCTCTGTAGACCATGAGCTTATTGCCGGGTTTGAGGTCCTGGTCTTCAAACACTCTCTTCCTCAAGCGACCGAAGGCTGCACTGGCACACTGAAGGCGGTGTTGGACTTCGTCATCGACATCTGCCCTTGTTGACTGTAGGCTCCCGAGGTATGGAAAGTGGTCCACATTGTCCAAGGCCTTGTCGTGGATTTTGATAATCGGGGGCAGTACTGTGTGGTGGGGGCAGGTTGGTAGAGGACCTTTGTCTTACGGATGTTTAGTGTAAGGCCCATGCTCTCGTACCTTTCAGTGAAGGTGTTGACGATGGTTTGGAGTTCGACCTCCGAGTGAGCGCAGACGCATGCGTCATCTGCATACTGTATTTCGATGACAGAGGATGGGACGACCTTGGATCTGGACTGGAGGCGACAGAGGTTGAACAGTTTCCTGTTTGTTCTGTAAATTAGCTCCACTCCAGCGGGGAGCTTACTGAGGGTGAGATGGAGCATTGCAGCAAGGAAGATCGAGAAGAGCGTTGGTGCAATGACACAGCCTTGCTTGACCCCGGTTCGTATGTGAATTGGGTCTGTGGTGGCGCCGTTAGTCAGGATCACGACTTGCATGTCGTTGTAAAGCAGGCAGAGGATGGTGACAAACTTTTGAGGGCAGCCGAATTTGAGGAGGACACGCCATAATCCCTCACAGTTGACAGTGTCGAAGGCCTTTGTGGTTTCAAAGAAGGCCATGTACAGCAGTTGGTGCTGTTCCCTGCATTTCTCTTGTAATTGATGTGCAGTGAAGATCATGTCCATTGTGCCCCTTAGTGGGCGGAATCCGCATTGCAACTCTAGGAGGAGCTCTTCGGCCACTGGGAGAAGGCGATTGAGGAGGATTGTTGCGATGACTTTCCCTGTGGCAGACAGCAGGGAAACTCCTCTGTAATTACCGTGTAGTCTACATGGATTTTAGCAAGGCTTTTGACAAGGTCCCACATGGCAGACTGGTCAGAAAAATAAAAACCCAAGAGATCCAAGGGAAAGGGGCAAGTTGGATCCAAAATTAGCTCAGTGGCAGGAAGCAAAGGGTAATGGCTGACGAGTATTTTTGTGACTGGAAGGTTGTTTCCAGTGGGGTTCCGCAGGGCTCCGTACTCAGTCCCTTGCTTTTTTTGGTAGAAATCAATGAATTAGACTTCAATGTAAGGGGCATAATTAAGAAGTTTGCAGATGATACAAAAATTGGCTAAAATTAAAAGGGTACAGTGGTTGATGGTGAGGAAGAAAGCTGTAGGTTGCAGGAAGATGTCAATGGACTGGTGGGCAGAAATGTGGCAAATGGAATTCAATCCGGAGAAATGTGAGGTAATGCATTTGGAGAAGGCTAACAAGGTAAGGGAATACACAATAAATGGTAGGCTACTGAGAAGTGTGGAGGATCAGAGGGACCTTGGAGTGTATGTCCACAGATCCCTGAAGATAGCAGGACAAGTAGACAAGGTGGTTAAGAAGGCTTACGGGATACTTTCCTTTGTTAGCATAGGCATAGAATATAAGAGCAGGGAGGTTATGCTTGAACTGTATGAAATACTAGTTAGGCCACAGCTAGAGTCCTGCGTGTAGTTCTGGTCACCACATTACAGGAAAGATGTGATTGCACTAGAGAGGATACAGTGGAGATTTATGAGGACGTTGCTAGGACTGGAGAATTGTAGCTATGAGGAAAGATTGGATAGGCTGGGGTTGTTTTCTTTGGATCAGAGGATGATGAGGGGAGACTTAATTGAGGTGTATAAAATTATGAGGGGCTTAGATAGAGTGGATAGGAAGCATCTATTTCCCTTAGCAGTGAGGTCAATAACTAAGGGGCTAAGGGGCATATATTTAAAGTAGTTGGTAATAGGGTTAGAGGAGAGTTGAGGAGAAATTTTATTCACTCAGAGGGTGGTGGAGTCTGGAACTCACTGCCTGAAAGGGTGGTAGAGGCAGAAACCCTCATCACATTTAAAAAGTACTTGGATATGCACTTGAAGTGCCATAAGCTGCAAGAATACGGACCAAGAGCTGGAAAGTGGGATTAGGCTGATAGCTCTTTTTCGACCGGCAGAGACACGATGGGTCAAATGGCCTCCTTCTATGTCGTAAATTTCTATGATTCTATGAAGTGATTCTTCCTTCAATGCAGAACAGCAATTAACAGTAGACTGTTGAACTATATTGCCAAAAGGGTAGAGTACAAGTCAGATGAAGTCATGTTCAAACTGTATATTACTCTTATCAGACTGCACCTTGAGTTTTGTGTTCTGTTCTGGTCACTGAGACACAAGGACTGGAGACAGTGCAGAAAAAAGTTATGTGCTTGATCCCTAGGTTAAAGGTCTGATATCTAAAAAAAAGACTGGAAAAATATCTTTTCAATCTTAAAAAGAAACATCTGAGAGGTACAGAAGCAGAGAAGATAGTAAACAGTATGTAAAAGGTAAATCTGGAAAATTACTTTGAATTAAATTATGGGAGTAGAAAAAAGGGACGCAGGCTCAAACTTGTAAAAGGTAATTTTAAGAGTGATATCAGGAAAGTCTTCTTCACACAAAGAGCCTTCAACAGCCTGATAGTAGTGGAGGGGAAAACCCTGAAAACATTTAAAAAAAAAATCAGAATGGAGACTTTAGGATCTTTCTGAATTGACAAAAAATGTAGATTTTCCAAAGGCATCACATCTGAAAGTGTCAAATTTCAGAGCATCACACCTTGGGGTGTCACACACTATAGGCTAAATATAAGTAAATTGGTTTATTAATCAACAAATAATGACTGACTAAATGTGAATGAATCAAAAACATGATTCAGTCAGTAAGTACCATTGAGCAATGAATAAGCAACAGAAAATTGAGCAAACAACTCACTCAGTTTTGTTTTGAAAGCTACCAATCCTGAACTGGAAAGTAGCAGGAAGTAATCAAGAAAATCACTTCAAAGTAATTTTACTAAAAAAAAGATATCGGAGAGGGGTTAAATTCTGAAGTGATTGAGAATGAGATAAGTGATACTCTCATGGATAAAAGTAAAATTTTAGATAAATTAGTTAAACTAAAGGCAGACAATGAGGGGAATTTTAACCCCCAAAAACAGATGGGTTTGGGTCAGATAGGATATAAAAATGTTTAAAATCTCAAACCCGAACCCACCCACTTCTAGTTTTAACAGAGGTGGATCAGGAGGCAGGTAACGAACCCGCTCGCAGGAGGCGGTTTGCTCATTTAAGTATTTTAATAAGGCTGCTTGCCTCACATTTTAGCTCCATTTTAAAATTAATCCTGGCTGACCAAGTTTCCTGGGCCTCGGGAAACCCGGCAGCTAAAGGGAAGCGAGGACTGCTACGTGGAATATGAATGTGCCTTTCCAGCACTGCTTATGGGCCAGGATGAGCAAGAGTGCTTCCTCTCAGCCCTCCAAACTAATCTGCTTCCCTCCTCGTGATCATTCCCCTCCCCACCCCCAGCGATCAGAACCTTCGTGATCAGACTCATCCCCTGCTTAGAAATCCCGCCCCAGTAAAGATCAGGACCAAAGTGTCAGGGCCCAACAGGACACATCCTGGGATCCTGAGGGAGGTGAAGGCTCTAGAAATTATAGCCCTGATTTTAACCTAACCCTGGTGGGAACGGGACGGATTTGGTTTGCAAACCCGTTTTACACCCCATCCAATTTACTTTCCATTGGAGAGTAAAGTCAAGTGGAGTTAGGGTTGCCAACCCTCCAGGATTGTCCTGGAGTCTCCAGGAATGATAGATTCATCTCCTGAACACTGATGTGAGCAACCCAGGAGAAATAATCAAAGGGGCATTAAAAAAAATCTGTTTTTAAAATTTTCTTTGAATACTTTTGTTTATTAGTTATAAAAATGTTGCAGATGGGAGAAAGGCTGTTTGGCTGGGTGGGTAAAATGGAGGCTGGAAGTCATGTGATGAAACCTTCAGGAATAGGTCCAACCAGAGTTGGCCACCCTTGGCAGCGGTCCGGTCTGAACCCACCCCATTGGTTGGGTTAAAATCTGGGGTTATATTTTAGACCTCTATTGAATGTCGATGTGGTTGATTAGCATTTCCGTGTTGTAACATCAATATATTTCTATTTATAAGGATTTTGTGAAGTTGCTCTAAACATCAATCTTTCCAACTGCAAAGTTACCAGTGAAAGTAACATTCATTACATAAGAAGCTGAAAATAATTGCCTGAACAGTGTCGTAAATTCCTAGAAAACATTTCCTGGAGAGGCCTCACCCCATGCTGGGAGCCTGAGGTTCAATTTGGAGTACTTGGCTGGGGCTTGAATTATTGGTTTGGGTTCCTCCTGATTGGCACACACTGTAGCCAATCATAATAAGCTCCTCTTTTGTCATTTTGGCTCCAGAATGCACTATAAGGATTGCTTCGTTCTGCTTATAAGCATCTAGGTTTGCCATCTCTGGTTGGACATATTGCTGGAGATTTCATCGCGTGACCTCCTGCCTCCAAATGTCCCATCCAGTCAAATAGCCTTTGTTTTCCCCCATCTCCAATATTTTTATAACTTAAAAGTAAAAGTGTTCAAAGAAAAAGAAAAAAAGACACAATTTATTTTAACACCCCAACGACTATGACTTTTTCTCCTGTGTTGCTCAGAGCAGTGTCCAGGAGATTAATCTTAAATTCCTGGAGGCTACTTGCTTCCCTCGTTCATTGATGGAAAAGCCTGGAAACCTGCAAGGTATTTTAACATTTAAATAACATCAGCCATGTACTTTTGAGCTTTGTCTGAGGTTAACAATGGAACAACTATGTACAAGGAGGTTGTTTATTTATACAATTAATGGCCCTAAAATGCCACAGTGATTGTCCTGGATTCCCATTATAACTTCAGCAGGAGACCAGCAGAACTCCTGAAGAAATTATGCAGATGATTGAAAACTCCAATGGAATTTCAGGGCCCATGTTTATTAAAATAGCCACATGGATATTTACTGGTCCAATTCTGACACCACTCACTCCCTAGTCACTCACCTGATCTGGAGCTAGAAATTTACATGCATTTCATGACCTCAAAGAGCCAACTCACCTTCAACACATCTTCACCGTAGCATAAGAATAATATATTGTGCATCCCAACAATAACTCAGTATTAATAAAATCATTTTTTGTAATGATAGCACTGTTTTCCTTCAGGTAGCTTACACTATCTTTCAGAAGTTAGGACAGTGGGAAATGACAATATTTGCAACATCCATACAGAAATGTTTGCAATCCACAGTTTAAGTATTCTTATTTAATTTAATCTTTATAAATGGACACTATTTTTATTCCAAAAATGTTTTGCGCAACTTTTCAATACACTGGGGGTGTAATTGATATTCAGCAGCAGAACAAAGCAGGTGATAGCGAATTGGCAGCCTGTTTTACACCCTGCCCGATTCTCTTCCATTTTAGAGTTTAAAACTCTGCCTCTAATTCTGCTGCTATCCAATATTTGGCAGATCCCCAATTCTCTCCATTGATATGTTAATTCACTGACACCATAAAACACATGGGCCCAACAAAGTGACAGCGCTTGCCGCTGACCTCGAAGAAAGCTGCCCACAAAGACCTAGCGATCTCTGTGGTGTCGATTTCACCTTTCCCGACATTAATATGATTCTGGCGCCAAGTCTAGGGGATCTCCAGCATCCAACAACATTGATGTCATCAAGCAGGCTAAGCTGCCAATCACGTTGAAGAATTCTCACAGACAGCAAATCAGGAAGTAAAATAACCTGATTATCCTTCACTTTTTAAACATTTTACAGAGAGCAAAGTAAAGATTGGGAGATACACATGGGATTAAGGTAGAAGTTGACGTATCCTAAAACATTTTTTTTAAATATTGGCCCAGAAATTCGGGTCTCCACAGGTGAGTACGCACGGGGTACTCACCCGTAGGCCCGATGGAAGTGCCGGTTTCCTGCATGCACTGCGCATGCGCGGGAAACCGGCACTTCCGTTCCTCTGAAAGCAGGGGTTCAGAGGTTGAACGCGTGCGCGGGGGAGTCTGCGCATGCGCTTTGAACTTACGTTTTTTTTACAGGTTATTCCGTGCGGGTAAGTCTTTAGAATTTAGAAATTTAAAAAGCAGGCGTAAAGCCTGCTTTTTACAAGGTAAGTGGTCAATTAATTAAAATTAAAACATTTTTTCCACAGGTTTATTATTTTTAAATACTTTAAAGCAAGGTAAGTTTATTTTTAGCCCCGTTAGAATATAAAATTATTTTTTTCAAAAATTTAAATTATTGTTTAAAATAGTTATTTAATGTAATTTATAGTTTATTTAAAAAATGTGATTTAAAAAAAAAATGTATTTGAAGGTTTACTGCTATTTTGGGGCCATAGTATTTATAAGTCTTGACAGCTCTTCCTGTCAAGACTTATGAATGGAGCATTCTCTGCTCCGATTGGCTGCCCATGGCCCACGTGATCCCAGGGGATGCATCAAACTAACTGCGCCCCTGGGACACGCAAGCACTGCACGCCGGCAGCTGGGCCAGGCCCCGGATCGGAATTCCACGGGGCCCTACTGCTCAACTGCCGGCGTGCAAGGTAAGTGCAGGTCGGGGGCTTGCACCCGTGGGAAGCCCCTGACCCGGATTTCTGGGCCATTATATAAAAAATATGGAAATGCTATCATAATGAAAAAAATTGACATTCCAAATATATAAAATTGTTTTTCAGGGCCAGTGAAGTAATTCAGGAGTAATTATGACTCACTACACTGTTAAAAACCCAGTTACACCTCAATGAACAAGACTTAACTTTTTTGGTGCTTTTTAACAGCGATATTACAGTGTAAAAGGGGACATTCTAGCCAGTTCAGTGATTTCAAAAAGATTGCTGTCTGTGGGGACTTCAACAGCACAGCCTGTGGAGGAGCAGGGAATCACTGACAGCAACTTCTGGATTTCCACATTTAACTGCGCATGTGCGGATGCCAGAAGTTGCTGCTAGTTTCACACAGTAATGATGGCGAACGCTGACAGTTTTGTCCTCATTACAACTGCAAAATTCAGGCCATGGGGTCAGCGATGAGTGTGTGCATCGTGTGTAAGTTCCCAGCTGCTGAAATTCCACCAGTACAACAGGAATCCTCGGCCAATAGGTCTGATTTTACAATTGCAATTTCATTTATTTTAATATTATGTCCAATGAAACAGTAACGTGTGTCTAATGCTTAAATCTAGAATTAAATCAAAAGTCAACAACAAACCCAAAGTAGGAGATTTGTTTATTTTTTATGAAGTTTAGATCCAGTTCAAATGAAACAAATTGTTCAGTTTGGATCCCTTCCAACAGAGATTATCATTCAAACAAACAAGTCACTGACTTCTACAAAACATATTTGTATTTGAATAGTTCTGCAAGGACAGGAATTTCAGCCTTAAGTTAGAACTTTCTCCAAGTCTGCTGATATGTACCAAATTTCTTATTATGTTGCTGTTGCACCTTTAAAAATTTTTTGGACCCACAGATGGCCTCTAACAGGCTTCCTGGATCTGCTCATTGTTATACTCATTGGTGTAGTTATTGGTGTAAACCCTGAGTAAAATGGGTGGAATCAGCTGAACTACCTGGAAACTTTACTACAGCCTTTAAAAACACAGTTCAGCCTGCACTCTTCAGCAGCAGACTGAGGACAAACAGGTAAGAGAGGAACAGTGCTTTCACTTCACTCCAATAACTTTACTGCATGTCTTTAGGATATTTTTTGATTATACTTGTGCAGAATTATGACCTGAGTGACCAGTAAGGATTTTACAACAATCCAATAGCTTGATGGTCAATTTTGATGGCTTTTTAAAACTGAATTCAAGACTTCTATGGTGGGATTTGAATGAATGGTCTGCGATTTTTCCTACCTCAGAGGGTCCGTGGTGGGCGATGTCATGGCCTCGCCGCTGTCTTCATCCTGGCCTCCGACATGACTTTCCCCGATTGGGCTTGTTAAGCCCGCCCAGCAAGTTTCCCGGTTCAATTGAAGGAAGCGGGTCTGATGACGTCATTTGATGATGCGTCATCAACCTGTTTCCTTAAAGGGACCATGCGCAAATTTACTTCGACAGTTGTGCTGTCAGTGTTCTACAGCATTGAGGTGCTGCAAACACTGACAAGCACTGCACAGAGGTTCACGGCTGCACCCAGGCTCTCCCATGACTCCCTGCATATGCTTATGGAGGGAGTCACAGCACACAGGGAGGTTCTCATCCCTTCCAATGGGTGGAAGAGACCTCCCTAGAAGACCAATGCAGCCTGGTTGCACATTGCACAGGAGGACACAAGCAGGGATGTCGGCAGAAGGACAAGGCTGCAGTGGAGCAAACCTTTCAATGCTCTCAGCAGATCACAAAACGTTACTGTAAAGCCACACTCAACCTCATCCTGCTTTGCCACTCATCACATCCCATCACTCTGCCTTCCTTATCCTACTCCTCACATCCTTACTCACACCAACCTCCACCCATCCCTCTCTATCTATATTATCACCTCCCCATCTCACTAGCCACCCCTCACACTCAACCTCACCCTAGTCCAATCATACCAACTAACAACACACCGGCAGCGGGTGGAGGCGGAGCAGCGCGGCAGAGCAACTACAAGAGGCCCCAGAGGCTCAGGCAGGCCTCAGTGAGGCATCAGCAGCGGGTGGAGGCGGAGCAGCACGGCAGAGCGACTACAAGAGGCCCCAGAGGCTCAGGTAGGCCTCAGTGTGGCATCGGCAGCGGGTGGAGGCGGAGCAGCGCGGCAGAGCGACTATAAGAGGCCCCAGAGGCTCAGGTAGGCCTCAGTGCGGCATCGGCAGCGGGTGGAGGTGGAGCAGCGCGGCAGAGCGACTACAAGAAGCCCCAGAGGCTCAGGTAGGCCTCAGTGCGGCATCGGCAGCGGGTGGAGGCGGAGCAGCGCGGCAGAGTGACTACAAGAAGCCCCAGAGGCTCAGGTAGGTGTACCAATCTCCAATCTCAGGCAAGGAGAGAGGTAAAAAGTATTCAAGGTGTGACGTCACCATAAAACAGGTAGGTGATTGGTTGGAGTATTTCTCTCGTTTTAAAACTTTAAGGCTGTGGTTTATTGTTTTTAAGGTTGCTGTGGTGTACCAAGGCCTTTCTGGTGCAGAGTGACTGTTGGTAAACCATTTAACTGGTGTAACTAGAGGGATTGATTTAAGTTAAATCCAATTAATTAAAGGGGATACTAGCATCTAAAATCGGGCAGAGGGTGTCCATAACTTAACAATAAAAAATTTAATTAATTACATAGAATGGAGCAGGTGATGTGTTACTGTTGCGAGATGTGGGAGCCGGTGAACCCCTTTGAGGCTCACGGTGATTACGTCTGTGACAAGTGTCTGTTGCTACAGGAAATCCAGCTCCGTGTTGATGAGCTGGAGTCTGAGCTTCAGACACTGCGACACATCAGGGAGGGGGAGAAGTACCTGGACTCTATGTATCAGGAGGTGGTCACACCTATGAAGTTAAGTAATTCAGATGTAGCCCATGGTCAGGGACAGGACGGTGTGACTACGGGTAAGGCAGGTACGGGGATCCAGGAGGTAGAGCTGGAGGAGCCGCAGCCCTTGCTCTTGACCAACAGGTTCGAGGTTCTTACTCCCTGTGGGGACAGGAGCAGGGACTGCAGGGAGGATGAGCAACCTGGCCACAGCACCATGGAACGGGGGGCCATTCAAGAGGGGGGAGTAAATAGAAATGTTGTAGTGGTAGGGGATAGTATCGTTAGGGGGATAGATAGAGTTCTTTGCAGCCGAGAGCGAGAGTCCCGAAGGCTGTGTTGCCTGCCCGGTGCCAGGGTTAAGGACATCTCCTCTGGACTGGAGAGAAACTTGGAGTGGGAGGGGGAGGATCCAGTTGTCGTGGTCCATGTTGGTACCAACGATATAGATAGGACAAGGAAGGAGGTTCTGCTGAGGGAGTTTGAGCAGCTAGGGGCCAAATTAAAAAGCAGAACCACAAGGGTAATAATCTCTGGATTATTACCTGAGCCACGTGCGAATTTGGCTAGGACAAATAAAATTAGAGAGTTAAATGCGTGGCTCAAAGACTGGTGTGGGAGAAATGGGTTTTGCTTCCTGGGACACTGGCACCAGTACTGGGGCAGGAGGGAGCTGTTCCGTTGGGATGGGCTTCACTTGGCCAGTGCTGGGACTAGAGTCCTGGCGGATCATATAACTAGGGCTGTAGAGAGGGCTTTAAACTAACTAGTGCGGGGGAGGTTCCTAGAGAGCAAATAATTAAAATGACAACAGAGAGGGTCATAGACTTAGGTAGCAGTGGGGAAATTAAAAACCAGACTGTGTCAGGAAGGGGCAGAAGGTATGGAGTAAAAGGTAAATTAATAAAAAGGGCAAAAGCAGGAACTAAGTGTCACAAAACATCTTTGAAAGTTCTCTATCTGAATGCACGTAGCATTCGTAACAAAATAGACGAGTTAATGGCACAAATAACTACATATGGGTATGATCTTGTGGCCATTACAGAAACATGGCTGCAGGGTGACAATGCCTGGGAATTAAACAAACCAGGTTATTTAACGATCAGGAAGGACAGGAAGGAAGGAAGGGGAGGTGGGGTGGCTATGTTAATAAAGGAAGGAATCACTTTAATACAGAGAAATGATATTGGGTCAAAAGATCAGGATAATGAAACAGTTTGGGTGGAGGTAAGGAATAATAAGGGGAAAAAAACACTAGTGGGCATAGTCTATAGGCCTCCGAACAGTGGCAACTCTGTTGGACGGAGTATCAATCAGGAAATAGTTGAGGCTTGTAATAAGGGAACATCTATAATTATGGGGGATTTTAACTATCATATTAATTGGACAAATCAAATTGGGCAGGGCTGCCTTGAGGATGAGTTCATTGAGTGTATTAGGGATGGGTTTCTTGAGCAGTATGTAACTGAACCGACCAGGGGGCAAGCAACCTTAGATCTGGTCCTGTGCAACGAGACAGGATTAATAAAAAATGTCCAAGTAAAGGATCCCCTTGGAATGAGTGACCATAACATGGTTGAATTCCATATTCAATTAGAGGGTGAGAAGGTTGGATCTCAAACAAGCGTGCTAAGCTTGAATAAAGGAAACTATGAAGGTATGAGAGCGGAATTGAGTAGAGTGGATTGGGAAAATAGATTAAAGAGTAAGACGATACATGATCAGTGGTGTACATTTAAGGAGTTATTTTACAACTTCCAAAAAAAATATATTCCACTGAGAAGAAAAGGGTGTAAAAGAAAAGACAGCCATCCGTGGCTAAGTAAAGAAATTAAGGATAGTATTCGACGAAAAACAAGGGCATATAAGGTAGCCAAATCTAGTGGGAGGATAGAGGATTGGGAAAACTTTAAATGACAGCAAAAAATAACAAAAAGATTGATTAAGAAAGGGAAGATAGATTATGAAAGTAAATTAGCAAAAAATATAAAAACAGATAGTAAGAGTTTTTATAGTTATATAAAAAGAAAAAGGGTGGCTAAAGTAAATGTTGGTCCCTTAGAGGATGAGACCGGGAAATTATTGGTGGGAAATATGGAGATGGCAAAAACACTGAATGAATATTTTATATCCGTCTTTACAGTAGAAGACACTAAGAATATCCCAACACTGGACAAACAGGGGGCTATAGGGGGGGAGGAGCTAAACACGATCAAAATCACTAAGGAAGTGGTACTTGGTAAAATAATGGGACTCAAGGCGGATAAATCACCTGGACCAGATGGCTTACATCCTAGAGTCTTGAGGGAAGTGGCGGTAGGGATTGTGGATGCATTGGTAATAATTTTCCAAAACTCCCTAGATTCGGCAATGGTCCCGGCAGACTGGAAAACTGCTAATGTAACACCCTTATTTAAAAAGGGCAGTAGACAGAAGGCTGGAAACTATAGATCGGTTAGCCTAACATCTGTGGTAGGTAAAATTTTGGAGTCCATTATTCAGGAGACAATAACAGGACATTTGGATAATCATAATTTAATAGGACAAAGTCAGCATGGTTTTATGAAGGGGAAGTCATGTTTGACAAATTTGCTGGAGTTCTTTGAGGAAGTAACATATAGGGTGGATAAAGGGGAACCAGTGGACGTAGTGTATTTAGACTTCCAAAAGGCATTTGACAAGGTGCCACACAAAAGATTATTCCTTAAGATAAAAAATCACGGGATTGGGGGTAATATTCTGGCATGGATAGAGGATTGGCTATCTAACAGAAGGCAGAGAGTTGGGATAAATGGTTCATTCTCAGACTGGCAATCAGTAACTAGTGGTGTTCCACAGGGGTCAGTGCTGGGTCCCCAACTCTTTACAATCTATATTAACGATTTGGAGGAGGGGACCGAGTGTAACATATCAAAGTTTGCAGATGATAATAAGATGGGAGGGAAAGTAGTGAGTGAGGAGGACATAAAAAACCTGCAAGGGGACATAGACAGGCTAAGTAAGTGGGCAGAGATTTGGCAGATGGAATACAATACTGGAAAGTGTGAGGTTATGCACTTTAGCAGGAAAAATCGTAGAGCAAGTTATTATCTTAATGGCAAGAAACTGGAAAGTACTGAAGTACAAAGGGATCTGGGGGTCCTGGTGCACGAAACTCAAAAGGTTAGTATGCAGGTGCAGAAAGTGATTAAGAAGGCCAATGGAATGTTGGCTTTTATTGCTAGGGGGATAGAATATAAAAATAGGGAGGTATTGCTTCAGTTGTACAAGGTATTGGTGAGACCGCACCTGGAATACTGCGTACAGTTTTGGTGTCCATACTTAAGAAAGGACATACTTGCTCTCGAGTCAGTACAAAGAAGGTTCACTCGGTCAATCCCGGGGATGAGGGGATGGACATATGAGGAGAGGTTGAGTAGATTGGGACTCTACTCATTGGAGTTCAGAAGAATGAGAGGCGATCTTATTGAAACATATAAGATTGTGAAGGGGTTGGATCGGGTGGATGCGGGGAGGATGTTCCCGATGATGGGTGAAACTAGAACTAGGGGGCATAGTCTTAGAATAAGGGGCTGCTCTTTCAAAACTGAGATGAGGAGGAACTACTTCACTCAGAGGGTGGTAGGTCCATGGAATATGCTGCCCCAAAAAGCTGTAGAAGCTACATCATTACATAAATTTAAAACAGAAATAGACAGTTTCCTAGAAGTAAAGGGAATTAAGGGTTACGGGGAGCGGGCAGGAATTTGGACATGAGTCTAGGTCCGGATCGGTCATGGCCCTGTGGGTAGCGGAGCGGGCCCAGGGGCCGTGTAGCCTGATCCTGCTCCTATTTCGTGTGTCTAATTCTGTTAGATTCAGGAGATGGTTCTGTGACAGTGGATTGGCGGTTAGGATCAGATCAGCCATGATCTTATTGAATGGCGGAGCAGGCTCGAGGGGCCGATTGGCCTACTCCTGCTCCTGCTCCTATTTCTTATGTTCTTATGTTAAGGTAGGCACTTGTGTGTTTTAGCAAATGTTCATGTGACGTTTCTGTTACTGTGCTGTCAAACATTGAAATCTTTATTTTCAACACTTTGTGTTCTTGAACAGATTTGTGAGCACCTTTGGAAGTGGCTTAGTAAGTTACAGTGAATGGTGAGACATAATGGTACCCCCCGCAATGGTGATGAGTGTGAAAGGAATGGCTTGGGCATTGTAGGGATGCTTTATGTTGTTGGTGTGGGGTGATGCCAACCTGGCGCATCAGTAACAGCCAGGGTGTGCAGTGTCAAGTGAAGTAAATGTGGCCATGGTGAGGCCATCCCTGGTGTCCTGGGCAGCAATGTGGTCAGGTGCTGATGCCCTCTGTCCTGTGCAGCCTCAGATGAGTGCGGAGAAGGTTGGTGTGGTTGTTGGTGCTGCTGGTGTGCCTGGTGATGCTGGTGTTGCGGCTGATCATGGTCAGATTCTGAGGACCAAGGTGAGAGTATAAACCATACCCATGCTGATGGAATAGATGGCAAGTGAACTTGAGATGACCGAAGCAATCTGTCAATGGTGAGGGGTTGTTCCAATGAGGTGACACTGGATAGAGTGTTTGCTCCAAACACTTGCTAGCTGCATAAAGCTCAATCTGTCTTCCAAATGCAGTAAGCAACAGCTTCTGAGCTTGGAAATTAAACAGCTGTGAGATGGGAGCTTTTACAGCATATTTCAAGCTGTCAAGTAATGAGATGATTCCATGGCCTTTCAACTCCTGCCCAACTTAACTGACATGATCCCCGGCAGCGTGGACCCCGTTGGCGATCTGGTAAATTCTGAAGCTGAGCTCAAAATTGTTGTTAATCCCCTGTTAACAGGTCATAATGACCTGAATTGCCTCCCCCACTGCTGCATGTTGGGTCTGCTCAGCACTGACAGACCCGACATTTGGCAAAGTTGTGTGGTGGCAGATTGACAGCGGGGTCCCGACCCACTGTCAAAAAAAATTCACCAGCCACCAATCGTGCCCACTGACTCCTTGGAAAATCCCCCCCCCCATGTTCTCTGGATTAGTAGGCCAGGCTTCTGAAATACTAGTCTAATATCATAACTATTACACTGCCATACCCTTAGGTACTGCTCATCCAACTAAGAAGCTGCCAGAGACCAACCAGTGCCTCCGCCTCCATGGAAGCACAGACTGCATCTGGAGGCAATAGGGAGCAGAATGGAATGCAGCAGGAATTGCAGTTTTCCAGACTATGGAGAATGCCTTGTCTCAAGGCTTCCAGGATCTGATAGCTGCCATTAGACAGCCATGCTGCTGATCATTGGAACCACAGATCCAGAGCCCAGTGGAATAGCAATGGCTGGAGTTCACCTGCCTGATACTGCCATCTCTCAGCAGCACATGCCAGGGGTCCAGCCTTTCCACACAGAGCACCACACCATTGGAACATGGGAAGCAACACCAAACTGTCCAGGAGCAAGCTGGCATGAGACAAAGGTCTACTCAGTCTCATGCCCCTTCAGTACAGCATGAGGAGCCAACTACCTCCCATGATCCTGGTCCTCAGGTTGCACTGCGAAGTAGCATTAGAATAAGAGACAGAAAGGCACCCAGGGGAAGCACGGTGTTAGAAGGCAGACTGAGTTACACAGAAGAGATAACTTTCAAGATGATACGTCCTCTAATGCCCCTTGCAACAGTCAGTGAGTGCACCTCTGAGTGAGGGTCATTCTGATGGTCTGCTCCATGTAAATCTGGAACCATTGAAGTTCGGGCTTCTTCGGTGAAGTGCCCTCTTATGCAGAGCTCCTCAGAGACGTCCTTATAAGATCTGTGCTGGCTGTATGTTCTATGGTGGGAGTAATATCTGATGGGCTGCATCCTTCATAAATGGTGCCTGACTTTCCTTAACTCAATCCTGCGCTGCTTCTCCTCCTCCATGACAATGGCATCTGTAATGTATATACCTTTAAGGGGGGAACTACTTTTTACAGCTCATGTGTACTGTAGTACCGGCAGTGACCACACCTGTATATAGCACTGAGTAGTAATCTGTACACTCAGTTCCAGAGTGAGCCACGTTGAGTAAACACCTGTTGTACCGTTTTCCTGCAGTCTGTGTCTTACTACTGACGGACACAACATTGGCGACGAGGCAAATTCGATCCTACCTGCAACCCTGCATCACCTCCCAGGGATTCGTTCCTGGAGACCACTAGATTGGAGGTCAAGGCCAGAGACACGGACGTCGACCACGGGCAACCACCCAGTCATCCAGCAGAGACTCGAGAATTGCGGGGGAAGCTGTTGAGAGCCAGGCTTGGCTTTCCAGTCGTGGTGGTCCAGCGAAACGGGCTGGGAACAGGTAGTGCGCAGACCCTTCCCGGACAGCGGCGGGCTAGAGCCCAACCGAGCGGCACAGCAAAGGGCCGAGCAGCGTCGACGGGAGAGAGAGAGAGAGGGCAGAGCGCACAGGGCGCAGCCGGTGTTCAGGGGCCGAGCAGCGTCGAGGAGAGGGAGAGAGACGCGCAGAAACCCGCGAGGCGCCGCCATTGCCACGAGGACCGCCGAGAGCAGCATTGGCAGCAGTGCAGGAGAAGTGCGTGAAACCTACAGGGCGCCGCCATTGCCATGAGGACCGCCGAAAGCGGTGTTGGCAGCAGCGGGGGAGGAAGGAAAGCGCTGGAGATGCCATTTTAAGCCATTGTAAACCACACCCAAAATGCCGAAGAGTGGCAGTATCACCGCATTTGACAATGAAGTCGAAGATTGGACTACATATGTCGAACGAATAGAGGTATACTGCAAGGCAAATGAGGTGTCAGATGACAAGAAAGCGCCGGTATTGTTAAATTTAATGGGTGCAAAGACGTATGGCTTATTACGAAATCTAGTAACCCCAGCGAAGCCAGTGGAAAAGAGTTTTGGAGACATAGTGATGATACTACAGGAACATTTAAACCCCACACCGCTGCTGATAGCAGAAAGGTTCAAGTTTCACAAACGGAACCAGCATAAGGATGAAAGCAATGCTGAATATTTAACAGAACTGCGCAAACTATCGAAACACTGCCAGTTTGGAACGGGACTGGCAGATACCTTAAGGGACAAGTTTGTGTGTGGGCTTCAAAGTGAAGGAACCCAGAAACGGCTTTTATCTGAAAAGGACCTTACGCTGGACAAGGCTTTCAGCATTGCGGTATCATATGAAGCAGCAGCACGGGGCGCTGCAGAGATACAACAGAGACCGCAAGAATATGGCACAAACGAAATGTCATACAGAACAGAGAAGTGCTATCGCTGCAGCAGAACAACACACGACCACAATGATTGCTGGTTCAAAGACAAAGTGTGCAGACAGTGTGGAAAAGTAGGACACATAGCACGAGTCTGCAGGTCGGGAAAGGAAACCAGCAATAAGAAATCTCCAAAAGAAAAGTACAAGAAGGTACATAAGGTGACGGAGAATAGTTCAGACAAACAAAAGAGTGATACTGACTCCGTAAACAGGGAGCTGAGTTGTCTGAAACTACATAATGTGATCGAAACGGAGGATCACTGAACCATTTGGGTCACTCTCAAGATAGCAGGTGTCCAGGTAAAAATGGAATTGGACACAGGATCAGCCCTAACAGTCATAAACCGACAGGACTATGAGCGGCTATTCTCACACATACCCTTGAGAGACACAAAAATTATTTTGAAGACGTACACTGGGCAAAAAGTCTACCCCAAAGGAAAAATAAGGGTGACCGTTATATATAACGGTAAGGAAACACCAAAACTAGACCTGTATGTATTGCAAAATGAAGGACCACCATTACTGGGACGTGAATGGATCCGGAAAATGTAGCTGGATTGGCATTCCATACAAGCACTGACTGTGGCTGCCAAAAAGGATGACGACGTCACACCTGGGCGACTGTCAAAGATCCTAACCGACGCGCAAGATGTGTTCCAGCAAGGACTCGGAACACTAAAAGGCATGACAGCAACAATTAAAATCGAAGACAACGCAAGCCCAACATTTTTTAAGGCCAGACCGGTACCTTATGCGATCTGCCCAGCCCAGAGCTGGAGAGTTTGGAACATTCAGGAGTACTGTCCAAGGTAGACTGGAGCGAGTGGGCTACACCCATCGTCCCTGTGATGAAAAAGTCGTTGAGCAGCACGCCTGGGGAACCAAGGAAGGTTCGCATGTGTGGGGACTTTAAGTTAACAGTGAACCCAGTCCTTCACACCGTGCAATATCCACTTCCGCGGATTGAAGATATTTTCTCCTCGCTATCTGGAGGGAAACGCTTCACTAAAATTGATCTGGCCCAGGCGTATCTGCAAATGGAGGTAGAAGAAGCATCAGAAAAATACCTCACAATCAACACCCATAAAGGTCTCTACCAATACAACCAGCTGCTATTCGGGGTAGCATCAGCTCCGGCTATTTGGCAAAGGGCAATGGAACAAGTCCTGCAAGGGATCCCAGGGACCCAGTGTTATTTGGACGACATCCTGGTCACGGGCGAAAATGACAGTGATCACCTCGCCAACCTGGAGCAGGTGCTCACTAGATTGAAGGAATATGGGCTCCGAGCTAACCGCCCCAAATGCGAGTTTTTTAAAAAACAGATCTCGTATTGTGGCCATGTTATCGATAAAGAGGGGTTACATAAGTCCCCAGAAAAGATTGAGGCAGTAGTCGAGGCTCCAGCACCGGAAAACGTGTCACAACTGAGGTCGTTCCTCGGGCTGGTAAACTACTACCATAAGTTCTTGCCAAATTTGTCTACAATACTACACCTACTGAACACCCTACTGCAAACTGGAGTGCCATGGAAGTGGAGTGACGAATGTAAACGAGCTTTCCAGAAGAGCAAAACACTAATCACATCGAAAGAGGTATTGGCCCATTTCAACCCAGCACTACCAATTCGGTTGGCGTGAGATGCATCACCCTACGGCATTGGAGCGGTGCTGTCGCACAAATTCTCGGATGGCTCAGAGAGGCCAATAGCCTTTGCGTCACCATCACTAACCTCAGCCGAGCGTAACTACGCCCAGATTGACAGGGAGGCCCTCAGCCTAGTGTGGGGAGTGAAAAAGTTCAATCACTATCTGCACGGGCAGAAATTCACCTTGCTGACTGACCACCAGCCTCTTGTCTCCATTTTTAATCCGAAGAAGGGCGTTCCGGTGATGACTGCGCAACGACTACAAAGATGGTCACTCTTTCTAGGGGCGCACCACTATGAGATTGAATATAAGGGCACGAAACAGCATGGAAATGCTGATGGGCTATCACGTCTGCCACTGCCTACTGTGGAGGAAGCACCAGCAGTGGATCCTGTCGAAATATTTCATTCGACTATAGTTGAATACCTACCGGTAACTAACGCCCGTATAGAAAAGGAGACCCAAAATGACCCGACACTGTCTCGGGTATATGATTTGACGGTGAAGGGATGGCCAGCACATGGCAACTCACTGTTGCCAGCATTCTCAACAAGAAGAGAACAGCTGTCAGTGTGCCGGGGGACCTTGATGTGTGGATCCCGAGTGGTAATTCCACCCAAGTTAAGGGATAGAGTGCACAATGAGCTTCATGAGGGTCACCTGGGAGGGGTAAAAATGAAAAGCCTTGCCAGGGCTTATGTGTGGTGGCCGGGAATCGATAAACAAATCGAGGACCTGACCAAGAGCTGCTCAGGATGCCAGAAACTCCAAAATGCACCACCACAGGCCCCTCTACACCCATGGGAGTGGCCCTCATCTCCATGGCAACAGGTGCATATTGATTTTGCTGGTCCATTCATGGACTCAATGTTTTTAATAGCCGTGGATGCGCACTCGAAATGGCCTGAGGTCATCAAAATGTCCTCCAGCACCACGGAGAAAACTATTGCAGTCCTACGGACCATTTTTGCCAGGAACGGTTTGCCAGAACAGATTTGCTCCAATAACGGACCACAGTTTGTGTCCGAAGAGTCCCGGAGGTTTATGCAGAAGAATGGGGTAAGGCATTACACATCCGCCCCGTATCATCCAGCCACAAATGGATTGGCTGAGAGGTTCGTTCAAACCTTTAAGAAGGCAATAAAGGCTATGTACAATGACAACATTCCGCTGCAGCACAAGGTGGACAATTTCCTGTTCGCCTACCGGAATGCGACACATGCAGTCACCAACCAGGCCCCGGCCATGATGTTCTTTAACCGAAAGTTAAGATCTCGCCTGGAGTTGCTCAGACCAAACGTACGAAGAGATGTTGAGAGTAAGCAATTCCAGCACATCCATGAGAAGCCAACAAGGAGCTTCAATGTAGGGCAACCGGTCTTGGCCCGCGACTACCGAACAGAAAAATGGCAGCCAGGAACGATATGCACACGGCAGGGCCCACTAATGTACACAGTGGACGTTGGGGAGAACATCGTGAGACGCTATGCTGACCAGATCCTAGAGTCACAGGAACAAGTCAACCCCATGCCTCTCCCATACGTACCTGGTGAGGAACCCGACGTACAGGTCGCATCTACCCCAGAAACAGTAGCATCGGAAACTGATGACCCAACCGACGACAGGGTGCCAGAATCGCCTCCGCACCAAGAGTGAGACACTCGGGAAAGGCGCTATCCAGAAAGGATCAGGAAGCCTCCCCAAAGACTGTAGGGGTTGTTGGTTGGGTGGTCGGTTTTGTCCGGGCCTGACCCAGTGGACCTTTTCGAGGCGTCCCCACACTCCCACTTAGTTCTGACACTGGGATCCTACCAGGCAGCTGATGCGCAGAATAACAAGCTCGAGACAGACAAGCAGGTGAAAGGTTAAAATAATAACGGTTTTATTGAGAGAAAAATAAAACAAAACAGGCAAGCAGAGAAATTAATTGGTTCAACGATACTAAACCAAGGCTACAGCTCTATACACTTTAAAAAGGAAAAATAAGGAATACTATATATTAAAAACAGAGGGCACGCGAGTGCGGGAAGGAGTACGACACATCGAGGGGTATCGCACATTAACACTCCCCTTAGCCTTATCCCCACCTCCTACACTATCCCTAACCTAGGTCGAACTAAAATGGGTCAGACTCTCATGCTCACCCAACGCATTGGAACAAAAGCCTTTAGGTTGTCCTGGGACTGCAGCTTTAGTTGGTCTGGCCTGGTAAAGTTCAGTGTGCACTGGCCACACACTCTCCCGTCAGTCAGGTAGTGGATCTTCCTCCTTGGCTGGGCGAAAAGGCTTCCCTCCTGGATCGGGCTGTGCCGTTTAGCGAGGCCCGCTCTGTGCTCCGGTCCGTACCGGGATGGTGCACTCCGTCCCGTGTCTTCCTGGTTCCACTCTGAATCCCTGCCTGAGGTGGTGGGCACGGGGGGCGGGGTGCGGGGGGGCGGGAACAGTCAGGTTTAAATCGGGAGGCAGTACGGACGGGAGCTTCGCCTGCTTACCAAAGCATGGGCCTGCTGCGCATAGTCTTCCCCGTCTTGGAGACTGCTTCTCCCAGTAGAGTCCTTGAAGTTTCCCTTTTGCAGCGAAGTCCCAGGATGAAATCGAAGTGAAGTGTAGAAGCTATCTCTCCCGAAGTGTGTTCCAAGTCGAAGTGTCTCCAACTGCCCTTTCTGTCTGCTTGCTAAAAACAGTTATACTCTCTCGATCTGCCTTGCCTCCCCCAGATCGAGAGGTGTCCCAGGTTACTTTGTTAACTGTAAATGGCTGCAAAACGGCCGATTTCCCACTAACGGCCTTATCACCGGCCCTCATTGTTTCTGGTTTCAGTCACACAATGTTGTCTCTGGTGCCTAGTCCTCTAAAACGGTTTCTGATATGATTGGATCTGTTAGGATAGGCCCGATGATGGTTTTAACTAGCTTAACCCTGATTGCAGTGCAACCAGGTTCATTGTTCTTACCGGCCTACTGGCGACTTGCTATTACATATTCAATTCCATGTCTGGCCTGGAATCCACATAGGGACTGTGGAATTCCAGGCCCTGTCTCCAGTCTTGTTGCTGGGGAGAAAAATGACACACTTCCAGCAGCTTTCTGGTCACGTGTCCCAGAACTCCATTTTGTACGTTTAAAAAGTGGCCAACTTTGTTTGATTCAGAAAGCAGGCGAGGTGGGGGAATTTTGTAAACTCCCTCCACCCCCCTGTGATACATAATAATTTTTCTTGAAAATTCCATTACGTATCATAATTCTGGCCCTCCTTAGTCGACCTTCCCCTTAGATTAATCTCTCCCCTCTACAGATACCTGCGATACATCGCACTTCCCATAACGCGAGACCGTGGTGTACACAAGCAGCTAGAAAAGGAAAAATCAACCAAGTACATTACATTACTTACATCCAAACATGGAGGAGCTCCGACGTCCCTGCTCAGTTCGGTACATTCATCATTCACAATCTTTATTAACAACCACGCCGCAAGAATTCTCATAGTACGGAGAGTCCCTTGGGAGGGTTTACGCAGACGAATCCCCGTTGATTCCCACGTAGTGTTCCTGCCAAGTTCTTTGGTTGCGGAACTGTGCCAACCGACCCCTCCCTCTACACTGCATGCAGACTAGGTACAGTACGATCCCTATCTGACCCACCACCAGGATGTGGGAGGCCAGACGGATCCACGAGGGGACCTCTATACTCTCAAAAATGTCCCACCACGGTGGAACCACTATATCCAAAATCTTGGACCCTATATCTATCGTCTTTTGCTCTAGGGTGTAAAAGTGTTTTTGGGGAAACCACTACGGCCTTCAGTAGCTTTGCGAGGTTTTCAGGGAGAGGGGGAATCTCGTAGCCGAAGTGTGCTACATACTGTAACAATTTGGTTACATTCTCTTTAACAGTGAGGTGAACGGTGGAGGGCTCCGGGATGGGGACAATTCGTTCCTGGGCCACTTGAACTTCTGCCTCGGGTTTGAAACAGAAACTGCTATCACTGCTGTGCTGTCTGTGCCGGTAGTGGGATGCACCGGTGGTGACACAGTAGGTCCCACCTCCTGTATATGCCACCTGGGGGGGAACGTGACCTTGTGCCATCGCCTCCATGGTGCAATTTATAGGCTTCGCGCCAGCTCTGAACCCACACTGCGGTCTTAAAAAGGCATTCAAGTGCTGGGGACACAGGATTATGTGTGCTCCCCGGCTCCGGCACCCTGAAAGGTCCGTGCCTGTCATTTCGTGCTCCCACTTGATGACGTAAGGCGGGACCGCGGCGAAACGAATGTGCGCACCCCCTTGGATCACTCCAATATTCACCACCCTGTACACCGGTGTGGGTCGGGCTGTCCTACTCATGACCGGCATCCTAACAACCACCCCCATGACTGTGTGGTTAGACCGACCACAGTCCACGGGAACTGGATAAGCCTCGGAGGCTAGCCGGAGTTGGCACGGGCTCAATGCGTTCTCATACGGGTGGAGGGCGGCGAGGTGTTTGTTACTGATCCAGGAGGGGACCAAACCCTGTTTCAGGTCCTCCAGATTACTGCGGCCCTCGCCCAGTAACCATGCCCCGTACAGTACACACACCGCGCTCTGCGCTGCTTGGTCAGATGCATTCCTGTCCTCCCGTATGAGAGCATTTACCATTTTCGCATGCTTCTCCAACTCTGCTATGATTTCCTTCAAATGGACCGTCATAGCCTGGTCCTCATGCAACTCCGAGCTCACTACTTTGTCCTCATCCATGAGAATCCCCTTTAGCTGTGTTTTCAGCTCATTTATCTGGGTCTGTAACTCAATGTCATCTAAAGAGTTGATGACAGAAGTCCCAGTATTAAACGCGGTGAAAGTATCACCCAAAATACCCCTTCTCTGTCTCCCCGTGTCGCCCAAAAACTCGCGTGGTGTAGTGTAGAGTTCAGTCCTATCCCCACTAGAAAAATCAAATTCGTAAAACCTCCCGAACATGCCCTTTAAGAGGGCCTGGTATAACTGTTCTGTTTCCTTGGGGCACCACTCGGGTAGACGTACCTCGGTGAGATTTAAGATCACCGAGGCCACCACGTAGTGTACCCCCTGGTACAGCACCTGATCGGTAGGCACTAGTACCAGTCCATTCCCAGGTCCCTTAGTGGTGGTAGGGCACCCTTCCCGGGGTGTCCTATTAGGTGGATTGGTGGGTAACGGCTTGCGGGTGCGCGCCACCAGCTCCGTGGCTTTAACTGGGGCTGCCCCTTGAAAAACCACGCATGAACGTATGTGAAAGCCCCACCTTATCCCCTTCCCCTGGTCCTGCCAGGCGGCAGAGAAGACAACTGAGATTCCTGCGGGGCAGGCCTCCTTCGATCCCCACATACACACATATATCCCTTGCTCGGATTCCCACCATTTGTCCCAACAGACACTTGTCCTTTCTGCCATAGCAGTGACAGTTCGGTGGATGTCATTGTCCATTCGCACCCACGTGGATGAAGCGACTTTTAAGTCATTCTTTAACTTGCGGTTCCACCACCATCGCGCGGCCAGGATCCTTCCGGTGCAGGTCAGGCAGACCTTCTTGCCAACGATGACTCCCACACGCGCAGCCACTATTTCCACCGTGAGACACACTAGGGATGCCTCGCCGTAGGTGAAATCGGGCTGGTCAGAATACTGGGTGGAATTGGACCCGACCCATCCGGGCCAGCGCCCCTGGTGGGTGTAGGTGGCAGGTCCCTCGGAGCCTCTCTCACAGCTCCCTGCAGTGACTACCGGAGCTCTCGGTCCGGAGCACCCAAAAACGTGGGAGTCTTCTACGTCTCCCCGGAGTCCTCTGCTCCCCTCGATTAGGGCGAGCAGGATGGCCAGCTGCCATGCGCGAACGCCTCTCTGTAAAACAAAAAGGAACATGCAGCCAGGTCTCTCCGGAGATGCTCTGGCCTGGGTTAAGCGATGGTTGGGTCCCTCGACCTCGAACCCAAACACATACACTGTGAGCAACAAGACTTACTTAATCACTAAACTTCTAAACCTAACTTAACTTATAATATACTATATACATCCGCCGCCCATCTCCGGACGGCTAAGTCAGTCCCTGGTAGGGCCCCGGCTTGCCATTGCTTCCGGCGGGCCCGCGGTGTCCCTACCTATGGCCCCTTCGTGGTCTGTGGCCGGCCGCTGGGGACCCCTGTCCTCAGCTTTCCTTATCCTCGGGACGGCTCTGGGCAAATGGAAGACGGGTGACCACATCTTATTGGGCTGGGGTGTGCGGGAAGACCTCCTGAGGGTGGGTGGAGCTTTCCTGGCCGGTGGTCCCCTGACTCGGGCCGCCACTCCCTTGCATCCATCCCCCCCTCCTACCGTTGGGACAAACGTCCCGCTGCAGCCTACTGCTGCGACCCGCAGGTCTCCGCCCCCTGTTCCCACGACAGGGCCCGGGGCGGGGTTCCTGACCTCAGGTCCCTCCTTCCCTACACCTGAGCTAGGGGCGGGGCTACTCTCCTCAATCTCCCCCCCCCTCCTCATCTGAACTGAGAGCGGAGGCGCTGCCCTCGGGCTCCTCCCCCTCTATACCCGAGCTGAGGCTGGAGACGCCGCTCTCGGGTTCCTCCCCCTCAGCCACATCCCACAGAAGTGGAGGAACGCCCCACTCGCCGGTGGCTCCTCCCTTCAGACACGTCACCAGACCTGCTGCGGTCTGTGACCTGGTTCCCATATCGGGCTGGGGATTTCTATTCCCCAACCCCTGACCAGCCAGCTGTCCAGCCCTGCTTGGCTTAAACAGCTTGCACTGGTTGATATGAAACCACTTTGTACGCCGGGGCATTTTCACGGCGTACACCATGGGGCTGGCTTTGTCTACCACACTAAAGGGCCCCATGTACAAAGGCTCCAAACTTCCTACTCTGGCATAATTCCTGACCATGACCTGGTCTCCCACTTCCCATTCTTGGTGCCCTTTCGGTTCCAGCAGCAATCGGTTACTCTGATGCTGCCTCCCCATGTTCCCCGCTGCCTGCCCATGGACCTGCTTCAGGTGCTCATAGAGGGTTCGGGCGAACTTGTCCCGATTCACCTCCCGGAGTTGTCCCTCCGTAAGCAGCGGTGCTAACACATGGGTGGGGGTCCTCATGACCCTGCCTGTCATCAGCTCGTACGGGGAGTACCCCGTGCTTTTTGACTGTCTGGCCCGGATCCCCATCAACACTAACGGCAGGATCTCGGCCCATTTGCGGGGCGAGTCCACCGTCTCCTTTCTCAACCGTTCCTTGAGGGTCCGGTTCATGCGCTCCACAATCCCGGATGACTGTGGATTGTGAGCTACATGCCACTTTCCCTCAATGCCCAACAGCATAAGGGCCGTCTGTATTACCTGTCTGGTGAAGTGACTCCCCTGGTCGGACTCCACATACTGTGGTAGTCCCCACCGTGAGAACACCTCTCGGACTAGGATCCTTACAGTTCCCAGAGCCGTGGCATTTCTACAGGGGAAGGCTTCCACCCACTTGGTGAACACATCCACCAAGGACAAGGCCATACTTAAAGCCTCCCTGGGCAGTGGGCAGGGGCCCGATGTAGTCGACCTGGATCGACTGCCATGGTCCCTCTACCCGCCTGATGTGCCTGATGGGCACCTTCCTTTTCCGGGGGTCAGGGTTGTTTGCAGCGCACACGAGACAGTCTGCACAGAACTCGCGGACATCCTCCCTGAGTCCCGGCCACCATCCCGCCTGTTCCACCCGCTGCCAGGTGGCCTCGGGCCCGGGGTGTCCCGCTCCCGGTCCCTCATGGGCCAGTTGCAGGAACTCCCTCCGGTGTTGTTGCGGCACAATCCACTGCTCCCCCCTGAACAGAATGCCCTCTTTAACGGAGAGGGTCGCTGTCCCATACGGCCCCTCTACCCTCCTGCCCTCAATGACTGCGCTGAGGACAGCCTTCAGGGCCGGGTCCTGAGCCTGGACGGACTTAAGGTCCGGGGCTAATGCTACCCCTACCCTCCTTTGTGTCCTGGTCCTACCTCTGACTGCTGCCACAGGTCCGGACCCGAATGGATCCCAGAAAGTGCCGGTGCGGGCACCCTCCTTGGCAAGCAGGTCAGCCTGCTGGTTACCCTGACCGCGGGGTTCTGTGGAGGAATGAGCTTTCACCTTATGGATGAACACGTCCCCTTCCTCTCCCACGGCTGCCAGAATCTTTTCCAGCAAGGGCTTCACTGTGAGGGGTCTCCCGTCAGCGGAGGTGTATCCGCGGCGGGACCAGATGGCCAAATATTCCGTACACGAGTTGCACGTGAACATGCTGTCCGAGCAAATCGTGTAGGGGGTAGGGAAGATTTCGGGGTGTGTAACGACATACACCACTGCGGACAGTTCAGCCTGCTGGGCACTCATGGTGCTGGGGAGTTTAATTGCCAGGGCAATGCTTGCCGTAAGGTCATAAATCCCACATCCCGTGAGACGCTTGCCAGCGGACACCGTGCTGGAACCATCAACATAGATTTCGCGGCCTGTGGGATGTACCCTGGCCCGTAAACCTATGTTCACCTCCCAAACCCCTTCTACGGAACACCGATGGGCTGTTCCCGGGTAGACCAAATTGGCCGCGAGCTTTGGCTCGCAGAGACCCTTCACCCTCGGATCCATCTGGGAGAGGAGCAAGGTCCAGTGAGCAATGCGAGCACTGCTCACTGTCCCATCCTTAATTCTCCCATCCAGTAGCATCTGAGTCGGCGTGTGATGCGTGAGGAGGGTGATGGGAGAGGTGCCTGTGAAGATTAGGGACCTCTTCACAGCCCAATGTGTGGCTAACAGATGCCTCTCGCAATTGGAGTAGCTCCTCTCAACATCAGTGAGCACCCTGGAGGAGTATACCATGGGCCGCAGCCGGCCGTGCCGCTCTTGAAGCAGCACTGAGCTCAGGCTGTCCCTGCTGGCTGCTACCTCCAGAAAAAACTCCTTTCCCTCATCTATGGCTCCCAGGGCTGGTGCGGTCTGCAGATTCTCTTTGAGCCCGACAAACGCTGCCTGGCACTCCTCATCCCAACGCCACTCCACTCCCTTGTGCAGGAGTTGGAGCAGAGGAGCTGCCGAGGCTGCATAGTCCTCAATAAAATCTCGACAGTAACCGGTCAGTCCTAGAAACGACCTCACACCCAATACTGTTTTTGGGATCGGTAGCTCTTGCACCGCCTCCCTCCTGGCCTTCTCTATGGCCCTTTCTCCAGCGCGCACGGTCAGGCCCAGGAATTTTACCTCCTGCCGGCCGATCTGCGCTTTCTTGGGGTTAACTTTAAACCCCTTCTGCCCTAACAGCTCCAGCAACTCGGCCAATAGTGGGCCATGCTCCTCCTTTTAATCGGTGAAGAGGAGTAGGTTGTCCACATATTGGACTAGTTGTCTGGGCTGGCTAAACTCCTTGATGCTACCTGCCATGCACTGATGGAAGATGCTGGGGCTGTTGTGAAAGCCCTGTGGCAAGCAGTTCCAAGTGTACTGTTGCCCCCTAAACGTAAAGGCAAACTTGTACTGGTCCTCCCTCCATACAGGGATGGACCAAAACCCGTTTGAAGTATCCAGTACCGTGAACGTGGTCGCGGATGCTGGGATACTTCCAATTAGGTCAGCGACTGCTGCCACGGTGGGGGCGCAGGCAGGAATGTTACTATTGAGAACCCGATAGTCCACCGTGGCTCTCCAGGCACCGTCCGGTTTCCTCACCGGCCACAATGGAGAGTTCACGTGGGTTGCTATAGGTCTCAGAGCTCCCTGCTGCACTAGGGAGGACATGGCTGCTTCCATGTCTGGCTCAGCTTCCCTTGGGAAATTATACTGTTTCTGTGGTCTGGCCATGGGATCCTCGTCTACCGTGACCTCAAACCCTGTGACCCTACCGCAGTCGTGCTGGTGAGTGGCAAACGTGGCCAGGTGCGCCTTCACGAATGCCCGAAACTCCTCGGGGACACCACTGACCATAAGCCCGAGGTCGTAGCCTCCCTTTGGCTTCATGGTGCAGAGAGTCCCCTTCCCTTCCTTTCCCGGGATCACTACTACCTCACCATCCTTTACTCCACCTGCTCCCCACAAGCAGTGGTTCCTTAGATCCACCAGATTCCCGTGACCTACAATGAAGTCGGCCCCCAGGACTCCCCTTCCACCCTCCACCTCCCACCTCATCAGGATGCACTTCCATGCGGTGTGGAGTGGTCCCAACTTGATGGAAAGCGGGATGGACACTGACCCAGCCTGTTCCTTCCCTGTAAATCCCGATAGACTGTAGGGGACCCCGCTGGAGAGGGGCGAGGCGGCGGGGTTATCTGCATAGATTACGGTGCTTGATGCTCCTGTATCCAGCAGATAGGTCCCCTTCAGCCTCTCCACCTCCATCTCCACGAGGGGTCTCCCCGACACGTCATAGCGGACAGAGCACAGGTGGACCGGTTGCGTTCTTGCTAGTCAGGGTTGGGAATTGGCTGGGGCTGCCGGAGTAAGAGCGCCGGTGGCCATTGCTACCTTCCCCTGGCCAGACAATACGGACCGTACGGCGTCCAGTATTATCTCGACCTGGCTGGGTCCTGCCCCCGCCGGTTGGGCTGGGGCAGTGGGCACCTTCCCCCTGGTCTCTTTCCAAGGGTTTCTACACTCCTTCCGCCAGTGGCCATCTTTACCACACCGTAACAATTAAGTTTGGGGTGTGTTGGGGTAGTCCCTTCCTGGCGCCACTCCATCCTACCCAGCCCGGGTTTTGCCTCATGCAGCTTCCCTTTCGCTGGGAGCGCTTCGGCTGCCCGACCGTTCTTGTAGGCTAGGGTGAGCTGCTGGATCACCCCGGCTTCTGTGGCCCCGGGGTCCTTGGGGTCGAACCAAACTTCCGCTTTTGCTCTAACTTGCGGCAGGCTGTTTGCCACCAAGCAACGGAGCCAATGGGTCAGGAGATCTCCGTTCAGGAACGCCCGGTTGGGTGTCCCTGGGCAAGCCCTCTGGTACACCAGCCACAGCCGGTCCGCAAAAGCTTGCGGAGTCTCTTCCACCAATTGGACCGTTTTCTCCACACGGGAGAACGGACTACCCTCATCCATGCCCAATGCCTCTAAGACTGCGTCCTTGAGCTCGTCGTACCCACTCTGACCTCTTTTATCCCCGTCAGAGAGGGACTGGAGGAGGCTGCTTTCTAGGGAAAATAGCAGCATTTTGGCCTGCTCAGTGTCATCACAGTCGTTGACGCTGGCTGCCTGCTCTACCTCCCTAAAATGAACCGAGGGATCTCCCTTCTGGGAGAGCTTTGGAATATGGCTCACCATACTCCTAAGCTGTTGGGTATTAAAAGGGACCACAAACTGGTTCTGGAGAGGCCCTTCCCTTTCCCCTTCGGCGGGCGGACCTAACCTCAGCTGCCGGGCCGGGCACATGGGCCCCGCTCCCGTCCTAGCCGGGGCTTGGACCACCTCCGCCTTCACCTCCCCTTGGTGCCACACTTCCCCGAAACTCGGAGTAGTGGGTGGTGGATGTGCGGTTTCTTTTCTTTCCTCTATTGCTTCCCTAGGTACCACTTGGGATGGTGAAATGGTCCTACCCTCGTTCCCCAGAAAATCCGCCTGACCCACCTTCGGATTTATCAGGCATACCATGCCCTTTGCCTTCCGGAGGGCTCGGCTAAGACTCTGTATCTTCTCCTGACAGGGGCTGTGGTCAGCTTCCCCGAACCCCTGTTCACTGGCCAGATTATAGGCTGCCTTCACTTCCCTGACTTTCTCCTCCTGTTCTTTTACTTCCTTTACCAAGTGGGCACTTTTGTCCCGCAGCCTAAACTCATTCCCCTTGGCCTCGGTGACTTGACACCGCAGGTATTCCAACTGGGAATTATAACCCCCTAAGAGCTGCACCCTCTCCTGTGCGAGAGCCTGCAGCGCCACAACTAACTTCTCTCCTGCCTGAGCCTTCTCCTGGACTTCCAGTTCCAGCTCCTGTAACCTGGCTGCCTGGGCTGTGACGAGCCCATCCAGGAGCTGTACCTGCTTTTTGTAGCAGCACAGCCACACAGCCTTTTCAAGAGATCTCTTGTGTTCCCTCCCCTGCGCCCACTGAGCTGCGGCGTCCGCTGGACGGCCAGCCTTCAGCAGAGTGGTGATCCACTTCTTAGTGAGATTCACCTTCCTGAACACATAGTCCGAGATTCTCTCGTCCATCAAGCTTGTCTCATTCGACTCACCATCTACAACACCAGATGCCTGCGCCCAGTGTCCTGCCGCGGTCGCCATTTTGTAGGGGTTGTTGGTTGGGTGGTCGGTTTGGCCCGGGCCTGGCCCGGGCCTGACCCAGTGGATGTTTTCAAGGTTTCCCTACACTCCCACTCAGTTCTGACACTGGGATCCTACCAGGCAGCTGATGCGCAGAATAACAAGCTTGAGACAGACAAGCAGGTGAAAGGTTAAAATAATAACGGTTTTATTGAGAGAAAAATAAAACAAAACAGGCAAGCAGAGAAATTAATTGGTTCAACGATGCTAAACCAAGGCTACAGCTCTATACACTTTAAAAAGGAAAAATAAGGAATACTATATATTCAAAACAGAGGGCACGCGAGTGCGGGAAGGAGTACGACACATCGAGGGGTATCACACATTAACACTCCCCTTAGCCTTATCCCCACCTCCTACACTATCCCTAACCTAGGTCGAACTACAGGGGGGTCAGACTCTCATGCTCACCCAACGCATTGGAACAAAGGCCTTTAGGTTGTCCTGGGACTGCAGCTTTAGTTGGTCTGGCCTGGTAAAGTTCAGTGTGCACTGGCCACACACTCTCCCATCAGTCAGGTAGTGGATCTTCCTCCTTGGCTGGGCGAAAAGGCTTCCCTCCTGGGTCGGGCTGCGCCGTTTAGCGAGGCCCGCTCTGTGCTCCGGTCCGTACCGGGATGGTGCACTCTGTCCCGTGTCTTCCTGGTTCCACTCTGAATCCCTGCCTGAGGTGGTGGGCACGGTGGGGGCGGGGGGAACAGTCAGGTTTAAATCGGGAGGCAGTACAGACCGGGAGCTTCGCCTGCTTACCAAAGCATGGGCCTGCTGCGCATAGCCTTCCCTGTCTTGGAGACTGCTTCTCCCAGTAGAGTCCTTGAAGTTTCCCTTTTGCAGCGAAGTCCCAGGATGAAATCGAAGTGAAGTGTAGAAGCTATCTCTCCCGAAGTGTGTTCCAAGTCAAAGTGTCTCCAACTGCCCTTTCTGTCTGCTTGCTAAAAACAGTTATACTCTCTCGATCTGCCTTGCCTCCCCCAGATCGAGAGGTGTCCCAGGTTACTTTGATAACTCTAAATGGCTGCAAAACGGCTGATTTCCCACTAACAGCCTTATCACCGGCCCTCATTGTTTTTGGTTTCAGTCACACAATGTTGTCTCTGGTGCCTAGTCCTCTAAAACGGTTTCTGATATGATTGGATCTGTTAGGATAGGCCCGATGATGGTTTTAACTAGCTTAACCCTGATTGCAGTGCAACCAGGTTCATTGTTCTTACCGGCCTACTGGCGACTTGCTATTACATATTCAATTCCATGTCTGGCCTGGAATCCACATAGGGACTGTGGAATTCCAGGCCCTGTCTCCAGTCTTGTTGCTGGGGAGAAAAATGACCCACTTCCAGCAGCTTTCTGGTCACGTGTCCCAGAACTCCATTTTGTACGTTTAAAAAGTGGCCAACTTTGTTTGATTCGGAAAGCAGGCAAGGTGGGGGAATTTTGCAAACTCCCTACAAGACTGAATATATAAATGGACTATTTTCAGCTAACGTATGTTAAAAGTGTTAATTGTAATTAGTTTGATATTTAATTGTTAAATGAGTGTTATGGTACTGTTAATCTAAAAGGGGAGGAATTGTAATGTATATACCTTTAAGGGGGAAACTACTTTTTACAGCTCATGTATACTATAGTACTGGCAGTGACCACACCTGTATATAACACTGGGTAGTAATCTGTACAGTCAGTTCCAGAGTGAGGCACGTTGAGTAAACACCTGTTGTACCGTTCTCCTGCAGTCTGTTTCTTACTACTGACGGACACAACAGCATCCAGTGGTATTCCCATGGGAAATGTAATACATGCTCCTGAGATGCCCTGACTACAGGTTGGTGGGTCCAAACATTTCCTGGTGGGCTGACCCTGTGAAAAGTAATCAAAAGCAAGTTCAGGTATTTGAGGTGATGCACCCAAATAAAAATGCTTTAAAAAGCATTTCCAAGCTGCAGAAATCAGTGTTTAAACTCTTCAGGCTCAGAGACTCCTCATTCTGCCTTGACTAGGTGATCGTGGCAGTTGCTGTGCCTTATAAATCTCAATCTAACTTGTTCAGAGTGCTTTAGCAATGTAAACCCAGGAAACTTCCAGCTGCTGCACCACTGGTTTGTCCTCTGATATATGCAAATGAGATCGGTGGTAGGCTCAAAAAGCACAAGGGAACTTGGGGGAAGCACTTTAAAGGTACACAACAGGTGAAAACAACTTTCACCCGATTTTCCTTTTCAGAAAGTTTCCTGCGTCATTTATGCACTGCTAATGTGCTGAAAACAGCAATTAAATTCACCCCAGTATATTTCAAAGCTGGATGAGAAACTATGAAATAGTCTTATCCTTAAAGTGAATTTGTCCTAATTGGAGGTGGTGATGGGGGGATGGAATGGGTTGTCACTGGGCCAGAAGATGTTTGTGGGGCCTACAGGAGCACTCTTGTTTCCTGGCCCCACGAAAATCATTTAAAAATTAAATAAAACTTACCTTTCAGGTGAGGCCTCCAGCAGTCCCTTTATTAACTATCAGTTAGGCTTCTCAATGCCTGGAGAAAGCAAGATTGGCATGTGCCGTACGTGTTTGGTCCATTTCACCTTGAAAGTTGCAATCGGGATCCTAAACAGACGTCGGGCCCCAATTTGCATATTGAAGCAGCCTCCTGCCTGTGTTGGGCAGGAGTGCTGGGTGCCAATTTAAAGGCCTGCCTGGAAGTTGGATTACCTAAGCACATAATCCATGATACGAAAGCAAAATACTGCGGATGTTGGAAATTGGAAATATAAACAGAACATGTTGGAAATACTCAGCAGGCCAGGCAGCGTCTGTGGAGAGAGAAACAGAGTTAACGTTTCAGGTCGATGGCCTGCCTGACCTGCTGAATATTACCAGCCCTTTCTGTTTTTATTTTACATAATCCATGATGTTGCAGTTCTTGTTGGGTTATGTGATATTGTATGGTTGGCCAGCTCCCATGTGTGTTGCTTGTGCCATGAAAGTCCTATGATGTCAGAATGCCTGCATTAAATTATTGAAAAAGAATTGTTGGTTCATTATTTTGGTGAATACAGTGGTATATACCAGGGCTCTGACAAAACATCTCCACCTGAAATGCTGAGCTGTGTTTTTATTTTTTTTCAGATGCTGACAGACCTGCTGTGCATTTCCAATATTTTCTGCATACAGTTTTTGTGTTTTACTCCAGTGCTACCTATCAGTGTTACGGGTCAAACATATGGCAAATGGTTAGACTCCAAGTATTTTATCATGGCATTTCATTTAAAGAATGTTATTCATGGTTTATGAGGCCATGCTCATGGTGTAAAAACAATAGCATACCTTTTCTGCTCCACAAAAGAATCATATCTAATACTCTTCATTTAACATTATGATGCACCATTTATAGCACAACTCATTTCAAAGGTGACTTTTGCCATTAGTGTGTTAAATTACTTCCTAATCTAAATGTGGATCAACAAATCCATGGTAAACTTATTTCTAGTCTCTGTGCCTGAGCCTCATTAATAATCACTTACATGAAGACTCAATCAGTATGTTATGCTGTATAAGTCAATTAACAAATCCCCATGCATTAACTATTAAAATTGCCCAAAAGGAATATGATTTAAAACTCCATCAAGTTGCGCAGTTTCAGATGAGATCTTCTCATTGTGCTTTAATTATGCTGATGTCAGTCTAAAGCAGTTCTGTTTATAATATACACTACAAGCTATATATTTTCTTTTGTTATATCGCAACATGCCTCCCATACATATTGTATTACTAGGAAACCAGTAACTCAATGCTAAATATGTTAGGTCCAGTATAACTCTTATTTTTATTACCTTTTCTACTGTGTATATTATTTGCACCATGAATATCCTATGATGTCAGACTGCTCTATATAATTTGAATAGCTTTTGCCTTTCCTACAACAGCTAATCAAGCAAATAAATTGAATCCAAGTTAACAGCTACGCTTGAGATCCTTCTTATAGAAGGCAATAGTATATTTAATATTATTACAAGTAAAAAAGGCTGTGGTAGAAGTTGGACCTTGGGATTGTGTTAACAATAGAAACTACTTAAGATTTGCCGTTGTGGTGCATAACCTCATCAGAATCCCTTGATTCAATTTCTATCCTGCATCTCATTGTTAAATGTTATCATATTACTAGTAGAAAATACAGTGGGCAGGATTTTCATTGGGCCGTGGAGGCAGGATTGGAGGCGTGTGAGGGTTAAAATCCTGAAATCCGGGAGCACGAACCCATCCCGCCTCCAACCCGCCTCCATGCCAGTTTCAAAGGAGGCGGGTACCCGACCCGCACTGCGAGCCGCCTCCCCGAGGCGGGAAGGGGATTTGTGCCAATTAACTGCCTGTTAACAGGTAGTTAACAGGCAGTTTTTAGCCTAATCCCTATTTTTATCCCTGAAGTGTGGGATTCCCGACGGCTCTAAACCACGCCAAGTTAGCGAGGCGGGTCGTCGGGCTGAAGGACTTGGAGGGTTCAAGATGTCAATGTTCAGGTGAGTGATGGGTGCATGAGTGCAGAGGTAAGTGTGTTTGGTGTGTTTAAAATGTTTAAAGAAGTTTTACTTACCTTTACAGCCTTCCTTCCTTCAGGTCTCGGGAGTCCCTCATCTCATCGGCACAGAAAGCAGAATGGCCGTGATCTGTCAAAAATTGGAGCGTTCAGCTTTCTGTTCCGGAGAGAGGAAGGAATTAACTTGTAGTACAGATTGTCAGTGTTTGACAGCTTCAAACTGCTGTGAAATGCTGATATTTCATCTGTCAAAATGTCTTGACAGATGAAATATCAATCTGTGATGTCACCTGTTGCTGGGTGGCCCTTATTTGGCCTGCTGAGCCCGCTGGCAGAATGTTGATGTTGGACAGTCCTCTCAGACCTGCAGCAATGCTTGGATTTCAGCTGAAATTTCCAAGGAAGAGGCCCTGCCAATGGGTCGGGTCGCCTGTGTCTGGGGTACATTGGGCCAAGGGTAATGACCTGAACCTGCAAATATGGCTGCTCAGCTGAAGGGAATGAGGGAAATTGTCCTCGAAGACATTAAACAAGCAGCAGATTAGGAGTAGTAGAAGGAGAGAAGCAGACAAAAATAAGTACAACAACAACCACAACAAGTTGTATTTTATAGCGCCTTTAATGTAGAAAAATGTCCCAAGGCGCTTCACAGAAGTGTCATAAAACAAAATTTGACACCGAGCCACATAAGGAGAAATTAAGGCAGATGACCAAAAGCTTGTTCAAAGAGGTAGGTTTTAAGGAGCATCTTAAATGAGGAAAGAGAGGTAGAGAGGTGGAGAGGTTTAGGGAGGGAATTCCAGAGCTTAGGGCCTAGGCAACAGAAGGCACGGCCACCAATGGTTGAGCGATTATAATCAGGGATGCTCAAGAGGGCAGAAGTAGACGAGTGGATATCTCGGGGCTTGTGGGACTGGAGGAGATTACAGAGATAGGGAGGGGGAAGGCCATGGAGGGACTTGAAAACTAGGATGAGAATTTTAAAATCGAGGCGTTGCTTAACTGGGAGCCAATGTAGGTCAGCGAGCACTGGGGTTGTAGTGTATGTACTTTGAAGAAGGAACTATATTCTGCAGCCCCTGTATACTGCAGTACCAGTAGTGACCACCCCGGTATATAAGCCTGTGTAGTAATTTTGTATAGTAGTTCCAGTTTTGTCTCCATTCAGTAAACACCTGTTATAACCAACTCCTGCAGTCCGTGTCTCAATTACGCATGGACGTTACACTGGCGACGAACAGATCCGAACTTACCTACAGTTCTGCACCACCTCACGGGGATCCATCCCTGAAGCGAAGTTGTCAGAGGTCGAGGCCAGAAGGAAGAAATCCAAAAAGAAATAAAAAAACAAGCAGAAGAAACGGGCGTCGACCGTGGGCAACCGCCCTCTGATTCATCGAATTCGAAGATTTGCAGGAGAGGCTGATGCGAGCTGGGCTTGGTTATCCAGTCTATGGTGTTCCAGCTAATCGGGCTGGTGGCAGGTAGTACACTGATCCTTCCTGGGCTGCGGCGGGCTAGAGCTCGATCGGGTGGCTTTTCAACCGAGCAGCATTGTCGGGAAGAGGAGAGAGAGAGAGAGGGTGGAGCACACAGGGTGTGCTCCACCCTCTCCGGTGCTGCGGAGCCGGGCAGCGTACAGACCCGAGAAGAGGGAGGAAAGTGTCTCATAGTGTTTGCTCTGACGACGGGAACAGTAATTAAAATAAAAGAAATTAGAAGCGCAGAAAGCCGCGAGGAGCTGCAGTTTGCCGCGGAGAGCGGCGTTGGCAGCAGCGTGGGGGGAAGTGCATGAAGACCATAGGGCGTCGCCATCAAGGCATAAAAACGCCAGCAACAGTGCTAGCAGCAGCGGAAAAGACAGAAAGCGCGGGAGGCGCCATCTTAATCCAGCGGGGAAGAAGGCAAAGCGCGGGAGGCGCCATCTTAGATCTCCAAGATGCCGAAGACTGGCAATATCACTGCCTTCGATAATGCAATAGAAGACTGGACCAAGTATGTGGAAATAGTCGAAGTATATTGCAAGGCAAATGAAGTAGCCGATGAGAAAAAGGCATCGGTACTACTAAACTTAATGGGCGCAAGAACGTACGGCCTATTGCGGAACCTGATCACTCCAGTCAAACCGATGGCAAAGAGTTTTAACGAAATTGTTGATATCCTACAGGAACACCTAAATCCTACACCGCTGTTGATAGCGGAAAGATTTAAATTCCACAAGAGAAATCAGCATAAAGATGAGAGCAATGCTGATTACCTTACGGAACTACGCAAGCTATCAAAGCACTGCCAGTTTGGAGCAGGACTGGCAGATACCCTATGGGACAAATTTATCTGTGGACTCCTGAATGAAGGAACCCAGAAGAGGTTACTCTCAGAGAAAGAGCTGACGCTAGATAAGGCTTTAAGCGTGGCAGTATCGTATGAAGCAGCAGCAAGGGGAGCTGCGGAAATACAGCAAAAGCCACAGGAATACGGCACCCGTGAAATGACACGGGATTCGAAAAATGTTATCGCTGCGGCAGAACAACCCATGACCAGAGGGCTGCTGGTCTAAGGACAAAACATGCAGGCAATGCGGAAAGATGGGACACATTGCACGAGTTTGCAGGTCCGGGAAGAAGACTAACGACAACAAAAAGACAACTAAGGAAAAGTACAGGAAAGTACAAAAGATGACGGACAGTAGTTCCGAAGACCAGAAGAGCGATAGTGAATCCGGGAAAAAGAGACTAAGCTGTCTCAAACTACACAACGTAATCACAAAAGAGGATCACCGAACCATTTGGGTCACACTCACGATAGCAGAGTCCCAAGTCAAAATGGAATTGGATACAGGATCAGCTCTGACCGTCATGAATCGACAAGACTACGAGCGGCAATTCTCACACATACCCTTGAAAGATACATCCATTGTCTTGAAGACATATACGGGGCAGAAAGTATACCCCAGAGGGAAAATAAGGGTGCCTGTCGAATACAACGGCAAGGAAATACAGAAATTGTATCTGTACATACTGCAAGATGGTGGACCACCGTTATTGGGACGTGAATGGATCAGAAAGATAAGTTTAGACTGGCACTCCATTCAGGCACTGACTGTGGCTGGTAAAAAGGATGATGACATCACACCTGGACGATTGTCAAAAATCTTGGCTAATGCTAAAGAGGTATTTCAACAAGAACTGGGAACTCTTAAAGGCGTAACCGCCTCGATAAAAATAGAAGAGAATGCAATTCCCAAGTTTTTGAAAGCAAGACCGGTACCGTATGCAATTCGCCCAGCCATCGAGTCAGAGCTGGAGAATCTGGAGAATGCAGGCATGTTAACTAAGGTAGACTGGAGCGAGTGGGCGACACCCATCATTCCTGTCATGAAGAAAACGTTAAACAATAAGTCTGAGGAGCCAAGGAAGGTTCGCATCTGTGGGGACTTCAAGGTGACTGTGAACCCAGTCCTTCACACAGTACAGTATCCTCTTCCGAGGTTAGAAGATATTTTCGCCCCACTATCTGGAGGGAAACGTTTCACAAAAATTGACCTAGCGCAAGCATATTTGCAGATGGAGGTTGAAGAATCCTCTAGGAAATATCTCATGATAAACACTCACAAAGGTCTTTACCAGTATAATCGACTGGTATTCGGAGTTGCATCAGCTCCGGCTATATGGCAAAGAGTGATGGAACAAGTCCTGCAAGGGATTCCAGGGACTCAGTGTTACTTGGGCGACATCCTAGTGACGGGTGAAAATGACAGTGAACACCTTGCCAACCTAGAGCAGGTGCTCACTAGACTAAGAGAACATGGGCTACGAGCCAATCGCCCCAAGTGCGAGTTTATTAAGAAACAAATATCGTATTGTGGCCACGTGATTGATGAAGAGGGGTTACATAAGTCCCCTGACAAAATTGAAGTGGTAGTTAAGGCTCCAGCGCCTGAAAATGTGTCACAACTGAGGTCATCCCTCGCATTGGTGAATTACTACCATAAGTTTTTGCTGAATTTGTCCACAATTCTGCACCCACTGAACGCCCTGCTACAAACTGGAGTAGCATGGAAATGGAGCGATGAATGTAAGCGGGCCTTTCAGAAGTGTAAAGGCCTGATCACTTCAAGAGAAATATTGGCTCACTACAACCCATCACTACCGATAAGACTGGCGTGTGATGCGTCTCCCTACGGCATTGGAGCGGTACTGTCACATAAATCCCTTGATGGTTCAGAGAGGCCGATAGCTTTTGCGTCACGCTCGTTAACTGCAGCCGAGCGTAACTATGACCAGATTGACAGAGAGGCCCTCAGCCTGGTGTGGGGGGTGAAGAAGTTCAATCACTACCTGCACGGACAGAAATTTACTCTACTAACTGATCATCAACCTCTTGTCTCCATTTTCAACCCTAAGAAGGGCGTCCCGATAATGACAGCACAACGGCTACAGAGGTGGTCCCTTTTCCTAGGGGCACACCAATATGACATCGAGTACAAAGGAACTAAACAGCATGGGAATGCTGATGGATTGTCGCGCCTACCGTTGCCGACGGTGGAAGAAGCACCTGCAGTGGATCCTGTGGAGATATTCCACTCGACCATAGTCGAATGTCTACCTGTGACGAATGCAAACATAGAAAAGGAAACACGAAATGACCCGACACTCTCCAGGGTCTATGATTTAATGGTGAAGGGATGGCCAGCACATGGCGAACCACTGTTGCCAGCATTCTCGCCGAGAAGAGAACAGCTGTCAGTGTGCCGAGGAACCTTGATGTGTGGATCCAGAGTAGTAATTCCACCCAAATTGAAGGATAGAGTGCTCAATGAGCTTCATGAGGGTCATCTGGGAGGGGTAAAAATGAAGAACTTAGCCAGAGCGTTTTTGTGTTGGCCGGGAATCGATAGAGAAATCGAAGAGATGACCAGGAGCTGTACAGGCTGCCAGAAGGTCCAAAACGCCCCACCACAAGCCCCTCTACATCCATGGGAGTGGCCCTCATCTCCATGGCAAAGGGTACACATTGATTTTGCTGGTCCATTTATGGACTCAATGTTTTTAATTGCGGTGGATGCACATTCAAAGTGGCCAGAGGTAATAAAAATGTCCTCAACCACCACAGAAAAAACCATCACAGTCTTACGAACCATATTCGCCAGAAATGGGCTGCCTGAACAGATTTGCTCTGACAATGGACCACAGTTTGTGTCTGAAGAGTTCCGGAGGTTCTTAAAGAACAATGGTGTTTAGCATTACACATCCGCCCCATATCATCCAGCCACCAATGGATTGGCTGAGAGGTGCGTTCAAACATTCAGGAAGGCTATCAAGGCAATGTGTAATGAAGACATACCCCTACAACACAAGGTGGATAACTTCTTGTTTGCCGACCAGAATGCGACACATGCGGTTACCAACCAAACTCCAGCCATGATGTTCTTCAATCGAAGACTCAGATGCCGCTTGGATTCGGTTAAGCCAAACATCAGAAGAGATGTGGAGAACAGGCAGTTTCAGAATATGAATGAAAGGCCAACCAGGAGTTTTAAGATAGATCAACCAGTTTTGGCCCGGGACTACCGCACTGAGAAATGGAAGCCAGGAACGATCTGCACACGGCAAGGACCTCTAATGTATACCGTGGACGTTGGAGAGAGCATTGTAAGACGCCATGCTGACCAGATTCTAGAGTCACTGGAAAACGTCAACTCCACACCACGATCTGATACACCTGGTGATGAAACCGAAGTACCAATTGCATCTACCTCAGAATCGATGATATTGGAAGCAGACGAACCAAACAACGACGTTGATCCCGAATCAACTTTGCCAGAAGAACCTGATACCCCAAAGAGGCGTTATCCGGACAGAATCAGGAAGCCTCCTCAAAGACTGAATTTATAATTGCTTAACTTCAGCTAATGTATATAGCAACTGTAATTGTAAATATGTTATTTAATTATTAATTGAATGTTATGTACTGTTTAGCTAAGAGGTGAGGAATTATAGTGTATGTACTTTGAAGAAGGAACTATATTCTGCAGCCCCTGTATACTGCAGTACCAGTAGTGACCACCCCGGTATATAAGCCTGTGAAGTAAATCCTGTGAAGTAACTTTGTATAGTAGTTCCAGTTTTGTCTCCATTCAGTAAACACCTCTTATAACCAACTCCTGCAGTCCGTGTCTCAATTACACACGGACGTTACAGGGGTGATGGGCGAACGGGACTTGGTGCGAGTTAGGACACGGGCAGCTGAGTTTTGGATGACCTCAAGTTTACGTAGGGTAGAATGTGGGAGGCCAGCCAGGAGTGCGTTGGAATAATCAAGTCTAGAGGTAACAAAGGCATGGATGAGGGTTTCAGCAGCAGATGAGTAGACCAAATTCTGCAGAAATTAAGATGTAAAAGAGTGTAGTGCTGAATGTAAAATAAATTACCCACATTTTAGATAGAAGTGATGGGAAAGGCCCTAACAGAACTCAAGTAAATGGAGGGACAGTTCAATTTGTAGATCATATAAATCAGACTATATGGAGATTTCATTTATTCTGCACTGGAGCTAACTGCAATGTTCCCTCAAGGTCCCGTGCAGGCCGCTCACCAGCTGATGCCACTGGAAGAGATACCGCGCATGCGCGGCCGCTAAACGGACTGCGCACGGAAATTTTTTTTAGAGGGAACACGTGCGTGTTGTGCATTAAGGGATGCTAAATTTATGAGTTCCGTTAATTGAGTGGTTGTTCATTTTTCCTCATGCTCCTAAACTTTCTCCTCGGAGTAAATATTGCTAATGTCCATTAATACACAGACTCAACATTAATGCATTTTATGATTGGCAAATTGCAAATAATGTTCAACATCCAAATTTACTTACAATTTACTTCAATGCCACATTGCATTAATTTCTCCCATTTAAAGTTGGTTTTAAACAACTGGAGACAGCTGGCAGGCAAAAATGATGAGCAGAGCAGGAGATACTAATTAAAATGAACTCTGTAGCATGGTTATGTCATCAAGCCTGCCAACGCCAGGTACATTGTAGGAGCAGGAGCAACAGCAGCAGAAGAACCACAGAATGGGAGGTTTTGTGAGTATAGGAGGCAGATTTTCAGGACTTAGTACTACATGGTGCAGTGTGACTACTGGCAATGTACCATTTTCCAGGGCCTTAGCGAGGAGCAGTAAGTTAAGACATTGTGCCTCCACAGGGAAACAAACTTAAACCCATGTTAACTCTGAACCAGATCTGCAGTTATGTGGCAACTACCAGACTGCCCTCTCAGGGGAAGTGAAAATAACTATATTGCACTAATTTTCAACATCGCTGCATTTGTCCAACAGAAGATATCACTGGGATCGGTTAGTATGGAATTCACAGTTGCAACACTGAAATGATAGATACACAGCACGTCTACATACATCAAAATTCAACAATAGCATGCAACAGCAACTGTAGACCAATTTTACCAGTAGTACAGCGTTCCCCAAGTACAAGGCACCATTGATTACACTTGCATTGCCATTCGTGCACTTACAGGCAGTGTTCTTCCTTTTATCAGCAGAAGAGCTCGTTGCCCTCTCAATGTTCAGATGGTATGCGATCACTAGCCACAAATTATTTTCTGGACATTTCTTACAATGCAAGCATTTTGAGAGAAACAAGGGGTAGATGACAAAATGAAAGACACAGAAAGTGACAGAAAGAATTAGAGAGGAGATACATATTTACAGGAAGAAAGGAAGGCACAGAGCAACTGAATGATATAATAATATAAAAGCTTATAGCATAGAAGGAGGGCATTCAGTCCATTGTGTCTGTGTCAGTTGATTGCTAGAGTAATAATATATAATACAATATAATATAAAGTACAAGTGTGTTTTACACGGTATAGCATCCTTGCTGTTATAAAGTAACATAACAGACTTTCCAGAAATTCCCCCTATGACCTGAACTGTCCAGTCCCAGAAGCATTGGAATTCACTCTCCAGTCCCAATTACAATGGAAATTTTATGCTGGTCACTTATATTTATTGTCAAGTATGAAATAAATGTCCCACCCAGGAGAGAATCTCCCTTTGTACCTTTAATGTGTAGAGTCTGGAAATTATTGTTGGTACTGCAATGAACATGTGTGCTCCACATTGATTAGGCATCAGGAATTTCGGGAGTGTGGAGCAGGGTACACTTAACCTCGTGTATTGCGTACTGCTAAATTACTGGTGTGGAGGTAGTTTGTTGGTCCTATAGTGATGATAACCATACTTTAGCCTTGTTGAACTAATTAACACTGATGAATAGTATTTAAATACAACTCGTGTCATTTTCCAAGACTCACACTTTGCATATGCATTGGATACATATACTCATATCGCACCAGCATTGCTGCAGAGGCTGCACTCTGTCTGATTGTAATGACAGGTGATCTGTTACAACATAGAGTGGTATAAATTGGTTATGGCCCGTTTTGGGATGCATAATCAGTGGCACGCAGTCAACCTGAAAGTGGGCCTCGGGCCTGATTTCCATTATTTGGGCGAGCTGCTAGCACCTGTTGCGTTTCCACAGGAAGATTGCCAATTTGAAGTGGATGAATGTCAGGCCACATGCCTTGTTGCCAACGGTCCTTAGGTAAATCCTGGATGGGTGGAGTGGCAACAGGGGAGGGGCCAAGTACTGTGGAATCGGAGGAGCACGCCTGCTCCTCTTGGCTCCACAGCAATATTTTTTGAAATTTTTAAATTAAAAACATTTTTTTGTGTTGGCAGCTGCTGAAGAACCCTGAGTGGAGTAGGCCCGGCACCTGCTCCACTCATCGCAATCTTTGATCTTCAAGGAGACCTAAAACATGCGCTCGGCTCCTCAGTTACATATGTAAGGGAATTAACGACTGTTTTAGGTGGCCACTAGGGATGCCTGAAATATTGTCCGACCCAATATTGGGTCAGACGTTATAGTAATCTGGGATGTTATGATTAAGGTTATCCACCAGGTGGTGCTGTAGCCAATGCTGCTACTAAGGTCAGAGGTTTGCTTCCTGTTAAGGTCAGAGGTTTGCTTCCTGTATAGGTCAGCACAAGGTGGAATGCCAGGATGCTGATGCAGGCTGTCTGTAAACGTGTTTCCCAGTTGTGAATAAAGTACTCGTGTTAATTCTAACATCTAGCCTTTTTGAGTTCCTTGTTCCACTTTCTGGATTTATCACATTTGGCGACGAAGCAACTAAAGGACACTGCATAAAGAAGAAAAGTCTGCCGGGATGTTTAAACAACAAAATCACGAACTAAAGTTAGCTACAAGCTGGAAGAGAGCATGGCTGCCACGGTAGGAATGGTCTCCGCTTTTGATATTCAAGCACAAACCTGGGAAGAATACTGTGAAGTGTTGGGTTATTTTTTCGAAGCAAATGAAATAAATGATGCCGGAAAAAGGAAAGCCATTCTGCTTAGTTCAGTGGGAAGCCAAAGCTACAGTTTGATGAAAAATCTGCTCAGTCCTGAAAAGCCTGGAGACAAATCATTTGTTGAATTAGTGGCTTTGCTAAAAGAACATTTCAACCCTAAGCCTAGTGAGATTGTACAGCGGTTCAAGTTTAATTCAAGGAACAGGAAAGAGGAAGAGAGCGTAATGGACTATGTAGTGGTGTTGCGTAAATTAGCACAAGATTTCAATTATGGGAACAACCTGAAGGAAATGCTGTGAGATAGGCTAGTTTGCGGAATTATGGACAACCGAATGCAGCATAGATTATTATCCGAGACTTGGCTTACTTATGAAAAAGCATTGGAACTTGCTCAAGCCATAGAGACAGCGAACCGAGATGTAAAAGAAATACAGGGTTCAGACAGGGCTAATGCTACGCAAGTTGCAGGTCAGGTTGTTGTGCACAAGTTGAACATGCATCAGAAACCACAATGTGAGCATGTGAAGGCATGTTATAGATGCAAGGGCGATCACCTGGCGAGTGAATGCCGGTTTCTGGAGGAAAAGTGCTACAAGTGTGGGAAACAAGGACACATAAAACGAGCTTGCAGGGCAAAATCACCTGTGGAGGAATCCAAACCAAAAGGGGGAGGACAGCAAAACCAAGGGAGGGAAGTGAAAAAACATGGAGCACACCACATCAGCAGGGAAGCTGAGAAAGAAGAGGACATGTTCATAATGTATAGCATGTTAGAGAACATTCCAAAAGTGGCTCCTATCACATTGCAACTGACAGTAAATGACTCTAAGGTGAACTTTGAAGTGGATACAGGGTGCAGCATGACCATAATGAACAAGGCAGAGTACTCAAAATTGTGGAACCGTGCAAAAGTTCCAGAGTTAAAGCCTTGCTCCCTGCATCTTAAAACATATACAGGTGAACGAGTAGCGGCATTAGGTACAGCAAGGTAACTGTGCAACACAGGGACACAGTGGAACAGCTACCTGTAGTTATAGTATCAGGTACCGGACCAAACTTGTTAGGTCGGGGCTGGGTAAAAGAACTTAAATTAGACTGGGGAGCAGTACATCAAATAGATGCGGGCAAACAGTTGACTTTGCAAGAAGTGCTGAGTGAGCATGAGAGTGTGTTCAAGGAGGAACTTGGCACATTTAATGGCCCCCCAGCTAAGATTTATGTAGACAAGGAGGCACCACCAAGGTTTTTTAAACAACGACCTGTGCCTTATGCCATGAAGCCAAAGGTAGAGGCTGAGCTTGACCGACTATTGAGAGAGAACATACTGGAGCCGGTGAAATGTTCGGAATGGGCAGCTCCCATAGTACCTGTTTTAAAACCGAACAATTCGGTAAGACTCTGTGGAGACTATAAATTGACTGTCAATCGGGTGTCCAAACTAGAGCAGTATCCTATTCCCAAAACAGAGGATCTCTGCAAACCTGGCTGGAGGAAAGAAATTCACAAAGTTGGATATGAGTCATGCCTACTTGCAGATTACACTGCATGATGAATCAAAGAAGTATGTCACCATAAATACACACAAGGGCTTGTTTACATATAACCGCTTACCGTTTGGTGTCTCATCTAGTCCAGCTATCTTCCAGAGGAAAATTGAAGGTGTACTGCAAGGGATTCCACATGTTTCCATCTATCTGGATGACATTCTGGTGACGGGAAGAACCGACCAGGAGCATCTGAGCACTCTGAGGGAGGTACTACAGAGATTGGAGAGGGCAGGGTTCTGGCTCAAGAGGAGTAAGTGCACTTTACTGGGGAATGAGGCAGTGTTCCTGGGACACAGAGTGGATGCCACCGAGCTCCAACCACTCAAGGAGAAGGTACAAGCACTGCAGGACGCCCCTGCTCCTACAAATGTGGCTGAACTATTATAACAGGTTTTTACCAAACTTGTCAACTGTGTTAGCACCTCTTCACAAACTACTGCGCAAGGAGACACAGTGGCAGTGGGGAGAGGAGCAGGGGGTTTCATTTGAACAGTCCAAGAAACTGATGCTGTCGTCGGATGTGCTGGTTCACTACAATGCAGAGAAAGACATCATTCTCTCTTGTGATGCTTCACCTTACGGGGTGGGGGCAGTTCTTTCACACTGCATGGAAGATGGAACTAAAAGACCAATAGGGTTTATGTCCTGAACTCTAACACCAGCGGGAAAAAACTGTTCCCAGTTAGACAAAGAGGGGTTAGCAGTAATGTTTGGGTTACAGAGGTTCCACAAGCACATATATGGCAGGAAGTTCACCATATGCACCGATCATAAACCTCTTCTCTCTCTTTTCAATGAAATGAAAGCAATTCCACAGATGGTGTCACCCTGGAGCTAGAGGTCGGCAGTGACATTGAGGGCATATGAGTATGTCATCGTCTACAAGGCGGGCAAGTACCATGGAAACGCAGATGCCTTGAGCCGTCTTCCACTGCCAGGCACACCTATCCGTGCAGCTCCAGAGGACAGAGTTTTGATGTTGGAGGACACTGACACGGCACTTGTGACTGCAGAGCAAGTAAGAACATGGACAGGTATAGATCCAGTACTGTCTAGAGTTCAAGAATATGTGGTGAGGGGATGGCCACAGCATCCGGAAGAGGCTGACTTCACACCCTACAGTGTCAGAAAAACAGAGCTGAGTGTGCAGGATGGTTGCGTGTTGTGGGGAGCACGAGTGATTATTCCACAGCCAGCATGACAGTCTGTCCTAAAGCAACTGCATCACTGTCATCCTGGGGTCTCACGTATGAAAGCCTTGGCTAGGAGTTATTTGTGGTGGCCAAAGCTAGATGAGGAGATAGAAAATCTAGTCAAGACATGCAGCACTTGTCAGGAACACCAGAAGGCACCAGCAGCGGCTCCTCTCCGCCCCTGGGAGTGGCCGGGTAAACCATGGAGAAGATTGCACTTAGATTATGCGGGTCCATTCATGGGGAAGATGTTCCTCATAATCATTGATGCACATTCCAAATGGATGGATGTTTATCCTGTAAATTCTGCTTCCACCACTACTACTATAGACTGCCTGCGTCGGAGCTTCAGTAATCAAGGGCTACCAGAGATCATGGTGAGTGAAAATGCCACTTGTTTTGCGAGTACAGAGACAAAAGTGTTCTTGAGAAAAAATGGCATAGTGCAGGTGACCTCGGCTCCATATCATCCGTCCTCGAATGGACTTGCTGAGAGAGCCATACAAACATTTAAGGAGATGATGAAAAAAAGTGCAGAAGGGAGTTTAGCAGCCAAAGTATCACGGGTTCTGTTCAGCTACAGAATAACACCTCAATCCACCACAGGACTCTCTCCTGCTGAGATGTTATTAGGTCATAGACTACACTCCACTCTTGACCTTGTCCACTCAGACCTAAAAAGGAAAATGGAAAACAGACAAAACAAAGAAAAAGAGAACCATGACAAAAGAACAAAGAGCCGAAGTTTTGGAGAAGGAGACGCGATCCTTACCAGGAATTTCAGTTATGGACCAAAATGGATTCCTGGCTTCATAGACTCAATGACAGGTCCAGTATCATACAAGGTCATGTTGGGAGATGGTAGGGTAGTACACAGACATGTAGATCAGATACTTCCCAGACAAGGGGAAATTGAAATGAAGGTTCCAGATGCAATGACTGAAGACAGGGTTGCCCCCAGTTATCCAAGTGCATCTGTGGTGCCACCACCAGGGACAGAGATCATTCCACAGGAACCTATCCATCAAGAGGAAACCATCGTTGCAGAGTCAGATACTCTGAGCACTGCTCAGGAGCAGCTGGTGGCTTCACCACAAACAAGCAGGGACTTCACTGTTAGATGTTCACAAAGGACTCGCAAGCCACCAGAGAGATTGACACTGAACTGTTAGATTCGTCAAGTATGGAACATGATGAATGGAGACTCCTTATGTGACCCTCAGGAATGGTTGTTTGTTAAGAAATTCATACTGAAATCTTAAGGGAGGAGGGATATAGTAATCTGGGATGTTATGATTAAGGTTATCCACCAGGTGGTTCTGTAGCCAATGCTGCTACTAAGGTCAGAGGTTTGTTTCCTGTTAAGGTCAGAGGTTTGCTTACTGTATAGGTCAGCACAAGGTGGAATGCCAGGATGCTGATGCAGGCTGTCTGTAAACGTGTTTCCCAGTTGTTAATAAAGTACTCGTGTTAATTCTAACATCTAGCCTTTTTGAGTTCCTTGTTCCACTTTCTGGATTTATCACAGACATCTTTCAGGCATCTTAGGAGCGCGTGATGTTGATCTCTAAAATTGGCCATTGTTGCACCCGTTTTACAGGGCATGATGACTTGGATAGATGGTGGCCCTCCTCTGGTGTAAGTCAGTTACCTTCTGTTATGCAGCAGCTTGTCCTACAAGAAAAGTGGGAGTGGCTTATTGTTTAGCCTTTTGAAGGGTTGTAAACATGTGTAAACAGTTTAGCATAGTATGTGTGGTGAGGGAAAGAATTAGCAGGTATGGTGAAGAATTAACAGGTATGGGAAAGAGAACGCAGTAATTGTGAGCGCAGGAGCAGGTGCTGAGTGTGTAAGTGGAAGCTGAAGGAGGTACTTTGATTTTATAGAGGTACACATACTGGTGCTTGGGTTGAGTGCAGTCCTAAGAAGTGTGGAAGGAGCGGCAATGATGTTGGGAAGAACTGTTGGTGCAGGGGAATCAGGGTGACTCAACTGAAGTGCTCCTTATGACTTTCTGCCAAAGAGCTCTTACAGCTGGTAGGATTGAGGAGCCTTTCTTTCCTTGGCATCCTCTGTATCCTTATGTTCTTCATGATTCTCCGCGTTCATTCCTGTGCATGTACACCTCAGTGTGCCGACTGAGCGGCACACCCATGTTGGCAGAGGAAGTTTATGCCAAAACCCCCGGGCAAAAATTCTCTCCCAGCTCCAAAGAATATCTTGCCCCAAATTTTTCAGTCAACATAGCCAAACATTGGCACAAAAGCCCGCTAGCAATTTAAAATGACTAACTACCTGCTTACCTAACTGCAGCTGAAGATCCTTTAAATAACACTGGTACAGTATCCCCCCTGATTGTTTCTACCCAGGATTTGTGGGTGGGTTTTAGAGTAGCCAACTCTAGTGCAGTGATGAGGAAGTTGAAAATGGAGGTAGGGTCCTTAAATGGGCACAGGACCTTCATTTACATAAACTTATTAGGCATATGCCAGTTTCGGGTGGGCATCATGGACAACTAAAATGTGCCAAATTCAAAATGGAGTTGGGTGCACTTCCAGCAAAAATTGGGTGAGCAAGATCCCCACCCAAAATTAGTAGGCCTGGCACCCATCTTTCTAGCGGAAAACAGGTGGTCGTAAGTTAAAAACCACCCCCGATAGATGTTCTGCTCTGTCTGCGGAAACCTAAATCGAGTCGGGGAACATAGGGTCTAATGAGAGGGAGGAATTGAATGAAATCAGTATTTGTAGGGAAATGGTGTTAGTGAAATTGACAGGATTGAAGGCCGATAAATCCCCAGGGCCTGATAATCTACATCCTAGGGTACATAAGGAAGTGGCCCTAGATATAGTAGATGCATTGCTGGTCATCTTCCAAAATTCTATGGACTCTGGAACAGTTCCCATGGATTGGAGGATAGCTAATGTAACCCCACTATTTAAAAAAGGTGGTAGGGAGAAAACGGGGAATTATAGACCGGTAAGCCTGACATCGGTAGTGGGGAAAATGCTAGAGTCCATTATAAAAGATGTAACGGCAGAGCACTTGGAAAACAGTGACAGGATCGGACAAAGTCAACATGGATTTACAAAAGGTAAATCATGCTTGACTAATCTACTGGAATTTTTTGAGGATGTAACTGATAGAATAGATAAGGGAGAACCAGTGGATGTGGTGTATTTGGATTTTCAGAAGGCTTTCAATAAAGTCCCGCATAAGAGATTAGTGTGCAAAGTTAAAGCACATGGGATTGGGGGTAGTGTACTGTCTTGGATAGAGAACTGGTTGGCAGGCAGGAAGCAAAGAGTTGGAATAAATGGGTCTTTTTCCGAGTGGCAGGCAGTGACTAGTAGGGTACCGCAGGGATCAGTGCTAGGTTCCCAGCTGTTCACAATATATATAAATGATCTAGACTAGGGGACTAGATGTAATATCTCCAAGTTTGCAGATGATACAAAGCTGGGTGGGCGTGTGTGCTGTGAGGAGGATGCCGAGAAACTCCAGTATGATTTGGACAGGTTGGTTGATTGGGCAGATGCATGGCAAATGCAGTATAATGTGGATAAATGCGAGGTTATCAACTTCGGTGGCAAAAACAGGAAGACAGATTATTATCTGAACGGCAATAGGTTGGGAAAAGGGGAAGTGCAATGAGACCTGGGTGTCCTTGTGCACCAGTCGCTGAAGGTAAGCATGCAGGTGCAGCAGGTGGTTAAGAAGGCAAATGGTATGTTGGCCTTCGTAGCGAGAGGATTCAAGTACAGCAGCAAGGATGTCTTGCTGCAGTTGTAGAGGGCCTTGGTGAGACCACACCTTGAGTATTGTGTGCAGTTTTGGTCACCTTATCTGAGGAAGGATGTTCTTGCCATGGAGAGAGTGCAGCGAAGAATCACCAGACTGATACCTGGGATGGCAGAAATGATGTATGAGGAAAGATTGGGTTGATTAGGCTTCTATTCACTAGAGTTTAGAAGAATGAGAGGGGATCTCATTGAAACTTATAAAATTCTAACAGGACTAGACAGACTAGATGCAGGAAGGATGTTCCCAATGGTGGGGGAGTCCAGAACCAGGGGGGTCACAGTCTAAGGATAAGGGGTAAGCCATTTAGGACTGAGATGAGGAGGAATTTCTTCACCCAGAGAGTTGTGAACCTGTGGAATTGTCTACCACACAAGGCAGTTGAGGCCAATTCATTAAATATATTCAAGAAGGTGTTAGATATATTTCTTAAGGCTAAAGGGATCAAGGGATATGGGGAGAAAGCAGGGACAGGGAACTGAATTTGGATGATCAGCCATGATCTCATTAAATGGCAGAGCAGGCTCAAGGGGCCGAATGGCCTACTCCTGCTCCTATCTTCTATATTTCTACAAGTCAAAACTCTTGACTGCAGGTGATAACCTGGATCATAATCAACCATCCTGATAAATGGCTTTGAGTCATGAGGGCTGGTATTGTAGACTGTCATAACATGAAAGCGTCGTAACAGTTTCCTGGGTGGTGCAGGATAACCGTGCACTCTTTCTATGTGATCCTCCAGTGGGAACAGGCAGTGAGATGGATGAATGGTGGGTGTCCACATCTGCCTCTAAGGATAATAGGGTGCTCCAGTTGCTCCGTGTGCTGGATTAGTACTGCAATCTGTTAATCCAGACAAGACAGCCTATTGGAGCCCAAGGTCTCGAAAGACCCAGTCAAAGCAATTCACATGGGAGGAGCCACTGCAGAGTGTGCTGGAGTGATCACGCTCTCCGTGGAGGTCTGCAGCTTGGTCTGGTGGTCTTGCAGCACTGTGCACAGATGTAGCTTGTGGAATCTTCCAGAGGTGCCTCAAACTATACAGGCTACTCAGCACACTCTCAAGTTGCTGCAGGATGCGCTATATTGTGTTACCATGGTGCATTTGTATGTAGACCCTGACAGGCTGGATCCCAGAGGTCAGATGCTTGAACCTTTGAGTGGGTTTGTGTCTCCTGCAATTTTACCTGCACTTGCTCCTCTTCACTTATACCTGTGCTTCACAAAGTGCTCCTTCCTGCAACTCACTAACTGCTCCCCACACAGTGGATATATCGGTACTGGTGTTTGCCAGTTTGGTAGTGGGTGACCAAGGGTGTTGTAAGGTGTTAATCAAGGCTCTATGTTGGGCCCTGCCACCTTATCCCCTGGGGCATCTAGAGAAACAGAAGAAGAACACATTTTAGAATGCTGGTAGTAAACCCCCCCACCAATGAACCATCATTTCAAATGGCAAGAAATTGTAGTGAAGTTATGCTTCTGCAATGTTGCATTATCTCCTGTGTGTGAGAGAAGAAATAAATTAACAAATAAAGTGATAAGAAATTAAAAGCAAAAGATATTAGTCAGGAGTTGGATGGAAGCATCCTCCTACTCCCTCTATTACTTCTACACTTAGAATCTCCAGGGCCCTCTATTTATAAAAAGTCAAGAATCACTGCTTTGGTGATCCCCTCTTGTCTAAACGTGCTGCCTCTCGTTATTTGAAATATCCTCCAACAAGCAAATAGAGAAGGGAAATATGATGGAAAGGAATGTGTGAAATGATGTGTGCCATCCAAGTGCCCAGGTCAATAGTAGTATCAGATCCTTTGTGCTAGAAGTGTAGTTGGTGCTTGATGCTTACCACATTTAACATGCCACAATTACTTTGTTAAAAGATAAGGGACTGAGCAGTGACAAAAATGAAGCATTTTTCATTGAAATATCATGGTACTAATCTTTTTCTTTCTGTCATAGTACATATGGTTAAAAATTAGTTCAGTCACAGAAAGGGCCAGCTTATTCTGGCACATAATTATATGTTATTGTCTGGTCAGGTGTCCAAGCCATTCAAATCAAATACAAACATCTTGTGGATTTATTTGTATATATGTTTGCTTGACAGCTCTTTTGAAGTTTAAAGAATACTTATTGGCCCGGATTTTGCAGTAGGTAATGACAGCGAACTGTCAGCGTTCGCCGTCATTACCCCTCTGAATCTGACCGTAACTTCAGGATTTAGCGCATGTACATCTAAACACGGAAATCCTGGAGTTACAATCAGTCACTCACTCATAAAATCAGTGAAGTCAGTGGAACTGATGAAAACTTGAGCTTTTCTGCCCTAATGTCGCTATTAATGTTTGTGTCAGCTGTGGCTCAGTGGGTAGCACTCTCTAGGTGGGAGGGGCTAGGAGTGAGCCAGGTGTTACTGGTTGCCTGATTGCAGCTGGGAGTTGGAGGGAGTTTTGTAAAAAGTTGGTGGTGGGTTTTGGGGTTTTGTTTTCAGGTTTTAGGGCCTTTTTGGCCCACAAAAACAGCGAGATGACTGCTGAGGGGTCCGGAGGGCCGGGCCCCTCAGAGGACAATGTTCCCGAGAGGAATTTAATTAGGGAAGAAACTGTGGTGGGAAAGGAAAAAAAAAGGCCCAAAGATTTGGGCCGGGACCCCAGGAGGATTGGTAAAGAAAACATGGTGGTGGTGTAGTGTGAGGATAAGAAGATTCGAGCTTGGGATATTATCCAGGCGGGTCATGAGGACTGTGGCGAGGGAAGCTGCTTTGCCTGCTGACCAAAGCTAAATGTGGGAATCGAGGTGACGGTCAGTGGTCGTGAGGAGGTGGAAAGACTTACTCAGTCTGAAAGTTGGTGAGAAATTCTTGGAGGTGACTCTGCTATATTCAGAGGAGGTGGTGGTTTCATTTTTAAACTTGTCAGTTTACATTGAGGACTAAGTGCTAAGCAAGAAGTTGGAGTCGTAGGACATTAAAATCTGTTCTGCAATAAAGAGGAGGTACTATCCGGGAACACTGGTAGCAGGACGGAACCCGGTCTGTAAAGGTGCGGTTCCCAGAGGGGGTGAGGTCATTGCCGTACAGTATGAAGTTCGAGACACTAGAAGGAGTGCAGTACTTTCGTGTGCTGCATGATAACCAAGTAAAGGTGTGCTATTATTGTCTTGGACATGACCATCTCGTAAGAAACTGTCTATTATGTCCGTGAATGATTGAGACACGGACCGTAGGAGTTAAACAAAACACTTCTTTACTGGTGGAAGTCAATAGTGAAACTAAAACAACAGAGGGTCACTAGCGCCTTTTATACAGGGGTGGTCACTGCCGGTACTGCAGTCTGAGACCAGTTATTCTCTTAAAGGTACATACACAACAATTCCTCCCCTTTTAGATAAACAGTACATAACATTCATTTAACAACTAAATGATAACTAATTACAATCACAATTACTGCTGCAAGATACATTGGTTAAGTTTCAGCAATTATAAGTTCAGTCTTTGAGGAGGCTTCCTGATTCTGTCTGGATAACGCCTCTTTGGGGTATCAGGTTCTTCTGGCAATGTTGAGTCGGGATCAATGTTGTTGTTTGGTTCATCTGCTTCCAATATTACCGGTTCTGCGGTAGCTGCAATTGGAACGTCGATTTCATCACCAGGTGTATCAGATCGTGGTGTGGAGTTGACGTTTTCCAGTGACTCTAGAATCTGGTCAGCATGGCGTCTTACAATGCTCTCCCCAACGTCCACGGTATACATGAGAGGTCCTTGTCGTGTACAAATCGTTCCTGGCTGCCATTTCTCAGTGCGGTAGTCCCGGGCCAAAACTGGTTGACCTATCTTAAAACTCCTGGTCGGCCTTTCATTCATATTCTGAAACTGCCTGTTCTCCACATCTCTTCGGACGTTTGGCTTAACCAAATCCAAGCGACATCGTAGTCTTCGATTGAAGAACATCATGGCTGGAGTTTGGTTGGTAACCGCATGTGTCGCATTCCGGTAGGCAAACAAGAAGTTGTCCACCTTGTGTTGTAGGGGTATATCTTCATTACACATTGCCTTGATAGCCTTCTTGAATGTTTGGACAAACCTCTCGGCCAATCCATTAGTGGCTGGATGATATGGGGCAGATGTGTAATGCTTAACACCATTGTTCTTTAAGAACCTCCGGAACTCTTCAGACACAAACTGTGGTCCATTGTCAGAGCAAATCTGTTCAGGCAGCCCATTCCTGGTGAATATGGTTCGTAAAACTGTGATAGTTTTTTCCATGGTGGTTGAGGACATTTTTATTACCTCTGGCCACTTTGAATGTGCATCCACCACAATTAAAAACATCGAGACCATGAAGCGACCAGCAAAATCAATGTGCACCCTTTGCCACGGAGATGAGGGCCACTCCCATAGATGCAGAGGAGCTTGTGCTGGGGCGTTTTGGACCTTCTGGCATCCTGCATAGCTCTTGGTCATCTCTTCGATTACTCTATCAATTCCCGGCCACCACACAAATGCTCTGGCTAAGTTCTTCATTTTTACCCCACCCAGATGACCCTCATGAAGCTCATTGAGCACTCTATCCATCAACTTAGGTGGAATTACTACTCTGGATCCACACATCAAGGTTCCTCTGCACACTGACAGCTGTTCTCTTTTCAGCGAGAATGCTGGCAGCAGTGGTTCGCCATGTGCTGGCCATCCCTTCACTGTTAAATCAAAGACCCGTGATAGTGTCGGGTCATTCCGTGTTTCCTTTTCTATGTTTGCATTCATCACAGGGAGACATTCGACTATGGTCGAGTGGAATAACTCCATTGGATCCACTGCAAGGTCTTCTTCTTCCACCTTCGGCAACGGTAGGCATGACAATCCATCAGCATTTCCATGCTGTTTAGTTCCTTTGTACTCGATGTCATATTGGTGTGCCCCTAGGAAAAGGGACCATCTCTGCAGCCGTTGTGCTGTCATTATCGGTACGCCCTTCTGAGGGCTGAAAATGGAGACAAGAGGTTGATGATCGGTTAGTAGAGTAAATTTTTGACCGTGCAGGTAGTGATTGAACTTCTTCACCCCCCACACTAGGCTGAGGGCCTCTCTGTCAATCTGGGCGTAGTTACGCTCGGCAGAAGTTAACGAGCGTGACGCAAAAGCTATCGGCCTCTCTAAACCATCAAGGAATTTATGTGACAGTACTGCCCCAATGCCGTAGGGAGACGCATCACACGCCAGTCTGATCAGCAGTGCTGGGTTGTAGTGAGCCAATACTTCCCTTGAAGTGATTAAGTCCTTCCTCTTCTGAAAAGCACGCTTACAATCATCGCTCCATTTCCATGCTACCCCCATTCGTAGCAGGGCGTTCAGTGGGTGCAGAATTGTCGACAAATTCGGCAAAAACTTATGATAGTAATTCACCAATCCGAGGAATGACCTCAGTTGCGACACATATTCAGGCGCTGGGGCCTTAACAACCGCTTCAATTTTGTCAGGGGACTTATGTAACCCCTCTTCATCAATCACATGGCCACAATACGATATCTGTTTCTTAAAAAATTCGCACTTGTGGTGGTTGGCTCGCAGCCCATGTTCCCGTAGTCTAGTGAGCACCTGTTCTAGGTTGTTAAGGTGTTCACTGTCATTGCACCTGTCACAAGGATGTCGTCCAAGTAACACTGAATCCCCCGAATTCCTTGCAGGACTTGTTCCATCGCTCTTTGCCATATCGCCGGAGCCGATGCTATTCCGAATACCAATCGATGATACTGGTAAAGACCTTTGTGAGTGTTTATCGTGAGATATTTCCTAGAGGACTCTTCAAGTTCCATCTGCAAATATGCTTGTGCTAGGTCAATTTTTGTAAAACGCTTCCCTCCAGACAGTGAGGCGAAGATGTCTTCTATCCTTGGAAGAGGATATTGTACTGTGTGAAGGACTGGATTCACCGTCACCTTGAAATCCCCACAGATGCGAATCTTCCTTGGCTCCCCGGACTTATTGCTTAACGTTTTCTTCATGACAGGAATGATGGGTGTTGCCCACTCGCTCCAGTCGACCTTAGACAACATGCCTGCCTTCTCCAGATTCTCCAGCTCTGCCTCGACGGCTGGGTGAGTTGCATATGGTCCCGGCCTTGCTTTGAAAAACTTGGGAACTGCATTCTCTTCTATTTTTATCGAGGCGGTTACGCCTTTAAGCGTGCCCAGTTCTTGTTGAAATACCTCTTTGGCGTTAGCTTAGATTGTTGACAATCGTCCAGGAGTGACGTCTTCATCTTTTTTACCGTCCACCGTCATTGCATGAATGGAGTGCCAATCTAAGTTTATCTTCCTGATCCATTCCCATCCCAATAACGGTGGTCCACCATTTGGCAGTATGTAGAGATACAATTTCCGTATTTTCTTGCCGTTGTATTCGACAGGCACCCTTATTTTTCCTCTGGGGTATACTTTTTGCCCCGTATACATCGTCAAGACGATGGATGTCTCTCTCAAGGGTATGTGTGAAAATAGCCGCTCGTAGTCTTGTCGATTCATGATGGTTAGCGCTGATCCTGTATCCAATTCCATTTTAACTTGGGACCCTGCTATCGTGAGGGTGACCCAAATGGTTCGGCGATCCTCTTTTGCGATTACATTGTGAAGTTTGAGACAGCTTAGTCTCCTGTTCCCGGATTCACTATCGCTCATCTGGTCTTCGGAACTACTGTCCGTCATCTTTTGTACTTTCTTGTACGGTTCCTTAGTAGCCTTTTTGTTGTCGCTGGTTTTCTTCCCAGACCTGCAAACTCGTGCAATGTGTCCCATCTTCCCGCATTGCCTGCATATTTTGTCTTTGGACCAGCAGTCCTTCTGGTCATGGTTAGTTCTGCCGCAGCAATAACATTTTGCAAATCCCCGTGTCATTTCGTGGGTGCCGTATTCCTGTGGTTTTTGTTGAATTTCTGCAGCTCCCCTGGCTGCTGCTTCATACGATACTGCCATGCTGAAAGCCTTATCTAGCGTCAGCTCTTTTTCTGAGAGTAACTTCTTCTGTGTTCCTTCACTCAGGAGTCCACAGACAAATTTGTCCCGTAGGGTATCTGCCAGTCCTGCTCCGAACTGGCAGTGCTTTGATAGCTTGCGTAGTTCCGTAAGATACTCAACATTGCTCTCATCTTTGTGCTGACTTCTCCTGTGAAATTTAAATCTTTCTGCTATCAACAGGGGTGCAGGGTTTAGGTGTTCCTGTAGGACAGCAACAGTTTCGTTAAAACTCTTTGCCTTCGGTTTGGCTGGAGTAATCAGGTCCCGCAATAGGCCGTACGTTCTAGCGCCCATTACGTTTAACAATATCGATGCCTTTTTCTCCTCCGCTATTTCGTTTGCCTCGAAATATACCTCGACTCTTTCCACATACGTGGTCCAGTCCTCTATTGTATTATCAAAAGCAGTGATACAGCCAGTCTTCGGCATCTTGCAAATCTAAAATTGTGCCTCCTGCGCTTTGCCTTCTTCCCCGATTTAACAAAATGGCGCCTCCCACACTTTGCCTTCTTCCCCGCTGATTAAGATGGCGCCTCCCGCGCTTTGCCTTCTTCCCCACTATTGTTAACGCTGCTTTCCGCGGTTTCTTGCGCGTTTAATATTTTTTAAAAATTATTTTCCCGTCGTGGAACAACCCTGTGGGACTCTTGCCTCCCTCTTCGCGGGTCTATACGCAGCCCGGCTTCGTAGCACCGGCCGCGCCCTGTGTGCTCCACCCTCTCTCTCTCTTCTTCCCGACATCGCTGCTCGGCCCCGTTGCAAACCACCCGCTCGAGTTCGCGACCGCCGCAGCCCAGGAAAGATCAGTGCACTACCTGCCACCAGCCCGATTAGCTGAAGCACCGTCGACAGGAACCAGGCCCCGCATCTGACAGCTTCTCCAGCAATCTTCAACTCTGCAACACAGGGCGGATGCCCACAGTTGACGCCCGTTTCTACTGCCTCTTACTTTCTTTTCTTTCTGGCCTCGACCTCTGCTCACTTCGCTGTAGGAATGGATCCCAGGAGGTGGTGCAAACTGTAGGTAGGTTCGTATCTGCTCATTGCCAGTATTATATCCGTGAATGATTGAGACACGGACAGTAGGAGTTAAACAAAACACGTCTTTACTGGTGGAAGTCAATAGTGAAACTAAAATAACAGAGGCTCACTAGCGCCTTTTATACAGGGGTGGTCACTGCCGGTACTGCAATCTGAGACCAGTTATTCTCTTAAAGGTACATACACAACACTGTCCAGACCTGTATTGTTACAATTGCTCGGAGCTGCAAGGCGGAGAGCTGTGGAGTGTGTCGCAAAGGCCCCACCCACTGTGAGTGTGTGGCAGAAGGGAGTGATATGATTGATGAGGAGCTGGGAGAAGGAGCAGGAAATGAGAGTGGAACGGCTGGTGGAGCGGTGCAGTCGGAGGACACAGCTGGTAAAATGAAGGAGAAAGGAGCACAGGAAGAGGCAGAGGATGGCGGAGCGGAGAACGGGATGGAGATGGCGGAAAACACACCGAGTGCTGTGGAGGGGAACAAAAACAGCAGCGGGCAGCAAGGGTCGAGTGCAGACTCGAGCCTTAGTGCGGTTCGGCTCCCCCTGGGGAGTCTGGTGTCTGCGGGGGGAGAGGTGGCGGGAGCGGGTTGTGTGGTGGATGTGGGTGCTCCAGGGAGAGGCGGGGAGTCGGATATCTTGATGAGCGGGAGGGGGCAGGATGGGGAGAGGGTGCAAGAGGCAGGAGCCTTAAAGGGACAGCAGGATGGGATCGGCGAGATAGAGACGTCAGAAGGAAACAATTTAGGTGCGCCATTGTCCCATGGAGTGAGGGAACAGGGTGCAAGGGTCAGAGGTGGAGATGTGGTTGAAGGGAGCGGCACAGTGGGAGAAACTGCGATAGCAGGAAGACTCTCTATGGGTGAAGAAGTATCTGATGGGGAGCAGGATTATGTATCTGATGGGGAGCAGGCACAGGGGGTTGCAGAAGAGCTTGAGTGTGAGGAATTAGAGGGGGACAGAGACATGGAAGTTGGGGGTGGGGTGGCATCATGTGGAAAGGGAATGGTTAGTGAGGGGCAGAAGGGGGTGGGATGGCATCATGTGGAAAGGGAAGGGTTAGTGAGGGGCAGAAGGAGGGAGAAAGGGCAGCTCCTGGGCCCAAACTTAATGCAAGGAAGAGGCTGAAGCAGCAGGGAGGGGTCAAACAGGAGGTGAAAAAGAGCCGGAGGCTGCAGGAAAAAGCAACAGCTGCCCGAAAAGTTGAGAAAGAGCATGAGAGGAGGGAAGAGCCAGAGATTAAATGATGGGGAGATTATTGGGCATACTTCCCTTCTTTGGAGCCATGATTACATTGGTCTCGATTAATGTGAACGGACTGAGGGGTGAGAATAAACTGCAACAGTTGTTGCAGGGTTTTAAAGGTTCGGAATTGTTGTGTCTGCAAGAAACCTTTTGGGATGAGGATATTCTAGAAAGAGTTCAGAAGGTTTGGAAGGGAGAGGTGTTTGCAAGTTGTGCAAACTATAACCGTAGAGGGGTGGCTGTTTTGGTGAGTCCGTCCATAAAAGAGAACGTTGCCTTGGTGGACAAGGACACTGAGGGGAGATTTTTACGGCTAAGGGTAAAAATGGACGGATTTAATTGCAATCTCTTTAATATCTATGCACCGAACGAATATTGCAAGCGTTGCGAGTTTTTTCAGGGGTTATTCACTGAAGCGGCAGAGGTGGAAAATCCTTGTCTAGTGGGGGATTTTAATGTATTTTTATCTTGGATGGACATTTCAGCCCAGATGACCTTTAAGGATGATAAATCCAGAGGGATGATTGTAAAAATGATGGCAAATTTAAATTTGAGAGACTTATGGAAGGACCGGAACCCCATAAAAAGGGAGTTCTCCAGAGCAGGTTGGGTGGGTGATGTTTTAAAACAGAGCCGAATAGATTTTGTGTTAATGCGGTTAAGTTCGGAGGTGATGGAGATTTATTATAAAAAAAGTATTTTTTAGTGATCACTCGGCTTTGGTTCTTAGAATTAGGAACAGCAGAGTTAAGATCGGTTCAGGGGTATGGATTTTGAACAATCAATACCTGAAAGAAATTGCTTATAAAGAAGGGATTATAAATAAAATAAAGAATGCTCGGAAGGAACCTTTGTTCTTGAAAGAAAGAAGAGTTTGGTGGGACAATTTCAAATATGAGGTAAAAGTTTTTCAGTACGTTATGGGAAAAAGAGGGTGGCAGCTAACCGGCATCGAGAATATAAACAAAAGGTTTACGGATGTCTGTAAAGCAGTTGACGGAGGGGATAAGGGAGCTGAGACTAAGTTCCGGGTGCTAAAGGAAGAGTGGGAATTATTGCAAGCTGAAAAATGCAAGGGGGCCATTCTCCGTGCAAAGGCTAGAGATGCATTGGAGGGTGAAAGATGTACTAGATATTTTCTAGAGCAAGAGAAGCTACGACAGAGATTATCGTTAATCGAAGAGTTGAAGGTTGGGGAGAAGATCATTCATGAAAGTGGGGAGATTTTAGAGGCGGCTAGCAGCTTTTATCAAGAGTTATATACAAAAAAAAACATTTCCAATTTGGCGATGGAGAAGGTTACTACTTTTATTGAAGAGGGTTTAAAGGAGGATGAGAGAAGCATGTGTGACAAAGAAGTAGGATTAGCGGAAATAAAAGTAGCAATAAGTGGAATGAAGGGGGGATGTAAAGTCTGTGGGTTGTGCAGTTAATAAATACACAGACTTCAGAAGTAACAAACAAACAGGTCTTTACTATTCGAAGGTCCGGGCGAATCTGCCCCAGCAATCCTGCCACAACACTTATATACTGGTGTGGTCACTATCGGTATTACAGTATACAGAAGCCAAACAAATAGTGCCACACCGAAAGTAGTCCTCTTAAAGGTGAACGGTTACATTCAATAGTTCCCTTAAAGGTAGACGGGTACATACACTACAATCCTCCTTTTTTAGCTTATTACTTACTAAGTCCATAGTGAACATACATTCTAACATATATACAGGTTTATGTACGACAGTTCATAGATTCAGTCTTTCCGGGGGTTTCCGGATTCTGTCCGGATAACGCCGCAGTGGTGTCGTCATTTCAGGCGGGCTAGGAGGTGCTTCTGGCAAGGTCGATTTGGCTTGAAAAGCCGTGTCAGGTTCAGCTGACTCCAGTATCACTAGATCGGAAGTAGGTGTTCTGGGTATCTCAGTTTCAACATTACCCGGATAAGATGGTGAAGTCGGTTGCCCATTTGTAGCGGACCCTATGATTTGGTCAACATGGCGCCTTATTATATTGTCTCCAATGTCCACGGTGTACATCAATGGCCCCAGCCTTTTCCCAATAGTTCCAGGCTGCCATTTCTCAGTACGGTAGTCCCGGGCCAAAACTCGTTGACCGATCTGGAAAGATCTAGTGACCCTGTCGTTCATGCCCTGGAATTGCCGGTTCTCTACGTCTCTTCTGACGTTTGGTTTTAGTAAATCCAGCCGGCATCTTAGGCGTCTATTACAGAACATCATTGCGGGAGTTTGATTTGTGACCGCATGTGTCGCATTTCGGTATGCCAACAAAAAGCTATCCACCTTATGTTGCAGACTTATATTTTCATTACTCATGGCCTTTACGGCCTTCTTGAAGGTCTGGACAAACCTTTCAGCCAATCCATTGGAGGCGGGATGGTATGGGGCTGACGTGTAATGTTTAACCCCATTGCTCTTTAAGAATTTCTTGAATTCTTCGGACACAAATTGTGGTCCATTATCAGAACAGATCTGTTCCGGCAGGCCATTCCGAGCAAACATAGTCCTTAACACTGTGATGGTTTTTTCCGTCGTGGTGGTGGTCATCTTAATTACTTCCGGCCACTTGGAGTGGGCATCCACCGCTATTAGAAACATCGAGTCCATAAATGGACCAGCAAAGTCGATGTGTACTCTTTGCCAAGGCGATGAGGGCCACTCCCATGGATGCAGAGGAGCCTGGGGTGGCGCGTTCTGAACCCTCTGACATCCTAGGCAGTTCTTCGTGATCTCCTCTATGTCTCCATCAATGCCTGGCCACCACACAAACGCTCTTGCCAGATTCTTCATCTTTACTCCCCCCAGATGTCCTTCATGCAGCTCCTTTAGCACCTTCTTTTGGAGTTTGGGTGGAATCACCACTAGATCCACACATCAGGGTTCCTCGACACACTGACAGTTGTTCTTTCCTCTGTGCAAATGCTTGCAGTGTTGGTTCGCTCTGTGCTGGCCATCCCTCCACCGTTACATCATAGACTCGTGAAAGAGTCGGGTCATTCCTTGTCTCATTCTCAATCATTGAGTTTGTTATCGGTAGACACTCTACTATGGATGAGTGGAACAACTCTACTGGGTCCACTATACTCGCTTCTTCTACCATCGGCAGTGGCAAGCGTGACAACCCATCAGCATTTCCATGCTGTTTAGACCTTTTGTACTCAATTTCGTATTGGTGTGCCCCAAGCAACACGGACCACCTTTGTAACCTTTGTGCTGTCATGGTGGAAACGACCTTATTTGGGTTGAATATGGACACCAACGGCTGGTGGTCTGTCAGCAATGTGAACTTTTTACATTGTAGGTAATGGTTGAATTTCTTCATGCCCCACACAAGACTGAGGGCCTCCCTATCTATTTGGGCGTAATTTCGCTCCGCGGGTGTCAATGATCGGGAAGCGAAAGCCACTGGCCTTTCCGAGCCATTTGGTAGCCTGTGCGAGAGTACTGCCCCAATTCCGTACGGGGAAGCATCGCAAGCTAGACGAAGGGGTAATGCTGGGTTGAAATGAGCCAACACTTCTTCAGAGGTAATCAACTCCTTGCTTCTGCGAAAAGCCTTTTTGCATTCTTCACTCCACTTCCATGGTGTTTCTTTCCGCAACAGGTCATTCAGCGGATGCAGTACCGTGGATAAATTTGGCAGAAACTTGTGATAGTAATTAATCAACCCCAAGAATGATCTTAACTGTGATACGTTTCCTGGAGCGGGGGCCTTCACGACCGCTTCTATCTTTTCAGGTGACTTATGCAGTCCCTCTCGGTCAATGACATGACCGCAGTATGAGATCCGTTTTTGGAAGAACTCACACTTCTTGCGATTAACCCGAAGGCCATACTCCTTCAACCTGGTGAGTACCAGTTTCAAATTTGTGAGGTGTTCTTCCTCATCTTTTCCCGTGATTAAAATGTCATCTAAGTAGCACTGCGTGCTTGGAATTCCTTGTAACACCTGTTCCATGGCCCTCTGCCAAATTGCTGGCGCCGAAGCTACCCCAAAGACCAGTCTATTGTAGCGATACAAGCCTCTGTGAGTGTTGATGGTGAGGTACTGGCGTGACTCTTCCTCGACCTCCATCTGTAGATATGCTTGAGCCAGATCTATTTTCGTGAAATGCTTCCCTCCAGCCAACGAAGCAAAGATATCTTCAATCCGCGGAAGCGGGTATTGTACCGTGTGAAGCACCGGATTCACAGTAATCTTGAAATCTCCGCAGATACGGACCTTCCCCGGTCCCCCTGGCTTATTACTCGGTGAGGACTTCATGACGGGAACAATGGGCGTGGCCCACTCACTCCAGTCCACCTTTGACAGAACCCCTGATCGTTCAAGTTCTTCCAGTTCTGCCTCCACAGCTGGTCGTATTGCGTAAGGTACCGATCTGGCCTTAAAAAACTTTGGGCTTGCATTTTCTGCAATCTTAACCTTTGCTTTAATACCTCGCAGTGTTCCCAGTCCTTGCTGGAATACCTCCTTAGCTTCGTCCAATATTCTGGACAACCGTTCAGGTTTGACATCCTCTTTTTTGGAATCCACCGTCATGGTGTTTAGTGACTGCCAGTCCAACTTTATTTTTCGGATCCACTCCCGTCCCAGAAGTGGTGGTCCTCCCTCAGGCAATACATACAGGTCCAACCGGTAATGATCTTTATCCTTGTATCTCACCTTGACTTCTATCATTCCGATGGGGAATACTTTGTGCCCCGTGTATGTCTGTAGTACTAGTTCCGTATCCCGTAGTGGAATATGCTTGAAAAATTTCTTATAGTCATGCTTATTCATGACCGTCAACGCCGATCCGGTGTCCACTTCCATTTTTACTTGGACCTTTGCAATCTGTCGCGTTATCCAGATAGTTTGTCGGTCAGCTTCATTGCTCACGTTGTGAATTCTCAGACTGTCCAGTCCTTTGCATTTGGAGTGTGAGACTGACTTCTGTTCCCTCAGACTCTTCTTAGTCACCTCTTGTACCTTTCCGTACCATTTTTGTGGTGACTTCTTATTGTTGTACGTTGCTCCTGACCGGCATACCTTAGCTATGTGCCCGATCTTGCCACATTTCCTGCATTCTTGGTTTTTAACCCAGCATTGATTCTGGTCGTGTGTTGTCTTCCCACAACGGTAGCATTTTGTTGTGCTCGAAGTAATTTGGTCCACCCCTAGTGCCGCTGCCTTTAGCTGCATTTCCGCCGTTCCTTTCACTGCGGCTTCGTGCGATGCAGCTATGAGGACAGCCCTGTCCAGTGTGAGGTCATTTTCTTCCAGTAGTCGTTTCTGCGTTCCTTCTTTGGACAATCCGCATACGAACCTGTCACGCAGTGCCTCTGTCAGATTCCCTCCAAACTGGCAGTATTTCGCTATCCTATGCAGTTCGACCAAGTATTCCGCATTGCTTTCGTCTTTCCTCTGCGTTCTTGCGTAGAATTTGAATCGTTCAGCCAACATCAACGGTGTGGGGTTCAAGTGATCCTTCAGCACTGCTACAATATCATCGAAAGTCTGATCTGCCGGTTTAGCTGGTGAGAGAAGATGCTTCAACAACCCGAATGTTTTCGCACCCATCATGTTAAGTAAGGTTAAAGCTTTTTCCTCCTTAGCTATTTTGTTAGCCTTACAATGTATCTCAATACATTCTACGTACGTGGCCCAGTCTTCTATCTCCGAATTGAACTCGTTGATGTCCGCCCGCTTAGGCATCTTTCTTTCCTTGGGTACAACACAAGTATTTCTTCAAGTATTCTTATTTATTTGTTTATTTCTAAGATGGCGGTTTTCCCGCGAAAATGGCGGTTTCCCGCTCTTTCCTTCTCGCCCCGCCCACTTCAATCGTCTTCTCCGCCTAATGGCGGCTTCCCGCGTTTCTTCCCTGGTGGAAGGGGTACGCTTTCCCCACAGCGGACAGGTTCAGCCGCTGGGCTGTCTTCCGCACAGCTCCCCTTACTCGGCTCTGTCTTTTCCTCCTGCCCGCACGGCTCTACCGGCGCTGGGTACACCCCATTAACGGAGGACAGTTCAGCCGCTGGACTGGCTCTCGCGCAGTCTCTCTCTCCGTACCCGGCTCTGTCGCTCTCTCTCCCGCCGTTCGGTTCTCCCGGCCCTGGGTACCCCGTTGGTGGAGAACAGTTCAGCCGCTGGACTGGCTCTCGCACAGTCTCTCTCCCCTTGCTCGGCTCTGTCTCTCTCTCCCACCCGCACGGTTCCTGTTCGCCTCCCAGCCCTCTCGCAGACCGGTGTTTCCCTCCCCGGCTGCGGCCGAGTTTCTCTTCCCGCGCCTACTCCCAGTCTCAGCGCTTCATGGCTGCGGGCGCTGCCCGGCTTTTCCCGCTGATCGCGGTCCGGCTGTCACCCGACGCCGTTGGACCCGACTTCTGACCGGCTCAGCTCCCCCTCGACCGAGGTCGAGTGCTCTGCCCTTATCCTCTGGATACTTCTACACCTTCCCCTACTCACAGTCTCTTCAGCTGCCTTGTTTCCTGCTGATCGGCTCACTCCGTACCGTGGTAGAAGGGTAGTCAGTGCCTGTTGCAGATGGAAGCCTTTGTTGCTAAAGTCTTCCACCTTTCTCCTGCTGCAGCCTCGTGTTTTCTTCCAGCAGCACGACGAGGGCGGTTGCCTCTCTTCGACGCTCTTCTTGCTTTGGTAGTCTTGCCGCAGGGTACGATCGGACTCGTCGCCACTGTAAAGTCTGTGGGTTGTGCAGTTAATAAATACACAGACTTCAGAAGTAACAAACAAACAGGTCTTTACTATTCGAAGGTCCGGGCGAATCTGCCCCAGCAATCCTGCCACAACACTTATATACTGGTGTGGTCACTATCGGTATTACAGTATACAGAAGCCAAACAAATAGTGCCAAACCGAAAGTAGTCCTCTTAAAGGTGAACGGTTACATTCAATAGTTCCCTTAAAGGTAGACGGGTACATACATTACAGGGGAAAAGCCCAGGGTCCGATGGACTAAGTGCAGAATTTTATAAAGAATTTTTCGAGATTTTAAGTCCATTGCTCTTAGAAGTTTTTAAGGAAATTAAAATTGAGGGAAGCCTGGCCCCATCTATGAGGAGAGGTATCATAAGCTTAGCTTATATAAAAATAAAGGGGATAGACGGGATCTGAAGAACTGGAGGCCCATCACATTATTAAATGTGGATTATAAGATCTTGGCGAGGGTTATGGCAAATCGTTTGAAGGTGTTGTTACCGGAGATAGTTTGGCCCTCTCAGTCCTACGGAGTCATAGGCCGGGACATCGCAGATTCTATGGTCTCAATCCGAGATGCGATAGAGCTCATGGAAGAGAGTGGGAGGGAGGCTTATGTATTAAAGATAGATCAAGAGAAAGCCTTTGATAGGGTCTCTCATGAGTTTTTATTGAAGGTTTTGGAAGCATTTGGTTTCAAGGAAAATTTCATTCAGTGGATAAGGATTTTTTATTCAAACATATTTAGCTGCGTTAAATGTAATGGTTTTTTATCCAAGTATTTTCTGATACAGAGATCAGTGAGACAGGGTTGTCCCCTGTCCCCATTGTTGTACACATTGGAAGCAGAACCATTAGGTTACATGATGCGAAAGAAAAAAGGTGTAGTTAGGATTGTGGTCCCCAGTTCTGGGCTGGTGTCAGTGATACACCAATATGCAGATGACACAAACTTAACATTGAGAAATGGGGAGTCAGTGAGGAAAGCTATGGATGTAGTGGAAGAATATTGTAGAGCTTCAGGAGCCAGAGTGAATTACAGTAAGTCCCAATGCCTGGTTGCAGGGAGGGGTAGGGGGGAATGGTTGGGGGAATGTCCCTTTAAGGTGGTGGAGGTTTTGGAAGTTCTGGGGGTGCAAGAAAGACAGGGATGAAGTGGATCGATTAAATTGGGAACCGAAGGTAAATGAAAATTAAAAAGATTTTGGGAAGATGGGAAAGAAGGTGGTTGAAAGTGCAAGGAAGAGCGACAGTGGTGTCTGCTCTCCTGCTATCTAAGCTATGGTACTTATTGACGGTGGAGGATATTCCTGAGTGGGCGGAAAAGTCCATCCGAGAGGCTTGTGTGAGGTTTTTATGGGAAGGGAAACCAGCCTTGGTGGCATACAATACCATCATTGGACGGAGAAATCAGGGAGGACTCAATTTTCCAGATATTGATTTGAAGAAGAAATCCTTTAGAATCAAATGTGTAGGGGGGCATCTATTACCTGGTTTATGGTAACATACCTGGCCAGCAGCCTTTTTGCCTGCTGCACTGTAAACCAATTTTAACAGCGGTTCCAAATCGCTACCCCACCTTTCAGTTCTGACTGGAGGACTTACAATTAATGATGTTAAAGCGGACAATTGGTTTGGATATGAGCAAAGTCAAAATTTATTAAACTAAAGAACCATAATCAAATATAAACTATACCACACGAACATAGTAAATGCAACAAAAGTATATAACAAGGGGGTACAGACGGCAAAAATGAGGGATACAATGACTACAATGTTATTTAAACAATCTTAGTAATTCCCTTAAATCACCACCCCAAACTCCTTGCTAGGTTGTCTTGTTGAGGAGTCAGAACACCCGGCTCACCTGTGGTCCAGCGAAGTAAAAAGAAAAAGCGAGATAGCTTCTCAGTAGCTATCTTTATACCTGTGTGCTGCTGCCATTCTGTCTGGAAAAACTCCCGCCTAAAGTTCCAGTACACAAACAAAAGGACTGTGATTGGTTGCTGAATTGCTTGTTTAAACATAGCCAGCCATAATCGGCCTCGGGTCAAGTGGGCAACTCCTGACCTCCCTGGTTTGATTGACAGGTCTTTCACACAAACACATTACAAGCTGTAAACCTCTGTGTTTGACCAGGCTCAAAAGCACAAGTTTTAATCAAGATGTTCTTTCTCAATGTGTGTGAATACTTCCACGAATTTCCTCGATTCCGTTGTAGTCCAGCTCAGCCCAGCTCAGCAGTCTTTCATGGTTCTGAGCATGCTTTGAAACATTGATCTGACCCAGAGGCAATTCAAAACACATAAATCTTCATCCATGATGTGGACCAATGTTTCTCTTGTTTTCAGGGGAATTTTGCAAAACCCCTACATTCCTCCCTTTTGATACTTCAAACTTGATTGTAGTATCGACTCGAAGGAGTGAGCAAAATTCTCTGACCCCCTCACAAACAACCATCCCCTGTATTTACCTAATAGCTATCTGCCACTGATCCCCGTCCCATCTATTCCCCTCAAAATTCGAGAAAAAAACGTGGTACAGTAGGCATCTAATAGATACATCAATTTACAATAAGGTGTCTCATACCCCTGCATCATTTGTTACATTATCAATCAAAATTTACAATCGCTGGTTACATTACAACTTATTACAAAATGTTGCTATAATCAAAATGATCCCAAGCACGGAGAGGGTCCTACGCCTCTGCTCAACTTGGGGCTGTAACACAAAATACAAAAAAACAACTCCATTAAACATTTTAAACAAAATGCTGAATTAGAACCACGACCATCCCGTGCCAATGACGGGTCACGAAACTCGAGTGGGTAATGCTCCTCCCACCCGGGCAGTAAATATTCCTTCCACCCCTCTTTAATGGTCTTAAACTTTAAAAACACAGGCAGAATGGATGTTCCCGAACAGTCCGCTCCACCAGCCCTTGTCCCTTTGTGGAGGTAGGGTACCCCTCATGTTTCCCGTGGGCACCCAGGTGAGTTCCTCCCTCCCCCGAATGCACCCACGTGACTCTTGGGTCTCCCCCTCCCCTATCCAATCTTTCCCGGGCCATCACCACCCACTCCTGGGGAACGCGTCCTTATCTGATCAGGCGCCCGCGCTTCCCCACCATGACTCCTCAACAGCGAGGTCTCCCGCAAGTGAACTTCAATCAGGATAGTGCTGGGTTGGGGGCCATGCCCCACCCAGCTGGGGCCATCTCCTCCCCGTAGGAGGAGTAGGCAAGTTCCTCCGGACCCTGTCCGGTTTTTCCCGAAGATCGCTGCGGGGTCTCCTGGATTCGTCCAGTGGCGAGGTGATCCCCAACACTCTGTCTCCATATCTTCATTCGATGCCCAGCTCGGGCTGGGCAAACAGGGCTGCTCCTTGGTTTTCATCCATTCTCCTGCAAAACATAAAAGGACATGCAGCCAGGTCTCTCCTTGACCTGCTGCTTTAGGTGGAGGCGTGGTCGGGTCCCTCGACCTCGGACCAAAACACAAACATTTCGCACACTTGTAAACTTAAACTTACACTTAAACTCAAAACATTTGAAAACATTCTAAACTTAAAATACATCTTAAAAGCACGCTACGATCAAAATGCAATCAATACAAAGCTATAATACAAATGCCGCCCGTCTCCGGGCGGCCAGGCTAATCTCTGGCCCCGTCGCAGATTGCTGCAGCGAAGCTGGACTGCCTCCTGCTGCTGGTCCCTCGCAGCTTCTGGCTGTTGAGTGGGGACCCCTGTTCTTTGGCTTCTCCCTGGCTCGGGAGTCTGCCTTACTCCACTGTAAAGTGGGTGACCAACCTGTCTCGGGCTTGCGGACCCGCTGAGACCTTCTGAGGGGCGTCTCTGTGGGGGAAACTTTGGCTGGCGAACCCTGAGCTTGGGTCACAGCCCTAGCTGGCTGGGAGCCTTCTCCCCCATGTCCAAAACCCGTTACCAGCCCCCCTGCAAGAGGAATTGCTATCCCTGCCCCCCCAGGGTCCCACATCATGGGGGGAACCATTCTAGAGGCTGACTGGGAAGCTGGTCCCTTTAAACAGGCGAGTGCGCCTGCGTGACTCTCCTCCCCTGAGTCCTGCGGCAGAGGCTGTGAAACCTCTGTATCCAAGCAGGTGGCTGCGCCTGTGCAAACAGTTTCAGTGGATGGAGTGGCAGCAGCCTGCAGATTTCTGATCCCAGGCTGCTGTTTCTCTGTTCCTAAGCCACCTAAACATTTCAAATTCGAACTTTTGCCAAAATTTAAGTCCCACTGGGGTAGGGAAGTGTCCCAATTTGTGGGCTGGACAACTTTTCCCTGGGAACAAGCCGCAGTGCCTGTTTTTACAGGCTGTGAACTTGAACTTGACTGGTGGGCAAACTCATGTTCCCTTCCCCGAGTGGCTTTAAATGGGGAATTTTGGACTTGGACCTGCCTTTGGTCTAGGGCCAAAACTATTCCCTGTGTGCCTCCCTTGTCCAGGATTTCTGCTACTGGACCTGCTCTACAGGGGTCCCAGAACTCTCCTTCCCTGTTCCCTGGCTTAAACAGCTTACTCTGCCCAGGGATGACTCCTCCCCCCACACAAGCCACAGTGCTTGCCTGTGAACTTGTGCTTGCTGTGGGCTGAGGATTCCTATTCTCAGGCTCACTCCCAGCTGCCTGTTTGGGGTTGACTTTAAACCCCTTTCTTTCCAGTCCTTGTGGGGAGGCAGAGGTGGGTGAGGGAGCTGCAGCACCACTGATGGCTGCTCCCTTTCCCTGATTGGCCCTCATGAGAGATTTTAACATCTGCAGGGCAGACTCGATTGTGTCTGTCTCTGCCTTCTGAGTTGGGGCTGCGGGGTTCCTGGCTGTATCATCTCTCCCAGGCTTTTTACAATCCCTGCGCCAGTGGCCCTCCTCCCCGCACTTGTAACAAGTGACCTTGTTCTGGGAGGGATGGCTCCCCTCCTGGTGCCACTCTTTCTGATATGGAGCCCCAGGTTTATCTAATTCCCTATCCAACACCGTTCTGGGTGCTTCCTGTGGGATGGTTCTACTTGGGCTGCCAGTAAAATCCGGCTGACCTGCATTCAGGCTGATCAGGCAAACCATTCCCCTTGCTGCTTTTAAAGCCATGTTAAGGCTTTCTATCTCTGCCCTACAGGGGCCATGATCTGTTTTCCTAAACCGGGCATTCTCTTCCCGCCATCTCATCTAATTTTCCCTGGCCTCAGTGATTCCCTGCACAAGGCGTCCTATAAATGCCTGGCATTTCGTGACCTCTAGTGTGAGGCGTGCATTCTCTTCCCGCACCCTCAGCCCACTAGCTCTGGCCTCATTCACCTCTCTCATGAGGCGTTCTACCCCTGCCTGGCATTTCTCAAACTGGGACTCCTGATTCTTGGCCTCTTTAACCTCCTCCTGCTCTCTCCTCTCACCCTTCCTAACCCAGCCACCTATACCCTGATAGGTCAGCCTACACGCTGCCACTACCTTCCACAGGACTGCCCACAGACTCAAAGCAAGAAAGAGAAGAGCTGATGCTTGCTGCAGATCCAAATCACTCATCAAATCAAGAACTGCCTCCAGTCCCATCTGGGTCGCCATTTTGTAGGAGGGCATCTATTACCTGGTTTATGGTAACATACCTGGCCAGCAGCCTTTTTGCCTGCTGCACTGTAAACCAATTTTAACAGCGGTTCCGAATCGCTACCCCACCTTTCAGTTCTGACTGGAGGACTTACAATTAATGATGTTAAAACAGACAATTGGTTTGGATATGAGCAAAGTCAAAATTTATTAAACTAAAGAACCATAATCAAATATAAACTATACCACATGAACATAGTAAATGCAACAAAAGTATATAACAAGGGGGTACAGACGGCAAAAACAAGGGATACAATGACTACAATGTTATTTAAACAATCTTAGTAATTCCCTTAAATCACCACCCCAAACTCCTTGCTAGGTTGTCTTGTTGAGGAGTCAGAACACCCGGCTCACCTGTGGTCCAGCGAAGTAAAAAGAAAAAGCGAGATAGCTTCTCAGTAGCTATCTTTATACCTGTGTGCTGCTGCCGTTCTGTCTGGAAAAACTCCCGCCTAAAGTTCCAGTACACAAACAAAAGGACTGTGATTGGTTGCTGAATTGCTTGTTTAAACATAGCCAGCCATAATCGGCCTCGGGTCAAGTGGGCAACTCCTGACCTCCCTGGTTTGATTGACAGGTCTTTCACACAAACACATTACAAGCTGTAAACCTCTGTGTTTGACCAGGCTCAAAAGCACAAGTTTTAATCAAGATGTTCTTTCTCAATGTGTGTGAATACTTCCACGAATTTCCTCGATTCCGTTGTAGTCCAGCTCAGCCCAGCTCAGCAGTCTTTCGTGGTTCTGAGCATGCTTTAAAACATTGATCTGACCCAGAGACAATTCAAAACACATAAATCTTCATCCATGATGTGGACCAATGTTTCTCTTGTTTTCAGGGGAATTTTGCAAAACCCCTACATTGGGTGAAGAGATTTCTTCAGAAGTCAAATACAAGTTTTTGGAAGAGTTGTTTTGAGCATTTTTAAAAACGAAGTGGGATAGGAGGGCAACGGATATTGTATATGGAATATAATAATATGTTTTTGAAATCGATTAAACTTCTCCCGAGGTTTTATAAGGGGGTTGTAGAGACTTGGGCCCAATTTTTAAAGAGTGTGCAGTTTATGCCCAAGGGGGCTGAGGAATTTTTAGAACAGCCCTTATTTTTGAACAGGTGGGTCAACATTGAAGGAGAGGTTTTATTTAATCAAGCTTTTATAAAAGCTGGGATTATATCTGTGAAAGCTGTATTATACGTGGTAATTCCAGGTTGGTTGCCGGAAGCGATAGTGAGGGACATGGTTTGGGAGGAGGATCAGGAGGTAGACGGAAAAGCAATAGGAATCATGTATGAGAAGATTGTGAGGGGAATGTCACATGATTGGATGGAAGACATAAATGCGGAAATCTCCAAAGGAAGTAAAATGCGTCCTGCTTTTCCAAGCTTTGTACTGGAGAAAGGGGGAGAGTTGGTCCAATTTGACAACTGTAATACTCGAGATTTCTATGAGGTATTCAGAGAATGGAGATTCAAGACACCTGTTGGTCAGGAGTTTTGGCAGAGTATATACCCACAGCTGGACTTTAACAAGATTTGGATGGGAGTGTGGGCGAATTTTAAATGCCCAGAATGGATTGAACTGGATTTCAAATTGGCTCATAACCGGATTTTTACCACGACGGTCTTGTGCAAGATTGGACGAGTGGAGGCAGCAACTTGCCCAGTGTGTGGGACATGGGATGAGACTCTGTCCCATTTACTGGTGTTATGTCCGCAGTTAAATGACTTTAAGTACTATGTTCGACAGTTGTGTGAAGCTTTATTGCAGGGTGGGGACCGAAGAGTGAGCATAGGAATCCCGTGGGACTCAATTTTGAGATGGGGATTGCAGGAGAGTCTGCCTGAGTCTAGCGGAGCGGCAATTAATTTAATGTTCAGTTTGGCTAGATTTGTGATTGTGCAAAGAAGGAATGCTCTGTTTTTTAAGGGGAGGCGAATCAATCTAAAAGAGTATTTTAAATATAAGCTAAAAGATCATTATAAGGCTCTGTGGATGTTTTATTCAGAAAGGAATTTAAGGACAGTATTTTACAACCAATTTTTAAAGTACAATCGATTAATATATGTTACAGGTGACAAATTAAACTTCAGGTTTTGATGTTAAAATATGCTGGCAGAATGGCTGTGCAGAGCGGTGGAATTGATTTGTATCATACAATGTAATGATCACTATGTTGTAAATGTTCAATAAAGTATAATATAAAAATAAAAGTGGGTAGTACTCACGCCTCTGGGTCAGAAAGTTGTGGGTTCAAGTCCCACTCCAAAGACTTGAGCACATAAAGCTCGGCTGACACTCCAATGCAGTGCTGAGGGAGTGCTGCACTGTTGGAGGTGCCGTCTTTTGAATGAGATGTGAAACCGAGGCCCCGTCTGCTCTCTCAGGTGGACATAAACGATCCCATGGCATTGTTTCGAAGAAGAGCAGAGGAGTTATCCCCAGTGTCCTGGCCAATATTTATCCCTCAACCAACATCACTAAAACAGATTTATCTGGTCATTATCACATTGCTGTTTGTGGAACCTTGCTGTGCGCAAATTGGCTGCCGCGTTTCCCACATTACAACAGTGACTCCACTTCAAAAGTACTTCATTGGCTGTAAAGCGCTTTGAGATGTCCGGTGGTCGTGAAAGACGCTATATAAATGCAAGTCTTTCTTTCTTTAAATACCCCATTAAATGTCATGCCTTGCTGGAATAGGTGTAACTGGGGTTTTAACAGCATATTGGCTGCTAAATAAATATTATGGCCCTGAAAAACTAATTTTTATATTAGTGGAATGCCAAATTTCTCCATTATGATAAAAAATTACTAGATTACAAAATATATTTTTTAAAGTTTGTTCATTCATTTCAGCTTCTACCTTACTGTGTATGTCCTCATCTTAATTTCGCTCTCCACAACATTTTTAAAAAGTGCAGATAATCTATTGATTTTCATTTCCTGGTTTGTTGTCTGTGAGAATTCTTCAATGTGATTAGCTGCTTAAACAGCTTGGTGACATCACGGCTGCATTGCACTTGGAATCCCCTATTGACAGCCCTACAATCAATTACATGTTGAGTAACCTTAAGTTTTTATCATAGAGATTGCGAGATCCAGTTTACATTGCAAGTTAACATGGCAATGTCACTCTTATTTTTTATATTGCGAACTAAGCCTGTATCTACTGCAAATCTAGTGTCATTGCGTCTAAAACAAAAGCAAAATACTGCAGATGCTGGAAATCTGAAATAAAAACAGAAAATGTTGGAAATACTCAGTAAGTCCGGTAGCATCTGTGGAGAGAGAAACAGAGATAACAGGCTGAATTTTAATCTGCATGGGTTTGGGAGCAGGTGGGGGGTTAAAACTTGTGAAATTGACAGCATTTTGGGAAGCCAGCTCCAACTGGCCAACTTCCGCATTTCACTGCAGCGCATTAGGCTGCTTGCGAGCAAGCCCCTCGGAAGAGGTGCATTGCCTCTTAAGGTATGTTAAACGCTCAATTAGAGCAATACTGAGCTTCTTGCAACTCACCAGTGAACGCAAGGTGAGAACACAGTGGCAATTGAGGGGACTAAAGCCATGACAGGGAAATATGCCAATAAGTACTCAATGCTCACAGCTGCTTTATTACCTGCTTGTGGGAAAGGGTTTGTTCATCGTACTTGTGCGGAGAGGTTATCCTACACATTTTGGAGGTTTCTTCAACACTTTGGAGGTGTCATATACATTTTGGAGGTTTGGAGGTCTGATCTGCAATTTGGAGCTCTGATCTATCAGGTCAGCAGGGGTGCCACTTATGCTGCCTTATAGTGGACCCCAAATGAGGACAAAGATGACCAGCAGCAGCAGCAGCACCAGTAGCTCCACCAGCAGTAGCAGGACCAGCAAAAGCTGGCTGCTCACAGACCTCTAGCTCCACACGAGAGAGAGAAGTAGCAGAGAGGTGTAGATCGCAGGAGGCCATACCTAGCACACAGGGTCTACAGGCAGAGGATGAGCTTCCTCGACATGTCGGAACACCAATGTAGTGTATGTGCCTTTAAAAGCCCCCTGTGTACTGTAATGCTGGTAATGGCCACTCGGGATAGACAAGCCTGTATATTGTGTTGTATCACCGCCTCAATAAAAGTGGAAGATGCGGCAATTCCCAAGTTTTTTAAGGCAAGACCGGTGCCATACGCAATTCGTCCAGCAGCCGAGGCAGAGCTGGAGAATTTGGAAAAGGCAGGCGTATTATCCAAAATAGATTGGAGCGAGTGGGCAACACCCATCGTCCCAGTCATGAAGAAAGCGTTGAATAATGATAAATCTGAAGAACAGAGAAAAATTCGCATCTGTGGAGACTTCAAGGTGACTGTAAACCCGGTCCTTCACACGATACAGTATCCTCTTCCGAGGATAGAAGATATTTTTGCCTCACTATCCGGAGGGAAATGTTTCACCAAAATTGACTTGGCACAGGCATATCTACAGATGGAGGTTGAAGAGGCCTCTAAAAAGTATCTCACGATAAATACACACAAAAGGCCTGTACCAGTACAATCGACTGGTTTTCGGCGTAGCATCCGCTCCAGCTATCTGGCAAAGAGCTATGGAGCAAGTCCTCCAAGGGATTCCGGGGACTCAATGCTACCTAGACGACATCCTTATAACAGGAGAAAACAACAACGAGCACCTTGCCAATTTGGAGCAGGTGCTCACTAGGCTGAAAGAACGGGGCCTACGAGCAAATCGCCCCAAGTGTGAATTTTTCCAGAATCAAATATCATATTGTGGCCACATAATTAATAAGGAAGGGTTGCATAAATCACCTGAAAAAATTGAAGCGGTCATAAAAGCCCCAGCACCTGAAAATGTTTCACAATTAAGGTCATTCCTGGGATTGATAAATTACTGTCATAAATTTTTACCGAACTTATCAACTCTTCTGCACCCTCTTAATGAACTGCTACAATGGAGCGAAGACTGTAAACGTGCTTTCCATAAATGCAAAGACTTAATCACGTCCAAAGAAGTTTTGGCTCATTACAACCCATCACTGCCAATCAGACTGGCGTGCGATGCATCCCTTACGGCGTAGGAGCAGTATTATCGCATAAATTCCCTGATGGCTCGGAACGGCCTATAGCTTTTGCGTCACGCTCATTGAACTCAGCTGAGCGTATCTATGCCCAAATCGACAGGGAAGCACTCAGCCTGGTATGGAGAGTGAAGAAATTCAACCATTACCTACACGGACAAAAATTTACCTTGTTGATTGACCATCAACCCCTCATCTCCATATTCAACCCTAAAAAGTGTGTTCCCATTATGACAGCGCAAAGGCTACAGAGGTGGTCCCTTTTTCTAGGGGCACACCAATATAACATAGAATACAAAGGATCAAAATAGCATGGGAATGCTGACGGTTTATCGCGCCTACCGTTGCCAACGGTAGAGGAAGCACCTACCATAGACCCAGTGGAGATTTTTCACTCTACCATAGTCGAATGTCTACCAGTAACAAATTCTGCCATTGAAAGGGAAACTAGAAATGACCCGACTCTCTCACGAGTCTACGATTTAACAGTGAAGGGATGGCCAGCACATGGCGAACCACTGTTGCCAGCATTCTCGCAAAGAAGAGAACAGCCGTCAGTGTACCGAGGAACCTTGATGTGTGGATCCAGAGTGGTGATTCCACCCAAACTCCAGGATAAAGTTCTAAAGGAGCTTCATGAGGGGCATCTGGGTGGAGTGAAAATGAAGAACCTAGCCAGGGCATTTGTATGGTGGCCAGGTATCGATGGAGACATCGAAGAAATGACCAAGAGCTGCCTAGGATGCCAGAAGGTCCAAAACGCTCCACCACAAGCCCCTCTACATCCATGGGAGTGGCCCTCATCTCCCTGGCAAAGGGTACACATCGACTTTGCTGGTCCATTTATGGACTCAATGTTCTTAATCGCGGTTGATGCACACTCCAAGTGGCCGGAGGTAATAAAGATGTCCTCCACCACCACGGAAAAAACCATCACAGTATTAAGGACCATATTTGCCAGGAATGGGCTGCCTGAACAGATCTATTCTGATAATAGACCACAATTTGTGGCCGAAGAATTCAGGAAGTTCTTAAAAAACAAAGGGGTTAAGCACTACACGTCCGCCCCATACCATCCCGCTACCAATGGATTGGCTGAAAGGTTTGTCCAGACCTTCAAGAAGGCCATAAAGGCCATGGGTAATGAAGACATAAAACTTCAGCACAAGGTGGATAACTTCTTGTTTGCATACAGGAATGCAACACATATGGTTACAAACCAAACTCCCGCCATGATGTTCTTCAATAGAAGCCTAAGATGCCGGCTGGATTTGATCAAGCCAAACATCAGAAGGGACGTGGAGAACCGGCAATTTCAAGGCATGAATGAAAGGCCAACTAGAACATTCCAGATAGGTCAACAAGTTTTGGCCCGGGACTACCGTACCGAGAAATGGCAGCCTGGAACTATCTGCACACAACTAGGACCGCTGATGTATACCGTGGACATCGGAGAAAGCATAATAAGGCCCCATGCTGACCAGATCATAGAGTCATCCGAAAAGGGACAACCTACACCACAACTCTATACGCCTAATGATGAAGTAGAGATACCCATATCTACCTCCGATCCGGTGATACTGGAACCCGATGACCCCGACACTGACATTCAAGCTGAATCAACCTTGCCAAAAGAACCTACTACACCACCGAGGCGTTATCCGGACCGAGTCAGGAAGCCTCCAGAGAGACTGACTTATAATTAATTAACTACAGCAATGTGTAGATTATTTTTCTTGTAACATGTAATTAATGATTACTTAAAATATTATGTACTGGTTGGCTAAAAGGGGAGGAATTGTAGTGTATGTGCCTTTAAAAGCCCCGTGTACTGTAATGCCGGTAATGGCCACTCGGGCTATATAAGCCTGTATATTGTGTTGTATCAGTTAGTTCCCCTCCAGACTTTGTTCAGTAAACACCTGTGAAACCAACTCCTGTCTTCAGTGTCTCTATTAACACACGGATACAACAACCAATGTCTCAGGAGGCTCAGGGTGTCACGTCAGGTGGTGGCAGACATTTGCAGCCTGCTGGAACAAGACCTGCTGCCAGCTGGACCTGGTGGCCACACTATACCAGTGGCTGTCAAAGTCACCACTGCCCTCAACATTTTTGCCTCTGGATCCTTTTAGGGCTCTGCCAGAGACATTTGCAGGATCTCGCAGTTGGCGGTACATAAATGCATAAGACAGGTGGCTGCTAGCTTGTTTGCCAGGTCCACCAAGTATGTCAACTTTTCCTGCGATTATGCCAGTTAGAATGAGCAGGCACTCAGGTTTGCAGCACTTGCTGGCTTCCCACAGGTGCAGGGCATCAGTGACTGCACACATGTGGTAATTAGGGCGCCCATAGATCACCCAGGAGTGTTCATCAACCACAAGGGCTTCTACTCCATCGATGTGCAGCAGGTGTGCAACCACAAAAAGGATCTTTATGCAGGTGTGCGCAAGATTTCCGAGCAGCTGCCATGATGCTTTCGTCCTGCGGCAGTCCACCCTCCCTGATCTCTTCGCATCTGAAAGCAGAGTTATCGGCTGGCTACTCGGAGACAAGAGATACCCACTTAAAACGTATCTGATGACGCCTCTCAAAAACCCTAGGAATGAGGCTCAGGAGCGGTACAATGAATGCTATATGACCACCAGATGTGTCATTGAACAACCCATCGACATGCTGAAGATGTGCTTCAGGTGTCTGGACAGATCTGGAGGTGCTCTTCAGTATGCACCAGCCAACGTTTCCTGAATGGTCGTGGTGTGCTGCGCTCTTCACAACATCACACAGCAACGAGGTTTGGACCTGCAGGAGGAACAAAGCGCAGAGCATAGAGCCTATCAGATTCCGAGGATGAGGAAGCGGAAGATGATGCGGGCAATGCACCATTATTGCGAGGTTCACTTAAGTTCCACCAGTGCACCCATCTAAAAAACACACACAAAATATACTTTCCCCCCACCCCATGCCACTAACACAAAGCAATGCTGCAAACAATGAAGCCTCCCTTTCACAGCCCCCTATTAGTCACCGTCAATTCATGTCTTCCCATTCACCATCACATAACTGAAAAGGCCACGTGCCAGCCAACAATCAAGAATGGGAAAGATGGGAAAGTGGTGCAAAAGAATAATATTTATGTGCTTCAAATAGACAACAGAAACTTAACAATCTAACAATGTGCAACACACCCATATGCATTCTCTTGTGCAACAACAAATCTTCACTCTTCCTTTTCCTAGCACTTCTACACAGTGCAACCCCTATGGCTTCAGCAGAGGTAGAGGCAGGCTGGCCAGATCCCTGCTCTGACTGTTGAGATGTTGTTGACTGACATCCTCTGGGTTTGGAGCCCATGAGGGCACCACCAAAGACTGCTCCACCTGTGCAGGGGCAGACTCGGCCATCGAGACATGAGGCAGCATGTGGGGTTCTGACTGGGGGGGTGGGTGCAACAGGTGAGAAGTGGAAATGCTTTTAGCCAAGTCCCCACTTCCATGTCCCATTTCACCATCATCCCTCTCATGGCCCAGCCGTACTTCCTTGCTGCCAATGTGCTGGAGAACACTTTGCTGCAGATCAGTGGGGTGAGGAAAGACCAAGGCTAGATTATCATTCATCCTATTTAAGGTGGCATTCACAGTGTGCAAGCCATTGTTGAAGGCTTGCATGCACTCGTTCGATTGCCGCGATTGATGCTTCATGCATGGAAGAAGACATCGTCGCAAAGGCCTGCGACATCATGCCACTCATGCTTGAGATGGACTCTTCCCACCTCACTGCAATCGTGCATAGCATGCTTGGAATGCCTGTCAGTACATCGCACATTCTCTGCTGCTGCTGCTCAAGAAGTATCGTGTTCATCGACGGCCTCCGGGGTATAGCATCTGCGTCCAGCTGAGCAGAGCTTGGAGAGTCCTGCATCCTCTGACGCAGGTTCTCCACTGCTGTCCCTGACTCCACCATCTGCTCTTGATCACTTCTGAAGTGTGAGTAACCATGTGAAAACCCAACTTTCTCTCTAACTAGTCCCACCGAAGTGTAATTATCTGAGCTGGTGCATGGTCTGCATGAGTCCTGTGATGGTGCACCCGCAGCGGGTATGAGCTCCTCTGAGGAGTCGTCATCATCATGGGCAACCTCGACCACCTACTGATGGACGTGTGAAGGCCCTGTGGGAGATAAAAGACATGAATAAGTATCGTGAAGGTAAGAATGCTGGAAGTTATCATTATACACATGATCATGTTTCAGTTGCTGTTGACATGCAGTCAACATGACTGATTGTTGTATACCATGTGGCTGTCTGATATTTAATTCTGTCACCAGGTAGCTGGCAGGACCCAACTCCAATGGCCAGGCACACCGAGACTCTGCTGATCTCCAGTGTCACCTGCTCTGCAGATGTTAATTGAGAGATGGAGAGAGGGCCGCCTCCAGTTCTCTGCCTCTCCCTGGTGTTCTGTGCTCTCTTCTCCTGCAAGGAGGGAAATAAGAGACCTATGAGTGTGAGTAATGGGATGTGTTTACCTGATGGATGGAGAGCATTTGTTGGGGGTGACTGTGAGGGAAAGGCATGACATTGCATAAGGATAAGGGTGAATGTCAGTGGTGGATGGATAAATGTGGATGTGAGTAAGTGCATACACATAGAGGGATGGGTGCACCTGTAAGGTAAGTTGGTGTGAGGAGTGATGCACTGGAGTAGGCTTGAGAAGGCAGAGTGAGGGAGTTGGGGTGACCAGTTAGCCTGACATCAATAGTAGGGAAAATGCTAGAATCTATTAAGGACATGGTAACAGGGCACAGGAAATAATAATAGGATTGGGCAGAGTCAACACGGATTTATGCAAGGGAAATCATGTTTCATGAATCTGTTAGTGTTTTTTGAGGTTGTAACTAGCAGAATAGATAATGTTCTGGACATTATGTGACATTTTTACAGGCAGTAGCACCCTCTGGTGGTGGTTGTGTTAGCAGTGTGTTTGTATGAAACAGAGGTCATTTGACCTTTGTTCCTTTCTTCCTGTGTGAGGTCAATTGACCTTCGTACCTTTCTTCCTGTGTAACCCAGGAAGTAGAATCCCAGGAAGTAGAATTCCAGGAAGAACCTGGCAGTAATGGAGGATTCCATGAGGGTTTCACAATCCAATGTAATCTGATTTCATATGTTAGGCCAAGCGCAATATCTGTGAGTATCTTTGTTTGTTAGCATAATAGCAACGTTGTCAGAGTAGTATTTTGACAATAATATGTTTATAAAAGGTTAATATTTGACAGTTACAGAAGTTAGTCCAAATGTTAGTTAGTTATACAATTCGTCTATTCTACTGTTGTAAATATGTTTATATCTTATGTAATATCGAATGTATAGTACTCAGTTTATGTACAAAACATACTTTATCTTTGTTTACAGTTTCACAAAAATTGTTCAAGTAAAGGCTTCAAACAGCAAACGGCTTCACGAAGAATTATTTTGACTAAGTGTTTAACTTGCTGGATAACTAGATAGGAGCACGTCTAGCGCGGCCAGTACAGATAAGGAGGAACCAGTGGATGTGGTGTATTTGGATTTTCAGAAAGCATTCAATAAGGTGCCACACAAGAGGTTACAAAACAAAATTAGGGCTCATGGGATTGGGGGTAATATACTAGCATGGATTGAGGATTTGTTAACAGACAGAAAATAGAGAGTAGGAATAAACAAGTCATTTTCGGGTTGGCAGGCTGTAACTAGTGGGTACGGCAAGGATCAGTGCTATAAGATTTGCAAAATTCAGCAGATTCCCCAAAACCAAGAAGATTACCCTAAAGAAGGGATTTTTGGACTGTTAATAAACATGTCAGAATGGTATAAGAATATTGGCCCAGAAATTCGGGTCAGAGGCTTCCCGCAGGTGCAAGCCTCTGACCTTCATCTACCTTGCACGACAGCCGTTGAGCTGTGGGCCCCCGTGGAATTGCGATCCTGGGCCTCCTCCAACTGCTGGCGTGCAGTGCTTGCATATCCCAGGGGCGCAGTTAGTTCGATGCACCCCCTGGGATCATGTGGGCCATGGAGAGCCAATGGTAGCAGGGAATGCTTCATTCATAAGTTTGACAGGACCTGTCAAACCTATAAATACGATAAGCCCCAAAACATCACTAAATCTTCAAATAAATTTAAAAAAAACACATTTTTAAAATAAACTATAAATTACACGAAATAACTATTTTAAACAAGAATTTAAATTTTTGAAAAAATTAATTACATATTCTAACGGGGCTAAAAATAAACTTACCTTTCTTTAAAGTATTTTAAAATAATAAACCTGTGGAAAAAATGGTTTAATTTTAATTGATTCACAACTTACCTTGTAAAAAGCAGGCCTTGTGCCTGCTTTTTAAAAGTGTAACTCCTGGAGACTTACCCTCCCGGGAAAACCTGCAAAAAAAAACGTAAGTTCGATGCGCACGCGCTGCCTCTCTTGCGCACGCGTTCCACCTCTGAACTCCTTCTTTTAGGGGAACGGAAGTGCCAGTTTCCCGCGCATGCGCAGTGCATGCATGAAACCGGCAGTTTCATTGGGCTTACGGGTGAGTACCCCATCCGTACTCACCCGTGGAGACCCGAATTTCTGGGCCAATATTATTGGGCCTAAAGGGAGATTTAAAAATCAAGGACCCCAGGATTTTGGTTTTTATTTTAAAAGCATGTTTGAGCCGGTGAAAGAAAAAGGGGCTGCAATAAAGGAATTGGGATTGGCCTCTGTAAATGGACAGTTTTGGTATTGGCATTAGCCAAGCTGTCTGGGGACTATCTGGACTGTCTCAGTCATTTTACATAATGACAATAGACCAACGGAAGAGCAGTTCCCACCCAAAATTATAGAACCATCCAAAGTATACATAATGCAGAACATGCCCCAACCAACAAAAGAACCTTGGCCCCACAGGAAAAGACAAATGTTACTGCAATTAAACAAGAGGTTAAACAATTGCTTAAAACCACTTAAGAATTGATGGAACCACCCCGAAACCACTTCGCACAATCTTAAACCAATTAAGATCGATGGGACCATCCAGAAACCTATTAAACAATTTTTAACCCAATGTTAACGAGCCCGCCAAAACTAACAAAGAAACAGAACTGATTTGGTGCGCATATTAGCAGGCCTCAAACAGTATAATTGAGGGCCTGCTTTTACAACAAGTGTTTTTTTTCGGTTCAAGGAGTTCGGGTTCAGTTTGGGTCAAGCGGTTCAAGCAAAGCTGACCCACACACCACCCCTTACAGAAATGGCGTTCGCGGCAGGACCTTGGCAAAAGAGATGTGATGCAGTAGACACTGTTCTTGAGGAAAGAAATAAGATGGAAGAGAGCATTTCCTCTTAAGTGTTTGAGAAGGTGAATATCACCAAGAAATGGGTGACCAGTCTGTTGCGCGCTGAGCGTCCCATGGACACTGCAGCCAAATGGACTGAGAGCAAAGACCACAAAAAGTCTGTGGAGAAAGCCATCTGGTTGGTCTGCTCCCTGTGACAGATCCAGCTTTTAGATCAGTGCATTAAGGCACTAACAGCAGAGCTGCAGGAGTCAGCTCAGCTGTCTCAGGCAAGGGCTCCAGCAGGGGAAGGACAATTGCAGGAATTAAAGGCCCAAAGTCAGGAGAAATTACAGATAGCGGAAAAACATAGGAACAGACATGAATATTTTCGGTGTCAAGCCACTGAGGCAAAGGGTAACGAGTTGGTGTTACGAGAAGAGAATGCCCGCCTTACCAGGCAAATATAAGAACAGGAAGAGAGGTTAAGAGACGTGCAGGCAGCTTATAAGGTAGCAAGCACTAGGGGTTTTGAAGCGGGAGATCACGGCCCCTGCCAAAAGCAGATCGACAGTTTAAACCTTGCTCTGTCCAGGGCAAAGGGCATGGTATGCCTAGTGAGCCCGGGTGCGGCCTGGTTGGGCTTGGAAGTAGAAGGGGAAACTGTTCAGATGTCACCTGTGGCACCGGGGAACGACTCGGTTGGGCAGCAGGAAGGACAGGCAATCTGTGAGGAGGGCAGGGAGAGCACACCACCACCACCTGTGGCGCCGGGTTTTAACTCGGATTGGCAGCAGGGAGAAGTGGGCAAGCCAATGCAGGAAAGGTCGGAGCCGGGGCCGATGTGCCCGGCTCGGCAGCAAAGGTTTGGCCCACCCGGCGGTGGTGGGGGTCAGGGACCCCTTGAAAGCCAATTCATGATTCCGCATAGTACCCAACAGCATAGGGCTATGGTAAGCCACTTTTACAAACTTACCCAAAAGGGAGACCCCTCGATCCACTTCTTGGAAGTGGAACAGGCAACAGGCATCAACGAGTGCGATGACTCTGAGCTGGCCAAAATGCCCCTGTTCTCCCTGGATGGCAAGTTGCACTAATCCCTCTCTGCAGAGAACAAGGGCGGGCAAGGGGGGTATGCTGTCATCCGGGAGGAAGTTCTGGAGGCCATGGGTATGAATGATGGTAGTCCTTTCTCCCGGGTGGAGAAGACTACCCAATTAGTAGGGCAGATGCCACAGGCTTTCGCAGAGAGGCTGTGGCCTGTGTACAAGAGTGCCTACAATGGGGATCTCAACCGGACTCACATGAACCAGGACGAGCTGGCCCACTGGCTCCAAAGTCTAGTGGCAAACAGCTTGCCATGGATCAGGGCCAAGGCTGAGCTGTGGCTTGACCCGAAAGGCCCCCAGGTCACTGAGGAGACAGTGGTCAGACAACTGACCCTGGCTTACCGCAATGGTAGAGGGGTAGAAGAGCACCCACCAAAAGGAAAGGTTCATGAAATAAAACCTACTAGCAAGAAAGAATGGCACCAGGAAGGGGGTAACCCTTCCGATATGAGGCGTAACTGCTTCGGGTGCGGGAAAAGTGGGCATTGGAGAAGGGACTGTAGAAATCCTTGGAAGGGTAATGTAGGGAAAAACTCCCCAGCTCCTGCCCCAAAAACAGAAACACTGACCCCTCCCCCCACGCTTGATTCGATAGTGGCTGCGCTCCGGGTTTTATTAGCTGGCCCAGGGAAGGTAGCCACAGCCACGGGTGCTTTAACTCCATCTGCCCCACCCAACACAGACCTATGACTAGAGCCAGCGCAGCCTGTCTACCTGTGTCCCCTTGAGCATGATGCGTGGAAGAGACCGCTTGTTAAGATGGAGGTGGAAAAGGTGATATACCTATCAATTCATCCAATGAAAAGCGACGAGTTAAGAAAGTAACTATAGGTTTTTATTGGCTAAATAACAGAGCCCACCCTCGTGGGTGATCGGTTCCAACAAGGAGGAATACCAGCCAGTCGACCACCTTTATACCTGGGCAGGTAGGTGGAGCCATGGGCGGAGTCAGCAGTGGTCAGCCCAGGTATAACAGCGTGACAAGAGGCGACCTCGTATAGTGATACAACAGTGTGAACAGTGATAACCATAGAGTAACGATATAACAGTGATAACTATAGTGTAACGATAGTGAACGACAAAAGTGGTTTACCACATTCACCCCTTGTTTAGATTTGAGTCCGGCGGGGTGATGTGTACTACCAGTTCTGGTATGTCAGTCTGTCCGGAGGCCTCGTAAGCCTTTCCGATCGTCGCAGCGGCGGTGTTGCATTATCCGGTGTTAATGCTGGTGTCTGTGTGGTCGGCGAAGGCTCGTGGGGTTCCGGCATGCCGTCTACCTGGGCTGGAATTGGGGGGGGTGGTGGGGGGGGGGGGTGAAGGTGGTGTCTCCGGAATGCCCGAGGGTGCGAGGTCTCGCAAGGAGACTGTGTCCTCCCGCCCGTCTGGGTATGCCACATAGGCGTACTGAGGGTTGGCGTGCAGGAGGTTCACCCTCTCGACCAGGGGGTCCGTTTTATGGGCCCTCACGTGCTTTCGCAGCAGGACGGGCCCCGGAGAGGTCAGCCAGGTTGGTAGTGTGGTTCCCGTAGTCGACTTCCTGGGGAAAACAAACATTCGTTCATGGGGGGTGGCGTTAATAGCAGTGCAAAGTAGTGACCGGATGGAATGCAGCGCTGCCGGGAGGACTTCCTGCCAGTGGGAGGTTGGGAGGCCCTTAGACTTTAAGGCTAAGAGGACGGCCTTCCATACCGTCGCGTTCTCTCTTTCCGCCTGGCCATTCCCTCGGGGGTTGTAGCTGGTGGTCCTGCTTGCGGCAATACCTCTCGCTAGTAGGAACTGACGGAGTTCCTCGCTCATGAAGGAGGAGCCCCGGTCACTATGTATATAGTTTGGGAACCCGAACAAGGCGAAGAGGTCGTTCAGGCATTTAATGACCGTGGTACTGGTCATGTCTGGGCAGGGGAAGGCAAAAGGGAAACGGGAGTACTCATCAACAATGTTGAGGAAGTACACATTACGGTCAGAGGACGGGAGGGGCCCCTTAAAGTCGATGCTCAGGCGCTCGAAGGGGCGGGTGGCCTGGATCAGGCTTGCTCTGTCCGGCCTAAAGAAGTGCGGTTTGCACTCGGCACAGGTCTGGCAGTTCCTGGTCATGGTCCTGACCTCCTCGATGGAGTAGGGCAGGTTGCGGGCCTTAATGAAGTGGTAAAGTCTGGTGACCCCGGGGTGGCAGAGGTCGTTGTGGAGGGTCTGAAGTCTATCACTTTGCGCGCTGGCGCATGTAATTCGTGACAGAGCATCAGGGGGTTCGTTCAGCTTACCTGGCCGGTACAAGATATCATAATCATAGGTGGAGAGCTCGATTCTCCACCTCAAGATCTTGTCATTCTTGATTTTGCCCCTCAGCTTGTTATTAAACATAAAAGTGACCGAACGCTGGTCGGTGAGGAGGGTAAATCGTTTGCCTGCCAGGTAATGCCTCCAGCATCGTACCACCTCCACAATCGCCTGGGCCTCCTTCTCGACCGACGAGTGTCGGATCTCAGGGCCCTGTAGGGTCCTTGAGAAGAAGGCCACTGGTCTCCCCTCCTGGTTAAGGGTAGCGGCTAGGGCGAAGTCGGATGCATCGCTCTCCACTTGGAAGGGGATGGACTCATCCAGTGCGTGCATTGTGGCCTTGGCAATGTCTCCCTTAATGAGGGAGAAGGCTGCGCACGCTTCCTCCGTAAGGGGGAAGGATGTGGACTTCATGAGGGGTCTGGCTTTGTCTGCATAATTGGGCACCCATTGGGCATAGTAGGCGAAGAGCCCCAGGGTTCTCTTCAGAGCCTTTGGACAGTGGGGGAGGGGTAGCTCCATGAGGGGACGCATTCTTTCGGGGTCGGGGCCGATGACTCCGTTCTCTACTACACAGCCGAGGATGGTGATATTAACTTAGAACGTAACACGTAAGAGAGAGAGAGATATCTTCCTTCTGGAGACTGAGGCCAGACTGAGCTAGCTTACAAAAGGGGCCAGGTATGGGGGGATGCCCTACACACAGCACATTCCAGTAAACAATACAATGAGGACTGGGGGAAGGGAAATGACACTGAAACCGACCACAGTCACAGGCAGTGATGAATGGAATATTTCATCACAGATGGCAAGGCACGAGGTGTTAAACACACATTTCTCCTTATTGTAGGTGAGGTTCAGCCGTTGGGCCGTACGGAGGAATCTCTCCAGATTAACGTCATGGTCCTGCTGGTCGCGGCCGCAGATGGTGACGTTATCTAGGTAGGGGAACGTGGCGTGCAGCCCGTTCTGGTCAACCATCCGGTCCATCTCCCTTTGGAAGACCGAAACCCCGTTGGTGACGCCGAAGGGAACCCTAAGGAAGTGGTAGAGGCGGCCATTCGCCTCGAAGGCGGTGTACTGGCGGTCCCCAGGGCGGATAGGGAGTTGGTGGTAGGCCGACTTAAGGTCGATGGTAGAGAATACTCGGTATTGTGCGATCTGATTGACCATATCAGATATGCGGGGAAGGGGGTATGCGTCCAGCTGGGTGTACCTGTTTATGGTCTGGCTGTAGTCGATGACCAGGCGGTTTTTATTGCCAGTCTTAACGACCATGACCTGGGCACGCCAGGGGCTGGTGCTCCCTTCGATGATGCCCTCCTTCAGGAGATGCTGCACCTCAGAGCTAATGAAGGCTCTGTCCCCGGCGCTGTACCGCCTGCTTTTGGTAGCGACGGGTTTGCAGTCGGGGGTGAGGTTAGCGAACAGGGAAGGTGGCGGGACCTTGAGGGTGGATAGGCCGCAGGTGTTACACGGTGGGCGGTTTAAAATCTGCTGGTTGTCGACTGTGAGTGGGGGGAGGGGTCCGCCATATGCTAGTGTGACGCTTTGGAGGTGGGATTGGAAGTCTAGCCCTAGTAGGACGGCAGCGCATAGCTGGGGCAGGATGAGGAGTTTAAAATTTTTATACTCCGTACCCTTAACCGACAGGGTCACAACACAGTAGCCGTTGATGTCTGTGGCGTGTGACCTCGATGCCATCGAGATCCGGTTGCGCGTTGGCTGGACAGGGAGGGAGTAGTGGCTCACCGTGTCTGGGTGGATGAAACTCTCCGTGCTTCCGCTGTCGAACAGGCAGGTCGTGGCGTGGCCGTTTACTTTGATGTCCATCATGGACTTGGACAGGTGATGCGGGCGGGCTTGGTCCAGTGTGACGGAGGCTAGTGTATAGCTGAGCCAGTTGCTGTAGTCTGCGGGTGAGGCGGTAGTCGGTTCTAGAGGCACGGTGGCGGTCGAGCGTGGTGGGTAAAATGGCGTCTCCCACGAGGTTGGACAAAATGGCGGAGAAGATGGCTGCCCCCGTAACTCACATGAGGCACTGCTGGTGTCGGTTGCCTGGATCAAAGATGGCCGCCCCAAGACTCACATGTGGGGATGCTGGCCTCTGTTGCCTTGATGGAAGATGGCCGCCCCCACAGCTCGCATGAGGCACTGCTGGCCTCTGTCGATCCCCCTCTGCAGGCCTTTGCGAAGTGGCCTTTCTTCAAGCAGGTCGCGTTTTTGGCAGGGCAGCGCGATCTCGGGTGTTTCGCCTGGCCGCAGAAGAAGCAGCCGGCAGCCCGATCGCGGGGGTCCGATGTCGGAGCCGGTACCGGGGGTGGCGGTCTCGATCGGGTCCGGGACGCCGACGCTGAGGTAGGTCCCAGGGGGGTTGCTGCGGGGGGTATTGCGGTCGGGGTCGGTCCCATGTCCCAGGGTCGCGAGTTACAGTACCTTGAGTATGACTCGAGGTCCCGATGGGCCACTTCTAGAGAGCGAGCGAGGGCTGCAGCTTTGTCCAGGTCGAGGTCCTTTGCTTCCAGTAGTCTTTGCCGTGAGTAGTCGGACCGCAGGCCTTTCACGAAGGCATCGCGGACATTGTCTTCAGTATTTTCTGCCGCCGTTACCGCTTTAAAGTTACAGTCTCTGCCGAGTGCTTGTAGCACCCGTAAAAATTCATCCACGGGCTCTCCTGGCTGTTGCGGGCGGGACCTTAGGAGGTGTCTGGCATACATGGAATTTACCGGGCTCTGGTACTGTCTTTTCAGCCGGTTGATGGCGTCCTCGTATGTTTTAAAGTCCCGGATGAGTGCGAATACTTTAGGGCTCACTTGGGCGGTCAGAACTCTTAGCTTGGATCTCTGAGGCACGCCGGATTCTCCCAGGTAGGACTCGAAACAGCTCAGCCAGTGTTCGAAGTCGAGGGCTGAGTTTGCAGCCAGTGGGTTTAGATTCAGGTACGGTGGTCTGAGGGCTCGCAGCCAAGCTGGCTGCTGTGGCTGTTGTAGCTCGGCGTCTGGCTGGTCGTTTTGCTGCTCAGGGAACGACATTTTAAAATTTAGCCAATAAAATTGATATACCTATCAATTCATCCAATGAAAAGCGACGAGTTAAGAAAGTAACTATAGGTTTTTATTGGCTAAATAACAGAGCCCACCCTCGTGGGTGATCGGATCCAACAAGGAAGAATACCAGCCAGTTGACCACCTTTATACCTGGGCAGGTAGGTGGAGCCATGGGCGGAGTCAGCAGTGGTCAGCCCAGGTATAACAGCGTGACAAGAGGCGACCTCGTATAGTGATACAACAGTGTGAACAGTGATAACCATAGAGTAACGATATAACAGTGATAACTATAGTGTAACGATAGTGAACGACAAAAATGGTTTACCACAAAAGGTGAAAGGGACCTATCTGTTGGACACGGGAGCATCAAGCACCATCCTCTATTCAGATAACCCCGCTGCCTCACCTCTGTCTAACAGGGTCCCGTACAGCTTAGTGGGGTTTACAGGTAACAAGCAGGCTGGCTCATTCTTCATCCCGCTGTCCATTCATTTTGGAGCACTCCACACCAAGTGGACCTGTGTTTTAATGAAATGGGAGCAGGAAGGGAAAGGGATCCTGGGGGCTGATTTTATCATAGGCCACAGGATTCTAGTGGATCTTAGGAACCACTGCCTGTGGGGAGCATGCACCGGCAAAGAAAGTGAAGTGGCAGTTATCCCAGAGAAACAGGGCAAGGGGACCTTGTGCACTTTAAAACCAAAGGAGGGTTACGATCTTGAACTAATGGTCAGTAACACTCCACTGGAGTACCAGGCATCTTTGCGAGCACACCTCGGCTCATTTGCCACTCATAAACATGATTGTGGGAGGGTAAACAGGGTCGAAGTTAGTGTAAACGGGGACTCCATGACCCGACCACAAAAGCAATACAATTTCCCAAGGAGGCAGAGGCAGACATGGAAACGGCCATGACCTCTCTGGTCAAACAGGGGGTATTGAGACCGATAGCCACCCATGTAAACACTTCACTGTGGCCGGTTAGAAAACCGGACAACTCCTGGAGAGCCACAGTGGACTATCGGTTACTCAATTGAAACATCTCCGCCTGTGCACCCACGGTCGCAGCTGTCGCCGACCTCATTGGAAGTATCCCAGCCTCCACAACCACCTTCACGGTGCTGGATATTTCCAACGGGTTTTGGTCCATCCCTCTATGGAGAAGGGACCAGTACAAGTTCGCCTTCACTTTTAAAGGCCAACAATACACCTGGAACTGCCTACCTCAGTGTTTCCACAACAGCCCCAGCATTGTTCACCAATGCATGGCAAATTGTTTAAAGGGCTTCAGCCGGCCTCGGCAGTTAGTTCAGTATGTGGATGACCTGCTCCTATTCACCGATGAAGGAGAGGAACATGGTCCACTACTGGCTGAACTGCTGGAGTTGCTCAGGCAAGAAGGCTTTAAGGTAAACCCTAATAAAGTACAGATCGGCTGACAGGAAGTGAAATTCCTAGGGCTGGCTGTGTGCGCAGGGGAAAGGGCCATCAACAAAGCCAGAAGGGAAGCAGTGCAGGAGTTACCAGCCCCCAATACAGTGACAGGAGTGAGATCTTTTCTAGGGCTAACCGGGTACTGCAGAGATTTTATTGAGGATTATGCAGCCACAGCAGCCCCTCTGCTCCGACTCCTGCATAAGGGAGTGGAGTGGGTTTGGGATGAGGGTTGTGAGGCAGCATTTGTAAAACTCAAACATGATCGGCAGACCGCGCCAGCTCTAGGGGCCATTGATGGGGGAAAAGAGTTTTTCCTGGAGGTAGCAGCCAGCGGGGACAGTCTGAGTGCAGTGCTGCTCCAGGAGCGGCACAGTCAGCTGGGACCATTGGTTTACTCCTCCAGGATACTCACAGAGGTGGAAAAGGGCTATTCCAACTGTGAGAGGCACCTCCTCGCCACTCACTGGGCTGTGCAAAGATCGTTGATCTTCACAGGCGCCTCGCCCATCACACCCCCACCCAAATGCTCCTAGATGGGAGAATTAAAAATGCCCGCATTGCTCGCTGGACCCTGCTTCTCTCCCAAATGGACCTAAGGGTGAAAGGTCTCTGTGAGCCGAAGCTCGCAGCTAACATGATTTATCCAGGGATGGCCCACCGGTGTTCCATTGAAGGAATATGGAAAGTCAACATAGGTTTTCGGGCCGGGATACACCCCACAGGCCACAAAAACTATGTAGACGGTTCGAGCACAGTATCTGCTGGGGAACGACTCACGGGGTGTGGAGTTTATGACCCAGGGACAGACATTGCCCTGGCAATTAAACTCCCCAGCACCATGAGCGCCCAGCAGACTGAACTGTCCACGGTAGTGTACGGAGTTACACACCCCGAGAAATTCCCTACCCCGTACACGATTTGCTCGGACAGCATGTTCACATGCAATTCATGTACAGAATACCTGGCCATCTGGTCCCATCACGGATACACCTCCGCTGACGGGAGACCCCTGGCAATCAAGCCTCTGCTGGAGAAAATCATGACAGCTGTAGGGGAGGAAGGGAAAGTCTACATCCATAAAGTTATAGCCCATTCAAAGACAGAACCCATGCAGGAGGGCAACCAAAAGGCAGATGAATTGGCCAAGCAGAGAGCCAGGGAAGGAAAGTTTTGGGACCCCTACTGAACAGGTTCGGTAGCCGCAATCCGGGACAAGGGAGGCACATGGGGGTAGCTTTGGTCCCGGACCTAAAGCAGGCCCAGGTACGGGATCCCGTCCCCAGAGCCATCCTGAATGCGCTCACAAAAGGGGAGAAAGTAGAGGGCCCGTACGGTACAGCAGCCATCATCGTCAAGGAAGGCATGCTGTTCAGGGGGGAGCAATGGGTAATGCCGCAGCAGCACCAAAGGGAATTCCTCCAACTGGCCCATGAGGGTCCAGGAGTGGGGCATCCCAGGCCTGAGGCCACCTGGCAGAGGGTGGAACAGGCAGGATGGTGGCCAGGACTGAGGGAGCAGGTCCGCGAGTTCTGTGCCGACTGTCTGGTGTGTGCTGCCAATAACCCTGACCCCCAGAAAAGGAAGGTATCTTTGGGACACACCAGGAGGGTAGAGGGACCATGGCAGTCGATCCAGATCGATTACATCAGGCCCATACCCACCGCCCAGGGAGGCTACAAGTATTGCCTAGTCCTGGTGGATGTGTTTTCAAAGTGGGTGGAAGCTTTTCCCTGCCAAACAGCTACCGCATTGAGTACAGCTAAGATCCTGGTCAGGGAAGTGTTCTCACGATGGGGACTCCCACAGTATGTGGCGTCTGATCAATGGAGTCACTTTACCGGACAGGTCATGCAAGAGACTCTCATGGTACTCAGCATTGAAGGGAAATGGCACGTCGCATACAACCCAAAGTCATCGGGTCCTGTGGAGCGTTTAAACCGCACCATCAAAGAAAGGCTGCACAAGGAGATGGGAGACTCATTCAAGAAGTGGGTAGAAGTCTTACCGTTGGTCCTAATGGGGATCCGAGCCAGCCAGTCAAAAAGCACGGGGTATTCCCCACATGAGCTCATGACTGGTAGGGTTATGCGGACCCCCACCCATGTGCTAGCCCCGGTGCTCACAGAAGGTCAGCTCAGGGAGGTGAACCGGGACAGCTTCATCAGGAATCTGTTTGAACACCTTAAACAGGTTCGCTGGCAGGCTGCTAGCAACATGGGAAAACAGCACCAGAGTAACCGACTGCTGCTAGAACCCAACAGGCACCACGAGTGGGAGATAGGGGATCAGGTCACGGTGAGGAACTTTGCCCGGTTAGGGAGTTTTGAACCATTGTACATGGGGCCGTACAGCATTGTGGACAAGGCAAGCCCCATGGTCTATGCCATAAAGATGCCCCGCCACACAAAGTGGTTCCACATTAATCAGTGTAAACTGTTTAATACCAAGAAAGGGGAACGGCCAGCAAGGGTTAACTGCACTAAAAATAGAAATCATCAGCCTGCAGCTGTTGCAGACTCACAGACCGCACCGGAGGGGGCAGTGGCTTGTGTTACTGGAGGGGCCCTCCCACCAATTATTTGGGACACGCCCCCAGTAACCGGAGCCCTAAGGATGTAAGAATTCACAATAATTTACAGTTCTGAAGATCAATTTTTTTGATTAAAGAATCCCTGGGCGTTGTGCTTTTAAATTTCCAGGGATAAAAATGGCTGTCATACCACATGGCCGAAGACAAAGGGGCTTGGAATGCAGCTTTCTGTGTCTGGAAGTAACGTTCAATGGAGACAAAACGTTACCACAGGACAATGCTTTGTTTACAAAGCAATTGAATGCTATTAGCATTTGTTTGTATATCGAGTGGATACATCTAAACTGCAGAAGAGACTTTTGGATCTTGAATGGGAATCCGTTTAAGAATTGAATGGCTTTAAATCACTTAGCATTCTGGACAATAGAACAGTTGTATTTCCCTTTTGTTTCAGCCAGGGAGCTCCGGAAGACACATTAACCCAGTCCAACCACTCTGAGTTAGCCAATCACAGCTTTCTCTTGTGTATTGGACCCTTTGGGCAGGGAAGTTTGCACACAGCCCTTGCAGGGCAGAACGGCAGGACCTCACCAGGTATAAAGATAGCTGCTGAGAAGCTATCTCTCTCTTTACTTCGCTGGACCGCAGGTGAGCAGGGTGTTCTGACTCCTCGGCAAGGCAACCTAGCAGGAGTTTGGGGTGGTGATTTAAGGGAATTGCTAAGATTGTTTAAATAACATTGGAGCCATTTTATCCCTCGTTTTTGCCATCTGCAACCCCGTTATATAGTTTTACTGTAATTACTGTGTTCGTGTGGTATAGTTTATTCATTTGATTGTAGTTTATTTAGGTAATAAAACTTGATTTTTTCTCTCATCCAAACCACTTGTCCGTTTTAATATCATTAATTATAAGTTCCTCCACTCAGAACTGAAGGAGGGGTAGCAATTCAAAACCGCTGTTTGTAAATTGGTTTAGAGTGCAGCAGCAAAAGGCTACTGACCAGGTGAATTACCGTAAACCAGGTAAAAGGTTGGAATTGGTCAGAGCTCAGAGGCAAAGGCTGCTGGCCAGGTAAATTACCATAAACCAGTTAAAAGATGCCCTCCTTACAAGGAGGTCTCCTCGCATACCACAGCCAAAACTACCGGGGTCACCTGTGTATCAGTTCAAACAGTCCAGCCCCGGGAGAGCCACAACCCAAAAGGGAATGCCCAAGGTAAGGGATCAGCCTAAAACTAGTGACCCCCAGTCTGCCGCCTCCAATGGTGAGGGACTCACAGGAGAGGTAGCGTTGGGCATAGAGAGAGACAAGGGTCCCCAGCCTGCGGCATCAGGCTGCGCGGAACCCACAGGACAGGACAGGGAGCCAGCAGCCACACCGAAGTGGGTAGTGCGCTGCAGCACAGGAGGGCACACTCCCCCGATTAACTGGGATTCAGAGAAACTCCCAGGGCTTTTAAGGAGGGCTGTCTGGGTCCGATGGCACAGGCTACCTTACGCCCAGGCGTACAACTGCCCAGAGGCCACAGAAGACAGAGGCCAAACAGGAATTAGCCTGACCGTCCGGAGACAGGCGGTGGATGTACATAGCTTTCTGGTAAATTTTTAAGAGTGTTTTACAGTTGGTAGTTTTAGGATTATTATTGTTTAATTTTAGTTTATGAAAGGTTTAAGTTTTCGAAACTCGATTACTGTTGTGAAGCCAGAGAACCTTCTCTGGACATGGCTATTTGTTTTATGTGTCCCTGCAGAAAGGAAATCGCCATGGGGATGTTTCTGCTCCTGCTCACCCTGGTAGGGGTGAGCATCAGTGACCGAGGAGACGTGGAGGGCTCCCACATCTATGGGTGCTCGGGAGAGAGAGCACCGATCATTACTGCTGGGGGAGGCGAATGGGGTGTGGAGGAGCTCGCTATTTATTTCCATGAGGGAAGGTGGCCAGGGTGGATGGGGTCTAACTCGACCCAATACTCCAGCCAGATCGGGTTCACCTACGGGGAGGCCTCCATCCCATGCCCCAGGGTACAGGTCGTTGCTACAAGGGTCACTGTCACTGAGGGGAAACGTATGTTTCTCACGTGTAAGGGACAGATTCCCCTGGATACGTGGTGGTGGCTCAGAAAGCTGAGCAGGGACATAGGGGACCGTACAGTCGACTGGGAACGATTGGGGAACGACACCCATCGTATGATCACAGAGACCCAAGGGGGAATGAGTGTGTGTTGGGATAAGTGGTGGAAGTCAGAACAGGGAGTTTACCGTTGTATGTGGGGGTCAGAGAAAGTCTGCCTCACAGGCATATCCATCATCTTCCACAGACAATGGCAAGATGCCGGGAAGGGGATGGGGTGGGATTCTAGCCTGCATGCGTGCACGGTCCCACACACCCCGATCCCAGTCAATGCCACTGAACTCGTAGCATGCCCCTGAAAGCCCCTGCCCATGACCACGACATCACGGACCATAGTACAGAGGTGTCCTACCACCACCAAGGGACCAGGGAATGGGTTAGTGCTAGTGCCAACCGACAAGTTGCTGTACCAGGGGGTACACTATGCAGTGGCCTCAGTGATCCTGAACCTGACCGAGGTACACTTACCTGAATGGTGTCCTAAGCTATACCAGGCCCTGCTGAAGGAAATGTTTAGAAAATTTTATGAATTCGACTTTGCCAATGTAGACAAGCGAAACTGTACACACTACACCCTGAACATACTATGGGCTCGGGGAGACAAAGAAGGGGAACCTGGAATGATATTTTCACAACCTATAATACAGGATCCTCGGTAATAAATAGCCTGGATGATATAGAGTTACAAACACAGATAAATGGTCTAAAGACCCAATTAAGAAAGATCCTAAAGGAAGAAAACACAGTGGTAGGCTCAGAGCTACACGAGGACCAAGCTATGACGGTCCATTTAAAAGAGATCATTGCTGAGTTAGAGAGACACGCTAAAACAGTAAATGCACTTATACGGGAGGACAGGAATGCTTCGGATCAGGCTGCACAGGATGAGGTGTGCGTGCTATACGAGGCATGGTTGCTGGGCGAGGGCCGCAGCAACATGGAGGATTTAAAACAGGGTTTAGTCCCCTCCTGGATTAGCAACAAACACCTCGCAGCCCTCCACCCGTTTAGAAATTTGCTGAGCCCATGCCAGCTCCACCTAGCCTCTGAAGCCTACCCTGTCCCAGTGAATTGTGGACGTTCCAACCACACTATCATGGGGATAGTGGTGGGGATGCCGGTCATGGGTGGGACAGCCCGACCCGCACCGATATATAGGGTGGAGAACATTGGAATCATTCAAGGGGGTGCACACGCCTGTTTCGCAGCGGTCCCACCTTATGTCATAAATTGGGAGCACACTATGACAGGTACAGACCTCTCCGTGTGCTGGAGCCAGGGAGCACACATAATACTGTGTCCCCAGCACTTGAACGCCTATTCGAGACCAGAGTGCAGGTTTAAAGCTGCTGGCGCACAACCTGTAAACTGTACCATAGAGGTAATGGCACAAGACCATGTTTCCCTACAGGTAGCATTCATAGGGGGTGGGACATATTGTGTCACCACAAGTGCGCCCCACTACCAGCATGGACAGCACATCTGGTGTCTGGTCAGTGACAGCAGTTTCTGTTTTAAACCCGAGGCAGAAGTTCAAGTGGCCCAGGAACGGATTGTCCCCATTCCTGAACCCTCCACTGTTCACCTCACTGTCAGGGAAAACATTACCAACCTGCAACGTCACACATTTCGGCTATGAAATTCCCCCTCTACCCGAACATCTTACCGCCCTATTAAAAGCAATGGTCATATCACAAAAGCATTTCTACACATTAGAACAGAAGACAGCTGAGATAGGGGCCAAGATCTTGGATATCGTAGTTCCACCTTGGCGGGATATTTTTGAAAATATAGAGGTCCCTTCTTGGATCAGACTGGCTTCCCACATTTTAGTAGTCTGCCAGCTCGGTATAGTTTTCTACTTACTGTACACAAAGTGCAAGGGGAGAGACAGAATGCTCCGATCTCAAAATGAGAGAGCCTGGGACCAGCATCAAAATAAAGCCTATGGCCAAGTATAAAACAAACCATTGTGGCAGAGCCACTAAGACACTGAACAACCTGTAATAATTCCTTTAAACACTCTGTAGTGCAGTTGTGGACTGCACCTTTAAGCTGTATGCAGCTTCTTGTATTTTCACGTGATGACGCCGATCAAGTGACCCCCAGTTGGCGCGGAAAACGTGATGACGTCATGACGTCAGGTTCCAGTATTTAAGGGCAGCCTGAGAAAGGCTGGAGAGCTGGACGGACCTGCTGACCTCTGCTCTTGTAGTTTAAAAGTTAAAGTTTTGAGTTTATTAAAAGTTGATTATTTCGTTTCACTGCGTTGGACTTTGTTATTTGGCTAGGAACTTCCGTTCCTACATTGGTGACCCCGAGCTCGTTGGACAACTTTCTTCGAGATATTCATGATGAATACGAACGCCGTTGCCCTTAAATTGCCGCAGTTCTGGGAACAGCAACCAGAAGCATGGTTTTTTCAAGCAGAAGCCCAGTTTGCTATCCGGGACATTACAGCGGATTCAACCCGCTATTATTATGTGGTTTCCGCTCTGGACAGCGCCACGGCTTCACGCGTCGTCAGCATCCTGGGAAATCCACCGGCAGAGGGCAAGTACTCAACTTTAAAAGAGCGTTTGCTACAAGTGTATGCTTTAACTAAATCGGAACGTGCACGCAAGCTTATTGCAATGCCGGGTCTTGGGGACTCAAAACCATCAGAATTGATGAGCCAAATGCGCACACTTTTGGGTTCAGAGCCCCAATGTTTTTTATTTCGAGAGCTTTTCCTCTGCCAGTTACCCGAGCCAGTTCAGGCAGTCTTGGCCAGTTCTACGATTATGGACTGTGCCGAGCTGGCTGCGGAGGCAGATAAGTCTTTTATGGTCATACAGCAGAATTGCGCAGTTACGAGGCGTCTTTCTCCTACGCGAGCAAAATCCAGCCCTCCTTCGTCAGGCTTGTGTATGTACCACGCCCGTTTTGGCGTCAGGGCTCGACGCTGCCGTCCACCCTGCAGTTGGGTTGAGAAAAAGTCTCCAGCAGACTCACAAGCTTCAAAGAAGACAGAAACTGACAAACACACCCAGTTTACCATGGCAGTCGGTTCAGCAGGAAAACTCCTCTATGTTACTGATCCCGGAACAGGGAGACGATTCTTATGTGATACTGGTTCTCAGTGCAGTATATTGCCAGTTTCAAAGCTGGACCTACAATCCAGTCACGGCCCTTCCCTTGAGGCAGCCAATGGTGCGGCTATTCGCACATTCGGTAAACGGACAGTTAACTTAACTCTTGGAGGTCAACGTTTTGTATGGGAATTTATAACGGCTAAAGTATCACAGGCCATCCTGGGGGCTGATTTTTTTTGTGCCTATGGTTTGCTAGTCGACGTCCAACATTGTCGACTTATTAATGTGTCTACCTTCCATGCAGTGCCTTGTCACCGCAGTACTGCGGTCTCCTGGTCGGTTGCCTGTGCGGTTCCATCGCAAGACGGGTTTAAGCGCCTACTTGGCGAATTCCCAGAACTCACCAGGCCTACATTCTCGGCAGCAGTGGCGAAGCACGGGGTGGTGCATTATATTAGCACAACAGGATCGCCAGTGTACGCTCGTGCACGAAGATTGGAACCCGGAAAGCTTATAGCCGCAAAGGCAGAGTTTCGTATTATGGAGCGCCTTGGGATTGTCCGACGCTCCGACAGTCCTTGGTCTTCCCCATTACACATTGTACCCAAACCAGGTGGCGGATGGAGGCCTTGTGGGGATTACAGACGCCTTAACGAAGCCACTAGGCCAGATAGGTATCCAATACCACATATACAGGATTTTTCTGTTCATTTGGCCGGCAAATCGATATTTTCTAAAGTGGATCTCGTTCGGGGAAACCATCAAGTTCCTGTACACCCTCAAGACATCCCCAAAACGGCGGTCATCACACCGTTTGGTTTGTTTGAGCTCCTTCGCATGCCGTTTGGATTGAAAAATGCAGCTCAGGCTTTTCAGCGGCTTATGGACTCTGTGTTATGGGACCTTCCTTTCATTTTCATTTACTTGGATGATATACTCATTGCTAGTAAAGATAAGGAAGAGCACATGGCTCATTTACGTACACTCTTTGCCCGTCTCAGCCAACATGGCCTTATTATAAATCTAGCCAAATGCCAGTTTGGGTTAACCAGCATTGACTTTCTAGGGCACAAGATCACCTCAGAAGGCGCTGTCCCACTGGCCACTAAGGTAGAAGCAGTTATGGCATTCCCGCAGCCTCATACAATTAAATCTCTTCAGGAGTTCCTGGGGATGGTGAATTTTTATCACCGTTTTGTCCCCAAGGCAGCCCAATTAATGCAGCCGCTGTACGAAGCACTTAAAGGGAAGTCGGGTAAAGCTGTTATCATTTGGACACCACAGATGGACCAAGCATTCCTGGACACCAAGGCGGCATTGGCAGAGGCAACTATGCTTGCACACCCACTTCCGGGCGCAACCATCGCCCTCACTACCGACGCCTCCGATTACGCCATCGGGGCAGTGCAGGAACAATGGGTGGATGGTACATGGCAGCCATTGGCCTTTTTTAGCCGCCAATTATGTAAAAATGAATGAAAATATAGTACTTTTGATAGAGAGTTGCTGGCCTTGTTTTTGGCCATCCGGCATTTTCTTTTTCTTTTAGAAGGACGTCCTTTTACAGCATTTGTGGACCATAAACCGCTTACTTTTGCAATGACCAAAACAGCGGAGCCGTGGTCAGCCCGACAACAGCGCCACCTTACATTCATATCTGAATTTACAACAGATTTGCGACACGTGTTTGGCAAAGATAATCTTGTAGCTGATTGCCTGTCACGCGCCCCAGTCCAGACAATTCACCTGGGAATTGATTACGTCGGGTTGGCGAAAGAACAGCAGGCGGATCCTGAAGTTCAGGCGTATCGGACCATGCCTTCTAGTTTGCAGGTAGCCGATGTTATGTTCCAATCAGCAGGAACCACGCTGTTGTGTGACAGATCCATGGGAGTGCCCCGACCAATTGTGCCAGTCGAATGGCGTAAGAAGATATTTCATATTATACATGGCTTATCACATCCGGGGATGCGAGCTTCACAATGACTTATGTCCTGTAAGTTTGTTTGGAAGGGGATGCATTTAGACGTTCGTGACTGGACAAACAATTGCGTGGACTGTCAAAAGTCAAAGGTTCATCGTCATGTGAAGGCTCCGTGGGCCATCTTTCCAGTGCCTGAACGCCGTTTCGACCATGTACATGTGGACTTGGTGGGCCCCCTGCCCATTTCGTGGGGTTTTATGCATCTCCTGACAATAGTAGACCGTACTACCAGGTGGCCAGAGGCGACTCCCTTAGTTGCTACTACCACAGCAGACGTATCCAGGGCATTTATTTCAGCATGGGTGGCCCGGTTTGGTGTGCCATCTGATATCTCCTCTGACCGTGGTCCTCAATTTACGTCAGAATTATGGAATGCAGTTGCACAGGGCTTGGGTTCCAAGCTGCATCGTACCACCGCTTACCATCCGCAAGCAAATGGCTTATGTGAAAGGTTTCATCGTTCTTTGAAGGCGTCCCTCCATGCCAGTTTACGTGGTTCCAACTGGGTGGATAGACTCCCTTGGGTGGTGCTAGGCCTCCGTACAGCCCCTAAAGACGACCTCCAGGCTTCATCGGCTGAATTAGTATACGGTCAGGTGCTTCGAGTACCTGGGGATTTCCTCCCTCCACATAGAGTCATGGTCGCCTGCTCGACAGCTTCTTCTACATCAAGAGGCGGCAAAGAATTTTCTGCCTATTCCGACTTCTCATCACGATCTACAGAAACCTCATGTACCGGCAGAACTTATGAGTTCCGATTATGTTTTTATTCGGCGGGATGCTCATGGAGATACACTCAGACCACCTTATGATGGACTGTTTCGGGTTATTGCAATGGGAGAGAAATATTTTACGATCGAAATAGGAGGTAAATCGGATACCATCTCCGTTGACCGACTTAAACCAGCCCATCTGGATTGGAGTGAACCGATGGTTGTTGCTCAGCCGCCTCGCCGTGGACGACTGCCTTTGGCTGCTAGACCAATCCTGCAGCGGCCTAACATTAAATTGCCTGCTTCGGCTTCATTCTCATCTACACCTTCTGCTACGGTTTCCTCCACCCCAGATACAACCGAATGTTGGCCCATCTTCTAACGATCCAGCGTCTGAAGTTCGCAGTCGTTCGGGCAGAGTAATTAAACCTCCTGTACGTTTGATGCTGTCTGTTAAAGAGAATTCTGGGGGGGCACCTGTGGCAGAGCCACTAAGAGACACTGAACAACCTGTAATAATTCCTTTAAACACTCTGTAGTGCAGTTGTGGACTGCACCTTTAAGCTGTATGCAGCTTCTTGTATTTTCACGTGATGACGTCATGACGCCGATCACGTGACCCCCAGTTGGCGCGGAAAACGTGATGACGTCATGACGTCAGGTTCCAGTATTTAAGGGCAGTCTGAGAAAGGCTGGAGAGCTGGACGGACCTGCTGACCTCTGCTCTTGTAGTTTAAAAGTTAAAGTTTTGAGTTTATTAAAAGTTGATTATTTCGTTTCACTGCGTTGGACTTCGTTATTTGGATAGGAACTTCTGTTCCTACACCATAACCATTATTAAAATAAAGTTTCGTGACTATGTGTGATTATTTTTCTTTCTATGTGTGTACTATGTTTCTCCAAGTGGTGCAAGGGTGTTGGACCCCCTCCGTGCTTGGATGTGAATGTAACCGGATTTTCGTACCTTGTATATATTTTGAACACTACACCAGAAAAGGGGAATGTATGTGTTTTTGGGTTTTAGATAGATAAAAAGGGGAAGGTTGGCTCTCGGAGATCAGAAATTTTGCTCACCCAGTATGATACTCTAGCAGACAGAGTATCACAGGAGGGAAAGTAAGATTCGCAAAATTCAGCAGATTCCCCAAAACCAAGATTACCCTAAAGAAGGGATTTTTGGACTGTTAATAAACCATGTCAGAATGGTATAAGAATATTGGGCCTAAAGGGAGATTTAAAAATCAAGGACCCCAGGATTTTGGTTTTTATTTTAAAAGCATGTTCGAGCCTGTGGAAGAAAAAGGGGCTGCAATAAAGGAATTGGGATTGGCCTCTGTAAATGGACAGTTTTGGGTATTGGCATTAGCCAAGCTGTCTGGGGACTATCTGGACTGTCTCAGTCATTTTACATAATGAAAATAGACCAACGGAAGAGCAGTTCCCGCCCAAAATTACAGAACCATCCAAAGTATACATAATGCAGAACATGCCACCACCCAACAAAAGAACCTTGGCCCCACAGGAAAAGACAAATGTTACTGCAATTAAACAAGAGGTTAAACAATCGTTTAAAACCATTAAGAATTGATTGGACCACCCCGAAACCACTTCGCACAATCTTAAACCAATTAAGATCGATGGGACCATCCCAAAACCTATTAAACAATTTTTAACTCATCAATGTTAACGAGCCCACCAAAACTAACAAATAGACAGAACTGATTTGGCACGCATATTAGCAGGCCTCAAACAGTATAATTGAGGGCCTGCTTTTACAACAAGATTGTTTTTTTCGGTTCAAGGAGTTCGGGTTCAGTTCGGATCAAGTGGTTCAAGCAGTTCAAGGAGTCAACGGTGGTTCGAGTGAGAGGAGAGTTCAAGGAATTGAGTCGAGTTGAAGAAAAGAGTTCAAGAAAGCAGTGCTGGAGGAAGTTCGCTTCATCATTCATGTCAAATCAAATCACCAAGTTCAGTCCAAGAAGAAGCTTCCTCTCAAAGAAGTAACACACCGTCTGAGACCTCACGGCAGACCAGGGCCCCACGAAACAAACAACCAAATATTACCAGCAACTGGGTAATATTGGGCCACCGCGACCAACAAAAACCCAACTCGGAAGAAAACCGAAGATCCGGAAGTTTTTCTACTCTACAATCTATCCTGACTTACCCTTGGGTAAGATTTTACTGAAAAGACTCTAAACCCTACTTCTAACTAAAAGAAATTGGGTACTCACCTGATAGATCCAATACGCACCCTACCACATCAGCAGACTCGCGAAGACTGACCTGCCACGCAGGTGAAGTCCTCTACCACGTCCAGGATATGGCAGGCCCCAACTGACATCTAGAAAACCCCAAAATCACAAACCTCTACAACTGTCAAAAGAAGTCGTTTTGGTGAGCATTATCCCTGGTCCTCTGGAGCCCAACTTAGCTAGTGAAGTGGGATTGGAAGGGGTGAAGTATTCTGTCTATTGTTATTTTCCCTCATATTCCGGTGCTCCCCCAATTTAGAGTGTTAAAATTATTGTGTTGTATATTTTCTTTCTCAAATAAAGATCTTATTTTCGTTCACCAAAATTCAGTTGTCTGCTGCACTTTTCATCACAACCCCCAAGTAAGTCCCAGGTCTAGAACCAAGGGAGTGGGAGCGATTCGAACCGTTCATAAGTCAGAGGCAAAGCTGACCCACACACCACCCCCTACAGTGCTTGGGCCTCAGCTATCCACAATCTATATCAATGATTTGGATGAGGGGACCAAATGTAATATATCCATGTTTGTTGATGATACAAAGCTGGGTGGGAATGTAAGTTGTGAGGAGGATGCAAAGAGACTTCAAGGGGATATGGACAAGCTATGTGAATGGGCAAGAACATGGCAAATGGAACATAATATGGAGAAATGTGAAGTTATCCACTTTGGTAGGAAAAATATAAAAGCAGAGTATTTTTTAAATGGTGAGAGATTGGGAAATGTTGGTGTTCAGAGGGACCTGGGTGTCTTGTAAGATTTGGATCACAGATCACACACATTACCCAAAGGGTCTTAGGAGTCATAGATTGCTTTATTAAGGAGCGGCAGTTTAAGTTAAGTACAACACGCAAGCATGACAGACATAGTGGATATATGACCGGGACAAGCAGCTGGTATCGGTCCCGATCGGACGGAGGGCTGGCGTACACGAACAGCTCTTCTCTTCATCATCTGTGTTAAAGGCTCTTTAGATATCTCTTTAATTCTCCTTTTAGGGGTGTGCCTAAGGTAGATTATGGACAGGACTATCTAACCTGTAAGGGCTCTTTCTAAACCAAGGTACTCAATGGTTTGTTGAGTTCTTTGTCTCAAATTTTGGCTGAAAGCCCTCCCCTTCACATGTCTTTCCTGTTTATACTTTCAAATGATTTCCTACTAGCTCTCCCGTGCTTATCCTCCCCAGTTTGGAGTCAGACATGCCATTCTTGGCCTTCAGATGTTCATAGCTGCTTGTTATCAGTTATTTATGTTCACGCTGTTCATCAGACTATTGCACTATGGAATGTATCATTAAATTCCCAAAGATATCTTCTGTTCTATGTCCTTGTACTTAATTAACTTACACATTTTAAAGCAGCTTTGTTAAACAAAGTCAAAATTCTAACTTAGCATTATAATATGGTTATTAGCAATAAATGGAAGAAACAGGCATTGGGCCTTGGTTGGCCAAATCAAAGATACAGTCAACAACCTTTCTAGCACACAAACAGCAGAGAGCTAGTCTGGAAACAAGGTCACCACCATGGTGCAGAATGTTATAACATCCGCAGGGAACCAAGAACATAAGCAAATTCTAAGCGTCTATCAGTTATTGTAACACCAGTCTGAAGAGACTTTTTTGTCTCAAGTTATTTCTTCCAATTGACGATTTCTTACATTTCTTGTACACGAATCACTGAAAGCTAAAATGCAGATACAGCAAGCAATTAGGAAATCAAATGGTATGTTGACCTTTATTGCAAGAGGATTTGAATATAAAAGAGTAAAGATGTCTCACTGCAATTATATAGGGCCCTGGTGAGACCACACCTGGAGTATTGTGTACAGTTTTGGTCTCCTTAGCTAAGGAAGGATATACTTGCCATAGAGGAAGTGCAACAAAGGTTCACCAGACTGATTCCTGGGATGGGGGGGACTGTCCTATGAGGAGATATTGAGGAGACTAGGCCTATATTCTCTAGAGTTTAGAAGAATGAGAGGTGATCTCATTGAAACATACAAAATTCTTACAGGGCTTGACAGGGTAGATGCAGGGAGGATATTTCCCTTGGCTGGTGAGTCTAGAACCACAGGTCACAGTCTCAGAATAAGGGGTCAGCCATTTAGGACTGAGATGAGGAGAAATTTCTTCACTCAGAGGGTGGTGAATCTTTGTAATTCTCTGCACCAGAGGGCTGTGGAGGCTCAGTCAATGAGTATATTCAGGACAAAGATCGATAGATTTTTGAATATTAAAGGAATCGAGGGATATGGGGATAGTTTATGAAAGTGGAGAAGATCAGCCATGATCTTATTGAATGGTGGAGCAGGCTCGAGGGGCCAAAATGGCCTACTCCTGCTCCAATTCTTATGTACGCACATCAGGATGTGGGGCAATGTGTCATTTTGCTCTCACCTCTCCTGTCCTGCTTAGGTCATTGAAGCACTTCCTGCATTGGATCCAAGAGCACTGCTGCTGGCTTCCTGGGCAACCTTCAACTGCGCCTTCTGTGTCTCAGCTTCAGGCTTCTTCCTCCCATCGCTTGGGAACAGAACCTCCCTCTGGGTCCTTAAAGCGCCACGCAGCACATCCAGGGAGGTGTCGGTGAAGTGGGACACAGCCTTTACCTGTTTTGACTCTTGCAAAATTGCTTTGTGTGAGGAATGGAACTTGGTGAACCCAACTGCAGGAAGGCAAACTGAGGCAGAGGTTAGGTTGCAAACACAAAGATAGACTTTACTTGAAATAAATAAACCAACAACAGCACAGATACAGGCTAACAGGCCAGCAAGAGGATCACAAGGCAGTGAAACTCAAGACTGAGCAATGAACATAAACTAAGCACCACTTAAACAGCCGGCATATAACTATGCACAGGTGAGTACAATTAGAAATAAAGAAGGAAACAATTAAGAGTTCGTGGTGGCGAGGTGAGGTAGAACCTGGGTCATTCTTGACAGGACCCCCCCACCCCACCACCCCCCACCCCCCCCCACCACCACCCCCCCCACACACCACACCCCCCCCACCCCCACACCACCCCACACCACCACCACCACACCCACCCCCACAACCCCCCCACCCCACCACCCCCACACCCACAACCCCCCCACCACCACCCCACCACCCCCACAACCCCCCACACCACCACCCCCACAACCCCCCCCACAACCACAACCACCCCACCCCCACAACAACCCCCCCCAACCACCCCACCCACCACACCACCCCAACCACCCCACCCCCCAACCACACCCACCACCCCCCACCACACCCCATCCCCCACCACCACCACCACCACCCCACCCCCACACCCCCCACCCGGATGGAGCGGGGCAGCTGGAGACGGTAGGACACCGGGTTGACCTTCCTCAACTCCGTGAAGGGACCGATGAAACAGGGCGCCAGCTTGCGGGACTCCACTCGCAGCAGGAGATCCTGCATAGAAAGCCAGACCCTCTGACCAGGACGGAATGAAGGAGCCGGTCTGCGCCACTTGTTGGCCTGGATCCGTTTTTGCTGAGAAGCTCGTTGTAAGGCCAGACGCGCTCTCCTCCAGGTCTGTTGACAGCACTGGACAAACTTCTCCACAGCGGGAACCCCCACCTCGAGCTTCTGCAACAGTGGAGGCTGAAAACAGAACTGGCACTCGAATTGCGACATTCCTGTGGGGGAGCAGCGCAAGGTGTTGTGCGCGTACTCAGCCCAGCCGATGTGACGACTCCAGGTCGCAGGGTTAGCGGACACGAGACACCTCAGGGTCGTCTCCAGGTCTTGGTTGATCCGTTCTGTTTGACCGTTAGACTGAGGGCGGAAGCCTGAGGAAAGGCTGACAGTAGCTCCAATGAGCTTATAGAAAGCTCTCCAAAGCCGGGAGGCGAATTGTGGACCACGGTCAGAGACGATGTCAAGAGGCAAACCGAACAATCTGAAAACATGCTGGACCATGAGCTCGGCTGTCTCTTGGGCTGAGGGAAGCTTGGGCAAGGGCAGAAAGCGACAGGCTTTGGAGAAGCGATCTACAATGACCAGAATGACAGTGTTGCCTTGAGATGGTGGAAGGCCTGTGATGAAATCCACAGCGAGGTGTGACCAGGGGCGGGTGGGAATGGGGAGAGGATACAGCAAACCCTGGGGGCGAGATCGAGGGTTTTTGTTTCATGCACAAATAGCACAAGCTGCCACGACCACCTTTACGTCCTTCTCCATGGTGGGCCACCAGAACCTTCTGCGAAGGAACTCCAGCGTCCTGGATGTGCCTGGATGACCGGTGAGTCGCGACGAATGCCCCCACTGCAGGACTTGTGAGCGTGCCGTGTTGGGAACAAAAAGGTGAACTGGTGGGCCGTTGCCAGGGTCTGCCTCCCTCTGTTGTGCCTTTCTGACCAGCGTCTCGATCCCCCAGCGAACCGGTGCTACAATTCGAGAAGTTGGAAGAATAGGTTCTGGTTGTCTCTCCCGCTCGGGTGGATCAAATTGCCTGGAGAGAGCATCAGGCTTGAGATTCTTGGATCCTGGACGATATGACAGGACAAAGTTGAAACGATTGAAAAACAGTGCCCAGCGAGCTTGATGAGAGTTAATCCGTTTGGCCTCCTGGATATAGGCCAGATTCTTACGGTCTGTCCAGACAATGAACGAGTGTTTAGACCCCTCCAACCAATGTCTCCACTCCTCCAGTGCCAACTTAACTGCTAGTAGTTCCCGGTTTCCAATATCGTAGTCTCGTTCTGCAGGAGTGAGTCGGCGAGAAAAGGCGGCGCAAAGGTGCAGTTTGTCGTCGGTAGACCGCTGGGACAAAACGGCACCCACTCCTATATCAGAGGCATCCACCTCGACAATGAAGGGGAGTGAGGGATCCGGAATCATGAGGACAGGAGCAGACGTGAAGCGCCGCTTGAGACCCTTGAAAGCCTGCACAGCCTCAGCGGACCAACTGAACCGGGTGGAAGCGGTTTTGGTGAGGGCGTTGAGAGGGGCAGCAATGGTGCCAAAGTTCCTGATGAATCTCCGATAGAAATTAGCAAACCCCAAGGAACGTTGCACCTGTTTGAGAGAGGTGGGTGGTGGCCAATCTCGGACAGCTTGGGTCTTGCCAGGGTCCATTTGGATGTTGCCGCTGGAGATGATGAAGCCCAGGAATGAAACCGTGGAAACGTGAAACTCACACTTCTCAGCCTTGACAAACAAAAGGTTATTAAGCAGACGTTGCAGGACTTGTCTTACATGCTGGACATGATCGTGAAGAATTTTGGAGAAAATGAGAATGTCGTCCAGGTAGACAAAGACAAAGCAATTCAGCACATCTCGGAGGACGTCGTTGATGAGCGCCTGGAACACAGCAGGGGCGTTGGCCAATCCAAAAGACATGACCAGGTTCTCATAGTGCCCGGTAGGTGTGTTGAATGCCGTCTTCCACTCATCCCCTTCGCGGACGGGGATGAGGTTGTAGGCGTTGCGGAGATCCAATTTTGTGAAGACTGTGGCTCCCTGTAGTAGCTCGAAGGCCGTCGACATGAGCGGAAGAGGATAACGGTTTTTTATAGTAATCTTGTGAAGGTCACGGTAGTCGATGCAGGGGCGGAGACCTCCATCTTTCTTACTCACGAAGAAAAAACCGGCACCAGCAGGAGGTGGACGGACGGATGAAGCCAGCGGCGAAGGCGTCACGGATGTAATCCTCCATGGCGGCGGTCTCTGGAGCAGAAAGGGAGAAGATCCTACCCCTAGGTGGGCATGTCCCAGGCAGGAGTTCAATGGCACAGTCATATGGCCTATGAGGGGGAAGTGATGTGGCTCGAACCTTACTGAAGACCTCTTTTAAAGCCTCATACTCGGGAGGCACTCGGGACAATTCACAGTGTGATGGGGTCTCCTGGGGCTGGGAAGGAGACTTGGAGCGAAGACAGGTGGTATGGCAGGCAGAGCCCCATTCTGTAAGCCGGCCAGCAGCCCAATCCATGCGTGGATTATGGCAGGCCAACCAAGGGTAACCCAGAACTAATGGAAACTCGGGAGAGTGGATAAGGGAGAATTGGATGGTCTCGAAATGTTGTCCTTCCACGCCCAAACACAGGGGGGCAGTAAGATGGTGAATAGTTCCGGGGGCAGTAAGATGGTGAATAGTTCCGGAGCCCAGGGGTCTTCCATCCAGGGCGATAACAGTGAGGGGGTGAACTGGATGGGTCAGGGGAATCTTGAGCTGTTTAGCTAAACCCAGATCCATGAAGTTACCATCAGACCCAGAATCCACCAGGGCCTTAAGATCATGTTGTTGATTGCCCCAGAAAAGGGAGGATGCCGGCAGGACCCTAGAAACAGTGAGACCGGGAGGGATGGCTACACTTATCTCAGGTCCCTCCGTCCTGAACGAGCCCTGGCTTTTCCCACCAACTTTGGGCAAGAAGAGCGAAAGTGGCCCAGTTCCCCATAATAGAGGCAAGATCCCTCTCTCATTCGGCGATCACGTTCAGGCTGCGAGAGACGAGTTACTCCCAACTGCATGGGCTCCTCTGGATCAGTCAAAGATGGACTCGGGATGGCTCAGAGGTTCTCGGATGGCTTCGAAGCAGGGAAGGCTCTTGTCTCCGGAAGTGGGGTGAAAAAGGAGCGGCGTTCTCTTTGCCTCTCACGGAGATGATTATCCACTCGAATGGAGATATCAAAGAGACTCCAAATCACTCACTGGATCTCTGGAAGCCAGTTCGTCCTTGATTTCATTCGTGAGACCATGGCAAAAAGTGGCGATGAGCGCCGCCGAATTCCATTGGCTCGCTGCAGCGAGAGAGTGCGAAACTCAATAGCGCTACGAGCCCCCTGGTGAAGCCGAAGCAGTTTGTTAGCTGCCTCTCTCCCACTGACAGGATGATCAAAGACCCTTCTCATTTCCTCAGAGAAAAGTTGGTAGTTTGAACATGCCAGAGTTTGCTGTTCCCAGACGGCCGTAGCCCAGGTAAGTGCTTTGCCGGTGAGTAGCGAAATGATGTAGGCTACTCGGGAACGATCACTGGGAAATAATGAACCTTGCAGTTGGAAAGCCAGGGAAAGCCTCGACATCCTCCCGGGTTACCATCGTAGCGCTCGGGTGCAGGTAATCGGGGTTCTTTCAGAGGGGGAGGCGAAACCGGAGGAGCGGGTAATGGTGCTGGAGTAGCTTGGGTCGCCTGACTCTGGCTCTGATGGAAAGCAATGACGAGGGCCTCCAGCTGTTTCTGGCTTCAGGAGAATGACGTGGCGAGGCACCGCAGTTCGTCCAAGACCAGTTGTAGCTGTTCAAAGACTCGTCGTAGCCATTGGTCCTTCTCTGCTGGGTCCATGTTTGGCTCAGTCTTGCTGTGAGGAATGGAACTTGGTGAACCCAACTGCAGGAAGGCAAACTGAGGCAGAGGTTAGGTCGTAAACACAAAGATAGACTTTACTTGAAATAAACAAAATAACAACAGCACAGATACAGGCTAGCAGGCCAGCAAGAGGATCACAAGGCAGTGAAACTCAAGACTGAGCAATGAACATAAACTAAGCACCACTTAAATAGCCGGCATATAACCATGCACAGGTGAGTACAATTAGAAATAAAGAAGGAAACAATTAAGAGTTCATGGTGCCCTCTGGTGGCGAGGCGAGGCAGAACCTGGGTCATTCCTGACAGCTTTGTCTCTCCATGGCAACCCCAACTGCTTCCACTTGCATGTTTGGAGTGTCCCTTTAAATACTGCAGTTCAGATCACGTCATGTGGGTCGTCATCACGCCTGTTGACGCTAATTGGACGGGAAACTCAAAAGTAAAATGATAATGAGGTGGCTGAGTTATAAACCACTGACCGACACTCCCCGTCCCCCACTCCCAGCGCGTCTGCGAATTAAAATCCAGCCCATTAACCCTGTTTCTCTCTCCACAGATGTTGCCTGTCCTTCTGAGTATTTCCAGCATTTTCTGTTTTTGTTTGTGTCATTGATTCTGTTCACTTATCCATCATTGTTTGATAAATCTTTTGGCAGTTTTTAGCCAATGCTATGGTCTAGTGAAGTGTATACTTTACTGTGTTCCAAAGTTGAGGAAGACCATGTGAAGGCATGTGATCTAACCAGCAAACAGGAATACAGTCACAGGGTTCTTTCTCTGTTTGACCCCTGGGCTCACAACAAGCCACCTTTATATTGGTCAAGTAAAGACATATTCTGTGTCATTGGGAAAGGGAGTGATCTGCAACTAAACATTAATAGCAGGATAAGGGGACAAAATTCAAACCAGTAAAAAGCAAATTTATGATTGATGTCAGGAGCTTCTTCTCCATTGAAAGAGTAATCAACACATAGAATGGATTTCTGGATGCAATATTAGAGCAAAACCCCTAGGCCTAGAAATTCGGTTGGTAGCGTCAGTGGTTAGCGCCTAAAGAGCCTGAGAATTGGGGCATAACCCAATGTTGGGGCGGGCGCAATGAAGATAGCGACAACTCCCATGTTGACTTTACATTTAACGCCTGCACTAAGTGTTTGCGCGCGCCCACGTGCACAAGCAGATCATGACATCATTTCAGTGTGCACCGCCTTTTAGGCGCCCCTGACCGGATATTGGGTGGCGCCCGGAACCTTTACGCCTAGCGCTGTTAGTGACAGTTCGAAGGAACGTTAGCAGGCCCTTCTCGGAGTTGGGGGGCGCTATTTAAAGGGGACAGCTCTAGTATAAAAGCTGCAGCATTTATGCTGGAGAGAGTTGGTGAGCTACTGTGGAGCAGAGTTTTTGGAATTTAGCATTAGAGTACTTGGGACCTTCAAACCTGTCCGGAGCAGTTGGAGCACTACACCTAACAGCGTTTTGAACAACTGGCATCGGAATGGGAGCTGCTTTGGAGGGCGACAGCCTCATGGCCGAACACTGTGAAGGGGCAGAGAGACGGCGGGAGAGAGGGCTGGGATTGGCCAGAAGGAGGAGGGGCAATGGAGGTCGGCCAATCCGAGGGTATGCTGCGAGGGTCTTTAGGCAGCAGGTGTCATACCTTGACATGTCGGAGGAGCAGTGTGTGCGAAGGCTCCGATTCGGGAGGGACGTTGTCACTGAGCTGTGCCACCTGCTTGCTGAGGATCTGCAGCCGCGTCTACGTTGCAGGACCTTTCTGTCGGTGGCCGTAAAACTGACGGTTGCCCTCAATTTCTATGCCACCGGATCCTTTCAGTCAGCCACTGGGGACATTGCGAATATCTCTCAGTTTGCAGCCCACTGTTGCATCCGGCAAGTTACAGCTGCCCTTTATAGACAAAGGCATCAATTCATCACCTTCCCTCTGACCCTGGAGAAGCAGGCGGAGCGCGCGCAGGGCTTCGCTGCTATTGCGGACTTCCCCATGGTGCAGGGGGCGATTGACTGCACACACGTAGCTTTGAGGGCGCCATTCCAGAATCCTGAGGACTTCCGCAACCACAAGGGGTTCCACTCCCTCAACGTGCAGCTGGTCTGTGACCACCGCCAAATCATCATGGCAGTCAACGCCCAATTCCCAGGGAGCAGCCACGATGCCTTTATCCTGCGGCAGACCTCAGTTTGTGACCTTTTTGAGGGGCCGGCTCGACCACGAGGCTGGCTTATTGGGGACAAGGGCTATCCTCTCTGCCCATGGCTGATGACACCACTCCGTCTGGCCGCTACCCCAGCAGAAGACCTGTTCAACAGCAGTCATCAGGTGACCAGGAACATTGTAGAGCACACTATTGGTGTGCTCAAACAGCGTTTCCGCTGTCTGGACCATTCGGGGGGAGCCCTGCAGTACTCGCCGGAGCAAGTGGGTCACATCGTCGTCGTCTGCTGCATGCTCCACAACTTGCCAATTCGACGCACCCAGCCAATTCTAGCTGTCCCTCAACGTCCAGCAGAGCAGGCGGACAAAGTGGAGGAGGAGGAGGAGGAGGAGGAGGAGCATGCGGACGAGGAGGAGGAGGAGGAGGAGGAGCATGCGTACAAGGAGGAGGAGGAGGAGGAGGAGGAACATGGAAGGGCTCCTGAAAGTGGAAGGGCCATCCGTCAGAGGCTCATCAGGACTCGTTTCGAGGCCCCTCTGATGGAATGATGGGTGTCTTTACTCCTGCGCACTTTGGATCTTTGAAAGCCTCTGAAGGCCAGCATCACTGTAAATAGTCACGTGTACCATAGCACATTAAAACTTTTCTTTATTGTCACAAAAGTCTGTCATTACAGCAAAACAACGTCAAGTCAACAGAAACCATAACTAACAAAATAACAGTTAACTCTTCGGCAAAGCCGCAAAACTAAACAAACCATTTCCAACAATTACAACAGGTGAGGGTGTCCTTGAATTTGGCCAAAGAAACGTCTCAGCACCTCCCTCTACTGCTGGCCCCTTGAACAAGAACGACTTCTCTTTCGCGGTCGGCCCCTTCCCTCCCTGCTGCCCCTACGTAATTGAACCCCAGTGGCGGGGTCAAGGCTGGGGGACACCTGCTGACTGTGTGGAAGCGCAGAAGCCCCTGAGGGACGGCCTGGCCGACCTCTGGTCTTGGAGGGTGCGGACACAGGCTGCTTGATCTGAGCATGGCTGGAAGCAGTGTGCCCTGCAGGTGGTGGCAGCTGCACTGCAGACGTACCAGCGCTGGCATGTGCAATGGTCACCTGCCGAGAGAGGACACCTGCACCATGGTTGGATGACACACTGGCTCTCTGAGGGGACCGGTTCGGCTCATCCACCACAATCGCATGCTCCACTGATTCCTGGCCTTGTATGGGACTGGAAGGGCCCGGGGTGATCCTAGCTGATGCAGATAGGGTGGCTGCAGTGAGAGTTCTCGTTGCCTCAATTTGAGTGTGGACGAGGCCGGCAAGTGACTGTGTGGCAGCAGTGAGGACCTGTGTGGCAGGTGCCAGTGCTTCGGAGAAGCCCTGGACAGTTCTTTCCATTGCTTCGGACAAGGCCAGAGCAGTCCATTCCACTGCCTCGGACAAGCCCTGGACAGACCTTTCCAGGGATTGTCCGAAGCCCTGAACAGTCCTTTCCATAGCGGCCTCGAAGCCCTGGTGAGTCCTCTCCATTGTTGCCCCGAAGCCTTGGAGAGTCCTCTCCATTGCTGCCCCGAAGTCCAACACACTCTTTGCCAGTGTTTCTATTGACTGAGGCATCCTCCCCACTGCAGCCATCAGCTCAGTGTGCCTGAGCCGGGCCTGGGTGCTCATTTCAGCCAGGTGATGCACCTCCTCTGCACTCTGTGCAGCAGTCATCACTCCCTGCCTTGCCCTCCGGGGAGCCGGTGGCTGAACTTGCCTACCCCACTTGCGTTGCTGCATGCCGCTTGTTCCGGCAATTGGCTCATCATCAGAGCACACCCCCTCCCCTCCAGGGAACTACTATCCCCAGTCTGCAGATGTGTATGCTCCCCTGAGATTGGAACGGATGCTCCGGCTTCCTCCTGATCCTCGCCTCCGGAGGCACTGGCACTGGCAGCTTCAGGGCGTTGATCCTGAGTTGGTGATGAATCATCTGAAAGCAGGGAGGTGGAAGAGTGGCTTTAGCAAAAGGACAGGTTGGCGGCAAGGCATGCCAGATTGCGGCAAGGCTCTGACATGGCTGCACACTGGGGAAGCATGCTGGCGGGGGGACCAAGTGGAAGGAAACAGCTGAAAAAGGTGAGAGCCTTACCCTCGCTGTTGAGAATGGGGTCGGCAGCTGCAGTGGTAACAGGACCACTCAGACGTCCTCCAAGAATCTGGTGCACTCTCTCCTCGAGATCCGTGAGAGTGACGACTTGTGGAGGCCGGCCACCGGTTCGAAGCTGGTCCTTTCGCATCGCCGCCAGCTTGGACTGCAGGGGAAAGAAGGGGAAGTTCTGTAACATGAGGCCTTGAGAGATCATCTCATGCCCCCCATGGTGCAAGAGCCCTTACATGAGGCCTTGAGAGATTATCTCATGCCCCCCATGGTGCAAGAGCCCTTACATGTGGCCTTGAGTCAAATGTCCATGTGTGTGCCCAGAAAGGGCCATGGGTGCTTGCTGACAGATGGCCATTGGGGCATCATGGCAACAGGGTGCTCGAAGTCAGGTGCAAATGGAGGGAATCAGAAGTTTGCATAACCAACACTAACCCTAACGACCCGAGTGAGGTCGTTGAATTTCTTCCTGCTCTGAACAGGGGTCCTGGTCGCCATACTGCTGGAGTTGACCCTCAGAGAAACCTCCCTCCAAGATCGCCGGTAATCCTTTTGATTCGGCCTCCTGCCATTGTCAGGATACAGAACATCTCGACGGCGCTCCACTGCGGACACCAAATGGTCCAGAGCCTCAGTGCTGAAGCGCTCTGCTCTCTGTCTCACCTTCTCCATCCTCACCAAGTTTTTTGTGCCAGAGAAGGGCGAGCACCGATTCTGAGGCCTACAGGGCGTTGAGTGTGGCAGCTCAGGCTGACTGACCCACCCCTTTAAGAGCCGGCCGGCGCCTGGAAGTCTCGTGGTTTTCGGTAATTGAGATCACCTGCGCTGCGCCCGTCCGCGCCGATATTAGGTAGCGCCTGAACTTTTGCGCCTTAGGAGCCCCATGCAACGTCTGAATTCGCGCCTCAATCCCCTTTGGGGGCGATGCAACCCAATATCGCGCCAGGCAGCGATAAGTTTCGTCTGGCTATAAACTTTGCGCAGCGCCAGTGCTAACGCCTCAAGCGGGGCTATACCCAATTTCTAGGCCCTAGAATCAGTTTAGAGATGGTTGGATGTCAGACTGTTAGGTCTTCCTGGTTGGATGAACTAAGAATGACCGCCTTAATTTGAATCTATCGTGCAATCTTATGTTTTAACATCAGGTGATGACAGAATCAGGCTTGGCTGTGATGCTTCTGTAGTAGAATAGCAGTCACTATTTATGTGCATACTTAAAAAAATATCTTTAAATGATTTCACTGAAGCTGTCAAGAGTTCATTTATCATCCTTCCCTCGTTACCCTGATAAGTTCTATGTGGGCCTTCTCCTTGAACTGCTGCAGTTTTTGTGTTGATGACACTCTCATGATGGTGTTAGGTAGAGAATTCCAAGATTTTGAGCTAGTGACAGTGAAGGAATGGTGATATTGTAGTGTATGTACCTTTAAGGGGAGAACTACTTTTTGCAGCTCCTGTATACTGTAGTACCGGCAGTGACCACACCTGTATATAAACACTGAGTAGGGATCTGCACTGTTAGTTTTAGAGTAACCCTCATCCAGTAAACACCTGTTGATTGTTCCTCTGCAGTCTCTGTCTATTTCTTGAAGGACACCGTACATCAAGATTCACGGATTTAACATTGGCAACGAGGCGATTCGAACCTACCTGCAGCTTTGCAGACGAAGGCCGATTCCAGAGGCACGGGCATCGACCATCCGGCGGAGACTCCAGCGAGGCGGGCTGGCAACAGGTACGGCGCAGACCTTCCCGCACAGCGGCGGCTAGAGCCGACCGACGGCACAGGAAAAGGCCGAGCAGCATCGACGGGAGCAGAGAGAGAGGGTAAAGCGCACAGGGCGCAGCCGGGGTTCAGGACCGAGCGGCGTCAATGAGAGAGGCGCGCAGGAAAACGCGCAGAGTGTGGCCGGTGTTCAAAGGCTGATCAGCGTCCTCGGCGGAAGAATGGAAAGCGCGGGAGATGCCATTTGAGCCACAGCGGAGAAGAAGGGAGAGCGCGGGAGACGCCATTTTTGAGCCGCAGCGGAGAAGAAGGGAGAGCGCGGGAGACGCCATTTTGTGCCACAGCGGAGAAGAAGGGAGAGCGCGGGAGACGCCATTTTTAGCCAGTCTAACCACACCCAGGGATGCCGAAGAGTGGCAGTGTCACAGTGTTCGACAATGAAGTCGAAGATTGGGCGACATATGTAGAACGCAGAGAAGTGTACTGCAAGGCGAATGAAGTGCCAGATGCCAGGAAAGCACTGGTATTGTTGAATTCCATGAGTGCAAAAACGTATGGCTTACTGCAAAACCTAGTAACCCCAGAGAAGCCAGTGGAAAAGGATTTTGAAAGCATAGTGGCAATCCGACAGGACCACTTAAACCCCACACCGCTGCTGATAGCAGAAAGATTTAAGTTTCACAAAAGGAACCAGCATAAAGACGAAAGTAATGCTGAGCTTTTAACGGAACTGCGCAAGCTAGCAAAACACTGCCAGTTTGGAACGGGACTAGCAGATACTTTAAGGGACAAGTTTGTGTGTGGGCTTCAAAGTGAAGGAACCCAGAAACGGATTCTATCAGAAAAGGATCTTACGCTGGATAAGGCTTTCAGCATGGCAGTATCACACGAAGCAGCCGCATGGGGCGCTGCAGAGATACAATGGAGTCCGCAAGAATATGGCACAAATGAAATGTCATATGGAGCAGTGAAGTGTTATTGCTGCGGCAGAACAACACACGACCATAAGGATTGTTGGTTCAAGGACCAAGTGTGCAGACAGTGTGGAAAAGTAGGACACATAGCAAGAGTCTGCAGGTTGGGAAAGGAAACCAGCAGCAAGAAATCTCCACAGGAGAAGTACAAAAAGGTACATAAGGTGACGGAGAGTAGTTCAGACGAACAGAAAAGTGATACAGACTCCAGAAGCAAGGAGCTGGGTTGTCTGAAACTACATAATGTAATCAAAATGGAGGATCACCAAACTATCTGGGTTACGCTCAAGATAGATGGAGTCCAAGTGAAAATGGAATTGGACACAGGGTCAGCCCTAACAGTCATAAACTGAAGGGACTACAAGCGGCTATTCTCACATATACCCTTGAGAGATACAGAGATTGTCTTGAAGACGTACACGGGGCAAAAAGTCTACCCCAAAGGAAAAATAAATGTGAATGTTATATATAACGGCAAGGAAACACCAAAAATGGACCTATATGTATTGCCAGATGGAGGACCACCACTACTAGGACATGAATGGATCCGGAAGATACAGCTAGATTGGCATTCCATACAAGCACTGACTGTAGATGCCAAAAAGGATGACGACTTCACACCTGGACGACTGTCAAAAATGCTAACTGACGCACAAGAAGTGTTCCAGGAGGGACTCGGAACACTAAAAGGCATAACAGCGATGATCAAAATAGAGGAAAATGCAAGCCCAAAGTTTTTTAAGGTCAGACCAGCGTCTTATGCGATCCGCCCAGCCGTCGAAGCAGAGCTGGAAGGTTTGGAACATTCTGGAGTACTGTCCAAAGTGGACTGGAGCGAGTGGGCTACACCCATCATTCCTGTAATGAAGAGGTCGTTGATTAATACGCCTGGGGAACCAAAGAAGGTTCGCATCTGTGGGGACTTTAAGGTGACAGTGAACCCAGTCCTTCACACGGTACAATATCTGCTTCCGTGGATTGAAGATATTTTTGCCTCGCTATCTGGAGGAAAACGCTTCACTAAGATTGATCTGGCCCAGGCGTACCTGCAAATGGAGGTAGAAAAAGCCTCGAAAAAGTACCTCACGATCAACACTCATAAAGCTCTCTACCAATACAACCGGCTGGTGTTCGGGGTAGCATCAGCTCTGGCTATTTGGCAAAGGGCAATGGATCAAGTCCTGCAAGGGATTCCAGGGACCCAGTGTTATTTGGATGACATCCTGGTCACGGGCGAAAATGACAGTGATCACCTCGCCAACCTGGAGCAGGTGCTCACTAGATTGAAGGAATATGGGCTCCGAGCTAATCGCCACAAATGCGAGTTTTTCCAGAAGCAGACCTCGTATTGTGGCCACGTTATTGATGAAGAGGGGTTACATAAGTCCCCTGAAAAGATTGAGGCAGTAGTCAAGGCTCCAGCACCGGAAAATGTGTCACAACTGAGGTTGTTCCTCGGGCTGGTGAACTACTACCATAAGTTCTTGCCGAATTTGTCTACAGTACTACACCCACTGAACATCCTACTGCAAACGGGGGTACCATGGAAGTGGAATGACGAATGTAAACGAGCTTTCCAGAAGTGCAAAGAATTGATCACATCAAAAGAGGTGTTGGCTCATTTCAACCTAGCACTACCAATTCGGTTGGCGTGTGATGCATCACCCTATGGTATTGGAGCGGTGATGTCGCACAAATTCCCGGACGGCTCGGAGAGGCCAGTAGCCTTTGCGTCTCGGTCACTAACCTCAGCCAAGCGTAACTACGCCCAGATTGACAGGGAGGCCCTCAGCCTAGTGTGGGGAGTGAAAAAGTTCAACCACTATCTGCACGGGCAGAAGTTCACCTTGCTGACTGACCACCAACCACTTGTCTCCATCTTTAATCCAAAGAAGGGCGTTCCGGTGATGACTGCGCAACGGCTACAATGATGGTCCTTTTTCTAGGGGCGAACGAATATGGAATAGAGTATAAGGGCACGAAACAGCATGGAAACGCTGATGGGCTATCACGCCTGCTGCTGCCTACGGCGGAGGAAGAACCAGCAGTGGACCCTGTCGAAATATTTTATTCGACTATAATTGAACGCTTGCCAGTAACTAACGTGGATATAGAGAAGGAGACCCGAAATGACCCGACACTGTCTCGGGTATATGACTTGACGGTGAAGGGATGGCCAACACATGGTGACTCACTGTTGCCAGCATTCTCATCCAGAAGAGAACAGCTGTCAGTATGCCAGGGGACCTTGATGTGTGGATCCCGAGTGGTAATTCCACCCAAGTTAAGAGAGAGATTGCTCAATGTGCTTCACGAAGGCCATCTGGGAGGGGTGAAAATGAAAAGCCTTGCTAGGGCTTATGTGTGGTGGCCGGGGATCGATCAGCAAATTGAGGACCTGACAAAGAGCTGCTCAGGATGCCAGAAGGTCCAAAATGCACCACCACATGCCCCTCTACACCCATGGGAGTGGCCCTCCTCTCCAGGGCAACGGGTGCATATTGATTTTGCTGGTCCATTCATGGACTCAATGTTTTTAATAGCCGTGGATGCGCACTCGAAATGGCCAATGATCAAAATGTCCTCCACCACCACGGAGAAAACGATTGCAGTCCTACGGACCATATTTGCCAGGAACGGCTTGCTAGAGCAGATTTTCTCTGATAACGGACCGCAGTTTGTGTCCGAAGAGTTTCGGAAATTTATGAAAAGGAATGGGGTAAGGCATTACACATCCGCTCCGTATCATCCAGCCACAAATGGATTGGCTGAGAGGTTCGTACAAACCTTTAAAAAGGCAGTAAGGGCCATGTGCGATGACGACATTCCACTGCAGCAAAAGTGGACAATTTCCTTTTAGCCTACAGAAATGCGACACATGCAGTCACCAACCAGACCCCGGCCATGATGTTCTTTAACCGAAGGTTGAGATCTCATCTGGATTTGCTCAGACCAAATGTACGAAGAGATGTTGAGAATAAGCAATTCCAGCACATCAATGAGAAGCCGACAAGGAGCTTCAATGTAGGGCAACCAGTCTTGGCCCGCGACTACCGAACAGAGAAATGGCAACCAGGAACGATATGCACACGGCAGGGACCACTAATGTACACAGTGGATGTTGGGGAGAACATTGTGAGATGCCATGTCGACCAGATCCTAGAGTCACAAGAACGAGTCAACCCCATGTCTCGCGTACCTGGTGATGAACCCAATATACAGGTAGCATATACCCCAGAAACAGTAGCATCGGAAGCTGATGAACCAACCGACGACAGGGGGCCAGAATCGCCTCCGCACCAAGAGCAAGACACTCAGGAAAGGCGCTATCCAGAAAGGATCAGGAAGCCGCCCCAAAGACTGAATTTATAAATGGACTATTTTCAGTTAATGTTGCATGTTAAAAGTGTTAATTGTTCAATGAATGTTATGATACTGTTAATCTAAAAGGGGAGGAATTGTAGTGTATGTTCCTTTAAGGGGAGAACTACTTTTTACAGCTCCTGTATACTGTAGTACCGGCAGTGACCACACCTGTATATAAACCCTGAGTAGGGATCTGTACTGTTAGTTTTAGAGTAACCTTCATCCAATAAACACCTGTTGATTGTTCCTCTGCAGTCTCTGTCTATTTCTTGAAGGACATCTTATATCAAGATTCATGGTGTAGTGTATGTAACCGTCTACCTTTAAGAGACTATTGTATGTAACCGTTCACCTTTAAGAGAACTATTTTAGGTGTGGCACTACTTGTTTGGCTTCTGTATACGGTAATACCGACGGTGACCACACCGGTATATAAGTGCTGTGGCATGATTTATAGGGCAGATTCGCCCTGACCTTCGAATAGTAAAGTCCTGTTGTATGTTACTCCTGAAGTCTGTGTCGTAATTAACTGCACAACCCACAGACTTTACAGTGGCGACAAGTCCGATCGTACCCGGCGGCAACAATATTTTCAAGCAACGAAAGAGCGTCGAAAAGAGGCAACCGCCCTCGTCATTCGGCTGGGAGAAAACTCAAGGCTGCAGCAATAGAAAGGAGGAAGACTTTAGCGACAAAAACTTCCATCAGCAACAGGCACTGACTGTCCCTTCTGCCACGGTGACTGTGAGTAAGGGAAAGTGAAAAGAATAGCCGGAGGATAAGGGCTGGGCACTCGACCACGGTCGAAGGGGAAAAGGAGCCGGAAAAAAAAAAGTCGGGTCCAACGGCGTCGTGAGAGACCGCGACCGGCGGGAAAAGCCGGGCGGTGACCGAAGCCACGAAGCGCTGCGACCGGGAGCATAGGCGCGGGAAGAGAGAAACTCAGCCGCAGCCGGGGAGAGAAGCACCGGACTGCGAGAGGGCTGGGAGGCGCGATTGGGGTCCGAGCGAGCGGGAGAGGCAGAGCCGACCAAGAGAGACTGCGCGAGAGCCAGTCCAGCGGCTGAACTGTCCTCCGTCAATGGGGTGTAACCAGCGCCGGTCGAGCCGAGCGAGCGGGAGAGAGGCAGAGCCGAGCAAGCGGAACTGTGCGAGAGCCAGTCCAGCGGCTGAACTGTCCTCCGTCAACGGGGTGTACCCAGCACCGGTAGAGCCGAGCGAGCGGGAGAGAGACAGAGCCGAGCAAGGGGAACTGTGCGAGAGCCAGCCCAGCGGCTGAACCTGTTCGCCGTCAACGGGGTACCCAGAGCCGGTCGCCTTGCCATAAAATAAAAAAAAAGGGAAAGCCTTGAAGCCGACGCGCAGGCTGTGAACCTGAAAGCCAGTGGCCGTCGCCCGTGGGGAAAGTGTACCCCTCCCGCCAGGGAAGAAACGCGGGAAGCCGCCATTAGGCGGGGAAGAAGACAGAAGCGGGAAACCGCCATTGAAGTGGGCGGGGAGAGAAGATAAGAGCGGGAAACCGCCATTTTCGCGGGAAAACCGCCATCTTAGAAAAAAAAAAGAAATAATAATTTAAAGAAATACTTGTGTTGTTCCCAAAGAGAGGAAGATGCCTAAGCGTGGTAACATCAACGATTTTAATTCGGAGATAGAAGACTGGGCCACGTATGTGGAAAGCATTGAGATCTATTGTGAGGCCAACAAAATAGAAGAAGACGACAAAGCTTTAACCTTGCTAAACTCGATGGGCGCAAAGACATACGGGCTCTTGAAGCATCTACTATCACCAGCTAAACCGGCGGATCAGACTTTCGATGAGATAGTGGCTGTTCTGAAGGATCACTTGAACCCCACACCGTTGATGTTGGCTGAACGATTCAAATTCTATGCGAGAACGCAACGGAAAGACGAAAGCAACGCGGAATACTTGGTCGAACTGCGTAGACTAGCGAAATACTGCCAGTTTGAAGGGAATCTGACAGGGGCATTGCGAGACAAGTTCGTATGCGGACTGTCCAAGGAAGGGACGCAAAAGCGACTACTCGAAGAGAACGACCTTACACTTGACAGGGCTGTCCTTATAGCAGCATCGCACGAAGCCGCAGCGAAAGGAACTGCGGAAATGCAGCTAAAGGCAGCGGCACTCGGTGTGGACCAAATTACCTCGAGTATAACAAAATGCTATCGCTGTGGGAAGACAACACACGATCAGAACCAATGCTGGTTTAAGAACCAGGAATGTAGGAAATGTGGCAAACTGGGTCACATCGCTAAGGTATGCCGGTCAGGGAAGAAGACCAACAACAAAAGGAAGCCATCACAGGAAAAGTACAACAAGGTACACAAGGTGGCTGAGAAGAGTTCAGACGAACAGAATTCAGACTCAGACCCAAACGGCCAGGAGCTGGGTAGTCTGAGAATTCATAATGTGAGTAAGGAAGCTGACCTACAAACTATCTGGGTCATGCTAAAAATAGCTGGAGTCCAAGTGAAAATGGAGTTGGACACTGGATCAGCTGTATCAGTCATAAATCGAAGGGATTACCACAGGCTATTCTCACATATACCCTTAAGAGATACCAAGTTCGTATTGCAGACATACACGGGGCATAAAGTATACCCCATGGGAAAGATAAGAGTCAAGGTGAGAGATAGGGGTAAAGAACACCCAAGAATGAACTTATACGTACTACCTGAGGGAGGACCACCACTTCTAGGATGGGAGTGGATCAAGAAAATAGACATGGAATGGCACTACCTACAAGCAATGACGAGTGAGGACTCGGTGCAGACAAGCAGCTCAGACTCTGAGCCGGAAGACGATAAGTCCAGCCCAAGTATGAAAAACAAGGTTAACATGAACTCACTGACTAAGGTTGGAAAAACGATGGCGTGTATAAAGACAGAGAATTCTGAGTCTGTTCAAGTTACAGACATATGCATTACGGAGGAACACCGGGCTCGAACTCAACGTTATCTCAAAGTACGACAACAATTAGAACAATTGAGTTACCGTCTCGTACAAGAGATGAAAACAATGAAAAAGTTCTATGACACCGAATGGGAGAGTCTGGAAAGACAACAGAACCTGCTGGCTCAAGCAGAGAGCGACCATAGAGCCATCGTGACCAATTACCGATCACATCTCCCTTATGATGTTCAGGAGTTAGAATATTTGCATGATCTAGAGATACAGCATAAAGGCAAACCACGCTACACTGAGGATTTTGTCCTGCAATTGGAGACGGAGCTAGTGCAGGCAAGGTTAAGAGAAGCTGAATCGCAATGTGCACTTAAAGAGATGCAGAAAAAAATCTTGGACATAGAAAAGAGAAACGCTTCTTTACCTGATGAGAATAATGTGGCCATGTTGCAAGAGGAGCTTATAGGGGCGAAACTGAAAGAAGCTAAACAAAGGATGTTGGAACTTGAAACACAGAACCAAATCAGCAGTAACCAGCTATGTCGAGCAGAGAAGGAGTGCAATGGTCTACAGGAGAAGGTGCAATATCTCTCAGCCCAGAATAAGGGACTACTCACTCAGTTAAATGAAAGTAAAGGGAAAATGGCTGAGATGGACTGCAAGAATAAAGAAGATTTGATGGCAGTGAGACTTCGAGAGGCAGATAGCATAGCAGCCTTGGCTGAACTCCAACAGAAAATTGCGAAAGAAGCAAATGAAGAGGAATCTTCAGGAAGCCAGGATTTTATTCCCGTTCTTCTCTACGACTCCTTACAAACAGAGTGTGAGAAGTTGAAAGAACAGTATGAACAGGCCCAGGCTATAATTCTGGAGGGGGTTAACTCGGCAACCTCCGAAAAGCTAGTTTCAGTAGAAGCATATGAGCAACTAAAGGTTGAACATGAGCAAGAAGTCCAAAGGCTGCAGGAAATTCTTGATGAGCTCAAGGCCAAGACAGACTCATCGGTAGAAGTTCCATCCATAGATGAGAAATTAGAGGTGAAAGACATGGCAGAACATGAAAGATAAGATGTCCAAGAACTCATAAAAATATTGAAGGAAACCCAAGACAAATATGAGGCGGCAATGACCGAGGTTCAACAACTTGAAGAACAGATTCAACTGGGAATCCTTTCAGTGGAAGAAAAGGAAACTGTAAGAAACACAGAGACTGTAAGAATGGCCCCTGAACATGAGCTAGAGAGCATCAAGGCGCAACTTCTCCGAGCGCTGAAAGCCAAAGTACAAGAGGAAAAGAAGGTGAAAGCATTGGAGTAAAAGGTGGATGAAATGGAGAAGACTCTGATCCACAGTGTTCCCGTGGAAGAGTTAACGGTCAGCCAACTCCTTCATATGCTGAGGGACAAGACTCTGCAATGGGAACAATCTGAACACGAGCTTCAATCTTCAAAGGGAAGGAGTTCGGAGCTCTCAAAAGTTATGGAAATAGCTGAGGTTGCAACACAGATTTTACTGGGATGCCAAAAGTACGCTGAATCACGTCTATGTGAACAACAGAATGTTGAAACAGCTGCTCCAGTAGAAGGATTGAATAGCCCGATCAATCAATCCCCGATGGAAGGGGAAGTATTGAAATCACAAATGAGGTCCTTAGTGAAGGATTTGCAGGAAACCCAGGAAGAGCGGGATGACTATGAACGCATGAAGAAGTCCCTTCAGGAAAGATGTCTAGGGAGGGAACAACAGTCGGCTAACGTCCAGTTGGGTAAGGAAGAAGTAGCAGGCCCTCTCGCTAGACTAGCTCAGGATGACACCGAATATTACCATGACCTGTTGAGTGACACGGAATATTACGAGGACTTGGTCTGCCCAGCTTGTGATGAAAACTCCCAAAGTGCAGAAATCAGGATGAAGCACTTAAAGTCTAAGGAACATAGGGAGATGGTGGCGCTACAGCTGGCAGCTGAGAAGGGAGCCCCGAGAGTCTCCAAGAAGAAAAAAGGAAAAGACGAAGCCGAAGATGGTAACCATCTAAATCATTATCACTTCTAATGGGAAAGTAGGGAAAAATTACTAAGGCAGTCCAGCTGTTTGTAAAAGTCAGCACTGCTGGTTCAGCAGGACGGAAGTTCAAGCTGTTACGTCAAGGGAAAGACTATTGGATGAGTCACTCTAGCAATGTGATCCGGCTACACCACAAAGATGTTGTTCGGACCGAGTCAAGACCAGAGACTGAATCTGTGAACTGTTCCCACAGAGACTGAACCTGTGAACTGTTTTCCGCAGAGACTATATCTGTAAATTGTTTTACATGAAGTTGAATATATGTTATGTTTAATGGGGAATACGTATGTTGTAAGCTAAAAAGGGAGGATTGTAGTGTATGTAACCGTCTACCTTTAAGAGACTATTGTATGTAACCGTTCACCTTTAAGAGAACTATTTTAGGTGTGGCACTACTTGTTTGGCTTCTGTATACGGTAATACCGACGGTGACCACACCGGTATATAAGTGCTGTGGCATGATTTATAGGGCAGATTCGCCCTGACCTTCGAATAGTAAAGTCCTGTTGTATGTTACTCCTGAAGTCTGTGTCATAATTAACTGCACAACCCACAGACTTTACACATGGATTTAACAGATATATGTCTCTTATGTTCATTAATAAATAGACATTCTTATTATGAACACAGCTAGCTTTTGCTAGTTACTTTATTGAGCCCATGTGGACTAAGTACTGTATATGTAGAGGCTTCCATCTTGACTGCTGCCTTGTGGGTAGCCTAGTGCCTCATGGGTAATGTAGTCTTAATATATATACAGCTGGGTAGTGTAGTCTTATATACAGCTCTACACAGCTCTCCACCTAGTGTCCACTATAGAATGACATGTTATTGATCATTACATCCCCCTTTCTTTGAGGTTTAACAAAATCAATATCAATCAACTTTCAAGAAAACAATAAAGATAATATCAGTAACACTTTTGTTAGTGCTCTATAAACATAAACATTTTCAAAACAGTCAACACATTTTCAAAGCTTTACATTGTACTCAAAGATTAAGTCTATCAGGCTCTATTACTTCACGTGTGGATCTTCTCAACACGAGTAAGTCTGATGTGTCTTCATGAGATTGTTCTGGCAGTGAATGACAAGATGCAGTTGCGGCATTGTCATCAATCTGGTCTTGAATAGTCTCTTGTGTTTTTAGGAGGGAACGGCGGTTCCTCCTGAGAATCTGTCCTTCCTCAGTTCTAACAGTGTATGACCTTGGTCCTACTTCCTCAAGAACTGTAGCTTTCCTGTTCCATGCATCTGGATCCTCAATCCTGACAACATCATCCCTTGTCAATGGTTTTAGAGTTTTTGATGACTTGTCATAGTATGATTTCTGTTTCAGCTTTAGCAGTTGAAGTCTCTGTCTCAGTTCCTCACTTTGCTGTTCTTTTGCACAGCAGGGTAGCGTGGTGCGCAACTTGCGACCCATTAGTAGTTCAGCAGGTGAAGAACCACAGTCTAAAGGTGAGGCTCGGTAGCTCAGCAGGGCGAGATAAAGATCAGACTTGCTTTCTGTCGCTTTCTTCAGTAGCTGCTTGAGAACTTGAACACCTTTCTCTGCCTTACCATTTGACTGAGCATACAAAGGACTGGATGTGATGTGCTGAAAGTCATAATGTGCTGCAAACTGTTGCCACTCCTTACAATTGAAGCACGGACCATTGTCGCTAACGGCAATCCTGGGAATTCCATGTCTGGCGAAGATGGATTTCACATGCATTATGACACTGCTTGCTGTTGTGCATGAGAGCAGCGCCATCTCAGGATAGTTAGAATAGTAGTCAATCACTATTAGATAGTCTTTACCATTTAAATGAAAAAGGTCCATACCAACCTTTTGCCATGCTGCTGTTGGTATGTCAGCTACTATCATTGGTTCCTTTGCTTGTTTGTTTTGGTGTTTCTGACATGTCTCACATTTGCCTATCATGTTCTCAATGTCCTTATTTATGCCAGGCCAATAAACAGTGTCTCTTGCTCTCCTTTTGCATTTTTCAATTCCGAGGTGTCCCTCATGAATCCTTTTGAGCATGTCTTGACGTAGAGCCTGTGGAATGACTATTCTGTTCTGTTTTAGTAATAGTCCACTTGCGACGCTCAATTCTGACCTTATGTGAAAATATTTTGGACAGGAACCTTTTGGCCAACCATGATGAATGTTCTCTATTACTGTTTGTAATACTGTATCTTTTACTGTTTCTTCTGGTATTTGCTTTGATTTTGTGTCTGACACGGGCAGCGCAGCAGTGACCATACTCACATGAACATCCACATCTTCTTCAGTTGAGCTCACATGACTAATTGTGGGTGCTCGGGATAGTGCATCTGCTAACACTATGTATTTGCCTGATGTGTAGATCAGTTCAAAGTCATATCTTTGCAGCTTCATCATGAGTCGTTGAATCCATGGAGACATCTCATTCAGGTTTTTTTTTATGATGGCTACCAGAGGGCTGAGGTCTGTCTCAACTGTGAAGGTGGGAAGTCCATATATGTAGCCATGAAACTTTTCTAGTCCAACTACCAAGCCTAGACATTCCTTTTCAATCTGGGCGTATCGACACTCAGTATCAGTCATAGACCTGGAGGCATAGGCAACAGGCTCCAATCTTCACCCTCTGCTTGTAGCAAGACTGCACCTAGGCCATCTTTTGATGCATCCGTTGACACTTTGATTCTTTTGGTTGGGTCAAAAAAGGTGAGTACAGGTGTGGTTGTCAGCACTGTTTTGAGGTTTATCCACTCCTGTTCATGTTTTTCTGTCCATGTGAACGCATTTGTTTTATGTAGCAGGTCTCGCAGACAGGCTGTCTTGGCTGACAAGTTAGGAATGAACTTTCCAATGAAGTTTATCATCCCCATGATGCGTAGCACTCCCTTTTTGTCAGTGGGTCGGGGCATTTTGAGTATGGCGTTTACTTTTTCCATATCTGGCTCTATTCCTTTACCAGATAGATTATCTCCTAGGAAAGTGACTTCCTGGACGCCAAACTGACACTTGGCTTTGTTGAGCTTCAGTTCATTCCAGCGTATGCTCTGTAGCACTTTAGTCAGTCTCTCATTGTGTTCTTTCAGTGTGGAGCCCCAGATGATGATTTCATCAACATAGACCCGAACTCCTTCCAGACCTTCACTTATGTGTTCCATCGCTCTATGAAAGATTTCAGATGTAGATATTATCCCGAAAGGCATTCTGAGGAAACAATAGCTGCCAAATGGTGTGTTGAAGGTACAGTATTTGGTGCTCTCTTCATCCAGTTTTAGTTGCCAAAATCCTTGTGAGGCATCGAGCTTTGTAAAGTACCTGGCACCTGACATTTCACTGGTGATTTCTTCTCGCTTGGGAATCTGGTAGTGTTCACATTTTATGTTTGCATTTAAGTCCTTTGGATCCATGCATATTCTTAGATCATTGTTCTTTTTCTTTACACATACCATGGAGTTAACGCAGTCTGTTGGCTCTTCGACTTTCCTGATGACTCCTAGTGTGGTCATTCTGTCCAGTTCATTCTTGAGCCGGTCACGCAGGGGTGCTGGAACTCTTCGTGGAGCATGTACCACTGGCTGAGCATCCTCCTTTAGCTGGATCTTGTAAGTGAATGGTAGAACTCCAAATCCTTTGAACACATCCTGGAAATTATTCACTACAGAATCCATCGAGTCATCTGGTCTGCTTATGGCACAGTTTATACGGTAGACTCTCTTGACCAGTTCTAAGTCTTCACAAGCTTTGTCACCTAATAGTGAATCAAGTCTTTCAGCCACAACAGAAAACATGAGATGATGCACTTTGTCTTTGACTGTCACTTTAAGTCTGCATACACCTAAGCTATCTATTTTCTGTCCGTTATAGTCCTTCAGTAGTACTGACTTTTTCTGTATTTTGGGCTTTTCTTTCATATTGTTAATGTCACTCATACTGATTAAGTTTGCTTTTGCCCCAGTGTCTAGTTTCAAGGTAACTAATGCTCCATTTACCTGCAGTGGGATCATCCATTTGTCCTCTTTTACTGCATTAACTTTATGTTCAGCATTGTCCATTTCTGAGGGCTGCATATTTTCTGTATCCTTTTTGATATTGTCACATGACACCATTCGTACAAAAAATGTCTCACTTAAATCAGTGTCCTCAATTACATTAACTCGTTGCCCTTTCTTAGTTTTTACTTTTGAAAAGCATTGTTTGGCAAAGTGATTCTTTCCATTACACTTTGTGCGCATTTTTCCAAACGCTGGGCATTGTCTTAACTGGTGTTTGTAACCACAGCGTTTACAATTAAAAATTTCATCCCCCGATTGCTTTTCATTTCTGTTCTGCCCACGTTTCTTCCCCTTATAGGACACAGCACCGACAGCAGCATTATCTCTCATTACAATCGCATCATTATTGATTTCACTGAAAGTCTTCGCGTGCTTTCGAGCTAGCTCGCTGGCTTGGCATACTTTCACTGCATTTTCCAAATTTAGTTTGGTTTCTCTCAACAGATGTTCCCTGACTTTTTTTATCATGAATACCAAACACAATCTGGTCACGAATCATGGATGATTTCAGCTCAGAGAAATTACATGTCTGTGCTTTCAGTTTCAGATCAGTGATAAAGCTATCAAAAGTCTCATTTTGTTGCTGTGTCCGAGAACGGAAGATGTATCTTTCATACGTCTCATTCTTTTTGGGAGAGCAATGTGCATCAAATTTTTTTAGCACATCTTCTAATTTTTCACTGTTCTCCGCTGGATTAAATACAAATGTATTAAATACCTCTATCGCCTGTGGGCCTGCAACCATGAGCAGCAACGCTATCTTCCTTGCGTCTGGCTTCATACCGAATCCGATGGCTGCAATGTAGAGTTTGAATTGTTGTTTAAGAGTCGGCCAATTGTGGTCGATATTTCCCTCAAGATTCAAACGCTCTGGTGGCTTCAAATTCTCCATGTCGCTTTTCACAATTTTCAGCAGATCTTCACCACCCTGGTACCATCTTATGTTCATTAATAAATAGACATTCTTATTATGATCACAGCTAGCTTTTGCTAGTTAATTTATTGAGCCCATGTAGACTAAGTACTGTATCTGTAGAGGCTTCCATCTTGACTGCTGCCTTGTGGGTAGCCTAGTGCCTCATGGATAATGTAGTCTTAATATATATACAGCTGGGTAGTGTAGTCTTATGTACAGCTCTACACAGCTCTACGGCTCCACCTAGTGTCCACTATAGAATGACATGTTATTGATCATTACATGTCCATATCCAAATGGTATATGACTTATAGATGAACTAACTACAAGTTCACATAACATTGTTGGTGTTGTCCCTTTTGGTGATAGAGGTCACAGATGAGGAAGTACTGTCAAAGTAATCTTGGTGAGTTGCTGTAGTGCATCCCCAGGTCCTACTTACTGCAGCCACAGTTCACCAGTGATATAGGGGTGGATATTGAGTCCAGTGGTAGGGGCACTGATCAGTAAATTGCTCTGCCCTATATGGTATTGAGCTTCTTGAGTGTTGTTGTGGCTGCACCCATTCAAGCGACTGGTGACTCACACTCCTGAGCACAGTCTTGTAGATGGTGGAGAGGCTTTGAGAGTTAGAAGGTGAGCCACTCATTGCAAAGTACCCAGTTTCTGTCCTGATTATGTAGCCACAATGTTGATGTGGCTGGTTAAGTTAAGCTTCTGGTCAATGGTGATCCCAAACCCCCAAGATATTGAGAGCGAGGGAGGGGGCTTAGCGATGGTTGTGCCATTGAAGATGAGGGGGATAGCTGGGCTTTTTTTCTTTCAAGATGGTCATTACCTGGAAATTATATGGTGCGAGTGTTACCTGCCACTTGTCAGCCTGAGCCTAGCTGTTATTGAGGCCCTGCTATAAGCTGGATGTTTTAGTTCTTTATCAGAGGAGTTGTGATAATGAAAGAATGAACACGTCAATGTGTTACTGGATGGTGCTTAGTTCCCGTACTATTGTACTTTAGTATGAATCAGTGGCCTTCAGGTCAGAAGAAAACTGGGAGGGGGAAATTGAGTGGGGGTAATTTTGACTTTGGGTGATAGTGTAAAATGGACGATATCAAATCAGTCGCACGTGGCTTCAATCAATGGCCTCAATAGAAATTAAAATCGGGACAGATGAATAATGGGCGGCAGATTCGGTATCGGCCGTTTTACACTATCATCCAACATCAAAATTACTCCTACAGTTTATTGGAAAAGTTTGTTATTGAATAGATCAAATTGTAATTGCAGATTCCTGTGATGATGTGTTCAGGAGGGGGCCAGAGAGCTCCTGCCCATCCTTAAGTAATAGCTTACTTGTTGGCAATAACTTTACTGCTATAGAAGCTTTGAACTGGTGATAACTGTGCTATTGCTGTATCACAACTATTTATATACTCCTTTCCCTCAAAAAATTACAGCTGATGTAAAATTCTCATGCATTCACTTAATATTTGGATTGTTCACTGACATAGATTTCCACAATTGTAAACGTGAACAGATCGGATAAAAATATTTAAATTCATTTAAAAAAAGATTTGGGCCGCAATTTTATCAGTGGTGTCAGGATGGTGGTGGGAGAGCTGGTTTCCAGGTTCCAGTCATGATCCTGGCTGCAGCCGCTCTGTCAAAGGGATTTTCCCTTGATTGGCTTTGTTAAGCCCGTCCTGCAGGCTTCCTGGCCAATTAACAGGAAGCGGGTCTGATGATGTCATTTGATGACGTGTTTCCATAAAGGGACCACGGCCACATTGAGTTTGACAGTTGTTCTGTCAGTGTTTGACAGCATTGAGGTGTTGTAAACACTGACAATCACTGCACAAAGGTGGACGCTTGCCCCCAGGCTCTCCAATGACTCCCTCTATATGTTTATGGAGGGAGTCACAGCACACAGGGAGGTTCTCTTCCCTTCCAAGGGTGGAAGAGACCTCCCCAGGACACCAACGCAGCCTGGTTGCACATTGCACAGGAGGGCAAAAGCAGGGATGTCGTCAGGGGTCCCTGGCTGCAGTGGCGCCAACCTTTCAATGATCTCAGTGGATCACGAAATGTTACTGCAAAGCCACACTCAAACTCACCCTGCTGTGCCATTCAACATGTCCCCATCACTCTGCCTTCCCTACCCTACTCCAGCACATCCTTACTCACACCAATTACCTTGCACCTCCACCCAACCCTCTCTATCTACTTTATCACTTCCCCATCTCACTAGTCACCCCTCACACTCACCCTCATCCTACTGCAGGCATACCAACTAACAACACACAGTAGGCACTTGAGAGGTTTAGCCAATGTCCATGTGAAGTTTCTGGTAATGTGTTGACATACAGTGAAATCTATTTTTCCAACACTGCCCCTTATTGGACAGGTCTGAGCGCACCTTGAGTAGTGTCTTACTGAGTTCCGGTGAATGTTGAGGCATAACTTCTCCTCCCCCCCCCACCCCGCTATAGTGATGAGTGTGCATGGAATGGCTTGAACATTAAAGGGATGCTTCATGGTGCTGGTGTGAGATGGTGTTAACCTGGCGCATCATGTGGCAGCCAGGGTTTACAGCATCAAGTGAAGTAAGTCTGGCCATGGTGATGCCATCACTGGCCTCCCAGGCAGCAATGTTGTCAAGGGATGATGCCCTGTGTCCAGTGCAGCATCAGGTGATGGCGGAGAAGGTTGGTGATGTTGTTGGTGATGTGGTGTGCCTGGTGATGTTGGTGTTGGGGATGATTGTGGAAGGACTCAGAGGACCAAGGTCTGATTTTTTCAAGGGCACCGATGTTGCTGCAATAGATGACAGTTGCAGGTGAGATGAGAGAAGTGATCTGTCAATGGTGAGAGAGTTTGTTCCAATGAGGTGGCACTGGACATACAGTTGCCTCTAAACACTTGCAAGCTAAAGAAATCTCTGTAAGTATTACAAATGAAGTACCCAAATGTTTCTGCACTCTGAAACTGACCATCTGCAACATGGCATCCTTTACACCACTTCTGCAGCTGTCAGCTTATCAGAAACATCAGAGCAGACTCTAATCACGCCAGGTTGAGCTGGCATGTTCCCCGAGCAGCGGGTAACCTGTTGGGGAGAACGTAAAATTGGAAGGAAGCCTCAAAATAGCATTAAATTGGCTATTTTGACAGCGAACCCGCCTCCAAACCCGCCCTCTGAGCACCGGCAAAATTCTGGCCTAAAAGTTCATTCTCCCTCACATTTACTGCAGTCAACTCTGTGAATATCAGTTCCCTAGCATTTAAAACCAACCTGGTGATGGTTGTTGGCTTGTAGCTTTTGGTGCTTTTTTTTGTATTCTGGAACAGTAGAAAGATCATAGTAGCTTTTTAAAATTTGATTCAATAATCTGTAAGATTCTGCTGTACCAGTGCCCAAAGTGCAGTGTAATTGGGGCATTAATCCCAGATCAAGCAGCCAGTCGCCTTTACAATTCTGTTAAGTGTGAAGAATTTGTCAATTCTTAGCCAGGCCACCAGATGGGGCATCCTACCACAGGAAGAAAGAGTAATGTTTTAGACTCTTCACATACCTTCTAAAACTAGATAAAGGTGATTGGATGACTACAAACATGGAGTGAGTACAAAACATTTAAAAAGGAGCACTTTTTCAGATATTCCTTCTAACCACAGGGAATGTACGGTGAATGTAAAAGGAATGTAAAGGGAATGTGCAGTGAATGTACAAGGAATGTACGGGAAATGTACAGTGAATGTAGAGTAAGTGTAAACGGAATGTACTGGGAATGTACTGGGAATGTGCAGGGTATTTACTGGGAGTGTGCAGGGAATGTAGAGGGAATGTACTGGGAATGTACTGGGAATGTGCAGAGAATGTACTGGAAATGTGCAGGGAATGTACAGGGAATGTACTGGGAATATGCAGGGAATGTACTGGGAATGTGCGGGGAATGTACAGGGAATGTGCAGGGAAAGTGCAGGGAATATATGTGAAACACTTTGAGAAGTTTTTGAGAAATGTAATAAGACGCTTTATAAATGCAGGTCAGTTTAAGTCAGCATTTCGAAGATTCGTATGAAAAAGATGGAGAAAATAATTTGTTGAAAAAGTAACGCCATGTGAATGATACACCCCACAAATTGCAAATCAGCTTCGCGAAAACGGTATCTCCCGTTAGTTTCATGAAGTTGCTGGATTTGCACATTAATTGCCCATTGAACTTGCCACGGAAAGTTAAGTCCAGTAATTCATAGCATAAGCACCCTTTTAAAAATGTGATAATTGTTAATGACTGCCAATCAACCTCTCTGGCTTAGAAGGTGAACAATTAAAAGTGTTGAGTCTCATTCCTTCAGGTCGTGAATTGTCAGTGATTTTAAAAATGTGAAATTTTAAATGGCCCAGAAATTCGGGTCTCCACAGGTGAGTACGCATGGGGTACTCACCCGTAGGTCCAATGGAAGTGCCGGTTTCCTGCATGCACTGCGCATGCGCGGGAAACCGGCACTTCCATTCCACTGAATGAAGGGGTTGAGAGGTCGAACACGTGCACAGGAGGGGCTGCGCATGCGCTTCGAACTTTTTTTTTTACAGGTTTTCCCGGGAGGGTAAGACTCCAGAAGTTAGAAATGTAAAAAGCAGGCATAAGGCCTGCTTTTTACAAGGTAAGTGGTGAATTAATTAAAATTAAAACATTTTTTCCACAGGTTTATTATTTTTAAATACTTTAAAGCAAGGTAAGTTTATTTTTAGCCTCGCTAGAAAATAAAATTATTTTTTTCAAAAATTTAAATTATTGTTCAAAATAGTTATTTCATGTAATTTATAGTTTATTTAAAAAAGTGATGTTTTTTAAAAATTTATTTGAAGATTTAGTGCTGTTTTGGGGCCATAGCATTTATTATGCTTGACAGCACTTCCTGTCAGACGTATGACTGGAGCATTCCCTGCTCCGATTGGCTCCCCATGGCCCACGTGATCCCAGGGGACGCATCGAACTAACTGCGCCCCGGGATACGCAAGCACTGCGCGCCGGCAGCTGGACCAGGCCCTGGATCGGAATTCCAGTGGGGGCCCACAGCTCAACGGCCAGCACGCTAGGTAAGTGCAGGTCGGGGGCTTGCACCCGCGGGAAGCTCCCGACCCGAATTTCTGGGCCATTACATTTTTTTCTTACTTTTCCTTTGTGTCTCCTTTTTATCTCACTTTTAATCCAATCTTTCTTTCCTTCTCTTTATTTTTCTTTCTGAACCTGATTTGACATTGAATAATTCACACACTCGCAATCATCTTCCTTCTCAGTCTTTCCTTTGTTTGTTTCTCAATCCTTAAATCTGGTTGGTCAAGGAGATACACTGTTGGTCTCATTGTTCACAAGGTCCCAGCAAATTCTGGCCCATTATAATTCTCTTTTAAGATTTGTCCAATAAACAGTGAAAGATAAACAGTGAGTGACTGAAAATCTGCAGGGGGAGTGTGGGGAGTGGTGGGGGGAGAGGCGGGACGGTTCCCAGCATATGTGATTGGATATATCAGCTAGAAGCTCTGCCAAAATTAACAGGGTCCAGAGAGGTCTCTTAATTTCCATGTCAATCACGGACACCCACACCACCAGGCACACATCTAGGCCTCCCACCTTGCTCCATAGGGCTGCATTCTGGTGAGGAAAAGTGGCTGCCTAGAGCAGTGCCAGGCCTCCTCATCCCCAGCAGCCTGCTACACTACCACCATAAATGTGCCCACTGACTGTGAGGCCAGGTACAGGTTCCCACCCCTGGCCCTGTCCCCTTTTATCATGCTGGCCCTTTTTGGAGCAATGTAAGAAATCACACAACACCAGGTTATAGTCCAACAGCTTTATTTGAAATCACAAGCTTTCGGAGCGCTGCTCCTTCGTCAGGTGAAGTGGAGAGATGCATAAAAACACAGCTTATATAATCAGAGAATAATGTCAGATGTTTACAGGTAATCTTTCTAACTGCCATTTATCACACCTCGGCAGAGAGATAATCACAGCAATCAAAGGTGTAAATGGTGTCCAAACAGGTCAGTCAGGAAAACGTTACATCAAAGAACAATGAGGTGGGGTCACAAGGGGTCAAATGTTGCAGATGCTGGGGTCTGTATGAAAAACAAAAAAACAGACAAAAAACATTTTTTTGGTGGAAATCACAGCAGGTCCGGCCGCATCTGTGTGGAGAGAACAAGCCAATGACGACTCGAGTCTGGATGACCCTATGTCAGGTGGGGTTACATGTAGCGTGACATGAACACAAGATCCTGGTTGAGGCCGTCCTCATGGGTGCGGAACTTGGCTATCAGTTTCTGCTCGATGATTTTGCGTTGTCGTGTGTCTCGAAGGCTGCCTTGGAGAATGCTTACCCGAAGATCGGAGGCTGAACGTCCTTGACTGCTGAAGTGTTCCCTGACTGGGAGGGAACACTCCTCCCTGGCGATTGTTGCGCAGTGTCCGTTCATCCGTTGTCGCAGTGTCTGCATGGTCTCGCCGATGTACCATGCTCCGGGGCATCCTTTCCTGCAACGTATGAGGTAGACAACATTGGCCGAGTCACATGAGTATGTACCATGTACCTGGTGGGTGGTGTCCTCACGTGTGATGATGGTATCTGTGTTGATGATCTGGCATGTCTTGCAGAGGTTGCTGTGGCAGGGTTGTGTGGTGTCGTGGTCGCTGTTCTCCTGAAAGCTGGGTAATTTGCTGCGAACGATGGTCTGTTTGAGGTTAGGCGGCTGTTTGAAGGCGAGTAGAGGAGGCGTGGGGATGGCCTTAGCGAGGTGTTCGTCGTCATCGATGACATGTTGAAGGCTGCGAAGAACATGGTGTAGTTTCTCCGCTCCGGGGAAGTACTGGACGACGAAGGGTACTCTGTTGGTTGTGTCCCGTGTTTGTCTTCTGAGGAGGTCTATGCGATTTTTCGCTGTGGCCCGTCGGAACTGTCCATCAACGAGTCGAGCGTCATATCCCATTCTTACGAGGGCATCTTTCAGCGTCTGTAGGTGTCCATCGCGTTCCTCCTCGTCTGAGCAGATCCTGTGTATTCGCACAGCTTGTCCATAGGGGATGGCTTCTTTAATGTGGTTAGGGTGGAAGCTGGCGAAGTGGAGCATCTTGAGGTTGTCCATGGGCTTGCGGTAGAGTGAAGTGCTGAGGTGTCCGTCTTTGATGGAGATTCGTGTGTCCAAGAATGAAACCGATTCTGAAGAGTAGTCCATGGTGAGTTTGATGGTGGGATGGAACTTGTTGATGTTATCGTGTAGTCTTTTCAGTGATTCTTAGCCGTGGGTCCATAGGAAGAAAATGTCGTCGATGTATCTGGTGTATAGCATTGGTTGGAGGTCCTGTGCAGCGAAGAAGTCTTGCTCGAACTTGTGCATGAAGATGTTGGCATATTGGGGTGCGAATTTGGTCCCCATGGGTGTTCCGTGTGTTTGGGTAAAGAACTAGTTGTTGAAGGTGAAGACATTGTGGTCAAGGATGAAGCGGATGAGTTGTAGGATGGTGTCTGGAGATTGGCTGTTGTTGGTGTTGAGTACTGAGGCTGTCGCAGCGATGCCGTCATCGTGGGGGATACTGGTGTAGAGTGCCGAGATGTCCATCATGGCGAGGAGTGTTCCTGGTTCAACTGGTCCGTGGGTGCTGAGTTTCTGTAAGAAGTCTGTAGTGTCACGACAGAAGCTGGGGGTTCCCTGTACGATGGGTTTCAGGATGCCCTCAACGTATCCGGAGAGGTTCTCACACAGGGTTCCGTTGCCTGATACGATAGGATGTCCGGGTGTGTTGGCTTTGTGTATCTTTGGGAGGCAGTAGAAGTCTCCCACGTGGGGAGTACGTGGGATGAGAGCGCGTAGGGTGCTTTGAAGGCCTGGATCGAAGGTCTTGATCAGTCTGTTGAGTTGGCGGGTGTGTTCTTTGGTCGGATCTGCGGGTAACTGTCTGTAGTGTTCCTGGTTGTCCAGTTGTCGGTATGCTTCTTTGCAATAGTCCGTTCTGTTCTGTATGATGATGGCTCCTCCTTTGTCTACTGGTTTGATGACGATGTTGCAGTTGGTCTTGAGAGTGTGGATGGCGTTGCGTTGTGCTCGGGTGACATTCTGGACTGTCTTGTGAGTGCGGCTGATGAATCTGGCGTTGATGCATCTCCTGACAGCTTGAGCATACATATCAAGCTTAGGGCAGCGACCCTCCGGAGGGGTCCAATTTGACTCTCTTCTTCGGTTGCTGCACTGCGGATCCCTCTGTCTGCTGGTCTGGATCATTGATTGTCTCATTGGGTTCGCTGCTGACATCTTGGGATTTGTGGAAGAATTCCCGGAGCCTCATTCTCCTGATGAATTCCTCTGTGTCTGCCGCGAGACCGATGGGATCCATTTTGGTGGTGGGGCAGAAATTGAGCCCCCGGCTGAGAACTTCAATTTCATCTGGTTGAAGGGTGTGGTCGGACAGGTTGACGATGGACTTCCCTGTGGTTTCAACCGTGGTACCGGGGGAGGCTTGGTTGCTGCTGCTGGTGATGCCGAGTTTCTCAAGCTTCCTGTTCTTCGTGTGCATGTAGGCAGCGTAGTTCCGTTGCCTCGTCTGTTTGGTGGTGTCTTGTAGCCGGTCTGCTGTGTCCTGAGCACAGGCTGAGAACATGGACTCCATCTCGGTTTCGAGGTTGCGGCGTCTGCTGTAGAGCTGGTGTACGAGATGGTTGAGGAGTGTGCGAGAGGTACGACGGCAGAGTCTCTCAGCATAGTCTGTGTTGTAGGTCGACTTGAGTGGGTTTGTGATCTGTAGTCCTTTCGGGATCTTGTCTGCTTTCTTGCATTTCTGTAGAAACTTGATGTCTGTGTCAATGTGCGCGATCTTCTTGGAGATCCTCTCCACTTTGAGCCGGCAGTTTGTGGTGTCGATAGTAGCCATGGTGTGGAGATGCCGGTGTTGGACTGGGGTGGACAAATGTAAGAAATCACACAACACCAGGTTATAGTCCAACAGCTTTATTTGAAATCACAAGCTTTCGGAACGCTGCTCCTTCGTCAGGTGAAGTGGAGAGATGCATAAAAACACAGCTTATATAGTCAGAGAATAATGTCAGATGTTTACAGGTAATCTTTCTAACTGCCATTTATCACACCTCGGCAGAGAGATAATCACAGCAATCAAAGGTGTAAATGGTGTCCAAACAGGTCAGTCAGGAAAACGTTACATCAAAGAACAATGAGGTGGTGTCACAAGGGTTCAAATGTTGCAGATGCTGGGGTCTGGAGCAGGTGGAGGCTGCACCCCTACAAGTCCTCAAATTAAGACCAGGACTCGTATATCTCATTTGTGGCCCTTCCGATGCAATCCCACCATAAAATATGCTGGATGGGCTGCAGATTTTCAGGCCAACAACTTCTAATGTATTGTGTTGCCAATTTTGTCACAGATCTTGGGAGGGTCAGTAATTCTATTTTTTGTTAATTAAATTATATGCACTTTATTCAGATATGATTTCCACTATTTCACCATATCACTAAAGGGGTGATGCAGCTTTTGAATTCCTGCCCTCCCCTCACCACAACCCTGCCCTTGTGCCTGCCTCATTTCAGGCACCCAAGGAATCCAGCCTGCCCAGGCAGTGGTTGACCAAGAAGAGGGAGAGGAGAGTGAAGAAGAAACCCCGTCATTCGATTTGACACTCCCAGTCCCCAGCTCCTCAAGGTCGGCCGGCAATGTATCCGCAGTGTCGCCCACTGAGAGTCAGCAGCCTTCCACCAGCCATGCTGCAGCCACTGGGGTAGCACTGCGTGTCATCAGTAGGATGGGGAAAAGCACACACAAGACAGTCACTAAGGGAATGCACAAGAGTGATTAGATGATTTCTTGATGTCATATTGGATGCCTACATGGATAAAATTAGATTGGAAAGTTTGCTTTGTGGTGGCTTTTATTTCAGTATTGTGGCCAAGAGGACGCTGTGATGGTCAGTAACAGAGGGAAGGTAAGGTGTGGGACTAATGTTGAAAGGGGAATTGGGGCTCTGGTCCCTGGTTCCACAGGCAGATGATTCCATCTCAGATATCCCGGCCAGAAAGGGGCTGTCTTGTTTGCATCCTTCCTTCCACTTCCTCCTCTTCTGCTTCTTCCTCTTCTGCTTCCTCCTCTTCTGCTTCCTCCTCTTTTGCTTCTTCCTCTTTTGCTTCTTCCTCTTCTCACTGCGAGCAGCTTGTCCCCTTTACTGCTTCTGCTTCATCTCCATGTACCCCCAGGACTGTGAGCAAGTGGTCTTCTCAGAGGCAAAATGCTGCAGATGCTGGAAATCTGAAATAAAAACGGAAAACTCTGGAAATACTCAGCAGGTCAGGCAGCATCTGAAAGGTCATCGACCTGAAACGTTAACTCTGTTTCTCTCTCCACGGATGCTGCCTGACCTGTTGAGTATTTCTAGCATTTTCTGTCTTCTCAGAGGCCTTCCTTTAACATCCAAAGCCTTGCAAGCATCGAGCAGCACTCTCTGCACACTTTAGTAACTTTTTAAATGTATTGCACAAGCCACTACTTCAATAAAATATAACAAGAAGTTCAAAAGCTGAAATCAAATCTTACTTGAAAGATGTGTGTGTCCCTTTAAGAAGCTCTGACAGCATCTCTTCAGCACTGCTGCACGCACGTTCTTCCGTGCATGGTTAGGAGAGGGTGCTATGGCGTGCACCGACATAAAAAATCGCAGTTGTGCACTAAATCACGCGTTGCATGCCAATTGATGTCACAATCTGCACATTTTTAATGGCAGCACTATTGACCTCTCCAAAATGGCGGTCAGTGTGTCCCGCGCTGGAAGCAATGCGGCCGCCATTTTTTGAACAAATATAATGAGGCTTATGGGACTATAAGAGTTTCAATAGAGTAGACCATAGGCATTTTTAACTCTAGTTTTAATCTAGATAAATCTGATGGAGCCCTTCAATATGGCCGATCGAGTATCTCCAGTTATATTGTTGTTTGCTGCATTCTGCATAGTTTCACAATGCAGAAAGGATTATTACTTCCTGAAGATAAAGGGAATGATAATACAAAGAGGGAGAAGGCACTCCATCCCCACATTTAGAGAAGGGGTGGTGGTGGAGTTGAGCCAGCAAGCAGCATCCAGACAAAGGAGTCAGCAATTTATGACAAAGTGAATAAAAGTTGTGAAATCAAATAACATTTCCCCCTGCCTGTATCTGCCCCTACCCCAGCTGCATCACAAAGACTGGCATTGCCAAAGGTTTCTCTGTACCTTTCCCCATTACACACAAGTCACACTCTCATGTCATCAGTCAACTCCACTAAGTTGCAAACATCCACAGAGATGAACTCAGAAGTCTATGGGGGAGAAATGCGGTTGCTAAGTGCCTCCCATTAGCACCTCCGGGGGTGCTAACGGGGTGCTAGGAACTTAGCGCCTGAGCGCGGCGAACTGATCACTCGTTTTGCGGCAGCGCTAAACACAACCGCCACGATCTCTGCGCCCGCAGATCGTGATGTCAGTCAAGCGTGCAATGCCCCGGTAGCACCCCAGACCGGATATTGAGTCACGCCCCCTGCCTTAGCGCCTGCCGCTAGGAACGACAAGTAGAGGGGAACGTTTTCAAGTCGGGAAGGGGCTGGAGGAGCGCTATTTAAAGGCGGGCGCTTCCTGCCTTTTCTTGTCGGCAAAATTTTTGGTTTTAACGCTGTCCTAAGGACTTTTGGCCCTCAGCACCACTTTTGAGGTTCCTACATGCTGAACTCTTTCCATGGGCCTATTTATTAGTGCTTCCAACACAATTTCTTTTGAGGTCACTCCAGGCCGAGATGCAAGGCTTCAATGAGCAGGGAGTGGCTGGCCAGCAAGATGGCCCCTCCCCTTTAAGAACTGGATGGCGCCAGTCTGTCTGTCTTCCATGGTAATTGGCATCGCCTGAGCTTCAGTAGCGTTCTGAGGTAGCGCTTCGCTCCCCAACGTTTGCGCCTTATTTAATGCTCAAATCATCTCCAGGGGCGATAGAGGCAAATTTTGCAGTCAGAGGCGATAATTAGTGCCGGGCGCTAAACTTTGCACCCAGTCGATATTAGCGCCCCAAAATGGACCATACCGAATTTTTCCCCCTATGCATTCAAACTATTTTCACTTTCCAAAATAAAATTCACCAAAAGCTTCTAATAATTTCACATAATACCAACTGCAAGTATTTCTTGCCACCGTACCTACACTTTGGCTGTGACATTCACCACCTTAGTGCCAGCTGGTAAGACTGGTTTTGGAGAAAAAATGGTGGCCAACTCGCTTCTGCCCACTTCCAGCAGATCCCACAGTGGCCGCCATTTTGGGCAAGTTGGCAGTGTTGCTGTTGCCTGCACTTGCTAGAGAAATGATAATGAGGCAGATTGTGACCTCAATGAGTGTGCAATGCTGATTTGATGCACGACCTGCCATTATGGATGCCACTGCTCCATTCAACGCCCTCTCCAAATCATGACCAGCTGAACGTGCAATCAGCTGCATGAGGAACCCCCCACCAGCGCTATTGAAAGGGATCAGCAACAACTTGCAGCTGGCTTGCTTTTGGATTTGTACTGGCTCTGTGTAAGTTTGTGCAACTGTTTGGAGCTTTCTACAGTTATTTAAAGTTGCTGAGGTGTATTCGGAGGCTCCGCTTCACCAAAGAGGTGGTCACAGAACTCTGCCACCTCTTGGAACCAGACCTGCCGCCACAGAGCAGGGCGACGATGGCTCTCCCAGTAGCCCTCAAGATCACCATGGCCCTTAATTTTTTCGCTACCGTATTATTCCAGTCTGGAGCAGGCGAGATAGCTAACATTTCCCAGTTCGCCATCCATCGCTGCATTCGAGAGGTCACAGAGGCTCTGTACTCCAGGAGAAGGGACTTCATTGTCTTCTCTCTGAACAGAGAGAAACAGAAGAAGTGCGCATGTGGCTTTGCCAGGATATCGGACTTCCCCATGGTGCGGGGTGCCATCGACTGCACACACATGGCTTTGCGGGCGCCGCATATTAACCTTGGGATGTACCTCAACCGCAAAGGCTACCGCTCACCTAATTTGCAGTTGGTGTGCAACCACACCCAGCACATCATGAAGGTGAATGCCCAGTATCTGGCAGCAGTCATGATGTCTTCATCCTCAGCCAGCCACCACATCAAACCTGAGGGTGGCTGCTCGGAGACAAGGGCTATCCATTGTACATCTGGCTGGTGACTCCCCTGCACAACCCCACCACTCGTGCCCAGCACTCATATAATGAGAGCCATGCTGCCATGAGGAACCTCATCAAGCAGACCATTGGAGTTCTGAAGCAACGGTTCCGCAGCCTTGACCACTGAGGAGGAGTCCTCCAGTACTTGCAGGAGCGGGTGTTCCATTTTGTGGTGGTCTGCTACATCTTCCACATCTTGGCTTTTATGAGGACGCAGCCCTTGTTGTAATGATATCAGCAAATAGTGATGTTATTTGCCTGTTTGATTATGAAGCCTTACCAGCATGTTTGCATGTATTGATTACTTATGCCTGACCAGCAGAGGTCATGTGACAGAGACAAGAAGTTTAGTTTCAGTTTCGTTTTAGATGGATCACTAGCATGGTGTCTCCTGTAATGCTGTATAAAGAGTTGAACAGACTTTAGATTAAAAGACATTCTCTTTCATAAATGTCTCGTCATTGAACCCACAAAGAAATCAATACATGGTGTCAGAAGTGATTGAAAGAGATGAAGAGGAAAAATCTGAAGTTAAATCAGCTCTCCACAGATTAGCAAGCCAAAAGAGAACATCGTTGCTTACCATTGGAGAATAGCTAACGAAGTGAAAAAATGGAAGGATTACACCCACCGGCGAAGCTTCAGTTGACAGGTAATGTGGCTGAAAATTGGAGGAGATTCAAACAACGTGTGGGGTTGTATTTAGCGGCAATTGGAGCTGATGAGAAAAGTAATAAAAAGAAATCGTCAGTGTTCTTACATGTCGTGGGTGATGAAGCGCTGGAGGTGTATAATAACTTCACATTCGCTGCTGATGGAGACAAAATGAAACTAGATAAAATAATGGAACAGTTTGAGGCCTGCTGCATACCTAAACGTAACGTGACGTTTGAGAGGCACAGATTTTTCACATGTGTACAGAAAACGGGTGAGACTATTGATCAGTATGTGACTGAACTAAGAAACCGAAGCAAATCGTGTGAATTTGGGGGACTGACAGACTCGCTGATAAAAGACAGACTGGTGTGTGGTATTCCAGATAATGGTCTAAGGGAAAGACTGCTAAGAGAGCAAGATCTAGACCTGGGAAAAGCCATAGCACTGTGTAGGGCTACAGAGACTGTGAAGTTGCAGGCAAAGGAGCTGTTCGGTGACAGTAGCTGCAACGTGGATGCAGTGAGAATGAACGGATACAAACCGTTTAACAAAAAGAGCGCCAATGTGAAAAAAGAGGCGTGGCCAGCGAACGAAAATGAAAGGGACAATCGAAAATCATGTAGTCGATGCGATACACAGCATACACCAAGAAAGTGTCCAGCATATGGTAAAACATGCAATAGTTGCAACAAAAACAACCATTATGCCCGTTGCTGTAAGAACCAAGCGCAACAAAGCAAGGTCCATGCAGTAGATGAAAGCGAGATAGAGGAGTTCTATGTAGATGTTGTGTCTGAAAACAAAAAAGAAGAAAGAGACTGGATGTTGACACTAAAAGTGAATGACATACACATTCCATTTAAATTGGATACTGGAGCACAAGTTAATGTGATATCAGAGACTGATTTTAAGAAAATTAGACCCAGACCAAAGATACATGGAATAAAAGTGAAAGTGACAGGATACTCAGGTACTGATATACCAGTGAAAGGAAGATGCATTGTCAAAGTAACACACAAGGACAGAGAGCACACGCTAGCATTAATCGTGGTGCCAAAGGATGTACAAGCCATACTAGGTTTAAAAGCCTGTGAGAGACTGAACCTGGTAAAGAGAGTCCTCGTTGTGGAAAGCAAAGGAGAGACAGTCTATGATGAACTGAATGTTGCGTACACACTGGGTAAGCTGATGTATACAGCAGACACGTTGTCCAGAGCTGTTGGCCCAGGAGAGCCTGCAAACACAGTGAAAAGACTGATGCACAAGGCAAAAGACAGTGGAACTGACTTCTACCAGAGCATGCTTGTATACCGCACAACGCCGCTCGAGTGTGGTATGTCACCAGCCCAACTCCTTATGGGACATCGGCTAAGGTCAAACCTACCCATCCCGGAGAACCTCCTGAAAACAAAAGAGGGGGAGAAAGTGAGGAAGTTCAAAGAACAACAGAAAGAAAAGCAAAAGTACTACTATGACAGAGGAACACAAAACCTACCTGAACTCCACACTGGTGACCAAGTAAGGTTCAAAGACAAAACAAACATATGGACTCAGAAGGGAACTGTCCTGAGTGAAGTTCAACCAAGATCATACACCATTCAGACAGATGAGGGTGCTGTTCTGAGAAGAAATCGTCGAGATCTTCTCATGGGACCAGCCACAGCAAGTCAGAAGACTGATACTGTTGAACAACCTGATCACACAGCTGAGAAACCATCATCTGAGGCAACAACTCAGATTCAAGGACAATCAATCAGAAAATCCTCAAGACACGTGAAGCCTCCTGAGAGACTCATTGAGCAAATTTAAGGACTATTGTTATAGAAGGAAGTAATGTTATCTTATTCTTTCTTCAAGTTCTAGTGTAGTTACATATTTCATGTGAACACACAAAGCAAGGTTAAAAAACCTTGATCATGATAATGATAATGTAAGTTCATTAAGTGTTACCGTTAAAATGCAGATTAATACAAAGAAAACATCTTGTTAGTTAAAAGTAAAATACTTTTGTTTTAAGAAAGGGAGATGTAATGATATCAGCAAATAGTGATGTTATTTGCCTGTTTGATTATGAAGCCTTACCAGCATGTTTGCCTGTATTGATTACTTATGCCTGACCAGCAGAGGTCATGTGACAGAGACAAGAAGTTTAGTTTCAGTTTTGTTTTAGATGGACCACTAGCATGGTGTCTCCTGTAATGCTGTATAAAGAGTTGAACAGACTTTAGATTAAAAGACATTCTCTTTCATAAATGTCTCGTCATTGAACCCACAAAGAAATCAATACACTTGTCACCACGGGTTTCGCGACCACCTCAGGAGGAGGAAGAGGAGGAAGAGAAGGAAGAGGAGGAAGAAAAGGAAGAGGAGGAAGAAGAGGAAGAGGAGGAGGAAGGGAGGAGGCAGGCAGCAGATCCCCATTCCAGACGGGCTGTCTGTGAGAGCCTCATCAGAATCCGGTTCCCCTGAATGAAACCCCAGATCCCTGTTGCTCATCACTTCCCCACCTTACCATCCCTCTGTCACAGAATATCACAGCTTCCTCTCGGGCACAAAGCTGAAGTGAGAGCCGCCACAAAACATACATTCCAAACATAATTTATAAATTAATCAATGCCTATACAATGTCAACTCATCCCCCTTGTGCATTCCCTTAGTGTCTGACTTTTGTGTTCCTTTGCCTATTCTAGAGCTCCTACCCCAGTGGCTGCAGCATAGCTGGTGGAAGGCTGCTAACTTTCAGTGGGGGACACTGCAGATGGCCTTGCAGGATAACCTCAAGCAGCTCTGGGCCTAGAAGGCCCAGCTGTAGACTGCGCCACCTCGGCATGGGCAGCCGCAGTCTGGGCTGGCTGGCTGTCTGACAGGCACAACAAGGGCACTGGCGGGATAAGAGTAGGAATGGTGACTTCCTGAGAGAGGACAGCAGGTTCTTGCTCCATGGTGCTACAGCCACTCCCCTGGGGCAGCGCCTCATTCATAGCCATCTGTTGGAGGACAGATTGCTGGACTGCTGTGAGACCCTGCAATCTCCACAATTGTAAACTCAGCCACGATGGCTACAGTCTGAGCTTCCATGGCAGCAAACTGAGCCTGCGTGAGAGTAGTCTGAGCTTCCACTGCAGCACTGAGATGTTGGGTCGCTTTTGCCTGTGCTGCAATGGAAGCCGTGACACCGCCCATCACACGCAGCATCATGGCTGGGTCCACAAGATCTCTCCTGGAGTTGCCCATCACTTCCACCCTGGAAATCATGGGCTCCAAGCTCTGTGTAAAGCCCCTTGCAATGTTGGAGCCGAACTCCTCCATGCTCCTTGACACTGACAATAGGCTCTCTGGCAGGCTTGCCATTGCACCAAGCATTTCTGTGTGCATGCCCATCACCCTTCTTCTGAAGGCCACCCCATCGAAGTCATCATCTGAGTCCTGTGCAGCAGAACTTGTGCGCAAACTGGAGTTGGCACCTGAGCTAACCTTTCCCCCTGGTCTGGCTGCAACCCACTCGTGCCCAGTGACTCACCATGTGCAGATCCCGCCTCTATACTCCCCTCTAAAGCCTGCGTAGTGTCACTTTCTGAGCTGGTGCCTGGGAGTGTCAGATCGAATGACGGTGCCTCTTCTTCTCCTTCACTCTCCTCCTCTACAACGTCAGGGATAGGCTGTGCTGGTGGCAGTTCTTGGGTCTCTGAAAGGAGAAAGGCACAAGGTTGTGGTGAGGGAAGGGGAAAGCAAGAGGTGCATAGTTACACCATCAGCAGCTTGTAAGAGACAAGAGAGTGTGGAATGAGGGGGAAGTGGGATGTGAGAAGAAGGATTAGGTATGAGCGTACCATCATCATCACTGCTTTTAACCTCGCCACTCACCATGGCCTCAGTGGCAGCCCTCCAATGATCTCCAGCACTGTGTCCTCCAGCTCAGTGAGGTTCTGAAGTCAGGCTTCCCTTCCCCCTGTCTGCTGCTGCTCACAGCGGTTGTGAGCCACCTTTGCCTGCAAGAGAAAGGGAAGTGTGTCAGTGAGTTTAGTGCAATGTGTTTGGGTGATGTGCCTACCATGGTTCAATAGTTGGCACTGTGTGCAAGGCGTCAGATGTGGGTGTGAGTCTTGCAGCAGTGGTAAGTGTGTGAGGGTGAGGTGAAGCTATGATTGTGAGGTATGAGATTGTTGGTAGGTGAGTGATGGTGTATTGAGCAGTGTTTGAGGCTATGGTGCAGATGGTGGGATATGGCATTTGAAGATGCATTCACTCACCTTGACCACTCGTGTGAGGTCAGTAACCTTCTTGTGGCACTGGATCCAGGTCCTGGGAATAACACTTGTGGCACTGATGGCTTGTGCTATTTCCTCCCACAGACTTCTGGCATGCTGCCTGGAAGGCCTACTAGCCCCCTGTGGGTAGAGGACCTGGCGTCTTCTGTGCACCCCCAGGACCAAGGCCACCAGTGCCGCATTAGACAACCTCCTTGCCCTCTCTCTTCCCTGTTGGGTCATGGCTTCAGAGTGACAATGAGGAGCTTCTGCAACAAAGTGCCTCCCCTTTAAGTAGTGCACAGAGCCGAGGCCAAATTTTATTGGCCAGTAGACTGCACCCGATATTGGTCCCCCTTATGAGAGCTAAGCCAACCAGCAGCGCATTCAGCGCTGAGATTAGCACTCCATAGAATCATAGAAATTTAGGGCACAGAAGGCCATTTGGCTCATCGTATCCGTGATGGGTAGAAAAGAGTGATCCAGCCTAATCCCACTTTCCAGCTCTTGGTCTGTAGTCTTTGTAGGATTCGCAAAATTGGACTTCATATTAATAAGGGTCAAATGGCAGAAGAGGCCATGATTTTAAAGACTGTTTTAAAAGAAGCCCAGAAAAAGGGGCATACAAAATGGCTGCCATACCATGTGACCAGCTTATTGGGACACTTTAAAATGGTTCCTGCGCAACCTCAGACAGATTTGTGGATTCAACCCACAGTAAGTTCTGGAAGCTGTTCCTAAGAGAACGAAACCAGACCCACACATATGCATATGGATTAGATGCAGATCTAGTCAAGATCGGCCTGGAGACAGAGGCCATCAAAATGTTGCCCCAGACAAAAGGGGACAATTTCATATTCATGAGAACAGCACCTAGGACTAGATAACGAGATCAGCAGGCCATTCAAAACAATGAAGGTAATTCTAGACCAGAGTTGGGCCTGTTACCAGCCGTTTAAGACATTTTAAATATAATAATAACTACCCCACTGTGCTCTCAGCCCGCCAAAAATAAAACAAAGACTAACCTGATTTTGGGCGGGAAGTGAAGCCTCTGGAAGAAAGGTATATCTGGAAGACTTTTTCGGCAGTTGAAAGGGGGAAGCAAGCTTGGACAGTCACAAGGAGAGTCGAGCTGGAACACAGTTGCAAGCCTGCAGCTTGAGCTCAGACACACAGCTTGAATCCAGACACCCAGAAGAAGAAAGAGGCACTCGCAGGAGGAAGAAGAAAGCGAACATCGAAAAGGCCGTCTCGAAACCAGCGTTCCGCCCCAGGGAAACACATCGGGAGATCATCGACCATCCCTGGGCCATTGCCGGAACGAGAGGCCATCGAACCAACTTGGGAGAAGAGACAAAAAAATAAAGGTCCCAAGCAAAGAAACCTTCCAGCCACCCCGGCTCGGGAGAAGAGAGGAAAGGAACCTGAAGAAGCGATGGGAGCCCAAGGCTTCTCTAACCAGGGTCGAGCCGACAATCCTCGACCCCGCCAACATCCAGGCCCGCCGGTGTCCAGCCGCCCACGACCCCCACCTCAGGAGAGAGGTGTGGCGCAGCTCGCAGGGGCTCCACGATCCACGTGGAGATGAGATGCCTGAAAGGACCAAACACAGACTCAATTTCAAAACATTGCACTTCCTAGTGGGATTGGTGAGCATGTTTCTGGCCTTTCACAATCAGATCTAGATAGGCTTAATAAGGGGGTGGATTTAAGGGTACAATTAACATGAGTTGTTGTCCCTCGATGTTCCGTGTGTTTCCTTATTTCATGATGATCTTTGTAGAGTATAAGATGCATTTATTTGCTTTAGTTAGAACTGTGTCGTTATGATTTGTTTGTGTGTTTTTCCCTCCCATGTACTCCCTTATCTGCTTGCATTTGATTTGATATTTTTCCTTACGCAATAAAATTTCATTTTGTTTCATCAAACTTGGCCTACAAGAGTTTTCTCTACATTGTAGTTCCTGCGCCTAAGTCCAGAGTATAGAATCTAAGGGGCGAGTGGGTTGAACCACTCAAGGTTTACTGTGCAAGAGAGAGAGGCCTCTAGAGAGAGAAACCTTTGGGAAATCTCTCGAGGAAAACCCCTTACACCTTGTAGGTTTGTAGGGGGTGGTGTGTGTGCAGTCAGCTTTGCCCCTGGCTGCTTTGAGCGGTGTAGGGGGTTTTGTTCCAGGGGCTTATTGTAGGTCAGCCAGTTATGTTTTCCTGAGCTGCCCTGCCCGCTGTGCGGTTGCGAATCGCTTTCCCCTTCCTGATTCTGAGCTCAGGACTTATCGAGTGGTAACAAGGACAAACGAACAGACCAGTGGATTGGTGCAAGGAAAACCAATGTTTATTAATTAGAAAAGCTAACACTACAAGAAAAACAGTATTATACAGAAGATAAAGAAATCGCTATGGATGCAATACAGTTTTACACTTAACAGGAGAAGGAACAGGCACATCGAGGGAAAAATTCTAAAATCACAATTTTGTAATACCCCTTTAACTCCCACCCTTACACCTAGCTAGGTTGTCTTGTGACGGCCAGAAAGATAATGCTCACCGGTGAAACAGATGAAAAGGCCTGGCCCTTGTGCCCCGCTGCTGCCGTCGAAATGTGCTTGCGATGCTTTCTAGATGGTTTTCCTTCTTGGTTGCTAGCAGACAAACAGGACACTGGCCGAGGCGAAGAGAGAGAGAGCGAGAGGTGCTGGGCCGCCCCAGTTATATCCTCTCGGCAATGGGTCATTATCGCACCTCATCAGTCCGCTCCATTGTCCAATTTGGGAAGACAAGAGGACCTTGATTTTGGCCCATTTACGTTGATGGCACCGATCAGTACCACAACTGCCTTTCCATTGTTTTCTGAATGTCCTTAATTGTTCTGAATGTTCCTCAATTGTTCTGAATGTTCCTCAAGCAACTGGGACTATCTCCGCCCGAACTTAGATTGTGTAGGCAAACAATTGATAACCTGCCTCAGGGCGTGAATACAACTGAGCTTGCCTCACTGCATTGTTCAAATTAAACATGCAGTCTGTGAAGCTATCAGAAAATCCATATGGGTGCCGCAGGCCCTTTGGCTATGTGTCTGACCGCAGCCATTTTGAGAGGCCCTGGATTTTTAAAACACAGTCATTCCAAGGTTTCCTTAATAACTCCAATTAATGTTCGGGGGGGAGAACATATGAAATTTTGCGAATCCCTTCAGTCCCCCCTGTGGATACTTAAACTTGCTTGAAGTGTCCATTCAAGGTGAGCAAAATTTCTGACCGCCACAAACAACCATCCCCTGTATTTACCAATAGCTATCTGCCACTGATCCCCGTCCCGTCTATTCCCCTCTAATTCAAGAAAAAAAACCATGGTACGGTTGGCATCTTACAGATACTTCGGTTTTCAACAAGGGGTCTCATACCCCTACACTCTTGTAAAATTATACAGTGTAAACCAAATTTACAATCACTTTTTTACATCATAAGTTATTACAAAATGTTGCAATCTTAGTTACACAATGTAATCAAAACGCTCCCAAGCACGGAGAGTGTCCTACGCCTCTGCTCAACTTGGGGCTGTAACACAAAATACAAAAAAATTAAACATTTGAAACAACATGCTTAAATAAACCCCGATCATCACGTGCCGATGATGGGTTGCGAAATTCGAGTGGGCATTGCTCCTCCCACCCGGGCAGTAAAAGTACCTTCCACCCCCCTTTGATCGTCTTAAACTTTAAAACAGGCAGAATGGATTTTCCGACCAGCCTGCTCCGCCAGCCCCGAACCGTTCCCTTGTCCCTTTGTGGAGGCGGGGTACCCCTCACGTTTAAAATTACCTTGACACAGACCGAGACCGGGGAGTATGGGATCTACTCCCAGTCCCTCCCCCTCCCATCTTCCCTCGACTGGCTGCAGAAAATGATGGGTGCCTGTGTGTTGGCTCTCCCTGGCCCCACACTGATCCGGCCACCCACTCATCCTTCCCAGCCACACTTATCCTCTTTGCCCGTGGGCCCCCGGGTGAGTTCCTCCCTCCCCCGACTGCACCCACGCGACTCTTGTGTCTCCCCCTCCTCTATACAATCATTCCCGGGCCATCACCACCCACCCCCGGGGAACGCGTCCCTATGACCAGGCGCCCGCGCTTCCCCATCATGACTCCTCAACAGCGAGGTCTCCCGCAAGTGAACTTTGGTCAGGATAGTGCTGGGTTGGGGGCCGTGCCCCACCCAGCTGGGGCCATCTCCTCCCCATAGGAGGAGTAGGCAAATTCCTCCGGACTCTGTCCAGTTTTTCCCGAAGATCGCTGCGGGGTCTCCTGGATTCGTCCAGTGGCGAGGTGATCCCCAACATTCCGTATCTTCATTTGATATCCAGCTCGGGCTGGGCGAACATGGCTGCTTCATTTTCCCATCTCCTGCAAAAACTTAAAAGGGACATGCAGCCAGGTCTCACTGACCTGCTGCCTTAGGTGGAGACATGGTCGGGTCCCTCGACCTCGGACCAAAATACAAACATTCGGCACACATGTAAACTTAAACTCTTTAAACTTAAACTTAAAACTAGTTATAATCAACAAAACTTAAAATACACCTTAAAGCAAGCTATATACACACACATAGCTATAATACAAATGCCGCCCGTCTCCGAACGGCCAGACTAATCTCTGGCACTGTCGCAGATTGCTGCTGGCTGCAGCGAAGCTGGACTGTCTCCTGTCTCTGGTCCCCCGCAGCTTATGGCTGTTGAGTGGGGACCCCTGTTCTCTGGCTTCTCCCTGGCTCGGGAGACCGCCCTACTCCGCTGTAAAGTGGGCGACCATGCTTTCTTAGGCTGGGGCACCCGCTGAGACCTTCTGAGGGGTGTCTCTATGGGGGAAACTTTGGCTGGCGGACCCTGAGCTTGGGTCACAGCCCCAACTGGCTGGGAACCTTCTCCCCCATGTCCAAATAGCCCGCACTGTATAATGTACCTGGCAGCCTGCCGGTGCAAATCTCTCTCTGGGTTTGTCTGCTCTTCCCTGCCCACTCCTGTGCTGGGGGCAAGCAACCCCTCGCTGCCTGCTGCCGGTGGCTGGGAGTTTTCCTCTCCAGGTTCAAAACCTGGGTCGGGGGCGGGGCTACCTGCCTCGGGCTCCTCCTCCTCCCCATCTGAGTCCCAGAAGAGAGGGGGAGTGGTTTGGACAGGGGCCTGGGTGACTCCTCCCCTGACACACGCGACTGCGCCTGCATGTGCTGCCTGTGAGCTGGGACCTGCTGGGAGCTGAGGATTTCTAACCTCAGGTTGGATCCCAGCTGCCTGCTTTTTCGCCTCCGGTCTAAACAGCTTACATTGGTTTATATGAAACCATTTCATCCGCCGGGGCAATTTTACGGCGTAAACCATGGGGCTGGCTTTATCTACTATGCTATAGGGTCCCATGTACAGTGGCTCCAAACTCCCTACTCGGGCGTCGTTCCTCACCATTACCTGGTCCCCTATCTCCCACTGATGACTTTTGTTAGGCTCGAGCAGCAATCGGTCATTCCGATGCTGCTTCCCCATACTACCTGCTGCCTGTTCGTAAATCTGCTTCAGGCGCTCGAGGAGTGTTCGGGCGAATTTATCCCGGTTTACCTCCCGAAGCTGCCCTTCAGTAAGAACTGGGGCTAGGACATGGGTGGGGGTTCTCATGACCCTACCGGTCATGAGCTCGTGCGGGGAATACCCCGTACTCTTTGACTGACTGGCTCGGATCCCCATGAGGACTAGAGGCAGGACCTCTGCCCATTTTTGGGGCGAGTCCACTGTCTCCTTCCTCAGCCTTTATTTGACGGTGCGGTTCATGCGTTCCACAATCCCTGAGGACTGTGGATTACATGCCACTTCCCCTGAATACCGAGCAGCATAAGGGTATTCTGCATGACCCGGCCGGTGAAGTGGCTTCCCCGGTCGGACTCCACAAACTGGGGTAGCCCCCACCGCAAGAACACCTCCCGTACCAAGATCCTTGCAGTCCCTAATACTGTGGCTTTTCTACAGGGGAAGGCCTCGACCCACTTGGAAAACACGTCCACCAGGATGAGGCAGTATTTGTAGCCTCCCTGGGTGGTTGGCAGGGGCCCGATGTAGTCGATCTGGATCGACTGCCATGGTCCCTCTACCCTCCTAACGTGTCCCATGGGCACCTTCCTTCTGTGGGGGTCGGGGTTATTTGCAGCGCACACAAGACAGCTAGCGCAGAACTCGCGGACATCTTCCCGGAGTCCTGGCCACCATCCCGCCTGTTCCACCCGCTGCCAGGTGGCCTCAGGCCTGGGGTGTCCTGCTCCCGGCCCTTCATGGGCCAGTTGAAGGAACTCCCTCTGGTGCTGCTGGGGTACTACCCACTGTCCTTCCTTGAACAGCATGCCTTCTCTTATGGAGAGGGCTGCCACGCCGTAAGGGCCTTCTATCCTCCTACCCTCGCTCACTGCGCTAGTGACGGTTTTCAGGACAGGGTCCTGGGCTTGGACCGTTTTAAGGTCCGGGGCTAATGCTACCCCTAAGTTCCTCTGGGTCCCACCCCTGCCTCTAACTGCCGCCACGGGCCCGGACCCATAGGGGTCCCAGAAAATGCCGGTGCGGGCACCCTCCTTGGCCAGCGTGTCGGCTTGCTGGTTGCCCTGGCTGCGGGGTTCTGTGGAGGAGTGGGCCTTCACTTTGTGGATGAAGACCTCGCCTTCCTCCCCCACGACTGCCAGGATTTTCTCCAGCAGGGGTTTTACTGTTAAGGGCCTCCCGTCAGCGGAGGTATATCCGCGATGGGACCAGATGGCTAGGTATTCCGTGCATGAGTTGCAAGTGAACATACTGTCCGAGCAAATCGTGTATGGGGTGGGAAAGATTTCGGGGTGGGTAACCACGTACACCACCGCGGACAGTTCAGCCTGCTGGGCGCTCATGGTGCTGGGGAGCTTGATTGCCAAGGCAATGTTAGCCGATGGGTCATAGACTCCACATCCCATGAGACGTTCACCAGCGGATACCATGCTGGAACCGTCTACATAGATCTCACGGCCTGTGGGATGTATCCCAGCCCGTAGACCAATGTTCACCTCCCATACCCCTTCTATGGAACACTGATGGGCTGTTCCGGGATATACCATGTTAGCCGCGAGCTTGGGCTCGCAAAGGGCCCTCACCCTCAGATCCATCTGGGAAAGGAGGAGGGTCCAGCATGCAATGCGGGCACTGCTGACTGTCCCATCTTTAATCCTCCCGTCCAGAAGCATCTGGGTGGGCGTGTGATGCGTGAGGAGGGTGATAGGAGAGGTGCCTGTGAAGATCAAGGATCTTTTCACGGCCCAATACGTGGCCAAAAGGTGCCGCTCGCAAATTGAGTAGCTCCTTTCCACGTCAGTGAGTGCTCTGGAGGAGTAGACCACGGGTCTTAGCTTGCCGTGCTGCTCCTGGAGCAGCACAGCACTGAGATTATCCCCGCTGGCCGCTACCTCCAGAAAGAACTCTCTCCCTCCATCTATCGCTCCCAGGGCTGGTGCAGTCTGCAGGTCCCTCTTGAGCTGGACAAATGCTGCCTGGCACCCCTCATCCCAAGACCACTCCACTCCTTTGTGTAGGAGTCGGAGCAGAGGGGCTGCCGTGGCTGCATGATCCTCAATAAAATCCCTGCAGTACCCGGTTAGCCCTAAGAACGACCTCACACCCCTCACAGTACTGGGGACTGGTAGCTCTTGGACCGCTTCCCTCCTAGCCCTGTCTATGGCTCGTTCTCCTGCGTGGACGGTCAGGCCCAGGAATTTAACTTCCCGCTGGCCGATCTGCGCCTTCTTTGGGTTGACCTTAAACCCTTTACTCTGGAACAGCTCCAGCAATTCGGCCAGTAGCGGGCCATGCTCTCCGACTGAGTCGGTAAACAAGAGCAGGTCATCTACATACTGCACCAATTGGGTGGGCTGGCTAAATTCCTTTAAACTACTCGCCATGCACTGGTGAAAGATGCTGGGGCTGTTATGAAAACCTTGCGGCAAGCAGTTCCAAGTATACTGTTGCCCTTTAAAAGTAAAGGCGAACTTATATTGGTCTTCCCTCCTTAAGGGGATCGACCAAAACCCATTCGAAATATCCAGCACCGTGAACGTAGTCGCGGATGCTGGAATGCTTCCGATGAGGTCGGCGACTGCTGCCACTGTGGGGGCACACGCGGGGATATTGCTGCTGAGCACCCGATAGTCCACCGTGGCTCTCCATGAATTGTCCGGTTTCTTGACCGGCCAAAGCGGAGAATTAACATGGGTGGCTATGGGCCTCAACACTCCCTGCTGCACCAATGAGGATATGGCCATCTCCATATCGGGCTCTGCTTCTCTAGGAAAGTTATACTGCTTCTGTGGCCGGGCCATGGGGTCCCCGTCTACCCTGACCTCAAACCCAGAGACCCTCCCGCAGTCGTGTTTGTGTGTGGCGAACGCAGCTAGGTGAGCCTGCATGAATGCTTTAAATTCCTCCGGGACACCCACCACCATGAGCCCGAGGTTGTAACCTCCTTTCGGCTTCACAGTACACAGGGTTCCCTTCCCTTCTTTTCCTGGGATAACTACCACGCCATTCTCCTCACCCGTGTCGGCTCCCCAAAGGCAATGATTTCGGAGATCCACGAGGATTCCGTGGCCCACGATGAAGTCAGCCCCGATGATCCCCTTTCCTCCCTCCGCTTCCCACCTCACCAGGACACACATCCACTTGGTTTGGAGTGGGCCCAGCGGATTGAGAGCGGCTTGGAGAATGCTCCCGCCTGTTCCTTACCGGTGAACCCTGATAGAACGTATGGAACTCCGCTAGACAGAGGTGAGGTGGTGGGATTAGCTGCATGGATCACGGTGCATGATGCCCCCGTATCCAGCAAATAAGTCCCTTTAACCTTCTCTACCTCCATCTGCACGAGCGGTCTCTTCCATCCATCATACCAGAGAGCACACAGGTAGACAGGCTGTGCGGGCTCTAGTCATTGTGGGGCTTCGTCAGAGGGGGTTGAGGGAGCTACCACACCGGTAGTGGCTGCTATTTTTCCCTGGCTGGCCATAAAAGATCGCATGGCCTCAAAAAATGACTCCATGGCAGCGGGGGTAATTCCTGTCTCTGCCTCCCCCGTCGCTGCCTTTTGGGCTGGGGCGGGGGGATTCTTTCCCTTGGTGTCCTTCCAGGGGTTTTTACAATATTTGCGCCAGTGGCCGTCCTTCCCGCACCCATAGCAGTTTAACTTAGCCTGGGCGGGACGATTCCCTTCCTGGTGCCATTCCCTTTTATGCTGGGCCCCTGGTTTAACCTCGTGGACTTTCCCCTGATATTTCTAAACACTACTGTGAGCTGGCGGATCACCGTTTCTTCGGTGGTCTGGGGGCCTCGGGGGTCAAACCAGGCCGCAGCTTGAGTTCGAATTTGGGGCAGGCAGTTTGTCGTGAGACAGCGGAGCCAATGGGCCAATTGATCTCTGTTCAGGAATGCCCGCACTGGCATTCCCGGGCATGCGCTCTGGTAGACTGGCCACAGCCTGTGTGCAAACGCCTGTGGGGACGCCCCGGGGAGCTGTACCATTTTTTCCACCCGGGCGAACGGACTCCCGTCATTTAGTCCCATGGCCTCCAATATCTCATCCCTTAACTCCTCGTAATCCTTCTGCCCCTTTTTGCACTCATCTGATAAGGTTTGGAGGAGGTCACTACCCAGAGAAAACAGCAGCATTTTTGTTTGTTCTGCTTCATCGCAGTCATTAACGCACGCTGCCTGCTCTATCTCACGGAAGTGTAGAGAGGGGTCTCCCTTCACTGTAAGCTTAGGGATATGGCTAACCATGGCCCTGAGCTGTTGGGTGCCATGCGGCACTACAAACTGGTTCTGCATGGCCCCTAGGTCCTCGCCATCGGCGGGCGGGCCATACCTCCGTTGTCGGAGGGGGTACACTGGTCCCGGTCCCGGTCTTTCTGCCAGGGCTTGCTGGGTCTCCCCTAATGCTTCATCCTCCACCCCCCCTTGCTGCCAGACCTCCTGAAAACTCGGGGCTATGGGTGGTGGCTGTGAAACCTCTGGTTCCCTAACCAGTGTCGTTCTGGGAGCTGCCTGTGGGGCTTCCCTGCTTGGGTTGCCGGTAAAATCCGACTGGCCTGCCTTCGGGCTAATGAGGCATACCATGCCCTTCGCCCTCGCTAAAGCCATGCTCAAGCTTTCTATTCCTTGCCTGCAGGGGCCATGATCTGCGTCTTCAAACCCCTGGGCGCAGGCCAGCTTATATGCTGCCTTTACCTCGCCTACCTTTTCCTCCTGTGCCTTCAGTTCCCCCGTGAGGCGGCCAATCTCCGTCTTTAATCTCCTCTCTTTCTACCTGGATTCTCTTGCCTGATATTCTACGTGTTCTGCCCTGAACCTAGCACTCCCCTCCAGCTCAGCTATCTTGCCTTCCAGCCTTTCTACCCTGGCCTGGTGCTCACGCTGCACTTCAGCGGCCTGGCTTTCCATGTGCTCTACCTTCCCCCGATGGTCCCGGACCATCGCTGCCCTCTCCTGGCTTACAGCCTCCAGGGCCACTAGCACCTTCCCTTCCGCTGCAACCTTTTCCTGCAGCTCCCGGGACAAATGCCTTATTTTAGTTTCCTTACTGGCCACTGCTTGGTCCAGTATCAGAACCTGCTTTTTATAACACATAAGCCATACCGCTTTTTCAATGCCCTTGTGGCGCTCTTTACCAGCCGTCCACTGGGCGGCTGCCTCTAGGGGACGCTCGGCTTTTAACTTATCGCTCACCCACCTTTTCGTGATATTTACCTTGCCGCACACATAGGTAGACAACCTTTCCTCCATTGCGGATTCCTCCTCCGCACCACTGTCTGCCTTGTTACACACTTTCGCCTGACCTCCTACTTGGCTCGCCATTTCTGTAGGGGGTTTTGTTCCAGGGGCTTATTGTAGGTCAGCCAGTTATGTTTTCCTGAGCTGCCCTGCCCGCTGTGCGGTTGCGAATCGTTTTCCCCTTCCTGATTCTGAGCTCAGGACTTATCGAGTGGTAACAAGGACAAACGAACAGACCAGTGGATTGGTGCAAGGAAAACCAATGTTTATTAATTAGAAAAGCTAACACTACAAGAAAAACAGTATTATACAGAAGATAAAGAAATCGCTATGGATGCAATACAGTTTTACACTTAACAGGAGAAGGAACAGGCACATCGAGGGAAAAATTCTAAAATCACAATTTTGTAATTCCCCTTTAACTCCCACCCTTACACCTAGCTAGGTTGTCTTGTGACGGCCAGAAAGATAATGCTCACCGGTGAAACAGATGAAAAGGCCTGGCCCTTGTGCCCCGCTGCTGCCGTCGAAATGTGCTTGCGATGCTTTCTAGATGGTTTTCCTTCTTGGTTGCTAGCAGACAAACAGGACACTGGCCGAGGCGAAGAGAGAGAGAGCGAGAGGTGCTGGGCAGCCCCAGTTATATCCTCTCGGCAATGGGTCATTATCGCACCTCATCAGTCCGCTCCATTGTCCAATTTGGGAAGACAAGAGGACCTTGATTTTGGCCCATTTACGTTGATGGCACTGATCAGTACCACAACTGCCTTTCCGTTGTTTTCTGAATGTCCTTAATTGTTCTGAATGTTCCTCAATTGTTCTGAATGTTCCTCAAGCAACTGGGACTATCTCCACCCGAACTTAGATTGTGTAGGCAAACAATTGATAACCTGCCTCAGGGCGTGAATACAACTGAGCTTGCCTCACTGCATTGTTCAAATTAAACATGCAATCTGTGAAGCTATCAGAAAATCCATATGGATGCTGCAGGCCCTTTGGCTATGTGTCTGACCGCAGCCATTTTGAGAGGCCCTGGATTTTTAAAACACAGTCACTCCAAGGTTTCTTTAATAACTCCAATTAATCTTCGGGGGGGGAACATATGAAATTTTGCGAATCCCTTCAGTGGTTCGAATCGCTCCCACACCCCTGGGTTCTATACACCGGAATTAGGTACAGGCGGCGATACAGAATTGGAGTAGACAACTGGTTTGGTGCAAGAAAACCGTATTTTTATTAAAAGCACAATAAAATCACAACACTGAAAATTACTGGAATAGTTACAGGCATACAAGAGTACACTTAATTAAGAATGGGGATCACACAGCACATCGAGGGAAAAATCACAGTAATAATTCCCCTACCCTTGTCCCACCCCCAATATCTGACTAAATTGTGCTGTGAGGAGCCAGGGATTATGCTTACCAATAAGGGTTTCTGGACAGGTCCAATCCTGTCGATCAAGCCGGTTGCGGTTTTGGGGTTCGCTCTTTGTGTCCTTTGGGGCCTGCCGTCGTCACGTGGTCCCAGGGCGCGGTGGTGGAGTCGTCTGAGTAAAGTACCCTCTTTTCCTTCATTAGAGATAAGGAGTAAAGTCTTTGTTGGGTGCTTTACCTTGTAGAGTGGAAAAGTTCGGGTTTTATTCTTCTGGTGGTGGTCTGGTCGTCGAAGTTTTGTTGCAGTTGGGGTTCGGTTGGCGGTCTTCAGTGTTAGCTCGGTCGCGGCGGCCTGGATCACTACCTGTGCAGTGGTAATGATCCAAAGGTATGGTTTACCCAGCCCTTTGTTACCGCGGTGCTCGTGGTCGTTCTGCTTCTTTGAGTTTCGAGTACCTCTGGACCTGAGCGTGTGCCCACCCAATGCTTCTTTGCGGTTCGAGTGACCTGGGCCTGAGCGTGTGCCTGCTCATCCCCAACACTTCTCCACGCTGCCCTTTTCTGCTTACTCGTTGGCCTTGCCGTTCGTCTCGCCTTGCTTGCCCACTTGCTGCACACATCTGCCTGCTTTTCGTCGGCCCACCTTCGTCTGCTCCAGTCCGCTTGCTTTAGTCTGCACACTTTTGGTTACCGGTGGGCCTACAATTATACTATTTTGGAGGTTGTTATCTGCGCGCCAAATCAGGGTTAGTTCTTTGTCTAATTTTGGCGGGCTCGTCTAAGGTGATTATAGTCGTTCACCTTAACCACTTTTTGGGTGGTTGCTAAATGATTTTTAATATCTCAGTGTTTGTTATTCATAAAATGTAATCGGCGTCTTCCTGGCTTGGTAGCTACTTCGAACTGTAACCGATTATTTATGCAAAGGTTTGATGGGTTCAAGATTAAGTCTTTCCTGAGTTGATTAAGAATGCGTATTCTGTATTATCTAGTTGTCTGGCTTCAGAAATAACAACTCTCTCACAGGCCCAGGCATGTCAGGCTTTTTTCAAAGTCCTTTTGAATTTGACCTGCCGTTTTTGCAGGGCCCTGCTTTCCAATCTTGCAGGCTTCTGCCACGAGGTCCAGAAGCCATTTTCTTTAGGGTACCCTTATTAATAACTTTGTCCTTCAGGGTCCCTTTATTACTGACTTTGGGGAATGTGGAAATTTTGAGAACCCTACAGGTTACAACACTTCAATGTATATCCAAGTACTTTTTAAATGTGATGATGGTTTCTGCCTCTACCACCCTTTCAGGTAGTGAGTTTCAGACCCCACCACCCTCTGGGTGAAAAAGTTCTCCTGAACTCCCCCCTAATCTTTCTACCAATTACTTTAAATCTATGCCCCCTAGTTACTGACCTATCTGCTAAGGGAAATAGGTCCTTCCTGTCCACTCTATCTAAGCCCCTCATAATTTTATACACCTCAATCAAGTCTCCCTTAAGCCTCCTCTGTTCCAAAGAAAACAACCCCAGCCTATCCGATCTTTCCTCATAGCTAAAATTCTCCAGTCCTGGCAACATCCTCATAAATCTCCTCTGTACCCTCTCTAGTGTAATCACATCCTTCCTGTAATGTGGTGACCAGAACTGTATGCAGTACTCTAGCTGTGGCCTAACTAGTGTTTTATACAGTTCATGCATAACCTCCCTGCACTTATATTCTATGCCTCGGCTAATAAAGGAAAGTATCCCGTATGCCTTCTTTACCTCCTTATCCTACCTGTCCTGCTACCTTCAGGGATCTGTGGACATGCACTCCAAGTTCTTCTGTTCCTCCATACTTCTCAGTATCCTACCATTTATTTTGTATTCCCTTGCCTTGCTAGCCCTCCCCAAATACATTACCTCACACTGGTGGACCATTAAACAACTAATGGAAGGAGGAGGTGTGATGAAATATGCCATTCATCACTCATCGGTATTCTCTGCCTGTGACTGTGGTTTGGTTTCAGTTTCATTTCCCTTACCTCAGTTCCGTTTCCTCACCATTGTATTGTATTGTGTGTAGGGCTCCGCCCATACCTGGCCCCTATGTAAGCAGGCCCAGCCTGCCTCACATCCAGTACAGCAGACCTCTGGATGGCAGATACCTCTCCACTGTGTGTTACCTTCTAAGTTAATAAAAGCCTTGTTTTGTTCTGCTAACATTGAGTCTCGGATTTATTGAGGCACATCAATTTTATTAACTTACTTTTCAACACAATGGATCAACTCTTGAAACCCGAACGTTTGGATTTGGACCAGCATGCTTTGGACGCATCGGCACGCTTCGGACACTGGTTTATGTGTATGGAATTCTTCCTGGACAATTCCGCAGCCGTCACAGGCGCTACGGACGCTGCAAGTATGAAACTCGGAATTCTGCGGAATTCGGTAAGCCACCGGGTTTACCCCCTCATCCAAGACGCCGACACGTACCCGGCCGCCTGCAACATCTTAAAGGCGCATTACCAGCAGCCTACAAATGAGGTGTATGCTAGGCATCTGCTCGCTACTCGCGCACAGCGACCTGGGGAATCGCTGGATGAGTTCCTAGGCACCCTGAAAACGCTTGGCAAAGACTGCAAGTGCCAAGATGTAAAAGCCGCAGTGTACACTGACGAGCTTGTTCGCGATGCCTTTATCACAGGCCTCAGCTCCACTTACATCCGGCAGAGACTGCTGGAAAAAATGGGATTGGACCTGAAACAGGCTGTGGACACAGCGCGATCCCTGGATGTGGCCCAGAGAAACTCGGACGCCTACACTTCAGCCCGCGCCGTCCACGCCGCCACGTGTGCACCAAGGGCGCCGCCATCTTGGAAGGCATCTTCCCCGCCCGGCAGCCCGACACCGTCGGGGCCCCACTCTCCCCAGAGAAGCCCTACGACAGCCGCGACGCGTTGGGGACCCAACTGCTACTTCTGCGGGCAGCCGAAGCACACCAGAAACCTGTGCCCGGCGAAAGGCACCACCTGCTTTAAGTGCGGTAAGAAGGGGCACTTCGGGAAGGTGTGCAGCGGGAACCCCGCCGGAAAACCCGCCACCGCCGCGTGTGCGCTGTGGGAGCGGCCATCTTGGACGCCATCTTGCCCGACCTCATGGGGTCCGCCATCTTGTGAGCAGATAGCGTGGACGCCATCTTGTCTCGATCATGGCCCTACAGTGGCATCGGTCACAGTGGACCAGACCAGGCCGCACCCGCTATCCAAATCAATGGTGGACATCGAGGTAAACGGGTGCGGGGTTAAATGTTTAATTGACAGTGGAAGCACGGAGAGTTTTATCCACCCTGAACTGGCACAACAACTCTCCCTAAAGGTGGTCCCTACTCGGGGTACCATCTCTATGGCTGATAAAACCCAGACATCGACCATTATGGGTTACTGCACGGTACAATTGTCCGTTAACGAAACTGTATACGATAATTTTAAAGTACTAATCATAAAGAATCTATGTGCGAGCGTGATCTTGGGCCTGGATTTCCAGTGCTACCACCAAAGCATCACGCTCAATTACGATGGGTCCCAGCCGCCCCTCACAGTGTGCGGTCTGGCTACCCTGAAGGTAAAGCCGCCTTCGCTATTTGCGAACCTTACCCCTAACTGCCGGCCAATAGCGACCAAAAGCAGGAGGTACAGCTGGGAGGACAGGCGGTTTATCGCGACCGAGGTAGACAGGCTCCTGAAGGAGCGCATTATTGAACGCAGCAACAGCCCGTGGCGCGCCCAAGTGGTGGTGGTAAGGGGTAGCCAGAAGAAACGGATGGTGATTGACTATAGCCAAACGATCAACAGGTACACCCAACTAGACGCCTACCCGCTACCCCGCATATCAGAAATGGTGAACCAAATCGCCCAATACCGGGTGTTCTCCACCATCGACCTCAAGTCAGCGTACCACCAGCTCCCTATCAGACCAGAGGACCGCCCGTACACCGCCGTCGAGGCGAACGGACGCCTCTACCAATTCCTCAGAGTCCCCTTTGGGGTGACGAATGGGGCCTCGGTCTTCCAGAGGGAGATGGACCGCATGGTCGATGACCACCACTTGCAGGCAACCTTCCCCTACCTCGACAACGTCACCATCTGCAGTCACAACCAGCAGGATCACGACTCGAACCTCGAGAGGTTCCTGAAAACCGCACAAAAACTCAACCTCACCTACAACGAGGACAAGTGCGTTTACAACACCACGCGCCTCTGCATACTAGGCAGTTTGGTGGAGAATGGGGAAATCGGACCAGACCCCGACCGATTGCGCCCCCTACGGGAGCTGCCCCTGCCCGACACTCCCAAAGCCCTGAAAAGGTGCCTGAGGTTATTTTCTTATTATTCCCAATGGGTCCCCAACTACTCCGACAAAGCCCGCCCCCTCTTGAAAGTATCCTCTTTTCTGCTCTCTGCTGAGGCCCACGCCGCCTTCAAAGCATTAAGCGGGATATTGAGCGGGCCACGCTACAGGCAGTGGACGAGAACACTCCCTTTCAAGTGGAAAGTGATGCGTCTGACTTTGCCTTGGCGGCCACCCTCAACCAGGCGGGGCGGCCCGTAGCTTTCTTCTCGAGGACCCTCCAAGGGCCCGAGATCAGACACTCCTCCGTGGAAAAGGAGGCCCAAGCCATCGTGGAGGCAGTGCGCCACTGGCGCCACTACCTAGCCGGCAAACGCTTCACCCTACTTACCGACCAGCGGTCGGTAGCGTTTATGTTCAATAATAAACAGAGGGGGAAGATTAAAAATGATAAGATTCTTAGGTGGCGGATCGAGCTCTCCACCTTCGATTATGACATCATTTACCGGCCAGGGGCCCTTAACGAATCCCCCGACGCCCTCTCACGAGGGATGTGTGCCAGCACCACCGGGGATCGGCTGCAGACCCTCCACAATGACCTCTGCCACCTAGGGGTCACGCGGCTGTTCCACTTCATAAAGTCCCGCAACTTACCCTACTCGATTGAGGAAGTTCGGTCTCTGACCAGGAACTGCCGCACTTGCGCTGAGTGCAAGCCTCGGTTCTACCGCCCAGATAGAGCCCACTTAATCAAAGCTACACGGCCCTTTGAGCGGCTCAGCTTAGATTGCAAGGGCCCCCTCCCGTCCGTCGACCGCAATGTTTACTTCCTGAACATTGTGGACGAATACTCCCGTTTCCCATTCGCCTTCCCCTGCCTAGACATGACCAGCGCCACGGTCATTAAATGCCTCAACAGCCTGTTCTGCCTGTTCGGTATGCCGAGCTACATCCATACGGATGGGGGGGCGTCCTTCATGAGTGAAGAGCTACGCCAGTACATGCTGTCCAGGGGGATCGCCACGAGCCGTCCCACCAGCTACAACCCCCGGGGTAACGGTCAAGTGGAGCGAGAGAACGGGACAGTATGGAAAGCAGTCACTCTAGCTCTAAGGACCAAGGGCCTCCCTATCTCCCGCTGGCAGGAAGTCCTCCCAGATATGCTCCATTCGATACGGCCTCCCTATCTCCCGCTGGCAGGAAGTCCTCCCAGATGTGCTCCATTCGATACGGTCGCTATTGTGTACTGCCACTAATGCCAGGCCTCATGAGCGAATGTTTGTCTTTCCCCGGAAATCCACCTCCGGCATATCCATGTCGTCATGGCTCTCCACCCCAGGTCCGGTATTCGTGCGAAGGCATGTGAGGGGCCACAAGACGGACCCTCTCGTGGAGTCAGTGCACCTACTCCACGCCAACCCCCAATACGCGTATGTCCGGCACGCCGACGGAAGGGAGGACACCGTGTTCATAAAAGACGTCGCCCCAGCCGGTAACGACAACAACCACGACAACAGCAGCAACAATGATCACAGCAACTCTTACCCACCCACTACTCTTTCATCACCCCCGGAAGAACATCGACCAACGGTACCCCCACCAACTACCCCTTCAACAACCCTGGCGGCAGCCCCGGCAGAGACCCAGGAGGCCACCGGGGTCACCCAGCCGACACCCGCGGCACCACAACAGCCACGTCGGTCACAGAGGACTATCAAACCCCCGAACCGACTAAATCTATAGAAGGGGCGAATGTGATGAAATATGCCATTCATCACTTGTAATGATATCAGCAAATAGTGATGATATTTGTCTGTGTTTGATTACTTATGCCTTACAGCATATTTGTCTGTGTTTTTGATTGCTTGTGCCTGAGCAGCAGAGGTCATGTGACACAGACAAGCAGGCTGACAGTTTTACTTTCAGTTTTGATTCTAGATGCATCACAGCATGGTGTGTCTTGTAAAAGGCTGTATAAAGATTTGAATATACTTTCGATTAAAACTCATTCTCTTTCATAAATGAGTCATTATTGAACCCACAAAGAAATCAATACATGATGTCAGAAGTGGCTGAAAGAGAAAAAATCTGAAGTTAGCAACTCGATGGGACAGTGAAAGGAGTTGTCGCAAGTAAGCGAAATCAGCTCTCCACATATTAGCAAGCCAGAAGAGAACATCGTTGCTTACCATTAGAGAATAGCTAACGAAGTGAAAAATGGAAGGTTTACTCCCACCGGCGACGCTTCAGTTGTCAGGTAATGTGGCTGAAAATTGGAGAAGGTTCAAACAACATTTAGAGTTGTATTTAGCGGCAATCGGAGCTGACAAGAAAAGTAATAAAAGGAAATCGTCACTGTTCTTACATGTCGTGGGTGATGAAGCGCTGGAGGTATATAATAATTTCATATTTGCTGTTGATGGAGCCAAAATGAAGCTAGATAAAATAATGGAACAGTTTGAGGCCTACTGCATACCTAAACGCAACGTGACCTTTGAGAGGCACAAATTTTTCACGTGTACAGAAAATCGGCGAGACTATTGATCAGTATGTGACTGAACTGAGAAACCGAAGCAAATCGTGTGAATTTGGGGGACTGACAGACTCGCTGATAAAAGACAGACTGGTGTGTGGTATTCCAGATAATGGTCTAAGGGAAAGACTGCTAAGAGAGCAAGATCTAGACCTGGGAAAAGCCATAGCACTGTGTAGGGCTACAGAGACTGTGAAGTTGCAGGCAAAGGAGCTGTTCAGTGACAGTAGCTGCAATGTGGATGCAGTGAGAAAGAACGGATACAAACCGTTTAACAAAAAGAGCGCCAATGTGAAAAAAGAGACGTGGCCAGCAAACGAAAATGAAAGGGACAATCGGAAGTCATGTAGTCGATGCGGTACACAGCATCCACCAAGAAAGTGTCCAGCATATGGTAAAACATGCAATAGATGCAACAAAAACAACCATTATGCCCGTTGCTGTAAGAACCAAGCGCAACAAAGCAAGGTCCATACAATGGATGAAAGCGAGATAGAGGAATTCAATGTAGATGTTGTGTCTGAAAACAAAAAAGAAGAAAGAGACTGGATGTTGACACTAAAAGTGAATGACATACACATTCCATTTAAATTGGATACTGGAGCACAAGTTAATGTGATATCAGAGACCGATTTTAAGAGAATTAGACCCAGACCAAAGTTACATGGAATACAAGTGAAAGTGACCGGATACTCAGGTACTGATATACCAGTGAAAGGAAAATGCATTGTCAAAGTAACACATAAGGACAGAGAGCACACGCTAGCATTAATCGTGGTGCCAAAGGATGTGCAAGCCATACTAGGGTTAAAAGCCTGTGAGAGACTGAAACTGGTAAAGAGAGTCCTCGTTGTGGAAAGCGAAGGAGAGACAGTCTATGATGAACTCATGAAAGAGTACAAAGACCTATTTAAGGGTCTAGGCTGCATTCCAGGAGAACACACGATCAGAGTAGATAAAAGTATGACACCGGTCATACATCCATGCAGAAAAGTTCCGTTTGCTCTTCAAAAGCAATTGAAGGCAGAGTTGGACAGGATGGAAAGCCTGAACGTGACTCAGAAGATAGATGAGCCAACTGAGTGGGTGAGTTCCCTCGTCGTAGTGGACAAAAAGAATGGAAAGCTCAGAATTTGCCTGGATCCAAGAGATCTAAACAGAGCAATAAAGAGAGAGCACTTCAAGCTTCCTACACGTGAGGAAATCATGGCACAGTTTGCAAATGCAAAATATTTCAGCAAGTTAGATGCGTCCTCAGGATTTTGGCAGATGAAGCTGGACGAAGCAAGTTCAAGACTGTGCACATTCAACACTCCATTTGGCAGATACAGATTCCTAAGGTTACCATTTGGCATTGCCTCAGCTCCTGAAGTGTATCACAAGACTATCCATATGATCTATGAGCACCTGGAGGCAGTTGATACATCAATGGATGACATCATAGTATGGGGAACCACGAGAACTGAGCATGACGAGAGACTGAAAAAAGTGCTGGAAGCAACAAGGAAAACAAACCTGAAGCTGAATAGAGAGAAATGCCAGCTCGGGGTGACAGAACTGACATTCGTGGGAGATATCCTTAGCAGTGAGGGCATCAGACCAGATCCCAGAAAGGTGTCCGCCATTGAGAATATGCCAAGGCCACAATGCAAAAAGGACGTGCAGAGGTTTACTGGAATGATCAACTACATGGGTAAATTCATATCCAACCTCTCAGAAAAAATAGCGCCACTGAGAAGACTAACTGAAAAGAACATAGAATGGGAATGGAATCATGAGCATGAGAAGTCATGGAGCGATCTAAAGAAACTGCTCACAGAGGAACCAGTTCTGAGGTTTTATGACCCAGCGAGACCCATCAAGATATCATCAGATGCATCACAGAGTGGGCTCGGTGCCGTTCTTCTGCAACAATATGACTACTGGCAACCTATTGCATATGCATCGCGCTCAATGACAGATGCGGAGACGCGATATGCTCAAATAGAAAAGGAGCTGCTCAGCATCACATACGCCTGTGAAAGATTTCACCAGTTTGTGGCAGGACAAGCAATCAGTGTAGAAACTGACCATAAGCCCTTGATTGCATTGTTCCAAAAGCCACTGAATAGCTGTCCGCTTAGAATACAAAGAATGATGATCAGGCTGCAACGCTATACACTGAATGTTGCGTACACACCGGGTAAGCTGATGTATACAGCAGACACGTTGTCCAGAGCTGTTGACCCAAGTGAGCCCGCAAACACCACAATGGATGAAAAAGTGAACGCCTACGTGGACATGATCACAAGTGCACTGCCCATAGCAGATGCAAAAATGGAGCTCATAAAGACTGAGACAAACAATGATGAAACAATGAGACGACTGAGAAAAAGCATCTTGGATGGATGGCCCAACATGAAGCAAGACTGCTCACCTGATATAGCAGAGTACTGGAACTGCAGGGCGGAACTATCAGTGGTCGAAGACATCATCTACAAAGGAAGTAAAATAGTTATCCCAAAGAGTCTGAGAAGAGAGATGCTAAAAAAGATCCATGGAGGACATCTGGGAATCGAAAAGTGTAAGAAAAGAGCACGAGAGGTGATGTACTGGCCACGAATCAACCAAGATGTGACAAATGAGGTGTCAAACTGCACAATATGCCTGAAATATCGAGCAAGCAATCCGGTAGAACCACTAAAGCCACACCCAGCACCAGACAGACCTTACCAGAAGGTAGGCGCTGACCTATTCGTATGTCAAGGGAAGGACTATCTTGTCGTCACAGACTATTGCTCCCTGTATCCAGAGGTTTGTAGACTGTACACCACCACTGCAGAAGCTGTGATAAGAAGTATGAAAGCCATATTCTCCAGACATGGCGTGGCAAGCGAGGTCTTCACAGACAACGGACCCCAGTTTAACAATGCAAATTTCCGACACTTTGCCAAAGAGTGGGACTTTGTCCACACAACGTCAAGTCCTCACTATCCACAGTCCAATGGACTAGTGGAAAAATCGGTCCAGACAGTGAAAAGACTGATGTACAAGGCAAAAGACAGTGGAACTGACTTCTACCAAAGCATGCTTGTATACCGCACAACGCCGCTCGAGTGTGGTATGTCACCAGCCCAACTCCTGATGGGACGTCGGCTAAGGTCAAACCTACCCATCCCGGAGAACCTCCTGAAAACAAAAGAGGGGGAGAAAGTGAGGAAGTTCAAAGAACAACAGAAAGATAAGCAAAAGTACTATTATGACAGAGGAACACAAAACCTACCTGAACTCCACACTGGTGACCAAGTAAGGTTCAAAGACAAAACAAACACATGGACTCAGAAGGGAACTGTCCTGAGTGAAGTTCAACCAAGATCATACACCATTCAGACAGATGAGGGTGCTGTTCTGAGAAGAAATCGTCGAGATCTTCTCATGGGACCAGCCACAGCAGGTCAAGAGACTGATACTGTTGAACAACCTGATCACACAGCTGAGAAACCATCATCTGAGGCAACAACTCAGATTCAAGGACAATCAATCAGAAAATCCTCAAGACACGTGAAGCCTCCTGAGAGACTCATTGAGCAAATTTAAGGGCTATTGTTATAGAAGGAAGTAATGTTATCTTATTCTTTCTTCAAGTTCTAGTGTATTGACATATTTCATGTGAACACACAAAGCAAGGGTAAAAAACCTTGATCATGATAATGATAATGTAAGTTCATTAAATGTTGTTAGTTAAAAGTAAAATACTTTTGTTTTAAGAAAGGGAGATGTAATGATATCAGCAAATAGTGATGATATTTGTCTGTGTTTGATTACTTATGCCTTACAGCATATTTGTCTGTGTTTTTGATTGCTTGTGCCTGAGCAGCAGAGGTCATGTGACACAGACAAGCAGGCTGACAGTTTTACTTTCAGTTTTGATTCTAGATGCATCACAGCATGGTGTGTCTTGTAAAAGGCTGTATAAAGAGTTGAATATACTTTAGATTAAAACTCATTCTCTTTCATAAATGAGTCGTTATTGAACCCACAAAGAAATCAATACATCACTCATTGGTATTCTCTGCCTGTGACTGTGGTTTGGTTTCAGTTTCATTTCCCTTACCTCAGTTCTGTTTCCTCACCATTGTATTGTATTGTGTGTAGGGCTCCGCCCATACCTGGCCCCTATGTAAGCAGGCCCAGCCTGCCTCACATCCAGTACAGCAGACCTCTGGATGGAAGATACCTCTCCACTGTGTGTTACCTTCTAAGTTAATAAAAGCCTTGTTTTGTTCCGCTAACATTGAGTCTCGGATTTATTGAGGCACATCAGGAGGCTCCATGAATATCCCCATCCCCAATGATGGTGGAGCCCAGCACGTGAGTGCAAAAGACAAGGCTGAAGCGTTTGCAACCATCTTCAGCCAGAAGTGCCGAGTGGATGATCCCTATCAGCCTACTCCTGAGGTCCCCACCATCACAGAAGCCAGCCTTCAGCCAATTCGATTCACTCCACGTGATATCAAGAAACGGCTGAGCGCACTGGATACGGCAAAGCCTATGGGCCCCGACAACGTCCCAGCTATCATGCTGAAGACTTGTGCTCCAGAATTAGCTGCACCCCTAGCCAAGCTGTCCCAGTACAGCTACAACACTGGCATCTATCCGACAATGTGGAAAACTGTCCAGGTATGTCCTGTTCACAGAAAGCAGGACAAATCCAATCCGGCAAATTACCGCCCCATCAGTCTACTCTCAATCATCAGCAAAGTGATGGAAGGTGTCATCGACAGTGCTATCAAGCGGCACTTACTCACCAATAACCTGCTCACAGATGCCCAGTTTGGGTTCCGCCAAGACCACTCAGCTCCTGACCTCATTACAGCCTTGGTCCAAACATGGACAAAAGAGCTGAACTCCAGAGGTGAGGCGAGAGTGACTGCCCTTGACATCAAGGCAGCATTTGACCAAGTGTGGCATCAAGGAGCCCTAGTAAAACTGAAGTCAATATGAATCAGGGGGAAAACTTCCACTGGCTGAACTCATACCTAGCACAAAGGAAGATGGTTGTGGTGGTTGAAGGTCAATCATCACAGCCCCAGGGCACCACTGCAGGAGTTCCTCAGGGCAGTATCCTAGGCCCAACCATCTTCAGCTGCTTTATCAATGACCTTCCCTCCAACATAAGGTCAGAAATGGGGATGCTCGCAGATGACTGCACAGTGTTCAGCGCCATTCGCAACTCCTCGGAAAATGAAGCAGTCCATGCCCGCATGCAACAAGACGTGGACAACGCTCAGGCTTGGGCTGATAAGTGGCAGGTAACATTCACACCACAGAAGTGCCAGGCACATGACTATCTCCAACAAGTGAGAGTCCAATCACCTCCCTTGACATTCAACGATATTGCCATCGCCGGATCCCATGGGCTTTTACTTTTCTGACCAGTCTGCCATGTGGGACCTTGTCAAAAGCCTTACTAAAATCCATGTAGACTACATCAAATGCACTACCTTCATCAACCCTCCTTGATACATCCTAAAAAAATTCAATCAAGTTAGTCAGACAGGACCTTCCCTTAACAAATCCACGCTGACTGTCCTTGATTATCCATGCCTTTCTAAATGACGATTAATGCTGTCCCTCAGAATTTTTTCCAATAATTTGCCCACCACCGAGGTTAGGCTGACTGGCCTGTAATTATTCAGTCTATCCCTTTCTCCCTTTTGAAACAACAGTACAACATTAGCAGTCCGACAGCAGCACACCTATAGCCAGAGAGGATTGGAAAATGATGGTCAGAACCTACGCTATTTCCTCCCTTGCTTCTCTTAACAACCTGGGATACATTTCATCCGTGCCTGGCGATTTATCTACTTTCAAAAATGCTAAACCCCTTAATACTTTTGCTTTCACTATGTTTATCTCATCTAATATTTTACACACCTCGTCCTCAAATAAATGTCTCCATCCTCTCTCTCTTTTGTGAAGACGGACACAAAGGGCTGGATTTTGCCGGCGCTCAGAGTGCGTGTTTGGAGGCGGGTCCACTGTCAAAATAGCAAAGATTGACAGCAGGTAAGAAACCCACTGTGAACCCGCCTCCAAACAATTTTCTCAAGTGTCGGGTCACTGATTTGCGAATGGACCCGACACCTAGTGGTGGGAAGAGTATTAAAGACAATTACCTGCCATTAACAGGTAGTTGCCAGTAGTTGACAGGCTATTTTTGAATGTTACCACTTCTGGCTCAGGCTTCCCGACATCAGGACACCACGCCAGGTAAGTGTGGCATGTTGTGAGTCTGGTGTAATGTTTCTGGATTGATGACAGCTGCAGAAGTGGTGTGAAGGATCCAATGTTGCACTGGTGAGTTTCAGAGGAAAGAAAATGTTGGAAACTGCATTTTTAAAACATTTACACTTTTCTTTAGTTTATAAGTTTTTAAATCCATGTCCAGTGCCACCTCATTGGGAGGACCTCTCTCACCAGTGACAGATTGCTGCCATCTATTCCAGCCTATGGAAGGAGTCATTGGAGAGCCTGGGTGCAAGAGATCACCTTTGTGTAATGATTGTCAGTGTTTTCAGCATTTCAATGCTGTCAAACACTGAGAAATCAACTGTCAACATTTTTTTTTGCTTGGTCCCTTTAAGGAAACCAGCAGATGACGCGTCATCAAATGACATCATCTGACCCATTTCCTCTTAATTGGCCGGCATGCCCGCAGGGTGGGCTTAACAAGGTCAATCAAGGTAAAATCACGTCTGTGGGCCGGATGCAGTTGGAGGCGGGACTGGAACCTGGAAACCACCTTGACCCGCACCCAACCTGCCTCCGTTGATAAAATCGCAGCCAAATTATTCATTAAGAACCACATCTTCCGCCTCCACACACAAGTTACCTTTTTGGTCTCTAATAGGCCCTACTCTTTCTTTAGTTATCTACTTGCTCTTTATGTATTTATAAAACATCTTTGGATTTTCCTTGATTTTACTTGCAAATATTTTTTGTGCCCTCACTTTGCTTTCCTAATTTCTTTTTTAATTTCACTCCTGCACTTTCTATACTCCACTGGGCTTTCTGCAGTATTTAGCTCTCGGTATCTGACATAAGCTTCCCTTTTTTGCCTTATCCTACCCTGTATGCCCCTTGACATCAGGGGGCTCTAGATTTGGGAGTCCCACCCTTTTTCTTAGTGGGAACATATTTGCTCTGAACCCTCACTATCTCCTTCATAAATGCCTCCCACTGCTCTGACACTGATTTACCTTCAAGTAGCTGTTTTAGTCACTTTTGCTAAATCACATCTCAGCTCAGTAAAATTGGCCTTTCGCCAATTGAGAACTTTTACTCTTGGTCTATCTTTGTCCTTTTCCATAACTATGCCAATTCTAACTGAATTATGATCACTAACATCAAAATGCTCTCCCACTGATACCCCTTCCACCAGCCTAGCTTCATTCCCTAAAACTAAGTCCAGAACCACCCCCCTCTCTTGTTCAGCTTGCTATGTACTGGCTAAAAAAGTTCTCCTGAGTACATTTAAAGAATTCCGCGCCCTCTATACCTTTTACACTATCCCTGTTAATATTAGGGTAGTTGAAATCCCCTACTATTCATGCACTATTGTTTTTTCACTTCTTAGAAATGTACCTACATATTTGCTCTTCTATCTCTGACTATTTGGGGGTCTATAGCACTCTCCCAGCAGTGTGATTGCCCCTTTTTTGCTCTTCAGTTCAACCCTTAGGGCCTCATTTAATGATTCTTCTAACATATTATCCCTCCTCACAGCTGTACTTGTTTCTTTAACCAATATTGCGACCCCCCTCCTTTTTTATGCCCCTCTCTATCGTGTCTAAAGACCCTGTAACCAGGAATGTTGAGCTGCCATTCTGCCCTTCTTTCAGCCATGTTTCAATAATAGCTATGATATCATACTTCCACGTGTCTATCTGTATCCTCAGCTCATCTGCCTTATTCACTAGACTCCTTGCATTGAAGTATATAACATTAAGCACTGCCAAACCCTTTTGTTGTCTATTTTGTAGCCTTTGTTTCCTTTGCATTCCAAACTCACTTACTGATTTACTGCTGCCCATTTCCAGCTTTGCTTCTCTCCCTCCTGAATCTACACTCAGGTTCCCATCCCCCTGCCAAGCTAGTTTAAACACTCCCCAACAGCACAAGCAAACCTCCCCATGAGGGCATTTGTCCTGGCCCTGTTGAGGTGCAACCAGTCTGGCTTGTACATGTTCCACCTCCCTCAGGCACTACCTACCTGGTCCTCCTTTTCTGTCTGGTGGTCACCCATTCCCTCTCTGCCTGCAAACTCTTACGCTGCGGGGTGACCACCTCGATTTGTGCATGGACCCAACACCTAGCGGCGGGAAAAGGATTATAGCCACTTAACTGCCCGTTAAAGGTTGTTAACAGGCAGTTAACAGGCTCTTTTGCAATTTTGACACTTCTACTTCGGGCTTCCCGATGTCCGGCCACCACGTCGGGTAAGTGTGGCGTGTTGTGAGTCTGCTGTAATGTTTCTGCATTGATGGCAGCCACAGAAGTAGTGTGAAGGATCCAATGGTGCACTGGTGAGTTTCAGAGGTAAGTAAATGTTGGGAAATTCATTTTTAATGCATTTAGACTTTTCTGTAGGTCAGAAATTTTGAATTGGCTGTCTAGTCCCACCTCATTGGGAGAACCTCTCTAACCAGTGACAGATCACTTCTGTAACCTCACCTGCAGCTGCCATCTGTTCTAGCCTAAGGAGGGAGTCACTGGAGTGCCTGAGTGCAAGAACTCACCTGTGAACAGTCATTGTTAGTGTTTACAGCATCTCAATGCTGTCAAACACTGAGAAATGAGCTGTCAAAGAAAAAAATGTGCGTGGTCCCTTTAAGAAAACCGGCAGATGACACGTCATCAAATGACGTCATCTGACTGGCTTCTTCTTAATTGGCCGGCAAGCCCGCAGGGCAGGCTTAACAAGGCCAATTGATGTAAAATCCTGTCCGTGGGCCGGATAAGTTGGGGGCGGGGCTGGAACCCGGAAACCAGCTGACCCGCTCCCAAGCCACATTGATCGATAAAATCACGGCCATAGAGTCATAATGGCACAGAAGGAGGCCATTCAGCCCATTGAATCCGTGCCGGCTCTCCGTAGAGCAATCCAGTCAGTCCCATTCCCTCGCTCTATCCCCATAGCCTTGCAAGTTTATTTTCCTTATTCCCAGCCTCACCTTACCCCATTTGAAGAAGACAGTGCTGGCCATTCTTGGCAGGGGCATGGCTGAGCTCAGGGCCAATGGCAGGGCTGAAAGGATACAAGATGCTAGTATCCTCATATGTTATCCTTCTTCTGGCATGCACCTCTTGCTTTCCCACCCTCCCATCACCACAACTCCACCCTTTTGCCTTCCTCATTTCACACACCCAAGAAATGCAGCCTGTCCAGCCATTGGGTGAACAAGAAGAGGAAGGGGAGAGTGAAGAAGAACAAGAACAGAAGAAGATTGATTTGACACTCCCAGCCACCAGCTCGTCAAGGTCAACCAGCAAAGACATTTATAGTGACCTCACTGAAAGTCAGCAGCCTTCCACCAGCCATGCTACAGCCACTAGGGTAGGACTGTGTGACATCAGTAGGATAGGCAAAAAGCACACACAAGACAGTCACTAAGAGAATACATGAGGGTGATGAGCTGATTTCTTGATGTCATATTTGATGTCTAGGCATATATAGGCGGATTGGAAAGTTTGCTTTGTGGTGGCTTTTATTTCAGCATCGTGGTCAAAAGGACACTGTGATGGTCAGTAACAGAGTGAAGGTAAGATATGGGACTAATGTTGAAAGGGGAATTGGGGTTGTGGTCACTGGTACCGCAGGCGTATGATTCCATCTCCGGACCACAAAGGGGTTGTCTGGGATGCATCCTTCCATCTGCTTCCTCCTCTTCTGCTTCCTCCTCTTCCCTCTGCAAGCAGATGCTGTAAATGTGAAATGCCAGTGTAAAATGCTGGAAATACTCAGCTGGTCAGACAGCAGCTCGACCTGAGACATGAGCTCTGTTTTTCTCTCCATGGATGTTGCGTGACTGGCTGAGTATTTGCAGCATGTTCTGTCTTCTCAAAGGCCTGCATTTACCATCTGAGCCATTGCAAGCATCCAGCAGCACTCCCTACACACTTAAAAAACTTTTCACATCTATTGCAGCAAGCCACCACTTCAATAAAATCAAAAAAGCCAGTCCAAAACCTTAAATCCAAACATACCCGAATGATGTGTGTGTCCTTTTAAGAGGTGCAGACATCACCACTGTCAGCCTGCTTGCACAGCTGGTTAACTTGATGTGCTTAGGACCTGCTAGAGTCAAAGTTTGCATTGGTGACGTTAAATTAGCATTGCACGCCGATTGACAGCATCACGCCGCCACTTCTTCTTTCAGGGCACTACCAGTTATCAGTAGCGCAAAGGGGGAGAGGAATATGGTGGCCGTCACATGACCTGCCACCAGCTGGCGAAAGAGCGGCAGCCACCATTTTATTGCCATTTCATGGCACTACGGAGTGGCGCTCAACAGATGAATTTCTAGCCCAAAGAACCTAAATATTAGTTATCTAGATGTTTAATTTAGAGTCCTCTGGTTCTGTGGTTCCACTCCTCCTTTTGAGTTGGACATGAGAAATCACCTTCTTCTTCTCCACCGAATTCCTACTATCACTAAATTCCTCCACTCAGCTTGCGATCCACTCCGATTGTGATTCACCCAGCTCTGTCTCCAAGCTCTGTGCTCAAGCTCAAAACTCCGATCATTATAATGAGCAGGCAGCACAAATTTAAGGGATTTTTAATAGGGTAGATTTTTTAAAAACTGTTTACTCTGGGGTAAGAATCCATAATTTTAAAATTAGTACCAGGGCATGCAGATGTGAAATGAGGAAGTACTTTACACACAAAGGCTAGTGGAAATATGGAATCACTCCTCAAAAGCTTGTGATTCTGGGTCAATTGAAGTTTTCAAGATAGAATTTTTTGGGTTAGGCTATGTAGGGATATGAAACAAAGGTGAGTAAATGGAGTTGATGTATAGGTTAGCCATGATCTAATTGAATGGTAGAACAGGCTCAAGGGCCTGAATGGCCTACAGCTGTTCCCATGTTCCTATTCCCTGATGACAATGCTTTCAATTGTTGCATAGCAACAATCCCCTCTCATTTCTGCATTACACTACTTGCCTTGTTCTCAGGCACTTGGAGCTGACTCCTAGTGATGGTGAGAAGGATGTTGTCTGCTGTCAAAGAAATGTCGTCAGCCAGGCCTGCAGACAATATCCTTAATCAACCAACCCCACACAGTGTGATGGCTCAACAATGCAGGTATTGTTGATTTCCAAAGTACAAATGAATCAGGGCAGCTTTCTGCGTCACACATATTCACATACAAAATCATGTGATTGGCATCGTAGGCTAGCTTAGTAGAATGAAATCCCTGCCTGTTGATAAAACCGAGGGTCTCTCTTACAGTGTCTTCAATGCTACATGAGTACCCTCAACAACACCCTGTACCTGCAGGATTATTTCTAGTCTACTAAAGTTGATGGCTTGCTCTCCTTAATTGGCAGGATCAATAGTGAAGGTAATGGCCCAGAAATTCAGGTCGGGGGCTTCCCGCGGGTGCAAGCCCCCGACCTACACTTACCTAGTGCGCCGGCAGTTGACCTCTTGGCCTGCATGGAATTCCTCTCCGAGGCCTGTCCCAGAGGCCGGCGCACTATGCTGGTGTGTCCCAGGGGCATAGTTAGTGCGAAGCGTCCCCTGGGATCACGTGAGCAACAGGCAGCCAATCGGAGCAGGGAATTCTCCATTCATAAGTCTTGACAGATAGACCTGTCAAAACGTATAAATGCTGAGGCTGTAAAACTGTACTTTACCTTCAAATACATTTTTTTTTAAATCACACTTTGTAAATAAACTATAAATGACATTAAATAACTATTTTAAACAAAAACTTAAATTTTTGAAAAAAATAATTTTTTTAAAAATGGGGCTAAAAATAAACTTACCTTGCTTTAAAGTATTTAAAAGTAAAAAACCTGTGGAAAAAATGTTTTAATTTTAAATAATTGACCACTTACCTTTGAAAATGAAGTCCTTAAGGCTGCTTTTTTTACATTTACATTTTTACATTTTAAAACCTGAAAAAAGAAAGTTCAACGCGCATGCGCAGACTCCCGCGCGCACGCGTTCGACCTCTGAACCCCTTGGTTCAGAGGATCGGAAGTGCCGGTTTCCCGTGCATGCAAGATTCCGGCACTTCCATCGGGTGCACGTGTGGGTACTCCGTCCGTACTCACGCGTTGGGACCCGAATTTCTGGGCCAATAAATTAATACCCCTACATCTGTGACCTTCTTAGTACAGCGCTGCACAGAGGATTGATTGATCTGGCTAAGGTCACCAGAGATTGCCGAGAAGGACTGAGAGACATTGACATTTAGCTCTGTGGTCACTTTAACAGTCACCGACAAGGCTGTGCTCCTTGGTGACGTGGGCTGCAAGTTTGCAGCTGGCAGCTGTCATAGCTGCCCAGTAGCCTCCAGGGGGGAGCACAGCTTTCTAACACACTGCTGCTGGGAAAAGTTAAGGTGTGACCTCTGAGGTCAGTGTACCCTGTGGAGGGAGTATCAATAGGTCAGTTGTTGACACCTTCTAAGATGCCGCACTCCCCTTGTTAACATCCTGTCCACCTCCATGTCCTCATCTTTCTCCTCATAACACACGTACAAGGGTGTCTCTATAGAGAGAGCGCCAATATTTCCCTAAAAAGTTTTCATTTCTTTTAGCATTCGCTCTAAACTTCTGTATTACTAAGATATAAAATGGCTCCAAAAATCACAGTCTCTCAGTCTGTAAAAAACCTGCAGGTTTAAAGTACTGTGTGAAGCTATGGCCTCTGCTCTGCTCTCCTGCCTCTGGGACAGTGTGTTGGGCTTCACAATGCCACCTTTGTAGTGGCATTTCCTGGGGGCAGTATAGGGGTAGAAAGCAAAGAAAATCATGCGGTCAAGTAAATCACACTGACCTAACATGCTGTGGGATGGACTCAGGGCAGGTGGCCTCAATGACTGGTGAATTCACTTGTGGAAAATTTTGACAGGCTGTTTTGGGGGGATCGTTTCAGCGGAATACCTCCCCGCCTCATGTTTCTTAGTTTACCACCATTAAGCTGCTCGAAAATGGGCAGTTTTACTGAGGAAATCTAGGCTGATGAGTCATACAGTTTGATGGGTGCTCTCTGACACCTCACCTAAATTACCATGGCTCATGTGTGAGTCTGGGTAGTGTATTACACTGTGACAAAAATGTAACATATTTGTCTATGTTACATAAATTCTTGGTGCCTTTCTTGCTGGTTACAGCACGTACAGGGTTAAGACACTGCTAGTGGTTTCTTCAAGTTGCACAGAAATAATTAACAGCTGAGCTAGTTTTCAGACCTCAGGACAAGGCAGAAACATGCAGAGCTCAGGAATGCCACCATCTGACTAGTTTGATTGCTGCCATTCTGTTTGGATGGAGACCTGTCGAACAGGTCATTCAAATTATTTCATACAGATCGATGAGTCAAATCATTCCATTAAACGCAAACATCATATGTAATTAACATCTGATGTATTTGACAGAAATACAGGAGCAGATGTTTCTCTGTTGTGGACAGCAGCAGCCCCTAGTATTATTGTGGAGGCAAGAGAAGCAGTTCTGCTCTTCCTGGCTCCACATGAAGGTAAGCTAAAAAGAACTGTTGGTTATGCGCAAGCTCCGGCTAGGTTGAACAAATTTAATGAAAATGGGCGTCGGACCCTAACTTCGATATTGAAATGCATACTGTGGCCATTTCAGGTGGACGCCAGGGCTGCCTAATAAAAGGCTTTGACAAATTTGCGGTGGCGCGGACACATGCATCACATTCAGCAGGGGGTGTCGCTCTGCTACATTTTCATCATTCTATGTCTGTTAAATAGGCGCAATAATGTTGAATTTAGGCCCCATCGATTCTCCTCTTTTCCCTGTCTTTCTCTCTTTCTCGATCATTGCATTTTTCTTTTTCTCTTTCTGTCTCCATTCTTTCGTATCTCCTTTTCTCTTTTCACAGCACTCGATTATGGGTTTGCTGCAGAAGGAGCGAAAATAAGGGAGCACTCCAGTGGTGAGTCACTCCCAACAGTCTGAAACCTCCCTGAAGAGACTATAGTAAATTAACATTCCCATTCCTTCCTCATAGCTAGGTCTGAGGGACCCATTGTGAATATAAGCCATTGCTTGTATGATATGGACCAGATCAAGTATTGCACCTTTGGTGTCCCTAATAAACTAATTGTCAGCAATTTTCTACTTGTTGGATCAGCTGATAGAAACAAGCTGATTCTCAGAAAATTATGTCCGATTCCATTGAAATCACAGCTTAAATTGATCAACCTGCTTGGAGTTGGAAGAAAAACAAACACAAGTTTTGAATCCAGTGTTTTTAAGCAAGATTTATTACCATTCTACTTTGTCCAGATCAGTTAAGAAAAACAGCTCAGTCTCAAACATTTCATGCCAAGATTTTAGCAACTCCGACAGAAGCTGAGAACATACATAAACCCACACTGTTTATTTTTGGAAGTATATTGAAATCTAAAATGATCCCCTGGGCATACAACCTATATTTTGCTGAGCTTACCTTTTCTTTATACATTATGAAATTCATCTGAAAATATATTATGACCCTGAAAAGTTTGGCTTTGGTAGCTAATGGTTCTGATTTTACCTTACGCTCCAAAGAAAGGGCTGCTTTTTGATGATAAGTTTTGACTGCAGAGAAATGGAGTGGTCACTGTGCCTGATCTAACTGTTTGCAAAGATCTGGTTGAGTAAGCCAGTGGGAGAAGGGCTTTTCAGCTCTCAGCCATTAAAAACAACCAGCTTAAAGAGTCAATATCCCCCACAGCACCTTGATTTTATTGAATTACTATCAAAGCACATCGACACAGCATCTTTTCAGTCCATGTTTTCCGACTTGGAAGGCTGCAGTTCCCTATAGATAATTAAGGAAAAAAATGTTTTTAAAAGTAGCTACCATGTGAAAGTTTTCCATGAAAAATCTAAACTTTCCACTGAGCTTCCTTTGTTGCCACCATGAGTAGTAAAATCACACCGGTTTTGATGCCTGCTGCAACCAAAATGTGAACAGAGGATCATTGTTGATCTCTACGAACTGTGCACAATGCACAATGGAATGTCTTTGTGAGTTATTTGATTATTAAACATTTATAAAATGACTCAAAGGTAGAGACACTCAAGAACGGGCACTCATTCTCGATAATCAGTAAAAAAAATTATGGTCAGCCAGGTACCTGATACAAACAAAATCCATCGCCGTGCTTAAGAGACTCCGATCCAAGCTATTCAGAAATCCACACAGGTAGGGGGGTAATTTTGAATTTGGGCGATATTGTAAAATGGACAATATCGGATAAGCCACCCGCTATACATCGCTTCTGATTTCCGTTCACTGAAAATGAAAAACGGGAGCGATGTATAACGGACGGTTGATTTGATATCACCCCTTTTACACTATTACCAAAAGTCAAAAATACCTTCTGTTTACCCAGAATGGAATAAAAATCTCAAAATCTCATAAAGCCCAAACTCGCTCCCTGTAGGGACAAGCCCCACTGACCAAAGTCCAGAGACCTCAGGCACAGATTGCCAGAGTCAAAGCTTAGAGACTGGAAGTATGCACAAGAGTATTACAGGAGCTTAACCAGCTAAAACTGCATAGCTCATCAGCACAGATCACTGATAAGCTTCCAGCTGCTTGTTCAGGGGCATTGATCAGCAGGATTATCTGGAGCTGAGTGGGAAGGAAGCTAACCTACAGTGATAAGTCTACATCTTCAGGTTCAGTGTGTTAGCCTGGCTGATCAATTATCAAAAGTACACTAGAGCATTGTGGACCTGCCTGTCTCAGGTATCACGAGTCTGTAATCAAGATTCCTAACTTGATTCAGAACTTCCATCAGCAGTTGTGTCAGCTTGAAGCTACCTCGACCCCAAAAAGACCCTGCTTACATATATTATTATAAACCGGATTTATATATTCAAATACAAGGGTCAATTCACCGAGGCTGCACAAGCACCTGTAAGCTTCATGAGGCAGGAGCGCACGTTGGAGAATTGGTGCTACAATCTTGTAACCCTGTCTCCGACCTGTGCTCCCATCTAGCGAGCCTCAGCATGGGGAACACATCCTCAGTGATCAAGAATAACAATAACAAATATAAATCTTTTGATAACTAAGGCACAGAAATATTAACGGTCGTGAACAGATACAGAAAATAATCACAAATGCTAGTGGAATGCTGGCCTTTATATCTAGAGGACTAGAGTACAAGGGGGTAGAAGTTATGCTGCAACTGTACAAAACCCTGGTTAGACCACACCTGGAGTACTGTGAGCAGTTCTGGGCACCACACCTTAGGAAGGATATATTGGCCTTGGAGGGAGTGCAGTGTAGGTTTACCAAAATGATATCCGGACTTCAAGGGTTAAGTTACGAGGAGAGATTACACAAATTAGGGTTGTGTTCCCTAGAATTTAGAAGGTTAGGGGTGATCTAATCAAAGTTTTCAGGATATTAAGGGGAACAGATAGGGTAGATAGAGAGAAACTATTTCCACTGGTTGGGGAGTCTAGGACCAGGGGGCATAGTCTAAAAATTAGAGCCAGACTTTCAGGAGTGAAATTAGGAAACACTTCTACACACAAAGGGTGGTAGAAGTTTGGAACTCTCTTCCGCAAACGGCAATTGATACTAGATCAATTGTTAATTTTAAATCAGAGATTGATAGTTTTTTGTTAACCAAAGGTATTAAGGGTTATGGGCCAAAGGTGGTTAGATGGAGTTAGATCACAGATCAGCCACGATCTCATTGAATGGAGGAACAGGCTCGAGGGGCTGAATGGCCTAGTCCTGTTCCTATGGTCCTATGTGAGAGTTTATGACTCCTGTCCCAATCTAAAACTATACCTATAAGGTCCAAACAGAAATAGACTGGTCTTAAGGCAAAGTGGCCTATGCGCAGAGTGCGATGAAACATCTGTGAGACAATGGCACATTCTGACATTTAGCCCAGGTGACCTCCAACATAACCCCACCTACGTTGCCGACATCAGGGAAAGATCCTCCGTTTTGCATGTGCATGGTGGACATCGATGTGTCTAGGGGTACTTCTATGACCTGTCCCAACATGCCAGAAAGTCTCGCATAACAGTGGTTCTGGGGGGAGATGCTGTGTTCCCTCCATAAAAAGAACTTACATGTGCCCCCAGCAGCTCTCTTTGCCTTCAGAGATCCAGCCCACGATCCCAGTCTAGACCCAAAGTTAGGGCCCACTTCCACTGTTTGGTAACATGATATACTAAAGGCTGAATTTACCTCTGCTGTCCCACTTAAAATTGGCCAGAATAGTGGCAAAAGCAGCTAGAAAATCAGGTGGTGAGGCCTACAGCCACCTACCCGCCCCAACTTTAATTTTTCTCCTCTTGCCTCTGTCAGATCCACTACTGGCCATCAAATCCCTGCCCGCAGAATTGGAAATGTCAGCAGGGAGCCAAGCCCAGGTTCGTGGCCCATTTTCCTTCTGCCTGCCCCTCTTACCACCAATCCCCAGGATTACCAGTTGAAGCCAGACAGTAGCCCTTGGGGTAGCAGGATGGAGGGAGAGGGTTTACTAAAAGTACTAAAGGAAAACCACTTATCATTTTGGGGCTCTTCTGGCCCCAGCATCTCTTCCCGCCAGGCAGACAGGGTTAAAATCAACCCTATAATGTAGGTCTGACTTCAGTTCATGGTGATTACTTTTGCTGGCTTGCTGATTCTTTTGTGCCTTTTGCAATCTTCCCAATAACTTGACTTGAAATCCTGAATTTAATTGATAATTTGGCTTCCTAACTCACCTTCCTCTCCTAGAACATATTAACAGAATTAAGCCATACAGTCCCTCGAGCCTGCTCCGCCATTCAATAAGATCATGGCTGATCATTGACCTCAACTCCACTTTCCCGCCCGATCTCCATATCCCTTGATTCCCCATGAGTCCAAAAATCTATCTATCTCAGCCTTGAATATACTCAAAGATTCAGCATTCACAGCCCTTTGGGGCAGAGAATTCTAAAGATTCACAACCCTCTGAGTGAAGAAATTTCTCCTCATCTCAGTCTTAAATGGCCAATCCCTTATCCTGAGACTATGCCCCTTATTTCTAAACACTCCAGCCAGGGGAAACAATCTCTCAGCATCTACCCTGTTGATCCCCTTCAAAATCTTGTATGTTTCAGTGAGATCACCTCTCATTCTTCTAAACTCCAGAGAGTATAAGCCCATTCTACACAATCTCTCATCATAGGACAGCCCTCTCATCCCAGGAATCAATCTAGTGAATCTTCATTGCACCATCTCCAAGGCAAATATATCCTTCATTAGCTAAGGAGACCAAAACTGTGCACAATACTCCAGGTGTGGTCTCACCAAGGCCCTGTACAATTTTTTTATTTTTTAAAATTTGTTTATGAGATTAGGGCATCGCTGGCAATGCCAGCATTTATTGCCCATCCCTAGTTGCCTTTGAGAAGGTGGTGGTGAGCCGCCTTCTTGAACTGTTGCATTCCATGCGGTGATGGTACTCCCACAGTGCTGTTAGGTATGGAGTTCCAGGAGTTTGACCCAGCGACGATGAAGGATTGGCGATATACTTCTAAGTCAGGATGGTGTATGACTTGGAGGGGAGCTTGGAGGTGGTGGTGTTTCCATGCGCCTGCTGCCCTTGTCCTTCTAGGTGGAAGAGGTCACGGGTTTGGGAGGTGCTGCCGAAGAAGCCTTGGTGAGTTGCTGCAGTGCATCTTGTAGATGGTAAACACTGCAGCCATGGTACGCCGGTGGTGGAGGGAGTGAATGTTTAAGGTGGTGGAAGGGGTGTCAATCAAGCGGGCTGCATTGTCCTGGATGGTGTCAAGCTTCTTGAGTGTTGTTGGAGCTGCATTCATCCAAGCAAGTGGAGAGTATTTGATCACAATCCTTACTTGTGCCTTGTAGATGGTGGAAAGGCTTTGGGGAGTCAGGAGGTGAGACACTCACTGCAGAATATCTAGCCTCTGACCTGCTCTTGTTGCCACAGTATTTATGTGGCTGGTCCTGTTAAGTTTCTGGTAAATGGTGACCCCCAGGATGTTGATAGTGGGGGGTTCGGCAATGGTAATGTCATTGAATGTTAAGGGGAGGTGATTAGACTCTCGCTTGTTGGATATAGCCATTGCCTGGCACTTCTGTGGTGCGAATGTTACCTGCCACTTATCAGCCCAAGCCTGAATGTCATCCAAGTCTTGTTGCATGCGGGCATGGATTGCTTCAATATCTGTGGAGTTGTGAATGGCGCTGAACACTGTGCAGTCATCAGCGAACATCCCCATTTCTGACCTTATGTTGGAGGGAAGGTCATTGATGAAGCAGTTGAAAATGGTTGGGCCTAGGACCCTGCCCTGAAGAACCCCTGCAGCGATTTCCTGGGGCTGTGATGATTGACCTTCAACCACCACAACCATCTTCCTTTGCACTAGGTATGACTCCAGCCAGTGGAACGTTTGCCCCCTGATTCCCATTGACTTCAGTTTTACTAGGATTCCTTGATGCCACACTCAGTCAAATGCTGCCTTGATGTCAAAGGCAGTCACTCTCACCTCACCTCTGGAATTCAGCTCCATGTTTGGACCAAGGCTGTAATGAGGTTGGGAGCTGAGTGGTCTTGGTGGAACCCAAACTGGGCATCAGTGAGCAGGTTACTGGTGAGTAAGTGCCGCTTGATAGCACTGTCGATGACACCTTCCATCACTTTGCTGATGATTGAGAGTAGACTGATGGGGCGGTAATTGGCCGGGTTGGATTTGTCCTGCTTTTTGTGGACAGGACATACCTGGGCAGTTTTCCACATTGTCGGATAGATGCCAGTTTTGTAGCTGTACTGGAACAGCTTGGCTAGAGGCGCGGCTAGTTCTGGAGCACAAGTCTTTAGCACAATAGCCGTGATGTTGGCAGGGCCCATAACCTTTGCTGTATCTAGTGCGCTCAGCCGTTTCATTGAAATCACGTGGAGTGAATCGAATTGGCTGAAGACTGGCTTCTGTGATGGTGGGGACCTCGGGTGTAGGCCGATATGGATCATCCAGGCAATTCTGGCTGAAGTTGGTTGCAAACGCTTCAGCCTTGTCTTTTGCACTCACGTGTTGGGCTCCACCATCACTGAGGATGGGGATATTCGTGGATCCTCCTCCTCCCGTTAGTTGTTTATTGGTCCACCACCATTCACGACTAGATGTGGCAGGACTGCAGAGCTTTGATCTGATCCATTGATTGTGGGATCGCTTAGCCCTGTCTATAGCATGCAGCTTCCCCAGGTTGGCACCTCATCTTTAGGTACGCCTGGTGCTGCTCCTGGCAGGCTCTTCTACGCTCGTTGTTGAACCAGGGTTGGACCCCTGGCTTGGTGGTAATGGTAGATTGAGGGTAGATTGAGGGATATGCCGGGCCATGATGTTACAGATTGTAGTGGAATACATTTCTGCTGCTGCTGATGGCCCACAGCATCTCATGGATGCCCAGTTTTGAGCTGCTAGATCTGTTCTGAATCTATCCCATTTAGCATGGTGGTAGTGCCACACAACACGATGGAGGGTGTTCTCAGTGTGAAGACGGGACTTCGTCTCCACAATGACTGTGCAGTGGTCCATGCTGCCAATGCTGTCATGGACAGATGCATCTGCGACAGGTAGATTGGTGAGGACAAGGTCAAGTAGGTTTTTTCCTCTTGTTGGTTCACTCACGAGCTGTCGCAGGCACAGACTTGCAGTTATTTCCTTCAGGACTCGGCCAGCTCGGTCAGTAGTGGTGCTACCGAGCCACTCTTGGTGATGGACATTGAAGTCCCCACCGAGAGTACATTCTGTGCCCTTGCTACTCTCAGTGCTTCTTCCAAGTGATGTTCAACATGGAGGAGTACTGATTCATCAGCTGAGGGAGGGCGGTAGGTGGTAATCAGCAGGAGGTTTCCTTGCTCATGCTTGATCTGAAGCCATGAAACTTCATGGGTCTGGAGTCAATGTTGAGGATTCACAGGGCCACTCCTTCCCGACTGTATACCACTGTGCTGCCACCCCTGGTGTGTCTGTCCTGCTGGTGGGACAGGACATACCCAGGGATGGTGATGGAGTAGTTCGGGACTGTTATAAATCTCATCATCATAAAGAAACTACTCATGAAATAACACTGGACGGCCAGCTGGTGGCGCCGTCCAAGGAGTATAAATACTCGGGCATGGGCCCAGCTTGCCCAGGGACATTTTGTAAGACAGGAATTAGTGAAGCACAACTAGACCTCCATGTTTTGAAACAAGTTGATTAAAGCCTTGCTTTATGCTCAAACCAAGTGCGTAGTGAGTTTTATTACGTCAATTTAATCAACTTGATATCGACTCCACGCTTTGGGTGATTTCGGGAACAGCCAGCTACGACTTGAACCATAGAAGGGAACTCAGACAAGTAATCAATCCATCATGGAGAAACTACTCAGACCCGCCCGTCTCGACCTGGACCCGAATTCACTTGCAGCTGCTAAGGTATGGAAACACTGGTATCGTACCTTTAGCAACTTCCTTGAGGAGTGTGGTGAGAATGTTCCTAATAAGTTACGAATGCTTGCTAATTATGTATCTCCTCATGTGTTTGATTATATCGAAGATTGCGTAGACTATGACGCCGCTATCCAAATACTACAACAGCTATATGTCAAGTCCCCAAATGAAATTTTTGGTTGGCATCTACTGGTCACAACTCGACAACAACCCAGGGAATCACTTGACGAATTCCTTCAGAAACTTCGTAGGCTCAGCAAGGATTGTAATCTTAAAGCTGTTACAGCTGAGCAGTAACATGAGGAGTTAATTCGTGATTCCTTTATTAATGGGATTGCGTCTCCCTTCATACGTCAGCGTCTGTTGGAGAATAAAACCCTCAAGTTACAGGCTGCCTATGACCAGGCATGTTCTCTGGACTTAGCAAAGAGGAATGCAGATACCTATCTTTCACCACGTGCACGGGCTGCTGCTATCACTTGCAGTGACTCCTTCGATAGGCCTCGGGCGGAATCCCTCACGGATGATGACTCCAACCTGGCTGATGACAGCCCTACCCTAGAAGCCTTCACTGATGATGACCCTACCCTTGTGGCATCTTGGTAATCTGGAAGGAAGTGTTTCTTCTGTGGAGGTGCGTTCCATTATAGGAAATGTTGTCCTGTTCATAACGCAACCTGCAATCATTGCAGCAAGAAAGGTCACTTTTCTAAGGTATGCCAGTCAAGAGCCTCTGTTAGTAAGAAAGGCCACTTTTCTAAGGTATATCGGTCGAGAGCTCCTGTTAGTTTTGCAGCTACTATCTATAAAACTGCTCCTCCCCCAAGAGCCACTACTAAGGTTACAGCTGCTATCTATGAAACTACTCCTCCCCTAAGAACCACTACTAAGGTTACAGCTGTCAAGGGTAAAACTGCCCCTCCTCCCATTACAGCTGTTTTTCCCCAAAGTCTGTCCCATGCAGCCATGAAGGTTTCGGTAAATGGACACATTTTGAGCGCACTAATTGACTCATGCAGCTCTGACAGCTTCATTAGTGAGCGGGCTGTCAGTAAGTTAAAACTGCGTATTCACCTCTTGGACAGGGAAATTACAATGGCTCTGACGACACTGACCACCAATTCTTCCGGCTTTTGTCATGTCAACCTTATTCTCAATGGCCGCACTTATTTCTCCACCCGGCTCGGGGTACTCAAAAATCTATGCAGTGATGTGCTCCTGGGACAGGATTTCCAGAAACAACACAAAAGACTCACTTTCGAGTTTGGAGGGTCAAAGCCGGAGCTTACTATTTCCAAAGTACCGTTTTGTGTGCTTTCGGCGGCTTCGCTCGACGAGCCCTCCTTGTTTGCCAATCTTTCCCCCCAATGTAAGTCCATAGTCACTAAATCACGACGTTTCAGCCAAGATGATCGATCCTTTATCGAGGCAGAAATCTCTCGCCTTCTAGCTGACAGTATCATTGAGCCATGTTCATCTTCCTGGCGGGCTGAAGTCATCATTGTTAAAAATCCTCTGAAGCAACACAAGAAAAGTCTTTGCACCGATTACTCGCAAACTATTAACCAGTATGCCGACCTGGATGCCTACCCACTACCACGCATCGATGACATGGTCAATAACCTTACCAACTACAAGGTATTTTCAACTTTTGATTTAAAGAGCGCATATCATCAAGTACCGTTAAAGGACTCTGACAAAAAGTATACGGCCTTTGAGTCCAATGGTCGGCTTTATCAGTTTTGTTGCCTTCCATTTGGGGTCACCAATGGGGTGGCCATCTTTCAACAGGCAATGGACAACCTAGTCAAACAGGAAAACTTAATGGACACTTTTCCATATCTAGATAATATCACTATTGCTGGTCAAGACCAGAAGGAGCATGATGCCAATCTCCAGAAATTTTTTGACGTTCTCCGTCATCGCAACTTAACATTAAATGAGTCCAAATCTGTACCATAACTCAACATCCTTGGTTACTGGGTGGGCAACGGTGTCATCAAACCGGATCCAGAGCGACTTCGTCCGTTTCAGGAGCTCCCTCCCCCTACGAATCTCGGCTCTCTTCGTCGGGCACTCGGCATGTTCACCTATTATGCAAAATGGATACCCCACTTCTCCGACAAGATCCAGCCCCTGCTTCAGATTAAGTCATTTCCATTGGAGGTAACGGCTATTTCAGCTTTCAACCTCCTCAAGGGACAACTGGAAAAAGCCACGCTTCGTTCCATTGATGAAATTCTTCCTTTAGTGGTCGAGTGCGATGCATCGGATGTGGCGATCTCTGCTACCTTGAATCAAGGTGGTTGACCCGTTGCATTTCTGTCCAGAATTTTGCAGGGTAGCAAGCTCCATTATCCTCCTGTCGAGAAGGAGGCTACAGCCATCATCGAAGCTGTACGTAAATGGAGTCATTTTCTCGCTCGTCGCCATTTCACTCTTATAACCGTGGCCTTTATGCTGGATAACCGGAAATGCACTAAGATCAAGAATAACAAAATACAACTCTGGAGGATGGAATTGGCCGCCTTTGGATACAGCATACATTATCGACCCGGCATTATGGCTCCGGATACCTTCACGCGGGCATTCTGCTCTTCTATGTCAACTTCAACTCTTGCAGATCTTCATACTGACTTATGCCATCCTGGCGTTAGCCGTATGTTGCACTTTGTGCGATCTAAAAATCTCCCATTTTCTATGGAAGATGTGAAAAGAACATGCTCCTCCTGTAGAATTTGTGCGGAATTAAAACCGCAATTCTTCCGTTCATCGGATGGCTCGCTCATACACGCTATGCAGCCTATGCAGCGACGCAGCATTGACTTTAAAGGGCCATTGCCTTATAAGAACATAAGAACACTAGCTGGAGAGCCCGGCGCTGCCAGGGCTGTTTTGGGGCAGGCGGTTTAAATCGAGTGCCAGGCTTTGGGGCCCTGTCTGTGTCCCTTTGTGAATCTGGTGCTGGGTAACATTTTAAATCGAGTGGCAGGCTTTAGGGCCCTGTCTGTGTCCCTGTCTGTCTACCTTTTAAAAGCTTGAAAAATGAAAGTGAAAGTACTTATAAAACGTTTTTGGTAAATCTTATGTTATTTTTAAAAGAGATACTAACTTTCAAAGTAGTTTTAGCTGGAAGCTGAAGTCAGAGCTGGTAGTGAAACAATGGCTGGCACATCCCCGAGATGAAAACGAATAGTCCCGCCCACACACACACCGATTGGCCAACCATCAGGGGACCGTACTGTAGGATTGGTCAATCGTGACGGAACAGGATTGGTGGAACCTTGATGTCAGTCAATCAATGCTAGCAGATAATGAGTTTAATTTTGAAGGTTTTTTGCATAAGGCGCGAACAATTTTCGTCCGACCGAAAAGTAAATACGCTTAAAACCGTACTGGAAGCGTTAGCTTTCTTTGGAGTTAACGCGCGCGTAGGTACGCCCTGTAACTTTCGAGCGCATAGCCCGACAGACGCACAGGCGATGACAGACAGAATGACAGACAGAATGACAGAATGACAGAAGTACCGCTTTATATATATAGATAAGAAATAGGAGCAGGAGTAGGCCAATCGGCCCCTCGAGCCTGCTCCGCCATTCAATAAGATCATGGCTGCTCTGATCCTAACCCCAATCTACTATCGCAGAACCATCTCCTGAATCTAACAGAATTAGACACACGAAATAGGAGCAGGATCAGGCTACACGGCCCCTGGGCCCGCTCCGCTACCCACAGGGCCATGACCGATCCGAACCTAGACTCATGTCCAAATTCCTGCCCGCTCCCCGTAACCCTTAATTCCCTTTACTTCTTGGAAACTGTCTATTTCTGTTTTAAATTTATGTAATGATGTAGCTTCTACAGCTTTTTGGGGCAGCATATTCCATGGACCTACCACCCTCTGAGTGAAGTAGTTCCTCCTCATCTCAGTTTTGAAAGAGCAGCCCCTTATTCTAAGACTATGCCCCCTAGTTCTAGTTTCACCCATCATCGGGAACATCCTCCCCGCCTCCACCCGATCCAACCCCTTCACAATCTTATATGTTTCAATAAGATCGCCTCTCATTCTTCTAAACTCTGCGGAAAACCACTTGTTACTGATTGCCAGTCTGAGAATGAACCATTTATCCCAACTCTCTGCCTTCTGTTAGATAGCCAATCCTCTATCCATGCCAGAATATTCCCCCCAATCCCATGATTTTTTATCTTAAGCAATAATCTTTTGTGTGGCACCTTGTCAAATGCCTTTTTGAAGTTTAAATACACTACGTCCACTGGTTCCTCTTTATCCACCCTATATGTTACTCCCTCAAAGAACTCCAGCAAATTTGTCAAACATGACTTCTCCTTCATAAAACCATGCTGACTTTGTCCTATTAAATTATGATTATCCAAATGTCCTGTTACTGTCTCCTTAATAATGGACTCCAAAATTTTACCTACCACAGATGTTAGGCTAACCGGTCTATAGTTTCCAGCCTTCTGTCTACTGCCCTTTTTAAATAAGGGTGTGACATTAGCAGTTTTCCAGTCTGCCGGGCCCTTTGCTGAGTCCAGGGAGTTTTGGAAAATTATTACCAATGCATCCACAATCCCTACCGCCACTTCCCTCAAGACCCTAGGATGTACGCCATCAGGTCCAGATGATTTATCCACCTTGAGTCCAATTATTTTACCGAGTACCACTTCCTTAGTGATTTTGTTCATGTTCCTCAACACAAAACACCTACTTACTTACTATTGTGGACAAATATTCACACTTTCCCTTTGCTTTTCCCTGTCGCAATATGCTTACTTCCACAGTGATCAAATGCCTTGATCAAGTCTTTTCCCTTTGCAGTACGACCAATTTCATCCACTCTGATCAGGGTCCCTCCTTCATGGCAAGCAAACTCAAATGTTATTTTTCCCAATGGGGAATTGCCACAAGTAAAATGACACCATACCATCCCATCGGTAACGGACAGGTTAAGAGATACAACGCTATCATTTGGAACGCTGTTCGTCTTGCACTAAGGTCATGCAACCTACCAGACCAGCAGTGGGAAACTATGCTCCCTGACGTGTTGCATTCCATCAGGTCTCTTCTTTCTACGTCCACCAATGTCACGCCTCATGAGCGATTCTTCAGGTTCCAGCGTCGCTCCACTCATGGGACGTCCCTACCATCATGGTTGGCAGCTCCTGGCCCCGTGCTGCTCAGAAGATTCATCCGATCTTCTAAAAACGATCCCCTCGACGAGGTGGAACTCACAGATGTTAATCCCACGTACGCGCACATGCGGTACCCTGATGGCCGGGAGTCCACAGTTTCGCTCCGAGACCTGGCTCACTGTCCAGCCGGTCCCACAGGCCCAACTGATAGAGAAACCCATGGTAATGATGCTGACACTCTGCGCTTCCTTGAAGATGACGCCCTACCTGAGACATCGAGAGATCTGCCGGCTACCCCACCGGATCCACTCAGGGAGCCGAGCGCTCCTCGTGGGATGGCCACCCGAAGCCAGGACGCCGGTCAATCCCCGGCTATCAAACAAGATGAAGCCAACTCTGCACCTGTGGGGACCCACACCTGGAGTCACGATCTCCCCCGTCTCCCTCAGGTTGAACAAGGCGACATGGGCCCTGTCGATCTACCGGTACGGATCAAGCGGCCCAGGGACCAAGACACGGTCCGGGGAGACATGCCTTCCAGCCATAAACAAAGATCTAAAAGACTGCGGCTATTTGTGATCCGCCTAATCCGTTAGGAGGAAGTCGTCGGCTTTCCAAATCTTTTAGGCAGGAAGAATGTTATAAATCTCATCATCATAAAGAAACTACTCATGAAATAACACTGGACGGCCAGCTGGTGGTGCCGTCCATGGAGTATAAACGCTCGGGCGTGGGCCCAGCTTGCCCAGGGACATTTTGTAAGACAGGAACTAGTGAAGTACAACTAGAACTCCATGTTCTGAAACAAGTTGATTCAAGCCTTGCTTTATGCTCAAACCAAGTGCGTAGTGAGTTTTATTACGTTAGGGACATTGGCTGAAAGGTATGATTCTGTGAGTATGACTATGTCAGGCTGTTGCTTGACTAGTCTGTGGGACAGCTCTCCCAATTTTGACACAAGTCCCCAGATGTTGGTGAGGAGGACTTTGCAGGGTCGACTGGTCTGGGTGTATTTCCCCTCTCTCAATGGCAGTAAGAAATCAGAAGTGGGAGGACTGCTGAAATCCATCCTGTGTATAATTTGTGACCCCATCAGGAAATTGAGACGGGGTTCCAGTGGTGTCACCTGGGTGGGTGGAAGTCTTGCCCTGTCACATTTCTAGTGGGTGGAGGAAACTGCAGCCTCATTAAGATTTCATCTTCACAGGGATTCTGATACCTTTCAGAGGTTTCCATACAACCACCAACATCTTTAAAATTATGAAAAAAATGCTCCTTATCAAAGCTATTGGAATTCATGCTGATACTAAAAAGCATGCTAACGAGATAGTAAAAATACTGTTTGAAGACAATGTTGTGCATTGTAGATCTATGTTTAATGTTTGTTGCTATTTCTGATTGCAACAATCAATAAAAATGGGCTATTTGGAGCAGTTCTATAATTTGATTTATGAACATAGCTGAATTAACAGAAATTTTGAATAGCGGTGTTACATTTGCTACCTTCCAATCCACTGAGACCATTCTAGAGTCCAGGGATTGTTGGAACATCACAACCAATGCATCCAGTACCTCTGCAACCACCTCTTTTAGAACGCCTACTTTTGCTACTCTCTTCCTTTTTACATACTTGTAGAAGCTCTTACAATCTGTTTTTATATTTCTTGCTAGTGTACTCTCATATTCTATTTTCTTCCTTTTTATCAATGTTTTGGTCATCCTTTGCTGGTTTCTAAAGCTCTCCCAATCCTCAGGCTTACTATTATTCTTTGCAACATTGTAAGCCTCTTCTTTTAATCTAATACTATCCTTAACTTCTGCATCTGTCTTTATATCATCCTTTATTATCTGGGCTATCCCCCCCTCCTTTTCCATTCTGCCTGTCTTTTTTAAATGTCAAGTACCCTGGAATATTTAATTCCCAACCTTGGTCCCCTTGCAACCACGTCCCTGTAATGGCTATTAGATCAAGCCCATTTATCTCTATTTGTGCCACTAATTCATCTATCTTGTTATGAATGCTTCGTACATTCAGATAAGGAGTCTTTAATTTTAACTTTTTACCATTATTCCCTGCTTTCACCTTATTCACTGATGCATTATTAACATTAAACTCTCTATCCCTTCCTATCACGCTCTACTTATGTTTACCCAAATTGCTATACTGTTCTATTGCCTTGACTTTTCTCTTTAGATTTCTTAATTTCCCCTCACCTGACCCATCTTCCCTGTTGTTTTGTATCAGATGACAGAAAGTGTTTTGGAACCAACTCTTTATTGTTATGTCGACCCAGGATGCAGTAAATCACTGCTGTGAGGCTCTCTGTGCCATGTTCTCTGTCTGCAAACCTTCAATTGAAGTCAATTTCCTCCAAATGGAAGCCAAATGTTTAATTTGTTTAATCATTTTTATTTCTTGTAAGTTAAAAAAAAATGAGTTCCCTTATTCTTTGCAGCCTATCCAAGCATCGTCTACATGGAGACAAGAGTTTGGAGACCAACTCCCAATCGAGTATATCATTTTATAAGGAAGAGAAAACCAGGATGACAAGTACTCCGATCTCTTTTCCTTCCGACATGAAAGTGCCCTGGCCTTGGCTTGGCATCTTTGTTCAACACTTCGTTACAATATCACAGCTGACAAGGCTTAACAGTTTTGATTGCAATTTGACATTTTTCTACTATTTCTATTTTTGGTACTGGCATACAATATATTAGAAATCATTTTGTGGGATTTAGTAATTTAATATTATTTTGAGTTTGTTAATGCCTTTAATTGTAATAAGATGCAATAGCACCCAATCATTTGTGTAATGTATGTACCTTTAAGGGAGAGAACACATTTTTACAGCTGCTGTATACTGTAGTACCGGCAGTGACCACACCTGTATATAAACCCTGAGTAGTGATCTGTACAATTAGTTTTGGAGTAACCCTCATTCAGTAAACACCTGTTGTACCGTTTCTCCTGCAGTCTGTGTCTTATTATACACAGACACAACATTGGCGATGAGCAGATTCGAATCTACCTGCAACTCTGGATCACCTCCCAGGGATTCGCTCCTGGAGAACAGTGGAAGGAGGTCGAGTCCAGAAGCATGGGCGTCGACCACGGGCAACCGCCCAGTAATCCAGCGGAGATTTGAACATCGCAGGGGGGGCTGTCGAGAGCCAGGCTTGGCTTTCCAGTCACGCTGGTCCAGCGAAACGGGCTGGCAACAGATACTGTGCAGACCCTTCCCGGACAGCGGCAGCTAGAGCCGACCAAGCGGCACAGAAAAAGGCCGAGCAGCGTCGACGGGGGAGAGAGAGAGGGCAGAGCGCACAGGGTGCAGCTGGTGTTCAGGACCGAGCGGCGTCAACGGGGAGAGAGACGAGAGAGAGCAGAGCGCAACCGGTGTTCAAGGGCCGAGCAGCATCAACGGGGGAGAGAGGCGCGCAGGAAAATGCAAGGCACTGCAATTGCCACGAGGACCGCAGAGAGCAGCATTGGCAGCAGCGCAGGAGCAGTGCACGAAACCCACAGGGCATCGCCATTTGCCACGAGGACTGCCGAGAGCGGTGTTGGCAGCAGCGCAGGAGACGCCATTTTAAGTCACAGCGGGGATGAAAGGAAAGCGCGGGAGACGCCATTTTAAGCCGCAGCGGGGAAGAAAGGAAAGCGTGGGAGACGCCATCTTAAGCCAGTCTAACCACACTCAAAAATGCCAAAGAGTGGCAGTATCACAGCGTTCGGCAATGAAGTTGAAGATTGGACGACATATGTCGAACGCATAGAAGTATACTGCAAGGCGAATGAAGTGCCAGATGACAAGAAAGCGCTGGTATTGTTGAATTCAATGGGTGCAAAAACGTATGGCTTACTACGAAACCTAGTAACCCCAGAGAAGCCAGTAGAGAAGGACCACTTAAACCCCACACCACTGCTGATAGCAGAAAGATTTAAGTTTCACAAAAGGAACCAGCATAAAGATGAAAGTAATGCTGAGTATTTAATGGAACTGCGCAAGCTATCGAAACACTGCCAGTTTGGAACGGGACTAGCAGATACTTTAAGGGACAAGTTTGTGTGTGGGCTTCAAAGTGAAGGAACCCAGAAACAGCTTCTATCAGAAAAGGATCTTACGCTGGACAAGGCTTTCAGCATTGCAGTATCACACAAAGCAGCAGCACGGGGCGCTGCAGAGATACAACGGAGACCGCAAGAATATGGCACAAATGAAATGTCATACGGAACAGTGAAGTGCTATCGCTGCGGCAGAACAACATACGACCATAATGATTGCTGGTTCAAGGACAAAGTGTGCAGACAGTGTGGAAAAGTAGGACACATAGCAAGAGTCTGCAGGTTGGGAAAGGAAACCAGCAGCAAGAAATCTCCACAGGAGAAGTACAAGAAGGTACATAAGGTGACGGAGAGTAGTTCAGACGAACAGAAAAGTGATAGAGACTCCGGAAGCAAGGAGCTGGGTTGTCTGAAACTACATAATGTGATCAAAATGGAGGATCACCAAACTATCTGGGTCACGCTCAAGATAGCAGGAGTCCAAGTGAAAATGGAATTGGACACAGGATCAGCCCTAACAGTCATAAACTGAAGGGACTACAAGCGGCTATTCTCAAATATACCCTTGAGAGATACAAAGATTGTCTTGAAGATGAACACGGGGCAAAAAGTCTACCCCAAAGGAAAAATAAGGGTGAACGTTATATATAACGACAAGGAAACACCAAAAATGGACCTATATGTATTGCCAGATGGAGGACCACCACTACTAGGACGTGAATGGATCCGGAAGATAAAGCTAGATTGGCATTACATACAAGCACTGACTGTAGATGCCAAAAAGGATGACGACGTCACCCCTGGACGACTGTCAAAAATGCTAACTGACGCACAAGAAGTGTTCCAGCAGGGACTCGGGACCTAAACGGCATAACAGCGATGATCAAAATAGAGGAAAATGCAAGCCCAAAGATTTTTACGGCCAGACCGGTACCTTATGCGATCCGCCCAGCCGTCGAAGCAGAGCTGGAATGTTTGGAACATTCTGGAGTACTGTCCAAAGTGGACTGGAGCGAGTGGGCTACACCCATCGTTCCTGTAATGAAGAGGTCGTTGAGTATTACGCCTGGGGAACCAAAGAAGGTTTGCATCTGTGGGGACTTTAAAGTGACAGTGAACCCAGTCCTTCACACTGTACAATATCCGCTTCCGCGGATTGAAGATATTTTCGCCTCGCTATCTGGAGGGAAACGCTTCACTAAGATTGATCTGGCCCAGGCGTACCTGCAAATGGAGGTAGAAGAAGCCTCGAAACAGTACTTCACGATCAACACTCATAAAGGTCTCTACCAATACAACCGGCTGGTGTTCGGGTTAGCATCAGCTCCGGCTATTTGGCAAAGGGCAATGGAACAAGTCCTGCAAGGGATTCCAGGGACCCAGTGTTATTTGGCCGACATCCTAGTCACGGGCGAAAATGACAGTGATCACCTCGCCAACCTGGAGCAGGTGCTCACTAGATTGAAGGAATATGGGCTCCGAGCTAATCACCACAAATGCGAGTTTTTCCAGAAGCAGATCTCGTATTGTGGCCACGTTATTGATAAAGAGGGGTTACATAAGTCCCCTGAAAAGATTGAGGCAGTAGTCAAGGCTCCAGCACCGGAAAATGTGTCACAACTGAGGTCGTTCCTCGGGCTGGTGAACTACTACCATAAGTTCTTGTCGAATTTGTCTACAGTACTACACCTACTGAACACCCTAATGCAAATGGGGGTACCATGGAAGTGGACTGACGAATGTAAATGAGCTTTCCAGAAGAGCAAAGCATTGATCACATCAAAAGAGGTGTTGGCTCATTTCAAACCAGCACTACCAATTCGGTTGGCGTGTGATGCATCATCCTATGGCATTGGAGCGGTGCTGTCGCACAAATTCCCGGACGGCTCGGAGAGGCCAGTAGCCTTTGCGTCTCGGTCACTAACCTCAGCCGAGCGTAACTACGCCCAGATTGACAGGGAGGCCCTCAGCCTAGTGTGGGGAGTGAAAAAGTTCAATCACTATCTGCACAGGCAGAAGTTCACCTTGCTGACTGACCACCAACCACTTGTCTCCATCGTTAATCCAAGGAAGAGCGCTCCGGTGATGACTGCGCAACGGCTACAAAGATGGTCCCTTTTTCTAGGGGCGCACCAATATGAAGTCGATTATAAGGGCACGAAACAGCATGGAAACGCTGATGGGCTATCACGCCTGCCACTGCCTACTGCGGAGGAAGCACCAGCAGTGGATCCTGTCGAAATATTTCATTCGACTATAATTGAATGCTTGCCAGTAACTAACGCTGGTATAGAGAAGGAGACCCGAAATGATCCGACACTGTCTCGGGTATATGATTTGACGGTGAAGGGATGGCCAGCACATGGTGACTCACTTTTGCCAGCATTCTCATCCAGAAGAGAACAGCTGTCAGTATGCCAGGGGACCTTGATGTGTGGATCCCGAGTGGTAATCCCACCCAAGTTAAGGGAGAGAGTGCTCAATGAGCTTCACGAAGGTCATCTGGGAGGGGTGAAAATGAAAAGCATTTCTAGGGCTTATGTCTGGTGGCCGGGGATCGATCAGCAAATCGAGGACCTGACAAAGAGCTGCTCAGGATGCCAGAAGGTCCAAAACGCCATGTTGACCAGATCCTAGAGTCACAGGAACGAGTCAACCCCATGTCTCAGCCATACGTACCTGGTGAGGAACCCAATGTACAGGTCGCATCTACCTCAGAAACAATAGCATTGGAAGCTGATGAATCAACTGACGACAGGGTGCTAGAATCGCCTCCGCACCAAGAGCGAGACACTCAGGAAAGGCGTTATCCAGAAAGAATCAGGAAGCCTCCTCAAAGACTGAAATTATAAATAGATTATTTTTAGCTAATGTTGCATGTTAAAAGTGTTAATTGTAATTAGTTTGATGTTTAATTGTTAAATGAGTGTTATGGTACTGTTAATCTAAAAGGGGAGGAATTGTAATGTATGTACCTTTAAGGGAGAGAACTACTTTTTACAGCTCCTGTATACTGTAGTACCGGCAGTGACCACACCTGTATATAAACCCTGATTAGTGATCTGTATAGTTAGTTCTAGAGTAACCCTCATTCAGTAAACACCTGTTGTACCGTTTCTCCTGCAGTCTGTGTCTTATTATACACAGACACAACAATTTGCATATAATAAACACATTTAAATAAACTTTGAACATATTTTCATAGAGTGCCATCATAAATGGTATCATTTTGCGCTATTTACTGTCTCAAGTTTGAAGGTGTTTCATTGGTATTTGCATGAAAAATCCAAGAGTAGTTGAATGGACATTGAGCTCGAAATTCCACAGGCTTCTTTCAATCTTCAGCCTTAACTTCAGCGGGAGATCGGCGGAACCCCTGGAGAAATAACGTAAATGGCCATTATCAACCATTTGCGTCATTTCTCAAAGGATTCCACCAATCTCTCCCCAAAGTTATGATGGGAGATCGGGAAAAACCCCCATGGAAGTTCAGGGTTATTAACCTGATTGAAAAAAATCAGAAAGGAAGAAAAAAATCTCAATTTTTATAATGAAATAAAAGTAGAAAAGGCCAGAAATAGACAACAGATTGGATCCCGTTTGCAAGAAGAGGTTAACATTTAAAGCATAGACCCTTTGTTGGAACTGGCTGCATTTCATATTTCCTGCATTTGCAGTTTTTGTGTGTGTATCATAAGAACATAAGAAATAGGAGCAGGAGTAGGCCATTCGGCCCTTTGAGCCTGTTCCGCCATTCAATGAGATTATGGCTGATCTTCTGCCTCAACTCCATTCACCGGCCCTATCGCCATATCCCTTGATGCCCTTACTAGTCAGAAATCTATCGACCTCTGTTTTGAATATACCCAATGACTGAGCCTCCACAGCCCTCTGGGGTAGAGAATTCCAAAGATTCACCACCCTCTGTGTGAAGAAATTTCTTTACCATGAATTGTCCCAATCTTATTTAACTATTTTCCTGAATTTTTTAATAGCCTTACTAAGATGATTTTATATATTGTACAAACACTGGGATTAATACCCTGACAAGAATATTCATCCAGGACACCAGATAAATCTTTAACCCTTTATCTTAACTCCTCATCAAGGAACTGTCTCGCAAGCTGATGCCACATCTGACCATTGCATAAGTGACAATAGGCATGCTGGGGAAAGCAGCAGCCAGCTAGCCACAGTAGCAGCGCATGTGGCTGAACTAGTTGCAAGGTCACCTCAGGAACCAGCACAAGGAGTTATAGGGCCAACAGAATCCCAAGTGGTTTTCACTGAAACCCACCAGCCAGCCAGCACACTTACTCCTTCCATTGGTGAATCACTTAGAAAAGTCACAGGTTAGGAGTTAGAAGTCACACATAATACACCAGCACTAAGGGAAAGAACTATGGGATAAGAAATTAGTCTCACTGACAAATAATACAAAGTAGGTGAATAAATTGGTTGCACTGCATTTGATCTATATGCAGAGGATTTCTTTCTGATTGTGCAGAATAAGGTAGCAGCACAACAAAGGATGGGTATTGATGTTAGTTGAGGAATTGCAAAAGGAAGTGTTGTAAAAGGTACTTGGATGTAGGCCGCAATTTTGCCTATGGAGGTGGGTCCGAGGCCGCTGGGGTCAGCGGCAGAGTGCGACTTCACTGCTGGCTCCGTTCCGCTCTGTGAAAATATTGTATGTTGATTGGGCCTGCCCAACACGTTTCCCAGCCAATTGAAGGAAGCGGGTCTGATGATGTAATTTGATGATGCGTCATCAGTCGGTTTCTTTAAAGGGACCATGCGCAAATTGATTTTGACAGTTGTGATGTCAGTGTTCTACAGCATTGAGGTGCTGCAAACACTAACAAGCACTGCACAGAGGTACACGGCTGCACCCAGACTCTCCCATGACTCCCTCCATATGCTTATGGAGGGAGTCACAGCACACAGGGAGGTTCTCTTCCCTTTCATATGGGTGGAAGATACCTCCCCAGGAGATCAATAGAGCCTGGTTGCACATTGCAGAGGAGGACACAAGCAGGGATGTCATTAGGAGGATCAGGCTGCGGTGGCGCAAACCTTTCAATGATCTCAGTAGATCATGAAACATTCCTGCAAAACCACACTCAACCTCATCCTGCTGTGCCACTCATCACATCACCATCACTCTGTCTTCACTACCTTACTCCTGCACATCATTACTCACACCAACTTACCTTGCACCTCCACCCATCCCTCTCTATCTATATTATCACCTCCCCATCTCACTAGCCACCTCTCACACTCACCCTCATCCTAGTCCAATCATGCCAACTAACAACACACAAGGGTAGGCACTTGGGTTTTTAGCCAATATTCATGTGAAGTTTCTGTTAATATGCTGTCAAACATTGAAATCTTTATTTTCAACACTTTGTGTTCTTAAACAGATTTATGTGCACCTTTGGAAGTGGCTTAGTGAGTTACAGTGAATGGTGAGACATAACGGTACCCCCGCAATGGTGATGCATGTGAATGGAATGGCTTGGGCACTGTAGGGATGCTTTATGGTGTTGCTGTGCAGTGGTGCTAACCTTGCACATCATGTGGCAGCCAGGATGTACAGCGTCAAGTGAAGTAAATCTGGCGATGGTGAGGCCAGCCCTGGCATCCCGGGCAGTAATGTGCACAGATGATGATGCCATGTGACATGTGCAGCATCAGTTGATTTCAGAGAAGGTTGGTGTTGTTGTTGGTGCTGCTGGTGTGCCTGGTGCTGCTGGTGTTGGGGCTGATTGTGGTGGGATTCTGAGGACCAAGGTGAGATTTTTTCAAGGGCACTGATGCTGTTGGAATAGATGGCAGGTGAGGTTGAGATGACAGAAGCGATCTGTCAATGGTGAGAGAGGTTGTTCCAATGAGGTGACACTGGATAGAGAGTTTGCTCCAAACACTTGTAACCTGCATAAAGCTCAATCTGTCTTCCAAATGCAGTAAGCTTCTAAACATGGAAAGTGAACAGCTGTGAGTTGGGAACTTTAATAGACCATTTGCAGCTGTCAAGTAAAGGAATCATCAAATGCTGAAACAACACCTGGCCTTCTTACCTGTCGCGATCCCCGAGCAGCGGGGAAGCCGTTGGCGAACTCTAAAAATTTAAAGGTAAGCTTAAAATACTATATAATTGCCTCTTAACAATCTACCTAATGATCTAAATTGCCTCCCCTCCGCTTGGTGTCAGGTCTATTCAGCGATGACAGACTTGACATCTGGGAAACTAGCGTGGAGGCGGCTTGACAGTGTGTTCTCTAGCCGCTGTCAAAAAATAAATTTTGCCAGCTGACCCACCACCAAATGTGCCCGCTGACCCCTTGAAAAATTCCCCCCCCCGTAGTTTCTGTTAGCATTTGCACAGCAGGGTTTGTTAAAGGGGTACCTCAGGCAATGTTTCTTGGATGAGCACCTGGTGCAGATATCTTCCTGACTGTATTGGTGCTTATGCAGTGACATCCTCTCGGTCTGAATATGTATGCTGATGTGGCTTTGTTTGCATATTCGCCTCCTCCATGGTTAGGCCTCTACATATTGCAAAGCTGTGGAGCATGCAGAAAACAACGATAATGTTGGAGCCTCTGGAATGGCAGTACAGGAAGACACCCTGATCTGTCAATTCATCTGAAGCACAGTTTTAAGGTGCCAGTGGTATAGTCTATAATGATCCTTGGCTCGATTGTATCTGCACTGTGCTTCTTTCTGTGGCTACCATTAACCAGCACTGAAGAGGGTAGTCTTGGTCTCCTAAGGCCATCTTACCACTCTGCCATCACCTTCAAATAAGCCTAGCACAGATGGTTATATTAAGATGATGAAAGCATTATGACTGCTCTTTGGCAAGCAGGCATTACGTGCATCACATGTTGTTGGTGGTGAATGACCAGATGCACAATTATGCAGTAATAAACACTTTTCTGTTCCTGTAGGTCTTAATATTGTGCCACGGGGCCCTGCTGGCTAAATAAGTGCCATCAATGATTATAATTGAGTGCACTTTGGGAAACCCTGTAATGTGGTGATATTGGGCAGCCCTGCTATGTTGCTGTTGCTCCTCAGTTGGAAAGCTAAACTATGCATCAGTCACCTGTTTGATACAGCAGTGAACAGCAAATTGGCAAATAATGCAGTTGACCCCTCCAAAAGCCTCAAAAAAGTCAGAAGTCCTGGTGGAGTCTGGCTATTAGTGTTCTTGAAGCAGATGGCACAGCTCGGTAACTGCAGCATACCAGTTGCCAAGACCAGATCTCCAGGCTCAAAGACACCTAAATTGATTGGCTCAGAAGCTGAAACTAAGGCACAAGTAACAATGATTGCTCTCCCTGTGCCACAAGTAAAAGACCCCACCTTACAACAACAACAACTTGTATTTATATAGCGCCTTTAACGTAATAAAATGTCCCAAGGCTCTTCACAAGAGTATTATAAGACAAAAAAAGGAATGGAATCACCAATATGCTGCGTTGTGGAATAGGATATGGGTTTATGGGTTTACCTACATGATTCCCATGGTGAGCGTCTCATCTCAGATAGGTTGTCTTCAGGCAAAGAGAATTCATGAGTTCAATCTCACGGTTTTGTCAACCAAGCTTCATACTACAAGAACCACTCAACTAAGTTATTGCTTTATTGTAATCACAAAATAAATACGAATGAGGGAAGCCGGGGGGTGGGGGGGGTGGAGGCACACCTTAGTTCATCCAGTCAGAATATCATCTAGGAACATAGTAACAGGAGTAGGCCATTTAGCCCCTCGAGCCTGTTCCTCCATTCAATGAGATCATAATTAATCTATGACCCATATCCCTTAATACCTTTGGTTAACAAAAAGCTATCAATCTCAGATTTAAAATTAACAATTGATCTAGCATCAATTGTCATTAGCAGAAGAGAGTTCCAAACTTCTACCACCTTTTGTGTGTAAAAGTGTTTTCTAAATTCACTCCTGAAAGGCCTGGCTCTAATTTTTAGACTATGCCCCCTAGTTCTAGAATCTCCAACCAGCAGAAATAGTTTCTCTCTATCTACCCTATCTGTTCCCTTTAATATCTTGAAAACTTCGATCAAATCACCCCTTAACCGTCTAAATTCTGGGGAATGCAACCCTAATCTCTCCTCGTAATTTAACCTTTGGAGACCAGGTATTATTCTGGTAAACCTACTGTCTGTGTGGAGTTTGCACATTCTCCCCGTGTTTGCGTGGGTTTTCTCCGGGTGCTCCGGTTTCCTCCCACAGTCCAAAGATGTGCGGGTTAGGTTGATTGGCTATGATAAAAATTGACCCTTAGTGTTAGGGGGATTAAATACGTGGGGTTACGGGGATAGGGTGGGATATGTGTTGGGGTAGGGGTTACGGGGATCGGGTGGGATATGTGTCGGTGCAGGCTCGATGGGCCGAAATGGCCTCTATCTGCACTGTGGGGTTTCTGTGATTCTGTGATTTCTGTATTCTAGTCCTCGAGATATAAAGGTCAGCATTCCATTAGCCTTTTTGATTATTTTCTGTACCTGTTCATGACATGTCAATGATCTATGTACCAGGACCCCCAAGTCTCTTTGGACCTCCACTGTTTTTAGCTTTTCACCATTTAGGAAGTACCCTGTTCTATCCTTTTTAGGTCCAAAGTGAATGAACTTACATTTGCCTAGATTGAAATCCATTTACCACAGTTTTGCCCATTCACTTAATCTATCAACATCCCTTTGTAATTTCATGCTTTCATCTACACTGCCTAATTGTAACTTGAATGAATTTAAGATTTTTGCCACCATTCCAACTGTTAATCACTCTTTGCAATCCGTGGTCAAACATCAAGGTTTTGTAAACCTAACTACCGTAATGGAACATTTTACATTAGCACTGTTTCAAGCACTGTCCTAACTACAAAAGCTACCATCAGCACACCTTTGACCATGGCTAACTCCAATATTGATACCATCTTTATTCCTGCTATTGCTCCACCATGACCTTTGAAGATCAATTGTTATTTGTGAAAGAAAAGGATGATTATAGTAGATCATCTTAGAGTTTTGGTAGAATAATGAAATTGAAGAAAAAAATTGCAGAACCTACTTTCTGCCACTACATGTCACTGTTGCACTTTGTAATTATGTTGTAGAGAATTTTCAAAGTATGCTTTATGTTGTGTATGTGCCTTTAAGAGAGAACTGCTTTTATACTGTAGTACCGGCAGTGACCACACTGGCATATAAAGCCATAGCAGGCTTCTGTACTTTCAGTTTCCAGCATACCCTCTGTTCAGTAAACACCTGTTATTACCGTTCTCCTGCAGTCCGTGTGTTATTGATACGCGGACACTACACTTTAGACATCTAGGCCTCGAATGTCCAACATATTTGCACCCGGAGATACGCATAACTGGGGCACAAATCAATTACGCAGCCTAAAAGATCGAGGAATTTTGGGAGTAAGTGACTTACAGACGTAATTATAATACGCCCAAATCTCCTTGATCTTTTTCATCCGTCTATCGCCCCTTCCACCCATAAAACTGGCCTCGACCCCAAATTTTAAATTGTGAATGTTTGGAGGGTCTCTATAAATTGCAATCAGATTGTCAGGTGCACTGGCACCTGTAATTACCTGAAGTAGGCTCAAATCAGCTGACCCAGGAGGCACTGAAAGTATTATCGTCCTTTGTAACTCTGGACAGCCATTTAGCACTCAATTTTGGAAATAACATTTAAAAGATATTACTTTTGCTGGCTCAACCCCTGCTTTATATTATTATTGAGAAGGAGGAACAGGAGGAAGAGAACCAGAGACAGGAGGAGAAAAGTGTAGCCCCACAAGTGGAGACGGCAGCCCATTCACAAGTACCTGACCCAGACAGTATGCAGGCATCAACTGACATTCCAGGAGATGTGTGAGGAACATAGATGTAATGTATACAACATTGAAGGGAGTACTTTGTTTTGCAGATGTACATCCTTAGTTGCGAGTGTATATAACAGACGCGTATCGATTTGTACAGTCAGTGCCGAAGTTCCAGTTACCCAGTAAAGATCACTTGAAGTTACTCTCAGTCTCTGCTGCTTTATTATTTTATGTAGTTGTATATAGCGGTACAAACACAACAAATTGGCGATGAGAATTATGAACCTACGTCTTCCTATTCTGGCATTGCATCCAGAGGATACCGAAATTTGGAAGAAAGGAGCGAGAAGGTAGAGAAAACGGAGCACGCTTGCTAAGCTAGGCAGGGGATACGTAAGTCAAGTGAAAAGTGCACAGGACTTGCATGACACTAGCTAACTAGTAAAGAAAGAAAAACGGGTTTGGAAAAAAAAATGGCGATGATTGGCACGATTGCAGCATTTGATAGCAGCATTGAAGACTGGGCAACTTACATTGAAAGAGTGGAGTTGTACTGTGAGGCTAACGGAGTGGAGGTAGAAAAGAAAGCCACTGTTTTGCTGAGTGTTATGGGTGCAAAGACATATGGGCTGCTACGTAGTTTATTAACCCCTGAAAAGCCAGCAAACAAAAAATTCAAACAAATAGTGGACACACTCCAAGACCATTTAAGCCCCAAAGCACTGCTCATAGCCGAAAGATTTAAATTCCATAAACGGAACCAGAGCAAAAATGAAAGCATTTCTGAATATTTGGCAAAGTTGCGCAAATTATCAGAACATTGCCAATTTGGAGTGGGCTTATCAGACGCATTGAGGGAAAGATTTGTGTGTGGCATGCAAAGTGAAAGCACACAAAAGAAGCTCCTGTCTGAAAAAGACCTCACATTGGAGAAGGCTCTGAGTATTGCAATATCAATGGAAGCAGCAGCACATGGCGCTTTAGAAATTCAACAAAAATCCCTGGAATATTCAACGAATAAAATGTCACTGAAACAAGAAAAGAAGTGCTATCGCTGTGGCAAAATGTCACATGACCACAATGACTGTTGGTTTAAAGACAAAGACTGCAGACAATGTGGCAGATGAGGGCACATTGCAAGAGTCTGCAAAGCAAATAAGAAGCTGAAAACTGATACAATACAGAGTAACAAAAAGGTACACCAAGTGACAGAAAACAAGAAACCTTTCAAAGATAGATACAAGAAGATACACTCTGTGACTGGAGACAGTTCAGATAAAGGAAAAAGTGACACAGACTCAGAGGAAGAGGATCTGGCTTGTCTAAAATTACACAGTGTGAAAGAGACAGGGGATCACAGAATAATATGGGTTACTCCAGAAGTGGCAGTAGTTAGGCTGAAAATGGAGTTGGACACAGGCTCAGCTTTAACAGTGATCTCTGTACATGACAACAAACAACTGTTTTCACACATACCGCTAAGGCCAACTAAAGTACTGTTAAAGACATACACAGGACAAAGAGTGTGCCCCAAAGGTAAAATAAAAGTGACAGTGACAAACAAAGAAAAAAAAAATAGTGGAAAATGGAGGACCACCATTGCTGGGACGCGAATGGCTCAGGAAAGTACAGTTGGATTGGCACACCATCCAAGCACTGTTTGTGTCAGCAAAGGGGGACAGCAATGCCACTCCTGAGAGACTGTCACAAATACTCTCTGACTCTCAGGAAATGTTCAAGAAGGGAATAGGAATACTTAAGGGCATGAAAGCAAAAATTAAGATTGAGGAGAACGCAAATCCAAAGTTCCACAAGGCCAGACCAGTGCCTTATGCAATTCGCCCTTCAGTAGAAGCAGAGCTGGAGAACTTGGAGCAGTTAAGGGTCCTGTCCAAGGTGGATTGGTGTGAATGGGCTACACCTATAGTCCCAGTGATGAAGAAAACCTCCAGCACAAAACCAGGAAAGCCAAGAAAAGTGCGCATCTGTGGAGACTTTAAAGTGACTGTTAACCCAGTCCTCCACACAGTACAGTACCCATTACCTCGCATTGAGGACATCTTTGCTTCCCTGTCAAGAGGGGAACGCTTCACAAAGATTGACTTGGCCCAGGCCCATCTCCAAATGGAAATTGATGATGCATCAAAGAAGTACCTGACAATAAATACGCACAAAGGCCTTTACCAGTACAATCGGCTGGTATTCGGAATAGCATCAGCTCCTGCAATCTGGCAAAGGGCAATGGATCAAGTCCTGCAGGGGATCCCAGGTACTCAGTGTTATCTTGATGACATCATCATTACTGGCAAGAATGACAACGACCACCTTTCCAACCTCGAACAGGTGCTCATCAGCTTACGGGAGTATGGGCTCCGAGCGAACCGAGACAAGTGTGAGTTTTTCAAAAAGGAAATCTCATACTGTGGACATGTAAGAACATAAGAACATAAGAAATAGGAGCAGGAGTAGGCCAATCGGCCCCTCGAGCCTGCTCCGCCATTCAATAAGATCATGGCTGAACTGATCCTAACCGCCAATCTACTATCACAGAACCATCTCCTGAATCTAACAGAATTAGACACACGAAATAGGAGCAGGATCAGGCTACATGGCCCCTGGGCCCGCTCCGCTACCCACAGGGCCATGACCAATCCGAACCTAGACTCATGTCCAAATTCTTGCCCACTCCCCATAACCCTTAATTCCCTTTACTTCTAGGAAACTGCCTATTTCTGTTTTAAATTTACGTAATGATGTAGCTTCTACAGCTTTTTGGGGCAGCATATTCCATGGACCTACCACCCTCTGAGTGAAGTAGTTCCTCCTCATCTCAGTTTTGAAAGAGCAGCCCCTTATTCTAAGACTATGCCCCCTAGTTCTAGTTTCACCCATCATCGGGAACACCCTCCCCGCCTCCACCCGATCCAACCCCTTCACAATCTTATATGTTTCAATAAGATCGCCTCTCATTCTTCTGAACTCCTATGAGTAGAGTCCCAATCTACTCAACCTCTCCTCATATGTCCATCCCCTCATCCCCGGGATTAACCGAGTGAACCTTCTTTGTACTGACTCGAGAGCAAGTATGTCTTTTCTTAAGTATGGACACCAAAACTGTATGCACTATTTCAGGTGCGGTCTCACCAATACCTTGTACAACTGAAGCAATACCTCCCTATTTTTATATTCTATCCCCCTAGCAATGAAAGCCAACATTCCATTGGCCTTCTTAATCACTTGCTGCACCTGCATACTAACCTTTTGAGTTTCGTGCACCAGGATCCCCAGATCCCTTTGTACTTCAGTACTATCCAGTTTCTTGCCATTAAGATAATAACTTGCTCTACGATTTTTCCTGCCAAAGTGCATAACCTCACACTTTCCAGTATTGTATTCCATCTGCCAAATCTCTGCCCACTTACTTAGCCTGTCTATGTCCCCTTGCAGGTTTTTTATGTCCTCCTCACTCACTACTTTCCCTCCCATCTTAGTATCATCTGCAAACTTTGATATGTTACACTCGGTCCCCTCCTCCAAATCATTAATATAGATTGTAAAGAGTTGGGGACCCAGCACTGACCCCTGCGGAACACCACTAGTTAATTATTGCCAGTCTGCGAATGAACCATTTATCCCAACTCTCTGCCTTCTGTTAGATAGCCAATCCTCTATCCACGCCAGAATATTACCCCCAATCCCGTGATTTTTTATCTTAAGCAATAATCTTTTGTGTGGCACCTTGTCAAATGCCTTTTGGAAGTCTAAATACACTACGTCCACTGGTTCCCCTTTATCCACCCTATATGTTACTTCCTCAAAGAACTCCAGCAAATTTGTCAAACATGACCTCCCCTTCATAAAACCATGCTGACTTTGTCCTATTAAATTATGTTTATCCAAATGTCCTGTTACTGTCTCCTTAATAATGGACTCCAAAATTTTACCTACCACAGATGTTAGGCGAACCGGTCTATAGTTTCCAGCCTTCTGTCTACTGCCCTTTTTAAATAAGGGTGTTACATTAGCAGCTTTCCAGTCTGCCGGGACCTTTGCTGAGTCCAGGGAGTTTTGGAAAATTATTACCAATGCATCCACAATCCCTACCGCCACTTCCCTCAAGACCCTAGGATGTAAGCCATCAGGTCCAGGTGATTTATTCGCCTTGAGTCCCATTATTTTACCGAGCACCACTTCCTTAGTGATTTTGATCGTGTTTAGCTCCTCCCCCCCATAGCCCCCTGTTTGTCCAGTGTTGGGATATTCTTAGTGTCCTCTACAATTGTAGTGTATGTACCTTTAAAAGCCCCTGTGTACTGTAATACCGGTAGTGACCACTCGGTTATATAAGCCTGTATAGCGTCTTGTATCTTTTAGTTCACCTCCAGACTTTGTTCAGTAAACACCTGTTAAACCAACTCCTGCATTCCGTGTCTCCATTAACACACGGATACAACAGTGGCGACGAATTGGAAACGGACTTACCTGCAATTCGGCAGCACCTCAAGGAGATCGATTCCTCAGACGAAGGTCGAAGAAAAGAAAAAAAAAAACAAAACTGTGGGTTCACCAGCTAGCCGGGATGGTGGCAGGAACTGCACTAATCCTCCCTGGGTGGCGGGCTGGGGCTCGATCGGGTGGCTCTGCAGCGGGGCCGAGCAGCGAGTCGGAAGGCGGAGGCAAACAGAGACGGAGGGTGGAGCACTCGGGAGATGGCCGGCGCTGCAAAGCAGGTCGGCGTTCGGACCAAGCAGAGGGAGGGAAAAGTCCCAGAGAGTCTGGCCGGAACGAGTCTCCAACTATTAAAAATATCTGTGTAAATAAAAACCGTGGAGAACAGCGTTGTCAGCAACGGCAGCGGCGGGAAAGCGCGGGAGGCGCCATTTTTTCTTGGCAGGGAAGAAAGTAAAGCGCGGGAGGCACCATTTTTGATTTTCAGGATGCCTAAGACTGGCAATATTACTGCTTTCGATAGTAATATAGAGGATTGGACCACATATGTGGAAAGAGTGGGGGTATATTGCACAGCGAATGAAGTAGAGGATGATAAAAAGGCATCGGTACTTCTAAATCTGATGGGCGCAAGGACATACGGGCTGTTACGAAACTTAATCACTCCAGCCAAACCGATGGACAAGAATTTTAAGGAGATTGTTGATACCCTACAGGAGCACTTAAACCCAACACCGCTGCTGATAGCGGAACGATTCAAATTCTTCAGGAGGAATCAGCACAAGAATGAAAGTAATGCTGATTACCTCACCGAATTAAGAAAGCTGTCAAAGCACTGCCAATTCGGGGCAGGACTGGCAGATTCTCTACGAGACAAATTTGTCTGCGGTCTCCTAAGTGAAGGAACGCAGAAAAGGCTACTTTCTGAGAATGATTTGACACTGGACAAGGCTTTCAGTGTGGCTGTATCATACGAAGCAGCAGCAAGAGGAGCTGCAGAGATACAGCAAAAGCCACAGGAATTCGGCACCCATGAAATGACACGGGGTTTCGAGAGATGTCATCGCTGCGGCAGATCCACCCATGACCAGAGGGACTGCTGGTTCAAGGACAAAGCATGCAGGCAATGCGGAAAGATGGGTCACATTGCACGTGTATGCCGATCTGGAAACAAAAAATCCACTGACAGAAAAAAAATCAATAAGGAAAAGTACAGAAAGGTACAAATGATGACGGACAGTAGCTCCGAAGACCAGAAGAGCGATAGCAACTCTGGAAGCAAGAGACTAAGCTGTCTCAAATTACATAATGTAATTGCCAAAGAAGATTACCAGACCATTTGGGTTACCCTCACGATAGCGGGGTCCCCAGTTAAAATGGAGCCAGATACAGGATCAGCTCTGACCGTCATAAATCGACGGGATTACGAGCGGCTATTTCCGCATATACCTTTGAAAGACACATCCATTATCTTGAAGACATATACGGGGCAGAAGGTATACCCCAGAGGGAAAATAAGGGTGCCTGTTGTATACAACGGCAAGGAAATACAGAAGTTGTATTTATACGTTCTGCAAGATGGTGGTCCACCTCTGTTGGGACGTGAATGGATCAGGAAGATACGTTTAGACTGGCACTCCATTCAGACACTGACGGTGACCAGTAAGAAAAAAAATGATGATGACGTCATACCTGAACGATTAAAAGACATCTTGGCCAACGCCAAAGAAGTGTTTCAACAGGAACTAGGAACCTTGAAAGGCGTCACCGCCTCAATAAAAGTGGAAGATGCGGCAATTCCCAAGTTTTTTAAGGCAAGGCCAGTGCCATACGCAATTCGTCCAGCAGTCGAGGCAGAGCTGGAGAATTTGGAAAAGGCAGGCGTGTTATCCAAGGTAGATTGGAGCGAGTGGGCAACACCCATCATGAAGAAAATGTTGAATAATGATAAATCTGAAGAACAGAGAAAAATTTGCATCTGTGGGGACTTCAAGGTGACTGTAAACCCGGTCCTTCACATGGTACAGTATCCTCTTCTGAGGATAGAAGATATTTTCGCCTCACTATCTGGAGGGAAACGTTTCACCAAAATTGACTTGACACAGGCATATCTACAGATGGAGGTTGAGGAGGCCTCTAAAAAGTATCTCACGATAAACACACACAAAGGCCTGTACCAGTACAATCGACTGGTTTTCAGAGTAGCATCAGCTCCAGCTATCTGGCAAAGAGCTATGGAGCAAGTCCTGCAAGGGATTCCGGGGACTCAATGCTACCTAGATGACATCCTTGTAACAGGAGAAAACGACAACGAGCACCTTGCCAATTTGGAGCAGGTGCTCACTAGGCTGAGAGAACGGGGCCTACGAGCAAATTGCCCCAAGTGCGAATTTTTCCAGAAACAAATATCATATTGTGGCCATATAATTAACGAAGAAGGGTTGCATAAGTCACCTGAAAAAATTGAAGCGGTCATAAAAGCCCCAGCACCTGAAAATGTCTCACAATTAAGGTTGTTCCTGGGATTGATAAATTACTATCATAAATTTTGAAGTGTTGGCTCATTACAACCCATCACTGCCAATCAGACTGGCATGCGATGCATCCCCTTACGGCGTAGGAGCGGTATTATTGCATAGATTCCCTGATGGCTCGGAGCGGCCGATAGCTTTTGCGTCATGCTCATTGAACTCAGCTGAGCGTAACTATGCCCAGATCGACAGGGAAGCACTCAGCCTGGTGTGGGGAGTGAAGAAATTCAACCATTACCTACACGGACAAAAATTTACCTTGTTGACTGACCATCAACCCCTCGTCTCCATATTCGACCCTAAAAAGGGCGTTCCCATTATGACAGCGCAAAGGCTACAGAGGTGGTCCCTTTTCCTAGGGGCACACCAATATGACATAGAATACAAAGGATCAAAACAGCATGGGAATGCTGACGGTTTATCGCGCCTACCGTTGCCAACGGTAGAAGAGGCACCTACAGTGGACCCAGTGGAGATGTTCCACTCAACCATAGTGGAATGTCTACCAGTAACAAATTCTACCATTGAAAAGGAAACGAGAAATGACCCGACTCTCTCACGAGTCTACGATTTAACGGTGAAGGGATGGCCAGCACATGGCGAACCACTGTTGCCAGCATTCTCGCAAAGAAGAGAACAGCTGTCAGTGTGCCGAGGAACCTTGATGTGTGGATCCAGAGTGGTGATTCCACCCAAACTCCAGGATAAAATGCTAAAGGAGCTTCACGAGGGGCATCTGGGTGGAGTAAAAATGAAGAACCTAGCCAGAGCGTTTGTGTGGTGGCCAGGTATCGATGGAGACATCGAAGAAATGACCAACAGCTGTCTAGGATGCCAGAAGGTCCAAAACGCCCCACCACAAGCCCCTCTACATCCATGGGAGTGGCCCTCATCTCCATGGCAAAGGGTACATATCGACTTTGCTGGTCCATTTATGGACTCAATGTTCTTAATCGCGGTGGATGCACACTCCAAGTGGCCGGAGGTAATAAAGATGTCCTCCACCACCACGGAAAAAACCATCACAGTATTAAGGACCATATTTGCCAGGAATGGGCTGCCTGAACAGATCTGTTCTGATAATGGACCGCAATTTGTGTCCGAAGAATTCAGGAAGTTCTTAAAAAAACAATGGGGTTAAGCACTACACATCCGCCCCATACCATCCCGCCACCAATGGATTAGCTGAAAGGTTTGTCCAGACCTTCAAGAAGGCCATAAAGGCCATGGGTAAGGAAGACATAAATCTACAACATAAGGTAGATAACTTCTTGTTTGCGTACAGGAATGCAACACATGTGGTTACAAACCAAATTCCCGCCATGATGTTTTTCAATAGAAGACTAAGATGCCAGCTGGATTTGATCAAGCCAAACATCAGAAGGGACGTAGAGAACCGGCAATTTCAAGGCATGAATGAAAGGCCAACTAGAACCTTCCAGATAGGTCAACAAGTTTTGGCCCGGGACTACCGTACCGAGAAATGGCAGCCTGGAACTATTTGCACATGACTAGGACCGCTGATGTATACCGTGGACATTGGAGAAAGCATAATAAGGCGCCATGCTGACCAGATCATAGAGTCATCTGAAAAGAGACAACCTACACCACAACTCTATATGCCTAATGATGAAGCAGAGATACCCATAGTATCTACCTCCAATCCGGTGATACTGGAACCAGATGAACCCGACACTGGCATTCAAGCCGAATCGACCTTGCCAAAAGAACCTACTACACCACTGAAAACTATTACACCACTGAGGCGTTATCCGGACCGAGTCAGGAAGCCTCCAGAGAGACTGACTTATAATTGATTAACTGCAGCAAATGTGTAGATTATTGTTCTTGTAAACATGTTAATTAATGATTACTTATAATGTTATGTACTAATTATCTAAAAGGGGAGGAATTGTAGTGTATGTACCTTTAAGAGCCCCTGTGTACTGTAATACCAGTAGTGACCACTCGGGTATATAAGCCTGTATGGCGTCTTGTATCTTTTAGTTCACCTCCAGACTTTGTTCAGTAAACACCTGTTAAACCAACTCCTGCATTCCGTGTCTCCATTAACACACGGATACAACAACTGTAAAGACTGATACAAAATATTCATTCAGTGTTTTTGCCATCTCCATATTTCCCACCATTAATTTCCCAGTCTCATCCTCTAAGGGACCAACATTTACTTTAGCCACCCTTTTTCTTTTTATATAACTATAAAAACTCTTACTATCTGTTTTTATATTTTTTGCTAATTTACTTTCATAATCTATCTTCCCTTTCTTAATCAATCTTTTTGTTATTTTTTGCTGTCTTTTAAAGTTTTCCCAATCCTCTATCCTCCCACTAGATTTGGCTACCTTATATGCCCTTGTTTTTAGTCGAATACTATCCTTAATTTCTTTACTTAGCCACGGATGGCTGTCTTTTCTTTTACACCCTTTTCTTCTCAGTGGAATATATATTTTTTGGAAATGTAAAATAACTCCTTAAATGTACACCACTGATCATGTATCGTCTTACCCTTTAATCTATTTTCCCAATCCACTCTACTCAATTCCGCTCTCATACCTTCATAGTCTCCTTTATTCAAGCTTAGCACGCTTGTTTGAGATCCAACCTTCTCACCCTCTAATTGAATATGGAATTCAACCATGTTATGGTCACTCATTCCAAGGATATCCTTTACTTGGACATTTTTAATTAATCCTGTCTCGTTACACAGGACCAGATCTAAGGTTGCTTGCCCCCTGGTCGGTTCAGTTACATACTGCTCAAGAAACCCATCCCTAATACACTCAATGAACTCATCCTCAAGGCAGCCCTGCCCAATTTGATTTGTCCAATTAATATGATAATTAAAATCCCCCATAATTATAGATGATCCCTTATTACAAGCCTCAACTATTTCCTGATTGATACTCCGTCCAACAGAGTTGCAACTGTTCAGAGGCCTATAGACTACGCCCACTAATGTTTTTTTCCCCTTATTATTCCTTATCTCCACCCAAACTGTTTCATTATCCTGATCTTTTGACCCAATATCATTTCTCTGTATTGCAGTGATTCCTTCCTTTATTAACATAGCCACCCCACCTCCCCTTCCTTCCTGCCTGTCCTTCCTGATCGTTAAATAACCTGGTATGTTTAATTCCCTGGCATGTGATTGACAAGGATGGTTTACACAAGTCTCCAGACAAGATTGAAGCTGTGATTAATGCACCAACACCTGAAAATGTGTCTCATTTGAGATCATATCTTGGACTGGTGAACTACTATCACAAGTTCTTGCCCAACCTATCCACAGTGTTACGCCCACTAAATGCACTGCTGCAGACAGGGTCACAATGGAAGTGGAGTGACAGCTGTGAACAAGCTTTCCAAGAGAGTAAAAGACTCATTACTTCAGAAGAGGTGCTAGCTCACTTTGACCCATCCTTACCTATTCAACTGGCATGTGATGCTTCACCCCATGGCATTGGTGCCGTGTTGTCACATAAGTTCCCAGATGGCTCAGAAGGACCAATAGCCTTTGCCTCAAGATCATTGACTACAGCTGAACGCAATTATGCACAGATTGACCGAGAGGCCCTCAGCCTTGTGTGGGGCGTCAAGAAATTCAACCACTACTTGTATGGTCAACAGTTTACACTGTTAACTGACCACCAGCCTCTCGCTTCAATCTTCAACCCAAGGAAGGGCGTTCCAGTGATGACGGCACAACAGCTACAGCGATGGTCACTCTTCCTAGGGGCTCACCTGTATGACATTGAATACAAGGAGACCAAGCAACATGGCAACGCCGATGGTTTGTCACGTTTACCACTGCCGACCTCAGAGAGAACTACAACAGTTGACTCAGCAGAGGTATTTCACACAACAATAGTTGATCAGCTACCAGTGACAAACTCCCTCATTGAAAGAGAAACACGCAATGACCCTACATTGTCAAAAGTTTATGACATCACTGTGAAGGGATGGCCAGCGCATGGTGACTCATTGTTTCCAGCATTCTCAGCTAGGAGGGAGCAGTTATCAGTGTGTCGGGGAACACTGATGTGCGGCTCACGAGTTGTGATTCCTCCCAAGCTTCGTAACCGAGTGCTAGATGAACTGCATGAAGGCCACTTAGGTACGGTAAAGATGAAAAGCCTTGCCCGTGGTTACGTGTGGTGGCCGGGAATTGACAAACAGATCGAGGACCTGACAAAGAGCTGTCCAGAACGCACCACCACAAGCCCCTCTCCATCCATGGGAATGGCCCTCATCACCATGGCAATGTGTGCACATCGGCTTTGCTGGACCATTCATGGACTCCATGTTCTTGATTGCAGTCGATGCACATTCCAAATGGCCTGAGGTCATTAAAATGGAATTAACCACATCTGAAAAGATCATTTCTGTTCTGAGGACCATGTTCGCTAGAAATGGCCTACCAGAACAAATCTGCACAGACAATGGACGACAATTTGTCTTTGACGAATTCCAAGGTTTCATGAGGAAAAATGGAATCAAGCACTACACATCTGCCCCGTACTATCCAGCTACAAATGGCTTGGCAGAAAGATTCGTACAGTCTTTCAAGAAGGCCATCAAAGCAATGTACAGTGAGAATCTACCACTGCAACACAAGATAGACAATTTCCTCTTTGCTTATCGGAACGCAGTACACGCAGCCACTAATCAGACTCCAGCGATGATGTTTCTGAACAGGAACCTGAGATCTCGCATGGACCTTCTTAAACCGAATGTACGTCGTGATGTAGAGAACAAACAGTTCAAACATTTGAATGCTAAGCCAACAAGAAGCTTCAGTGTAGGACAGTCAGTTCTTGCTTGTGATTTCCGGACAGAAAAGTGGCAACCAGGGATAATATCCACAACAGAGGGACCACTGATGCATACAGTGGATGTGGGAGAGAACGTTTTGAGACATCACGTGGACCAAATTCTGGATGTTCAGGTGGAAAACACCCCTATACCTCGCCCAGACTCACCTGACATGGAAACAGACACTCCTGATTCATCAGCATCAGCCTCATCCACAGCTGAGAGCTCTACCTGTGCTGATAGCTCACCTGATGCAACTGTACCTGTACAGTCTCATTCCCCAAAGCAAAAGAGTCTGGAGAGACGTTACCCAAAGAGGCAGAGGAGGCCTCCCCAGAGACTTGACTTGTAAAAGGGTTGTTGACAAAATAAAATGTTATGTTGGAATTTGAATTTTGTTACTGTAAAGACAGGCTCTGTATGTTAATTATAGAAATTTTGCATTAATATACTATTAAATTAAAGGGGGAGGAAGTGTAATGTATACAACATTGAAGGGACTACTTTGTTTTGCGGATGTACATCCTTAGTTGCGAGCGTAAATAACAGACGCGTATCGATTTGTACAGTCAGTGCCGAAGTTCCAGTTACCCAGTAAAGATCACTTGAAGTTACCCTCAGTCTCTGCTGCTTTATTATTTTATGTAGTTGTGTATAGAGGTACAAACACAACAATAGAAACATAGAAGATAGGAGCAGGAATAGGCCATTCGGCCCCTCGAGCCTGCTCTGCCATTTAATGTGATCATGGCTGATCATCCAAATTCAGTACCCGGTCTCTGCTTTCTCCCCACGCCCCCTGATCCCTTTAGCCTTAAGAAATATATCCAACTCCTTCTTGAATATATTTAATGTATTGGCCTCTACTGCCTTCTGTGGTAGAGAATTCCACAGGTTCACCACTCTCTGGGTGAAGAAATTCCTCCTCATTTCTGTCCTAAATGGCTTACCCCTTATCCTTACACTGTGACCCCTGGTTCTGGACTTCCCCGACCATCGGGAACATCCTTCCTGCATCTAGTCTGTCCAGTCCTGTCAGAATTTTATAAGTTTCAATGAGATCCCCTCTCATTCTTCTAAACTCCAGCGAGTATAAGCCCAATCGACCCAATCTCTCCTCATACATCATTCCTGCCATCCCAGGTATCAGCCTGGTGAATCTTTGTTGCACTCCCTCCATGGCAAAAACATCCTTCCTCAGATAAGGTGACCAAAACTGCACACAATACTCAAGGTGTGGTCTCACCAAGGCCCTGTACAACTGCAACAAGACATCCTTGTTCCTGTACTCGAACACTCTCGCTACGAATGCCAACATACCATTTGCCTTCTTAACCGCCTGCTGCACCTGCATGCTTACCTTCAGCGACTGGTGCACAAGGACACCCAGGTCTCGTTGCACTTCCCCTTCTCCCAATCTATTGCCATTCAGATAATAATCTGCCTTCCTGCTTTTGACACCAAAGTGGATAACCTCGCATTTATCCACGTTATATTGCATCTGCCATGCTTCTGCCCAATCACCCAACCTGTCCAAATCATACTGGAGTTTCTCGGCATCCTCCTCACAGCACACACACCCACCCAGCTTAGTGTCGTCTTCAATGGTTTCTGCCTCACCGTTCACAATGGCCTCAGTGATGGCCCTTCCAATAATGTTGAGCCCTGTCTCCTCCAGCTGGGTAATGATATGCAGGCTTGCCCATCCCCTGCCAATTAGCTGCTGCTGCCTATGGTTATTTGCCACCTTGCCCTGCAGAGAGTGGGAGTGTGTCAGTGAGTGCAGCGTGTTTGTGTGATGTGCCTGTCATTGTTGAATAATTGGCAGTGTGTGCAAGGTGTGAGATGTGGCTGTGAGTCTTGCAGCAGTGGTAAGTGCGTGAGGGTGAGGTGAAGCTATGAGTGTGAGGTATGAGTTGGGATTGATAGAGATTGTTGGTAGGTGAGTGATGGGGTGTGGTGCATTGAGCAGTGTGTGAGGCTAGTGGTGCAGTTGGTGGGAGATGGCTTTTGAAGATGCATTCACTGACCTGACCACTCGTGTGAGGTCACTGAACTTCTTTCGGCACTGGATCCAGGCCCGCGGGGCAAGACAGCTGGCATTGACAGCTTTGGGTATCTGCTCCCACTGCCTTCTCACTATGTGTCTAGAGGGCCTCCTGGACCCGTATGGGTAGAGAACCTGTCTTATCCTTTCGACCCATTGCACTAAGGCCTCGAGAACGTCCCAGAACCTTGGTGCTCTTTCTCTGCCCTGTTGATTCATTACTTCATCACAGTGGCCTTCACAAGCAGCTGCTGGATGCAGAAAGCACCTCACCTTTAAGTGGTGCAGACACTCTTTAAGAAGTGGAGGCTAGCTTTAATAGAGCTCGCCTCGCACCTCTTTGGCCCCCTGTTGAGCGCTCAGCCAGTCAGCAGCATGCTCAGCACTGGGCTGAACTCAGCAATCATGGTAATTAGCAGACAGCATGAAGGTTGCGTGTTGCCTGCATTATTTTGAATGAGCATGGGCCGATCATGCATCGCGATCCCCGCATCGGTCTTTGTGCCTAATCGAGTTTTTAGCCCTCAAGTGTTTTACTGCAATGTTAAAATCTGTTCAGAAATATGAAGAACAATTTACAATAATAAACATCCATAAATGTTACAAACTGTAGGAAACCTGAGTTCAAACAATGTAAACTTTCAAAGTTTTGCACAACTTTTACAAACTTTGAGAAAGATAAATAAATATTTTCCTCAAGAAGTGTGTAATTAGCAGCATTAACAAATAAAAGGGGAATTTAAAGGGAAGCTAGATACCACATGAGGGAGCAAGGAATAGAAGGATATGCAAATCGGGTTAGATGCAGAGCGGTAGGTGGATGCTCTTGTGGAGCATAAATGGCGGCAAAGGCTAGTTGGGCCGAATGGCCTGTTTATGTGCTGTACATTCTATGTAATTCTATGTAAACAGCAACAAGCGGGACATGACATTGAAGGTCACAACATTCCAGTCAGACCACCTCCCCACTCCTTGACAAAGAGGAGGTAGTAGAGACCGGATTGACAATCCGCCATCTCCCTCGGGACAGTCCATTTGGCCCTAGCACCTAGACGAGCCCTTTGGCCAGCTAATCCCTTGTACCATTCCCCAGTAAACCCAGGACTGGAGAAGTGGACCATGGTGCTAAGATGCTGGGCTAATAAGTCGTTGACTTGTGCTCGGTTTATGCTGATGCCTGTGTGCCCCTGGACCAGGGACGGTGCTGTCTGTATCCCAGGGAGAGAGATCCATAGCTGCCTTGTGCTGCCTGTCATGTACAGGTGGCACTGTGCCTGCTGTAGGAAGGCCAGAGCCCAGGCTGGTGTTGCTGCCCAGAGAGATGGTAGCAGCAGAGACTTGGACTGCATCAGCCATTGCAGTCTTAATCTGTGGCCCTAGTCATCAGCCTGGTAGGTGGAATGATGGCAGCCATCAGGTCCCGCAAGGCCTCAGCAAGAGACTGGAAGTCATAACTCATTATGTCCTTTAGTCCTAAAGCCTGAAGAGCAGCACTCGGAGCTTCCATGAAAGTGGAAGCCCCGAATGCTTCTTTACCATCACCTGCCAGGTGACCTGTTGCATGTCCCAATGCCCTAACATCGCCAGCGTGACATTGGTATTGAGCATTCCCCAGACTCTGCAAGGAGCTCCATGTTATTGCTGATGGAGCCCAGAGTCCTCATGCTCCACAAGCAGGTGACTCGTCATGTCTGCAGCCATCAAGTTTGTAACCCCACCCCACTCTTTACCCTCTCCTGCCTGATATGAAATGAACATGCCTTATGCAGATAGGTTGCCTTACAGACCTGTAAAGATGTGAGAAGGAGGAGAGCAGGAAAAGTCCAATTGGGAATGTCAAGTACCTGTCTCATGCCACAACATGTACGATAACCTCTGGCATTTTGTACTGAACCAGCATAGCCATTACTTGAAGCTTATCCTGTCAGTCCTGTCATGAGAGAAACAGGGCACTGAATGTTTATCATGCAAAATAATACTGGCAAACATACAACTAGGACCTATATTACTCAAGATGTGGGTGGCTAATAATCTTGCTAGGGCTTAATACAGGAAATCCTTAGAATATAACCTAGCTTCATGAGGCATGTTCTCTTAGTATCAGAAAGGATGGGCTGGGGAACAGGCTGTCACTGTCTGTGCTACCTAAATTTGCAAAATCTCAAGTCTATTTTTTGTGCTTGGCATACAATCAAAGAGACCAGAATGTTTATGGCATGATAACCTGGAAGAAGTAGGGGAGAGTGAAGCAAGAGGCTTTATACAAGTTATGGGCTAGTACCATCATGTCTTGTCCCCAACTCATTCATTGACACACAGGGCATGCATTCACCTTCAAAAGTATCACACTCTATACTGCAATGCTAGGACTACTTGAAGGTATTTGTTTGAAGTAGTATTTTGCTATATATTTGTCTTTGGTTTTTATAGACCTGGAAGAGCAGAGTGATATAACTGTCAGTGATTCTGAACAAGCAAGCAGCTCATAGCACCTTGCTTCAAGCTCACCTCCTCTGTCAAAAATAAACACAGCTACAACCCCCACAGAAGATTTAGATAATTAGCTTGAGAAAGTAGCAATACGTAAGTCACACTGGAGGCGATTTTAACTGAACCCACTCATTGGGAAACTGGCGGGATTGGGTGCAACATCGGTTTTACACCCCACCCGATTTTTGAAATCTCTATTGAAAACAATGGGTGGTAATATTGGGCAGGGTGTAAAACCAGTATTCCACCCGATCCCATCAGTTTTCCGATGGGCAGGTTAGGTTAAAATTATTCCGACAGTATCTGTGAGGAGCAGACAGCGATGGTTGAAGCTGAAGAGCAGGCGCCTGTTGCTTGGGGCGGGGGAGCTGCAGGAGGCGGGGGGGGGTGGGGGTGGCGGTGAGGGTTGGAAAATTTCCTACCTCTTCTGTAGCATCTAAGGATTCTAACCTCATAGGGTTCGCTTATAAAAGGAGACTGCTGCATGAGCTGAATCATCAACACTGGCCACTTGTGTCCATGCAAAGTACCCTGCAGGGTCTTGTAAGGAGTTTGAAATCCACTAGCTGGATCTATGCAATCACAGAAAACTGTTGTCTGCCCTGCATTATACCATGGGGCATCTGCACCAGTCATCAGTTGCGTAATTCCTAAACACAATGGAAGTATCTCTCAGGAATACTCAGACTTCTGCTACAGAGGGTTTGGGCACAAATCTCAATGAAGCACTCTTGTCTGACTTCAATATGCTGGGTGATCAGAGTGAGAAAATCCTGAGGCACAAATTCACAGGCCTCATTGCTGTGCACCATTCAAATCACACAGGTCAGTGGACTTGATGAGGGAATGCCAGCAGCCAAGGCACACCTAGGCTAAGCATGCTGAGGCTGGCGTCTCTCATGACAATGCCAAACCTGAAACATCCCTGCTTTAAGATGTCAATGCCATGCTCACTGATGATCCTGGTGGTTGCATAGACCTTGTTGAATGAATGCTCAAGTTCTGTCTGTGGATGCCTCAAGGGCTTTGTTATACAGTGGAGGAGCAAAGAGAGCATACAAGAATAGATTAGCAGGTAACATAAAATAGAACCCAAAAGGCTTTTATAAACATATAAATAGTAAAAGTGAAGTCAAAGGAAGGGTGGGGCAGATTAGGGAGCAAAAAGGAAATCTTCTTGTGGAGGCAGAGGGCATGGCTGAGGCACTAAATGAATACTTTGTATCTGTCTTCACTAAAGAAGAGAATGCTGCCAATGTCACAGAAAAGTAGGAGGTGGCAGAGAAATTAGATAAGATAAATATAGATAAAGAGGAGGCACTTATAAGGCTGGCAGTGCTCCAAGTAGGAAAGAAACCCGGTCTGGATGAGATGCATCTTAGGTTGCTGAGGGAAGCAAGGATGGAAATTGCGGAGGCTCGGGCCACAATCTTCCAATTCTCCTTAGATATGGGAGTACTGCCATAGGACTGGAGGATTGCAAATGTTACAGCACTGTTCAAAAAAGGGGAGAAGGATAAACCCGGCAACTACAGGCCAGTCAGCTTGATGGTATTGGTGAGGAGACAATAATCTGGGACAAAAACTTGGAAAAATATGGGTTAATAAATGACAGCCAGCACTAATTTGTTAAAGGCAAATCGTGTTTGACTAAATTGACTGAGTTCTTTGATGAAACAACGGAGACAGTTGATGAAAGTAGTGCGGTTGATGTTGTGTATATGGACTTTGAAAAGGTGTTTGATAAAGCACCACATAATATACTTGTTCGTAAAATTGAAGCCCATGGGATTAAAAGGGGCAGTGGCTACATGGATACAAAATCATCTATGGGGCAGAAAGCAGAGAGTAGTGGTGCATGATTGTTTTTCAGACTAGAGGGAAGTGTGCAGTGGTGTCCCCCAGGAGTTGTTATTAGGACTCATTTTCTTTTTGATATATATTAATGACCTGGACTTGGGTACACAGGGCAAAATTTCGAAGTTTGCAGACGACTTAAAACTTGGAAATGTAGTAAACAGTGAAGAGAATAGTAACAGACTTCAGGAGGACATCGATAAACTGGTGAAGTGGGCAGACACGTGGCAGATGAAGCATAATGCAAAGAAGTGTGAAGTGATTCACTTTGGTAAAAAAAGTGAGTAGAGGCAATATAAAGTAAATTGTACAATTTTAAAGGGGGCGCAGGAACAGAGAGATTCTGGGGGCGCATGTGCACAAATCTTTGAAGGTGAGAAGGCTGTTAAAAAGGCATATGGGATCCTTGGCTTTATTAATAGAGGCGTAGGGCTCGATTTTCATTGGGCCGTGAGGCAGGCTTTTAGGCGTGCGGGGGGTTAAAGTCGCAAAACCTGGGGGTCGCAACCCCCCCGCCCCAGCCTGGTTCCTGCCTCCGCGCCATTTTAACCTAGGTGTGTCTGATTGACCCGAATCAGTACCGCCTGCAACAGGTGGGAATGGTCTTTAGGGCCCTTAAACAGCACTTTATAATCCCATTTTAACAGGCCCTTGCCTGTTTAACCCTTTTCCCACGTAAAACACGCCTGGTGGGGATGACGCCTGTGAAACCTGGCGTGAACACTATTGGCTTGCTGACTATCAGCTGCAGGTCCAACATTAAAGTGACTAACCTCCTCCATGGCCGTAGCCCTCCTCTCCTCTACCGTAGCCAGCCTTACCATGGAGGCAGCAATCATTTCCACGTAGGTAGCCATCCTTTCCGTGTTGATGCGTTCATGCGCCACTGACTCCACAAAGGCTCTGCTCATGTTCGCTATGGACTCCTCCATTCGCTCCACACTCGCAATGACCCTGGAGACAAAACCTGCCAGTGACTCCTGTATCTGTGCATGGAGTTCTATCACCTCTGATCTTACGGATAGACCCAGAGGCAGAGGGTCCACATGCAGCTGAGCCCAGCTGGCAGAATCCTGCGCCCTCCGACGAGGACACTCCACTGCTGTCCCTGTCTCCACAATCTGCTGATACTCGCTTGTGAGCTGTGATACACCACGTGACAACTCTACTCTATGTCCCGAAGGTCCCACCGAGGTGTGAGTGTCTGCGCTGGTGCTGGGTGCACTTATTTCTGCTGACGCTGCGCCCTCAGAGGTTGCAGGTTCCTCTGAGGAGTCTGGCATCTCAGGCTCTTCCTCCTGCAGAGTGGGGACGGGAGCTCTCGATGGTCCTGTGGGGGAGTCAAGGAAAAAGTTAGAGATGTGATGCCAAGGTTACATGCACATTGCATTTTGCAGATGATCATAAGTCCATATGATGTAGCTTCAGAATCATTATCAGCGACTCATGCAATGCCAATGAGAGAGATGGAAAACTATTCTGTCACCAGCTTGCGGAGATGCACCTGTCTGTCCTTCCCCAACGTCCACATCTCGGTCAGCCCCGGCAATCTCCAGGACGCCTTCCTCCCAGGGGGTAAGCTGCACTAATGAGGGCGGCCCCCCTCCTGTCCTGGCTCGCTCTCTCCTGTTGTGAACTCTCTTTTCCTGCAATGAGGGAGACAAGTGGAGGTTGAGTGAGAATGAAGAAGTGAGTGCAGAGATTGCATAGCATAGATACTTAGAAGGAGACAATGATGGAGTGAGGTTGCAATACCAAGGGCCCTCCCTGTGTGTAGTCAGTTGTGTTCAAAGCATCAGAGTGAGAGGGAGTGTGAGGGCTGCATGGTGGCATAGTACTGTGAATGTGAGCATAGAGAGAGAGGGAATGGGTAAGGGTGCATGGATGTGAGTGTCTAGTGGGATGTGCTGGAAGAGATTGCTAAAGCTGAGTGCTGGTGAGGAAAGGCAATGGGGATCAGATAGAGGGTGATGGAAACATCATACAGTACTCACTTTTCCAGTGCGAAGAAGGTCATGGAGTCTTTTCCTGCACTGCAACCATGTTCTTCGTGTAATCCCCAAGCAGTTGACTTGACCTGCCACCTCTAGCCACACAGCCTTGGTCTGGCTGGGAGGCCACTTCCTCCCTAAAGAAGGGAACAGGACCTCCCTGTGGGCCCTAGCACCATCCAGTAATGCCTGTAGTGAAGCCTCATCAAATTTGGGCACAGATCTGGCCCTCCCACTGGCCGTTCCTCCTGCAGGCTCCTGTGCCATCTTAATGTTGAAGGTTGGAAGCCTGCAGAGGAAGCAAGGCTTGCTGTGGACCTTAAAAGCAGCAGCAATGATGACGTCATATTCTGCGACTTTCTGACTGGAAATACTCAAATGCCAAGGCTTCCCACACGCTGGAAATCAATTGGCCAATTGTGTTAAACTTGCATCAATCTCACAGACCCATTTACAATCGTGTCGGAATCACTAAATTCGGGGAACCCGCCAATTCCCCGCACCTGAGATGAAATTGACCCCATAGAGTACAAAAGCAAGGAAGGTATTGTAAAGGGTTTTCCTGAGAGATGTCCCTGAGGTTTCTCTCTCTAGAGGCCTCTCTCTCTTGCACAGTAAAACCTTGAGTGGTTCGACCCACTCGCCCCTTAGATTCTATACTCTGGACTTTGGGGCAGGAACTACAATGTAGAGAAAACTCTTGTAGACCAAGTTTGATGAAACAAAATGAAATTTTATTGCATAAGGAAAAATATCAAATCAAATGCAAGCAGATAAGAGAGTACATGGGAGGGAAAAACACAAACAAATCATAACGACACAGTACTAACTAAGGCAAATACAGGCATCTTATACTCTGCAAAGATCATCATGAAATAAGGAAACACACGGAACATCGAGGGACAACAACTCATGTTAATTGTACCCTTAAATCCACCCCCTTATTAAACCTATCTAGATCTGATTGTGAAGGGCCAGAAACATGCTCACCAATCCCACTAGGAAGTGCAAGGTTTTGAAATCAAGTCTGTGTTTTGATCCCTTCAGGCGCTCCGTCTCCTCGTGGATCGTGGAACCCCTGCGAGCTGCGCCACACCTCTCTCCTGAGGTGGAGGTCGAGGCGGCTGGGCATCGGCTGGTTCTGGCTGTCGGCGGGGTCGGGGATCGTTGGCTCGACCCCGGTCAGAGGAGCCTTGGGCTGGCTCCCATCGTTTCTTCAGTTCGTTTTTGTCTCTTCTCCTGAGTTGGGTCGATGGCCTCTCGTTTCGGCAATGGCCCGGGGATGGTCGATGATCTCCCGATGTGTGTCCCTGGGACGGGACGCCAGCTCGAGCGGCCTTCTTGATGTTGGCTTAATTCTTCTTCCTCCTCCGGTGGTGGAGAGGAGTTTGCTGATCTTCTCCCGAAGCGACTCCTCTTTACCCACCGTTGTCTCCGCAACTACAACTCCAGTGTCTCCTTCAGAGTTTCCCGAGTGTCTGTACAACTCCAACTCCTCCAGTTATACTTTTCCCCCAGAAGCTTCCACTTCCCGCCCAAAATCAGGTTAGTCTTTGTTTAACTTTTGGCGGGCTGGGAGCACAGCGGAGTAGTTATTATATTTATTAATGTTTTCGATGGCCGGTAAAGGCCCATCTCTGGTCTGGAATGACCTTCATTGTTTTTAATGTCCTGCTGATCTCGTTATCTAGTCCTTGGTGCTGTTCTCATGAATATGAAATTGTCCCCTTTTGTCTGGGCTAACATTTAGATGGCCTCTGTCTCCAGGCCGATCTTGACTGGATCTGCATCTAATCCATATGTATATGTGTGGGTCTGGTTTCGTTCTCTCAGAAACGGCTTCCAGAACTTACTGTGGGTTGAATCCACAAAGTTGTCTGAGGATTCGCAGGAACCATTTTAAAGTGTCCCAATAAGCTGGTCACATGGTATGGCGGCCATTTTGTATGCCCCTTTTTCTGGGCTTCTTTTAAAACAGTCTTTAAAATCATGGCCTCTTCTGCCATTTGACCCTTATTAATACAAAGTCCAATTTTGCGAATCCTACGGTATGCTGAGCCTTTATAAAACACTGGTTATGCCCCAGCTGGAATATTGTGGCCAATTCTGGGCCCCACATTTCAGAAAGAATGTCAAGGCCATGGAGAGCGTGCAGAGGAGATTTACTAGAATGGTGCCAGGGATGCAGGACTTCGGTTATGTGGAGTGAGTAGAGAACCTGGAATTGTTCTCCTTAGAGTGGAGAATGTTAAGGGGAGAATCGATAGAGGTGTTCAAAATCATGAACTGTTTCCAGTGGCAGAAGCGGTAATCAGAGGCCACAAATATAAGGTAATTGTCAAAAGAATCAGAGGTGACATGAGGAAGAAAAATTTACACAGGGAGTTGTTATGATCCGGGAATGCACTGCTTGAAAGGGTGGTGGAAGCAAATTCAATCGTAACTTTTAAAAGGGAATTGGATAAATACTTAAAGAGGAAACATTTGCAGGGCTATGGGGAAAGAGCAAGGGAGTGGGACAAATTGGATAGTTCTTCCAAAGAGTCGACACAGGCAGAATCGCCCGAATGGCCTCCTTCTGTGTTGTATCATTCAATGATTAGCTAATGCTGAAGAGGTTGGCCTTGGTCTGTCAGGGCCATTCTTCTAGTCTGCCTTTAAGAATGAAGAAAGGAACTTGTATTTATATAGAACCGTAGCAAATTCTCAGGACAACCTAAAGCTCTTTGCAATCACTGAATTACTTCTGAGACACAGTCACTGCTATGTAGACAAATATGGCAATCAATTTGTGGACAGCAAGGTTCCACAAACAGCAAATGAATGACCAATATCTGATTTTTGTGGTGTTGGTTGAGAGAGAAATGATGGCCTTGACCCAAAGGAGCTCCATGCTCTTCTTGAATAGTTCTATGGTTTCCTTTATGCCCACCTGATGGGGCCTCAGTTTAATCTCTCCTCCAAAAGTCAACACCTCCAACAGTGACAGTGTTGTGCTGTCTGCTTCAGGAAGACCTGTAAATAACTTCAGTACTGCACTGAAGTGTCAGCCTAGATTATGCCCTCTGATGAGAACCCTCCACTGCTGTCCCTGTCTCCACCCTCTGCTCTTGCTCACATGTGATGTATGAGACACCAGGTGACAACACTACTTTCTCACTCAGTGGACCCACCAACATGTGTGTATCTGTGCTGGTGCTTGGTGTGCATGGATCGTGTGATGGTGCACCCTCAGAGTCTGCGACCTCCTCAGAGGAGTCGTCTTCCTCCTCTGGCTGGACAGTGGGGGGGACACTTGATGGGCCTGTGGAGAGTAAAGACATGAATTAGAACTGTTATGATAAGAATGTTTTAAGTTACCATTATGCACATGATCATATTTCACTGGCTGCTGACATCAAGTCAACATGAGTGACTGTTGTATGCCATGTGGCTGTATTGTGGCAAAGCCACCAAGAGACTCTTGCAGTAATGTATATAATTGCCTTTAACAGGGGTTTGTTACCTTTAAATGTTTGCTCTGTATAAATAGCGCGGGTTCGGTAAAATATCGATCCAGCGCGATGACGTCATCATGCAGGTCACGTGATGTACTCAACAGCGGGAAACGTGATGACGTCATGACGTCAGAGGGGAGATGCGTGTCCTTTCAGTCCTCATGGAACTAAGTATTGTACAGACCTGTTTAGAGTTTCTCCTGCGTTTTACCAGTGCATTAAACCACATTGGGTTAACTGCTAGTTTCAATCTCAGTACTTTCGTTGAACTCCTACATTGGTGACCCCGAATCCTCGCTGACGTTCTTCGCGGTGGAAACGGAACGCAGGGCCATGATGGAAGCCAATGCAGTGGCTTTGAAGCTCCCCCAATTTTGGGAACAACAGGCGGCCTCCTAGTTCATACAAGCGGAGGCGCAGTTCGAGCTCCGCAACGTCGTGCAGGATCAGACCCGTTATCTTTACGTGGTCTCCGCACTCGACAGCTCGACGGCGTCGAGGATCCTCAGCCTACTGGAATACCCCCCGGCTACCGACAAGTACGTCTCCATTAAGGCTCGGCTCATGCAGGTATTCAGCCTTACGAAGGCAGAGCACGCACGCCGCCTACTCACGCTGCCCGGGTTGGGTGACTCCAAACCTTCAGAGTTGATGAGCCAGATGCTCACTCTCCTGGGGTTGGAGCCGCAATGTTTCCTGTTCCGCGAACTGTTCCTCAGTCAACTGCCCAAACAGGTGCAGGCGGCCCTCACCAGATCGGACGCCGGGGATTGTATAGCGCTCGCCGAAGAGGCGGGTAAAAGATACGCGGTCCAGCAGCAAAACTGCGCCATCGCAGGACGCCCCGCCTCAAAGGGCCCTGCCTCGACACCTCCTCCAACCGGTTTCTGCTATTACCACGCTCGGTTTGGCGTGAAGGCCAGATGCTGCCGTCCGCCTTGCAGTTTCGCGCCCAAAGCAACGAACAGACCCCTGCACGTCAAGAGCACCGGATCCGGGGCGTGCCCCGCAGCCACGATGGCGGTCAGCGATTCCGGGAAATTACTTTATTTAACCGACTCCATCTCAGGCCGTCGTTTTTTGTGCGACACAGGGGCGCAATGCAGCATCCTTCCCGCGTCGGTCCTCGACCTTCAGTCCGGCAGGCGGGGTTCTCCCCTCCAAGCTGCCAACGGGGGCGCGATTCGTACTTTCGGGACCTGCTTCGGTGGCCAAAGTTTTATATAGGATTTCGTCACCGCCAGCATCTCACAGGCACTCCTAGGCGCTGACTTTTTATGCGCCAATGGCCTGCTGGTTGATTAAAAAAATCGTCGGCTCATTCACGCCGCCATGTTCGACTGTATTCCATGTGTACGTGGCACGGTCGCGCCGCACTCGGTCTCCTGCGCTCGGCCACCTCCCGACGACTTCTCCCGCCTCCTCGGGGGCTTTCCCGAGCTGACCAAGCCCACCTTTTCGGCTTTGACTACCAAACATGGGGTGGAGCACCATATAACGATGACCGGCTCTCCCGTCTGCGCCAGGGCACGGCGGCTCGAGCCCGGTAAGCTTGCGGCTGCTAAGGCAGAGTTTGCCGCGATGGAGAGGTTGTGGATTATTCGCCGGTCGAATAGTCCCTGGTCTTCACCTCTCCACATCGTCCCCAAGCCCGGGGGTGGATGGCGGCCCTGCGGTGACTACCGTCACCTGAACGATGTCACGACTCCCGACCGGTATCCCATACCGCACATACAAGATTTCTCCGCACATCTGGCGGGGACTTCGGTTTTCTCCAAGGTCGACCTCGTCCGTGGGTACCATCAGGTACCGGTGCATCCCCAGGGCATCCAAAAGACAGCGGTCATCACTCCTTTTGGCCTGTTTGAGTTCCTCCGCATGCCGTTTGGACTTAAAAACGCGGCGTAGGCGTTCCAGCGCCTGATGGATTCAGTGCTGCGGGATCTCAAATTTTTGTTCGTCTATCTGGATGACATACTGATCGCCAGCGCCACAAAGGAGGAACATCTCCAGCACCTGCGCATCCTCTTTCGTCACCTTCAACAGCATGGCCTCATTGTCAACCCGGCCAAATGCCAGTTCGGCCTGCAGCAGCCGACTTCCTAAGCCACCGCATCACTTCAGAGGGGGCCATGCTGCTTTGGGCCAAGGTGGAGTTGATCGCGGCTTTCCCGCAGCCTCAGTCCATGAAGGCACTCCAGGAGTTCCTGGATATGGTAAATTTTTACCATCGTTTTGTTCCCAGGGCCGCGCAACTAATGCGGCCACTCTACGAGGCCCTCAGAGGGAAGCCAGGTAAGGAGCCTTTGGTTTGGACGCCGGAGATGGACCGTGCCTTCGGAGACATGAAGACCGCCCTCGCGAACGCGACGATGTTGGCACACCCCCTGCCAGGAGCAACCATCGCCCTCACAACTGATGCGTCGGACTACGCCGTTGGAGCCGTCCAAGAGCAATGGGTCGATGGCACGTGGCAACCACTGGCGTTTTTTAGCCGACAGCTGCGACGGCACAATCGCCAGTACAGTACATTTGACAGGGAGCTGTTGGCGTTGTTTTTGGCCATTCACCATTTTCGTTTTCTGCTCGAGGGCTGCCACTTTACTGCGTTTGTCGACCACAAACCGCTTACGTTCGCGATGGCCAAGACTGCCGAACCGTGGTCGGCTCGTCAGCAACGACAGCTTACATATATTTCTGAATTTACCACCGACATCCGGCACGTGGCCGGGAAGGACAACGTGGTAGCGGATTGCCTGTCCTGCGCCACCGTCCAGGCTGTTCAATTGGGAATTGATTATGCGCGCATGGCGGCCGACCAAGCTGCCGACCCGGAGACTCAAGCCTTTCGTTCCGACTCCGCCAGCCTTCGGCCGAGGGATGTGCCATTCCATTCGGCTGGCACCGCTTTACTCTGCGACGTCTCCTTGGGGGACCCCCGTCCGATTATTCCGTCTGCCTGGTGCCAGACGGTTTTCGACATCATACATGGGCTTTCGCATCCTGGTGTGAGGGCGTCGCTGAAGTTGATGGCATCCAAATTCGTATGGAGAGGGATGCGCAAGGACGTCCGCGACTGGGCGAACACGTGTGTGGTTTGTCAACGAGCCAAAGTCCAACGACACGTCAGGGCCCCCTTGGCCACCTTCGAGGTGCCAGAACGCCGGTTCGACCACGTCCACGTCGACCTTGTGGGGCCACTCCCGCCGTCGCAGGGTTTCACGCACCTTCTGACGATGGTCGATCGCACCACGAGATGGCCCGAGGCGGTTCCCCTGACGTCTACCACCTCTGCGTATGTCGCTCGAGCCTTTATCTCGTCATGGGTAGCACGCTTTGGAGTTCCGATGGATATTTCATCCGACTGCGGTCCACAATTCTCATCTGAGCTTTGGAATGTGGTGGCCTTGGCCTTAGGCACCACACTCCATCGCACCACGGCCTACCACCCGCAGGCGTATGGGTTGTGTGAGCGTTTTCACCATTTGTTGAAGGCGTCGTTCAGAGCCAGCCTCCTGGACGCAGCATGGGTCGATAAACTACCTTGGGTTATGCTGGTGTTGCATACGGCGTCGAAGGAGGACCTGCAGTCTTCTGCCACCGAGATGGTTTACGACCAGCCACTCCGGGTTCCAGGCGAATTCCTGCCATCCCCTACACAGCCATGGTCTGCAGCCAGTCAGCAGGAAGCCCACCGGGAAGCGGCCCAGTGCTTCAGGCCGGTTCCGACGTCGCAGCACGGTTTTCCAGCCTCCCACATTCCAGTGGAGTTGATGAAGGCCAAATTTATGTTTGTTCGTCACGACGCCCACCGCAGCCCGCTCAGGCCTCCGTATATGGGTCACTTCCGGGTTTTACAGACGGGGGCTAACAGTTTTTTGGTCGACCTCGGGGGCCGGCCGGACCACATCTCCGTCGATCGCCTCAAGCCCGCGCACCTGGACCTAGAACAACCAGTCGAGACTGCTCAACCGCCGCGCCGGGGCCGACCACCGGCTGTTGCCACCCCTGACCGAGCCGCTACACCCGCCAGCTCACCGCCTGCTTAGCGTTTTCCTTTCCGGGAATTTAGGAGTCGTTCCAACAGGCTCATCCGACCTCCTCGGTGATTGACTTTTCTTATTAAAGACAATTCTGGGGGGGCGTATGTGGCAAAGCCACCAAGAGACTCTTGCAGTAATGTATATAATTGCCTTTAACAGGGGTTTGTTACCTTTAAATGTTTGCTCTGTATAAATAGCGCAGGTCCGGTAAAATGTTGATCCAGCGCGCTGACGTCATCACGCAGGTCACGTGACGTACCCAACGGCGGGAAACGTGATGACATCATGACGTCAGAGGGGAGAGGCATGTCCTTTCAGTCCTCGTGGAACCAAGTATTGTACAGACCTGTTTAGAGTTTCTCCTGCGTTTTTGTTTGTAACTTTTACCAGTGCATTAAACCACATTTGGTTAACTGCTAGTTTCAATCTCAGTACTTTCGTTAGGAGTTGAGAACTCCTACAGTATGATATTTAATTCTGTCATTAGGTAGCTGGGAACTCCCTTCTCTCCATCTCCGACCGCCAGCAGCTCCGCAACGCGGCTCAGCTCCAGTGCCTCCTCCTCTGATGAAGTGAACGGTGTCATGACTGGGGGGCCACCACCAGTTTTCTGCCTCTCCTGGGTGTTCTGTGCTCTCTTCTCCTGCAAGGAAGGAAATGAGAGACCTTTGAGTGAGAGTCATGGAATGAGTGGAAGGGATGGATGGACAACATCTGTTGAGAGCAACTATGAGGGAGAGGCATTACACTGCATTCATTTGAGGGTGAGTGTCAGTGGTGGATAGTCAGATGGGGATGTGAGTAAGTGCATAGACAGTGAGGGATGGGTGGATCTGCAAGGTAGGTTGGTGTGAGGAGTGATGTGCAGGAGTAGGCTTGGAAAGGCAGAGTGAGGGGGTTGGGTGGCATGCACATCAGGATGTAGGGCAATGTGGCATTATACTCACCTTTCATGACCTCATGAGGTCATTAAAGCATTTTCGACACTGTGTCCAGGTCCTGCTAACAACACTCCTGCTGCTCACTTCTTCAGCGATCTCCTGCCATGCATTCTTAGTCTAACCAGCTGGCCTCTTCCTCCCATCACCAGGGAAGAGGATGTCCCTGTAGGCCCTGACTCCTTGGAGTAATATCTCCAAGGAGGCATCACTAAATCTTGGGGCTGCTTTATGTCTTTGAGCCTGCATATTTCGGGTTAGAGCCTTATCAAATTTTTACAACAGAACCAACTCACTATTCCCACAACCTGTCTTCCTCCTCCACCAAAATTCAAGTGACATCTGTACATTGCTCCTTTAAATAGCTTAGCTGAAGTAGAGTCATCCGTGACGTCATCGGACCCGCTGCAGTTAATTGGTCGGGAAACACGGAAGTCTGATTCAATTGCAGTGGCTTCTTTAAAAAGCCACAACAAAACGTGCCTCTCCAACTTCCGGGTTCCCGCACGATCCACGGACCCACTCCCCCCCACCCCCGCTGCCATCGAGACTCAAAGGTAAAAATTCAGCCCAAAGATTGAGAGCATGGTCACCTGGACAGACACTGGAAGTTTTAAATTGTCTGCCTGTCTTCCTTTTGGAGGTAACACAGCTCAGTCACTGCCTCACTGCTAAGCTACGGTCTCCAGAGGTAGTGCTCTTCAGTTATTGCCATGTATCAGTGCCCGGCCCTGTATCTGCAATGGCTGATAGGCCCGGATAGCACACAGACGTCTCTAACAGATCTTTGCTGCTGCTCCTCCTCCTCTAAGTCAAGTGCCAGGAGAGTACTGAAAGCATTCCCCATTGTAGTAAACATTCTGTCCAGATAAACTCAGTGAAAGTGTTTCCCTTCAGAATTCTGACAGACAAGAATCTGACTCAGTGATAATGCCTTTCATATGGGCGATGGCCCCTTGTATATGAGTAATTATGCCAGCAACAACCACAACGAGGCTAATGCACTGGTTAACCACAATAGGACCTGAAACTCTCAACGCCTCCACAACAATTTCTGACTAGCTGGAAAGTGGGAAGTTTACCTCGTTCCCCACAGTGCAGACCACTACTGCACATTTGTTGATGCCATAAAGGTTTAGGCCTACAGCAATTTCCAGGCTATGCTTTCCCACATTCCTTTTCTTCTCCCATTATCTGATACTTAGCATTTCATAATTTCCAGATGACCTGACCCTTTTGTATCTGTGAAACTGTAAAAATAAATCACTAACATACAGCTAAAATCATACCTGTTGAAACAAATAACTCTTAACCAGCAGTTATTGTCCTTAACATATGACTGGAATACATACAATTAAATAATTAAATCAAATATATTGTACAGGAATGATACTGTGTTGTGAACAGTCTAATTAAGTGTAATGAAGTGATTTGTAGTGTAGTCTGCACTCGTGGTCACCCTAGGGGAACTGCTGGCAAAAGGCTGCTTAGAGTGTCTGCAGACAAAAAACTTTCAGTCCTGTTGGTAAGGTTCACTGCACTGAAGAATATTTGCTTAGTATTCGGAAAAAAAAACGCGGCTCCTGCCAAGATTTCGAATATTTCACATGACATCAGTCGTCTTCAGTGTGAAGTGTTTAAAATAAGATTTGTAATTGTCACCAATAAAGAGAAAGGTACTGTGTGTTATTTGGTAGTAATTGCAAATGGAAATATAAAGTCCTCCAAAGAAAAGCTTATGTGGTTTCTCTGTAGTGCATTTGATGCCATTTAAAAAAAGAGGTAGGAAAAAAACTATGTGCAAAGAAAGCTATCTCTCTCATTTATTTTTTGCAGAGATAAAGGTACCTAAACACTATTAGTATAAATATTATTTTATGTCTGGGTTTAATATATAGGTTACTTCACAAATTCATGGGTGGTTGTGGCATATCGCCATGTACCATAGGACACAGAACAGTCCTTCTTTTCTACACATTTTCCATGAGCACGATGAACTTTTCAGCTTTAAACAGATCTCAGATATCAACATGAGGCGAAGTGAAGAAAGTCTCCGGGGGCCTGGCCCTGGCACTTCTTGCACAGGTGGGGCCCACCCCGCAGCAGTTCTTGGACTTTTATTCATATTTTAAGGAAAATAGGCCTTCTGTGATCTACAACAAAAAACAGAAAATGCTGGAAATACTCAGCAGGTTAGGCAATATATGTGGACAGAAGAGTTAACACTTCAGGTGGTTGCTTAGCTAACACCCTGTGATCTACAATGTCTGTGACGGTGGCTATGGGTTTTGTTGTTTAGTCTGCCATTTGTCTGTGATTGAAGATAAAAATGCAGAGGTATCTGTTCCAGATAATATTTTATAATTTTAATTGTTCTACAGAGCAACACGTTAGATAACAATGGAGATGTGCACATATTCTCCGCGTTACTATGCCAACACACACGGCTTCCCATTTAATAATCTCCTTAGATTCTGTTCTAATTCTGCAAGTATCAATTACTTTTTACATTTCTTTAGAACTGTTTGAGCCTTTAACCACAAAGCTAAATGCTTTCAAATGAAGTTAACAGAGCTACCCAACAACATAATAATAAAATCTTGGCCTAGAAATTGGGCCACGTAAGAGCCAGTATTTAAGCGCTATCTGATTTCGAGGCCTGAAAGTTAACATTTGAGTGAGTTTATACACAAGGGTATTTACCCCACTGTGATAACAAATCACAGCTCTGATATTGCATCCACAACTATCTACGATGTAAATACCTGAGCAAAGCAACTGGGAAATAAACTTTACTCTTGGCACATGGTGACATTCCACTGTGAGTGCTTCTGTTACAATAGCAGCAGTGAGCGAGAGACCTTTGTGGACTTCTATTGACACCAAGCTCTTCCAATGCAGCTATCTGATAATTATGGAAGTATCCTAGGTATGCCCTATCCACCTAAAGCAGGACAAATCTAAACTGGCCAATTACCACCCAATCAGCCTCCTCCCAATTGCCAGCAAAGTAATAGAAGGAATCATCAATAGTCCCATCAAGTAACACCAATGTTCCCTCTAAGGTGTTCCCGTCATGCAGCCACACACCAATCGGGAGGTCCTGTGTAGGCTGCTCACCAATGCTGCCGCTGGAAGAGGTAGTGCGCATGCGCAGCTGCACAGCAAATTTAAAGGGCCACGCAGGAAAAAGAAATTAGAGAACATTGAGCAACACCTGCTTATTACCTTGCAATTTGGGGTTTAATACATTCAATTCTTTGAATCTCTGTTAGGTACTTTATAAAAATATTAAGAGCTACAAATGAAGCTGGTTATTGGGCTGCAATAGTTCAGACAACCATCCATGCAGTTGGAGGCTGACAGTAAAACACGAAGGGCTTTACTAGTCTTGGCACCAGAGGTGTCCGTGCTACTTTGGGTTTGACTTGGAACGAATATGCTACAAGTGGCTTTCATTTGCATTCCTTCCATTAAAATGTGGGTCCCCACAATATATTTGCGCTCCCTTTCTCATTTCAAAAAAGGGGTGGCCACACACTTGGCTGTGTTCTTAAAGGTTCCTTTCTAAGTGCTCTCATTTTGCCTTACAGTGATCGACTGTTGCTAATGTCTTCCAGGCAGCAGCAAAAGCTGAAGTTTCTTTTAAATCACACCAAAAAAATATGGTCCCTCTTTTTCAAGATTTCAAATATCTAGGTACTGTCAATTCCAGATAAGCACATAAATTATCCAAGGATAATCTGATCTGCGCATGCAAGCCCAACGTATCCAACTGATACCTACTGTAGAATTTAATTTGATTTTTGTGTAACATTTAAATTCAAAATCTTGAAGTAGGCATAAAATGCTCACCAATTATCAGTTACCTAACTCCGAGTCTGCTGAATGTCACCAATCTGTTGAGAAATGTTGCCTAGGCACCAGTATATTTGTATGTCTGATTTGTTTTCAGTGTTTTGTGCTGTTGTTTTTTTTTGGGGCCATTATATTGCTGGAATGCAAAGATTTACAAACTGCCTATCTTGTAGTTCATAAAACTTCTTAACCAAGCACAATTCCTTGGAAATTGTCTCTATATTTAATCAGCATTTCACTGTTTCTTATTTTTATTAAATGAAAATGGATAAAAATATAAACCCTGATTTTCAGCTGAGGCCTCCGTTTAGGAGTAAATCGGGTGGTGTATCATTAGTATCCACCCAACCATTAATATGCTGACCCTGCTTCAGTTTCTGGAGTCAACCTAATTGCACTGTGTAGGTGAACTCCCAGCATTAATAACACCTCTTGTTCGAAGCTTGTTCATTAATGGGCATATATTGTGTGCCGCAGCAATTTAAAGGGACACAGAATCTCTTGCTGGATGGAGAATTATTAACGTATAGAAAATTATAGGGATGGCTTTATTTAGTCGTTTTAGCAACACTCATCCTGATTTTATGATAAGGCAATAGTGGAGCGGCTCAGGATCCCCTGTAGGAATTTGCCACAAATCTCAATGTCCATCACGCTATTCAGTGTACCTAGCTTAAGAAGTTTAATGGCCTCACTAGGTCCACCGAAGTAGGAAACTCCACCATAACCTTATATTAATGCTGTGTACAAAGTATGTATGTGCCTAGAGTTCTCACACAGTCCTATAGTACAGAGTTGTCCGAAAGTCACCATTGTAATATTCTCTTCTCTTTCTCCAGATGCATCACATGAAGCTGAAGCTGAGTCTTTTACATCTTGGGCCTGGCTGTAGCTCAAGCTGAGGTGGAGAGCCCTCCTGAAGATGCACCATCACGTACTCTTACCCTTCCAAGCACCAAAACAGAAATCAGCACCCTGTGTGGTATAGATAGTGATTAGAGGAGTCTGCACTGGGTGATTCACTGAGCACAAGTAAACAAGAAAGTGCAGGTGGAAAGGGTGCCCGGGAAACAGCTCACCAGACAGCAAGCCCGTGTCCGAGCTCTGCTGAAGAGGAAAGAGATGCAGACTTTAGGGACCCAGCCTTTTAAAGAAAAACAAAATCAAAATACTGTGAATGCTGGAAATCTGAAATAAAAACAGAAAATGCTGGCAACATTCAGCAGGTCAGGCAGCATCTGTGGAGAGAAAATCAGAGTTAATGTTTTAGGTCGATGACCCTCCTGTTCTGATTAAAGGTCTTCTGAAACGTGTTGTGTATGTACCTTTAAGGGAATAACTGGTCTTAGACTGCAGTACCGGCAGTGACCACCCCTGTATAAAAGGCCCTAGCAGGCTTCTGTATTTTCAGTCTGACGCTGCCTCCTGTTCAGTAAAGTACCTGTTAAACTGTTCTCCCGAAGTCCGTGTATTATTGAGGCGCGGACTTTACAGTGGCGACGAGTAAGTTCGAACTCACCTGCAGTGTGGCATTATCTCACGGGGATCTCGCCTGAGAGGAGGGTCCTGGAAGGTCGTAGTCTGAGCAACGGGCGTCGACCGAGGGCAACTGCCCAAAGAATTCATCGGTGTTCGGAGAATTGCGGGAGAGACTGTGGTTCCAGCGAATCGTGCTGGTAGCAGGTAGCGCGCTGACCCTTCCGGACTGCGGCGGGCTCAAGCTCGATCGAGCGGCTCTACAAAACAGGCCGTGCAGCGTCGCCGGGAAAAGAAAACAAGAGAGAGAGGGTGGAGCGCACAGGGCACGGTCGGTGCTCAAGAACAGGACAGCGGAGAGAAACTAAACGGGGGGAAGGAAAGCGAGACGCGCCAAAGCTGCGGGTCGCCGCCATTACCCCGTAGAACGCTAGGAGCAGCGTGGCAGTAAGGGGAAGAAGCAAAAGCGCGGGAGGCACCATTTTATCCTGTTGGGGAAGAAGCAAAAGCGCGGGAGGCGCCATTTTATTCCATTGGGGAAGAAGCAAAAGCGCGGGAGGTGCCATTTTAAATCGCCCAAGATGCCGAAAAGTGGCAGTATCACTGCTTTTGACAACGAGGTAGAAGACTGGACCACGTATGTGGAAAGAATTGAAGTGTACTGCAAGGCAAATGAGGTGGCCGATGGAAAGAGGGCGTCGGTATTATTAAATCTGATGGGTGCGAGTACGTACGGCCTATTGCGGAATTTAATTACCCCAGCTAAACCAATGGAGAAAAGTTTTGAGGAGATTTTTCATATCTTACAGGAACACCTAAGCCCTATACCACTGCTGATAGCAGAAAGATTCAAGTTCCATAAAAGAAACCAGCACAAAGATGAGAGCAATGCTGACTATCTTACGGAACTACGCAAGTTATCGAAGCACTGCAAGTTCGGAGCAGGACTGGCAGACACCTTACGGGATAAGTTTGTCTGCGGGCTCCAGAGTGAAGGAACCCAGAAACGACTACTTTCAAAAAAGGACCTGACGCTAGAACAGGCTTTCAGCGTGGCAGTATCCTATGAAGCAGCAGCACGGGGAGCTGCGGAAATACAACAGAAACCACAAGAATACAGAGCTAACGAAATGGCGTATGGAGCTGAAAAGTGCTATCGCTGCGGCAGAACAACCCATGAGCAGAAGGACTGCTGGTTTAAAGACAAAATATGCAGGCAATGCGGAAAAATGGGACATATAGCAAGAGTCTGCAGGTCGGGAAAGAAAACCAACACGACAAGAACTACTAAGGAACAGCACAGGAAAGTAAAGAAACTGACAGATAGTAGTTCAGAAGATCAGGAGAGTGATAAGGACTCCGGGAGCAGGAGACTAAGTTGTTTAAAGTTACACAACGTGATCGCAAAGGAAGATCACCGAACCATTTGGGTCACCCTCATGATAGCAGGGTCCCCAGTAAAGATGGAATTGGACACAGGATCAGCCCTAACTGTCATGAATCGACAAGACTATGAGCAGCTGTTCTCACACATACCCTTAAAGGACATGTCCATTGTATTGAAGACATACACGGGGCAAAAGTTCTACCCCAGAGGAAAAATAAGGGTGCCAGTTGAATATAACGGAAAGGAAACACAGAAACTATACATGTATATACTACCAGATGGAGGACCACCATTATTGGGACATGAATGGATCCGAAAACTACAATTGGATTGGCATTCCATTCTGGCACTAACTGTGACTGACAAAAAAGATGATGACGTCGCACCTGGACGTCTGTCACAAATTCTATCTGACGCGGAAGAGGTGTTCCAACAAGGACTTGAGGCTCTAAAAGGAGTAAAGGCAACCATAAAGATTGAGGATAACGCAACCATAAAATTTTTCAAGGCCAGACCGGTGCCATACGCGATCCGCCCAGCTGTGGAAGCTGAACTGGAGAGTCTGGAGCATTCGGGGGTGCTGTCTAAGGTGGACTGGAGCGAGTGGGCCACACCCATCGTTCCTGTAATGAAGAAAGCATTGAGCAGCACGCCTGGGGGGCCAAGGAAGGTTTGCATCTGTGGGGACTTCAAGGTGACTGTGAACCCAGTCCTGCACACAGTACAGTATCCGCTTCCACGGATAGAAGATATTTTCGCCTCACTATCTGGAGGGAAACGTTTTACGAAGATTGACCTGGCTCAAGCGTATCTACAAATGGAGGTGGAAGAAGCATCTAGGAAACACCTCACGATAAACACTCACAAAGGCCTTTACCAGTACAATTGACTGGTATTCGGGGTAGCATCGGCCCCGGCTATTTGGCAGAGGGCAATGGAACAAGTCCTGCAAGGGATCCCGGGGACCCAGTGTTATTTGGACGACATCCTGGCTACGGGCGAAAATGACAATGAACACCTTGCAAACCTGGAACAGGTGCTCACGAGATTGCAGGAATATGGGCTACGAGCCAACCGTCCCAAATGCGAGTTCTTCAGGAGACAAATCTCGTGTTGTGGCCACATGATTGATGAGGAAGGGTTGCATAAGTCGCCGGAAAAGATTGAGGCTGTAGTCAAGGCTCCAGCACGGGAAAATATGTCGCAACTGAGGTCGTTCCTCGGGTTGGTGAACTACTACCATAAGTTCTTGCCGAATTTATCCACAATTCTGCACCCACTGAACGCCCTGCTTCAAACTGGTGTAGCATGGAAATGGAGTGATGAGTGTAAGCGTGCCTTTCAGGAATGTAAATGCCTAATCACTTCAAACAAAGTATTGGCCCACTACAACCCAACACTACCGATTCGGTTGGCATGTGATGCGTCACCTTATGGCATTGGAGCGGTGCTGTCACACAAATTCTGTGACGGTTCAGAGAGGCCAATAGCCTTTGCATCGCGCTCGCTAACCTCAGCTGAGCGTAACTACGCCAAGATTGACAGGGAGGCCCTCAGCCTGGTGTGGTGGGTGAAGAAGTTCAAGCACTATCTGCACGGGCAGAAATTCACCCTACTGACTGATCATCAACCCCTGGTCTCAATTTTTAACCCAATGAAGGGCGTTCCGGTGATGACGGCGCAACGGCTGCAAAGATGGTCACTTTTTCTAGGGGTACATCAGTATGACATAGAGTACAAAGGTACGAAACAACATGGAAACGCTGATGGGCTGTCGCGCCTACCGTTGCCTACGGTGGAAGAAACACCTGCAGTGGACCCTGTGGAGATATTCCATGCGACCATAGTCGAATGTTTGCCTGTTACAAACGCAAGTATTGAGAAGGAAACCCGAAATGACCCGACACTCTCTCGGGTCTATGATTTGACGGTGAAGGGATGGCCAGCATATGGCGACTGACTGTTGCCAGCATTCTCGCCAAGGAGAGAACAGCTGTCAGTGTGCCGGGGAACCTTGATGTGTGGATCCCGAGTGGTAATTCCACCCAAGTTGAGAGATAGAGTGCTCAATGAGCTTCATGAGGGTCATCTGGGAGGGGTAAAAATGAAGAGCCTAGCCAGGGCGTTTGTGTGGTGGCCGGGAATCGATAAAGAAATTGAGGATATGACCAAGAGATGCACAGGATGCCAGAAGGTCCAAAACGCTCCACCACAGGCCCCGCTACATCCATGGGAGTGGCCCTCATCTCCATGGCAATGGGTACACATTGATTTCGCTGGTCCATTTATGGACTCAATGTTTCTAATCGCTGTGGACGCCCATTCGAAATGGCCAGAGGTCATTAAAATGTCCTCCACCACCACGGAGAAAACTATTGCAGTCCTAAGGACCATCTTCGCCAGGAATGGGTTGCCAGAACAGATTTGTTCCGACAATAGCCCACAGTTTGTGTCTGAGGATTTCCGGAGGTTCCTGAAGAATAATGGGGTGAAACATTACACATCTGCCCCATATCACCCAGCCACAAATGGATTGGCTGAGAGGTTTGTTCAGACCTTTAAAAAGGCCATAAAGGCAATGTATAATGACGACATACCACTGCAACATAAGGTGGATAACTTTTTGTTTGCTTCCCGGAATGCGACACATGCAGTAACCAACCAAACTCCAGCCGTCCTGTTTTTCAACCGGAGACTAAGATGTCGCTTGGATTTGCTCAAACCAAACATAAGACGAGATGTTGAGGATAAGCAGTTCCAGCACATAAATGCGAAGCCAACCAGGAGCTTCAAGATAGGGCAACCAGTCTTGGCCCGCGACTACCGAACAGAAAAATGGCAGCCAGGAACGATATGTACACAGCAGGGACCACTAATGTACACAGTGGACATTGGAGAGAGCATCGTGAGACGCCATGCTGACCAGATTCTAGAGTCACAGGAACAAGCCAAACCTGTACCACAAGCATGTGCACCTGGTAATGAGCCCGAAGTACAGATTGCGCCTACCTCAGAAGCAGGGGTATTGGAAGCTGACGAACCAACCAATGACAATGAGCCAGAATTGACTCCACCGCCAGAACAGGATACTCGAGAAAGGCGCTATCCAGTCAGGATCAGGAAGCCTCCTCAAAGACTGAACTTATAAATGACTATTTCAGTTGATGTATATATTACTGAGAAAATTGTAATTGTAATTAGTTATTATTTCGTTGTTAAATGAATGTTATGTACTGTTTATCTAAAAGGGGAGGAATTGTTGTGTATGTAACTTAAAGGGAATAACTGGTCTTCGACTGCAGTACTGGCAGTGACCACCCCTGTATAAAAGGCCCTAGCAGGCTTCTGTATTTTCAGTCTGACGCTGCCTCCTGTTCAGTAAAGTACCTGTTAAACTGTTCTCCCGCAGTCCGTGCATTATTGAGGCGCGGACTTTACAAAACATTAACTCTGTTTTTCTCTCCACAGGTGCTGCCTGACCTGCTGAGTATTTCCAGCATTTTCTGTTTGCAATTTAAAAGCAAAATACTTTCTGTGTACCAGCTATTGCTCAATGTATTGGATTGCCAGCCAAGGAGCTTCCACAGCGTGTCAGAGAGTGTGGAGGTGTCCACTATCAACTTGTGTGGGATTCTGGCACATGCTTTGGCACTCTGCATTCAACCATGGAGCATCTCAATGGATGCTGCAGCTGGGGCCTCCATGCAGGAGTCTCTGGCACCACTGGTGGCATCTCTCAGAGATGCTCACACTGGGGCCATTCAGGCTCTCAGCTCCACTATCTCCTTGGGAGACCAAATGGATTGGGGCTTCAATTTGATCATGGATCTCCGATAGTTTGATCTCCCACACACCAATGGGAGTGACCCACAGCCTGATGGCAAGAGCAGTCCTGCAATGGATAGAAAATGTGTTGCCATCTCTTAGAATGATAGCATGCCTGGACCTTCACCACCTTCTCTACCAATGCCCATGCTGGTGCCAGAAAGCTGGCTGGGTTAGACTAACCCGGCTGCCACCGAGTTGCTGCAGTCAGTTAGAGGTCGAACACAGTACCTGACCACAAGCTTCTCAAGAGCCCTTGACTGAGCCAAAGCAGCCTTTTTATCTCCCATGAGGCAGCCACTGTGGGAGTACCTCCTAGAAGCATTATTGCAGATAAGAGAACACTTAAGAGTAAGGACTATCATCATGGTTATAATTAGAGAGTGTTTCTGAAGTAGTTGGTGACAGTGCATTGTTAATTGACATGAGTAACAACTTTGGTTATGAGGTGGATGCAGTTTATTTGACGATGGAACAACTGGGAGAAATGTTGGACTTGATTACTCATGTAGGATAGCAAGAATTGTCCAGCTGAAGTGTTCTTCAATGAGCTGCTGCCAAAGAGCTCTGGCTGCAGACAAGCCCTCCCTCCAGAACGGGCGGATCTGCAGCAGCATGGCAGTGATTTAAAAAGAAAAGCTGTCCTGCTATCATCCTGTTTATACCAAAAAATGAGATGGTAGCAAGATGGAAATCAGTCCCATTATGTGCAGGGTTGAAACTGCTTCCAATCTTTATTTTCAGCTGAGCAGAAAAAGTAATGAGTTCCTATATTGTTGTCCTGTGTTTCTGTTGCCATGGCTACGGTCTTACTTCCTGGTAAGACGTTTAATGTGTCCATCGTTGTTTTCAAGGCATGTATTGTATTTCAAGCTCTGACTGCTGACTCCAACATTGTTTATTTTAAGGACTTTTACATGTGGCGCACATATGAATTCTCTGCTTCGAGCGAAGCCAGTTCAATTTGACAATTACTGATTAATACTAACAGAAAAGGGCAGATTTGATGCTCCCAATATGCTCTGCTTCTATAAAACAAACCTGTCTGCTGTGTAATATTGAAGTTTATAACTATAATAAAACTTTAACAAGATTTTATTTGTTGGTCAGATGCTGAGAAAATAGATTTGACTAAACAATTTCTGCTGTAAAGTTCTTTGTTGGCACTGCAGTCAATATTTTAATGTTTCAATGCCTTTTACTGAATGACATAATTTAACTTTCTGCTTAAAATCGCAAAAACTGGGGTTCAGGACCCCCCCCCCCCCCACCGCCCAGTTCCCGAACCCGAGCCATTTTAACCCAGGCGTGTCTGATGGTCCCGAATCAGTCCCGCCTCCAACAGGCGGAACTGGTCTTTAAGGCCCTTAATCAGCAATAATTGGCCTTTCTAATCCCATTTTAACAGGCCCTTGCATTGTTAACCCTTTTCCCACGTAAAACACGCCTGGTGGGGATCACGCCTTTGAAACCTGGCGTGGGCACTATTGGCTTGCTGACTATCAGCTGCAGGTCAACCATTAAAGAGGAGATTTGATCAGTCATCATTTGCAGGTGGCAGGACTTTGCTGTTTCAGGCTTGGGGCAACTTTTACCAGGCTTAACCACACCTGTGGAAGGTTGGAGCCTCACACACATCTCCAGTGTGACCTCCTGAGAAACCTCGCTCGCCACCTTCACTCAGCACTTCCTCAATGGAGGCATATACCAGAAACATGGGAGCCATTTATTTCCTTCCCTTCTGGGCATTAGATGAGCTCGAACACCAGCCGCGGCACCAGCAGAACCAGGAACAACAGCAGCAGCAACAGGAGCGCCAGGCTGCTGCTCACCCACCTGAAGCTGCACAGGCCAGAAGGGGTCAGCGCTTGGAAATAGCTTGAGAGCACCTTGCTGCACATCAGGGGGCCATGGGGACCTGTATCTGCACTGACAATCCTACTCAGAAGGTCTTCCATGAAGGTCTGGTTTCTCTGTTCAATAGATGCCCATCGCTCCTCAAGAGATATCATTCTATTATGAACACTCACCATGTTTTTCATACCCTGGCGACTTATCTCCTCCATGGAGGTTGCCATCCTTTCCATGGTGATGCATTCATGTGCCAATGACTCCACAAAGGCTCTGCTCATGTTCGCTATGGACTCCTCCATTCGTTCCACACTCACATTGACCCTGGAGAAAAATCCTGCCAGAGACCCCTGCATCTGTTCCTGGGGTTCCAACCCTGCTGATCTTATGGATGGACCCAGAAGCAAAGGTTCGACATGCAGCTGAGCCGAGCTGGCAGAGTCCTGCGCCCTCCGACTAGCACTCTCCACTGCTGTCCCTGTCTCCACAATCTGCTGATGCTCACTTGTGAGCTGTGATACACCAGGTGACAACACTACTCTATGTACTGAAGGACCCACCGAGGTGTGAGTGTCTGCGCTGGTGCTGGGTGTGCTGAATTCTGCTGACGCTGCGCCCTCAGAGGTTGCAGATTCCTCTGAGGAGTCTGTAAGCTCAGGCTCTTCCTCCTGGACAGTGGGGACGGGGGTGCTCGATGGTCCTGTGGGGGAGTAAAGGAAAGAGTTAGAGATGTGAGGTCAAGGTTACATGCACATTGCATATTGCAGATGATCATAGGTCCATCTGTTATAGCTTCAGAATCATTATCAGCGACTCATGCAATGTCAATGAGAGAGATGGAAAACTATTCTGTCACCAGCTTGCTGTGATGCACCCGTCTGTCCGTCCCCCACTTGCGCCTCATCCTCCAGTCCTACGGCCTCCAGGACCGCCTCCTCCCAGGGGGTGAGGTGGGCTACTGATGGTGGCCCTCCTCCTCTCCTCACTCGTTCTCTTTTATTGTGAGCTCTCTTTTCCTGCAATGAGGGAGACAAGTGGAGTTTGAGTGAGAATGAAGGAGTGAGTGTAGAGAATCCATAGCATAGATGCTTAGAAGGAGACAAAGATGGGGTGAGGTGGGAAGACCAAGGGTCCTCCCTGTGTGTTGTCAGTTGTTTTCATAGCATCACAGTGGTAGGGAGTGTGAGGGCTGCATAGTCGAATAGTTAGGTGAATGTGAGCATAGAGAGAGAGGGAATGCATAAGGATGCATGGATGTCAGTGTCAAGTGGGATGTGGAGGAAGAGATTGCTAAAGCTGAGTGCTGGTGAGGAGAGGCAATGGAGATCAGATTGAGAGTGATGGGAACTTCATACTCACTTTTCCAGTGTGCTGAAGGTCATGAAATCTCTTCCTGCACTGTATCCAGGTTCTTCGTGTAGCCGATAAGGAGTTGACCTCCTCTGCCACTAGCAGCCACACAGCCTTTGTCTGCTGGGGAGGCATCTCCCTCCCTGATGAAGGGAAGATCACCTCCTTGTGAGCTCTTGCTCCCTCCACTAAAGCCTGCAGGGCAACGTCGTCAAAACGGGGTGCAGACCTCGGTCTTTCTCTTGCCATTGTGCTTCCAGTTCAGTGTATCAGCAAATGCCAAAAGGTTGGCAGCCTACAGAAGAAGCAAGGCTTGTTGCAGACCCTAAATGCAGCAGCAATAATGACATCATATTAGGCGACTTTCTGACTGGAAATACTCATTTGCCAAGTGTTCCCACACGTTGGAAAGCAATTGGCCAATTGAGTTAAAATTGCATCAATCTCACACACCCATTTAGATTCGTGTGGGAAACACCAAATTCGGGGAAACCGACAATTCCCCGCACCTGAGTTAAAATTGACCCCTTTATGTCTATTTCTAGATGGCAAGACACAATAGGAAGAGAGATTTTTTTTTAAAATCACTTACACCAATATTATGAATTTTATAGCATGCATTTCCCCATTACACACAGACATACACGTACACACACTCAACTTGGCCATCATGAGGGCCCAGCCCTTGCCACCAGGGATTGTGGGGCCACCTCAGGAGGAGGAAGATGGAGAGGAGGAGGAGGAGGAGGGCAAGGAGGAAGAGGAAGACGAGGAGGAGGAGGAGGAGGAGGAGGAACAGGAGCGAGGGGGAGGCAGCCACTCAATCAGCCTTCTGGAAGGGCGGTCTGTGACTACCTCATCAGACTATGGTTCCAATAAATGAAACCCCAGATCCTCGTTGCTCACCACATCCCCATCATTCCATCCCTGTCGCAGGCCATATCACCCTTCTCCTAAAGGCCTCCCCATCGAGGTCCTCATCTGAGTCCTGTGCAGCAGAACTCGTGTGCAAAGTCGCCCTCCGGGGAGCTGGCCCTGAGTTACCCTTCCCCCTGGCTTTGCTGCAGGCCGCTCATCCCCGGTGTACTAGATGCTGCTACTATACTAGCCTCTAAAGAATGCATAGTGCCAGTATCTGAGCTGGTACCTGCAGGTGAAACATGCAGTGACGCGGTGTGTTCTTCCTCCTCCTCTTCTCCCGCCTCGCTCTCTACCATCCCCTCAGGGACAGGCTGCTCAGGTGCTTGCTCATTATCTGAAAGCAGAAAGGCACATGATTTGGGTTAAGGGGGAGGGTAGGGATAAGGAAGGGAGAAATGCATGCATACTGCATGATTAGCTGGAAAGTGCAAAATGCTAGTGGTGTGAGGGGGAGGGGGGATGTGAGAAGAAGGAGTAGAGATGAACATACTGTTGTTGTCCCCAAGGGGGTCAATGTCACCAGTGGCCATGGCACCCACCAACTGGGGCCCAGTAACCTGCAGCACTTGAGTCTTTAGCTCACACAGTGGTTGGGTGCTCCTGCTCCCTCCTGTTCTGAGCCATCTTGGCCTGCAAGAGAAAGGAACGTGTGTGAGTGAGTGTGGAGCAATGTGTTTGGGTGATGTGCCTGCCATAGTTGAATAGCTGTCATTGTGTGCAAGGTGTAAGATGTGGGTGTGAGTGTTGGTAGGTAGAGATTGTTAGTGGGTGAGTGCTGGGGGTGTGGTGCTTTGGCCAGTGTGTGCAGACTGTGGTTCAGATGGTGGTATGTAGCATTTATTGAAGCATTGACTCACCATGACCACCCGAGTGAGGTCGTTAAATTTCTTCCTGCACTGTGTGTGGATCCTGGGGACCACAGTGCTGCCTGAGACGTGCTGGGCATCCTCCCTCCACATGGTGCAGAATAGTATAACTGTATATCTCCTTAACCAATCAGATTGAAGAATTGGGAAATAAAGAGAGGAACAACGGAGAAGGATGTGTAAATTAGAGAGAGTGAATTCAATGTCAAATCAGGTACAGAAAGAGAAATTGGGCTGGATTTTCCCGGGGCCCACCCATACGGTGCGGGGGGACCCATGAAACGGCAGGAAACCAGGAAGTACGGGTTGGCACGCTGTCACAGCATGCGTGTGATAGAAAGGGTGGGTTGCCCACCCAAAAGTTAGCCTGATTGACAGGCTGGATTCCAGTCATGTGGGGAATGTGGACCAGAGGCCACAGGACCAGGTAGGTGCTGGGCCCAGGATGGTGGGAGGGCGGTGCAGTTCCAAGGCTGGTGGGGATGGGTCCCATCCCCCCATGGGGGAGGGGTTCGACCCCCAACCCCGGGACTGAGTCCTGATCCTTTGGGGGCGGGGGGGATCCGATCCCCAACCCCGGGACTGAGTCTTGATCCCTTGGGGGGGATCTGATCCCTGACCCCAGGGCTGAGTCCCGATCCCTTGGTGGGGGGGTCCGATCCCTGACCCCGGGGCTGAGTCGCGATCACAGGGGGGTCCGATCCCTGACCCCGGGACTGAGTCCCGATCCCTTGGGGGGGGTCCGATCCCTGACCCCGGGGCTGAGTCGCGATCTCGGGGGGGGGGGGTCCGATCACTGACCCCGGGACTGAGTCCCGATCCCTTGGAGGGGGGGTTCGATCCCTGATCCCGGGCCGAGTCCTGATCCCTTGTGGGGGGGGGGTCCGATCCCTGACCCCGGGGTTGAGTCGCGATCTCGGCGGGGGGGGTGGGTCCGATCACTAACCCCAGGGCTGAGTCGCGATCTTGGGGGTGGGGGGGGGTCTGATCACTGACCCCAGGGCTGAGACGCGATCCCTTGGGGGGGGTCCGACCCCTGACCCCGGGGTGAGTCGCTGTCTCGGGGAGGGTGGGGTTCCAATCACTGACCCCGGGGCTGAGTCGCGATCACGGGGGAGGTCCGACCCCTGACCCCGGGGCTGAGTCCCGATCCCTTGCGGGGGGGTCCGATCCCTGACCCCGGGGCTGAATTACGATCTCGGGGGGTGGGTCCCATCACTGACCCCAGGGCTGAGTCGCGAACACGGGGAGGGTCCGATCCCTGACCCAGGGGCTGAGTCCCGATCCCTTGGGATGGTCCGACCCCTGACCCCGGGATGAGTCGCGAACTCGGGGAGCGGGGGGTGTCCGATCCCTGACCCCGGGGCTGAGTCGCGATCTCGGGGGTGGGGGGGAGTCCGATCACTGACCCCAGGGCTGAGTCGCGATCCCTTGGGGGGGGTCCGACCCCTGACCCCGGGGTGAGTCGCGATCCCTTTGGGGGGGGTCCGATCCCTGACCCCGGGGCTGAGTCACGATCTCGGGGGTGGGGGGGAGTCCGATCACAGACCCCAGGGCTGAGTCGCGATCCCTTGGGGGGGGTCCGACCCCTGACCCCGGGGTGAGTCGCGATCCCTTTGAGGGGGGGGTCCGATCCCTGACCCCGGGGCTGAGTTGCGATCTCGGGGTGGGGGGTCCCATCACTGACCCCAGGGCTGAGTCGCGATCACGGAGGGGGTTCGATCACTGACCCCGGGGCTGAGTCCCGATCCCTTGGGGGGCATCCGACCCCTGACCCCAGGGTGAGTCGCGATCTCGGGGAAGGGGGGGGTCCGATCACTGACCCCGGGGCTGAGTCGCGATCTCGGTGGGGGGGGGGTCCGATCACTGACCCCAGGGCTGAGTCGCGATCACGGGGGGGGGGGGGTCCGATCCCTGACCCCGGGGCTGAGTTGTGATCTCGGGGGGGTGGTCCGATCCCTGACCCACGGGCTGAGTCATGATCTCGGGGGGTGGGTCCCATCACTGACCCCAAGGCTGAGTCGCGATCACGGGGGGCGTCGTCCGATCCCTGACCCAGGGGCTGAGTCCCGATCCCTTGGGATGGTCCGACCCCTGACCCCGGGGTGAGTCGCGAACTCGGGGAGGGGGGGTGGTCCGATCACTGACCCCGGGGCTGAGTCGCGATCACGGGGGGGGTCCGACCCCAGCCCCCGGGGCAGAGTCGCGATCTCGGGGGGGGGTGTCCGATCACTGACCCCAGGGCTGAGTCGCAATCACAGGGGGGGTCCGATCCCTGACCCCGGGGCTGCGTCGCGATCACGGGTGGGGGGTCCGATCCCTGACCCCAGGGCTGAGTCGCGATCTCGGTGGGGGGGGTCCGATCACTGACCCCAGGGCTGAGTCGCGATCACGGCGGGGGGTCCGATCCCTGACCCCGGGGCTGAGTTGTGATCTCGGAGGTGGGTCCGATCCCTGACCCCGGGGCTGAGTTGTGATCTCGGCGGGGGGTCCGATCCCTGACCCCGGGGCTGAGTCCCGAACCCTTGGGATGTGGGTCCAATCCCTGACCCCGGGACTGAGTCGCGATCCCTTGGGAGGCGGGGAGTGGGGGTCCAATCACTGACACCAGGGCTGAGTCCCGATCCCTTGGGGACGTCCAATCCCTGACCCCGGGACTGAGTCGCGATCCCGGGGGGGTGTTCCAGGCCTGGTAGAGGGGAGCGATCCCTCAGGGGGTCCAAACCCCAAACCCGGGTAAAGGCAGACTGATGGTGGGGGAGCTTGGCGGGGCCGTGAGGAAGCACTCCTGGTCCTCCCAGCCCACATGGATTGCTCCCCAGGGCTGAGGCCGCCTCGTTGCAGCCGCTGGGAATCCGAACCCCAGGATCCCTGGCCGCCTGCAGTAAAACCTGCAAAGCAGGTTAAAATAAAGGCTTCAAGCCTCATTATAATATTTAAATTGCCAACCCGCCTCCTGGCTGCGGGTTGACTGCCCGCACCCTGTCCTGCCTGAGTGAAAGGTGAAAGTGAACGGGTTGGAGGCGGGTTGGGGTCGGGTTTTACATTTTTACAACTTTCACTTCCCCTCCCGTCTTCAACCCACCCGTTCTTACCTGTGAAAATTGCGGCCAAAGAGAGGTCAAGGAAGATTTTATTAAGAGAGAGAGTAAACAGAGACAGAAAGGAAAACTAAAAAAAATGTAATTAAAATGTTTTACTTTTTTTAAATCACCAACAACAATCAAAACCAGAAGGAATGAGAGTCCACATTTGTAATAGTTAATTTTCAGTGGCAGTAAGGTTGATTGGCACTAATTAACACTTAGTACATCTATAAAAGAATCTCCGACAGCTAAAAAGCTCCTTTGTCTGAATCCAGGTTTAATTAAATATGGATGAACCTTAAATAGCTCCAAGACAGGTTCCTTGTTTCACTTCCGACCAGCCCTAACTTTCTGTGATGCGTTTCGTTCCTATCTACTGTGCAAATACAGCAACTTCATGCCATTCAATGCATTTCAATGGAGAAGCAGACAGCAAGATTCAGCTTTCACAAAGCCAATGGCAGAGCAGCGCACATCGGCCAGCAATTTTTGGATGTTTGAGTATAAATGCGCATCTGCCCCATGCCTGAAATTACTGTACCACTTGCGCATAAGTAATGGCGAGAGCCATTATCAGGACAGCAAAATGTGTGCCTATATTAAAATAATAAACATTGTGACAGGGAATTAAAGTACTCGAGAAATAAGAACATAAGAAACAGGAGCAGGAGTAGGCCAATCGGCCCCTCGAGCCTGCTCGGCCATTCAATAAGATCATGGCTGATCCAATCTTGGCCTCAACACCACTTTCCCGCTCTCTCCCCAAACCCCTTGACTCCCTTGTAGTTCAAATGTCTGTCAATCTCCGCCTTAAATATATTCAATGACTCCGCCTCCACAGCTCTCTGGGGTAGAGAATTCCAAAGATTCGCGACCCTCTGAGAGAAGAAATTCCTCCTCATCTCTGTCTTAAATGGGCGATCCCTTATCCTGAAACTATGCCCCCTAGTTCTAGATACCCCCACCAGGGGAAACATCCTCTCAGCATCCACCCTGTCAATCCCCCTCAGAATCTTATATGTTTCAATAAGATCCCCACTCATTCTTCTAAACTCCAATGAGTATAGGCCAACCTGCTCAACGTTTTGTCATACGTCAACCCCTTCATCCCAGGAATCAACCTCGTGAACCTTCTCTGAACTGCCTCCAATGCAAGTATATCCTTCCTCAAATATGGAGACCAAAAACTGTATGCAGTACTCCAGGTGCGGTCTCACAAACGCCCTGTAAAGTTGCATCAAAACTTTAAATAATAAATAGGCTGTCATCTAACCTCATAATCCATAGGAGCTGAAGGATGTGAACGATCACTTTTTAGATTAAGATCTACATTTCTCACAAGACAGCTTCAGATGAAGAAAGCGCTTGAACCCACTTGATCTCTTCCTCGCAGAATATCAACTCTATTTCAGATATTACCAGACGATATTTAAGATCATTAAAAATCTCTAGCTGGAGTTGATAGCGACACAGGGTTGATATTAGTGGGCTATCATCACACCAGTACAAATTAGAAGGAAGGTTAAACTACAGGAAAAGTTCTGATATCCGGCACCGACGGGACCAGCGTGATACCGATCTATCAAAAGTTCCGAAGTGGTGAGCGGATTATCTACCCAGGCTGTTTTTAACTAAGAAAAATTTAAAAATCAAGAAATGTGCAATATACAGTAATTGGGTACTCACCTACAGAATGTTGTGTTAAATGGATGGTGAAAGATGCTTGATTAAGTACAGTACTGCCAGTTGATGGTAATCCATAACTCTTTAATAACTTAACAGTAAAACAAAACTTATAAACGACTTAACAGTAAAACAAAACTTCTAAATGACTTAACAGTAAAACAAAACTCATAAATGACTTAACAGTAAAACAAAACTTATAAACGACTGTGCAGTGCACCAAAACTTAAACGACTGTACAGTACAGTATAAAGTACTGTACGGTGGTTGACTGTACACTTATTCCAAGCCAACTGGTTCATCAGGATCATGCACTTCAACAGATTGTTCAGGCACTTCCACTGCTCCAACTCTTTTGGAAGCTTTCTTAAACATGTCCCGGATGTCTGCTTGCTTAGTGGACTCTTGCCTTCTTTGTAGAAACGTAGACTGCAGAATATGGAGCTGCATAACTTCTTGGGCAGAATAGCAAGAACGGCTTTCAGCAAATTTCATGAATGAAGCAAGATCTGCTGCAGCTTTAGCCCAAGAAATCTTGTTCACTTCAGAAATCTCATCATCTTCATTTTCCATCACACTTTCCTTTTCTTTCTTTGGATTCAAAACAGTCTCCATTATTTCATCATCACTTAGCAAATGGCCAACAGCAACTTCTCTATCTGCATCAACCCACTGCTCAATATCACTTTCACTGAGGTGATATAGAGGGTTTGCTGGGCCTACATCTTTCACCATGTCAGCCATTTCCATTACTGCAGTCTTCCGCGGACAAAGATTGAACCCACGAAATTCCTCCTCTGAAGAAGAACCTTCAGCAAACATTACAGAAGGCCACCATTTGCACCAGGCTTGTCTCAAAGTGTGACCTTTCACCAATTTCCAGGAACATGCAACATTAAAGATGGCATCTTTAAGATTGTATTCCTTCTGAAATGCCTGAATACCTGTATTGTCATCTTGGCTTATCAGTCTACGTAGGAAGTCTTTCTTGTAATGACACTTGAGATTTTGGATAACGCCCTGGTCCATGGGTTGTATGAGAGAAGTTACATTTGGTGGCAAATAAATGGTGGAAATATTTCCAGAAACCAACTCGGATTCATGTGGATGGGCTCTACACTTATCCAGCAATAAAATGCATTTACTATCTTCAGGTTTCCTTATTCTACGGAAATGTTCCCTCACAGATGGAGCAAAAGTATGATGGAACCAATTTGAAAAGATTTCCTTATCAATCCAAGCATTTGCTTGAGCTTTGTACTCAACAGGTAAGTGACTCACATTTTTAAATGCACGGGGATTTTTATACTTCCCAATGACGAGAAGTTTAACCCGGTGTGATCCAGCAGCGTTCGCACATGTTAGCACGGTTACACAATCTTTATTTTTCTTGTAACCTGAAGCATGTTAGATCCGTGTATCTTGTTGTTGTGTCCTTCAATAATCAGACAAGAGACTGCAGGGAACGATCAACAGGTGTTTACTGAATGAGGGTTACTCTAGAACTAAGTGTACAGATCACTACTCAGGGTTTATATACAGGTGTGGTCACTGCCGGTACTACAGTATACAGGAGCTGTAAAAAGTAGTTCTCCCCTTAAAGGTACATACATTACAATTTCTCCCCTTTTAGATTAACAGTACCATAACACTCATTTAACAATTAAATATCAAATTAATTACAATTAACACTTTTAACATGCAACATTAGCTGAAAATAGTCTATTTATAAATTCAGTCTTTGGGGAGGCTTCCTGATCCTTTCTGGATAGCGCCTTTCCCGAGTGTCTTGCTCTTGGTGCGGAGGCGATTCTGGCCCCCTGTCATCGGTTGGTTCATCCGCTTCCGATGCTACTGTTTCTGGGGTAGATGCTACCTGTACGTCGGGTTCATCACCAGGTACGAATGGGCGAGACATGGGGTTGACTCGTTCCTGTGACTCTAGGATCTGGTCAGCATGGCGTCTCACAATGTTCTCCCCAACATCCACTGTGTACATTAGTGGCCCCTGCCGTGTACATATCGTTCCTGGTTGCCATTTCAATGTTCGGTAGTCGCGGGCCAAGACTGGTTGCCCTACATTGAAGCTCCTTGTCGGCTTCTCATTGATGTGCTAGAATTGCTTACTCTCAACATCTCTTCGTACATTTGGTCTGAGCAAATCCAGACGTGATCTCAACCTTCGGTTAAAGAACATCATGGCCGGGGCGTGGTTGGTGACTGCATGTGTTGCATTTCTGTAGGCTAACAGGAAATTGTCCACCTTATGCTGCAGTGGAATGTCATCATCGCACATGGCCCTTACTGCTTTTTTAAAGGTTTGCACGAACCTCTCAGCCAATCCATTTGTGGCTGGATGATATGGGACGGATGTGTAATGCCTTACCCCATTCCTTTTCATAAATCTTCGAAACTCTTCGGACACAAACTGTGGTCCGTTATCAGAGCAAATCTGCTCTGGCAAGCCGTTCCTGGCAAAAATGGTCCGTAGGACTGCAATCGTTTTCTCCGTGGTGGTGGAGGACATTTTGATCACCTCAGGCCATTTCGAGTGTGCATCCACGGCTATTAAAAACATTGAGTCCATGAATGGACCAGCAAAATCAATATGCACCCGTTGCCATAGAGATGAGGGCCACTCCCATGGGTGTAGAGGGGCATGTGGTGGTGCATTTTGGACCTTCTGGCATCCTGAGCAGCTCTTTGTCAGGTCCTCGATTTGCTGATCGATCCCCAGCCACCACACATAAGCCCTAGCAAGGCTTTTCATTTTCACCACTCCCAGATGACCTTCGTGAAGCTCATTGAGCACTCTCTCCCTTAACTTGGGTGGAATTACCACTCGGGATCCACACATCAATGTCCCCCTGGCATACTGACAGCTGTTCTCTTCTGGATGAGAATGCTGGCAACAGTGAGTCGCCATGTGCTGGCCATCCCTTCACCGTCAAATCATATACCCGAGATAGTGTCGGGTCATTTCGGGTCTCCTTCTCTATACCAGCGTTAGTTACTGGCAAGCATTCAATTAAAGTCGAATGAAATATTTCGACAGGATCCACTGCTGGTGCTTCCTCCGCAGTAGGCAGTGGCAGGCGTGATAGCCTATCAGCGTTTCCATGCTGTTTCGTGCCCTTATGCTCGATTTCATATTGGTGCGCCCCTAGAAAAAGGGACCATCTTTGTAGCCATTTCGCAGTCATCACCGGAACGCTCTTCTTTGGATTAAAGATGGAGACAAGTGGTTAGTGGTCAGTCAGAAAGGTGAACTTCTGCCCGTGCAGATAGTGATTGAACTTTTTCACTCCCCACACTAGGCTGAGGGTCTCCCTGTCAATCTGGGCGTAGTTACGCTCGGCTGAGGTTAGTGACCATGACGCAAAGGCTACTGGCCTCTCCGAGCCGTCCGGGAATTTGTGCGACAGCACCGCTCCAATGCCATAGGGTGATGCATCACACGCCAACCGAATAGGCAGTGCTTGGTTGAAATGAGCCAACACCTCTTTTGATGTGATCAATGCTTTGCTCTTCTGGAAAGCTCGTTTACATTCGTCACTCCACTTCCATGGTACCCCCGTTTGCAGTAGGGTGTTCAGTGGGTGTAGTACGGTAGACAAATTCAGCAAGAACTTATGGTAGTAGTTCACCAGCCCGAGGAACGACCTCAGTTGTGACACATTTTCCGGTGCTGGAGCCTTGACTACTGCCTCAATCTTTTCAGGGGACTTATGTAACCCCTCTTTATCAATAACGTGGCCACAATACGAGATCTGCTTCGGGAAAAACTCGCATTTGTGGCGATTAGCTCGGAGCCCATATTCCTTCAATCTAGTGTGCACCTGCTCCAGGTTGGCGAGGTGATCACTGTCATTTTCGTCCGTGACCAGGATGTCGTCCAAATAACACTGGGTCCCTGGAATCCCTTGCAGGACTTGATCCATTGCCCTTTGCCAAATAGCTGGAGCTGATGCTACCCCGAACACCAGCCGGTTGTATTGGTAGAGACCTTTATGAGTGTTGATCGTGAGGTACTGTTTCGAGGCTTCTTCTACCTTCGTTTGCAGGTACGCCTGGGCCAGATCAATCTTAGTGAAGCATTTCCCTCCCGATAGCGAGGCGAAAATATCTTCAATCCGCGGAAGCGGATATTGTACAGTGTGAAGGACTGGGTTCACTGTCACCTTAAAGTCCCCACAGATGCGAACCTTCTTTGGTTCCCCAGGCGTATTACTCAACGACCTCTTCATTACAGGAGTGATGGGTGTAGCCCACTCGCTCCAGTCCACTTTGGACAGTACTCCTGAACGTTCCAAACCTTCCAGCTCTGCTTCGACGGCTGGGCGGATTGCATAAGGTACCGGTCTGGCCTTAAAAAACTTTGGGCTTGCATTTTCCCCTATTTTGATCATCGCTGTTATGCCTTTTAGTGTTCCGAGTCCCTGCTGGAACACTTCTTGTGCATCAGTTAGCATTTTTGACAGTTGTCCAGGTGTGACATCGTCATCCTTTTTGACATCTACAGTCAGTGCTTGTATGGAATGCCAATCTAGCTGTATCTTCCGGATCCATTCACGTCCTAGTAGTGGTGGTCCTCCATCTGGCAATACATATAGGTCCATTTTTGGTGTTTCCTTGCCGTTATATATAACGTTCACCCTTATTTTTCCTTTGCGGTAGAATTTTTGCCCAGTGTACGTCGTCAAGACAATCTTTGTATCTCTCAAGGGTATATGTGAGAATAGCCGCTTGTAGTCCCTTCGGTTTATGATTGTTAGGGCTGATCCTGTGTCCAATTCCATTTTCACTTCGACTCCTGCTATCTTGAGCATGACCCAGATAGTCTGGTGATCCTCCATTTTGATCACATTATGCAGTTTCAGACAACCCAGCTCCTTGCTTCCGGAGTCTGTATCACTTTTCTGTTCGTCTGAACTACTCTCCGTCACCTTATGTACCTTCTTTTACTTCTCCTGTGGAGATTTCTTGCTGCTGGTTTTGTTTCCCGACCTGCAGACTCTTGCTATGTGTCCTACTTTTCCACACTGTCTGCACACTTTGTCCTTGAACCAGCAATCCTTATGGCCGTGTGTTGTTCTGCCACAGCGATAGCACTTCACTGTTCCGTATGACATTTCATTTGTGCCATATTCTTGCGGTCTCCGTTGTATCTCTGCCACGCCCCGTGCTGCTGCTTCGTGTGATGCTGCAATGCTGAAAGCCTTGTCCAGCATAAGATCCTTTTCTGATAGAAGCCATTTCTGTGTTCCTTCACTTTGAAGCCCACACACAAACTTGTCCCTTAAAGTATCTGCTAGTCCTGTTCCAAACTGGCAGTGTTTCGATAGCTTGCGCAGTTCTGTTAAATACTCAGCATTACTTTCATCTTTATGCTGGTTCCTTTTGTGAAACTTAAATCTTTCTGCTATCAGCAGCGGTGTGGGGTTTAAGTGGTCCTGTAGGATTGACACTATGTTTTCAAAATCCTTTTCTACTGGCTGCTCTGAGGTTACTAGGTTTCGTAGTAAGCCATATGTTTTTGCATCCATTGAATTCAACAATACCAGCGCTTTCTTGTCATCTGGCACTTCATTCGCCTTGCAGTATACTTCTATGCGTTCGACATATGTCGTCCAATCTTCGACTTCATTGTCGAACGCTGTGATACTGCCACTCTTCGGCATTTTTGGGTGTGGTTAGACTGGCTTAAAATGGCGTCTCCCGCGCTTTCCTTTCTTCCCCGCTGCGGCTTAAAATAGCATCTCCCGCGCTTTCCTTTCTTCCCCGCTGACGTTGCTCGGCCCTTGAACACCGGCTGTGCTCTGCGCGTTTTCCTGCACGCCTCTCTCCCCCATTGACTCTGCTCGGCCCTTGAACACCGGCTGCGCTCTGCTCTCTCTCTCCTCTCTCCCACGTTGACGCCGCTCGGTCCTGAACACCGGCTGCCCCCTGTGCGCTCTACCCTCTCTCTCTCCCCCGTCGACGCTGCTCGGCCTTTTTCTGTGCCGTCGGTCGGCTCTAGCTGCCGCTGTCCGGGAAGGGTCTGCGCAGTACCTGTTGCCAGCCCGTTTCGCTGGACCACCGTGACTGGAAAGCCAAGCCTGGCTCTCGACAGCCTCCCCTGCGATGCTCAAATCTCTGCTGGATGACTGGGGGGTTTCCCGTGGTCGACGCCCGTGCTTCTGGACTCAGCCTTCGTCCACTGTTCTCCAGGAGCGAATCCCTGGGAGGTGATGCAGAGTTGCAGGTAGGTTTGAATCTGCTCGTCGCCAATGTTAGATCCGTGTATCTTGTTGTTGTGTCCTTCAATAATCAGACAAGAGACTGCAGGGAACGATCAACAGGTGTTTACTGAATGAGGGTTACTCTAGAACTAAGTGTACAGATCACTACTCAGGGTTTATATAGAGGTGTGGTCACTGCCGGTACTACAGTATACAGGAGCTGTAAAAAGTAGTTCTCCCCTTAAAGGTACATACATTACAAAGCATTAGCCTCACTAGCCCCAGCAAGTGTTGATTCTGGCAAAAACCTCCAAAATAAGCCAGTTTCATTGGCATTGTATAGCTGTGCTGGCGACAAATCATGTTGCTGCACAATCCAATTGAAATAATCGCAGTATTCTTCTGCGGCGTCGTGATCAGCTGATTTCTTCTCCCCGCAAACATCGAGTCGTCGTATCCCATGCCGTGCCTTGAAGCACGATAGCCATCCATCAGAGAAAGCACACGTGTGAGCTCCATCTTTGCGTAAAAACCCTTCGCTTTTTCGATTAGCATGTGCCCGGAAATCGGGACACCCTCTGAACGCTTCAGAGCAAACCACTCATAAAGCACGGTTTCCAGCTCTTCAAGCTTAGGCTTACGAAGCGTGCGCAGTATCTCTACACTCTTAGATGTCTCCGAGCTTGCATAAAACTTGAGCAGCTTATCCTTCTGCGCTTTGATGTCGTACATTGTTGACGAACCGATTTTGAATTCTTTCATAATGTGCATACGCTTCGCTCCCATTTCTAGTCGTTTGCATATATCAATTTTCTGCTTTAAAGTTAACACCACCCTCTTCCTTTTGGTTGGATCAACTTTTGGGATTTCCACAATGCAGTCCAATGAGTTGCAACAGCATTGGAGACACACAGTACTGTACTGGAACCCCAAAAAATGGCAGATCAGAAGAGGCTACCGGCAGCGTGGGAGAGTGAGACTCCTGATGCAGGGTTTCTGAAGTGTTCCGACTTCCGCTGGTGCCAAGAGGCTGAGTAGTGGCAGTTTGTAGAACTACCCCCACTGACGAACTCGGCAACCGTTGGAGACTCGGACTCGGAACCGGCAACATTGCCGGTTACTGAGGCGCTGTTTTCGGGGGGTGAATTCTGCCGGTAGAGCGAGGTTTCCGGACATACAACCTCCGGTTAAGCCAAAGTTTCCTGTATGTTGGTAAGAATGGAATTGAAATTGTTTGAGCCAAAAACTATGCATCTGTAATTCAACATTACATTATTCCACTGCTGTGTAACTTTAACCATTTGAGCATGTGCAATGTTACACATCTTCCATTGAAAAGTTCATCTTAGTTACGCAGTGCCTAATCACCCTAATTTGAACTTTACTTTGCCCTGCTTAAATCATAAAACCATAAAAGCTAAAGTGGGCCCTGTGGTATATAAATGACCCTTTGACTGATCTCATGTTTGCCTTGCATGACTGAGGACAAGGCTGATTCCAGGCCTTTATAAACACATGGGAATAATTTTCTAGACAAGCTGTAATTTGGATGGAATCTAATGCAGCTGCACCACACTCAGTACATACAGCTTGCTACTAAGTCGCTTTGAAATTGGTCAAGCTACAAGAGTTATAAGCATAGTGTATTCTTAAAACTGTTTCCATATACTTAGCAGAACATATGGTTCACCTCAAATGTGGTGGCTAGTTAATAAAGAATAAGTGGTCACTTATGGATAAATTTGTCACAGATAATTCAAACCTGACATTAAATCTAATTTTTTTAAATGCATTAAAATTTGGTCCGCTCTCCCATCCACCCCTGTGCTTGCTGACCTACATTGGCTCATGGTCCATCAAACCAACACCTCAAATAGAAAATTCAGATTCTTGTTCCACCATGGCCTCCCTATCTTTGTAACCTCCTCCAGCCCTACAACCTTCAGAGAATTCAGCTTTCCACTCAGCTCTGACCTCTTGTGTATCCCCCACCTTTGACGGCCATGCTTTTAGTCACCTAGGCCCTAAACTCTGGAATTCCCTCCCTAAACCTCTTCGCCTCGCCACCTCCTTCTCCTCCTTTAAGACCTTCCCTAAAACCCATCACTTTGACCAAGCTTTTAGTCACCCCTCCTAATATCTCCTTTTTTGGCTCTTTGTCAATTTTTGTCTGATTACACTTCTTTGAAGCACCTTAGGATATTTTCCTACATTAAAGGTGCTTTATAAATGCAAGTTGTTGTTGGTAACGACCAATGTTTTCTATAAGAAAGGGTTATGCTGAACCAAATGACTATTTATTTATGAATTTAAATAGTTAATGAGGTGCTACATTGTTACTATTGTAATTCAAGGCAAGTAAAATGACCAGAACAATTATAGTGTTGAAAATAATTAATAGATAACAACAACAACTTGTATTTATATAGCGCCTTTAACATAGTAATACGTCCCAAGGCACTTCACAGGAACATTAGAAGACAAAAAATTTGACACCGAGCCACATAAGGAGAAATTAGGGCAGGTGACCAAAAGCTTGGTCAAAGAGGTAGATGTTAAGGAGCGTCTTAAAGGAGGAAAGAGAGGTAGAGAGGCGGATAGGTTTAGGCAGGGAATTCCAGAGCTTAGGACCTAGGCAGCTGAAGGCACAGCCACCAACGGTTGAGTGATTATAATCAGGGATGCTCAAGAGGGCATAATTAGAGGAGCGCAGATATCTCGGGGTTGTGGGGCTGAAGGAGATTACAGAGATAGGGAGGGGTGAGGCCATGGAGGGATTTGAAAACAAGGATGAAAATTTTGAAATTGAGGCGCTGCTTAACCTGGAGCCAATGTAGGCCAGCAAGCACAGGGGTGTAGGGGGTGGCGTGTGCCCAGTCAGCTTCCCCTCTGACTGTCTTTGAGTGGTTCGAATCATTCCCACACCCCTGGGTTCTAGACACCGGACTTAGGTACAGGCGGCGATACAGAAAATCGAGTAGACCAGTGGCTTGGTGCAAGAAAACCAGAATTTTATTAAAAGCAGAATAAAACACAATCTTATGAGAATTACTGATATGGATACAGGCATAAACAATTAAACTTATATGGGAATGGGGAACACACGGCACATCGAGGGAAACAAATACTTAAAAAAAACCCTTATCCTTATCCCACCCCCTATACCTAACTAGATTAAGCTATGAGGGGCCAGGAATTCATGCTCACCAATCCGAAACCTGTTGCTTTAACTGGGTTGGTTTTGAGGTCCACTCTTTCTGTCCTTTGGGGTATCCCGTCGCCACGTGGTCACAGGGTGCGGCGCTGAAGGTGTTTTTGCGAAGCACCCTCCTTTTCCTCAGCTAACGTCGTTGTCGAGTCGCGATGCGTCTTCTTCTTCCTTGGGCGGTCGTCGATGGTATTGCTGCAGTTGGGGGTCGGTTGGCGGTTTTTACCGTCTAATGATTTTGCTACCCAAGCTTCGAACACCAGTTTATTCTTAAACTGGGCTCTTATTGTCCATTGATTTTGCTACCCATTCTTTGAACGCCAGCTTATTCATAAACTGGGCGATGACACTGGGATTTTACTGTCCATGCATGTATCGCCAACTTATTCTTCAAAAGCCAGCTTATAACTAGGCGTTTGTCCCCAACGCGTCTTTCCGCTGCCCTTCTCTGCTCTTATCGGTTTACCGTATTCTTCGTCTCGTCTCATCTCATCTCGTCTGCCCATTTGTGGCCTGTGTGTCCTGTGTGCTTTCGAATGGGGTCCGTTCTCCTCCCGCATTTGGCCCCGGTGTAATGGGCGTCCTTGGTGTTGAGCGGCGCGGGCAGCGAGAAGAGAGCCCGCCACGAGGCCAGGGCACGAGAACGAGAGGCAGCAGGCCAAGGCCACAAGCAAGAGATAAGAGCAAGAGCCAAGAGAGCGATCGCCCCTGATGTGCTTACATTTATATCCGTTCTTCATTCCTTATCTGCGTGTCAAATCAGGTCAGTCCTTTGTCTAACTTTTGGCGGGCTCATTTAAAATGATTACAGCCATTTACTTTAACGACTTCTGGAGTGGTTGTCTCCATGTTTAATGGCCTCGATGTCCTGGTTGTTTGTCATTTATAAAACTTAATTGTCCCCATCCTGACTCGATGGCTAATGTGAGCTGTTACCGATTAAATATGCAGAAACCTAATGGCCTCGATTTAGGCCCATTCTAACTTGATCTGCTTCAAGGCGAATGAATGCGTATTCTGTGTTTGCTTTAGCTGTCTGGCTCCACAAAGTCTCTTCACAGAATCCTGCATTTTACGTTTCGTTTCAGGTCCTGCCTGTTTACAAGGCCTTGCTTTTAAAATTCTGTCGGTTTTGGTCACGAGGTTACAGAAGCCATTTTGCGTACCCTGTTTTTAATAACTTGTCCAAACAGGGTCCCTTTATCCATAACTTTGGGGAATGCGGGAATTTTGAGAACCCTACACTCCCCCCGTTGATACTAAACTCGCTTTAAGTATCATCCTGATAAGGTGAGCAAAATTTCCTACCCTCCATAGTCAACCTTCCCCTGCAATTACCTATCCAATATACCCACGACACATGCATTTCCCATTCTATAAAATGTAGTGTACATAAGTATACATAGAATAAATTACAGTTGTTTACACAGATCCAAGCATGGAGGGGGACCAACACCCCTGCACCACTTGGTACGCAGACATCTTTATTAAAGCAACACGTCGAAAATCTTTATTAAAAATAACAAACACAAAAAAAAAAATCTTTAATCAGAAATACAAAAAAAAAATTCAAACAGGTGTATCTCCCTCCACCTTAACATAGTCTTCCTTCCAGGTCCTCTGGTTTCGGAATTCTAGTATTTGACCTTTTCCCTTGCACTGAGTGCAGACTAGGTACAATACTATCCCCAGCTGGCAAACCACGAGGATGTGGGAAGCCAGTCTAATCCACGAAGGGAACCCTATATTGTTGAAAATGTCCCACCTGGGTGGGATCATAATGTCCAATATCTTAGCCCCTATCTCTACCGTTTTCTGCTCTAGCGTGTAGAAATGTTTCTGCGAGACTATTATGGCTTTGAGTATCTTGGTAAGGTGTTCGGGGAGAGGGGGAATTTCATAGCCGAACTGCGCTACGTACATTTGCATGTTGGTAAAATTCTCCTTTACAGTGAGGTGAACAGTGGAGGGTTCAGGAATGGGGACAATTCATTCCTAGGCCACTTGAACTTCTGCCTCGGGTTTAAAGCAGAAACTGCTGTCACTTACCGGACACCAGCTATGATGTCCATGCTGGTAGTGGGGCGCTCCTGTGGTGACACAATCTGTCCCACCTCCTATATAGGCTACCTGTGGGGGAACATGGCCTTGTGCCATTGCCTCCATGGTACAATTTATAGATTTTGCACCAACAGCTTTAAACCCGCACTGTGGTTTTGAATAGGCATTCAAGTGCTGGGGACACAGGACTATGTGTGCTCCCCGGCTCCGGCACCCCGAGAGGTCAGTACCTGTCATAGCGTGCTCCCACTTTATGACGTAAGGTGGGACCTCTGTGAAACAAATGTGTGCACCCCCTTGAATGACTCCAATGTTCTCTACCCTGTATGCCAGTGCGGGTCGGGCTGGCCTACCCATGACCGGCATTCTCACTACTACCCCCATGATGGTGTGGTTAGACCGCCGACAATCCATGGGGACTGGGTAGGCCTCGGAAGCTAGCCAGAGTTGACACGGGCTTAATGCATTCTCAAACGGATGGAGGGTTGTGAGGTGTTTGTTGCTGATCCAGGAGGGGACTAAACCCTGTTTTAAATCCTCCAGATTACTGCGGCCCTCGCCCAGCAACCATGTCCCGTACAGCACGCACACCTCGTTCTGTGCAGCCTGGTCAGAAGCATTTCTGTCCTCTCGTATGAGGGCATTTACAGTCTTTGCATGTCTGTCCAGCTCCGCTATAATTTCCTTTAAATGGACCGTCATGGCCTTGTCCTCATGTAACTCCGAGCCTACCACCTTGTTCTCATCCGTTAATATCTTCCTTAACTGTGTTTTTAAACCGTTTACCTGGGTCTGCAACTCTATGTCATCCAGACTGTTGATGACAGAGGACCCTGTGTTAAACGCAGTAAAAACATCATTCCATGTTCCCCTTCTTTGTCTCCCTGTATTACCAAAGCACTCGCGGTGTGTGGTGTACAGTTCGGTTTTGTCTATATTAGCGAAATCGAACTCGTAGAACTTTCTAAACATGTCCTTTAACAGGGCCTGGTATAGCTGCACTGTCTCTTTGGGACACCACTCCGGTAAATGTACCTCGGTGAGGTTTAAAATCATGGAGGCTACCGCGTAGTGTACCCCCTGGTATAGTATCTGATCTGTAGGCACTAGTACCAGTCCATTCCCTGGTCCCTTGGTGGTGGTGGGGCACCCCTCCCTGTGTGTTCTTGCTGCCTGGGTCTTGGGCAGGGGCTTTCGGGGGCGGGTTACAAGTTCAGTGGCATTCACTGGGACTGCGCACGCCTTCAGGCTGGAATCCCACTCCACCCCATCCCCGGCATCTTGCCATTGCCGATGGAAAATGATGGATATGCCTGAGGGGCAGGCCTTCTCTGACCCCCACATACAGACATAAATCCCCATATCCGGTTCTCACCACTTGTCCCCCGTGAGTCCCTGTAATCGTCCGATGGGTATTGTTCCCCAATCGTTCCCATCTGACTGCGGGGTTTCCCATATTTTTGCTCAGTTTCCTGAGCCACCACCACCTATCCAAAGGAATCCGCCCATTGCATGTAAAACATATACGTTTCCCTACGGTGACACTGACCCTTGTGGCAATGACCTGTACCCTGGGCCACAGGAGGGAGGCCTTCCTGTACGTGAACCCGGTCTGGCTGGAGTACTGAGTCGAATTGGACCCCAGCCACCCTGGCCACCTTCCCTCGTGGAAGTAAACGGCGAGCTCCTCCGCATCCCGTTCGCCACTTCCGTCGGTAACTATAGGTGCTCTCTCTCCTGAGCACCCATAGATGTGGGAGTCCTCCACCTCACCTCGCTTTCCAATGCTCATCCTTATCAGGGCAAGTAGGAGTACACCCCCCCTTCATTCCGAAAATCCTTTCCTGCAAAGAGACACAAGAGCATACAGCCAGGTCCCGAGGAGATTCTTTGGCTTGGGTGAAGCATAGTCGAGTCTTGCGACCTCAACCCAAATACAAACATTCTTAAAAATACTACTACTATATAAAACTACCCATCACCTTATTTAAACTTAAACTAAACACCCATACTTAACAATATAAACTTACGTAAAACTATGTACATCCGCCGCCCGCCAGGCTAATCTCTGTTCGGACTGCAGCACACCGCTCCCTTTGGTGTGGCCACACTGTCCTGTACTGTCGGTCCCTCGCAGCCTGTGGCTGCTGGCTGGGTACCCCTGTCCTTGGACTTCCCCCTGACTCGGGAGGCTGTCCCTTTAAAATGGGGAGCTGATGACCATGGTTTCCTTGGCTGGGGCATCCGTGGGGACCTTCTGAGGACTCTGGTGGGTGGGGTTTTCTTGGCTGGTGGGCCTTTACCCCGAACCGCTGCCCCCTCCGGTGCAGTCTGTGGGCTTACCACTGCCGCTGGCTGGGGGGTCCTCGCCCTCAGGTCCCAAATCTGGTTCCGGGGCGGGGTCTTCGACCTCAGGTCCCTCCTCCTCTAAACCTGGGTTAGGGCTGGGGTCTTCGCCCTCGGGTCCCTCCTCATCTGGAGCCCAGAAGAGTGGGGGAGTGTCCCAATCGGTGGGTGGGATGGCCCCTCCCCTTAAGCAAACCACACCGCCTGCCTGTGCAGTCTGTGAACTCACTCCCGCTGCAGGCTGAGGATCTCTATCCTCAGACCTTACCCCAACTGGCTGTTTTCTCTTTTCGGGTTTAAATAGTTCACACTGATTAATATGCAACCAGTTGGTGCATCGAGGCATCTTAACGGCATATACCATGGGGCTGGCTTTGTCTACAATGTTGTAGGGCCCCATGTATAATGGTTCCAGACTCCCTACTCGGGCATAGTTCCTCACCATGACCTGATCCCCTACCTCCCACTCGTGGTGCTTTTGGGGTTCTAACAGCAATCGGTTACTTTCCCATGTTCCCAGCCGTCTGCTCGTGGACCTGTTTGAGGTGCTCGAAGAGGTTTCGGGCGAACCTGTCCCGGTTTACCTCTCTGAGCTGACCTTCTGTGAGCACCAGGGCTAGTACATGGGTGGGGATCCGCAAAATCCTGCCAGTCATCAGCTCGTACGGGGAGTACCCCGTGCTTTTTGACTGGCTGGCCTGGATCCCCATCAGAACCAACGGTAGGACCTCAGCCCATTTTCGGGGCGAGTCCACCGTCTCCTTCCTCAACCTTTCTTTTAGGGTCCTATTCATTCTCTCCACGATACCTGATGACTCTGGGTTATGGGTCACGTGCCACTTCCCCTCGATGCCTAGCAGCATAAGGTATTCTGCATCACCTGTCCGGTGAAGTGACTCCCTCAGTCGGACTCCACATACTGTGGTAGCCCCCACCGCGAAAACACCTCCCAGACCAGGATCGTGGCTGTACCCAGAGCTGTGGCTGTTTTGCAGTGGAAGGCTTCTACCCATTTCGTGAACACATCTAACAGGACTAGGCAGTACTTATAGCCTCCCTGGGCGGTGGGCAGGGGCCCGATTTAGTCGACTTGTATCAACTGCCGTGGTCCCTCTACCCTCCTGATGTGTCCCATAGGTACCTTCCTTTTGTGGGGGTCAGAGTTGTTAGCAGCACACACCAGAAAGCCGGTGCAGAACTCGCGGACATCTTCCCTGAGTCCTGGCCACCATTCCGCCTGTTCCACCAATTGCCAGGTGGTCTCAGGCCCGGGGTGCCCCGCTCCTGGACCCTCATGGGCCAGTTGAAGGAATTCCCTCTGGTGTTGCTGCGGCACAACCCATTGTTCCCCCCGGAACAGCATGCCCTCTTTCACGGAGAGGGTTGCTCTGCCGTAAGGACTCTCTACCCTTTTTCCCTCAGTCACTGCACTGAGGACTGCCTTGAGGACAGGGTCTTGGGCTTGGACCGTCTTAAGGTCCGGGGCTAAAGCTACCCCTGCACTCCCTTGTGTCCCGTCCCTACCTCTGACTGCTGCCATGGGTCTGGACCCATATGGGTCCCAGAAAGTGCCTGTGCGGGCACCCTCCTTGGCGAGCATGTCAGCCTGCTGGTTGCATTGAATACGGGGTTCTGTGGAAGAATGGGCTTTCACCTTTTGGATGAAAACCTCCCCTTCCTCCCCACTGCTGCTAGGGTCTTTTCCAGCAGGGGTTTCACTGTGAGGGGTCTCCCATCGGCGGAGGTGTATCTGCGACGGGACCAGATGGCCAGGTACTCCGTACACGAATTGCACGTAAACATGCTGTCCGAACAAATCGTGTATGGGGTGGGGAAGATTTCGGGGAGCAGTGAGGTGAGGAGGAGCCTGGTATAAAAACCGGCGTGAGCACCGAGGCCCGACCAGTTCCAGGGAGCAGTGAGGCGAGGGGGAGCCCGGTATAAAAACCGGCGCGAGCACCGAGGCCTGACCAGTTCCAGGGAGCAGTGAGGCGAGGAGGAGCCCGGTATAAAAACCAGCGCGAGCACCGAGGCCCGACCAGTTCCAGGGAGCAGTGAGGCAAGGAGGAGCCCGGTATAAAAACCGATGCGAGCACCAAGGCCCGACCAGTTCCAGGGAGCAGTGAGGCGAGGAGGAGCCCGGTATAAAAACTGGCATGAGCACCGAGGCCCGACCAGTTCCAGGGAGCAGTGAGGTGAGGAGGAGCCCGGTATAAAAACCGGCGTGAGCACCGAAGCCCGACCAGTTCCAGGTAGCAGTGAGGCGAGGAGGAGCCCGATATAAAAACCAGTGCAAGCACTGAGGCCCGACCAGTTCCAGGGAGCAGTGAGGCACACCAACTCAGCAGCGGGGAGAGAGGTAAAAAGTAATCAGAGTGTGACGTCACCAGGGAGCAGGTAAGTGATTGGTTGGTGAGTATTTCTCTTTTTTAAACTTTAACTCTGTGGTTTATAGTTGCTAAGGTCTTTTCTGGTGTAGCGGGGACTGTTGGTAAACCATACAAGCACCTTAGAGTTTATCTTTAATTAGTGATAGTGAATTAATTTAAATTAATTAAAGGGTAAGTCATGTCAGGACAGCTCAGCCCCATGTTATGCTCCTCTTGCTCTATGTGGGAATTCAGGGACGCTGTCTGTGTCCCTGACGACCATGTGTGCCAGAATTGCATCCAGCTGCAGCTTTTAGCAGACCGCATTGCGGCGCTGGAGCTATGGATGGATGGGCTTTAGAGCATTCATGATGCTGAGAGGGTCGTGGATAACACGTTTAGTGAGGTGGTCACACCGCAGGTAAGGGCTGCACAGGCAGAAGGGAAATGGGTGACCATCAGGCAGAGCAGTAGAGGCAGGCAGGTAGTGTAGGGGACCCCTGTGGCCATCCCCCTCTCAAACAGGTATACCGATTTGGATAGAGTTGAGGGGGATCACTTACCAGAAGAAGGCAGCAGCAGCCAACTTCCTGGCACCAGGGGTGCTTCTGCTGCTCAGGAAGGGAGGAAAAAGAGTGGGAGAGCAATAGTGGTAGGGGATTCTATCGTAAGGGGAACAGATAGGCGTTTCTGTGGCCATAGACGTGACTCCAGGATGGTTTGTTGCCTCCCTGGTGCCAGGGTCAAGGATGTCACTGAACGGCTGCAGGGCATTCTGAAGGGGGAGGATGAACAGTCAGAGGTCGTGGTTCACATTGGGACCAATGACATGGGTAGGAAGAGGGATGAGGTCCTGCAGCAAGAATTTAGGGAGCTAGGTAGCAGATTAAAGAGCAGGACCTCAAAAGTTGTAATCTCTGCATTACTCCCGGTGCCACGTGCTAGTGAGTATAGGAATAGAAGGATAGAGCAGATGAATGTGTGGCTAAAGAGTTGGTGCAGGAGGGAGGGCTTTAGTTTCCTGGATCACTGGGCCTGCTTCTGGGGAAGGTGGGACTTGTACAAGTCGGACGGGTTGCACCTGAACCAGAGCGGGACAAATATCCTTGCGGGGAGGTTTACTAGCGCTGTTCGGGGGGGTTTAAACTAAAATGGCAGGGGGTTGGGAACCTGAGCATGGAGACAGAGGAAAGGGAAACAGGGATAAAAGCAAAAGATAGGAAGGAGAAAAACAAAAGTGGCAGTCAGAGAAATCAACGGTTTAAATCAAACGTGGCCACAGTAAATAATAATTCTAATAGGTCTAAGAGCGTTAAAAAATTAAGCCTGAAGGCTTTGTGGCTTAATGCGAGGAGCATTTGTAATAAGGTGGATGAATTGGCTGCGCAAATAGAGGTAAACAAATATGATTTGGTTGGGATTACGGAAACGTGGTTCAAGGATGGCCAAGACTGGGAACTCAACATCCAGGGGTATTCGATATTCAGGAAAGATAGGCAAAAAGGAAAGGGAGGTGGGGTAGCATTACTGGTTAAAGAAGGGATTAATACAATTGTAATGAAGGATATTAGCTCTGATGATGTGGGATCTGTATGGGTAGAATTGAGAAATACTAAGGGGAAAAAAACATTAGTGGGAGTGGTATATAGACCTCCCAACAGTAAGGCGGAGGTTGGGGATGGCATGAAAAGGGAAATTAAAGAAGCGCGCAATAAGGGCACAGCAGTCATCATGGGTGACTTTAATCTACATATAGATTGGGCCAACCAAATTAGTAACAATACTGTGGAGGAGGAATTCCTGGAGTGTTTACAGGATGGTGTCCTGGACCAATATATCGAGGAACCAACCAGAGATCAGGCCATCTTAGACTGGGTATTATGTAACGAGAAAGGATTAATTAGCAACCTTGTTGTACGAGGCTCCTTGGGTCGGAGTATTCATAATATGATCGAATTCTTCATTAAGATGGAGAATGAAGTAGTTGACTCAGAGACTAGGGTCCTCAATTTAAATAAAGGAAACTACGATGGTCTGAGGAGCGAGTTGGGTAGGATTGATTGGGGAATGGCACTCAAAGGGTTGACGGTGGATAGGAAATGGCAAACATTCAAAGACCGAATGGATGAGCTACAGAATTTGTTCATCCCAGTTTGGCATAAAAATAAAACAGAAAAGGTGATTCAACCGTGGCTAACAAGGGAAATTAGGGATAGCATAAGATCCAAGGAGACGACATAAAAATTGGCCAGAAAAAGCAATAATCCTGAGGATTGGGAGCAGTTTAGGATTCAACAAAGGAGGACAAAGGGATTTATTAAGAAAGGGAACATAGAATATGAGAGTAAGCTAGCATGGAACATAAAAACTGACTGTAAAAGCTTTTATAGATATGTGAAGAGAAAAAGATTGGTGAAGTCAAGCATAGGTCCCTTGCAGTCAGAATCAGGGGAATTTATAATGGGAAACAAAGAAATGGCTGAGCAACTAAATTCATACTTTGGTTCTGTCTTCACAAAGGAGGACACAAATAACCTCCCAGAGATGCCGGGGAACATAGGGTCTGATGAAAGGGTGGAACTGAAAGAAATCAGTATTTGTAGGGAAATGGTGTTAGGAAAATTGATGGGACTGAAGGCCGATAAATCCCCAGGGCCTGATAATCTACATCCCAGGGTACTTAAGGAAGTGGCACTAGAAATAGTAGATGCATTGCTGGTCATCTTCCAGAACTCGATAGACTCTGGAACAGTACCCATGGATTGGAGGGTTGCTAATGTTACCCTACTATTCAAAAAAGGTGGTAGAGAAAAAGCGCGGATTATAGACCGGTAAGCCTGACATCGGTAGTGGGGATAATGCTAGAGTCTATTATAAAAGATGTAATAGCAGAGCACTTGGAAAGCAGTGACAGGATTGGACAAAGTCAACATGGATTTACAAAAGGTAAATCATGCTTGACTAATCTACTGGAATTTTTTGAGGATGTAACTGGTAAAATAGATAAGGGAGAACCAGTGGATGTGGTGTATTTGGACTTTCAGAAGGCTTTCGATAAGGTCCCACATAAGAGATTAGCATGCAAAATTAAGGCACATGGGATTGGGGTCAAGGTATTTGTAGTGTATGTACCTTGAAGAAGGAACTATATTCTGCAGCCCCTGTATACTGTAGTACCAGTAGTGACCACTCCTGTATATAAGCCTGTGTAGTAACTTTGTATAGTAGTTCCAGTTTTGTCTCCATTCAGTAAACACCTGTTATAACCAACTTCTGCAGTCCGTGTCTCAATTACACACGGACATTACATTGGCGATGAACAGAACCAAACTTACCTACAGTTCTGCACCACCTCACAGGGATCCATCCCTGAAGCGAATTTATTAGAGGTCGAAGCCAGAAGGAAGAAATCCAAAAAGAAAAAAAAAACAAACAGAAGAAACGGGCGTCGACCGTGGGCAACCGCCCTCTGATTCATCAAATTCGAAGATTTGCAGGAGAGGCTGTCGAGAGCTGGGCTTGGTTATCCAATCTATGGTGTTCCAGCTAATCGGGCTGGTGGCAGGTAGTACACTGATCCTTCCTGGGCTGCGGCGGGCTAGAGCTCGATCGGATGGCTTTTCAACGGGGCCGAGCAGCATTGTCGGGAAGAGGAGAGAGAGAGAGAGGGTGGAGCACACAGGGCGCGGCCGGTGCTATGAAGCCGGGCAGCGTACAGACCCGAGAAGAAGGAGGGAAGTGTCCCATAGGGTCTGCTCTGACGACGGGAACAGTAATTAAAATAAAAGAAAAAGAAATTAGAAGCGCAGAAAGCCGCGAGGAGCTACAGTTTGCCACGGGGACTGCGGAGAGCGGCGTTGGCAGCAGCGCGGAAGGCAAAGCGCGGGAGGCGCCATTTTGTTCAATCGGGGAAGAAGGCAAAGCGCGGGAGGTGCCATCTTACATCTCCAAGATGCCGAAGATTGGCAATATCACTGCCTTCGATAATGCAATAGAAGACTGGACCACGTATGTGAAAAGAGTCGAAGTATATTGCAAGGCAAATGAAGTAGCCGATGAGAAAAAGGCATCGGTACTACTAAACTTAATGGGCGCAAGAACGTAGGGCCTATTGCGGAAGCTGATCACTCCAGTCAAACCGATGGAGAAGAGTTTAATGAAATTGTTCATATCCTACAGGAACACCTAAATCCTACACCGCTGCTGATAGCAGAAAGATTTAAATTCCACAAGAGAAATCAGCATAAAGATGAGAGCAATGATGATTACCTTACGGAACTACGCAAGCTATCAAATCACTGCCAGTTCGGAGCAGGACTGGCAGATAACCTACGGGACAAATTTGTCTGTGGACTCCTGAGTGAAGGAACCCAGAAGAGGTTACTCTCAGAGAAAAAGCTGACGCTAGATAAGGCTTTCAGCGTGGCAGTATCATAAGAAGCAGCAGCAAGGGGAGCTGCGGAAATACAGCAAAAGCCACAGGAATACGGCACCTATGAAATGACATGGGGATTTGAAAAATGTTATCGCTGCGGCAGAACAACCCATGACCAGAAGGACTGCTGGTCTAAGGACAAATCATTCAGGCAATGCAGAAAGATGGGACACATTGCACGAGTTTGCAGGTCCGGGAAGAAGACTAACGACAACAAAAAGACAACTAAGGAAAAGTACAGGAAAGTACAAAAGATGACGGACAGTAGTTCCGAAGACCAGAAGAGCGATAGTGAATCCGGGAACAAGAGACTAAGCTGTCTCAAACTACACAACGTAATCACAAAAGAGGGTCACCGAACCATTTGGGTCACCCTCACGATAGCAGGGTCCCAAGTCAAAATGGAATTGGATACAGGATCAGCTCTGACCGTCATGAATCGACGAGACTACGAGCGGCTATTCTCACACATACCCTTGAAAGACACATCCATTGTCTTGAAGACATATACGGGGCAGAAAATATACCCCAGAGGGAAAATAAGGGTGCCTGTCGAATACAACGGCAAGGAAATACAGAAATTGTATCTGTACATACTGCAAGATGGTGGACCACCGTTATTGGGACGTGAATGGATCAGAAAGATAAGTTTAGACTGGCACTCCATTCAGGCACTGACTGTGGCTGGTAAAAAGGATGACGACATCACACCTGGACGATTGTCAAAAATCTTGGCTAACGCTAAAGAGGTATTTCAACAAGAACTGGGAACCCTTAAAGGCGTAACCGCCTCGATAAAAATAGAAGAGAATGCAATTCCCAAGTTTTTCAAAGCAAGACTGGTACCGTATGCAATTTGCCCAGCCGTCGAGGCAGAGCTGGAGAATCTGGAGAATGCAGGCGTGTTAACTAAGGTAGACTGGAGCGAGTGGGTGACACCCATCGTTCCTGTCATGAAGAAAACGTTAAACAATAAGTCTGAGGAGCCAAGGAAGGTTCGCATCTGTGGGGACTTCAAGGTGACTGTGAACCCAGTCCTTCACACAGTACAGTATCCTCTTCCGAGGTTAGAAGATATTTTCGCCCCACTATCTGGAGGGAAACGTTTTACTAAAATTGACCTAGCACAAGCATATTTGCAGATGGAGGTTGAAGAATCCTCTAGGAAATATCTCATGATAAACACTCACAAAGGTCTTTACCAGTATAATCGACTGGTATTCGGAGTTGCATCAGCTCCGGCTATATGGCAAAGAGCGATGGAACAAGTCCTGCAAGGGATTCCGGGGACTCAGTGTTACTTGGACGACATCCTAGTGACGGGTAAAAATGACAGTGAACACCTTAACAACCTAGAGCAGGTGCTCACTAGACTAAGAGAACATGGGCTACGAGCCAATCGCCCAAGTGCGAGTTTTTTAAGAACCAAATATCGTATTGTGGCCACGTGATTGATGAAGAGGGGTTACATAAGTCCCCTGACAAAATTGAAGCGGTAGTTAAGGCTCCAGCGCCTGAAAATGTGTCGCAACTGAGGTCATTCCTCGGATTGGTGAAATACTACCATAAGTTTTTGCCGAATTTGTCCTCAATTCTGCACCCACTGAACGCCCTGCTACAAACTGGAGTAGCATGGAAATGGAGCGATGAATGTAAGCGGGCCTTTCAGAAGTGTAAAGGCCTGATCACTTCAAGAGAAGTATTGGCTCACTACAACCCATCACTACCGATAAGACTGGCGTGTGATGCGTCTCCCTACGGCGTTGGAGCGGTACTGTCACATAAATCCCTTGATGGTTCAGAGAGGCCGATAGCTTTTGCGTCACGCTCGTTAACTGCAGCCGAGCGTAACTACGCCCAGATTGACAGAGAGGCCCTCAGCCTGGTGTGGGGGTTGAAGAAGTTCAATCACTACCTGCACGGACAAAAATTTACTCTACTAACTGATCATCAACCTCTTGTCTGCATTTTCAACCCTAAGAAGGGCATACCGATAATGACAGCACAATGGCTACAGAGGTGGTCGCTTTTCCTAGGGGCACACCAATATGACATCGAGTACAAAGGAACTAAACAGCATGGGAATGCTGATGGATTGTCGCACCTACCATTGCCGACGGTGGAAGAAGCACCTGCAGTGGATCCTGTGGAGATATTCCACTCGACCATAGTCGAATGTCTACCTGTGACGAATGCAAACATAGAAAAGGAAACACGAAATGACCCGACACTCTCCAGGGTCTATGATTTAACGGTGAAGGGATGGCCAGCACATGGCGAACCACTGTTGCCAGCATTCTCGCCGAGAAGAGAACCGCTGTCAGTGTGCCGAGGAACCTTGATGTGTGGATCCAGAGTAGTAATTCCACCCAAATTGAAGGATAGAGTGCTCAATGAGCTTCATGAGGGTCATCTGGGAGGGGTAAAAATGAAGAACTTAGCCAGAGCATTTGTGTGGTGGCCGGGAATCGATAGAGAAATTGAAGAGATGACCAGGAGCTGTACAGGCTGCCAGAAGGTCCAAAACGCCCCACCACAAGCCCCTCTACATCCATGGGAGTGGCCCTCGTCTCCATGGCAAAGGGTTAACATTGATTTTGCTGGTCCATTTATGGACTCGGTGTTTTTAATTGCGGTGGACGCACGTTCAAAGTGGCCAGAGGTAATAAAAATGTCCTCAACCACCACAGAAAAAACTATCACAGTCTTACGAACCATATTCACCAGAAATGGGCTGCCTGAACAGATTTGCTCCGACAATGGACCACAGTTTGTGTCTGAAGAGTTCCGGAGGTTCTTAAAGAACAATGGTGTTAAGCATTACACATCCGCCCCATATCACCCAGCCACCAATGGATTGGCTGAGAGGTTCGTTCAAACATTCAAGAAGGCTATCAAGGCAATGTGTAATGAAGACATACCCCTACAACACAAGGTGGATAACTTCTTGTTTGCCTACCAGAATGCGACACATGCGGTTACCAACCAAACTCCAGCCATGATGTTCTTCAATCGAAGACTAAGATGCCGCTTGGATTTGGTTAAGCCAAACATCAGAAGAGATGTGGAGAACAGGCAGTTTCAGAATATGAATGAAAGGCCAACCAGGAGTTTCAAGATAGGTCAACCAGTTTTGGCCCGGGACTACCGCACAGAGAAATGTCAGCCAGGAACTATCTGCACACGGCAAGGACCTCTAATGTATACCGTGAATGTTGGAGAGAGCATTGTAAGACGCCATGCTGACCAGATTCTAGAGTCACTGGAAAACGTCAAATCTACACCATGATCCTATACACCTGGTGATGAAACCGAAGTACCAATTGCATCTACCTCAGAATCGGTGATATTGGAAGCAGACGAACCAAACAACGACGTTGATCCCAAATCAACTTTGCCAGCAGAACCTGATACCCCAAAGAGGCGTTATCCGGACAGAATCAGGAAGCCTCCTCAAAGACTGAATTTATAATTGATTAACTTCAGCTAATGTATATAGCAACTGTAATTGTAAATATGTTATTTAATTATTAATCGAATGTTATGTACTGTTTAGCTAAAAGGGGAGGAATTGTAGTTTATGTGCCTTGAAGAAGGAACTATATTCTGCAGCCCCTGTATACTGCAGTACCAGTGGTGACCACCCCGTATGTAAGCCTGTGCAGTAACTTTGTATAGTAGTTCCAGTTTTGTCTCCATTCAGTAAACACCTGTTATAACCAACTTCTGCAGTCCGTTTCTCATTTACACACGGACATTACAGTATTGATTTGGATAGAGAACTGGTTGGCGGACAGAAAGCAAAGAGTTGGAATAAACGGGTCATTTTCCGAGTGGCAGGCAGTGACTAGTGGGTTACCGCAAGGATCGGTCCTAGGACCCCAGCTGTTCACAATATACATTAATGATCTGGACGAGGGAATTGGATGTAATATCTCCAAATTTGCAGACGACACAAAGCTGGGTGGGAGGGTAAGCTGTGAGGAGGATGTCGTGAAACTCCAGTACGATTTGGCCAGGTTGGGTGATTGGGCAGAAACATGGCAAATGCACTATAATGTGGATAAGTGTGAGGTTATCCACTTTGGTGGCAAAAACAGGAAGGCAGATTATTATTTGAAGGGCAATAGATTGGGAGAAGGGGAAGTGCAAAGAGACCTGGGTGTTCTTGTGCACCAGTCGCTGAAGGTAAGCATGCAGGTGCAGCAGGCGGTTAAGAAGGCAAATGTTATGTTGGCCTTCGTAGCAAGAGGGTTCAAGTACAGGAACAAGGATGTCTTGCTACAGTTGTACAGGGCCTTTGTGAGACCACACCTCGAGTATTGTGTGCAGTTTTGGTCGCCTTACCCGAGGAAGGACGTTCTTGCCATGGAAGGAGTGCAGCGAAGATTCACCAGGCTGATACCTGGGATGGCAGGAATGACGTATGAGGAGAGATTGTGTCGATTGGGCTTATACTCACTGGAGTTTAGAAGATTGAGAGGGGATCTCATTGAAACCTATAAAATTCTGTCAGGCCTGGACAGACTAGATGCAGGAAGGATGCTTATGATGGCCGGGGAGTCCAGAACCAGGGGTCATAGTCTAAGGATAAGGGGTAAGCCATTTAGGACTGAAATGAGGAGGAATTTCTTCACCCAGAGAGTGGTGAACCTGTGGAATCCTCTGCCACAGAGGGCGGTGGAGGCCAGTTCATTAAATATATTCAAGAAAGAGTTGGATATATTTCTTAAGGCTAAAGGGATCAAGGGATATGGGGAGAAGGGAGGGACAGGGTACTGAATTTGGATGATCAGCCATGATCTCATTGAGTGGCGGAGCAGGCTCGAAGGGCTGAATGGCCTACTCATGCTCCTATCTTCTATGTTTCTATGTAACGACGTACGCTACCACGGACAGTTCAGCCTGCTGGGTGCTCATGGTGCTGGGGAGCTTAATTGCCAGGGCAATCTTTGCCGCTGGGTCATAAACTCCACACCCCGTGAGTCGCTCGCCTGCAGATACCGTGCTCGAGCCGTCCACATAGATTTTGCAGTCTATCGGGTGTATCCCGGCCAGTAAATCTATGTCCACTTCCCAAACCCCAACTATGGAACACTGGTGGGCTGTTCCAGGATATACCAGGTTGGCTGCGAGCTTTGGCTCGCAGAGACCCTTCACCTTTAGGTCCATTTGTGAGAGGAGCAGGGTCCAGCGAGCAATGCGGGCACTGCTCACTGTCCCATCCTTGATCCTCCCATCCAGGAGCATCTGGGTGGGTGTGTGATGGGTGAGGAGGGTAATGGGAGATGTGCCTGTGAAGATCAGTGATCATTTCACAGCCCAATGTGTGGCCAAAAGGTGCCTCTCACAGTTGGAGTAGCTCCTCTCCACATCCGTGAGTATCCTGGAGGAGTAGACCACCGGCCTCAGCCGGCCATGCTGCTCTTGGAGCAGCACAGCACTCAGGCGGTCCCCGCTGGCTGCTACCTCCAGGAAAAACTCGTTCCCCCCATCTATGGCCCATAGAGCTGGTGCGGTCTGCAAGTCCCTCTTGAGCCTGACAAATTCTGCTTGGCAACCCTCATCCCAAACCCACTCCACTCTGTAATGTATGTACCTTTAAAGGGGGGAACTACTTTTACAGCTCATGTATACTGTAGTACCGGCAGTGACCACACCTGTATATAACGCTGAGTAGTAATCTGTACAGTTCAGTTGCAGTTTGAGCCACGTTGAGTAAACACCTGTTGTACCGTTCTCCGCAGTCCATTTCTTATTATACACGGACGTAACATTGGCGACGAGGCAGGTTCGAGCCTACCTGCAACTCTGCATCACCTCCCGGGGATTCGTTCCTGGAGATCAGTGGATTGGAGGTCAAGGCCACAGACTCGGGCGTCGACCACGGGCAACCGGCCAGTCATCCAGCAGAGACTCGAGAATTGCGGGGGAGGCTGTCGAGAGCCAGGCTTGTCTTTCCAGTCGAGGTGGTCCAGCGAAATGGGCTGGCAACAGGTAGTGCGCAGACCCTTCCCGGACAGACCCTTCCCGGCTAGAGCCCGACCGAGCGGCACAGCAAAGGGCCGAGCAGCGTCGACGGGGAGAGAGAGAGGGCAGAGCGCACAGGGCGCAGCCGGTGTTCAGGAGCCGAGCAGCGTCGGAGAGAGGGAGAGAGAGACGCGCAGAAACCCACGAGGCGCCGCCATTGCCACGAGAACCGCCGGGAGTGGCGTCGGCAGCAGCGGGGGAGGATGGAAAGCGCGGGAGATGCCATTTTAAGCCATTGGGAGACGCCATTTTTAACCACATCCAAAATGCCGAAGAGTGGCAGTATCACCGCATTTGACAATGAAGTCGAAGATTGGACTACATATGTCGAATGAATAGAGGTGTACTGCAAGGCAAATGATGTGCTAGATGACAAGAATGCGTCGGTATTGTTAAATTTAATGGGTGCAAAGACGTATGGTTTATTACGAAATCTAGTAACCCCAACGAAGCTAATGGAAAAGAGTTTTGAAGACACAGTAACGATACTAAAGGAACATTTAAACCCCACACCGCTGCTGATAGCAGAAAGATGCAAGTTTCACAAACGGAACCAGCATAAGGATGAAAGCAATGCTGATTATTTAACAGAACTGTGCAAACTATCGAAACACTGCCAGTTTGGAGCGGGACTGGCAGATAGCTTAAGGTACAAGTTTGTGTGTGGGCTTCAAAGTGAAGGAACCCAGAACCGGCTTTTATCTGAAAAGGACCTTATGCTGGAAAAGGCTTTCAGCATTGCGGTATCATATGAAGCAGCAGCACGGGGCGCTGCAGAGATACAACAGAGACCGCAAGAATATGGCACAAACGAAATATCATATGGAACAGAGAAGTGCTATCGCTGCGGTAGAACAACACACGACCAGAATGATTGCTGGTCCAAAGACAAAGTGTGCAGACAGTGTGGAAAAGTAGGACACATAGCACGAGTCTTCAGGTCGGGAAAAAAAACCAGCAATAAGAAACCGACCAAAGGGAAGTACAAGAAGGTACATAAGATAACGGAGAATAGTTCAGACGAACAAGAGTGATAACGACTCCGAAAGCAGGGAACTGAATTGTCTGAAACTACATAATGTGATCACAATGGAGGATCGCCGAACCATTTGGGTCACTCTCAAGATAGCAGGAGTCCAGGTAAAGATGGAATTGGACACAGGGTCAGCTCTAACAGTCATAAACCGACGGGACTACGAGCGGCTATTCTCACACATACCCTTGAGAGATACAGAGATTGTCTTGAAGACATACACGGGGCAAAAAGTCTACCCCAAAGGAAAAATAAGGATGACCGTTATATATAACGGTAAGGAAACACCAAAACTAGACCTGTATGTATTGCAAGATGGAGGACCACCATTACTGGGATGTGAATGGATCCGGAAAATACAACTGGATTGGCATTCCATACAAGCACTGGCTGTGGCTGACAAAAAGGATGACGACGTCACACCTGGGCGACTGTCAAAGATCCTAACTGACGCGAAAGTAGTGTTCCAGCAAGGACTCGGAACACTAAAAGGCATGACCGCGACGATTAAAATTGAAGAAAACGCAAGCTCAAAATTTTTTAAGGCCAGACCGGTACCTTATGCGATCCACCCAGCCGTCGAAGCAGAGCTGGAGAGTCTGGAACCTTCAGGTGTACTGTCCAAGGTAGACTGGAGCGAGTGGGCTACACCCATCATCCCTGTGATGAAAAAGTCGTTGAGCAGCACGCCTGGGGAACCAAGGAAGGTTCGCATCTGTGGGGACTTTAAGGTAACAGTGAACCCGGTCCTTCACACCGTACAATATCCACTCCCGCGGATTGAAGATATTTTCGCCTCGCTCTCTGGAGGGAAATGCTTCACTAAGATTGATCTGGCCCAGGCGTATCTGCAAATGGAGGTAGAAGAAGCATTAAAAAAAAATACCTCCCAATCAACACCCACAAAGGTCTCTACCAATACAATCGGCTGGTATTCGGGGTAGCATCAGCTCCGGCTATTTGGCAGAGGGCAATGGAACAGGTCCTGCAAGGGATCCCTGGGACCCAGTGTTATTTGGACAACATCCTGGTCATGGGCGAAAATGACAGTGATCACCTTGCCAACCTGGAGCAGGTGCACGCTAGATTGCAGGAATATGGGCTCCGAGCAAACCGCCCCAAATGCGAGTTTTTTAGAAAACAGATCTTGTATTGTGGCCACGTTATCGATAAAGAGGGGTTACATAAGTCCCCAGAGAAGATTGAGGCAGTAGCCAAGGCTCCAGCACCGGAAAATGTGTCACAACTGAGTTCGTTCCTCGGGCTGGTAAACTACTACCATAAGTTCTTGCCAAATTTGTCTACAATACTACACCCACTGAACACCCTACTGCAAACTGGGGTGCCATGGAAGTGGAATGACGAATGTAGACGAGCTTTCCAGAAGAGCAAAACACTAACCCCATCGAAAGAGGTATTGGCCCATTACAACCCAGCATTACCAATTCGGTTGGCATGTGATGCGTCACCCTATGGCATTGGAGCGGTGCTGTCGCACAAATTCTCGGACGGCTCAGAGAGGCCAATAGCCTATGCGTCACGATCACTAACCTCAGCCGAGCGTAACTACGCCCAGATTGACAGGGAGGCCCTCAGCCTAGTGTGGGGAGTGAAAAAGTTCAATCATTATCTGCATGGGCAGAAATTCACCTTGCTGACTGATCACCAGCCTCTTGTCTCCATTTTTAATCCGAAGAAGGGCGTTCCGGTGATGACTGCGCAACGACTACAAAGATGGTCACTTTTTCTAGGGGCGCACCACTATGAGATTGAATATAAGGGCATGAAAAGCATGGAAATGCTGATGGGCTATCACGCCTGCCACTGCCTACTGCGGAGGAAGCACCAGCAGTGGATCCTGTCGAAATATTCCATTCGACTATAGTTGAATACCTACCGGTAACTAACGCTTGTATCGAAAAGGAAACCCGAAATGACGCAACACTGTCTCGGGTATATGATTTGACGCTGAAGGGATGGCCAGCACATGGCGACTCACTGTTGCCAGCATTCTCGACAAGGAGGGAACAGCTGTCAGTGTGCCTGGGGACCTTGATGTGTGGATCCCGAGTGGTAATTCCACCCAAGTTAAGGGATAGAGTGCTGAATGAGCTTCATGAGGGTCATCTGGGAGGGGTAAAAATGAAAAGCCTAGCCAGGGCTTATGTGTGGGGGCCGGGAATCGATAAACGACTCGAGAACCTGACCAGGAGCTGCTCAGGATGCCAGAAAGTCCAAAATGCACCACCACAGGCCCCTCTACACCCATGGGAGTGGCCCTCATCTCCATGGCAACGGGTGCATATTGATTTTGCTGGTCCATTCATGGACTCAATGTTTTTAATAGCCATGGATGCGCACTCGAAATGGCCTGAGGTCATCAAAATGTCCTCCACCACCAAGGAGAAAACTATTGCAGTCCTACGGACCACTTTTGCCAGGAATGGCTTGCCAAAGCAGATTTGCTCCGACAACAGACCACAGTTTGTGTCCGAAGAGTTCCGGAGGTTCTTGAAAAAGAATGGGGTAAGGCATTACACATCCGCTCCGTATCATCCAGCCACAAATGGATTGGCTGAGAGGTTCGTACAAACCTTTAAGAAGGCAATAAGGTCTATGTACAATGACAACATTCCGCTGCAGCACAAGGTGGACAATTTCCTGTTCGCCTACCGGAATGCGACACATGCAGTCACCAACCAGGCCCCAGACATGATGTTCTTTAACCGAAGGTTAAGATGTCGCCTGGATTTGCTCAGACCAAACGTACGAAGAGATGTTGAGAGTAAACAATTCCAGCACATCCATGAGAAGCCAACAAGGAGCTTCAATGTAGGGCAACCAGTCTTGGCCCGCGACTACCGAACAGAAAAATGGCAGCCAGGAACGATATGCACACGGCAGGGCCCATTAATGTACACAGTGGACGTTGGGGAGAGCATCGTGAGACGCCATGCTGACCAGATCCTAGAGTCACAGGAACAAGTCAACCCCATGCCTCGCCCATACGTACCTGGTGATGAACCCGAGGTACAGGTAGCATCTACCCCAGAAACAGTAGCATCGGAAGCTGATGAACCAACCGACGACAGGGGGCCAGAATCGCCTCCGCACCAAGAGCAAGACACTCGGGAAAGGCGCTATCCAGAAAGGATCAGGAAGCCTCCCCAGAGACTGAATTTATAAATAGACTATTTTCAGCTAATGTTGCATTTTAAAAGTGTTAATTGTAATTAGTTTGATATTTAATTGTTAAATGAGTGTTATGGTACTGATAATCTAAAAGGGGAGGAATTGTAATGTATGTACCTTTAAGGGGGGAACTACTTTTTACAGCTCATGTATACTGTAGTACCGGCAGTGACCACACCTGTATATAATGCTGAGTAGTAATCTGTACAGTTCAGTTGCAGTTTGAGCCACGTTGAGTAAACACCTGTTGTACCGTTCTCCGCAGTCCGTTTCTTATTATACACGGACGTAACACACTCCTTTGTGTAGGAGTCGGAGCAGAGGGGCTGCTGTGGTGGCACAGTCCTCAATAAAGTCTCTACAGTACCCGGTTAGCCCGAGAAATGACCTCACACCCGCGACTGTGTTGGGGACTGGTAACTCTTGTACCGCTTCTCTCCTAGCCTTATCTATGGCCCTTTCTCCAGTGCGTACGGTCAGGCCTAGGAATTTCACCTCCTGCTGGCCGATCTGCGCTTTCTTGGGGTTTACTTTAAAACCCTTTTTCCCGAGCAGCTCCAGCAGTTCGGCCAGTAATGGGCTATGCTCCTCCCTCGAATCAGTCAACAGGAGCAGGTCATCCACATATTGTACCAACTGTCTGGGCTGGCTGAAATTCTTTAAACTGTTTGCCATGCACTGATAGAAAATGCTGGGCCTGTTGTGGAAGCCCTGAGGCAAGCAGTTCCAGGTGTACTGTTGCCCTTTAAATGTAAAGGCAAACTTGTACTGATCCTCCCTCCTTAAAGGGATGGACCAAAACCTGTTGGAAATATCCAGCACTGTGAAAGTAGTCGCGGATGCTGGGGTACTTCCTATCAGGTCAGCAACTGCTGCTACCGTGGGTGCACAGGCTGGGATGTTACTGTTGAGCACCCAATAGTCCACCGTGGCCCTCCAGGAATTGTCCGGCTTTCTAACTGGCCACAGTGGAGAGTTTACGTGGGTGGCTATCGGTCTCAGAACTCCCTGCTGCACTAAGGACGACATGGCTGCTTCCATGTCTGGCTCCGCTTCCCTGGGGAAGTTATACTGTTTCTGTGGTCGGGCCATGGGGTCCCCATCTACACTGACCTCAACCTGTTGACCCTCCCACAGTCGTGTTTGTGTGTGGCAAATGTGGCCAGGTGGGCTTGCACAAATGCTTGGAACTCTTTTGGGGTGTTCCTGACCATGAGCTCGAGGTTATAACCCTCTTTGGGCTTCATGGTGCATAGGGTCCCCTTCCCTTCTTTCCCTGGGATTACTACTACCTCGCCGTCCTTTCCTGTACTTGCCCCCCATAGGCAATGATTTCTTAAATCGACCAGGATCCCATGGCCTACAATAAAGTCGGCTCCCAGGACCCCTCTTCCACCCTTCACTTCTCACTTCATTAGGACACAGGTCCACTTAGAGCAGAGTGGTCCTAAACGAATGGCAAGCGGGATGGAAAACGAGCCAGCCTGTTCTTTGCCTGTGAATCCCGACAGACTGTATGGGACCCCATTAGATAGAGGCGAGGTGGTGGGGTTAGCTGAATGAACAATGGTGCATGATGCCCCCGTGTCCAACAGATGGGTCCCCTTCACCTTTTCTACCTCCATCTCCACGAGGGGCCTTTTCCATTCATTGTACCGAAGGGAACACAGGTGAACAGGCTGCGTGGGCTCTAGTCAGGGCTGTGGGTTGGATGGGGCTGATGGGTCAGAGCACCGGTAGCGGCTGCTACTCTCCCGTGGCCAGTCAATAAGGACCGCATGGTGTCCAAAAATGACTCGACCGCGGCGGGAGGGATTCCTGCCTCTGCCTTTTGGGCTGGAGCTGTGGAATTATTTCCCTTGTTATCTTTCCAAGGGTTTTTGCACTCCTTCCGCCAGTGACCATCCTTCCCACACCTGTAACAATTTTTCTTTGCATTGGGGGAGTTATTCCCTTCCTGATGCCACTCCTTCCTACCCTGTCCGGGTTTTACCTCATGCACCTTCCCCTTAGGTGGGTGTGCATCGGTTCCCCTACCATTCTTATAAGCTAGGGTCAACTGTCTGATCACCGTAAGTTCGGTGGTCTGGGGATTCTTGGGGTCGAACCACACTTCCGCCTTGGCCCAGACCTGTGGCATGCTGTTTGCCACCAGGTATAGGAATTAACAATGGGGTTGCGTTTATTGTCTCTGGCCAGTCAGAAGCCTCTGAGCTGCTCCAGGGACCCCCGTGCGGTTTCGAAGCGCTCCCCTATTCCTGGTTCTGACCGCCGGACTTATTCGGTAGCGATGTAGACAGAAAACATGACTCGTGGTTTGGGTGCTAAACAGACCAGTATTTATTGAAACAAAAAGAAACAACTTAAAATAATCAATACAGCACTCTGTGCCTGGTACAGCACTTTTGCTTAATGCAGTACACTTAGTGTCCACTAGAGTGCTCTTTGCTCAGTGCAACACTCCTTTATTTAAATACAGCACTTTTAAATACAGCTACTTTACTTCTCACAGTAATTAGTGCCTACCACCGCACTCTCTTTAACACAGTACACCTTGCTCACTACAGCACCCTTTGCTTAGTGGCTTTTACTTAAAAACAGCACTTTAATACAGAACCCTTAGTGTCCACTGAAGCACTTCTCTGCTTAGTGCAACACTGTTACTCAAATACAGCACTTTACTTCTTACAGAACTCAGTGTTCACTACAGCACTTCTCTGCTAGTGCAACACTGCTACTTAAATAGGGGAGGAGAGAACGGACACAATGAGGGAAAATCAACTAAAATCACAGTTCTAACAAAATTCCCACTTAATTCCCACCCCTATACCTATTCTAAGTTGCCCTGTAATGGGCCAGAAAAATATATGCTCACCAATGAAAACCGCCTGCTCCGTGCCCTGTGATCTTTGATCTTCACTGCCCCGAAGTAAAAACACCCCAGTATTTTAAAAGTAAACTGCTGGTGTTCCACTCCTTTAGGCAGGCTCCCACGTTGTAGAGGGCATGGAGGCGAGGCCACAGAGAGTGAGAGGCTTCTGAGAAGCTACCTTTTATAGCCCATTTGAAGCCCGCCCAAATCCGGATGTATCTGGGCTAAACAAAAGGGATCCAAACTATCCCTATTGTCTGTAATAGGTTTGGATGAATCACCCATTCATTTAAACTAGGTATTTTTCAGTTTAAGTGTGTCCTCGTTGTCTGTGATGGGCTTTGAATAAAGCTGCCATGGTTTGAAAAAAAGCATGTCTATTTCCTTGATTGCTTGAGTAAACAGACTGAAACCACAGTCTCAAGTGGTTAATCCTTTGGGTAAACATTGTAGCAGTTTTTGTAAACACATCGATTGTCTGGTGCAGGGAAGGGAACTCCCTGAACTGCCTTGATTGGCAGTTTGACTGCTCCATTGAACCTTTTTCACAGACACAGCAGGCTGCCTTTTCAAGTCCTTGTCTTATGCCACGCGGTCTGGTGGCCATTTTGATCCCTGGATTTTTTAAGGTATATTACCCAGGTATTCTTTAATCAAAAAAATCAATCTTCGGAACTGTAGGAAATTTCAAAATTATTGCGAAATCCCTGCACAGGCAATGGAGCCAATGGGCCAGGGGATCCCCATTTAGGAACACCCGGTTAGGTGCCCCCCGACAGGCACTCCGGTACACCGGCCATAACCTGTCCGCAAAAGCTTGCAGGGTTTCCCCTGCGAGCTGCACTGTCTTCTCCATACGGTAGAAAGGATTTCCCTCATTCATCCCCATGGCCTCCAGAACTTCATCCCTGAGCTCCTCATACCTGCACTGCCCCTTCTTATGCTCGTCAGAGCGGGATTGGAGGAGCCTACTCTCCAGGGAGAATAGCAGCATTTTGGCCTGCTCAGCGCCATCGCAGTCATTGACGCTGGCTGCCTGCTCTACTTCCCTGAAGTGGATCGAGGGGTCCCCCTTTTCGGAGAGCTTTGGGATATGGCTAACCATAGCCCTAAGCTGTTGGGTGCTATAGGGTAATATGAACTGGTTTTGGAGTGGTCCCTCATCATCGCCATTGACGGGTGGGCCGAACCTACAATGCCGGGCTGGGCACATCGGTCCCGGCTCCGGCCTCTCTGGCAGGGGTTGCTCCACCTCCGCTCCCACCTCTGACTCCACCCCCCTTTGCTGCCAGACCTCACTGAAACCTGGTGCTACGGGTGGTGGTCGTAGGACCTCCTGTTCCTCAACCGAGTCGTCCCTGGGCACTACCAATGATGTTTGAACTGTCCTCCCCTCGTTCCCCATAAAACCCGCCTGGCCTGCCTTCGGGCTTCTGAGGCACACCATGCCTTTTGCCTTCCTCAGGGCCAAGCTCAGATTTTCTATCTGCTCCTTGCAGGGGCCATGATCTGCATCTTCAAACCTCTGTTCACTCGCTAACTTGTAAGCTTCCTTTACCTCTTTTACTTTCTCCTCCTGTTGTCTCACTTGTCTTGCTAGGCGGGCATTCTTTTCCCGCAACCTCAACTCATTACCCTTGGCTTCGGTGACCTGGCACTGTAGATATTCCAACTTGGCCTTATGTTCTCCCATTAAATGCATCCTCTCCTGATTCAGGGCCTGCAATGCTACCATTAACTTCTCCCCTACAGCCTTATCCTGGATCTCCAGGGCTGACTCCTTTAACTCGGCTGCCTGTGCTGCAATGAGCCTGTCCAGAAGCTGGACCTGCTTTTTGAAACACATCAGCCAGACTGCCTTCTCTAAGGACTTCTTGTGTTCCCTCCCATCTGTCTACTTAGATGCTGCATCTACCAGACGCCCAGCCTTTAACAGAGTGGTGATCCACTTCTTTGTGATATTCACCTTACTAAACACATAATCAGAAATCCTTTCCTCCATCATGGTTTGCTCATCCGAACCATTGTCTACTGTATCGCACCCCTGTTGCCGGAGTCCTGCCGTGGTCGCCATTTCTGTAGGGGGTGGCGTGTGCCCAGTCAGCTTCCCCTCTGACTGTCTTTGAGCGGTTCGAATCACTCCCACACCCCTGGGTTCTAGACACCGGACTTAGGTACAGGCGGCGATACAGAAAATCGAGTAGACGAGTGGTTTGGTGCAAGAAAACCAGAATTTTATTAAAAGCAGAATAAAACACAATCTTATGAGAATTACTGATATGGATACAGGCATAAACAATTACACTTATATGGGAATGGGGAACACACGGCACATCGAGGGGAACAAATACATTAAAAATCCCCTTATCCTTATCCCACCCCCTATATCTAACTAGATTAAGCTATGAGGGGCCAGGAATTCATGCTCACCCATCCAAAACCTGTTGCTTTAACTGGGTTGGTTTTGAGGTCCACTCTTTCTGTCCTTTGGGGTATCCTGTCGCCACGTGGTCACAGGGCACGGCACTGCATTTGTTTTTGCGAAGCACCCTCCTTTTCCTCAGCTAACGTCGTCATCGAGTCGTGATGGGTCTTCTTCTTCTTCGTCGGGCGGTCATCGACGGTATTGCTGCGGTTGGGGTCGGTTGGCAGTCTTTACCGTCTAATGATTTTGCTACCCAAGCTTCGAACACCAGTTTATTCTTAAACTGGGCTCTTATTGTCCATTGATTTTACTACCCATTCCTTGAACGCCAGCTTATTTTTAAACTGGGTGATGACACTGGGATTTTACTGTCCATGCATGTAATGCCAACTTATTCTTCAAACGCCAGCTTATAACTAGGCGTTTGTCCCCCAATGCGTCTTTCCGCTACCCTTCTCTGCTCTTATCGGTTTACGTATTCTTTGTCTCGTCTCCTCTTGTCTGCCCGTTTGTGGCCTGTGTGCCCTGTGTGCTTTCGAATCAGGTCTATTCTCCTCCCGCGTTTGGCCCTCAGTGTAATGGGCGTCCTTGGTGTTGAGCATCACGGGGAGCGAGAAGAGAGCCGCCACGAGGCCAGGGCATGAGAACGAGAGGCAGCAGGCCAAGGCCACAAGCAAGAGATAAGAGCAAGAGCCAAGAGAGCGATCGCCACTGATGTGCTTACATTTATACCCGTTCTTCATTCCTTATCTGCGCGCCAAATCAGGTCAGTCCTTTGTCTAACTTTTGGCGGGCTCGTTTAAAATGATTACAGCCATTTACTTTAACGACTTTTGGAGTGGTTGTCTTCCTGTGTAATGGCCTCACTGTCCTTGTTGTTTGTCATTTATCAAACTTAATTGTCCCCATCCTGACTTGATGGCTACTGTGAGCTGTTACTGATTAAATATGCAGAAACCTAATGGCCTCGATTTAGGCCCATTCTAACTTGATCTGTTTCAAGGTGAACGAATGCGTATTCTGTGTTTGCTTTAGCTGTCTGGCTCCACAAAGTCTCTTCACAGATTCCTGCATTTTAAGTTTAGTTTCAGGGCCTGCCTGTTTGTAGGGCCTTGCTTTAAAATCCTGTCGGTTTTGGTCACGAGGTTACAGAAGCCATTTTGGGTACCCTGTTTTTAATAACTTGTCCAAACAGGGTCCCTTTATCTGTAATTTTGGGGAATGCGGGAATTTTGAGAACCCTACAGTGGTGATGGATGAATGGGATTTGGTGCGAGTTAGGACATGGGCAGCCGAGTTTTGGATGACCTCAAGTTTACGTAGGGTAGAATGTGGGAGGCCAGCCAGGAGTGCATTGGAATAGTCAAGTTTAGAGGTAACAACTGGATGAGGGCTTCAGCAGTGGATGAGCTGCAGCTAGGACAGAGACGGGCGATGTTACGGAGGTGGAAATGGGCATTCTTGGTTATGCTGCGAATATGTGGTTGGAAGCTCATTTCAGGGTCAAATATGACACCAAGGTTGCAAACTGTGTGGTTCAGCCTCAGACAGATGTTAGGGAGAGGGATGGAGTCAGTGGCTAGGGAACGGAGTTTGTGGCGGGGACCGAAAACAATGGTTTCGGTCTTCCCAATATTTCATTGGAGAAAATTTCTGCTATGCCGGACAAGCAGTCTGACAATTTAGAGACTGTGGAGAGGTTGAGATAAGAGGTAGTGAGGTAGAGCTGGGTGTTGTCAGCGTACATGTGGAAACTGACAATGAAGGATGCTTTCATTCATTTTATGTTTTAAAAATAGATTTTGAAATACAAAGACCGGAGACTTCAGAGTGAATCCATGGTTTATTTTGTATTTTTATCAAAAGAGAAGCAGGCCGATTCCTGTATTGAAGGTTCATTTTAGTGCTGAATCAGAAAGCGATTCTTCCTCACCATCATTGCTGCAGTAAAGATTGTTTGCATTTTTCTCAGGCTATGAAGCCATAACCTAATCTTTGGAAGAAAAATAACCTTTTTTTGCTGATGAACAAAGTCACAAGATAAAGAAAAAATGAGCACAGATACTTTTCACTGAGGCAAGAAATGATGCTTTCGAAACCTAGTCAAGCATGATAGGTTTCCATTTTATGTCACAGGATCTTACCAATCAAGAGATAATTAGATTGAATGCTCTCTTTTTGAACTCATGTCAATCCCTATTTATCCAAGTGCTTCCTTACTGTCATAGAGTAATGAAGAGCTCTTTATGTACTATATCAACATTACCCTGATAAAAGGAGCTAACAGGGCAGAATTTTACATTAGAAGGAAAAACTCAGAAATTAATGAAGAAGCAAAGTATTGTCCCAGTCTCAGACCTATACCAGTGGAATACTGTGCAAGTCCGAGAGACCTAAGCTGCATTTCTGGCTGAGCACTGCACACGGCACAGGAACAAAGGAAGTCTGCATGCAAGCGCAGTTTAAATGTTAATGTTAGGGGAGTGTCCTTGGGAGCGTTAACATTAAGAACACTTAACATTAAGTTTAAAAGCCTTGTACAGCTATACTCCCATCTCTCTCTCTGTTCCATGTTTCAATCCAACTTCTAACTCTCCCAAAACACTGAGACAAATAACAAAGTCACAAATGACATGCTCTGACAGTCTTGTTGTCTTTGCTTATTCTCAACCTCTCTGCTGCCTTTGACATTGTAGACCATTCCATCTGCTTCCAACATCACTCTCTCTGGAGCTCACCTGCTGGTTCTGCTTTTCATCTGGGGCCTCTGTTCAGGCCTAAGCAGCCGATAAATCATTACTGTGCTGGTGTGTTACTTCCATGTTAGGCATTGACACAGCGAAGATGAAGGAATGGTGATATGAATCCAAGCTAGGTAGTGTGTGACTTGGAGTGGAACTTGGAAGTGATGGTGTTCTCATGATGTTTAATAAGATTGTGAATGCAGTTTTACTTGAAAATACCTAAAATCAGAGAACTATGTAAAAACAAAAAAAAACACATAGCAACAACATATTTAGTCAGATTTAGAGGGATAGAATTGAAAAGCAGAGAAGTTATGTTAAACTTGTATAGAAACCTAGTTAGACCACACTTGGAGAATTGTGAACTGTTCTGGCCTCCATATTATAAAAAAGAATATAGATACACTGGAGAAGGTGCAAAAAAGATTTACTAGAGTGATACCAGAACTGAGAGGTTATACCTATCAGGAAAGATTGAACAGGCTGGGGCTCTTTTCTCTCAAAAAGAGAAGACTGAGGGGTACTTAATAGCGGTTTTTAAGATTATGAAAGGGTTTGATAGGGTAGACGTAGAGAAGATGTTTCCACTTGCGGGCAAGACCAGAACTGGAGGCCAAAAATATAAGATAGTCACTAATAAATCCAACAGGGAATCCAGGAGAAACTTCTTTACCCAGAGAGTGGTTAGAATGTGGAACTCGCTACCACAAGGAGTAGTTGAGGCGAATAGCATGGATGCATTTAAGGGGATTCTAGATAAACAGATGAGGGAGAAAGGAATAGAAGGATATGTTGATGAGGTAAGATGAAGAAGGGTGGGAGGAGGCTCGTGTGGAGCATAAACACTGGCATGGATCTGTTGGACCGAATGGCCTATTTCTGTGCTATAAATGCTATGTAAGACTATGTAATCATAACACTTTGCTCCATAATGCTGTCAGCCTCCGATTGTAGCATCATTATTTGGCTGAGTGTGATCATCGTCTTTGTTTTTCTCCTATCATTCCTTACTAAAATTATTACCTAATGAACCTCATAGGTATTGTCCATTTTTGATATTTCAAGTTATATTGGGTGCACCTATGAAGTTTGTCTAATATAGAGAGGAGTTCTTCACCTTGACAAAACAGAGGTCTTGAAATTACCCTGTTTGCGATGTCAGTACAGTAGGGCAGGCTTGATGTACCAGCTGGTCTTTCCCTGCCCATCATTTTCGTATGTAGCATACAAATGGATTAATGCTGCCACTAAAATAGAGGACAAAGGAATTTCGTATAAATGTATGCAGCTGGAGATATGGCTGGAGACAGGTGGAACCCCAGAAAACTTCGCAGCCTATCTTTTTTGGCAGCACTTTGCACCATCTGCCCTTAAATTACAGCCAATACCCATCCTTTCCAGTGTGTCTCCACCTCTGTCAGATGACTATTGATAGGTGAATGATGAATAAAATAATTCTTCCTTTATTTTACTACAGAGATTTGAGCACATAATCTAGGCTGATACTCCAGTGCGGTGCTGAAGGTTGTTCTGCACTGTCGGAGGTGCTGTCTTTCAGATGAGACGTTAAACAGAGTTTCCCCCTCAGGTTGACGTAAAAGATCCCATGGCATATTTCACGTTGAGCCGGGGAGTCCCACCAACATTTATCCCTCAACCAATATCACTAAAACAGACCATCTGGCCATTTATCTCATTGCTGTTTGTGGGACCTTGCTGTGCACAAAATGGCTGCTGCGTTTTCCTACATGACAACAGTGACTACACTTCAAAAATACTTCAGTGGCTGTAAAGAGCCTTGGGACATCCTGAGGTCAGAAAACGTGCTATATAAATGCAAGTTCTTTATTTCTTAATGAAGAGATGACTGGGTCGCTCGACTGATCACCAAAGAAAATCAGTGAATTGGATTAGCCACATCAATAATAGGTAATAAGACAGCAAACTCTGATAAAACCATGAACAGGTCAATGTCTACGACCTATGTGACAGACACAGCTTGCCACTTTTAACCATGTTGCTGTTTTTGGCACAAGATGAGGTCACAATTGAAGGTTGCTAGGGCTTGCCCAATATTGGCAACTCTGTAGACTGAATACTATGCAGTGTAGGCTGCATAATCTGTGGTACTAAGCAAATTTGTCAAAATATTCAAGACTAAAAAGCAATGATTTCTAAAGTACTCAGTAAACATTTGCAATTCTTTGGCAAATGATCCAATAATGTGAACAGCTCTCTATTGACTTCGCTATTTTTTCTGTGTTTTTGTCGAAGATCTGATTCAAGCCTTGTTTGTGCCATTATTAGCAGTTTCCCGACACCATCGGTCAGACAACATGATAACAAAAAGTACGTTTGGGTAGAAATTGGAACAGGAGTAGAATGACCGCAGTGAGGCCCAATTTCAGAGCTTGCGTCCTGCACCCCAAGAATGCCTGAAAGAATGAAGGAAGGACATTCTTGCCATGGAGGGAGTGCAGCGAAGATTCACCAGGCTGATACCTGGGATGGCAGGAATGACGTATGAGGAGAGATTGTGTCGATTGGGCTTATACTCACTGGAGTTTAGAAGATTGAGAGGGGATCTCATTGAAACCTATAAAATTCTGTCAGGCCTGGACAGACTAGATGCAGGAAGGATGTTTCGGATGGCCGGGGAGTCCAGAACCAGGGGTCATAGTCTAAGGATAAGGGGTAAGCCATTTAGGACTGAAATGAGGAGGAATTTCTTCACCCAGAGAGTGGTGAACCTGTGGAATTCTCTGCCACAGAGGGCGGTAGAGGCCAGTTCATTAAATATATTCAAGAAAGAGTTGGATATATTTCTTGAGGCTAAAGGGATCAAGGGATATGGGGAGAAGGCAGGGACAGGGTACTGAATTTGGATGATCAGCCATGATCTAATTGAATGGCGGAGCAGGCTCGAAGGGCCGAATGGCCTACTCCTGCTCCAATCTTCTATGTTTCTATGTTTCTATGTCCTGTCAGAAATTCAGTTGGACAATTTTTCAGGCATCCCTGGGGGCCACCTAAAACAACATTAGGCACCTTACATATCTAATTGAGGGACCTAATACCTGTTTTAGGACCCCTCGGGAAACTAGTGTCCCCAAGGAGTGGAGTAGGCAGCAGGCCTGCTCTGTTCACCTTCACATGGCGTGCATGCGGCCTATGATCCGGCCGCCAGCAAATAGTAATTTTTTTTAAATTCCTGTGCTCATCCCAGCTCCATAGAACTCCTGTTGACCATGATCGCCCTCACCTCCACACCCCGCCCCGCACTGCTGCGGCAGCTTGTCAGATTATTTATATGGGGCCCGAGTGCAAATTGTGAGCCAGCTTTGGACTTCCCTGTTCAGGTGACTGTTGCAGCTGCATTGCCACCTCCGTGTCCAAAACCGGGCGCTGACGAATCTCTACCCCTCTCTACCCCTTTTTTCTGAACTTGGCAACTGGGGAACATAGTCCCCAGGGTAAAGAGCAAGAAAAATTGGTCCAGTTCTGGGCACCTTACTTTGGGAAGGATGTCAAGGCCATGGAGAGGGTACAGAAGAGATTCACTAAGATGATAATGGGATGAGAGGCTTTAGTTATGAGGAACTGGACTCTTTTCATTCTAACAAAGAAAGTTAAGGTGATCTGATATAAGTGTTTGAAATTATGAGGGGTTTGATATGGTAAATAGGTAACAACTATTTCTACTAGTCACTGAATTGCTAACTAGAAGGCATAATTTTAAGATTATCACCAAAAGAACTATAAAAGGAGAGGGCAGGAGAATTTTTTTCACTGAAGGTTGTTAGAATATAGATGCCCTACCAGAAACAATGGTGGAAGCAGAATCCATAACATCTTTTAAAAGGGAAGTCGATAAATATTTGAAAGGCAAAATTTCAAAGTGTAAGGACAAAGGGCAGGGGAATGGAACTTTCAAAGAGCTTACAAAGGCGTGATGGGCGAATGGCCTCTTTCTGTACTGTCAAATTCTTTGGTTCTGTTCAGAGATCCCAACTTCAATTTAAAACTTGGGACATGAAATTCCTGGTGTTATGTATTGTGTGTTCTCCTCCCACCTGTGGTGGCGCTGTCACAGGAGATAAATGGTTGGGTATTCTCTCGGCTAAGTTTAGCTCTCTTTGTTCGGAACTTTCCAGAACTTCTTTTCCTTCCAATAAAGCACTTCATGTTTGAATCTCTGAGTTCTGAGTCCTAAATTGTGTCTAGGTAGAAAGGTACCGACACAACACCTGGGATTGAGACGTATACGGATGGCAGATTGTCTGCCAAAGGGTCAGAATCTAGAACCTAGATCCATTGGTTTCCCACCATAAAGTGTGCAACATTCTGGACAGGGTGGGGTAAGTGGGCAATTCTTGTGCTTGCCCTACTCTCCCCCTCCCCTTTTCAAGGGGGCATATCTGGGGGGTGTTCCCTGGATATCCTTAAAATTACTCCCATTAAACCTTCATAAGACCTCAACAGCTGAGATCTGCTGAGAGTTCAGTTCAGGGGGCTAGTAAAGGCCACTAATGCCACAAGGATGAAGATAATTGATCTCGGAGGGAAACAATTACCTTTATAAAAATAACTTTTAACTTCCTTTGGAGTTGAAGGAAGAATACCACACCATTTGCTTTGGCCAGGGGAGGCCAAAGTGGAGCAGATATGGGCCAGCCCAACTTCTACCGGGAGAACAGGGCAAGTGTCTCTGATCTGCTCTTGCATGCGTGGGCCACCCACCTCGAACATTTAAATGACCTCATCCCTGCAATTTGGGAAGGGTCTGCTTCCTTACCTGTGGGCATGCAAGAGTCTTATTGCTGCAATTCCACTAACAGAGATGGGGCCCAGAATTTCAGGGCCTTAGAGTCTCCATATTATAATATATCTTCCATTATTGGGAAACTGTTGAGGATGGCCGAGATTTTTTATTATTGCTGATTTGACATTTTTCTCCCATCATCCCCTGCCCCTACACGCACAACACCCTCCCACCGCCCCCTCCCCTCACACCACCCCCCTCCCCTCACCCCGCCCCGCCCCCTCCCCTCACCCCACCCCCCTCCCCTCACCCCGCCCCCTCCCCTCACCCCACACCCTGCCCCCCTCACCCTGCCCCCTTCCCCCACCCTGCCCCCTCCCCTCCCCCCACCCCACCCCACGCCCCTCACCCCGCCCTCTCCCCTCACCCCACCTCTCTCCCCTCACCCCACCCCCCGCACCCTCCCCTCACCCCGCCACTCTCCCTCGCTCTGTTTCCATACTGGAACTCTCTTGCCTTATCGCCGAAACTGGCCCCTACCTACTGCTGTTGATCAAAGCAGTGGAAAGCTGTTGCATGCTTTAGGCCAAAATTCCTGATATTATGAGATTTCCCACCCACAAAGTGCAGTGTCATTCAATCACTTGGAATAGCAGCAGGGGTTGGGAACTAGCTGAGGGGTGGAAGAGCATTGAGGAGACGGATTCATAGGGCAGGATTTTCATTGGGCCGTGGGGCAGGATTGGAGGCGTATGGGGGGTTAAAATTGCAAAAACTAGCATGCGGGCCCAACCCCGCCTCCGTCCCGCCTCCAAGCAATTTTCATTAATTCGTGTCTGATGGTCCAATCTCCGTCCCGCCTCCAAGAGGAGGGATAGGCCATTAAGGCCCTTAACAAGCACTAAATTGCCTCTATCATGCCATTTTGAAAGGCCTTTGCGATTTTAACCCTTTTCCCATGTGAAACACGCCTGTTCTGAAACACGACGGTGAAAGCTGGCGGGAGCACAATTGGATTGCTGACTTTCAGCTGCAGCTCAACCATTAAAGAGGAGATTTGATCAGCCATCATTTGCAGGTAGCAGGACTTTGCAGTCTCAGGTTTGGGGGAACTGTTAGAAGGCATAACCACAGCTGTGGAAGTTTGGAGCCTGACACCCATCTCCAGTGTGATCTCCTGGGAAACCCCTCTCGCCACCTTCACTGAGCACTTCCTCAACTGAGGCACCTACCAGAAGCATGGGAACCATTTATTTCCTTCCCTTCTGGACATTAGATGAGGACGAAGACCAGCCACGGCACCAGCAGAACCAGGAACAACAGCAGCACCAACAGCAGCAGCACCAACAGCAGCAGCAACAACAGGAGCGCCAAGCTGCTGCTCACCCACCTGAAGCTGCACAGGCCAGAAGGGGCCAGCGCATCGAAGCCCGTCAGCGCAGGAGATACTCCCCAAACAGGGCCTACAGACACAGCGTCAGCTACCTCAACATGTCTGAGCAGCAGTGCCAAAGGCGGCTCCGGCTTTCGCGAGAGGTAGTGGGTGACATCTGCGCATTGCTGCAACAACACCTGCAGGCCAGAGGACCAGGTGGACAACCCTTACCAGAGGCCGTCAAAGTCACCACCGCACTCAACTTTTTTGCCTCAGGCTCATTCCAGGGAGCAGCAGCAGACATCAGTGGCATCTCCCAGGTGGCCACACACACTTGCATCACGCAGGTAAACGATGCCCTCTTTGCCATCGCGCACAATCACATCCATTTCACCAAGGATCAAGCAAGTGTCCCGGCGCGAGCGGTGGGATTAACTAATCTGGCAGGCTTTACGAGGGTGCAGGGCGTCGTTGACTGCACACATGTGGCCCTTAAGGCACCCCATCGCAATCCAGGTATTTCTGTCAACCGCAAGATCTTCCAATCCCTTAACGTTCAGCTGGTGTGTGACCACAAGAAGGAAATTTTGCATGTTTGTGCCAAGCACCCTGGCAGCTGCCATGACTCCTTCATGCTGCGCCAGTCTAGCGTGCCTCCGCTATTTAGTCTGTCAGACCGACTTAATGGATGGCTACTTGGAGACAAGGGCTATCCCCTGAAGATGTGGCTAATAACGCCGTTGAAGAGACCATCCAATGAAGCTGAGGAGAGCTACAACTCCAGCCACATGTCCACCAAAGCCATAATCGAGCAAACCATCGGTTTGCTGAAGATGCGCTTCACATGCCTGGATAGGTCAGGTGGAGCCCTGCAGTGCTCAGCAGCCAGGGTCTCCAGAATCATCATGGTTTGCTGTGCACTTCACAACATGGCACAACGTCGTGACTTGCAGATTCCTGAGGACCAAGTGGCTCCTCACATATCCTCCTCAGATGAGGAGAAGGAGGAGGAGGAGGAGGAGGAGAGTGAAAATGAACATTTTGCAAAAGCCCATCAACTAACGTCAGCAGTACGCGAGAACATTGCTGCCCGGGATGCAAGGAACGCACGCATCTTGGCCAGATTTGCTTAGCCTAGCCAATCAAGCACTGTAGGGGGATTTCATTTGGGGTTTGTGTCTGGTCAGTCAGGCGTATCTGAGCTGCTCCAGCCCCGTGCGGTTCGAATCGCTTTGGTTCTGACCACCGGACTTATTTCAGTAGCGATATAGAAAAAATGAGACCAGTGGTTTGTTGCAAAGAAAACCAATGTTTTATTGAAATAAAGAATAAATTGCTATACAGTGAAAATAATTATGAATACAACACACTTTTACTTAACGGGGAGGAGAAAAGACGGACACATCAAGGGAAAATTGACTAAAAATGAAAATTTAACAAAATTCCCCTTTTAGTTCCCACCCCTTATACCTATCTAGGTTGCCTTGTAATGGGCCAGAAAGTTTATGCTCACCAGTCTACGATGTTGAAATGCCTGCTCCGTGCCCTGCGGTCTGCCTTGGATTTTTCACCGCTCGAAGTAGAGATACCCCAGTAATTCAAAAGTAACTGCGGGTATTCCATTTCTTTGGGCGGGCTGTGACGATCCTCTTGGAGGCAGGGCACCAGAGGCGAGGTGGTAGAGAGAGAGAGAATGGCTTCCTGAGGGGCTACCTTTATACCCCATTGGGAGCCCTTATCTTCGCACCCAAATCTGGACGTATCTGGATCACACAAAAGGGACCGATCTGTCCCCATTGAACATAATGGGTTTGAATGCAGCTATAATGCGTTTCCCATTCATTTAACAGGTTTGTGAATGGAGCTGTCCCAGTTTGAAATGTCCCACTGGTTTCTTGAGTGCTAGGTAAACAATCCTTGAGTGCTCGTGTAAACAATCCTTTGTTCTGTGATTTACAGCCCAACCACAACTTGATTGACAGCAACGACTTAAGCCCTTGAGTCAACACTGCTGAGGGCTTGTGTAAACAGAGTCCTTTGTTCCGTGTTGAAACTTCCTAACCGCAGTTGATTGACAGCTTCAAGTACTTAAGTACTCAGGAGCTGTTTTTTTCCCAATCCTTTCGTCAGCCAGTGCTGTGAGATTCTCCTTTCATATTCATACAGGCTGTCTTTCTCTTTTGCCACGGGGCCGGCTACAGCCATCTTTGATGTCCTGGGTTTTTAAAGTACATTCCAACCAGGTTTTCTTTAATCAAATAATCTTCGGGGGCTGCCGAAATTTTGTGAACCTTACAGTCATCCCTTGGATACTTGCTTGCAGTATCCTATTAACGGTGAGCGAAAATTTCTGACCCCCCACAAACAACCTTCCCTTATACTTATCTATATCTATCTCTGATCCCTCGACACCTCCATCCCCTTTACTCAGAGAGAATCGCAGTGCACGGTAGGCATCTATCGATAGAAAAACATGATTATTTACAATAATTCAAGCACGGAGTGTTCCAATACCCCTGCACCACTTGTGACATCATAGAGCTTTATCACGATACAACATCTTTAATTGAAATTAACACCAAGCCAAAACATATTTGTTAAAAAATACAAACGGAAGAAAATGAGCTTCCCTTTTTAAAAAAAAAATCTGCCATCACTCATGATTAGTTACAATTCGGTCTTATTGACCTCCGAAAAAGTCAAATTTACAGAATTTCCAAAACATCTTTTCCTTGGGGTGACGATTCGTATCCTCGGGCATACCCATACGTGAAGCCGGTCTCACTAGAATACTGGGTTGAATTGGATCCCAGTCATCCTGGCCAGCTCCCCTCATGGGCATCTGCCTCCCAAAGACCCCTCCCATCGTGGGCTAGGGGTGCTCCCTTCCCCGAGCATCCAAAGACACGATGGTCCTCCGCACCTTTCGAAACTCTGAAAAAGACTTTAAAAAAAAATCTAGCCGGGTTCCCTGGCTCGGGGGAATGTGATCGGATCCCGCGACCTTGGCTCACATGTACAACACTCTGGAACGGTTCCATACTTAAAACTTATATTTTAATACTTAAAACTACCGATTGCAATATAAAATTAAAATTAACACACTCTAACTTACCTGTACACATTATTAAACTTAAACAAAGCTATATACAAGCGCCGCCCGTCTCTGGGCGGCTAGCCTAATCTCTGTTAGGGCTGTTGCAGGCTACTGCCTGCAGCGAAGCTGGACGGATCCCAACTTCCGTCCCTCACAGATTATGGCTGCTGGCTGGGGACCTCTGTCTTTTGGCTTCTCCCTGACTCGGGAGACCGCCCTTTTTAACTGGAAAGCTGGTGACCATACTTTCCTGGGCTGGGGTACCTGAAGAGACCTCCTAGGGAGTGCCGCTGGTGGGGCTACACTGGCAAGCGGACCCTTAGCTCGGGTCACAGTCCTTGATGGCTGGGGACCTTCTCCCTCGGGTCCCTCCCTTCCCAAACCTGGGCTGGGGATGGGCAATCCCTCACCACTGGCTGCCGGTGGCTGAGAGTCTTCCCCTTCAGGTATAAAACCTGGTTCAGGCTCCTCCCCGGAGTCCCATAAGAGAGGGGGAATCGCTCGGGCCGAGTGCTGGGGAACTTCTCCTTTCACGCACGTGACTGCGCCTGCGTGTGCAGTCTGTGTGAGTGTACCCGCTGCAGGCTGAGGATTTCTAACCTCAGATCTTGTCCCAACTGGCTGCTCTTTCTTTTCGGGTTTAAACAACTTACATCGTTTAATATAACTAGCAGCCTGCCAGTAACCCTGTTCTAAATTTTTTCTCCTTACCAGGGCAGCCTTAAAGGCGGAATCTTGGGCTTGGACCTACTTTTGTTCCGGGGCCAAAGCTATCCCCTGTGTACCACCCTTGTCCCAGATTGCTGCTACCGGGCCTGCTCTACAGGGGTCCCAGAACTCTCCTCTCTGTCCCCCTGCTTGGCCACCTCATCGGTCTTTTGGTTACCCTCCCATGTGGTATGGAGGGATCCTAAACCTATGGCCAAAGGTTTTGACCTTTCCCCAGCCTACTCGCTCCCTGTGGGTCCCATTAAGCTAAATGGGACCTTGTTAGACCGGGGTGAATTGGTCAGGTCTTCTGAATGGAAAATCGTGCTACAAGCTCCAGTGTCCACCGAATATCTCCCCTGCACCGTCTTCACCCCTATCCTAACATAGGGCCTGCTCCCCTCAGCATTTTCGCGGGGACACAGGTCGACAGGCTGTGCTGGCTCTAGTCATTGCTGGGAGTGGGATGGGGCAGATGTGGTCAAAGCACTGGTGGTGGCTGCTACTCTCCCCTGGCCAGTCAGAAGAGACCGCATTGCCTCCAATAGTGACTCGACTGAGGCGGGAGGAATTCCTGTCTCTACCATTTGGACTGGGGCTGTGGGATTCTTTCCGTTATTGTCCTTCCAAGGATTTCTACAATCCTTGTGCCAGTGGCTGTCCTTCCCACACCCGTAACAGTTTAACTTAGTCTGGGAGGGATGGTTCCCCTCCTGGTGCCACTCTTTCTTATTCTGGCCCCAAGGTTTAACCTCATGAACTTTTCCCTTGGGTTGGTGTGTCTCGGTACCCCTCATGTTTCTAAATGCCACTGTGAGCTGGCGGATCACCGCTTCTTCGGTGGTCTGGGGGTTTCGGGGGTCAAACCAAGCCACGGCCTGGGCTTGGATCTGGGGTCGGCTGTTAGTCATAAGACAACGGAGCCAGTGAGTCAATTGGGCTGGGTTCAGTGCTGCCTGCCCTGGCATTCCCGGGCATGCGCTCTGGTAGACTGGCCACAGCCTGTCTGTGAACTCCTGCGGGGACTCCCCTGGGAGCTGTACCATTCTTTCTACCCGGGAGAACGGGCTACCATCATTGAGTCCCATGGCCTCCAATATCTCGTTCCTCAAATCCTTGTATTCTTTCTGCCCCCTTTTGCATTTGCCAGATAGGGTCTGGAGGAGATCACCTCCCAGGGAAAACAGCAGCATTTTAGCTCGCTCTGCGTCATCACAGTCATTAACACAAGCTGCTTGTTCTATCTCCCTGAAGTGCAGAGAGGAGTTTCCCTTTTTAGTGAGCTTGGGGATGTGGCTAACCATGGCCCTGAGCTGTTGGGTGCCATACGGCACCACAAACTGATTCTGGATGGCCCCTGGGTCATCGTCATCAATGGGCGGACCATACCTCCGTTGTCGGAGGGGGTACACTGGTCCTGGTCCCGGCCTATCTAGCGGGGCCTGCAGTGCTTCCTCTACCACCTCCTCCTCCACCCCCACTTTGCTGCCAGAGCTCTTGAAAGCTCAGAGCTATGGGTGGCGGTCGTGGGTGTTGCCTGTGGGACGGTTCCCTTTGGGTTGCCGGTAAAATCCAACTGGCCTATCTTTGGGCTGATAAGACATATCCTTTACCCTCTTTAAAGCTATATTCAAGCTTTCTATCTCTTCCCTACAGGGGCCATGATCTGCTTCCTCGAACCCTTGGCCACAGGCCAGCTTACACGCTGCCTTTACCTCCCTAACCTTTTCCTCCTGCTCTCTTACTTCTTTTATGAGGCGGGCGTTCTCCGCCCACACCCTCATCTCATTACTCTTGGCCTCTGTAACTAGGCACTTCAGGTACTCTAACTCATGCCTCGTGTGGCTGTTGTCCTCACTAAACAGGTCCACCAGGCGCTCTATCTTGGCCTGGTATTCTTCAATCTCCATTTCCTTATCCCAACTCTCTGCTTTAACATCCCTAAACTTGCGGGTACCTAACCACAAACAGATCAGTGGTGTGATTAAAAGAAAACCAATAACTGCAGCTCTCTCCTGACCCAGACCACCGTCTGCTACATCGCATCCTGTCATCGACGGTCCTGCCGCAGTCGCCATTTTGTAGGGGGTTTTGGTTTGGGGTTTGTGTCTGTCCAGTCAGGCGTATCTGAGCTGCTCCAGCCCCGTGCAGTTCGAATTGCTTCCCCTTTGGTTCTGACCACCGGACTTATTTCAGTAGCGATGTAAACAAAATGAGACCAGTGGTTTGTTGCAAAGAAAACCAATGTTTTATTGAAATAAAGAATAAATTGCTATACAGTGAAAATAATTATGAATACAGCACACTTTTACTTAACGGGGAGGAGAAAAGACAGACACATCGGGGGACAATTGACTAAAAATGACAATTTAACAAAATTCCCCTTTTAGTTCCCACCCCTTATACCTATCTAGGTTGCCTTGTAATGGGCCAGAAATTTTATGCTCACCAGTCTATGATGTTGAAACGCCTGCTCCGTGCCCTGCGGTCTGCCTTGGATTTTTCACCGCCCGAAGTAGAGATACCCCAGTAATTCAAAAGTAACTGCGGGTATTCCACTTCTTTGGGCGGGCTGTGATGATCCTCTTGGAGGCAGGGCACCGGAGGTGAGGTGGTAGAGAGAGAGAGAATGGCTTCCTGAGGGGCTACCTTTATACCCCATTGGGAGCCCTTATCTTCGCGCCCAAATCTGGACGTATCTGGGTCACACAAAAGGGACCGATCTGTCCCCATTGACTGTAATGGGTTTGAATGCGGCTATAATGCGTTTCCAATTTGTTTAACTGGTTTGTGAATGGAACTGTCCCAGTTTGAAATGTCCCACTGGTTTCTTGAGTGCTAGGTAAACAATCCTTGAGTGCTCGTGTAAACAATCCTTTGTCCTGTGGTTTACAGCCCAACCGCAACTTGATTGACAGCAACAACTTACGCCCTTGAGTCAACACTGCTGAGGGCTTGTGTAAACAGAGTTCTTTGTTCCGTGTTGAAACTTGCTAACCGCAGTTGATTGACAGCTTCAAGTACTTAAGTACTCAGGAGCTGGTTTTTTCCCAATCCTTTCGTCAGCCAGTGCTGGGAGATTCTCCTTTCATATTCATACAGGCTGTCTTTCTCTTTTGCAATGGGGCCGGCTACAGCCATCTTTGATGTCCTGTGTTTTTAAAGTACATTCCAACCAGGTTTTTTTTAATCAAATAATCTTCGGGGGCTACCGAATTTTTTTTGTGAACCTTACAGCACTTTTGCCTTGCATCTTCTTACCTGAGCATCGACAATGGCGAAGCACTCGCGGATTCCTAGCAATTTGACCACCATACTGACAATTGCAAGTAATCCTAAGCCCTCAATGTGAATATCCCATTCGTGAAATGACACATGCCACAACTACAGCAGTAGCCATCAGAGTTTTTATTTACATTATTCATCTGATGGCTCCTTCACAGAAAACATCAAATTTCACCCAAGCGACTACCCTTGTGACTATTTGCGCAGTATCTTTCTCTTACGCATGCTCCTACGTGGTGCATCCCCTGTGGCTGCAGCAGATGTGGAGGCCACTTGCTCACTTTTCTGCTGCTCCTTTCTCGACACCTTTGGCGGGCGTCCTCTGGGGTTGCGAACCTGTGAGGGCTCGGCAACAGTCTGCTGCTCCTACGGCTGTGCAGGGGTTGAGACACCGATCTCAGATGGGTGTGGACTCTGGTGGAGCTCTGACTGAGGGCTCTGCAGGGGCATGGAAGTGTGAGAGCTTGGAGAGGAGCCCCCACTTCCTTGATGTCTGCCACCAACTACCCTCTTATGGGTCAGGTCCCTCTCAGCGCTTGCAAGTGGCTTGAGAGCACCTTGCTGCACATCAGGGGGGCCATGGGGACCCGTATCTGCACTGGCAGTCCTACTCAGAAGGACTTCCATGAAGGTCTGGTTTCTCTGTTCAATAGATGACCATCGCTCCTCCAGAGATGTCATTCTATTCTGAATACTCACCATGTTTTTTGCACTCTGGCGACTTATCACCTCCATGGAGGTTGCCATCCTTTTCATGGTGATGCGTTCATGTGCCAATGACTCCACAAAGGCTCTGCTTATGTTCGCAATGGATTCCTCCATTCTTTCCACACTCTCAGCGACCGTGGAGACAAAACCTGCCAGAGACTCCTGCATCTGTTCCTGGAGTTCCAGCACAGCTGATCTTATGGATGGACTCAGAGGCAGAAGGTCGACATGCAGCTGAGCCGAGCTGGCAGAGTCCTGTGCCCACCAACTAGGACTCTCCACTGCTTTCCCTGTCTCCACAATCTGCTGATGCTCACTTCTGAGCTGTGATACACCAGGTGACAACACTACTCTATGTCCTGAAAGTCCCACCGAGGTGTGAGTGTCTGCGCTGGTGCTGGGTGCGCTGAATTCTGCTGACGCTGCACCCTCGAGGTTGCAGCTTCCTTTGAGGAGTCTTGAGGCTCATGCTGTTCCTCCTGGCTAGTGGGGAATGGGTGCTTGTGATGGTCCTGTGGGGAGTAAAGGGAAGAGTCAGAGATGTGATTCCAAGGTTACATGCACATTGCATATTGCAGATGATCATTAGTCCATCTACTAGAGCTTCAGAATCATTATCAGTGAATCATGCAATGTCAATGAGAGAGATGGAAAACTAGTCTGTCATCAGCTTGCTGTGATGCACCCCTCTGTCTGTCCCCCACTTGTGCATCGTCCTCCACTCCTACGATCTCCAGGACTGCCTCCTCCCAGGGGGTGAGGTGGGCTACTGAGGGTGGCCCTCCTCCATTCCTCGCTCTTTCTCTCTTATTGTGAGCTCTCTTTTCCTGCAATGAGGGAGACAAGTGGAGGTTGAGTGAGAATAAAGGAGTTAGTGTAGGGATTCCATAGCATAGATACTTAGAAGGAGACAAAGATGGTGTGAGGTGGCAAGACCAAGGGCCCTCCCTGTGTGTTGTCAGTTGTTTTCATAGCATCACAGTGATAGGGAGTGTGAGGGCTGCATAGTCGAATAGTTAGGTGAATGTGAGCATAGAGAGAGAGGGACTGGGTAAGGGTGCATGGATGTCAGTGCTAAGTGGGATGTGGAGGAAGAGCTTGCTAAAGCGGAGTGCTGGTGAGGAAATGCAATGGGGATCAGATTGAGGGTGATGGGAATTTCATACTCACTTTTCCAGTGCGCAGAAGGTCATGAAATCCCTTCCTGCATTGAATCCAGGTTCTGTGGGTTACTGATAATGAGTTGACCTCCTCTGCCACCTGGATCCACACGGCCTTGGTCTGCTGGGGAGGCTTCTTCCTCACTGAAGAAGGGAACAGCACCTCTTTAAGAGCTCTTGCTCCCTCAACTAAAGCCTGCAAGACAACGTCATCAAACCTCGGAGCAGCCCTAGGTCTGTGGCTGGCCATTCTTCCTCCAGGTCCCTGTGGCATGAAAGGCCAAAAGGATGGCAGTCTGTAGAAGAAGCAAGGCTTGTTGCAGACCTTAAATGCAGCAGCAATGATGACATCATCAGAGCCGACTTTCAGACTGGAAAAACTCATTTGCCATGGGTTCCCACACATTGGAACTCAATTGGCCAATCAAGTTAAAATCGCATCAATGGCCAATCAAGTTAAAATCGCATCAATCTCCCACATCGATTTAGATTCGGATGGATAACACGAAATGCGGATTACATGACCCCAGCCCGCCCCGAATTAAAATCCAGCCGTTAGAGTCTGTTGGGGGAGGGGGAGAGAAGCCAGCAGTCGGGCTCCATGTGTGTGGGCAGGAGAGCTCCCAGTTTGTCTTATGGATTTTTGCTGTCCAGAGTTGTGCCAGGAGATTACTGAGGCAGGCGGGATGTCATGCACTTTAAGTCTCTTCCCAAACATGCGCAGGATTTCAAACTGCAAAAACATGGAGAAACTCTGTGAAAACAAACAGATTAAAGTTCACGTAAAACACTAAATATGGTGGGAACGGTAGCACAGTGGTAATGTTACTGGACTTTTGATCCAGAGACCTGGACTAATGATCCAGAGACAAGGGGCTGGATTTTCATTCAGGAGTCTGGTAGGAGGTGGGACTACAACTTTCGGGGTTGTAGTCCCGCCTCCATTGAGATGTGGCCAATCCACGCGATTTTAACTTGATTGACCTTGTTGAGCCCGCCCAGCGGGCTCAGCAGGCCAATTAAGGGCCACCCGGCAACAGGTAACATCACAGACTGAAATTTCATGTCAAGAGGTTTTGACAGATGAAATATCAGCGTTTCACAGCCGTTTGAAGCTGTCAAACACTGACAGTCTTACTTCTAACCTGAGTCCTTCTCCGCAAACTCAGTTAGAAATCTCTCCTGCACAGAAAGCTGAAGGCTGTCACTTTTGACAGTTCGCAGCCATTCTGCTTTCTGTGCCGGTGAGATGAGGGACTCCCGAGACCTAAAGGAAGGAAGGCTGAAAAGGTAAGAGAAGGTAATTTAAACTTCTTTAAACACTTTAGACACACCTTTGCACTCATGCACCCATCACTTACCTGAACACCAACATCTCGACCCCTCCAAGCCCTTCATCCCGACGGTCCGCCTCCTCTAACTTGGCGTGGTTTGGAGCTTTTGGGAATCCCACACTTCAGTAATAAAAATAGGGATTAGGCTAATAACTGCCTGTTAACTACCTGTTAACAGGCAGTAAATTGGCACTAATCCCTTCCCGCCTTGGGTAGGCGGATCCCAGTGTGGGTCGGGTACCCGCCTCCTTTGAAACTGGCATGGAGGCGGGTTGGGTGCGGGATGGGGTCGGGACCCCTGATTTCGGGATTTTAACCCCCCACACACCTCCAATCCCGACTCCATGGCCCAATGAAAATCCTGCCCAAGAGTTCAAATCCCACCATGGCAGCTGGGGAATTTAAATTCAGTTAATTAAGTAAATCTGGAATAAAAAGCTAGTATCAGTAATGGTGACCATAAAACTACCAGATTGTCATAAAAAACCCATCTGGTTCACTAATGTCCTTCAGGGAAGGGAATCTGCCGTCCTTAATGAATAAAAAAAAGTTGGTCTCTCTGGAATTACTCTTACTGGGAATTTGTATTTCATATCTAGTATTCGGCAGTGAAAAACTATTCTAATCCTCAGCATTGCTTCTTTCAGAGATGGTTAAATAGCATGAGGTGGGTGCAATGAAGGTCTCCCAATAAGAATAGGAACAGGAATAGGCCACTTAGCCCCTCGAGCCTGTTTCGCCATTCTGTGACCTAACTCCATATACCGGCCTTTGCCCCATATCCCTTAACACACTTGGTTAATAAAAATCTATCAATCTCAGATTTAAAATTAACAATTGACCAAGCATCACTTGCCATTTGTGGAAGAGGACACCAGATCATGATTCATGACTGCAGGTGGTAAGGAGGCTCAACCTTGTGTACACTACTTGTAGGACCAGGGAACAGGTGGAGAAGAAAGCACATGAAGGAATCTAACAAATAAATCAGGCACACACTCAGAGTTCCTTCCCCTGATCACCTCACCTCGATCAATCTAGATAATGATGCACAAAGACTTACTGGAACTAAGTTTTGCACATATCTGTCACTGTGTATGTGCTCCTTCAATTTTGAATCCCTTGGGATGAGTTTTCTGCTGAGACAACCAGATGCCACCAGTATAAACACCAGTACTGTCCTCTGACATGCTCAGGAAGGTCCAGCGGGATGTGTGAAGTACCCCAATCTCAGTAACAGTGGCCGGTGCCACCCACGACAGGTACAGGCGGACATCAGACATCCCTGTGATGAATCCTGTGGAAATTCTCCTTCGTCTCCAGCTCCCAGGCAGCAAGAGGAATTATAAAGGAAAGACAAGGCTTCCAGCGCCAGGTGCTGTACTTTAAAGTGAAACACCTGAACTGTGGGTGGTGATAGGTGCCAGGTAAAAATTAAACAGTAAGTGAAACTGAAAAAGACCAAAAGAAAATCCCCACGATTTTCCAATCATTAAAATCAATGGTCAGAAAATTATGGAGAATGTGCACTCAAATTACCAATACATGCTCTTGCTGGTAGTGGAAGCTACCCGCCCTCCTGTATGCCTCAGAGACATGGACCATGTACAGCAGGCACCTCAAAACACTGGAGAGGTGCCACCAATGCTGCCTCTGCAAGATTCTGCAAATCCATTGGAAGGATAGGCGTACCAACATTAGTGTTCTCGCTCAGGCCAACATCCACAGCATCGAAGCTTTGACCACGCTTGGTCAGCTCCGATGGATGGGTCACATCATCTGTATGCCGGATACGAGACTCCCAAAACAAGCGCTCTACTCGGAGCTCCGACATGGCAAGAGAGCTCCAGGTGGGCAGAGGAAATGCTTCAAGAACACCCTCAAAGCCTACTTGAAAAAGTGCAACCTCCCCACCGACACCTGGGAATCCCTGGTCCAAGACCGTACAAAGTGGAGGAGAAGCATCCGAGAAGGTGCCGAACACCTCGAGTCTCTTCACCGGGAGCAAGCGGAAGCCAAGTGCAAACAGCGGAAGGAGCGCAATTCAACCCAAGCACCGTCTGCCCCACCTGTGACAGGGACTGTAGGTCCCGCATTGGACTCATCAGTCACCTGAGAACCCATTTTTAATGTGGAAGCAAGTCATCTTCGGTTCCGAGGGACTGCCTAAGAAGAAGAAGAAGTGGAAACTCTAGAATTACCACTTTAGCATTAACAATATGGGCCTAGAAATTGCTTACCTTAGCGCTGGCCGTTAGCACTGGTTTTCTGGAGTAAAAATGGTAGCCGTCTTGCTTCCAGCTGCCTTCGGCACAGGACATAGCAGCTTCCATTTTGGTAAGGGCAATAGCGTTGCCCTTGACCCCGATATGTAAATTAGCAGATCGTGATGTTAATCGGCATGCAATGCCTGACTTGACGCCACGACTGCAAACTTGGACGTTTTCACTCATCATTACGCTGGATCCTAACCACGCACAGAAAAGCGTGCGTGAAACAGCCCTGCAGACACTCTGCCAGCGCGTCTTAAAGGGACATACACTTCTTTCAGGTAAGTTTGCATTTAAGCTTTTGGACTTAAAAAAAATATTTTATTGAAGAAGTGGTTTAGTGCAATAGATGTTAAAAGTTTTTAAAGTTTGCTGGGAGTGCAGGGAGTGCTGCTGGATGCTTGCAAGACTTCGGATGGTAAAGGAAGGCCTCTGAGAAGGCAGAAAATGCTGGAAATACTCAGCAGGACAGGCAGCATTCGTGGAGAGAGGAACACAGTTAACGTCTCAGGTTGAGATGCTGCCTGACATGCTGAGTATTTTCAGCATTTCTGCTTTTGTTTTAGATTTCCAGCATTCGCTCGCAGAGGAAGAGGAAGTAGCAGAGGAGGAAGATGCAGAAGAGGAAGCTGCAGAAGAGGAGGAAGCAGAAGAGGAGGAAGCAGAAGGATGGATGCAACCCAGACAGCCCCTTTCTGGCCAGGATATCCAGGATGGAATCATCCGCCTGCGGTACCAGAGACCACAACCCCAATTTCCCTTTCAAAATTAGTCCCCCACCTTACCTTCCCTCTGTTATTCACCATCACAGTGTCCTCTTGGCCACAATGCTGAAATAAAAGCCACCACAAAGCAAACTTTCCAATCCAAATTTATATATTTATCTATGCAAAATAACATCAAAAAATTAACTAAACACCCTTCTGCATTCCCTTAGTGAGTGTCTTGTGTCTGCCTTTGCCTATCCTACTGATGTCACACAGTGCTACCCCAGTGGCTGCAGCATGGCTGGTGGAAGGCTGCTGACTTTCAGTGGGAGACACTGCAAATGGTCTTGCAGAACAACCTTGAGCAGATGATGGCTGGGAATGTGAAATCAAGTGACGGTGTTTCTTCTTCTTCTTCTTCTTCACTCTCCTCTCCCTCTTCTTGGTCAACCACTGGGTGGGCAGGATATATTTTTCTTGGGTGTCTGAAATGAGGAAAGTGCAAGGGTAGCATTGTTGTGAGGGGAGGTGAAAGGAATTAGCACACGCTAGCGGGGTTGGGGTTTTGTCTCTGGCCAGTCAGAAGCCTCTGAGCTGCTCCAGGGACCCCCGTGCAGTTTCGAAGCGCTCCCCTATTCCTGGTTCTGAACGCCGGACTTATTCAGTAGCAATGTAGACAGAAAAACGTGACTCGTGGTTTGGGTGCAAAAAAGACCAGTATTTATTGAAACAAAAAGAAAGAAACAACTTAAAATGTAATCGATACAGCACTTATGCCTGGTACAGCACTTTTGCTTAATGCAGTACACTCAGTGTCCACTAGAGCACTCTTTGCTCAGTGCAACACTCCTTTATTATAATACAGCACTTTTAAACACAGCCACTCAGTGTCCACTGGAGGACTTCTCTGCTCAGTGCAACAATCCTTTATTAAAATACAGCACTTTTAAATACAGCCACTCAGTGTCCACTGGAGCACTTCCCTGCTCAGTGCAACACTCCTTTATTAAAATATACAGCACTTTTAAATATAGAAACACTCAGTGTCCACTGGAGCACTTCTCTGCTCAGTGCAACACTCCTTTATTAAAATAAAGCACTTTTAAGTACTGAAGCACTTTGCTCACTACAGTACCTTTGCTTAGTGGCTTTTACTTAAAACAGCACTTTAGTATAGCTACTCTCAGTGTTCACTACAGCCTTATCTGCTAGTGCAACACTGTTACTTAAATAGGGGAGGAGAGAACGGACGCAACGAGGGAAGATCGACTAAAATCACAGCTCTAACAAAATTCCCACTTAATTCCCACCCCTATACTTATTCTAAGTTGCCTTGTAAAGGGGCCAGAAAAATATATGCTCACCAATGAAAACGCCTTCTCCGTGCCCTGCGATCTTTGATCTTCACTGCCCCGAAGTAAAAACACCCCAGTATTTTAAAAGTAAACTGCTGGTGTTCCATTTCTTCAGGCAGACTCCCACATTGTAGAGAGCATGGAGGCGAGGCCACAGAGAGAGATGGCTTCTGAGAAGCTATCTTTTATACCCCCAATTTGGGGCCGAAATGTTCCCGCCCAGATCTGGATGTATCTGGGCTAAAACAAAAGGGATCCAAGCTGCCCCATTGTCTTGTAATGGATTTGGATGAATCACCCATTCGTTTAAACTGTTTCCAGTTTAAATGTGTCCATTGTCTGTGATGGTTTTGAATAAAGTTGCAGTTTAAATGTGTCCTTTGAATAAAACTGCCGTGGTTTCAACTATTTCCTTGATTGCTTGCGTAGTGTAAACAAAAGTCATTGTCCTTGTGGTCAGACTGAAACCAGTCTCAAGTGGTTAATCCTTTGTGTAGCAGTTTCTGTAAACACATTGATTGTCTCTGCAGGGAAGGGAAACTCCCTGAACTGCCTTTGATTAGCAGTCTGGTCAGCCATCTTTGATCTTCACCTTTTTCACAGACACACACACAAGCTGCCTTTTCAAGTCCTTTGTCTTTTGCCATGCGGTCTGGCAGCCATTTTGATCCCTGGATTTTTATATTACCCAGGTATTCTTTAATCAAATTTAATCTTCAGAACTGTAGGAAATTTCAAAATTATTGCGAAATCCTACAGTCCCCCATCGGATACTAAAACTTGCTTGTAGTATCCTTGCCAAAAGTGAGCAATAATTTCTGACCCCCCACAAACAACCTTCCCTTATACTTAACCAAATCTATCTTTGATCCCCCGACGCCTCCATCTCCCCTGTCCAGAGCGAATCGTAGTACGGCAGGCATCTATTGACAGAAAACCCAAAATTAATTAAATAATCAATACACGGAGGGGGTGAAATGCCCCTGCACCACTTACATTCACAATAAGTCAAGCATGGAGGGGGTCCTACACCCCTGCACTGCTTATATTCACAGTAACTCAAGCATGGTTGGGTTCCGACGCCCCTGCACTGCTTGTAACATAATTTTACAACATCTTTAATGGGATTGTCACCCAGCCAACATATCTGCTTAAAAAATACAGATGGAAGACAAACAAGCTTCCTTTAACTCCAAACAAGCAGTAAAATAATTAACAAGTTCTGTAAATTCTTAGTCTTAAATTGTATTTCCAGCAGCAGTTTTAAATGTTGTGGGCATCTGTTTCCCGCATACCCCTTCCTTCGTGGACTAGGGGTGCTTCCTCTCTCGAATCCCATGACACACTGGTCCCCTGTGCTTTCCGGAACTCTGAAAAAGACAAAAATAAAACATCTCACCAGGTCCCCTGGCTCGGCGGGGGGTGGTGTAATCAGGTCCCGTGACCTTGATCCACAATACAATTCTGGAATGGTACCACACTTAAAACGTATACACTAATAATAATTTCAATATAAAACACGTTCTACCTTAATTCTTTAATCACACATTACTTGCACAAAACTATATACAAGCGCCGCCCGTCTCCGGGCAGCCAGCTCAGCCCCTGGTTGGGCTGCCACAGGCTGCTCCCTGTGGCATGGATGGACTGATTCCAGCTTCTAGTCCCTCGCAGCTTATGGTTGCTAGTTGGGGACCTCTGCCTTTTGGCTTCTCCCTGACTTGGGAGTCTGCCCTACTCCACTGGAAAGTGGGTGACCATACTTTCTTGGGCTGGGGTACCCGAAGAGATCTCTTAGGGAGTGTCGCTGTTGGGGCTACCCTGGTGAGCAGACCCTCAGCTTGGGTCACGCTCCCTGCTGGCTGGGGACGTCCTCCTTCAGGTCCCTCCCTTCCCAAACCTGGGCTGGGGACAGGCAATCCCTTGCCACCTGCTGCCGGTGGTTGAGAGCCTTCCCCTTCAGGTCTAAAACCTGGTTCAGGCTCCTCCCCAGAGTCCCACAAAAGAGGGGGAATCGCTCGGGCCAAGTGCTGGGGAGCTTCTACAATCCCAGCTGCCTGTTCCCCTGCCCCCTGCTTAAACAGCCCGCATTGTTTGATATAACTGGCTGCCTGCCAGTAATCCTGTTCAAAATCATGAATAGCTCCTCCCCTAACGCAAGCCACAGCGCCTGCCTGTGCAGCCTGTGAACTTGGACCTGCTGTGGGCTGGGGATTACTATTCTCAGGTTCACTCCCAGCTGCCTGTTTCCCTGTGGGTCCCATTAAGCTAGATGGGACCCCGTTAGACCGGGGTGAATTGGTCAGGTCCTCCGAGTGGACCACCGTGCTGGAGGCTCCAGTCTCCACCGAATATCTCCCCTGCACCATCTCCACCCCCATCTCAACATAGGGCCTGCTCCCCTCAGCATTTTTGCGGGGACACAGGTCAACAGGCTGCACTGGCTCTAGTCATTGCTGGGAGTGAGGTGGGGCAGACGGGGTCAAAGCACCAGTGGTGGCTGCTATTTTTCCCTGGTTAGTCAGAAGAGACCGTAGGGACAGCAAAAATGACTCAATTGCTGCAGGAGGGAGGTCTGGCCCTGCCTTTTGGGCTGGGCCTGTGGGATCCTTTCCCCTGTCCTTCCAAGGATTTTTATAATCTTTTCTCCAGTGACCGTCTTTCCCACACCGTAGCAATTTAACCTAGCCTGAGAGGGCTGGTTCCCCTCCTGGTGCCACTCTTTCTTACTCTGGCTTCCAGGTTTAACCTCATGGACTCTTCCCTTGGGTTGGGGAGCCTTGATATCCCTCATGTTCCTGAAGGCTACTGTGATCTCTGGTCTGGGGGTCTCGGGGGTCAAACCAAGCCATGACCTGGGCTTGGATTTGGGGTAGGTTGTTTGTCATGAGACACCGGAGCCAGTGAGTCAATTGGACTGGGTCCAGTGCTGCCCGCCCTGGCATTCCCGGGCATGCACTCTGGTAGACTGGCCACAGCCTGTCTGCAAACGCCTGCGGGGACTCCCCTGGGAGCTGCACTGTTCTTTCCACCCGAGCGAACGGGCTACCATCATTGAGTCCCATGGCCTCCAATACCTCATTCTTGAGACCCTCATAATCCCTCTGCCCCCTTTTGCACTCGCCAGATAGGGACTAGAGGAGATCACTTGCCAGGGAAAACAGCAGCATTTTTGCTTGCTCTGCCTCATCGCAGTCATTTACACAAGCTGCTTGCTCTATCTCCCAGAAGTGCAGAGAGGGGTCTAAGTTTTTAGTGAGCTTGGGGATGTGGCTAACCATGTCCCTGAGCTGATGGGTGCCATACAGCACCAGAAACTGATTCTGGATGGCCCCTGGGTCATCTTCATCAACGGGCGGACGGTACCTCCGTTGTCGGAGGGGGTACACTGGTTCTGGTCCCGGCCTATCTAGCGGGGCCTGCTGTGCTTCCTCTACCTTCCCATCCTCCACCCTCCTTTGCTGCCAGAGCTCCTGAAAGCTCGGAGCCATGGGTGGCGGTCGTGGGACCTCTGATTCCCTGACCAACATTTCCCTGTGTGTTGCCTGTGGGGCTGTTTTACTTAGGTTGCCAGTACAATCCGGCTGACCTGCCTTCGGGCTGATCAGACATATCATCCCCTTTCCTCTTTTTAAAGCCATACTCAGGCTTTCTATCTCTGCCCTACAGCTCGCAGGCCAGCTTATATGCTGCCTTTGCCTCCCTAACCTTTTCCTCCTGCTCTTTTATTTCTTGTATGAGGCGAGCATTCTCCTCCCGCTCCCTCATCTCATGATTCTTGGCCTCTGCAACTAGGCACTTCAGGTACTCTGACTCATGCCTCGTGTGGCTTTTGCCCTCACTAAACTGAACTACCAGGCGCTCTACCTTGGCCTGGTATTCCTCAACCTCCCTTTCCCTATCCCAACTCTCTGCCCTGGCTTCCCTAAGCCTGCGGGTGACTTCCCCAAGCCTGCGGGAACCTAACCACAAACAAACCAGTGGGATAAAAAGAAACCCAGTAACTGCTGCTCTTTCCAGACTCAAACCACTGTCTACCACATCGCACACTGTTGCCGATGCTCCTGCTGTGGTCCCCATTTTGTAAGGAATTAGCACACACTAGCGGGGTTGGGGTTATTGTCTCTGGCCAGTCAGAAGCCTCTGAGCTCCTCCAGGGACCCCCATGCAGTTTCGAAGCGCTTCCCTATTCCTGGTTCTGACCGCCGGACTTATTCGGTAGCGATGTAGGCAGAAAAACGTGACTCATGGTTTGGGTGCAAAACAGACCAGTATTTATTGAAACAAAAAGAAAGAAACAACTTAAAATGTAATTGATACAGCACTTATGCCTGGTACAGCACTTTTGCTTAACGCAGTACACTCAGTGTCCACTAGAGTGCTCTTTGCTCAGTGTAACACTCCTTTATTAAAATACAGCACTTTTAAATACAGCCACTCAGCGTCCACTGGAGCACTTCCCTGCTCAGTGCAACACTCCTTTATTAAAATACAGCACTTTTAAATATAGAAACACTCAGTGTCCGCTGGAGCACTTCCCTGCTCAGTGCAACACTCCTTTATTAAAATATACAGCACTTTTAAATATAGAAACACTCAGTGTCCACATGAGCACTTCTCTGCTCAGTGCAACACTCCTTTATTAAAATACAGCACTTTTAAATACTGAAACACCTTGCTCACGACAGCACCTTTGCTTAGTGGCTTTTACTTAAAACAGCACTTTGGTACAGCTACTCTCAGTGTTCACTACAGCCTTATCTGCTAGTGCAACACTGTTACTTTAATAGGGGAGGAGAGAATGGACACAATGAGGGAAGATTGACTAAAATCACAGATCTAACAAAATTCCCCCTTAATTCCCACCCCATACCTATTCTAAGTTGCCTTGTAAAGGGGCCAGAAAAATATATGCTCACCAATGAAGACGCCTTCTCCGTGCCCTGCGATCTTTGATCTTCACTGCCTCAAAGTAAAAACACCCCAGTATTTTAAAAGTAAACTGCTGGTGTTCCACTTCTTCAGGCAGACTCCCACGTTGTAGAAAGCATGGAGGCGAGGCCACAGAGAGAGAGATGGCTTCTGAGAAGCTATCTTTTATACCCCCAATTTGGGGCTGAAATTTTCCCGCCCAGATCCGGATGTATCTGGGCTAAAACAAAAGGGATCCAAGCTGCCCCATTGTCTTGTAATGGATTTGGATGAATCACCCATTCGTTTAAACTGTTTCCAGTCTAAATGTCTTCATTGTCTGTGATGGTTTTGAATAAATTTGCAGTTTAAATGTGTCCTTTGAATAAAACTGCCGTGGTTTGAACTATTTCCTTGATTGCTTGAGTAGCGTAAACAAAAGTCATTGTCCTTGTGGTCAGACTGAAACCAGTCTCAAGTGGTTAATCCTTGGTGTAGCAATTTCTGTAAACACATCGATTGTCTCTGCAGGGAGGGGAAACTCCCTGAACTGCCTTTGATTGGCAGTCTGGTCAGCCATCTTTGATCTTCATCTTTTTCACAGACACACACACAAGCTGCCTTTTCAAGTCCTTTGTCTTTTGCCATGCAGTCTGGCAGCCATTTTGATCCCTGGATTTTTATATGACCCAGATATTCTTCAATCAAAATTAATCTTCAGAACTGTAGGAAATTTCAAAATTATTGCAAAATCCTACAGAGGGTAGGAAAGCAAAGCTGCATGCGCACCTTGTAAATCAGAAGATATCGTGGGATGAGGGGGAAGTGGGATGTGAGAAGGAGGTTAACCTATGAGGATACCAGCATCTTTGATCCTTTCAGCCCTGCCGCTGGCCAAGAATGTTCCTGCCAAGAATGTCCAGCACCATCTCCTCCAAGGGGGTGAGGTGAAGCTTGGAATGTGAGGTGTGCCTCGTGTTTGGCACAGATTGTTGGTAGATGAGTTATTGGGGGGCGGGGCATCATGCAATAAGCAGTGTGTGAGGCTAGTTGTGCAGTTGGTAGTAGATGGCTTTTGAAGATGCATTCATTGACCTTGATCAGAGGTCTGAGGTCATGAAGCTTCTTTAGGCACTGGAGCCAGGTTGTGGGGGCAACACTGCTGGCAGTGATGGCCTCGGCGATCTGGTCGCAAATCGTTTTTTCTCAAGGGCCTCCTGGCCCCTGTGGGTAGAGGACCTCTCTTACAGTGTTGATCCTCTGCACAAATCTGGAGTGCTGTGTGCGAGATCCTGCCTCCCCCTTCCCTAGCTTGATGAGCCATTTGTGTTAGTGCTGAAATACTTTTGCCATTTTTTTACATTTGGAAGGCAGTTCAGCTTTAAGAGCTGAAGACTGCCTTTTTGGTATTATTTTTAATGTTTATTTCTTTTCAGTAGGCAGTCGAGCTCCAAGGGCTAAAGACTGCCTAGTTTTAAATGATTTTTATTTTTTCATTTTAGATGGCAGTTCCCCTTTTAGGGATCAACACTGCTTTCTAAAATGACAGGCTAGCTTTAAGAGACACTTCAGGGATGCTACGGCCATGCTACATTGTGCCTTCTTCTGAGACTACTGCCCGAAACAGAAGCTGCAGGCTTAGCGCTGCGCTAATTTAAATCAGCAGACTGCACCAAAATGCTGGTGCTGCCTGCATTCTTATTGCGAGCAGCCGTTAACTTCAGCCCGCGGTGGCTCCGACAGGTTTTAGGCCTACTTGAATTTCTAGGCCATGGAGTTCAATTAGGGAACACTTAAAAAGGCTTGGCCTAATCTGGGACTGTCAGCATGGATTTGCATGTCATGCTTAACAATTTAATTCAGAGTGCACAGATAAAGAGAATGTAACAAATGTATATATACATTTTCATAAGCTGTTTCATAAAGTTTCATGGAAGAATAAATTAATGGCCCAGAAATTCCAGAACGGGGCTTGCAGCGTGAAATGGCAGCATAGGGCTCCAGTCACGGGGAGGGAAAAGGCGCAGGAAACGTATGGGTGTCACCTTTTGTGCGGAGTGGGCCTTTTGCGTAGCAGTAAGCATCCCCGCTGCTGGGCCAGAAGGAGTAGGGTTTTGAACCCCACTCCAGACAGTCCCGGCAAGTGGAGTCGGAGTTCCAACTTTAAATTCTGGGTGGACATCCAGCGGGATAATTGCGTCCGTGGGCGTTGGTGGCCCCCCCCCCTCAGATGGGTTGTGGGAGCCCGTAAAACCCTCCCGCCATAGGACTAACCACCCTAATGGCTGGTTCAAAGATGGTTACGGTCACGGAATGAGCGTTAATCACGGCCATAAATCCTTCCACCACTTCATACAGTTCCCCAAAGGGAACAGTGTGAGGATACGTACGATGATGACCTCTTGCGCAATGCACCTCCTTGGACCCTCAGTCGCAGATGCGAGGGGGCAAGTCGTGCAATTGTTAAATTTTTCATTTTATTGACATGTAAAATGTTGGCCCAGTAATTCCCTTCCAAATGCGCGAGTACGGTCGGGGTACTTACGCATCTGGCCAGATGAAATGCCGGTTTTCAGCATGCACAGTGCATGTGGGGAAAACCGGCATTTCCTGTCCTCTGAACGAAGGGGTTCAGAGGCAGAACGCGTGCGGCTGCACCGGCAGCGCGTGCGCAGTATAATTCGCCGCTTTCATTAATGCTTTCAGTGAGGTCAAGTCATTACAACTTACACATGAAAAAAGCATGGGTACAGTTGCTCCAGAGGCTGCGGAGGAAGATATTTCTTATCGTGGAGCTTCTGAAAGTATGTATGTCTGTATATATTCCTTTGCGTGTTATGTATATATTCCTTTACTTATGTGTATGAATGTATTATTTAATTATGACTTTCAGAGAAAGTAACTTATTGGAAAATCATAATTAAAAACATACATTCATACACATTAGTAAAGGAATATAAAACATACATACATATACGTAATGGAATATATGTGGACATACATACATAACTCATTCTCACATTCCATTCACACAGCCACAATTGCTCCTTCTACCTACCGTTCTGAAAACCCTTTAAAAAAAAAAAAATTTTAACTTTAAAACTTACTTAAAATTTCTTAAAATAACTTCCCTCCCTTTCCCAAACAAAAATATTGCATTTCAGAAGCTCCACGATAAAATGTTTCTTCCTCCGCAGCCAATGAACCACTTTACACTTGCTTTTTTTACGTGTAACTTCTGAGGACTTACCCTCACGGATTTCATGAATGAAATCTACGAAGTTCACTGCGCAAGCGCTGCCTGTGCAGTCGCACGCGCTCGAGGTCTGGAAATGCCGGCGTTCCCCGCATGCGCTGTTCATGCTGAACGCCGGCATTTCCAACGGCCAGATGCGTGAGTACCCCGAGCGCACTCACGCCTTTGGCCGCGAATTTCTGGCCCAATGTCTTCAAGTGAGCATTGGAGAAAATATTGGGTAATATATGGTGTTTAGGCTTTTCAACTATAATGGTGGAAGGGATAGTGTTAGATCCGTGATTCTGAGAGTATGATGTTTATCAATAACTACACGGATGCTGTAACTTAACAATCAACAGGTGTTTACTGGAGTAGGGTAGTCTCAAGACTGGGGTACAGAGACATGCTCAAGGCTTATATACAGGTGTGGTCACTGCCGGTACTACAGTATACAGGAGCTGTAAAAGTAGTTCTCTCTTAAAGGTACATACACAACAATTCCTCCCCTTTTAGATTAGCAGTACCCATAATATTCAAATAACAATTAACACTTTAACATGTACATTAAACAACAATAGTCCATTTATAGATTCAGTCTTTGGGGCAGCTTCCTGATCCTTTCGGGATAGCGCCTTTCCTGAGGTTCTTGTTCTTGGTGCGGAGGCGATTCTGGCCCCTTTTCGTTGGTTAGTTCATCGGTTTCCACTGCTACTGGTTCTGAGGTAGAGGCTACCGGTATGCCGGGTTCATCCCCAGGTACGCGAGACATGGGGTTGACTCGTTCCTGTGACGCTAAGATCTGATCGACTTGGCGTCTCACAATGTTCTCCCTGACATCCACTGTGTACATTAATGGCCCCTGCCTTGTGCAGATCGTTCCGGGTTGGCATTTCTCTGTTCGGTAGACACGGGCCAAGACTGGTTGTCCTACGTTGAAGCTCCTTGTCGGCTTCTCATTGATGTGCTGGAATTGTTTATCCTCAACATTTCTTCGCACATTTGGTCTGAGCGAATCCAGACGAGATCTCAACCTTCGGTTAAAGAACATCATGGCCGGGGTCTGGTTGGTAACTGCATGTGTCGCATTTCTGTAGGCTAATAAGAAATTGTCCACCTTATGCTGTCATGGAATTTCATCGTCGCACATGGCCTTTATCGCCTTTTTAAAGGTTTGTACGAACCTCTCAGCCAATCCATTTGTGGCTGGATGATACGGGGCGGATGTGTAATGCCCCATTCCTTCTCATAAATTTCTGAAACTCTTCGGACACAAACTGTGGTCCATTATCAGAGCAAATCTGCTCTGGTAAGCCGTTCCTGGCAAATATGGTCCGTAGGACTGCAATCGTTTTCTCTGTAGTGGTTGAGGACATTTTTATCACCTCAGGCCATTTCCAGTGAGCATCCACTTCTATTAAGAACATTGAGTCCATGAATGGACCAGCAAAATCAATATGCACCCATGCCATGGAGAGGAGGGCCACTCCCATGGGTGTAGAGGGGCATGTGGTGGTGCATTTTGGACCTTCTGGCATCCTGAGCAGCTCTTGGTTAGGTCCTCGATTTGTTCATCGATTCCCGGCCACCATACATAAGCCCTAGCAAGGCTTTTCATTTTCACTCCTCCCAGATGACCTTCATGAAGCTCATTTAGCACTCTCTCCCTTAACTTGGGTGGAATCACCACTCTGGATCCACACATCACTTTCCCCTGGCATACTGACAGCTGTTCTCTTCTGGATGAGAATGCTGGCAACAGTGAGTCGCCATGTGTTGGCCATCCCCTCACCGTCAAATCATATACCCGAGACAGCACCGGATCATTGCGGGTCTCCTTCTCTATATCCGCGTTCGTTACTGGCAATCGTTCAATTATTGACGAATAAAATATCTCGATAGGGTCCACTGCTGGTGCTTCCTCCACAGTAGGCAGTGGCAGGCGTGATAGCCATCAGCGTTTCCATGATGTTTCGTGCCTTTATATTCTATTTCATATTGATTCGCCCCTAGAAACAGAGACCATCTTTGTAACCGTTGTGCAGTCATCACTGGAACGCCCTTCTTAGGATTAAAGATGGAGACAAGTGGTTGGTGGTCAGTCAGCAAGGTGAACTTTTGCCCATGCAGATAGTGGTTGAATTTTTTTACTCCCCATACTAGGCTGAGGGCCTCCCTGTCAATCTGGGCATAGTTGCGCTCGGCTGAGGTTAGTGACCGAGACGCAAAGGCTACTGGCCTCTCCAACCCGTCTGGAAATATGTGCGACAGCAGCGCTCCAATACCATAGGGTGATGCATCACATGCCAAACGAATTGGTAGTGCTGGGTTGAAATGGGCCAACACCTCTTTTGATGTGATCAATTCTTTACACTTCTGGAAATCTCGTCTACGTTTGTCATTCCACTTCCATGTTACCCCTGTTTGCAGTAGGGTGTACAGTGGGTCTAATACCGTGGACAAATTTGGTAAGAACTTATGGTAGTAGTTTACCAGCCTGAGGAACGACCTCAGTTGTGACACATTTTCCGGTGCTGGAGCCTTGACTACTGCCTCAATCTTTTCAAGGGACTTATGTAACCCCTCTTCATCGATAACATGGCCACAATACGAGATCTGCTTCTGGAAAAACTCGCACTTGTGGCGATTAGCTCGTAGCCCATATTCCTTTAATCTGGTGAACACCTTCTCCAAGTTGGCGAGGTGATCACTGTCATTTTTGCCCGTGACCAGGATGTCATCCAAATAACACTGGGTCCCTGAAATCCCTTGCAGGACTTGATCCATCACCCTTTGCCAAATAGCCGGAGCCGATGCTACCCCGAACACCAGCCGGTTGTATTGGTAGAGACGTTTATGAGTGTTGATCGTGAGGTATAGTTTCGAGGCTTCTTCTACCTCCATTTGCAAGTACACCTGGGCTAGATCAATTTTGGTGAAGCGTTTACCTCCAGATAGCGAGGCGAAAATATCCTCAATTCGTGGAAGCGAATATTGTACCACATGAAGGACTGGGTTCACTGTCACCTTAAAATCCGCACAGATGCGGACCTTCTTTGGTTCCCCAGGCGTATTACTCAACGACCTCTTCATTACAGGAACGATGGGTGTAGCCACTCACTCCAGTCTACTTTAGACAGTACTCCTGAACGTTCCAACCCTTCCAGCTCTGCTTCGACGGCTGGTCTGATCGCATAAGGCACTGGTCTGGCCTTAAGAAACTTTGGGCTTGCATTTTCCTCTATTTTAATCGTTGCTGTTATGCCTTTTAGTGTTCCGAGTCCCTCCTGGAACACTTCTTTTGCGTCAGTTAGCATTTTTGACAGTCGTCCAGGTGTGACGTCATCATCCTTTTTGGCCTCAACCTTCAGTGCCTGTATGGAATGCCAATCTAATTATATCTTCCGGATCCATTCACGTCCTAGCAGTGGTGGTCCTCCATCTGGCAATATATATAAATCCATTTTAGGTATTTCCTGGCCTTTGTATATCACTTTCACCCTTATTTTTCCTTTGGGGTAGACTTTTGGCCCCGTGTACGTCTACAAGACAATCTCTGTAGCTTTCAAGGGTATATGTGAAAATAGCCGCTTGTAGTCCCTTTGGTTTATGACTGTTAGGGCTGATCCTGTGTCCAATTCCATTTTCACTTGGATTCCGTCTATCTTGAGTGTAACCCAGATAGTCTGGTGATCCTCCATTTTGGTTACCTTATGTAGTTTCAGACAACCCAGCTCCTTGCTTCCGGAGTCTGTATCACTTTTCTGTTCATCTGAACTACTGTCCATCACCTTATGTACCTTTTTGTACTTCTCCTGTGGAGATTTCTTGCTGTTGGTTTTCTTCCCAGACCTGCAGACTCTTGCTATGTGTCCTACGTTTCCACACTGTCTGCACACTTGGTCCTTGAACCAACAATCCTTCTGGTCATGTGTTGTTCTGCCGCAGCAATAACACTTCCCTGTTCCATAGGACATTTCATTGGTGCTATATTCTTGCGGTCTCCGTTATAGCTCTGCAGCGCCCCTTGCGGCTGCTTCATGTGATACTGCCATACTGAAAGCCTTGTCCAGCGTAAGATCCTTTTCTGATAGAAGCCGTTTCTGGGTTCCTTCACTTTGCAGCCCACACACAAACTTGTCCCTTAACGTATCTGCTAGTCCCACTCCAAACTGGCAGTGTTTCGATAGCTTGCGCAGTTCCGTTAAGTACTCAGCATTGCTTTCGTCTTTGTGTTGGTTCCTTTTATGGAACTTAAATCGTTCTGCTATCAGCAGCGGTGTGGGGTTTAAGTGGTCCTGTAGGATTTCTACTATGCTTTCGAATTTCTTATTCACGGGCTTCTCTGAGGTTATTAGGTTTTGCAGTAACCCATAAGTTTTTGCACCCATGGAATTTAACAAAACCAGTGCTTTCCTAGCATCTGGCACTTCATTCGCCCTGCAGTACACCTCAATACGTTCCACATATGTCGCCCAATCTTCGACTTCATTGTCGAACATAGAGATACTGCCACTCTTCGGCATCTCTGGGTGTGATTGAACTGTCAAAAATGGCATCTCCCGCGCTCTCCCTTCTTCTCCGCTGGCACAAAATGGCATCTCCCGCGCTTTCCTTTCTTCCCGCGCTCGCCCTTCTTCTCCGCTGCGGCTTCTAAAAATGGCATCTCCCGTGCTCTTCCTTCTTCTCCGCGGCTCAATGGCGTCTCCCGCGCTCTCCTTTCTTCTCCCCGTGGGCACTGTTCAGCCCTTGAGCCCTGGCTGTGCTCTGCGCGTTTTTTTTTCTGTGCACCTTTCCCATTTCCGCTGCTCGGTCCTGAACCCAGCTGCTGCTTTACCCTCTCTCTCTCCGTTTTGTTTTTTCTCGACGCCGCTCGGTTTTCAACCCCCGGCTGCGCCCTGTGCACTTCACCCTCTATCTTACCCAGTCGATGCTGCTCGGCTTTTTCTCTGCCGTTGGTCGGCTCCAGCCGCCGCTGTCCGGGAAGGGCCTGTGCTGTACCTGTCATCAGTCTGTTGCTGATCATCGTGGCTGGGGAACCAAGCCCGGCTCTCCACAGCCTCCCCTGCGATGTTCACTCTCTGCCGGATGACTGGGCGGTTGCTCGTGGTCGACGCCCGTGCTTCTGGCCTCGACTTTCTTCCACCGCCCTCCCAGAGCGAATCCTCGAAGGGAAATGCAGAGTTGCAGGTAGATTCGAATCGACACTCGTCGCCCCTGTTAGATCCGTGATTCTGAGAGTATGATGTTTTTCAATAACTACACGGACGCTGTAACTTAACAATCAACAGGTGTTTACTGGAGTAGGGTAGTCTCAAGACTCGGGTACAGAGGCATGCTCAAGGCTTATAGACAGGTGTGGTCACTGCCGGTACTACAGTATACAGGAGCTGTAAAAGTAGTTCTCTCTTAAAGGTACATACACTACAGATAGAGCTACATTCTGCTTTAATATCAAAGGCTAGAAATTATTTAAGGGCCGATTTACCTGTGTCCCCTGCGCCTGGGCGGCAGGTAGGTGGAGGTCACTTGAAGTGCACACCATTGGCAATGATTGAACCAGTCTGTTTCCCGGCTCAGGACATGTCAGGCTCTGGTGCAGGCCCACCTTCTGGCAGGGCCTCAGCTTGGAAATGGCGAAGAATATTCAGCCACTACTGCAGGCTTAACAGGCCCATAGCAGAGGATGGCTGCAGCTGTCTGGACCTTCCGGCTGCAAAATCACTGATCTCTGCACCTGGAAAGAGAGAGGAACTTACCTTGGCTATCGTGTTTTTACTGCCTGCCTTTTCCGAGTAGCTGCTTGTAGGACGTAAGGCCCAGTTCTTCTGAGAACCCCTCAAAATAGGATTTCTACGGCCAACCCAAGGGAAATCTGTAACAGGATGTCTGGAGAAGTACCCTCCTGCCTCAGTACAGTAATATGGTTGTGCTCATTTGGAAAGATACACTGGGTCTGCCCTCAAGGGCGGCAGAGGGGTAGAGACTCAGGTCTGCTGGCGCAAAGAGTATTTCCGGCATGTTCTGTTGAGGCAGTAACCAGTTTAACTTAAATGGATTAGAAAATCTGCTAAAATAGTGGACAGAGACAGTAATTGTATATCATAATCTGAGACATCTTTAACAAAAGAATACCAAGACACATTTATCTGTTGGCAATTTATGAGCTAAATATATATCATTCAACAACTTGGCTATAATGCATGCACATGGGCTTTATAAAGTCTTCAGTTGACTTCTGTTTCTGTTCATATTGACTAACATTCATTGTGGTTCTTCAGATGATAAATTACTAAGCACTCAGTTTAATATTTCAATACAATGAAAGGTCATCGACCTGAAATGTTAACTCTGTTTCTCTCTCCACAAATGTTGCCTGACCTGCTGAGCATTTCCAGAATGTTCTGTTTTTATTTAGTATTTCAATAGCCTGATCAACTGTGCTGCTGGTGATTCAAGGTGGGATAACTCAAATTAAAAGAAAGTAGCTAATGAAGTCTCTTCTGAATGGGTGCATAATTGTGCCAGTGCCTTCTCATAATAAATGCCATGTGCGATTTTCCTTTTGAGAGGCAGTTAAAAGAATTGTATTCATGTACTGATTGTCAATGCAAGCTTCCTCAATGATCCAAGGCCTAGAAATCGGGGGTTTAGCACTGACCGTTAAGGTCCATTTTGAAGGAAAAATGGCAGCCGCCTCACGTCTGCCTACTTCCGGCGCATCCCGCAGCAGGCGCCATTTTGGGGAGATTGCCAGCAGTTGCCTGCGTTCGCTGCAGATATTTAGATTAGGCAGATTGTGATGCCAATGAGTGTACAACACTCACTTGAGGCATGCACTGCCATTTTTGCCGTCAACGCTCCACTTACCGTCCTCTCTTAATCACAACCAGATGACCACGCGTTCAGCAGCTGGAAGGAGACTCCAGCAGCGCTATTTAAAGGAGTCATCAACAACAACTTGCAGCTGACATGGTTTCTCAGTTTGACTGGCACTGTGTAACTTTCTGCAACTCTTGCAACTTTCTAAACTTGTTTCAAATTCCGGAGGTGACAGGGAGTTGTAAGGGGTTTTCGATCACCAAGGTCTCTCTCTCGCTTTAGAGGCCTCTCTCTCTCTTGCACAATAATTTACTGAGTGGTTCGACCCACTCACCCCTTAGGTTCTATACACTGGACTTTGAGGCAGGAACTACAATGCAGAGAATACTCTATAGACCAAGTTTAATGAAACAAAATGAAATTTTATTGCAAAAAGGAAAAATTGAAATTAAGCCAATAAGGTACATGGGAGGGAAAAACAAATCATAATACAGTACTAACCAATATATCCACAGGCATATTATACTTTACAAGGTTCATCATGAAATAGGGAAACACACAGAACATCGAGGGACAACAACTCATTGCTAACTATCCCCTAAAATGCCCACCCACTAAACCTAGCTAGATGAGATTATGAGGGGCCAGAAACATGCTCACCAATCCAAAACTGCGGTTGGGTTGGGGTTCTTTACTTGGTGCTCTCTCTCGAGCCTGCCGTCGTCACGTGGTCGTTGGGCTGTAGGCGCAGCGGGCTGCCCAAGCTAATGGTGTCTCGGCCACCTTAATTCAGCAGGACTCGCCATCCATCGTTTCACCCACCGGCTGTCTTCTCGGTGCTCCTGCATACAATGATGGTGGTCACAGTCTCGATTTCTCCGTGCTCCTGTACACGACGCTGTGGCTACCCGTTCTGTGAGGCGTTTCGTTTTCCTTCTCTTCGCCGACTGTCTTCTCATCTCGTCAACGGCCCGGGGTTTTTGTCGATGATCGCCCGATAACTACCCCGGGTTTCGTCTTCTTCTTCCGAGTCCGAAAAGGCCTTCTTCGGACCCCCGAGCAATCTCTCGAAAATGATCTGCACTGGTCTCTCCCGATGCTGGTGCATCTCAATGGCTACCGAAACCCAATGGTCTCCGATCTGAATACCTTCGCAACGCTACCCCAGGACTCCAGTTATACCTTTCATGGAGACCTTTATCTCCCGCCATATCAAGGTTAGTCTTTGTTTAACTTTTGGCGGGCTTGTAGCATAGCGGGGTAGTCTTTGTTTTTAAGGTATCTTCGGGATGGCCGGTAACTGCCATCTCTGGTCTGGAATGACCTTGTATTGTCTTTAATGTCCCCCTATGAACTTGAATCTGTTCCCCTTTGTCTGGGTAAACATTTAGATGGCCTTTATCTGCAGGCCGATCTGTTCGGATCTGCATCCAATCTGTATGTATGGGCTCTGTCTGGTTTCGTTTACTCCGAAACTGCCTTCCAGAACTTACTGTGGGCTGAATCCACAAAAGCTGCCTGGGGACTGCAAGAACCATTTAAAAATGTCCCAAAAGCTTGTCACGGGGTCTGGCAGCCATTTTGTGTGTCCCTTTATCTGGGCTTCTTTTAAAACAGTCTTTTAAAATTAAGGCCTTTTCTGCCAATAGACCCTTATAGGACAATGTTCAATTTTGCGAATTCTATAGAGTTTTGCTGCAAGTGGAGAACGCCTTCATTCTTATTTAAAGGCTTCTGCTCACAACATTTGCTCACAGTCATGGGGCCCCTACTTGCAGTCCTCTGCATGTTCGAGTATCTTCGGGTGAGGGAACGGAGGCAGCAATCTTCCAGCCACCACGTCAAACTTGAGGGTGGCTGATGGGAGACAAGGGCTAGCCACTCTGCACCTGGCTGATGACTCCAGTCCACAAGCCCACCACTCCTGCAGAGCACTCATATAGTGAGAGCCATGCTGCCACTAGGAACGTCATCGAGCAGACCATTGGGGTGCTCAAGCAATGGTTCCGCTGCCTCCAGTACTCGCCAGAGCACGTGTCCCATTTCGTGGTGGTCTGCTGCATGCTTCACAAATTGGCCATCATGAGGGCACAGTCCTAGCCACCATGGATTGCGGTACCACCTCAAGAGGAGAAAGAGGGAGAGGAGGAGGATGTAAGATTCGCAAAATTCCCACATTCCCCCAAAGTTATTAATAAAAGGGACCCTGCATGGACATTTTAAAAAGGGTACCCAAAAGATGGCGTCCGCACCTCGTGACCAAAAAGTCTGCAAGATTTTAAAAGCTTGGACTCTGTGGCAGCACAAGCAGCTTTTGGGGAAATCGAAACCTAAAATGCAGTTTCTGTGAAAAAGGACTTTGTATTTTGGAAAGCAGACAGCAAACATTGAATATACATTACGCCAGATTGTAGACAGATCAAAACCAGTTAGGCCTATGCTTGAGGCCACCAAATTGTCTGCATAAATTATCGGGAACAGCTTATGGGAGCCGTCAAAGGCTGGACAGGCTGATTAGAATGCATTAATAACAATACAGCTCGGACATCAGGCCATTAGGTGCGATAAACAGCCATCTAAAAACAGTTAGTTTAGATTGCTATAATTATTTAAAACAGCCCGCCAAAATTGGAACAATGAACTAACCTGATTTGGCATGCAGATAAGGGCCATTCGAAAGGAGTATAACTGTGGGCCCCAGGTAGCAATCTCTCTCTTGACTCTTGACTCTGACCTCTCACCTGGCCTAGGGCTGCCGCCGCTCATACTCGTGCCCCGGCCTCGTGGCGGTTTCTCTCCTCGCCCCCCGTAGCAGAGTTTCATCCGCTAAGGACACCATACCAATTGCAGGGGAGGGGAACGAGACCTGAGTCCATAGCCATCTAGGACGCCCAGGCCGCAAAAGGGGGCGAGACGAAAGTGAATAGGCAGTCCAGGACTTGTATAGTAACCGAACGAGATGAGACGAAAGGAGACGAAGAAGCCAGTAACAACTCGATAAGAGCAGAGCAGGGCAGCGAAAAACGTATTGATGAGGCCAAGTGTCTAGTTATAAGCTGGCGCTTGATGAGACGAACATTCCTGTTGAGCACTGTGAAAATGCAGGTGTCCACGCCATGATGAATATACTGGCGTTTTAACGCTTGGGTAGGAAAATCTTGGCAGTTAAGACTGCCAACGGCCCTATAGGTGCAACGTTACCGCCGATGACCGCCCGAGGGAGAAGAAGAGGAGAACCCATCGCGACGAGACGACGACGGTAGCGGAGGAGAAGAAGGTGTGTCGCAGCAGCAGCTCCAGCACCATGCCCCTGAAGACCACGTGGCGACGGGGTACCTAAGAGGACAGAAAACCAAACCTCAAAACCTGCATCCGTTAAACAGTTGGCTTTGCTTTGGATTGGTGAGCATGAATTCTGGCCCCTCATAGCTTAATCTAGTTAGGTATAGGGGGTGGGATAAGGATAAGGGGATTGTTAATGTAGTTTGTTTTCCCTCGATGTGCCGTGTGTTCCCCATTCCCTGTATAAGTATATAGTTATTTTGTATATGCCTGTATTTTTATACTAGTAACTTCTCATAAGACTGTTTTAATTTCTGTTTTAATAAAATCTTGATTTTCTTACATCCAAACCACCTGTCTACTCGAGTTTTCTGTATCACCGCCTGTACCTAAGTCCGGTGTCTAGATCCCAGGGGGGTGGGAGCGATTCGAACTGCTCACAAACAGTCAGGGGCATAACTGACTGGGCGCACGCGCCACACCCACCACCCCCTACAGAAAATGGCGACTGCGGCAGGACACCGGCAACAGGGTTGTAATACAGTAGACAATGGTTCGGATGAGCAAACCATGATGGAGGAAAGGATTTCTGATTATGTGTTTAGCAAGGTGAATATCACAAAGAAGTGGATCACCACTCTGTTGAGGGCTGGGCATCCGATAGATGCAGCAGCTAAGTGGACAGAGGGAAAGGAACACAAGACGTCCTTAGAGAAGGCAGTTTGGCTGATGTGTTTTAAAAAGCAGGTCCAGCTTTTGGACAGGCTCATTGCAGCACAGGCAGCCAAGTTAAAGGAGTCAGCCCTGGAGATCCAGGGTAACCCTTTAGCAGGGGAGAAGTTATTAGTAGCTTTGCAGGCCCTGAATCAGGAGAGAGTGCATTTAATGGGAGAACACAAGGCCCAGTTGGAATACCTACAGTGCCAAGTCACCGAGGACAAGGGAAATGAGCTACGGTTGCGGGAGAAGAACGCCCGCTTGGCAAGGCAGATTAGGGAACAGGAAGAGAAAGTACAGGAGGTAAAGGCAGCATACAAGCTAGCGAGCGAACAGGGGTTTAAGGAGGCAGACCAGGCCCCTGTAAAGAGCGGATAGAAAATCTGAGCCGGGCCCTCCGGAAGGCAAAAGGCACAGTATGCCTCATAAGCCCAAAGGCAGGTCAGGCAGATTTTATGGGGAACGAGGGGAGGGCAGTTCCAACGTCACCGGTAGTGCCCAGGGACGACCCAGTTGAGAGAGAGGAGATCTCACAGCCACCACCCGTAGCGCCAAGTTTCAGCGAGGTCTGGCAGCAAGGGGGAGTGGAGCCAGAGGTGGAGGCGGAGGTAGAGCAACCCCCACCCGTGAAGTCGGAGCCAGGACCGATGTGCCCAGCACGGCATCGGAGGCTCGGCCCACCCGTCGATGGCGACGATGAGGGACCCCTCCAAAACCAGTTCATATTACCCTTTAACACCCAACAGCTTAGGGCTATGGTCAACCATATCCCGAAGCTCTCCGAAAAGGGAGACCCCTCGATCCACTTCAGGGACATAGAGCAGGCAGCCAGCGTCAATGACTGCGATGGCGCTGAGCAGGCCAAGATGCTGCTATTCTCCCTGGAGAATAGTCTCCTCCAATCCCTCTCTGACGAGTATAATAGGGGGCAGAGCGGGTACGAGGAGCTTAGAGATGCGGTTCTGGAGGCCATGGGGATGAATGAGGGAAGTCCTTTCTCCCGTGTGGAGAAGACGGCCCAGCTCCCAGGGGAAACCCCGCAGGCTTTTGCGGACCGGCTGTGGCCGGTGTACCGGAGGGCCTGTACGGGGACTCCGAACCGGGGGTTCCTCAGCGGGGATATCCTGGCCCATTGGCTCCATTGCCTGGTGGCGAACAGCTTGCCACAGGTCCGGGCCAAGGTAGAAGTCTGGTTCGACCCCAAAAATCCCCAGACCACCGAGCTTACGGTGATTAGGCAGCTAACTCTGGCCTATAAAAACGGTAGGGGAGCCGATGCACACCCACCTAAGGGGAAGGTGCGTGAGGTAAAACCCGGACCGGGTAGGAAAGAGTGGCACCAGGAAGGGAATAACCCCCCCAACACAAAGACAAATTGTTACAGGTGTGGAAAGGATGGTCACTGGCGGAAGGAGTGCAAAAACCCTTGGAAAGATAACAAGGGAAAGAATTCCACAGCCCCAGCCCAAAAGGCGGGGACAGGAATCCCTCCCGCAGAGGTCGAGTCACTTTTGGACACCATGAGGTCCTTATTGACTGGCCAGGGGAGAGTAGCAGCCGCTACCGGTGCTCTGACCCCGTCAGCCCCATCCAACCCACAGCCCTGACTAGAGCCAGCGCAGCCTGTTTATCTGTGTTCTCTCCGATACAATGAGTGGAAAAGACCCCTTTTGGAGATGGAGGTAGAAAAGGTGACGGGGACCTATCTGTTAGACACGGGGGCATCATGCACCGTGGTCTACTCAGCTAACCCCACCACCTCGCCTCTCTCTAATGGAGTCCCATACAGTCTGTCGGGGTTCACAGGTAGAGAACCGGCTGGCTCGTTTTCCATCACGCTCGCCATTCGGTTAGGACCGCTCCGCTCCAAGTGGACCTGTGTCCTGATGAAATGGGAAGTGGAGGGTGGAAGAGGGGTCCTGGGAGCCGACTTTATTGTAGGCCATGGGGTCCTAGTAGATTTGAGGAATCATTGCTTATGGGGGCAGGTAAAGTGAAGAACGGAGAGGTAGTAGTGATCCCAGGAAAGGAAGGGAAGGGGACCCTGTGAACCATGAAGCCCAAAGAGGGTTATAACCTCAGGAGTTCCAGGCATTTGTGCAGGCCCACCTGGCCACATTTGCCACTCAGAAACACGACTGCAGGAGGGTCAACCAGTTTGAGGTCAGCGTAGACGGGGACCCCATGGCCTGACCACAGAAACAGTATAACTTCCCCAGGGAAGCAGAGCCAGACATGGAAGCAGCCATGTCCTCGTTAGTACAGCAGGGACTTCTGAGACTGATAGCCACCCACGTGAATTCTCCATTGTGGCTGGTTAGAAAGCTGGACAATTCCTGGAGGGCCACGGTGGACTATCAAGTGCTCAATAGTAACATCCCAGCCTGTGCACCCACAGTAGCAGCAGTTGCCGACCTGATAGGAAGTATTCCAGCATCCGCGACCACGCTCACGGTGCTGGATATTTCCAACGGGTTTTGGTCCATCCCTTTAAGGAGGGAGGATCAGTACAAGTTTGCCTTTACGTTTAAAGGGCAACAATACACGTGGAACTGTTTGCCTCAGGGCTTCCACAACAGCCCCACCATTTTCCATCAGTGCATGGCTAACAGTTTAAAGGATTTTAGACAGCCCAGACAGTTGGTCCAATATGTGGATAACCTGCTCCTGTTCACTGATTCGAAAGAGGAGCATGGCCCACTATTGGCCGAACTGCTGGAGCTGCTAGGGCAGAAGGGTTTCAAGGTAAACCCCAAGAAAACGCAGATCGGCCAGCAGGATGTGAAATTCCTCGGCCTGACCGTGCGGGCTGGAGAAAGGGCCATAGATAAGGCTAGGAGAGAAGCGATACAAGAGCTACCAGTCCCCAACACAGTAACGGGTGTGAGGTCGTTTCTAGGGCTAACTGGGTACTGTAGAGACTTTATTGAGGACTATGTAGCCACAGCCGCCCCTCTGCTCCGACTCCTACACAAGGGAGTGGAGTGGGTTTGGGATGAGGGTTGCCAGGCAGCATTTGTCAGGTTCAAGAAAGATTTGCTGTGCTGCTCCAAGAGCGGCATGGCCGGCTGCGGCCGGTGGTCTACTCCTCCAGGATACTCACGGATGTGGAGAGGAGCTACTCCAACTGTGAGCGGCATGTCTTGGCCACACATCGGGCTGTGAAGCGATCACTGATCTTCACAGGCATCTCTCCCGTCACCCTCCTCACCCATCACACACCCACCCAGATGCTTCTGGATGGGAGGACCAAGGATGGAACAGTGAGCAGTGCCCGCATTGCCCGCAGGACCTTGCTCCTCTCACAGATGGATCTTAGAGTGAAGGGTCTCTGCGAGCCAAAGCTCGCAGCCAACCTGTAATCTCCTGGAACAGCCCACCGGTGTTCCATTGAGGGGGTTTGGGAAGTGAGCATAGGTTTACGGGCCGGGATACATCCCACAGGCCACGTGATCTATGTAGACGGTTCCAGCACGGTATCTGCTGGCGAGCATCTCACGGGGTGTGGAGTTTACGACCCAGCGGCAAACATTGCCCTGGCGATTAAGCTCCCCAGCACCATGAGCGCCCAGCAGGCTGAACTGTCCGCGGTGGTGTACGTTGTTACACACCCCGAAATCTTCTCCACCCCCTACATGATTTGCTCAGACAGCATGTTCACGTGCAATTCTGCAATTCGTGTACGGAGTACCTGGCCATCTGGTCCCGCCGTGGATACACCTCCGCCGACGGGAGACCCCTCACCATAAAACCCCTGCTGGAAAAGATCCTTGCAGCAGTGGGGGAGGAAGGGGAGGTTTTCATCCACAAGGTGAAAGCCCATTCCGCCACAGAACCCCGTGGCCAAGGCAACCAGCAGGCTGACTTGCTCACCAAGGAGGGTGCCCGCACAGGCGCTTTCTTGGACCCATTTGGGTCCAGACCCATGGCGGCGGTCAGAAGTAGGGACGGGACCCAAGGGAGTGCAGGGGTAGCATTAGCCCCGGACCTCAAGACAGTCCAAGCCCAAGGCCCCATCCTCAAAGCAGTCCTCAGCGCTGTAGCTGAGGGAAAAATGGTAGAGGGTCCGTATGGCACAGCAACCCTCTCTGTCAAAGAGGGTATGCTGTTCCAGGGGGAACAGTGGGTTGTGCCGCAGCAGCACCGGAGGGAATTCCTTCAACTGGCCCATGAGGGTCCAGGAGCGGGGCATCCCGGGCCTGAGACCACCTGGCAACGGGTGGAACAGGCGGGATGGTAGCCGGGACTCAGGGAAGATGTCCATGAATTCTATGCAGGCTGTCTTGTGTGCGCTGCTAATAACCCTGACCCCCACAAAAGAAAGGTACCTATGGGACATGTCAGGAGGGTAGCGGGACCGTGGCAGTCATCACAAGTCGACTACATCGGGCCCCTGCCCATCGCCCAGGGAGGCTACAATTACTGCCTAGTCCTGGTGGACGTATTCACCAAGTGGGTAGAGGCCTTTCCCTGCAGAACAGCCACAGCTCTGGGTACTGCCAGGATCTAGGTCCGGGAAGTGTTCTCGCGATGGGGACTACCACAGTATGTGGAGTCCGACCAAGAGAGTCACTTCACCAGACAGGTGATGCAGAACACCCTTATGCTGTTAGGCATTGAGGGGAAATGGCACGTGGCCCACAACCCGCAGTCATCCGGGATTGTGGAACGTATGACCAGGACCCGAAAGGAAAGGTTGAGGAAGGAGACAGTGGATTCGCCCCGTAAATGGGCCGATGTCCTACCGTTGGTTTTGATGGGGATCCGGGCCAGCCAGTCCAAAAGCATGGGGTACTCCCTGTACGAGCTGATGACCGGCAGGGTTATGCAGACCCCACCCATGTACTTGCCCCAGTGCTCACGGAGGGTCAGCTCAGGGAGGTAAACCGGGACAGGTTCGCCCGAAACCTTTTTGAGCACCTGAAGCAGGTCCACGAGCAGGCGGCTGGGAACATGGGAAGGCAGCATCGGAGTAACCGATTGCTGCTCGAACCCAGAAAGCACCATGAGTGGGAAGTAGGAGATCAGGTCATGGTGAGAAACTATGCTCGAGCAGGAAGTTTGGAACCATTATAAATGGGGCTGTAGAAATTAAGGGGGTGGGGAGTATACTGGGGTTATTGTCTCTGGCCAGTCAGAAGTATCTGAGCTGCTCCAGAGCCCTGTGCGGTTTCGAATTGCTCCCCTTTTCTGGTTCTGACCGCCGGACTTATTCAGTAGCGATGTAGACAAAACGAGACTCGTGGTTGGGTGCAAAGAAGACCAGTATTTATTTATTGAGATAAAAAGAAATAAATTGAAAATAATCAATACAGCACACCTATGCTTAATAATGCACTTCTACTTAATACAGTATACCTTTGCTTACTATAGCACACCTTTGCTTAGTACAGCACTCTTACTTAATACAGCACTTTTACTTAATACAGCACACCTTTGCTTAATAGGGGAGGAGAAAACGGACACATCGAGGGAAAATTGACTAAAATTACAATTTAACAAAAATTCCCCATTATTCCCACCCCTTATACCTATCTAGGTTGCCTTGTAATGGGCCAGAAAATCTATGCTCACCAGTGAACGCCTGCTCCGTGCTTTTGCGGTCTAATTCTTCACCGCCCCGAAGTAGAGATACCCCAGTATTTAAAAGTAACTGCTGGTATTCCACTTCTTTGGGCGGGCTATTGAGTTGCTCTTCTTGCAGGCAGAGCACGGAGGCGAGGCGGCAGAGAGAGAGAGAATGGCTTCCTGAGAGGCTATTTTTATACCCCATTCGGAGCCGTAATCTTCGCACCCAAATCCGATGTATCTGGGCTATACAAAAGGGGTTGAACTGTCCCCATTGACTGCATTAGGTTTGAATGTATTACCCCATTCATTTGACTGGTATTCGCTCAGTTTAAATGTCTTACTGAATTTCAGTCAACAGCACTCAAATGGTTTGTAAACAAACCCATTGTCCTGTGGTCAGTCCAACCGCAATTGATTGACAGCTTTAAGAACATAAGCCTTTGTGTCAACATTGTAGAGAGCTCTGTAAACAAACATCCATTGTCCTATGGGTGAAATTTCCTAAACTGCAGTTGATTGACAGTTTCAAGTACTTCATGCATTCACACAGGCTGGCGTTTTATTCAAATCCTTTGTAGATATACAAGCAGGCTGTCTTTTGTCTTCTGCCACGAGGTCTGACAGCCATTTTGATACCCTGGAGTTTTAAGGTATATTCCACCCAGGTTTTCTTTAATCAAAAAAATAATCTTCAGAGCTGTAGAAATTTTTTGAAATTCTTGCGAAACCTTACATGGCCCTACAGCATTGTAGATAAAGCCAGCCCCATAGTATACGCTGTGAAGATGCCTCGGCGTACAAAATGGCTTCATATCAACCAGTGCAAGCTGTTTAAACCTGAATGGGGAAAACAGCCAGTTGGGGTAAGGTCTGAGGATAAAGATCCTCAGCCTGCAGCAGGAGCGAGTTCACAGACTGCACAGGCAGGCGCTGTGGCTTGCTTAAAGGGAGGGGCCATCCCGCACATCGATTGGGATACTCCCCCACTCTTCTGGGATCCAGACAAGGGGGAGGGACCTGAGGGCGAAAACCCCACCCCTAACCAAGCTGTAGAGGGGGAGGAACCTGAGGTCAAAAACCCCACCCTGGACCCAGCCATGGGACCTGGGGGCGGAGACTCTCAGCTCGCAGCAGCAGGCTGTGAAGAGTTACCTGCCCCTAGCCCAGGTTCGGGAGAGGTCAAGCCTGAGGGAGCAGTGGTTCGGGTTCAAGACCCATCAGCCAAGAAAACCCAACCCGCCAAGGCCCCTAGAAGGTCCCCACAGATGCCCCAGCCGAGAAAGCCATGGTCACCAGCTCTCCAGTTACCAAGGGCCGCCACTCGAGTCCGGGGGAGGTCCAAGGACAGAGGTCCTCAGCCAGCAGACACGGGCTGCGAGGGACCAACAGTGCAGGACGGTGTGGCCACAGCGGAGGTAGTGGTGTGCCGCAGTCCGAACAGGAATTAGCCTGGTCGCCCGGAGATGGGCGGCTAATGTACATAAGTTTTGGTTATTGTTAAGTTTAGGTATTTAGCTTAAGTTTGGGTGTTTTAGCTTAAGTTAAGTAAGGTGATGGGTAGTGTTAAATTAAGTAGTAATCCGCTAAGAGTGTATCGGCTGAAAATTCAGTAGCCTTAGCGCCTTATTTGAGGCGCTAGAGGGCCTTGCGCCGGAGTTATGGCCAGTAGTGAAATTCCCTGGGGCCCTAAATCGGCGTTGCTCCGGTAGCGCTGCGCCGGCACCGATGACGTCATCGGTGTGCGCAGCGTCCCAGTTGCCGTGGTAACCCGCCCGAACTCCGAAATTGAGTTGCGGCCGCCTCGCCCGTGGCAGCCGCAACCAGCGTTTTGTCAGAGGTGCCTTACTGCAGTTAGCGCCGGCGCATTAAAGGCCCCGCGGCGGCCGGCCGCTTTCCCGCCGGCCGCCTGCCCGCAGCTCCCTCCCCGGACTTCTCTCCCCCCCCCACCGGAACAGATGCAAGCTCGGCACTTGTCCGAGGTGCCGGGCTCATTTTTAAGCAGATTTGCGCGGGCCGCGGCCGGGTGCAGGCAGCTCCTCCTTAACGGAAGGAGGAGGCCTGCACTTCCCCAGCCTGCCGCACTGCATCGGGTGCCGCAGCGCCGGAATTGCGGCGCGAAACGGCAGTTAGCGCCCTTTTCCAGGCGCTAAGACCCTTCAGTAGCGCCGGCAGCCGTTTGGGCACGGCGCCACTGAATTTTTGGCGCGCGCAGGGGACTTAGCGCCGGCACTAATTTCCGGCGCTAAAGCCCTGGCTAAGCCAAAACCCAATTTCTAGGCCTATATATTTGGGTCCATTTAAAAGAGATTATAGCGGAGTTGGAAAAGCACGCAAAGACGGTAAATGCCCTCATAAGGGAGGACAGAAATGCTTCTGACCAGGCTTCGCAGAATGAGGTGTGCGTTCTATACGGGGCATGGTTGCTGGGCGAGGGCCGCAGCAATCTGGAGGATTTAAAACAGGGTTTAGTCCACTCCTGGATCAGCAACAAGCACCTCGCAGCCCTCCACCCATTTGAGAATGCATTAAGCCCGTGCCAACTCCGGCTAGCTTCCGAAGCCTACCCAGTCCCCGTGGATTGTGGGCAGTCCAACCACACAATCATGGGAGTAGTAGTTAGGATGCCAGTCATGGGTAGGACAGCCCGACCCGTGCCGGTATACAGGGTTGAGAACATTGGAGTCATTCAAGGGGGTGCACACATTCGTTCCACAACGGTCCCGCCTTACGTCATAAAGTGGGAGCACGCTATGACAGGTACAGACCTCTCAGGGTGCCGGAGCCGGGGAGCACACATAATCCTGTGTCCCCAGCACTTGAATGCCTATTCAAAACCGCAGTGTAGGTTCAGAGCTGCTGGCGCGAAGCCTATAAATTGTACCATGGCGGCAATGGCACAAGGCCATGTACCCCCGCAGGTAGCATATATAGGGGGTGGGAATTATTGTGTCACCACCAGCATGTCCCACTACCAGCATGGACAGCATAGCTGGTGTCAGTCAGTGACAGCAGTTTCTGATTTAAACCCGAGGCAGAAGTTCAAGTGGCCCAGGAGCGAATTGTCCCCATTCCTGAACCCTCCACTGTTCACCTCACTGTGAAAGAGAATTTTACGAATTTGCAAAAGTACGTAGCACACTTCAGCTACGAAATTCCCCCTCTCCCTGAATACCTTACCAAAATACTCAAAGCCGTTATAGCTTTGCAGAAACATTTTTACACTCTAGAGCAGGAAACAGTAGAGATAGGGGCTAAGATATTGGATATTGTGATTCCACCCTGGTGGGACATTTTCAATAACATAGAGGTCCCTTCGTGGATCAGACTGGCTTCCCACATTCTCGTGGTTTGCCAGTTAGGGATAGTGCTGTATCTAGTTTGCATTCAATGTAAGGGAAAAGACCAGATCTTAGAATTCCGAAACCAAAGAATCTAGAAGGAACATTATGTGAAGGTGGAGGGAGACACACCTGTTTAAGTCTTTTCCTTGTATTCTGATTAAAGGTTGTTGTTTTTTTTGTATTTGTTGTTTTTAATGAAGTTTTTTGTTTTTTTGTGACGCGTTTAATAAAGATGGATGTGTACCAAGTGGTGCAGTGGTGTTGGACCCCCTCCATGCTTGGGTGTATGTAAAAGTCTGTAATTTATCCTATGTATGCTTATGTACACAACATTTTCGCGGAATGGGAAGTGCATGTGTCGTGGGTGTATTAGACAGGTAATTACGGGGGAAGGCTGAATATGGAGGGTCAGAAAATTTTGCTCACCTTGTAAGAATGATACTTCAAGCAAGTTTTAGTATCACAGGGTGGAGTGTAAGATTTGCAAAATTCCCACATTCCCCCAAAGTTATTAATAAAAGGGACCCTGCATGGACATTTTAAAAAGGGTACCCAAAAGATGGCATCCACACCTCGTGACCAAAAAGCCTGCAAGATTTTAAAAGCTTGGACTCTATAGCAGCACAAGCAGCTTTTGGGGAAATCGAAACCTAAAATGCAGTTTCTGTGAAAAAGGACTTTGTATTTTGGAAAACAGACAGCAAACATTGAATATGCATTACACCACATTATAGACAGATCAAAACCAGTTAGGCCTATGCTTGAGGCCATCAAGTTGTCTGCATAAATGATCGGGAACAGCTTATGGGAGTCGTCAAGGCTGTACACGCCGATTAGAATGCATTAATAACAATACAGATCGGACATCAGGCCATTAGGTGCGATAAACGGTCATCTAAAAGCAGTTAGTTTAGATTGCTATAATTATTTAAAACAGCCCGCCAAAATTGGAACAATGAACTAACCTGATTTGGCGTACAGATAAGGGACATTCAAAAGGAATGTAACTGTAGGCCCTCAGAATCAAACACCGGGCTGCTCTCTTGCTGCTTGACTCTTGCGCTCTTGACTCTGACCTATCATCTGGTCTTGGGCTGCCGCCGCTCGTTCTCGTGCCCTGGCCTCGTGGCGGGTTCTCTCCTCACCCCCCATATCAGAGTTTCATCAGCTAAGGACACCATACCAATTGCAGGGGAGAGGAACGAGGCCCGAGTCCATAGCCATCCAGGACGCCCAGGCCGCAAAAGGGGGCGAGACGAAAGTGAGTAGGCAGTCCAGGACTTGTATAGTAACTGAATGAGACGAGACAAAAGGAGACAAAGAAGACGGAAACAACTCGATAAAAGCAGAGCAGGGCAGTGAAAAACGTATTGATGAGGCCAAGCGTCTAGTTATAAGCTGGCGCTTGGTGAGGCCAACATTACATTCCTGTTGAGCACTGCGAAAACGCAGGTGTCCATGCCACGACGAATATACTGGCATTTTAACGCTTGGGTAGGAAAATCTAGGCAGTTAAGACTGCCAACTGCTCTATAGGCGCAACCAAACCACCGACGACCGCCCGAGGGAGAAGAAGAGGAGAACCCATCGCGACGAGATGACGACGGTAGTGGAGGAGAAGAAGGTGTGTCACAGCAGCAGCTCCAGCACCGCGCCCCTGAAGACCACCTGGCGATGGGGTACCTAAGAGGACAGAAAACCTCAAAACCTGCATCCGTTAAACAGTTGGCTTTGCTTTGGATTGGTGAGCATGAATTCTGGCCCCTCATAGCTTAATCTAGTTAGGTATAGGGGGTGGGATAAGGATAAGAGGGTTGTTAATGTAGTTTGTTTTCCCTCGATGTGCTGTGTGTTCTCCATTCCCTGTATAAGTATAGTTATTTTGTATTTGCCTGTATTTTTATATTAGTAACTTCTCATAAGACTGTTTTAATTTCTGTTTTAATAAAATCTTGGTTTTCTTCCATTCAAACCACCTGTCTACTTGAGTTTTCTGTATCACCGCATGTACCTAAGTCCGGTGTCTAGAACCCAGGGGCATGGGAGCGATTCGAACCGCTCACAAACAGTCAGGGGCATAACTGACTGGGCTGTGCTGGTGGCACTTCTTGGGTATCTGAAAGCAGAAAGGCACAAGGCACAAGGGTTGGGTTGTAGTGAGGGGAGGGGGGAAAGCAAGATATCAATGCATACACCATCAGCAGCTTGTCAGTGGAAAAAGATTGTGGGATGAGGGGGAAGTGGGATGTGAGAAGAAGGATTAGGTATGACCGTACCGTCAACATCTGCAATGGTTTCAACTTCTTCCGTTGCAACGGCCTCGGTCACTCACTGCCCCTCCAATGATGTCCAGCATGGCTTCCACCAGGTGGCTGAGGTTATGTATAGCAGCTTGGCTGCCTCCCATCTGCTGCTGCTCTCTCCGGTTATGAGCCACCTTGGCTTGAAAGAGAAAGGGAAGTGTGTCAATGAGTGTAGTTCAATGTGTTTGGGTGATGTGCCTGCCATAGTTGAATAGCTGTCAGTGTGTGCAAGGTGTGAGATGTGGGTGTGAGTGTTGCAGCAGTGATAAGGTTGTGAGGGTGAAGTGAAGAAATGATTATGAGGTATGAGTGGTGACAGGTAGAGATTGTTGGTAGGTGAGTGCTGGGGTACGGTGCATTGGGCAGTGTGTGAGGCTTGTGGTGCAGATGGTGGGATATGGCATTTGCTGAAGCCTTCATTCACCTTGACCTGCCGTGTGAGGTCATTAAACTTCTTTCAGCATTGGATCCACGTCCTTGGGACCACACTGGTGGCCGTGACGCAGTTAGCTATCTCCTCCCACAGCCTTCTGCAAGTAGCCTTGGGTGACTTCCTGCCATCCTATGGGAAAAGTACAGCCCACCTTCCTTGAATGGCCACGAACAAGGTCCTGAGTGCAGCATCTGAGAATCTTTGCACTCTCTCCCTAGGTTGCTAAGCCATGTCTTCAGCCTGACTGACAATGAGGTGCTGCTGCATCAAAGCACCTCTCCTTTAAGTAGTGGAGAGAGACTAGGCCAAACATTACTGGCCATTAGACTGCACCCGATATTGGCCCACCTGTTCAGCGCTAAGCCAGTCAACAGAACGTTTAGTGCTGAGATCAGCGTTCCATTCATTATAACGGACTACTTTCAGCGGGTGCAGGCAAATAGCACTGGCCTGTGACACTGTGACAATATTCAAGGGTACAAGGTGTTCAGAAAAGATATGGAAGGAAAAAAGGGAGGTGGGGTGGCAGTGCTGTTTAAGGAAGACATTGTAGTGTTGGAAAGGAAGGATGTTCTTGAGGGGACAAGGACAGAATCCATTTGGTTGGAGTTGAGAAGCAAAAAGGGTATGATCGCGCTATTGGGAGTATTCTATAGGCCTCCAAATAGTGAGAGGGAGGTAGAGGAGCAAATCTGCAGGGAAATTGCAGAGATATGCAAGAGCTATAGAGTGGTGATTTTGGGGGAGTTTAATTACCCAAATATCCAAAATTGGGATAATGCTAGGGTAAAGGGAAAGGAGGGGGAGGAATTTCTGAATAGTGTTCAGGAGAATTTTCTTGACTAATATGTTCTTGGCCCAACGAGGAAGGAGGCATTGCTGGATCTGGTGCTGGGAAATGAGGTGGGCCAGGTCGAGCAAGTGCCTGTGGGAGAACACTTGGGTCTGAGTGATCATCGTATCATAAGATTTAGATTAGCAATGGAGAGGAGCAAGGAACAATCTAGAGTGGAACTTCTAAACTGGAATAGGGTTAACAGTCAATGGGATGCAAAAGGATCTAACCAGGCTAAAATGGAACCAAAGACTGACAGGAAAAACTGTAATGGAACAATGGGTGATCTTTAAGGAGGAGATGTTCCAAGTACAGGCTAGGTACATTCCAACAAGAGGGAAGGGTAAGGGAACCAAAGCAAGGGCTCCTTGGATGATGAGGGAGATAGAGAAGATGATGAAACAAAAAAAGAGGGTGTATGATGCATGTCAGGTGAATTCGTCAAGGGAGAACCAGACCAAATACAATGGGCCGTATATTCCGATCCCTACGGGTGTGTATGCGCTGTGTACACACCCTAGGGACATCGGAAATGCTGGTTTCAGGCATGTGAAGCGTATACGCTGAAAACCGGCATATCCGATCTGTCAAGAGTGCTCTTGACAGATCGGACACCTGCCATGGAGAAGGGCCTCTGCTGACAGATAGTTCCGCTTTCTAGAGTACCTCCACCTGCAGAAAACCCTTAGAAATCTTACGCCTGGTAAAAGCAGGCGTAAGGCCTGCTTTTACCAGCAAAAGATTTGACTAAAATAAAAAAAAATGTTTTCACTCATTTATCATTTAAAAATACTTTAGAAAAAGGTAAGTTTATTTTTAGCCACGTAAAAAACTTTAATTATTTTTTTCAAAAAATTAAGGCCTAGAAATTTATTGTAGCCACTTTTGGGGCGTTAAAGTCGGGCGGCCGCTAAAGTTTGCACCCGCCGCCAAATCGAGGCCACTTCTGCAATATTCATTAGCTTCGCCCTAAGAGTTTGCTCGAGCGCTAAAACTGGTGCTGGACGCCTCTCTTTAGGCGCTAAGCCGGAGGTGCTGAGCGAGAGCGCCCAGGCCGGGCGCAGTGCAGGTGCGGCCATCTCGTGATTGACAGCAGACACCCTGGCGCCGGCCAGCTCTTAAGGGGGAAGGATCGACTTTGTCTGCTGCTACGCCCTGGATAGTGGAGCCCTCCAGCTAGGCCTGAACACTGCTGCTGGACCCAAATAGCGCCTGAAGCCATGCAGAGGGCCCGTGAACGAGCGCAGCGCTTCTCAGAGCGTGATCTGAGTGTGCTGGTTGGTGGTGTGGAGAAGAGGCGCCATATTTTGTACCCGCACAATTGCAGGAAGGCGCCGCTCCGCGACTACCGGAGAGCCTGGAGGCATGTCGCCAGCAAGGTGTCAGCCAACAGCGAGGTCCACAGGACTGGTGTCCAATGCCGCAAAAAGTTTAATGACCTCACGCGGATTGTCAGGGTGAGTACCCTTTCCAGTGACCTCCTCATCCTTGCATGTGCACCTCACATTATGGGCAAAGGGACCTGAAAGCCCTAATGGCCAGCCCTCATCCAGCAGCTATGGAACAGGCATGAACATCAATTGCACATTCTGCACTTAACACACTGGCCAAGCTATTCCACCATGGGAGGCAGTGCACACAAGATCAGGGCGACACACTGGCCAGGCTCTTCCACCATGGGAGGCAGTGCACACAAGATCAGGGTGACACACTGGCCAGGCTCTTCCACCATGGGAGGCAGTGCACACAAGATCAGGGCAACACACTGTACTTAGAGGCCGTCCTTTCTCTTGCAGGCCAAGCTGGCTAATAATCGGAAGAGCCGGACTGCGACCGGGGGAGGCCGACCCCAGATCCAGCCGCTCACCGAGCTTCAACATCGCGTGGAGCGCATCATGGGTGCCCGGGTGATTGGCCCTGTTGCATGTGGAGATGCCGACCCTGTTCTGGGCACCAATGGTAAGGACATCCACGTTTGGACCTCTCTCGTCCCACTTGCGCATCAGATCTACATCCTTTGCCACTGTCCGACCAATGCGCTGAATGCCACCACTCATGCACCCCTCGCTGACGCCCTCTCCTCACTCTAAAGCTACTCTTGTGCCTTCCTGGTTTCAGATGGTGAGGAGGAGGTCCCTGAACTTGCCAGTGACAGCCCCTCAGAGGAGGAGGAGGAGGAGGAGCAAGAGGAAGGCGGCCCATCAGGGGAACCCTCAGCCGTGGCAACCCATGCCAATGTAGGGGACACGTCTTCCCTGGAGGGGAGCGTCGCGGAAGTGTCGGAGGGGAGGGGAGCTCATGGGACCTGCAGCCTGCAGAAACACGGGAGGGGGGTGCCAGGTTGGCGGCCTTCTCCCCAGAGGGGGGAAGGGTCGGAGGGGAGTCCAATTGCTGGGCCCAGCGGCCTCCAGCAACGCAGGAAGGGTCGGCCAGCTCGGCGGCCTTCTCCCCAGAGGGAGAGTCCAGCCTCCAGTCCGGAGATGGTCTTCGCCGAGGAGATGGAACGCCTCGAGGACTTGTCCGCGGACTCGGAGCGCCGGCACACGGAGCTCATGGGGCTAGTGGCACGGTTGCCTGAGGCCATCGAGTCCCTCTCTCGGAGTGTCACCGACGTCGGGGCCTCACAGGCCATCAGTTTGGTGGAATTCGGGGCAGAGCAGGCAGCGAGTCGGGCGGCATTCGGGGCAGATCAGGCAGCGAGTCGTGCGGCATTCGGGGCAGCTCAGGCACCGAGTAGGCAGCTGATCAGTGGTGCCGTGCAGTCACTGGGTGCTCTGATGAGGTCACTGAACAGGTCAACATGGGCACTCACTGCTGCCACACTCGCTGTGTCAGCCAGGCATCGCCAGGGCACCCGGCACGCTGCAGCAGCACAGCGGTCTGTCCCTCGGCAGATTGCTGCGCATTCTGCAGTGCTGGCCCGGGCGAGTGCCAGTGTCTCAGGCGACCAGCGAGCGCCTGCCATCCGCCAGCTTGCCCCCATTCCTCCAGCCGCCACTGCCACTCCCCCAGTGGAGCTGCCAGGAGCTGCTGCAGCGACTGATGCTGGCCAGCCACAGCTGCAGCACTCAACAGCCGCCCGCTCGACGGCAAGACCACGACTAGGCCGACCCCCAAGGGCATCTGCCGTCACGACATGTGCCCCTCTGGAGCCTGCCCCCAGCCTTGCAGCAGCCAATGGCCTTACCTTGAGGAGGAGCAGCAGGGCGGGCAGGGGCCACACATAGATGGCCAAGGCATTGACCTAGCGGGCCAAAAAGTCGAATGTGTGGCCAGTTGTGTTTGTTTTTTGAGGCCGAGAATTGGATGTTTGTTTTTTGAAGGCCGAGGATGTGATGTTTGTTTTTTACGAAGGCCGAGGATGACGGCCATTTTAGTTGCACTGTTTTGTTAATCCTCTCCAGGTTGTGGGAGCGAGTAATGTGTTTGAGTGTTTTTTGGGGGTTTCGTCTGTTTTTGGTTTTCATGTGGGAGGGGCCCTGAGTTTGTACAATAAAGCATTTTATTTATTAACATTGTCCATGTTTGATCTTTGAAGTGTTTGTTGCCTTAACCGGCTGAGGGCTTGCGGAGCGGCTGCAATCATGTTCTTTCATTGGCACAAGCCATTCCCTGACAGGGGGCCTGGAAGTGACATTCAATAAGCCGCCGACAGGCGGCCCTTGGACCTTGTGCCTCCCTCCTGGGCTGGTACTCCTCGTCCTCCTCCTCCTCATGCTCCTCCTGCTCCTCCTCCTGAGGTGGGGGTCCAACGTGAGGTGGCAGTGCCTGAGTCCTGCGGATAGCCAGGTTGTGCAGCATGCAGCAAACGACGACGAATTGGGAGACTCGGTCCTGCGAATACTGGAGGCTCCCCCGGAGCGATCGAGACAGCGGACCCGTTGCTTGTGGACGCCGATTGTTTGTTCTATGATGTTCCTAGTCGCTTGATGGCTCTCGTTGTATGCCTCTTCAGCAGGGGTCGTGGGCGCGCGGAGCGGGGTCATGAGCCAGGTACACAAAGGTTAGCCTTTGTCCCCGATAAGCCATCCTCTTGGGGGAGGCTGTGCCTGGAACATGTCAGCCACAGTTGTCTGTCGCAGGATAAAGGCATCGTGGCTGCTGCCTGGAAAGCGGGCATTGACAGCTAGGATGCGCTGCCTGTGGTCACACACCAGCTGTACGTTGAGGGAATGGTAGCCCTTCCGGTTGCGGTAATCCTCGGCATGCTCCAGAGGTGCCCGCAAAGCCACATGCGTGCAGTCAATGGTGCCCTGCACCATGGGGAAGCCCGCTATTCTTGCAAGTCCCACTGCACGCTGCTGCTGCTTGTCCAGGGTCATGGGGAAGGAGATGAATTGATGTCTCCTTGTGAAAAGGGCTTCGGTCACCTGGCGGATGCAGCAATGCACGGCGAACTGGGAGATGTTAGTGATGTCCCCAGCAGCGGATTGGAAGGAGCCGGTGGCATAGAAGTTGAGAGCCACCGTCACCTTCACTGCCACCGACAGAGACGTCCTGCGCATCAGCTGTGGCTGCAGATCTCTCTGAAGCAGCTGGCAGATGTCTGCAACCACCTCCCTTCTCAATCGCAGCCTCCTTACACACATCGCGGCAGACATGGTCAGATAGGAGGACTGCTGGCGATATACCCTGGGTGGGTAAGGCCTCAGTTGGCGACGCCTGTTGCCCCCTCTGCGTCTAGCCAGGGCTGCCACTCTCTCACGGCATCTGTAAGCCCTTCTGGCATAAGGCTGAAAGTCAGCGTTGGCACCCAATGCAGCCCCCATTATATGCTGGGGAACAATGAGCTCTCAATGAAGGCAAAGATAATTGCTAAGCTCTGGCCTGAGCCAAAAATACCTGTCCTAGTGTTGGTCCAAACCAGTAAGCTCTCCTCCTTGGTCTCTCTCCAAAAAACCGTTGCACAAGAGTGAATGCTGCAAAATGGCTGCCCTTTATAGTGCAGGGTAAGTGCCCTTTAATTAGCGCTCCCCGCGGCCCACCTCGGCTGTGTACCGTTCCACTTCACAGTCGTTCGGGCCGCCCAGCGCACAATGGGGCGACGCGAGTGAAGTTCCGGTTCGGGGCGCACAAAGGGCGTTGCACTAGTAAATGACGTCATGATCTGCGCGCGCAGCAGGGCGCGCGCTAAGACTTTGCGCCGGCGCTAAATGTGTACTGAAGTTGGGGCGAGGCGCAGATCGCGCTGCGCCCGGGCGCTAAGCGCCTAGCGCTCGAGATCTACTCCTCCTAAGGCGCTAACGGCTGGCGCGCCCAACTGAATTTCTAGGCCTAAATTTTTGTTTAAAATATTTAATTTATTGTAATTTCAACTCATTTTAAAAATGTGATTAAAAAAAAATTAATATTTTACAGTGTTTTTCGGGTGATCTCCATTCATAAATTTGACAGGTCTATCTGTCAAGTTTATGAAGGGAGATTCCGTTCTCCTATTGGCTCCCCATGGCCCACGTGATCCCAGGGATGCTTGCGAACCGCATGCACCTCTGGGATATGTGGGTCCTGCACGTTTCGAGTTGGAGAGGCCAAGGAGTGGAAGGATATGCACCTTGGGAGTCCTCAGGTAAGTCGTAAGATTTTTTCCAGATCGGAGGCCTCCGCACGAAGGAAGCCTCCGATCGGAAAATACGGCCCAATAAGTTGAGAGGGGATGTGAAGATGAAAATAAGATTGGCAAAGAGAGATTATGAGGTGTAGTGATCAATAGCATGTCATTCTATAGTGGACACTAGGTGGAGCTGTGTAGAGCTGTATATAGCTGTATGTTTAAGACTACATTACCCATGAGGCACTAGGCTACCCAGAAGGCAACGGTCAAGATGGCAGCCTGCACACAGGAGAACACATGGAAGCCTCTACAGATACTGTACCTAGAGAACGTGTACTGAATAAATAACTAGCTAGAAGCTAGCTGTGTTCATAATAAGAATGTCTAGTTATTAATGAACATAACATGGTACCAGGGTGGTGAAGATCTGCTGAAAATTGTGAAAAGCAACATGGAGAATTTGAAGCCACCAGGAGGTTTGAATCTCGAGGGAAATGTCGACTACAATTGGCGGATTTTTAAACAACAACTCGAACTCTACATTGCAGCCATCGGATTCGGTACGAAGCCAGACGCAAGGAAGATAGCGTTGCTGCTTACGGTTGCAGGCCCACAGGCGATAGAGGTATTTAATACATTTGTATTTAATCCAGCGGAGAACAGAGAAAAATTAGAAGATGTGCTAAAAAAATTTGATGCACATTGCTCTCCCAAAAAGAATGAGACGTATGAAAGATACATCTTCCGTTCTCGGACACAGCAACAAAATGAGACTTTTGTTAGCTTTATAACTGATCTGAAACTGAAAGCACAGACATGTAATTTCTCTGAGCTCAAAGCATCCATGATTCGTGACCAGATTGTGTTTGGTATTCATGATAAAAAAGTCAGGGAACATCTGTTGAGAGAAACCGAACTAAATTTGGAAAATGCAGTGAAAATATGCAAAGCCAGCGAGCTAGCTCGAAATCACGCGAAAACTTTCAGTGAAATCAATAATGATGCGAATGTAATGAGTGATAATGCTGCTGTCGGTGCTGTGTCCTACAAGGGGAAGAAACGTGGGTAGAACAGAAATGAAAAGCAATCGGAGGATGAAATTTTTAATTGTAAACGCTGTGGTTACAAACACCAGTTAAGACAATGCCCAGCATTTGGAAAAATGTGCACAAAGTGTAATGGAAAGAATCACTTTGCCAAACAATGCTTTTCAAAAGTAAAAAAGATGAAAGGGCAACGAGTTAATGTAATTGAGGACACTGATGTAAGTGAGACATTTTTTGTAGGAATGGTGTCATGTGACGATATCAAAAAAGATACAGAAAATGTGCAGCCCTCAGAAATAGACAATGCTGAACATAAAGTTAATGCAGTAAAAGAGGACAAATGGATGATCCCACTGCAGATAAATGGAGCATTAGTTACATTGAAACTGGACACTGGGGCAAAAGCAAACTTAATCAGTATGAGTGGCATTAACAATATGAAAGAAAAGCTCAAAATACAGAAAAAGTCAGTACTACTGAAGGACTATAATGGACAGAAAATAGATAGCTTAGGTGTATGCAGACTTAAAGTGACAGTCAAAGACAAAGTGCATCATCTCATGTTTTCTGTTGTGGCTGAAAGGCTTGATTCACTACTGGGTGACAAAGCTTGTGAGGACTTAGAACTGGTCAAAAGAGTCTACCGTATAAACTGTGCCATAAGCAGCCCAGATGACTCGGTGGATTCTGTAGTGAATAATTTCCAGGATGTGTTCAAAGGATTTGGAGTTCTACCATTCACTTACAAGATCCAGCTAAAGCAGGATGCTCAGCCAGTGGTACATGCTCCACGAAGAGTTCCAGCAACCCTGCGTGACGGGCTCAAGAATGAACTGGACAGAATGATCACACTAGGAGTCATCAGCAAAGTCGAAGAGCCAACAGACTGGGTTAACTCCATGGTATGTGTAAAGAAAAAGAACAATGATCGAAGAATATGCATGGATCCAAAGGACTTAAATGCAAACATAAAACGTGAACACTACCAGATTCCCAAGTGAGAAGAAATCACCAGTGAAATGTCAGGTGCCAGATACTTTACAAAGCTTGATGCCTCACAAGGATTTTGGCAACTAAAACTGGATGAAGAGAGCACCAAATACTGTACCTTCAACACACCATTTGGCAGGTATTGTTTCCTCAGAATGCCTTTCAGGATAATATCTGCATCTGAAATCTTTCATAGAGCGATGGAACACATAATTGAAGGTCTGGAAGGAGTTCGGGTCTATGTTGATGACATCATCATCTGGGGCTCCACACTGAAAAAACACAATGAGAGACTGACTAAAGTGCTACAGAGCATACGCCAGAATGGACTGAAGCTCAACAAAGCCAAGTGTCAGTTTGGCGTCGAGGAAGTCACTTTCCTAGGAGATAATCTATCTGGTAAAGGAATAGAGCCAGATATGGAAAAAGTAAACGCCATACTCAAAATGCCCCGACCCACTGACAAAAAAGGAGTGCTACGCATCATGGGGATGATAAACTTCATTGGAAAGTTCATTCCTAACTTGTCAGCCAAGACAACCTGTCTGCGAGACCTGCTACATAAAACAAATGAGTTCGCATGGATAGAAAGACATGAACAAGAGTGGATAAACCTCAAAACAGTGCTGACAACCACACCTGTACTCACCTTCTTTGACCCAACCAAAAGAATCAAAGTGTCAATGGATGCATCAAAAGATGGCCTAGGTGCGGTCTTGCTACAAGCAGATGGTGAAGATTGGAAGCCTGTTGCCTATGCCTCCAGGTCTATGACTGATACTGAGTGTCGATACGCCCAGATTGAAAAGGAATGTCTAGGCTTGGTAGTTGGACTAGAAAAGTTTCATGGCTACATATATGGACTTCCCACCTTCACAGTTGAGACAGACCACAGCCCTCTGGTTGCCATCATAAAAAAAAAACCTGAATGAGATGTCTCCAAGGATTCAACGACTCATGATGAAGCTGCAAAGATATGACTTTGAACTGATCTACACACCAGGCAAATACATAGTGTTAGCAGATGCACTATCCCGAGCACCCACAATGAGTCATGTGAGCTCTACTGAAGAAGACGTGGATGTTCATGTGAGTATGGTCACGGTTGCGCTGCCCGTGTCAGACACAAAATCAAAGCAAATAGCAGAAGAAACAGTAAAAGATACAGTATTACAAACAGTAATAGAGAACATTCATCATGGTTGGCCAAAAGGTTCCTGTCCAAAATATTTTCACATAAGGTCAGAATTGAGTGTTGCAAGTGGACTATTACTAAAACAGAACAGAATAGTCATTCCACAGGCTCTACGTCAAGACATGCTCAAAAGGATTCATGAGGGACACCTCGGAATTGAAAAATGCAAAAGGAGAGCAAGAGACACTGTTTATTGGCCTGGCATAAATAAGGACATTGAGAACATGATAGGCAAATGTGAGACATGTCAGAAACACCAAAGCAAACAAGCAAAGGAACTAATGATAGTAGCTGACATACCAACAGCAGCATGGCAAAAGGTTGGTATGGACCTTTTTCATTTAAATGGTAAAGACTATCTAATAGTGATTGACTACTATTCTAACTATCCTGAGATGGTGCTGCTCTCAAGCACCACAGCAAGCAGTGTCATAATGCATGTGAAATCCATCTTCACCAGACATGGAATTCCCAGGATTGCCGTTAGCGACAATGGTCCGTGCTTCAGCTGTAAGGAGTGGCAACAGTTTGCAGCACATTATGACTTTCAGCACATCACATCCAGTCCTTTGTATGCTCAGTCAAATGGTAAGGCAGAGAAAGGTGTTCAAGTTCTCAAGCAGCTACTGAAGAAAGCGACAGAAAGCAAGTCTGATCCTTATCTCGCCCTGCTGAGCTACCAAGCCTTACCTTTAGACTGTGGTTCTTCACCTGCTGAACTACTAATGGGTCGCAAGTTGTGCACCACGCTACCCTGCTGTGCAAAAGAACAGCAAAGTGAGGAACTGAGACAGAGACTTCAACTGTTAAAGCTGAAACAGAAATCATACTATGACAAGTCTTCCAAACTCTAAAACCATTGACAAAGGATGATGTTGTCAGGATTGAGGATCCAGATGCATGGAACAGGAAAGCTGCAGTTCTTGATGAAGTAGGACCAAGGTCATACACTGTTAGAACTGAGGAAGGACAGATTCTCAGGAGGAACCGCCGTTCCCTCCTAAAAACACAAGAGACTATTCAAGACCAGATTGATGACAATGCCGCAACTGCATCTTGTCATTCACCGCCAGAACAATCTCATGAAGACACATCAGACTTACCTGTGTTGAGAAGATCCACACGTGAAGTAAAAGAGCCTGATAGACTTAATCTTTGAGTAAAATGTAAAGCTTTGAAAATGTGTTGACTGTTTTGAAAATGTTTATGTTTATAGAGCGCTAACAAAAGTGTTACTGATAATGGGCCAGAAATTCCAGGCTAGAAGCGTGAGTGCGCTCGGGGTACTCACGCTTCTGGCCGTTGGAAATGCCGGCGTTCAGCAGGAACAGCGCATGCGGGGAACGCCGGCATTTCCAGACCTCGAGCGCGTGCGACTGCACAGGCAGCGCTTGCGCAGTGAACTTCGTGGATTTCATTCATGAAATCCGTGAGGGTAAGTCCTCAGAACTTACACTGAAAAAAAGCAAGTGTAAAGTGGTTCATTGGCTGCGGAGGAAGATATATTTTATCGTGGAGCTTTTGAAATGCAATATTTTTGTTTGGGAAAGGGAGGGAAGTTATTCTAAGAAATTTTAAGTAAGTTTTAAAGTTAAAAAATTTTTTTTTTTAAAGGGTTTTCAGAACGGTAGGTAGAAGGAGCAATTGTGGCTGTGTGAATGGAATGTGAGAATGAGTTATGTATGTATGTCCACATATATTCCTTTACGTATATGTATGTATGTTTTATATTCCTTTACTATGAATGTATGTTTTTAATTATGATTTTCCAATAAGTTACTTTCTCTGAAAGTCATAATTAAATAATACATTCATACACATAAGTAAAGGAATATATACATAACACGCAAAGGAATATATACAGACATACATACTTTCAGAAGCTCCACGATAAGAAATATCTTCCTCCGCAGCCTCTGTAGCAACTGTACCCATGCTTTTTTCATGTGTAAGTTGTAATGACTCGACCTCACTGAAAGCATTAATGAAAGCAGCGAATTATACTGCGCACGCGCTGCATGTGCAGTCGCACGCGTTCTGCCTCTGAACCCCTTCGTTCAGAGGACAGGAAATGCCGGTTTTCCCCACATGCACTGTGCATGCTGAAAACCGGCATTTCATCTGGCCAAATGCGTAAGTACCCCGACCGTACTAGCGCATTTGGAAGGGAATTATTGGGCCAACATTTTACATGTCAATAAAATAAAAAATTTAACACTTGCACCACTTGCCCCCTCGCACCTGCGACTGAGGGTCCAAAGAGGTGCATTGCGCAAGAGGTCATCATCGGGCGTATCCTCACACTGTTCCCTTTGGGGAACTGTATGAAGTGGTGGAAGGATTTATGGCCGTGATTAACGCTCATTCCGTGACCGTAACCATCTTTGAACCAGCCATTAGGGTGGTTAGTCCTATGGCGGGAGGGTTTTACGGGCTCCCACAACCCATCTGAGGGGGGGGGGGGGCCACCAACGCCCACGGACGCAATTATCCCGCTGGATGTCCACCCAGAATTTAAAGTTGGAACTCCGACTCCACTTGCCGGGACTGTCTGGAGTGGGGTTCAAAACCCTACTCCTTCTGGCCCAGCGGCGGGGATACTTACTGCTACGCAAAAGGCCCACTCCGCACAAAAGGTGACACCCATACGTTTCCTGCGCCTTTTCCCTCCCCGTGACTGGAGCCCTATGCTGCCATTTCACGTTGCTAATCGGATTGGGCCTTTGTCATAGCGGTAGGATCCCTGCCGCTGGGCCAGATCAGGGTAGGGTTTTGAACCCCGCTCCAGACAGTCCCGGCAAGTGGAGTCGGAGCTCCGGCTCTAAATTCTGGGTTGACATCCAGTGGGATATTTGCGTCCGTGGGTGTGGGTGGCCCCCCCTCCTTGTATAGCTTGTGGGAGCCCGTAAAACCCTCCCGCCATAGGACTAACCGCCCTAATGGCTGGTTCAAAGATGGTTATGGTCACGGAATGAGCGTTAATCACGGCCATAAATCCTTCCACCACTTCATACAGTTCCCCAAAGGGAACAGTGTGAAGACACGTATGACGACGACATTGCTAAATAAATAAATGGAATTAAAAAAATTCTTTTAGGGCTTTTAAAAGTCTTTAAATTGCTTTAATTCTCTTTAAAACTACTTCAGATTACTCAAAATAATGTAAACATTTTAAAAAGTTTATAAAAGTTACCAAAATCTTCCAAAAACTTCCAAAAACCTATTTAAACTGCTGCTTTGCATGTAAAAAAGCAAAGCAGCTTGACAGAAACATTGGGGGCGTGTCCAGTGAAACTGAGACCTCAAGGGGCGTGTCTCACTTACACTGCACGCTCCTGGGTCCGCGCTGGCTGCGCTCCTGGGCGGCGTGACGTCATACGCTGCCCGGGATTCTTGCTTCAGTTTCTGGAAGTGCAGGCGTCCCTGGAGCTGATCGGCAGGAGCGCGGGGTAAGTGCAAATACGGGGCTTGCACGCGCTGCAAGCCCCGTTCTGGAATTTCTGGCCCATTATCTTTATTGTTTTCTTGAAAGTTGATTGATATTGATTTTGTTAAACCTCAAAGAAAGGGGGAATGTAGTGATCAATAGCATGTCATTCTATAGTGGACACTAGGTGGAGCTGTGTAGAGCTGTATATAGCTGTATGTTTAAGACTACATTACCCATGAGGCACTAGGCTACCCAGAAGGCAATGGTCAAGATGGCAGCCTGCACACAGGAGCACACATGGAAGCCTCTGCAGATACTGTACCTAGAGAATGTGTACTGAATAAATAACTAGCTAGAAGCTAGCTGTGTTCATAATAAGAATGTCTAGTTATTAATGAACATAACATGAGGGAGTAGAACGGCGGTTAACATACAAGGGAACCCAAAAATCTTCTGTATGTAATGTGTGCATGTAAACAGTAAGCGGGCAGTAAGAGGCAGGGTGGGGCCTATTAGAGACAAAGAAGGTGATATATGCTTAGAGGCACAGGGCAAGGCTAGAATACTCAATGAGCACTCTGTACCCATGTTTACTAAGGAGGTGGATGCTGACAAAATATCAGTAGAAGCGGAAAAGATAGAAGCAATGGAAGGGGTGAAAATTGATAGACAGGATTTACAAGAAAGGCTGGGTACGCTTAGCCAGATGGCTTGCCTCCCAGGTTACTAAGGGAATTGGAGGTGTAGATAGCTGAAGGGCTTGCCATAATTTTCCAATCTTCCCTAGATGCGGTGGAGGTGCCTGAGGATTGGAAAGTGGCAAATGTGACACCATTTTTCAAGAAAGGGTGTAAGGACAATTCTAGTAACTACAGGCCTGTCAGTTTAACACCAGTAGTGGGTAAAGTTTCAGAAACAATAATCAAGGAAAAAATTAACGGGCACTTAGAGATGTTTAAGCTAATTAAGGAGAGCCAATACAGATTTGTAATAGGCAGATCGTGTTTGACTAATCTAATTTAATTTTTTGATGAAGTAACAGGGAGGATTGATGAAGGGAATGCAATGGATGTTGTCTACATGGATTTTCGGAAGGCGTTTGACAAAGTACCACATAGAAGGCTGGTTAACAAAATTGAGGCTCATGGAATAGATGGGTCAGTGGCAGCTTGGATAAGGAATTGGCTTAAGGACAGAAAACAGCGAGTTGTGGTAAATGGCTGTTTTTCAGACTGGAGGATGGTAGACAGTGGTGTTCTCCAAGGGTCAGTGCTGGAGCCACTGCTTTTATTGATATATATAAATGACCTGGATATTGGAATACAGAGTAGAATTTCTAAATTTGCCGATGACACCAAACTTGGGGTGTGGCAAACAGTGATGATGATGCCAATCGACTGCAACAGGACATAGAAAGGCTAACAGAATGGGCAGACAAGTGGCAAATGGAATTTAATACAGAGAGGTGTGAGGTGATACATTTTGGCAGAAGGAACAGGGAGAGGCAATATACACTTAATGGCACAGTTTTAAAGAGTGTGCAGGGACAGAGGGACCTGGAGGTTAATGTGCATAGGCCCCTGAAGTTGGCAGGACATATTGAGAGAGTGGTTAACAAAGCATATGGGATCTTGGGCTTCATAAATAGAGGCATTGAGTACAAAAGTAGAGAAGTTATGCTGAACCTTTATAAAGTGCTGGTTAGGCCACAACTGGAGTATTGCGTCCAGTTCTGGTCACTACACTTTAGGAAGGATGTGAAGGCCCTTGAGAGGGTGCAGAGGAGATTTACCAGAATGGTTCTGGGGATGGGGGAATCTTACCTACAAGGACAGGTTGGAGAAGTTGGATTTGTTTTCATTAGTGCAAAGGAGGTTGAGGGGTGATTTGATAGAGGTGTACAAGATTATGACAAGTTTGGATAGGCTAGACTGGAAAGGCTGTCCCCACTAGTTGATGGTACAAGGACTAGGGGACACAGATTTAAGGGTTTGGGCAAGAGATACAGGGGGGATATGAGGAAAAACTTTTTTACGCAGCGAGTGGTGATGACCTGGAATTTGCTGCTGACAGAAGTGGTGGAAGCAGAGACACTCAATGTTTTCAAGGGGAGACTGGATAGGCACTTGAGGGAAATAAACTTTCAGGGCTCCGAGGATAGAGAGGGGGAATGCGACTGACTGCATTGCTCTACAGAGAGCCGGCATGGACTCAATGGGCCGAATGGCCTCCTTCTGTGCCGTTACACTTGGAAAAAAGTGACCGGATCAGACAAAATCAACATGGATTTACAAAAGGTAAATCGTGCTTGACTAATCTACTGGAATTTTTTGAGGATGTAACTGATAAAATAGATAAGGGAGAACCAGTGGATGTGGTGTATTTGGATTTTCAAAAAGCTTTCAATAAGGTCCCGCATAAGAGATTAGCGTGCAAAATTAAGGCACATGGGATTGGGGGCAATGTATTAACTTGGATAGAGAACTGGTTGGCAGACAGAAAGCAAAGAGTTGGAATAAACGTCTCTTTTTCCGAGCGGCAGGCAGTGACTGGCAGTACTGCAGGGATTGGTCCTTGGACCCCAGCTATTCACAATATATATTAATGATCTGGATGTGGGAACTAGATGTAATATCTCCAAGTTTGCAGCCGACACAATGCTGGGTGGGCGTGTGTGCTGTGAGGAGGATGCCGAGAAACTCTAGTATGATTTGGACAGGTTGGGTGATTGGGCAGAAGCATGACAGATGCAATATAATGCGGATAAATGCGAGGTTATCCACTTTGGTGTCAAAAACAGGAAGGCAGATTATTATCTGAATGGCAATAGATTGGGAGAAGGGGGAGTGCAACAAGACCTGGGTGTCCTTGTGCACCAGTCGCTGAAAGCAAGCATGCAGGTGCAGCAGGCAGTTAAGAAGGCAAATGGTATGTTGGCCTTCATAACGAGAGGGTTTGAGTACAGGAACAAGGATGTCTTGCTGCAGTTGTACAGGGTCTTGGTGAGACCGCACCTTGAGTATTGTGTGCAGTTTTGGTCACCTTATCTGAGGAAGGATGTTCTTGCCATGGAGGGAGTGCAGCGAAGCTTCACCAGGATGATACCTGGGATGGCAGGAATGACGTATGGGGAAAGATTGGGTCGATTGGGCTTGTACTCCCTGGATTTTAGAAGAATGAGAGGGGATCTCATTTAAACTTATAAAATTCTAACAGGACTAGACAGACTAGATGCAGGAAGGATGTTCCCGATGGCAGGGGAGCCCAGAACCAGGGGTCAGAGTCTAAAGATAAGGGTTAAGCCATTTAGGACAGAGATGAGGAGGAATTTCTTCACCCAGAGAGTGGTGAACCTGTGGAATTCTCTACCACAGAAGGCAGTAGAGGCCAATTCATTAAATATATTCAAGAAGGAGTTGGATATATTTCTTAAGGCTAGGGGAATCAAGGGATATAATAATAATAATTCAACTTTATTGTCATTGTACAATGCACAAGTGCATGAACAACAAAATGTGATCTTGCAAGCTCCCATGAGTCCAGTACAAATAACATTAACATTAAACGTAAATAGCACCGTCCTGGGAGAAGCAAAGCCGCTGCGTCTGTGCGCGCCGCCATTCCATTTCCACCATTCCTCCTGTCTGACAATTTTCAGCCCAATGCCCGGGTCTGCTCACCAGCCGCCCCTCCCGGGGCTCCTTCCGTGACCTTCTCACCAACCGCCCCTCCTCGGGGCTCCTTCCGTGACCTTCTGCACCTGGTCTTCCCTGATGGTCATTCCTCCAGTTACTAACCAGGCCTGGTCTCTGCTTAGCTTCGCAAGCCTTGCCAGTGACCCTGTCCCTAGTCATATGGAGAGAAGGCAGGAACAGGGTATTGAATTTGGATGATCAGCCATGATCTTATTGAATGGCGGAGCAGGCTCGAGGGGCCAAATGGCCTACTCCTGCTCCTATCTTCTATGTTTCTATGTTTCTATGTTATAACTCTATGACTCTATGACTACCTGGGCAGCCGCCATTTCGGGCTTAATCCAATTTCGACTCACGAACGCCTGTTTCTCCAGTGTAAATTTGGTGTTAGACTTTTGCGTTATGATCTGCCATGTCCGAACTACACCAGAAGTGTGCCGAATGCCACATTAGCTCAAGTGACTTAGTCGTACAGGCACCTTCCTAAAACAGGCATCAGGCTCCATAAATATGCAAATTGGGGACCTACATGATTGTAAGACCTGGAAAGTGAAATTCAGGTATAAATAGACAGAGCGTGCATCCCACATACTCTGCCTAGTTGTACCAGCCGCTGAGCGGGCAAACCAGTGATCCTTAAAGGGACTGATGGAGGCCGCTCAAAAAAAATGCTGGAAATTTTCTGCTTTTATTTTTGTGGGCCTAGGTGAAACAGAATTACATTGAAAAGAAAATCAGGCGAGGTGTAAAATGAACTGCCGATTCATTTTCGCCCGTTTTGTGCAACTGCTTAAGACCAATTTCACCCCCGCCCCCCCGGTATTAATTTACTCAGGTGACTGACCATTCCTCGGAATCATTACATGCATTTCTTGCAATGAGGATATACAAGTACTCAATATCTGAGACCTTTATCTTGTTACATTAATACCTTTGTTAGTGTTGATCTCACAATCAATTGTCAGTTAGGTGACTCCAATGATACATTTGCCTTTATTACATTTCCGGTTACCTCTTCTAGTAACTTCCAGTACCTTACAAAATTATTATGTAATTTATCATATGGATGGTTTTGTTATGTACTTACGTAGCGGAAGAAATCCAAAACGGAAGGCCTAAAAACCTGAAACTCCCATAAGATATATGGAATATGCATAACTTGTAACTTGCTTCATCGAACTTCAACTGTTAAAAACCGGAAGATGCATCTAATTTGTGAAAATATTTTGCATAGGCAAACTGTACCATAATTTCGTCATGAGTTGGAAGTTGACATATTTCCTATGGATAGTTCTGTTTAAGTTTCTGGGATTCAGGCAAATTTACAATTTGCCATTCTTTTTGTCAATAACTAGCAATGAGTTCTCCCATTTCATTGGTTCATCCATTCTATTTATAGTCCCTAATCCCTGAATTCTATCAAGTTTCATATCTAATACTTCCCAAAACGCAAATGGTACTTTTCTGCTTATGTGTATCTCTGAGGTAACAACAGAAAATGCTGGAAAAACTCAGCAGGCCAGGCAACATCCGTGGAGAGAAATTAGAGTCGACGTTTCGGGTCTAACCCTTTTTCAAAACTGGAAAGGAAATGAAATAGATCGAAAGGCAGGGCTGGGAGAGAACAAAAGAAGTGAAGAGACATTAAGAGGTATTCAAAATGAGACAAGATGGTGATAGGACTAGTGGAGACAAAAGACAGCTCAGATTAGGTGTGAAATGTTCTGGCAGAATGGGAGAGAGCTGCCATGTGGGTGAGAGGTAATGGGGGTGATTTTGACTTTGGGCAATATCGACTCAGCCGCCCATTATACATATCTCCTGATTTTCATTTCCATGACTACAAGGTGAAAATTATCCCCAGTGTGCTTATCAATTCTCATTTACTGTTTCCAATCAAGCTAATCTTTGAAGAACGAAATTAAGGAGACAGGGAGAAAAAAAAAGTGAACAAAAAGAGAAAGAGAACCATAGAGGAAGAAAAGTAAAAAAAAAAGAGAGGAAGGAGAAGGGAAAAAGCAGAAAGAAATTAAGGAGGGGAGGGAAGGTAGAAGACAGAAGCGTAGAAGTGCTGGGAAAATAAAGCCATGTGATGTCATGAAAAAAGTGACAGAGGCTGGTTTTCCCCACAGTTTAATTTGACCTAATTGCACAACAGGAATAACCACTGCCAAACTCCTCTTCTGAATCCCAAACAAACTAATGGGCAAACACAGGGGAAAAATCCAGGCTTGAACAGCCTGCAAAGTTTCCATCGCCTGCCCAGCAATAGTGGCTCATTGGACGCTGTCTCCTCACCAGTCTAGAAGTGGTCCCGAGGGAACTATTGGACAATAAAACCTGCATAAATCAAAGAGCAGATGAGGCAAAACGGAGTATGGCTTCACTTTGACAGGAGCTCACCAAGAACAAAGCAAGCATTGTAGAGTTGTCAGAGCGGTTGCCTGGTGTGGAGAGCCAATTGGAGACCACCATGAAGGAGGCTGATTTGCTCGGAAGGTGACAATAACAAATAAGAAACTGGATGATTTGAAAAACTGATCTGGGAGGAATCATCTCCATTTAGAGGCAGGCCAGAGTGGGTAGAAGAAAAGAGTTCCATAATCTAGCTGGAAGACACTAAGAGAGATTTTCCTGGGTCTGCAGCCAGATGCACCAGATCACCTGGACTCAGTGAATATTGGAAAATCAGGCAGGTGGGGGCACACGCCTATTAAAAAACCCACACAATTTTCATTTATTCATTTAAATGAAGGAAAATCAGTTGTGTTCCCTTACAGGCATACATTCCAACCCAGCCAGTTTTTGGCATTCACTGTGCATGAGCGATCCAGTACCTGCGGGCACAGACCAAGGAAAATCTCCCTCAATATGTCTGGGCTTCGGTGATTTCCAGAGTCTTTGAAACTGGATGTTGAGTGGGCACATCTCTCACTGCAGCCGTGACCAAACCTACATCTGCAAAATGCTCAGGTTCAAAGATGAATTGTAAATTCTAGAGGCAGCACAGAAGAAAAATGACTTAAGGCTGGATAATGACCTCTAAAGGTCTCCCATGACACCATATGAACGTCATAAGCATTGAACTCCAAGATCATCCTTTATGATAGGAATGTTCAATTCAGGCCCCACTATTCCACTTTTGTTCTTTCCTCCCCTCCCCCCTTTCCCTGCCGCTGCACTTGCTTAAAAATGTTACATCTCTAACTTTTTCCAGTTCTGACGAAAGGTCATCGACCTGAAAAGTTAACTCTGTTTCTCTCTCCACAGATGCTCCCTGACCTGCTGAGTATTTCCAGCATTCTCTGTTTTCATCCCACTATTCCACTGTTGCTTATTTCAAAAGCCCCTCAAACTCCCTGTAGCTTCTACCCACCAAGAATGGTAAGAGCAGCAATGTCGTGGGAACACCTTCATCTCCACATTTCTCCCCACCAGACACCAACCTGATTTGGACATTTACCGGTGTTCCTTCATCATCACGGGTCAATATCCTCAAATTCTCTAGCTAGCACCATTGTGAGAGTATCATCACAACAGGGGCTGCAGCAATTCAAGGAGAAGGCCCACCACCGCCTTTCAGGGCAACGATAAGCAATAAATGCGGTCTTGCTGTCATTGCCCACGTACCAAGAATAAATATAACATGAATTTCTGAAAGTTAATGTTTGAGACTCCATACAAACGTTTAAGCTGAATTTAAGATGTTACTGTGGATTTCGCAAATCTGCTTAAAAATATAAGGCTAGAAATTCTGTAGACCTTCTGAAAGGGCGGATTTGTGGCAGGCAAGAACTCAAGGCATTTATTTTCCCTGCCACTAATCCCATTCCCAAATCCCGGAGATGGGATCAATTAAATATTCGAGGTAGGCAATGCAAGAGAGGCACCCACCCTGCGAGGTGATGGCAAGCAGAATGAGCACTCCCACCCCCTGCAGGACAATTTCTCAGGGAACTCTAGAGGGACGGGAATCCAGTGGGTCCGCAGCCTATCCCAAAAGGCATACTTATGGGGAGACAGGGAGGGAGCACGGTTGTGAGGGGGAAACTCAGAAATCCCAGCAAAACTTCATTATAAGTTTTTTATTCCGTTTCCCGTCCGGCAACCAGCCGGGATTGACAGCCTGGTGCTGCTGGGCGGGAAAGCCAGTTGCAGAAGGCGGCGGCCAAGGGCCACTGGGGATGGTCCCTGGTAATTGGGAAAGGTCGCAGGTTGAAGAGGTCGAAGCAGCAATCGGGAGGGAGGGAAAAACCGCGGGTTGAAGTGGGGAGTTCAGCAGGTCATGGCTGCGAGGAGAGGCCACGATCAGCAGAAGGTTTGCTTGAGGGGCTGGGGTCAGGTCGCTCCTGCTCCTCCTGGCTCACAAGCAGTGCTCCCAAAAGCATTTACCTTCTGCAGCCGGCTGCTCCCGTCTCCATTTTGCTGCCAGTTTTCCCAAGCCCTGGAAAACCTGGCCCGCATCTGTTAAATTTAAGTCAGGCTCCCAACTGTACTGTGGAAGCCTGGTTTAAATATTACAATGAAGTGACCCGCCTCTCCAAGACAGGAAACAGGCAAGAATCGCAACCTGCCACAGTAAAAATGGCGGGTTGGGGTCGCGTTTCGCCTCTCTCTCTCCTGCCAGTCATGGGGGGCTTATATTCGACCCCAAGTTCTTTTAGAACACTAACTGCATCACTGAGCATAGTTACCAGGGAATTGTTACACCTTTTATTACTTTAATTTCCCACAGTGTGGAAGTTTAGAAAAATAGCTGAAGTCATCATAAAATGTGACTAACTTTGGCTACAAAAGTAGTGCAATTAACAATATGAATAAAACAGTATTCATTTTTAAGTTGTTGACATATCTGGGGTTAGTATAATTGGTGTGGACCAAGAAACAACTTTCTATTTTTACTTTCTATTTATTCATCCAACCCCTTCTTGTACTCTATATTCTCCTATTTTTAAATTATTACTATTAAACATTTAACTTTAAGTGAAGATATTCTAATAAAAAAAAATCATTTCCAGCACATTTTCTCTAAGAGTTTAACAATTTGAATTGATCCCTTAAACAGGCATCCTAAATTCTGGAAACAATCATTGCATTTTATTTCATTCAAAAGAGCTTGTGGATGAATTTAAACAGGCATTTCAACCTATGTTTCTCTGTATTATTTTTCTATCCCAAAATGTAAAACAAAATATGATGCCCAGATTTAACTTTATTATGAATATGATTTCAATGATTGCGCAGGTACAGTGGGGTGGATTTTAATTGGGGTGGGTTTCCGGCAGTAAACCACCCCAGCAAGATAATCTCCCGCCCAACAGAGGCAGCAGGAGGTTTGGGCGGGTGCGAAGAGAAGGCAGAACTGTTACCAACAGGCGAAGATCCGGTGGCTCTTGCTGGCTGCCAGCTTCCAGATAAGTGACAAGGAGGGGGCTTTAGACAGCTGCCGCTAATCTGCCAACAGAAGGAGAATCCAGTCATAATTTCTTACTTCAGGGAATTTAAAATGGGCTGCATTAATTAATTGGCTTACAATCCCAACAAGCTAGCTCATTAAAAGTAATCACACACAAGTAATAGCCACCTCTCAAAGAAGATACTGAGGGCTTGCGTGTCAATAGTATAACAGCTACTAAATATTGATCTATTCCTTGTCTTAGATTAAATATACAGCATTTCTAATAGAAACATGGAAAAATAGGAGCAGAAATAGGCCATTCGGCCCTTCGAGCCTGCTCCGCCATTCAATATGATCATGGCTGATCCTCTATCTCAATACCATATTCCCGCTCTCTCTCCATACCCCTTGATGCCTTTTGTGTCTAGAAATCTATCTATCTCCTTCTTAAATATATTCAGTGACTTGGCCTCCACAGCCTTCTGTGGTAGAGAATTCCACAGGTTCACCACCCTCTGAGTGAATAAATTTCTCCTCATCTCAGTCCTAAATGTCCTACCCCGTATCCTGAGACTGTGACCCCTCGCTTTTGAGCCCCCCAGCCAGGGGAAACATCCTCCCTGCATCCAGTCTGTCTAGCCCTGTCAGAATTTTATACATTTCAATGAGATCCCCTCTCATTCTTCTAAACTCTAGTGAATACAGGTCTAGTCGACCCAATCTCCCCTCATACGACAGTCCTGCCATCCCAGGAATCAGTCTGGTGAACCTTCGCTGAACTCCCTCTATGGCAAGTATATCCCTCTGAATCCATTACAATGTGGACAAATCATTTCTGGTCAGCAATTAGGACAACAGAATAAGCAATTAGCATTCTTTGGCATTACTTATCATCTCAAATATATAAAAGTTTCCATGCAGCATGCACACGTCACACACCAGACATCACACACCAGGCACTGCACACCAGACGTCTCACACCAGACACTGCACACCAGACATCACACACCAGACGTCCCACACCAGACATCACACCAGATGTCACACACCAGACATCAAACACCAGACACTGCATGTTAAGTCTGTGTGTTATATTGAGAATTACTACACAGACCACAAGAGTAAACTTTAACAGGTCTTTACTAGTTGAAGGTCAGGGCGGAACTGCCCAATAAATCATTACACAGCACTTATATACCGGTGTGGTCACCACCGGTATTACAGTATACAGCAGCCAAGATAAAGTAATGCAACCCTTAAAATAGTTCTCTTAAAGGTGGAATGGTTACATACACTACAATCCTCCCTTTTTAGGTTAACAGTATATATTTCCATTAAACATAACACCATAACATATATACACAACTTAATGTAAAAACAGTTCACAGATTCAGTCTCTCTGGAGGCTTCCTGACTCGGTCCGGATAACGCCTCGGTGGTGTAGTAGTTTTCGGTGGTGTAGTAGGTTCTTTTGGCAAGGTCGATTCGGCTTGAATGTCAGTGTCGGGTTCATCTGGTTCCAGTATCACCGGATCGGAGGTAGATACTATGGGTATCTCTGCTTCATCATTAGGCGTATAGAGTTGTGGGGTAGGTTGTCCCTTTTCGGATGACGCTATGATCTGGTCAGCATGGCGCCTTATTATGCTTTCACCAATGTCCACGGTATACATCAGCGGTCCTAGTCGTGTGCAAATAGTTCCAGGCTGCCATTTCTCGGTACGGTAGTCCCGGGCCAAAACTTGTTGACCTATCTGGAAGGTTCTAGTTGGCCTTTCATTCATGCCTTGAAATTGCCGGTTCTCTACGTCCCTTCTGATGTTTGGCTTGATCAAATCCAGCCGGCATCTTAGTCTTCTATTGAAAAACATCATGGCGGGAGTTTGGTTTGTGACCGCATGTGTTGCATTCCTGTACGCCAACAAGAAGTTATCTACCTTATGTTGTAGATTTATGTCTTCATTACCCATGGCCTTTATGGCCTTCTTGAAGGTCTGGACAAACCTTTCAACTAATCCATTGGTGGCGGGATGGTGTGGGGCGGACGTGTAGTGCTTGACCCCATTGTTTTTTAAGAACTTCCTGAATTCTTCGGACACAAATTGTGGTCCATTATCAGAACAGATCTGTTCCGGCAGCCCATTCCTGGCAAATATGGTCCTTAATACTGTGATGGTTTTTTCCGTGGTGGTGGAGGACATCTTTATTACCTCCGGCCACTTGGAGTGTGCATCCACCGCGATTAAGAACATTGAGTCCATAAATGGACCAGCAAAGTCGATATGTACCCTTTGCCATGGAGATGAGGGCCACTCCCATGGATGCAGAGGAGCTTGTGGTGGGGCGTTTTGGACCTTCTGGCATCCTAAACAGCTCTTGGTCATTTCTTCGATGTCTCCATCGATACCTGGCCACCACACGAACGCTCTGGCTAGGTTCTTCATTTTCACTCCACCCAGATGCCCCTCGTGAAGCTCCTTTAGCACTTTTTGCTGGAGTTTGGGTGGAATCACCACTCTGGATCCACACATCAAAGTTCCTCGGCACACTGACAGCTGTTCTCTTCTTTGCGAAAATGCTGGCAACAGTGGTTCGCCATGTGCTGGCCATCCCTTCACCGTTAAATCGTAGACTCGTGAGAGAGTCGGGTCATTTCTTGTTTCCTTTTCGATCGTAGAATTTGTTACTGGTAGACATTCCACTATGGTTGAGTGGAACATCTCCACTGGGTCCACTGTAGGCGCCTCTTCTACCGTTGGCAACGGTAGGCGTGATAAACTGTCAGCATTCCCATGCTCTTTTGATCCTTTGTATTCTATGTCATATTGGTGTGCCCCTAGGAAAAGGGACCACCTCTGCAGCCTTTGCGCTGTCATAATGGAAACGCCCTTTTTAGGGTTGCATATGGATACCAACGGCTGGTGGTCTGTCAGCAGTGTAAACTTCTGGCCCTGCAGGTAATGATTAAACTTCTTTACTCCCCACACCAGGCTGAGAGCCTCCCTATCTATCTGAGCATAGTTGCGCTCAGCGGAGGTCAGTGATCTGGATGCAAATGCGACTGGCCTTTCCGAGCCATTTGGCAACTTGTGTGAGAGTACTGCTCCAATACCATAAGGAGAAGCATCACAAGCTAAACGAATAGGTAGCGTTGGGTTGAAGTGAGCCAACACTTCCTCTGAGGTGATCAATGTCTTGCTTTTGCCAAAGGCCTTCTTACAGTCCTCGCTCCACTTCCATGGTACTTCTTTCTGCAACAGAGCAGTCAGCGGGTGCAGCAGCGTGGATAGATTTGGCAGAAACTTATGGTAATAGTTAATCAACCCTAGCAACGATCTCAACTGGGATACATTTTCCGGAGCGGGAGCCTTCACAACAGCTTCGATCTTGTCAGGTGACTTGTGCAGCCCCTCCTGGTCAATGACATGACCACAGTAAGAGATCCATTTCTGAAAGAACTCACATTTCTGGCGATTAACTCGAAGGCCATATTCCTTCAACCTGGTGAGCACCAGTTTCAAATTTGCAAGGTGTTCCTCATCGTCATCTCCTGTAATCAGGATATCGTCCAAGTAACATTGAGTGCTTGGAATTCCCTGTAATACCTGCTCCATGGCCCTCTGCCAAATTGCCAGAGCCAAAGCCACTCCAAAAACCAGTCTATTATATCGATACAAGCCTCTGTGCGTGCTGATTGTGAGATACTGGCGCGACTCTTCCTCAACTTCCATCTGTAAGTACGCTTGCGCCAGGTCTATCTTGGTGAAGCGTTTCCCACCAGACAATGAAGCAAAGATATCCTCAATCCGCGGAAGCGGATATTGCACCGTGTGAAGCACCGGATTAATTGTGATCTTGAAGTCTCCACAGATGCGGACCTTCCCCGGTTCCCCTGGCTTGTTACTCGATGAACGCTTCATGACGGGAACAATGGGCGTGGCCCACTCACTCCAGTCCACCTTAGACAGTACTCCTGAATGTTCCAGCCCTTCCAGCTCAGCTTCCACAGCAGGTTGTATCGCATACGGTACCGGTCTGGCTTTGAAAAATTTTGGGTTTGCATGTTCTGCAATCTTGATTTTTGCCTTAATTCCTCTCAGTGTTCCCAGTCCCTGTTGGAACACCTCTTTAGCCTCATCCAATATTCTGGACAATCGTTCAGGTTTGACATCTTTTTTTCCGGAATCTACCGTTATTGCGTTTAGGGAGTGCCAGTCCATATTTATTTTCCTGATCCACGCCCGTCCCAGAAGTGGTGGACCTCCCTCAGGTAGTACATATAAGTCCATTCCTTGGTGTTCTTTGCCCTTGTGTATCACCTTGACTTTTATCTTTCCGATGGGGTATACTTTTTGCCCCGTGTATGTCTGCAATACTATCTCCGTATCCCGCAGGGGAATATGTTTGAATAACTTTTTGTAATCTTGCTTATTCATGACCGTCAACGCCGATCCGGTGTCCAATTCCATCTTCACTTGGACTCCTGCTATCTGCAGTGTGACCCAGATAGTTTGTCGGTCAGCTTCCTTACTCACGTTGTGAATTCTCAGACTACCCAGTTCCTTGCTGTTGGAGTCTGAATCCGAATTCTGTTCATCCGAACTCTTCTCAGCCACCTTATGTACCTTTCTGCACTTTTCCTGTGGTGACTTTTTGTTGCTGGTCTTCTTTCCTGACCGGCATACTTTAGCTATGTGACCAAGCTTGCCACATTTTCTACATTCCTGGTTTTTAAACCAGCATTGGTTCTGATCGTGTGTTGTCTTCCCACAACGATAACATTTTGTTGTACCCGAAGCCATTTGATCTACGCTGAGTACCGCTGCCTTCAGCTGCATCTCCGCGGTGCCTCTCGCTGCGGCTTCGTGCGATGCTGCAATAGTGACAGCCTTATCAAGTGTAAGATCATTCTCTTCAAGCAGCCGCTTTTGTGTTCCTTCTTTCGACAATCCACACACAAATTTGTCTCTCAGTGCCTCTGTCAGGCTTTCCCCAAACTGACAGTATTTCGCTAGCTTGCGCAGTTCAATCAAATACTCTGCGTTGCTTTCCTCTTTCAGTTGTGTTCTCGCATAAAATTTAAATCGTTCCGCTAACATCAGCGGTGTGGGGTTCAAATGATTCTTCAGGACAGCAACAATATTAGCGAAAGTCTGATCCGCCGGTTTAGCTGGTGATAGAAGATGCTTCAATAGCCCGTATGTCTTCGCACCCATTGAGTTTAGTAAGGTTAGCGCTTTATCTTCATCTGATATTTTATTTGCCTTACAATATATCTCTATGCGTTCTACATACGTGGCCCAATCTTCAACATCGGGATCGAAATCGTTGATGTTACCACGCTTAGGCATCCTCGCGATCTTCTTGAGAAACAAAAGAATTATTTATTTTTTTTACAAAATGGCGGTTTCCCGCGCTTGTCTTCTTCCCCCGCCTCCGAAAATGGCGGCTTCCCGCATTTGCCTTTCTCCCCCGCTGGCTGTAATGGCGATTGCCGATTTGCTGCGTTCGCCCTCCCCCAGCAGTTTTCAAATCGTGCCTCCCAGCCCCTCTTGCAGTCCGGTCCTTTCCCCCCCGGCTGCGGCTGAGTTCTCCGCGGTTTTTTATTTTCTCCCGCGCCTTACGCTGACCCGGTCGCTGCGCCTCGCGGCCTCGGCAGCTGCCCGGCCTTTTTCACCGGTCGCGGTCGAGCTCTTTCTCGACGCTGTTGCGTCTCCCAGCCCGCTTGCAGCCCGGTCTTTCGCACTGGCTGCGTTTGCATTCACCGCGGCTTCCGTGCCTTACGCTGCCCCAGTCTCAGCGCCTCTGGCCCCGACTTCTGTCCGGCTCCTTTCCCCGGCCGTGGTCGAGTTCTCCGCCCTTATATCCTCCGTTTTTTTTTTGTTTTATTTTCTCCCCTACCCACAGTCAACGTGGCCGACTTGCTGCTCGTCGCTGATCGGCTTACCCACCACCGTGATAGAAGGGATGATCACTGCCTGTTGCTGATGGAAGGCTTTGTGTCAGAATTCTTCCTTTGCTCTGCAGACCCGAGTCTTTTCTCAGCAGAATGATGAGGGCGGATGCCTCCTCTCGACGCCCGTTAAACTGCCTTGGATGTATCTCTGCTGCAGGGTAAGATCGTACTCGTCGCCACTGTTAAGTCCGTGTGTTATATTGAGAATTACTACACAGACCACAAGAGTAAACTTTAACAGGTCTTTACTAGTTGAAGGTCAGGGCGGAACTGCCCAATAAATCATTACACAGCACTTATATACCGGTGTGGTCACCACCGGTATTACAGTATACAGCAGCCAAGATAAAGTAGTGCAACCCTTAAAATAGTCCTCTTAAAGGTGGAACGGTTACATACACTACACTGCACACCAGATTTCACACGGCAGACACTGCACACCAGACATTGCATATCAGGCGTCACACACCAGACATCACACACCAGACGTCTCACACCAGACACTGCACACCAGACATCACACACCAGACACTGCACACCAGACATCACACACCAGACACTGCACACCAGGCGTCACAAACCAGGTGTCACACACCAGACACTGCACACCAGACGTCACACACCAGACATCGCACACCAGACACTGCTCACCACAGACCATACTTTATAACAGGTGCAAAACATTTTAAAAGAGAAAGAAAACCAGTCATTGACTGGGAGTCTGAAATTGACAAGTAGTTACAACGCCAACTTGCTGGCTGACCTGTTGAGTATCCCCAGCATTTTCTGGTTTGGTTTCAGATTTTTCAGCATTTGTAGTTTTTTTGCCTTTAGTTGCAACTGCCCTCTAATTGACCTCAGTAGTTTATAAGCAGCTACAATTATCTGGACTTTCCTTTTTGGAGCAGTAGCCTTAAGGCACAGGCCAGGTCAGCAACTAAACAATAACACCATGCTCTCGACCCAGTATTACCTGTGAGCATTTCTGTTTTTCCACAGTGCTGCAATTAAGAAAGTATTACATTATGACTACACCATTGGCCCAGATATTCCGATCCCTACGAGTGGGTACGCACTGTGCCAGTTTCAGGCATGCACAGCGCATGCGCTGAAAACCGGCATTTCCGATCTGTCAAGACTGGTCTTGACAGATCCTCCGGCTACCCTGGAGAAGGGCCTCTGCGGGCGGATAGTTCCACTTTTTGAAGACCCTCCGCCCGCAGAAAACCCTTACAATTCTTACGCCTGGTAAAAGCAGGCGTAAGGCCTGCTTTTGCGAGGATAAGAGTGGAAAAAAGTTTTTTAAAAATTCACTGATTTATCATTTAAAAATACTTTAAAAAAAGGTACGTTTATTTTTAGCCCTGTAAAAAACTTTAATTATTTTTTTCAAAAAATTACATTTTTGTTTAACTGTAATTTCAAGTCATTTAAAAAGTGCGATTTAAAAAAAAATTATTTAAAATTTTACTATGTTTTTGGGGTGATCTCCATTCATATATTTGACAGAAATAACAACAGAAAATGTTGGAAACACTCAGCAGGCTAGGCAGCATCCGTGGAGAGAGAAACAGAGTTAACGTTTCAGGTCTGGGACCCTTCATCAGAACAGGAAAAAGCTAGAGATGTAACAGATATTAAGCAGGTCTTCCTGTCAAGTGTATGAAGGGAAGTTCCCTTCTTTGATTGACTCCCCATGGCTCACGTGATCCCAGGGACGCTGCGAACTACATGCGCCCCTGGGATACGTAGGCCCTGCGCACTTGGAGTTTGGAGAGGCTCAAGAGCGGAAGCATGTGCGCCCCAGGAGCCCTCAGGTAAGGGCGTAGATTTTACCAGATCGCAGTCCTCCGCCCGCAGGAGGCCTGCGATCGGAAAATATGGCCGTTGAGTCCTAAAGCACAAGCTGCCTATTTCCAACAAGAGCAAATATTGTCTGCAGCATGCATTTGAAAAACTTTAATAAGTTACATAATAATACATACAGGAGTAAATAAAATCCTGAAGCAAATATGAAATCAGGCAGAAAGTTGATTTGCAAAGCCCTGATTCCAATCTGGATGTTGAATTCCTAAATCCTTGGTTGAAAGAATATATAATTCGGTGAATATGGAAACGGTGACTTACATTGCAGAAAAGATATGCAACTATGCAATGTTTGAATTAATTTAATTTACCAAACAAACATTGACTTTGTTTCACTTATGAATGTGTGTACATTTCTCACTTACTCTTTATTCAAGGTACCAAACTAACTTAACCAATTTGGCTTATTGACACTGGAAAGTATATCCTAGACCCTAATATTTGTCTTGGCTCATGTATTGTCAACATTGACATCTGTTTATATTATTGCAGCAACTGAGTCTTCAGCTAATGTGTATAGGAATGGGCAAGCTAAGTAAAGCTGAGACACAGTGTAATATGGTTCGGTTATTTACAGAATCACATTGATTTACTAAATTACATTGGAAATTAGGCCCCAAAATTCCTTGGGACTATTTACACTTGTATTGCACTCCTGAGCTGGGACCTGCGCCAGCTTATGCAATCCAACGCTCATCCCAGCATAGACTGCAGGGTCAGCTCACTTAAATATCCATTGGCGATCCAGTAGCACAACTCCTATTTAGTATGGGAGTATAGTGCTGCGGGGGGAGGGTGGTGGCTTATAAACTAAGAGTATAACCATCAAAAAGCCAAGAATCACTGAAGATTGTAGGAGTAGGCTGGAGAGCAGGTTAAGTAGAAGAGTCCTTGACACAGTGAGTTGGCTGTTAAGGGGTTGTAATGGACGGCTCATGTGTGATTTTGTGCCATTTTTAAAGCATAGAGGTGATTTTAACCTTTCCTGCTCAGTGGAAACCGAGCGGGCAGGCAGTTAAATTCACCCGTGGGACTCCCCAATGTCTCACACTGATCTCGCAAGTTTTGATTTTAACCTAAGGTGACAGGGATAGGGAGCGGCTAGGCCATGGAGGCAATTTAAACATAACGATGAGAATTTTAATATCAAGGCGTTGCTGGATCAAGAGCCAATGTAGCTCAGCAAGCCCAGTGGTAGGAGGGACTTGATGAGGGACAACAGTTTTTGATGAGCTTAAGTTTATGGAGGGTCGAAGATGGGAGGCCGGCCAGGAGATCATTGGATTAGTCCAGCCTGGAGGTAACAAAAACACGGATGAGGGTTTCAGCAGCAGCAGATAAGCTGAGGCAGAAGCGGAGATGAGTGATGTTATGAAGGTGGAAGTAGATGGTCTTTGAAATGAAGAGGATATGAGGTTTAAATCTCACAGTTAAATAGGATGTCGAGGATGTAAACATACTGGTTCAGCCAGAGACAGTGGCCAGGGAGGTGGATGTAATGGTGCAATACTGCAAGAGAAAATCTCCCCATTGTTTTCTGTCAGGCTTTATCACGATACAGGTTTAAGGAATATTCTTCAGAGAAGAAAAATGTCTGCCATATGGAAGGGTGCGTTTTATTGCTTTTTTGTTTTTACATCTTCATTATCTGGCTATTTTACAGGAATTTTCCAGAATATGGTCTGACAACAGCCTTTTCCCTCTGCATGTTTGTGTACATTATTTTTTTAATAATCTTTCTTGGAGTGATATGTCTATCTCTTTCTTTAGTCTCTTCTCCCTCAAATGCACCCATGAGCTCTATTTCCCTTATTGCAAAGTACATGATTTCCATTGGCTTGTAGGCAGCAGTTGATAATCTTTTATCATGAAGTATGATTCTTAATATGTTTTTCTTCATGCCTATCACTCTCTTGCGGTACTTTTATTTATTATTCAGCTGTCACAATCTTATCTGCCATATTGCATACAGAACCTCTGTACTTTTCCAGGAGCCTCTCACTGAAAAAAAGGCTGCTCACTTCCCTTTCACCCAATTCATGGGGATGCCATTGTAGTGGTACCTCTTCCATAAAATTGCCCAAACCATGCTACCTCTAAACAACAGCTGGAAAGCAAAAATAAAGAAATAGAAAAAAAGACTGAGAAACCCTATTAAATGTTCAGATATCCTACTGTTTCTGGTATCTAGCTGAGCACAAATTGGTTACTGCAATTGCCGATGTAAAAAGAGTGACTACACATCAACAAGGTTTCTTTGGATATGAAGTGCTTTGGGATGTCCTGAAGATGTGGATGGCCCTCTACCAGCACAGCTCTCAGGGTCATAGGAACAAGAAAGCCTTCTGACTACGTCAAGGTGCAGTCCCTAGTGAAGGTAAGCCAGGCCTGGTGATGGATGATAATGTTGTGTCTCCTAGTGGCAACACATCTGCACCAGTCTAACCCTTCCACAGAGTTCAGGAGCCAGAAGAGGGCCAGGCTGCCTCTATACGAGGACATGCTGACATAGCTTGACAGCTACCTCAATCCCAGGAGCCTCTTATAGGTTCCAGCCCTGGTACTTGCACTGATAAAGTGCACCGGATTAGGTAGTCGAGCACAACACACATCTACTAATAAAATGGGAAGCACTGAGGTAATAGACACTAGGTTTGGATAAACTTGTCATTTTGCTCAAAAAATTATTTGGCACAGTAGTTATTGCATTTGCGCAGTTGTTTCATTTATGAGCCTGGGTTAACAAATGTGCAGCGAAGTGGTCTGGCATGGTTGGCAGATAAGTAGGGTAGGAATGAAAATATTGGGACTTTGATCAGTTGCAGAAGACAAAGAAAATGATGGAAAATCGAGAAATGTTCTTGGTTCTTGGAGCCTTTAGAAGAAAGTGCAATTAGATCTGATCAATGGTCCTTCAGCCGCTGAATGTGCTGTGTGGCTGCATGCTCAGGCTTCATGGCCTGGTCCTCATGCTCCTCTTCAGAGAGCTCTTTCTGTAGCAGCTCCATGTGGAGGTCTCTTTTAATTACCATGTTATGGAGAATGAAGCATACCACAATGACTTGCCAAAATACCAGAAGCACTGCTTATACCATGCCTGTGATGTACTTGATAATGCATCAGATAGAGACTCCCTCATTGTATCTGTGCTCGGTTGGGGTTTAGAAATGCCACAGGCATCCTTGGTCACCCAGGATCCAACCTTTAATTTGCTGGGCATGAGCAAATAATGGCACAGTGGACTGACATAAAATGAACACGTTGTGATTACTGTCTGCAGGACCATATAATGTTATACGGGTGACATCATTGAAACCCTGGACTTTTGGGAATCTTCCAATTCAATGCAAACCTATAGCTTGGGCCCACTGCACCCTGCTATCTATAAGGAAAGTGTTAGTTGTTTCTTCTGGCAAACAAAGCATCAGTCACCTGTTTTATGCAGCAATGCATCGCAGACTGATGTTGGTGAAGTTAGCACATGAGACAAAAAATTGTTCAAAGCTGTTGTAGCCTTGACTGTCACTGGAGTTGGGCTGGAGATCCTCCTGCAGAATGTTGCATAGCTCTGTCATTGCCTCGCTGGTGAACCAAACCCCCTGAAGGCATTGATCCTCCAGGCAATTCTTTTATCCAATACCCTGTGTGGAGAGTAACAGCAGATAGGTTCCCCCTCCTTTGACATTGACTCAGTTCCCTGAAATCTAAGCATGTTTCTTCTTCTTCCTCTTCCAAGAAGAACATATATAAAAGTATATTGAATGTGACTCCGATTCTACTAAGGGGGATGGTGGGAGAATAGAACTCCTCAAAGCTCCATCCTATAGTGCAGTCCTAATTCAATGACAAGTTTTAAAACTTTTCTTATCTCAATGCACAAGAATTGATTGCTGCTACCATTGCAAATGGAGGAATTATTTAAATAGACACAATGGTCCCTATATTAACCGGGAGGTGGGGAAGATGTGGGTGAGACTGAAAACGGCTGAAGAACCCGGCAAGGCTGGGGTCATGTAGCTCCTGCCAAATTTAACCGTAGCACATCATTAACATTTTTTTGCTCCGTTTCCTGCCCTGCAGCCAACCAAATGAACAGCCTGACTAGCAGCTGGGAGGGACAACCAGCAGCAAAAGGCCGTAACCGGGACCCTTGGGGACGGTTCCCAGCAATCAGGAGGTAGGAGAGGCCCAGCAATTGGGAGGGAGAAAGGTGTCTGTGATTGGGAGAGGGAGAGAGCCTAGTAATTGGGGAGGGTGAGAGAGCCCACAATCGGGAGGGGGTGAAAGCTCGTAATCGGGATGGGGGAGAGAGGTCAGCAAGCAGGAGGGGGAAAAGAGCCCACGATTGGGAGCTGGGAGAGAGTCCAGCAATTGGGAGGGTGAGTCCGCGCTAGGGAGGAGGCAGAGAGCTTGTTGATTGGAAATGGAGGAGGGAGGTTGGCAATTGGGAGGGCTGTGAAGGGGGGAGGCTGGCCGTCAGAGCTGGGAGAGGCTGAAGGAATCCTTGAGCGGCCTGGGGGGAGCACTCCTGCTTCTCCTGGCTCACAAGGAGTGCTCATTGTTGTGTATGTACCTTTAAGAGAGAACTGCTTTACAGCTCCTGTATACTGTAGTACCGGCAGTGACCACACCTGTATATAAAGCCGGAGCAGGCTTCTGTACTTCAGTCTTGAGACTACTCTCCTCTAGTAAGCACCTGTTGATTGTTAAGTTACAGCCTCCGTGTAGTTCTTGGGGAAACATCCTATTTAAAGAATCACGGATCTAACAGTGGCGATGAGGTTGATTCGAATCTGCCTGCAACTCTGCATTTCCCGTCAAGGAGTTGCTCCGGGAGGACGGTGGAAGAAAGTCGAGGCCAGAAGCACGGGCGTCGACCACGAGCAACCACCCAGTCATCCGGCAGCAAGTGAACATCGCAGGAGTGGCTGTTGAGAGCCACGACGATCCAGCAACAGACTGGCAACAGGTGCAGCGCACACCCTTCCCGGACAGCGGCGGCGGGAGCCGACCGACGGCGTAGAAAAGCCGAGCAGCGTTGACGGGGTAAGAGAGAGGGTGAAGCGCACAGGGCGTGGCCGGGATTAAAGAACCGAGTGGCGTCAAGGAAAAACAAGCAGAGAGAGAGAGAGGGTAAAGCAGCAGCCGGGTTCAGGACCGAGCGACGGCAACGGGAAAGGCGCACAGGAGAATGCGCAGAGCACAGCCAGGGCTCAAGGGCTGAACTGCGTCCGTGGGGAGAAGAAGGGAGAGCGCAGGAGACGCCATTGAGCCGCGGAGAAGAAGGGAGAGTGCGGGAGACGCCATTTTATTTTGAAGCCGCAGCGGAGAAGAAGGGCGAGCGCGAGAAGGAAGGAAAGCGCGGGAGATGCCATTTTGTTCCAGCGGGGAAGAAGGGAGAGCGTGGGAGATGCCATTTAGACAGTTAAATTACACCCAGGGATAGCGAAGAATGACAGTATCAAGGCGTTCGACAATGAAGTCGAAGATTGGGTGACATATGTGGAACGCATTGAAGTGTACTGCAGGGCGAATGAAGTGCCAGATGCTAGGAAAGCACTGGTTTTGTTAAATTCCATGGGTGCAAAAACTTATGGCTTACTGCGAAACCTGATAACCCCAGAGAAGCCCGTGGAGAAGAATTTTGAAAGCATAGTAGAAATCCTACAGGACCACTTAAGCCCCACACCGCTGCTGATAGCAGAAAGATTTAAGTTCCACAAAAGGAACCAGCATAAAGACGAAAGGATTGCTGAGTACTTAACGGAACTGCGCAAGTTATCGAAACACTGCCAGTTTGGAGCGGGACTATCAGATACTTTAAGGGACAAGTTTGTGTGTGGGCTTCAAAGTGAAGGAACCCAGAAACGGCTTTTATCAGAAAAGGATCTTACGATGGACAAGGCTTTCAGCATGGCAGTATCATACAAAGCAGCCGCACGGGGCACTGCAGAGATACAATGGAGACCGCAAGATTATGGCACAAATGAAATGTCATATAGAGCAGGGAAGTGTTATCGCTGCGGCAGAACAACACATGACCAGAAGGATTGTTGGTTCAAGGACCAAGTGTGCAGACAGTGTGGAAAAACAGGACACATAGCAACAGTCTGCAGGTCAGGGAAGAAAACCAACAGCAAGAAATCTCCACAGGAGAAGTACAAAAAGATACATAAGGTGATGGGCAGTAGTTCAGACGAACAGGGAAATGATACAGACTCTGGAAGCAAGGAGCTGGGTTGTCTGAAACTACATAAGGTAACCAAAATGGAGGATCACCAGACTATCTGGGTCACACTCAAGATAGACGGAGTCCAAGTGAAAATGGAATTGGACACTGGATCAGCCCTAACAGTCATAAACTAAAGGGACTACAAATGGCTATTTCCACATATACCCTTGAAAGCTACAGAGATTGTCTTGAAGACGTACACGGGGCAAAAAGTCTACCCCAAATGAAAAATAAGGGTGAAAGTGATATACAAAGGCCAGGAAATACTTAAAATGGACCTATATGTATTGCCAGATGGAGGACCACCACTACTAGGATGTGAATGGATACGGAAGATACAATTAGTTTGGCATTCCATACGGGCACTAAAGGTTGAGGCCAAAAAGGATGACGACGCCACACCTGGACGACTGTCAAAAATGCTAACTGATGCACAAGAAGTGTTCCAGGAGGGACTCGGAACACTAAAAGGCATAACAGCAATGATTAAAATAGAGGAAAATGCAAGTCCAAAGTTTTTTAAGGCCAGACGTTGATCCGACGTTATGCGATCCGACCAGCCGTTGAAGCAGAGCTGGAAGGGTTGGAACATTCAGGAGTACTGTCCAAAGTAGACTGGAACGAGTGGGCTACACCCATCGTCCCTGTAATGAAGAGGTCGTTGAGTAATATGCCTGGGGAACCAAAGAAGGTCCGCATCTGTGGGGATTTTAAGGTGACAGTGAACCCAATCCTTCACACGGTACAATATCCGCTTCCACGGATTGAGGATATTTTCGCCTCGCTATCTGGAGGTAAACGCTTCACCAAAATTGATCTGGCCCAGGCGTACTTGCAAATGGAGGTAGAAGAAGCCTCGAAACAATACCTCACGATCAACACTCATAAAGGTGTCTATCAATACAACCGACTGGTGTTCGGGGTAGCATCGGCTCCGGCTATTTGGCAAAGGGCAAAGGATCAAGTCCTGCAAGGGATTCCAGGGACCCAGTGTTATTTGGACGACATCCTGGTCACGGGCGAAAATGGCAGTGATCACCTCGCCAACCTGGAGAAGGTGCTCACTAGATTAAAGGAATATGGGCTACGAGCTAATCGCCACAAGTGCGAGTTTTTCCAGAAGCAGATCTCGTATTGTGGCCACATTATTGATGAAGAAGGGTTACATAAGTCTCCTGAAAAGGTTGAGGCAGTAGTCAAGGCTCCAGCACCGGAAAATGTGTCACAACTGAGGTCGTTCCTCGGGCTGGTAAACTACTACCATAAGTTCTTACCAAATTTGTCTACAGTAGTACACCCACTGAATACCTACTGCAAACGGGGGTACCATGGAAGTGGAATGACGAATGTAAACGAGCTTTCCAGAAGTGCAAAGAATTGATCACATCAAAAGAGGTGTTGGCCCATTTCAACCCAGCACTACCAATTCGGTTGGCATGTGATGCATCACCCTATGGTATTGGAGCGGTACTGTCGCACAAATTCCCAGACGGGTTGGAGAGGCCAGTAGCCTTTGCGTCTCGGTCACTAACCTCAGCCGAGCGCAACTACGCCCAGATCGACAGGGAGGCCCTCAGCCTAGTATGGGGAGAGAAAAATTCAACCACTATCTGCATGGGCAGAAGTTCACCTTGCTGACTGACCACCAACCACTTGTCTCCATCTTTAATCCAAAGAAGGCCGTTCCGGTGATGACTGCACAACGGTTACAAAGATGGTCCCTTTTTCTAGGGGCGAACCAATATGAAATAGAATATAAAGGCACGAAACAGCATGGAAATGCTGATGGGCTATCACGCTTGCCACTGCCTACTGTGGAGGAAGAACGTGCAGTGGACCCTATCGAGATATTTTATTTGTCAATAATTGAACGATTGCCAGTAACTAACGCGGATATAGAGAAGGAGACCCGCAATGATCCGACACTGTCTCGAGCATATGATTTGACGGTGAGGGGATGGCCAACACATGGCGACTCACTGTTGCCAGCATTCTCATCCAGAAGAGAGCAGCTGTAAGTATGCCAGGGGAGAGTGATGTGTGGATCCCGAGTGGTAATTCCACCCAAGTTAAGGGAGAGAGTGCTCAATGAGCTTCATGAAGGTCATCTGGGAGGGGCAAAAATGAAAAGCCTTGCTAGGGCTTATGTGTGGTGGCCAGGGATTGATCAACAAATTGAGGACCTAACCAGGAGCTGCTCAGGATGCCAGAAGGTCCAAAATGCACCACCACATGCCCCTCTACACCCATGGGAGTGGCCCTCCTCTCCATGGCAACGGGTGCATATTGATTTTGCTGGTCCATTCATGGACTCAATGTTCTTAATAGCAGTGGATGCGCACTCGAAATGGCCTGAGGTGATAAAAATGTCCTCTACCACTACAGAGAAAACGATTGCAGTCCTATGGACCATATTTGCCAGGAACGGCTTGCCAGAGCAGATTTACTCTGATAATGGACCACAGTTTGTGTCCGAAGAGTTTCGGAAATTTATGAGAAGGAATGAGGTAAGGCATTACACATCCGCCCCATATCATCCAGCCACAAATGGATTGGCTGAGAGGTTCGTACAAACCTTTAAAAAGGCGATAAAGGCCATGTGCGATGATGAAATTCCAGTACAGCATAAGGTGGACAATTTCCTGTTAGCCTACAGAAATGCGACACATGCAGTTACCAACCAGACCCCGGCCATGATGTTCTTTAACCAAAGGTTGAGATCTCGTCTGGATTCGCTCAGACCAAATGTGCGAAGAAATTTTGAGGATAAACAATTCCAGCACATCAATGAGAAGCCGAGAAGAAGCTTCAATGTCGGACAACCAGTCTTGGCCCGTGACTACCGAACAGAGAAATGGCAACCCGGAACGATATGCACACGGCAGGGGCCATTAATGTACACAGTGGATGTCGGGGAGAACATTGTGAGATGCCACGTCGACCAGATCGTAGCGTCACAGGAACGAGTCAACCCCATGTCTCGCATACCTGGGGATGAACCCGACATACCGGTAGCATCTACCTCAGAAACAGTAGCAGTGGAAACTGATGAACTAACCGACGAAAGGGGGCCAGAATCGCCGCCGCACCAAGAACAAGAACCTCAGGGAAGGCGCTATCCAGAAAGGATCAGGAAGCCGCCCCAAAGACTGAATTTATAAATGGACTATTTTCAGTTAATGTTGCATGTTAAAAATGTTAATTGTTAAATGAATGTTATGGTACTGTTAATCTAAAAGGGGAGGAATTGTTGTGTATGTACCTTTAAGAGAGAACTGTTTTACAGCTCCTGTATACTGTAGTACCGGCAGTGACCACACCTGTATATAAAGCCGGAGCAGGCTTCAGTCTTGAGACTACTCTCCTCCAGTAAACACCTGTTGATTGTTAAGTTACAGCCTCCGTGTAGTTCTTGGGGAAACATCCTATTTAAAGAATCACGGATCTAACACTAATCACTCATCAATTTAGTGTAAGGGTCCTAAAATAAAGGTGAGGCCACATATTTACATATTTAATGGGCCTAAGACGTGTTTCAGATGGGTGACCTAGGTGCCCGTGCAGCTGCCTATGCCAATATGGCAGCATTCATACCCCTGGTGCTGATCATGCGCGAAACATTGTTCCCTGAAATTGACATTAAAATGGACTTAGCAAGGTCCAAGTTCTATCCCAATGCATTCTGTGGTGTTTCTTTGCCTTTGTTTATGGTGCCTGAATTCTGCTTTTGTTTAGAAAATTAAGACAGTCACCATGAGTGGAAGAAATGCTATGATTATGTAATACTAATGTTGACTTTTCTCTAGTTTCATTTCATTAAGCACTTTGAAGGTGTGCACTCTGCTGACATTTATTTGGGTCAACAGATACCAAAAAAATGCAAGGTCATCATGTATTGGTGAAAGGAATGCTTTGTGTAAGAGTCATATTACTGCCATGAACATCCATTGCTACTGATATATTTCCAGTTGGCCTAAGCCTGCTGGCTCTCCAAATTTCCCCCGCCTATAAACATGCACACCTGTGGTTGCCTCCTTATAGAACTTAAATGGAGCAAGATGTACTAATCTGTCACAATTTAAAGGCAAAGCTTCTGTGCTAATCTAGTCATACACAAACATCACTTACATCAGTAAGTTGATTTAAGACTTTCTGGAACCTCTAATTATCGCTTTTTACTTTTTACATGCTGGATCTTTCTAATTTAGTGCATGGCTAAGATGAACGGGTCGATTTTAGCCCTACCCAGCTGGTGGATACTGGGCAGGTGGACAGTTAAAAACGCACAGGTTTTTTACCCGCTCAGAACTCGATCCTTTCTCGCCGTCTCTGATATTAACCTGCAGGGTCCTCCAACCGAACGAGGCTCACACATAAAGCAGGTGGGAGCCTCATGGGTTTATGCAAACCACGGTCCTAATACATGAATTGGACCCCAATGGCATTTTAACAGGGTCCTGTGAGGGGGAAACTGCTGCAGCTCCCGCCAGGCTGAAGGAGGTTGGCAGCTGGTGGACAGGAAAATGTGGCCCTCCAGCTAAATCAAAACATTCCCTTAATAAGTCCGGAAGGAAGCAGGAACACAAGGAAAGTTGCAGCTGCCCTGGCCCAGACAGCTCCTTCCCCACCGGAAACCTGCTCCAAGTTAAAATCCACTCCAGTGAATCTCTGGCCAGAATTTTTACCTGCCAACGCGCTGGCAGTGGGGTCACCCTGGATCGCGTGGGAAACCCGGAAGTTTCAGCAGTGCGTTTGTCAGTGACTTTTTAATGAAACCACTGCATTTGCATCTGGCTTCCGGGTTTCCCGACCAATTAACACGAGCGGGCATGATGACATCACGCATGGGTCCAATTCAGCTCAGGTATTTAACCTCAGTGGTGGGCAAATTATTGGAAAAAATTCTGAGGGACAGTATTAATGGTCATTTCGAAAGGCACAGATTAATCAAGGACAGTCAGCATGGATTTGTTAAGGGAAGGTCATGTCTGACTAACTTGATTGAATTTTTTGAGGTGGTAACATGAAGGGTTGATGAGGGTAGTGTGTTTGATGTAGTCTACATGGATTTTAGCAAGGCTTTTGACAAGGTCCCACATGGCAGGTTGGTCAGAAAAGTAAAAGCCCATGGGAGCCAAGGGAAAGTGGCAAGTTGGATCCAAAATTGCCTCAGTGGCAGGAAGCAAAGGGTAATGGTCGACAGATGTTTTTGTGAATGGAAAGCTGTTTCCAATAGGGTTCCACAGGGCTCAGTACTGGGTCCCTTGCTTTTTGTGGTATATATCAATGATTTAGACTTCAATGTAGGGGGCATGATTAAGAAATTTGCAGATGATACAAAAATTGGCTGTGTGGTTGATAGTGAGGAAGAAAGCTGTAGACTGCAGGAAGATACAATGGACTGGTCAGGTGGGCAGAAAAGTGGCAAATGGAATTCAATCCAGAGAAGTGTGAGGTAATGCATTTGTGGAGGGCTAATGAGGCAAGGGAATACACAATAAATGGTTGGATACTGAGAAGTATAGAGGAACAGAGGGACCTTGGAGTGCATGTCCGCAGATCCCTGAAGGTAGCAGGACAGGTAGGTAAGGTGGTTAAGAAGGCATACAGGATACTTTCCTTTATTAGCTGAGGCATAGAATATAAGACCAGGGAGGTTATGCTAGAACTGTCTAAAACACTAGTTAGACCACAGCTAGAGTACTGCATACAATTCTGGTCACCACATTACAGGAAAGATGTGATTGCACTAGAGAGGGTACAGAGGAGATTTACGAGGATGTTGTAAAGTCTGTGGGTTGTATAGCGAAGTAATACACAGACTACAAGAGTAACTTAAACAGGACTTTACTATTCGAAGGTCAGGGCGAATCTGCCCAATAAATCCTGACACAGCACTTATATACTGGTGTGGTCACCGTCGGTATTACAGTATACAGCAGCCAAGATAAAGTAGTGCCACACCTAAAATAGTTCTCTTAAAGGTGAACGGTTACATACAATAGTTCTCTTAAAGGTAGAACAGTTACATACACTACAATCCTCCTTTTTTAGCTTACAACATACTTATTCCCCATTAACCATATCATTAGAACATATATACAAATTATGTAAAACAGTTCACAGATTCAGTCTCTCTGGAGGTCTCCTGACTCTGTCCGGATAACGCCTCGGTGGTGTAGTAGTTTTCGGCGGGGTAGTAGGTTCTTCCGGCAAGGCCGATTCAGCTTGAAGGACAGGGGCAGGATCATCTGATTCCAGTATTACCAGATCGGAGGTAGGTGCTCTGGGTATCTCTGTTTCTATATTAGCCGTGTAAGGTTGTGGAGTAGGTTGGCTCTTTGTGGATGACCCTATGATCTGGTCAACATGGCACCTTATTATGCTGTCACCAATGTCCACTGTATACAGCAGCGGCCCTAGCCTTTTTACAATAGTTCCAGGCTGCCATTTCTCGGTACGGTAGTCCCGGGCCAAAACTTGTTGACCTGTCTGAAAAGATCTAGTTGGCCTTTCATTCATGCCCTGGAATTGCCGGTGCTCTACGTCCCTTCTGACGTTTGGCTTAATCAAATCCAGCTGGCATCTTAGTCTTCTATTGAAAAACATCATGGCGGGAGTTTGATTTGTGACCGCATGTGTTGCATTCCTGTACGCCAACAAGAAGTTATCTACCTTATGTTGTAAGTTGATGTTCTCATTACCCATGGCCTTTATGGCCTTCTTGAAGGTCTGGACAAACCTTTCAGCTAAGCCATTGGTGGCAGGATGGTATGGGGCTGACGTGTAGTGCTTGACCCCATTGCTTTTTAAGAACTTCCTGAATTCTTCGGACACAAATTGTGGTCCATTATCAGAACAGACCTGTTCCGGCAGCCCATTCCTGGCAAACATGGTCCTTAATACTGTGATGGTTTTTTCCGTGGTGGTGGAGGATATCTTTATTACCTCCGGCCACTTGGAGTGTGCATCCACCGCTATTAGAAACATTGAGTCCATAAATGGACCAGCAAAGTCGATGTGTAACCTTTGCCAAGGAGATGAGGGCCACTCCCATGGATGCAGAGGAGCTTGTGGTGGCGCGTTTTGGACCTTCTGGCATCCTAGACAACTCTTGGTTATTTCCTCGATGTCTCCATCAATACCTGGCCACCACACAAACGCTCTTGCTAGGTTCTTCATTTTCACTCCACCCAGATGCCCCTCTTGAAGTTCCTTTAGCACCTTATGCTGAAGTTTGGGTGGAATCACCACTCTCGATCCACACATCAAGGTTCCTCGGCACACTGACAGCTGTTCTTTCTGTTGCGAAAATGCTGGCAGTGTTGGTTCGCCATGTGCTGGCCATCCCTCCACTGTTAGATCGTAGACCCGTGAGAGAGTCGGGTCATTTCTTGTTTCATTCTCGATCATCGAATTGGTTACTGGTAGACATTCTACTATGGATGAGTGGAACATCTCTACCGGGTCCATTGTAGCCGCCTCTTCTACTACCGGCAACGGTAGGCGCGATAACCCATCAGCATTTCCATGCTGTTTGGAGCTTTTGTATTCAATGTCATATTGGTGTGCCCCAAGTAACATGGACCACCTCTGTAACCTTTGCGCTGTCATAGTGGAAACGGCCTTGTTAGGGTTGAATATGGACACCAACGGCTGGTGGTCTGTCAGTAATGTGAACTTCTTGCCCTGCAGGTAATGATTGAATTTCTTTACTCCCCGCACAAGGCTGAGGGCCTCCCTGTCTATCTGAGCGTAATTTCGCTCCGCGGAGGTCAACGATCGGGACGCAAATGCGACTGGCCTTTCCGAGCCATTTGGTAACTTGTGTGAAAGTACTGCTCCAATTCCATAAGGGGAAGCATCACAAGCTAGATGAAGAGGTAACGTTGGGTTGAAATGAGCCAACACTTCCTCAGAGGTAATCAACGCCTTGCTTCTGCGAAAGGCCTTTTTACACTCCTCGCTCCACTTCCATGGCACTTCTTTCCGTAACAGAGCATTCAGCGGATGTAGCACCGTGGATAAATTTGGCAGAAACTTGTGATAATAATTAATCAACCCCAGAAACGATCTCAACTGTGAAACGTTTTCCGGAGCAGGGGCCTTCACGACAGCTTCTATCTTGTCAGGCGACTTGTGCAGCCCCTCTTGGTCAATGACATGACCGCAGTACGAGATCCGTTTCTGGAAGAAGTCACATTTCTGGCGATTAACTCGAAGGCCATATTCCTTCAACCTGGTGAGCACCAGTTTCAAATTTGTGAGGTGTTCCTCCTCGTCTTCTCCCGTAATCAGGATATCGTCCAAGTAACACTGCGTGCTTGGAACACCTTGTAAGACCTGCTCCATTGCCCTCTGCCAAATTGCTGGAGCCGAAGCTACTCCAAAAACCAGTCTATTATAACGATACAAGCCTCTGTGCGTGTTGATTGTGAGATACTGGCGCGACTCTTCCTCGACTTCCATTTGTAAGTATGCCTGTGCCAGGTCTATCTTGGTGAAGTGTTGCCCGCCAGACAATGAAGCAAAGATATCCTCAATCCGCGGAAGCGGGTATTGTACCGTGTGAAGCACCGGATTAACTGTGATCTTGAAATCTCCGCAGATGCGGACCTTCCCCAGTCCCCCTGGCTTGTTACTTGATGAAGACTTCATGACGGGAACAATGGGCGTGGCCCACTCACTCCAGTCCACCTTAGACAGTACCCCTGAACGTTCAAGCTCTTCCAGTTCTGCCTCCACAGCAGGTCGTATCGCGTAAGGTACCGATCTGGCTTTGAAAAATTTTGGGCTTGCATGTTCTGCAATCTTGATTTTTGCTTTAATTCCTCTCAGTGTTCCCAGTCCTTGCTGGAATACCTCTTTAGCTTCGTCCAATATTCTGGACAACCGTTCAGGTTTGACCGCTTCCTTCCCGGAATCTACCGTCATTGTGTTTAGTGAATGCCAGTCTATCTTTATTTTCCTGATCCACTCCCGTCCCAGAAGTGGTGGACCTCCCTCGGGCAGCACATACAAGTCCATCCTTTGGTGATCTTTGTCTTTGTCTCTCACCTTGACTTCTATCTTTCCGATGGGGTATACTTTGTGCCCCGTGTATGTCTGCAATACTATCTCCGTATCCCGTAGGGGAATATGTTTGAATAACTTTTTGTAATCATGCTTATTCATGACCGTCAACGCCGATCCGGTGTCCACTTCCATCTTCACTTGGACTTTTGCAATCTGTAGTGTGAACCAGATAGTTTGTCGGTCAGCTTCTTTACTCACATTATGAATCCTCAGACTACCCAGTGCCTTGCTGTTGGAGTCTGAGTCCGAATTCTGTTCATCTGGACTCTTCCCAGTCACCTCATGTACCTTTCTGTACTTCTTCTGCGGTGACTTATTATTGTTGTTCTTCTTTCCTGACCGGCATACCTTAGCTATGTGGCCAAGCTTGCCACATTTCCTACAGTCCTGGTTTTTAACCCAGCATTGGTTCTGGTCGTGTGTTGTCTTCCCACAACGAGAACATTTTGTTGTACCCGAAGTCATTTGATCCACACTGAGTACCGCTGTCTTCCGCTGCATTTCCGCCGTGCCCCTCGCTGCGGCTTCGTGCGATGCTGCATTAAGGACAGCCTTATCAAGTGTAAGATCGTTCTCTTCGAGTAGTCGTTTTTGCGTTCCTTCCTTCGACAATCCACACACGAACTTGTCTCGCAATGCCTCTGCCAGATTTCCTCTAAACTGGCAGTATTTCGCTAGTCTACGCAGCTCGACCAAGTACTCCGCGTTGCTTTCCTCTTTTCGTTGCATTCTCCCGTAAAATTTAGATCGTTCCGCTAACATCAGCGGTGCGGGGTTAAAATGATACTTCAGGACAGCAACAATATTATCGAAAGACTGATCCACCGGTTTAGCTGGTGATAGAAGATGCTTCAATAACCCGTATGTCCTCGCACCCATTGAGTTTAATAAGGTTAGAGCTTTTTCATAATTTGCTATCTTATTAGCCGTACAATATATCTCGATGCGTTCTACATACGTGGGCCAGCCTTCCACCTCGGCATTGAAACCGTTGCTGTTACTATGCTTAGGCATCTTCACAGTCTTCCTGAGAAACAACAACAATATTCTTTAACTTTTTTTTTCCAGATGGCGGTTTCCCGCGCTTATCTTCTTTCCCCGCCCACTTTAAAAATGGCGGTTCCCGCTTCTGTCTTCTTCCCCGCCTACTGGCGGCTTCCCGCGTTTCTTCCCCTGGCAGGAGGGGTAAGCTTCCCTCGGGCGACGGCCGCTGGCTTTCGGGTTTGCAGCCTGCGCGTCGGCTTCAGCGCGTTCCCTTCTCTCGGCAGGGCAGCCGGTGCTGGGTACAACCCGTTGGCGGCGAACAGTTTCAGCCGCTGGGCTGGATCTCGCTCAGCCTTCCTCGCTCGGGCTCTGTCTCTCCCGCTCGCTCGGGCTCCCAATCACGCCTCCAGCCCTCTCGCAGTCCGGTGCTTCCCTCCCCGGCTGCGGCTACGTTCTCCGCGGTTTATTTATTTTATATCGTCCCGCGCCTTACGATCCGGTTGCAGCGCTTCGTGGCCTCAATCACTGTCTGGCCTTTTTCACCCCAATCGCGCCTCCCAGCTTCTCGCAGTCCGGTGCTTTCCTCCCCGGCTGCGGCTGAGTTCTCCGTGGCTTATTTATTTTTATATCTTCCCGTGCCTTACGATCCCGGTCGCAGCGCCTCGTGGTCGCGGTAGTTGTCCGGCCTTTTTCGCCGTCGCGGTCTAGCCGTCTCACGACGCTCCCCAGCCCGCTTGTACCGCGGCTTCTGCTCCACGCTGCCCCAGTCTCAGCGCCTCTGGGCCCGACTTCTGTCCGGCTCCTTTCCCCCTCGACCGTGGTCGAGTGCACCGCCCTTATCCTCCGTTTATTTGTTTCTATTTTCCCTTTACTCACAGTCACCGTGGCCGACTTGCTTCTCGTGTTGATCGGCTCACTCACCACCGTGGCAGAAGGGACAATCCGTGCCTGTTGCTGATGGAAGACTTCGTGTTTGAAATCTTCCTCCTTTCTTGGTCTGCAGACTCGAGTTTTCTCTCAGCAAAACGACGAGGGCGAGTGCCTCTTCTCGACGCTCGTTTACTTCTTCAGAAGTATTGTTGCCGCAGGGTAAGATCGAACTCGTCGCCACTGTAAAGTCTGTGGGTTGTATAGCGAAGTAATACACAGACTACAAGAGTAACTTAAACAGGACTTTACTATTCGAAGGTCAGGGCGAATCTGCCCAATAAATCCTGACACAGCATTTATATACTGGTGTGGTCACCGTCGGTATTACAGTATACAGCAGCCAAGATAAAGTAGTGCCACACCTAAAATAGTTCTCTTAAAGGTGAACGGTTACATACAATAGTTCTCTTAAAGGTAGAACAGTTACATACACTACAGATGTTGCCGGGAGTAGAGAATCTTAGCTATGAGGAAAGACTGGATAGGCTGGGTTTGTTTTCTTTGGAACAGAGGAGACTGAGGGAAGATTTAATTGAGGTGTATAAAATTATGAGAGATAGAGTGGATAGGAAGGACCTATTAGCAGAGGGGTCAAGAACCAGCGTGCATAGATTTAAAGTAATTGGTACAAGAATTAGAGGGGACTAGAGGAGAACTTTTTTCACCCAGAGGGTGGTGGGTTCTGGAACTCATTGCCTGAAAGGGTGGTAGAGGCAGAAACCCTCACCGCATTTAAAAAGTACTTGGATATGCACTTGAAGTGCCGTAACCTACAGGGCTACAGACCAAGAGCTGGAAAGTGGGATTAGGCTGGATAGCTCTTTTTCAGACGGCACAGACACGATGGGCCAAATGGCCTCCTTCTGTGCCATAAATTTCTGTGATTCTATGGCCTAGAACTTAGTGGTCGTCACGAAAGTTGCCGATGTCATCGCGGCCTCGGGTTAATGGCCACTGAAAAGGGTCGCAGTGGTAGGAGAGAAATATTTGCACTGGGGACTAGAGATTGTTAGACCAGCGCTAACTTACCATGTAACGCCCTCCTGGTGGCATTAGTGCAGACATGGGAGTCGAAGTTGCTGTCCAGAAGTGGCGTTCCAGCTTCCAACAGCCTCTGGAAGCGAGGCAATGAGTTCGCTAGGCATTGTGGGATATTGAAAGGGCAATGCATTAAAAGGCAATGTTTTTGAACTGATTAAAATTAAAATGAAGTAAAAATAAGCAGTTTTCAGCCTTTTAAAAAACGATTAACATTAAAAAGAAGTCCCAACTGGGAAACTTCAGCAATTAAAGCTGAATTGCCTTCCACAGCTCAAAATATGGAAAATGTGTTTCAGCACTAATACAAATGGTTCAGCAAGCCAGGGAAGGGGCACCCAGGGTCTCGCATGCAGCATTCCAGCTTTGTGCAGCGGGTCAACACTGCAAGAGATGTCCTCTATGTAGTGTCCGCGCATCAATAACACACAGACTGCAGGAGAACGATAATAAGAGGTGTTTACTGAACAGAGAGTATGCTGGAACTGAAAGTACAGAAGCCTGCTACTGCTTTATATACAGGGGTGGTCACTGCTGGTACTACAGCATAAAAGCAGTCCTCTCTTAAAGGTACATACACAACAATTCCTCCCCTTTTAGATAACCAGTACATAACATTCATTTAACAATTGAATAATAACTAATTACAATTACAATTTTCTTTGTACTATATACATCAGCTGAAAGTAAACATTTATAAATTCAGTCTTTGAGGAGGCTTCCTGACCCTGTCTGGATAGCGCCTTTCTCGAGTATCCTGTTCTTGCGGCGGAGTCGATTCTGGCTCATTGTCATTGGTTGGTTCCTCAGCTTCCAATACCACTGATTCTGAGGTAGACGCAAGCTGTGCTTCGGGTTCATCACCAGGTGCGCATGTTCGTGGTATGGGTTTGACTTGTTCCTGTGACTCTAGAATCTGGTCAGCATGGCGTCTCACGATGCTCTCTCCAACGTCCACTGTGTACATTAGTGGTCCCTGCCATGTGCATATCATTCCTGGCTGCAATTTTTCTGTTCGGTAGTCACGGGCCAAGACTGGTTGCCCTATCTTGAAGCTCCTGGTTGGCCTTTCATTGATGTGCTGGAATTGCTTATTCTCAACATCTCGCCTTATGTTTGGTTTGAGCAAGTCCAGGCGACATCGTAAACCGCGGTTAAAGAACATCATGGCTGGAGATTGGTTGGTGACTGCATGTGTCGCATTTCGGTAAGCGAACAAGAAATTATCCACCTTGTGTTGCAGTGGTATGTTGTCATTATACATCGCCTTTATTGCTTTTTTAAAGGTTTGAACAAACCTCTCAGCCAATCCATTTGTGGCTGGATGATATGGGGCAGATGTGTAATGCTTTACCCCATTATTCCTCAAAAACCTCCGGAAATCCTCGGACACAAACTGTGGTCCATTGTCGGAGCAAATCTGTTCTGGCAAGCCATTCCTGGCGAAGATGGTCCATAGGACTGCAATAGTTTTCTCCGTGGTGGTGGACATTTTGATGACCTCTGGCCATTTCGAATGTGCATCCATGGCGATTAAAAACATAGGCCTAGAAATTCAGTTTTGGTGCAGCGAGGGCTTTAGCGCCGGAAGTTAGTGCCGGCGCTAAGTCCCCCTGCGCGCGCCAAAAATTCAGTAGCGCCGCGCCCAAACGGCTGCCGGCGCTACTGAGGGGCTGCAGCGCCTCAAAACTGGCGCCACGCGCCGCATTGCGGCGCTATTCCGGCGCTGCGGCGCCCGCTGCGGTGCGGCAGGCTCGGGAAGTGCAGGCCTCCTCCTTCCGTTAAGGAGGAGCTGCCTGCACCCGGCCACGGCCCGCGATAATCTTTTTAAAAATGAGCCCGGCACCTCGGACAAGTGCCGGGCTTGCTTCTGTTCCGGGGGGGGGGGAAGTCCGGGGAGGGAGCTGCGGCCAGGCGGCCGGCGGGAAAGCGGCCGGCCGCCGCGGGGCCTTTAATGCGCCGGCGCAAAGTTCTGTAAGGCACCTCTGCCAGAACGTTGCTTGCGGCTGCCACGGGCGAGGCGGCCGCAACTCAATTTCCGAGTTCGGGCGGGTTACCATGGCAACCGGGACGCTGCGCACACCGATGACGTCATCGGTGCCGGCGCAGCGCTACCGGCCTAACGCCGATTTAGGGCCCCTGTCAATTTCTAAACTGGCCATAACTTCGGCGCTAGGCCCTCTAGCGCCTCAAAAGCATCGCTAAGTCCAGTGAATTTCTAGGCCATTGAGTCCATAAATGGACCAGCAAAATCAATGTGTACCCGTTGCCATGGAGATGAGAGCCACTCCCATGGGTGTAGCGGGGCCTGTGGTGGAGCATTTTGGACTTTCTGGCATCCTGTGCATCTCTTGGTCATTTCCTCGATTTCTTTATCGATTCCCGGCCACCATACAAACGCCCTGGCTAGACTCCTCATTTTTACCCCTCCCAGATGACCCTCATGAAGCTTATTGAGCACTCTATCTCTCAACTTGGGTGGAATTACCACTCAGGATCCACACATCAAGGTCCCCCGGCACACTGACAGCTGTTCTCTCCTTGGCGAGAATGCTGGCAACAGTGAGTCGCCATGTGCTGGCCATCCCTTCACTGTCAAATCATAGACCAGAGAGAGTGTCGGGTCATTTCGGGTTTCCTTCTCTATACTTGAGTTAGTAACAGGTAGACATTCGACTATGGTCGAATGGAATATCTCAACAGAGTCCACTGCAGGTGCTTCCTCTACCGTAGGCAGCGGCAGGCGTGACAGCCCATCAGCATTTCCATGCTGTTTCGTGCCCTTATACTCTATGTCGTATTGATGTGCTCCTAGAAAAAGGGACCATCTTTGCAGCCGTTGCGCCGTCATCACCGGAACGCCCTTCTTTGGGTTAAAAATGGAGACAAGAGGCTGGTGATCAGTCAGTAAGGTGAATTTCTGCCCGTGCAGGTAGTGATTGAACTTCTTCACCCCCCACACCAGGCTGAGGGCCTCCCTGTCAATCTGGGCGTAGTTATGCTCGGCTGATGTTAACGAGCGTGACGCAAAGGCTATTGGCCTCTCTGAACCATCAAGGAATTTGTGCGACAGCACCGCTCCAATGCCGTAGGGAGACGCATCACATGCCAACCGAATCGGTAGTGATGGATTGTAGTGAGCCAATACTTCTTTTGAAGTGATTAGGCATTTACATTTCTGAAAGGCACGCTTACACTCATCACTCCACTTCCATGCTACTCCAGTTTGCAGCAGGGCGTTCAGCGGGTGCAGAATAGTAGACAAATTTGACAAGAACTTATGGTAGTAGTTCACCAACCCGAGGAACGACCTCAGTTGTGACACATTTTCCGGCGCTGGAGCCTTGACTACTGCCTCAATCTTGTCTGGGGATTATGCAACCCCTCTTCATCAATCACGTGGCCACAATACGAGATTTGTTTCCTGAAAAACTCGCATTTGGGGCGGTTGGCTCATAGTCCATATTCTTGTAGTCTAGTGAGCACCTGCTCCAGGTTGGCAAGGTGTTCACTGTCATTTCCGCCTGTAACCAGGATGTCGTCCAAATAACACTGGGTCCCTGAGATCCCTTGCAGGACTTGTTCCATCGTCCTCTGCCAAATAGCCGGAGCTGATGCTACCCCGAATACCAGTCGATTGTACTGATAAAGACCTTTGTGAGTGTTTATCATGAGGTATTTTCTAGATGATTCATCTACCTCCATTTGTACGTACGCTTGGGCCAGATCAATCTTCGTAAAGTGTTTGCCCCAGATAGTGAGGCGAAAATATCTTCTATCCGCGGAAGTGGATATTGTACCGTGTGAAGGACTGGGTTCACAGTAACCTTAAAGTCCCCACAGATGCGAACCTTCTTCGGTTCCCCAGGCGTGCTGCTCAATGATTTCTTCATTACAGGGATGATGGGTGTGGCCCACTTGCTCCAGTCCACCTTGGACAGCACACCCGAATGCTCCAGACTCTCCAGCTCTGCTTCAATGGCTGGGCGGATCGCATACGGTACCGGTCTGGCCTTAAAAAATTTTGGGTTTGCGTTATCTTCAATTTTTATCTTTGCTGTTACGCCTTTTAGAGTCCCAAGTCCTTGCTGGAACACCTCTTTCGCATCAGTTAGAATTTTTGACAGTCGTCCAGGTGTGGCGTCGTCATCTTTTTTGTCAGCCACAGTTAGTGCCTGAATGGAATGCCAATCCAATTGTATTTTTCGGATCCATTCACGTCCCAATAATGGTGGTCCTCCATGTTGCAGTATATATAGATACAGTTCCTGTGTTTCCTTGCCGTTGTACTTAACGGGCACCTTTATTTTTCCTCTGGGGTGGACTTTTTGCCCCGTATATGTCTTCAAGACAATGGACGTATCCTTCAAAGGAATGTGTGAGAATAGCCGCTCATAGTCTCATCGATTCATGACTGTTAGGGCTGATCCTGTGTCCAATTCCATCTTTACTTGGGACCCTGCTATCACGAGGGTGACCCAAATGGTTCGGTGATCCTCCTTTGCGATCATGTTGTGTAGCTTTAGACAACTTAGTCCCCTGCTCCCGGAGTCATTGTCACTACTCTGGTCTTCTGAACTACTGTCCGTCATCTTTTTTACTTTCTTGTACTTTTCCTTAGTAGTTCCTTTAGTGTTGGTTTTCTTTCCTGACCTGCAGACTCATGCTATGTGTCCCATTTTTCCACATTGCCTGCATACTTTGTCCTTAGCCCACCAATCCTTCTGGTCATGGGTTGTTCTGCCGCAGCGATAGCACTTTTCTGCTCCATATGCCATTTCATTAGTGCTATATTCTTGCGGCTTCTGTTGTATTTCCACAGCTCCCCGTGCTGCTGCTTCATAGGATACTGCAACGCTGAAAGCCTTTTCTAGCGTAAGATCCTTTTCCGAAAGTAGTCGCTTCTGGGTTCCTTCACTCTGGAGCCCGCAGACAAACTTATCCCTTAAGGTATCTGCCAGTCCTGTTCCGAACTGGCAGTGTGTCGATAACTTGCGTAGTTCCGTAAGATAGTCAGCATTACTCTCGTCTTTGTGCTGGTTTTGTTTATGGAACTTGAATCTTTCTGCTATCAGCAGCAGTGTAGGGTTTAGATGTTCCTGTAAGATATTGACAATCTCTTCAAAATTTTTCTCCATTGGTTTAGCTGGGGTAATTAAATTTCACAATAGGCCGTACGTTCTCGCGCCCATCAAATTTAATAATATCGACGCCTTCTTTTCAGCGGCCACCTCATTTGCCCTGCAGTACACTTCAACTCTTTCCACATACGTGGTCCAGTCTTCTATTTCATTATCGAAAACAGTGATGCTGCCACTCTTCGGCATCTTGGATGGTTTAAAATGGCACCTCCCGTGCTTTTCCTTCTTCCCCAAAGGATTAAAATGGCACCTCCCGCGCTTTTCCTTCTTCCCCTTGCTGCCAATACTGCTCCTCGCATTCTAACAGGTAATGGCGGCACCCCGCGGCTTTCTGCGCGTCTCTTTTTCAACGCTGCCCGACTCTTGAGCACCGGCCGCGCCCTGTGCGCTCCACCCTCTCTCTCTCTTTGTCTTCCCGACGACGCTGCTCGGCCCCCTTACAGAGCCGCTCGCCCGAGCTCTAGCCCGCCGCAGTCCGGGGAGGGTCAGCGCTCTACCTGCTACCAGCCCGATTTGCTGGGACACCTTGATTGGAGAACCAGGCCCAGCTCTCCACAGCTTCCCCTGCAACTCTCTGGACTCCGATTGATCACTGGGCGGTTGCCCCCGGTCGACGCCCGTTGCTCTGGCTTTGACCTCCAAGAAGCTTCTTCCCAGGGATGGATCCCCGTGAGGTGATGCAGTACTGCAGGTGAGTTCGAACCTGCTCGTCGCCACTGTAGTGTCCGTGCATCAATAACACACGGACTGCAGGAGAACGATAATAAGAGGTGTTTACTGAACAGAGAGTATGCTGGAACTGAAAGTACAGAAGCCTGCTACTGCTTTATATACAGGGGTGGTCACTGCCGGTACTACAGCATAAAAGCAGTTCTCTCTTAAAGGTACATACACAACATTCTACCCACAGGGGCCAGGAGGCCCTCCAGAAAGTACGATGTGGGACCACCTCATCGAGGCCGTCACTGCCAGCAGTGTCATCCCCACCACCTGGCTCCAATGTCCAAAGAAGTTTCATGACCTCAGACCACTGGTCAAGGTCAGTGAATGCATTTTCAAAAGCTGTCTCCTACCAACTGCACCACTAGCCTCACTTGAGTATCCCCCACAATCACTCACCTACCAGCATTCTGTACCAATCATAAGACACATCTCCCATTTCTAGCTTCATCTCATCCCCTTGGAGGAGACGGTGCAGGCCATTCTTGGCAGGGGCATGGCTGAGCCATTGGCCAGCGGCAGGGCAGAAAGGATACAAGATGCTGGTATCCTCATACATTATCCTCCTTCTGGCATGCACCTCTTGCTTTCCAGCCTTCTCCTCACCACAATTCCACCCTTGTGCACCCAAGAAATGCAGCCTGCCAGCCAATGCTTCACAGGGAGGAGGGGGAGGGGGAGGAGGAGGGGGAGGGGGAGGGGGAGGAGGAGGAGGAGGAGGATGATTTGACAGTCCCAGCCACCAGCTCCTCAAAGTCGACCAGTAAGGCCATTTGCAGTGTTCACCACTGAAAGTCAGCAGCCTTCCAGCAGCCATGCTGCAGTCACTGGGGTAGCAATGCGTGACATCAGTAGGATAGGCACAGGCACACACAAGACAGTCACGAAGAGAATGTATGAGGGTGATAAGCTGATTTCTTGATATCATATTGGATGGATAGATGTATAAAGTTAGATTGGAAAGTTTGCTTTATGGTGGTTTTTATTTCAGCATTGTGGCCAAGAGGATGCTGTGATGGTCAATAGTAGAGGGAAGGTAAGGTGTGGAACAAATGTTGAAAGAGGAATTGGGGTTGTGGTCACTGGTATCACAGGCAAATGATTCTATCACAGATATTCCGGCAAGAAAGGGGCTGACTGGGTTGGATCCTTCCTTCTGATTCCTCCTCTTCTGCGTTATCCTCTTCTGTGTCTTCCTCTTCCATCTGTGAGCAGATGCTGTAAATCTGAAGTGAAAGCATAAAGTGCTGGAAGTATTCAGCGGGTCAGGCAGCATCTCGACCTGAAATGGGAACTCTGTTTCGCCCGACATGGATGTTGCCTGACCTGCTGAGTATTTTCAGCATTTTCTGTCTTCTCAGTGGTCTTCCTTTAGCATCCGAGGCCTTGCAAGTGTCCATCAGCAGTCCATACACAGTATCAGTTGGTAGTGCCTTCACCTCTGAGTCAGAAGGTTGTGGGTTCAGGTCCCACTCCAGAGACTGGAGCACAAAAATCTAGGCTACACTCCAGTGCAGTACTGAGGGAGTTCTATACTGTCGGAGGTCCCATCTTTCAGCTGAGACGTTAAACTGAGGCCCCATCTGCCCTCTCAGGTGGATGTAAAAAATCCTATGGCACTATTTCAAAGAAGAGCAGGGGAGTTATCCCTGGTATGCCTGGCCAATATTTATTCCTCAATCAGCATCACTAGAAACAGATTATCTGGTCATTATCACATTGCTGTTTGTGGGAGCTTGCTGTGCTCAAATTGGCTGCCACGTTTCCTACATTGCAACAGTGACTACACTTCAAAAAGTAGTTCGTTGGCTGTAAAGTGCTTTGGGACATCTGGTGGTCATGAAAAGTGTTATATAAGTGCAAGTGTTTCTTTTTTTTAAAAACCTTTAACATGTATTGCAGCAAGACACTACTTCAATCAAATCAAAGAAATCCAGTACAAAAGCGTAAAGATGTGTGTGCCCCTTTAAGAGGTGCTGACAGTGCCTCTGTGAGCCTGCTGAATGCTGGGTTCTTATGGCGAGCTTAGGACCCAGCGCTAAACTCAGCGCTAAGGTCCAAGATTGCCGAGGTGACATTAAGTCGGCGTCGCATGTCACCTCTCCCTAATTTAAATTTGTAGGGCCATCGCTCTTACCAGCAGCACTGCCATGTCTCAGAAAATGCCCCATGCCACGGGACCCGCCTTCAGCTGGTGAAAGAGCAGCGACCCTCTTTTTGCTACATTTTGACAGTAACGGGTGGCGTAAAGCCCCCAAATTGTTAGCCCTATGATTTAATGGAGCACTGCAAAGATGACAGTTGAAGTTTGGTGGAGGTCGGAGAGACAATGCTTTGACGGGAGAACAAAAACTGCAGCCTCAATGTATGAAAGCTGCCTCTCGATTCAGTGATGTCTTCCTGGAGCAGCTACTGCAAGGAGTTTGGGCTCGCAGGGAGATGTTATTCCCTGCTAATGGGAGGAAGAAGCCAGCCTCAGCCACCAAGAAGGCATGTCTGGAGATTGCAGCTGAGTTGAGCTGCAGGAACGTGGTGGCGAGTGTAATGTATGTACCTTTAAGGGAGAGAACTACTTTTACAGCTCCTGTATACTGTAGTACCGGCAGTGACCACACCTGTATATAAACCCTGAGTACTGATCTGTACAGTCAGTTCTAGAGTAACCCTCATTCAGTAAACACCTGTTGAATCGTTCCCTGCAGTCTTGTTGTCTAATTATTGAAGGACACAACATCAAGATACATGGACATAACACTGGCGACGAGCAGATTCGAACCTACCTGCAACTCTGCATCACCTCCCAGGGATTCGCTCCTGGAGAACAGTGGAAGGAGGTCGAGTCCAGAAGCACGGGCGTCGACCACGGGCAACCGCCCAGTCATCCAGCGGAGATTTGAGCATCGCAGGGGTGGCTGTCGAGAGCCAGGCTTGGCTTTCCAGTCACGGTGGTCCAGCAAAACGGACTGGCAACAGGTACTGCGCAGACCCTTCCCAGACAGCGGCGGCTAGAGCCGACCGGGCGGCACAGGAAGAGGCTGAGCAGCATCGACGGGGGCGAGAGAGAGGGCAGAGCGCACAGGGCGCAGCCAGTGTTCAGGACCGGGCGGCGTCAACGGGGGAGAGAGACGAGAGAGAGCAGAGCGCAGCCGGTGTTCAAGGGCCGAGCAGCGTCAATGGGGGAGAGAGGCGCGCAGGAAAATGTGCAGAGCGCAGCCGGTGTTCAAGGGCCGAGCAGCGTCAATGGGGGAGAGAGGCACGCAGGAAAACGCGAGGCGCTGCCATTGCCACGAGAACCACAGAGAGCGGCGTTGGCAGCAGTGCAGGAGCAGCGCACGAAACCCACAGGGCATCGCCATTTGCCACGAGGACCACCGAGAGTGGCGTTGGCAGCAGCGTGGGAGACGCCATTTTAAGCCGGAGTGGGGAAGAAAGGAAAGCGCGGGAGACGCCATTTTAAGCCAGTCTAACCACACCCAAAAATGCCGAAGAGTGGCAGTATCACAGCGTTCGACAATGAAGCCGAAGATTGGACGACATATGTCGAAGGCAGAGAAGTATACTGCAAGGCGAATGAAGTGCCAGATGACAAGAAAGCGCTGGTATTGTTGAATTCAATGGGTACAAAAACATATGGCTTACTACGAAACCTAGTAACCCCAGAGAAGCCAGTAGAAAAGGATTTTGAAAACATAGTGTCAATCCTACAGGACCACTTAAACCCCACACTGCTGCTGATAGCAGAAAGATTTAAGTTTCACAACAGGAACCAGCATAAAGATGAAAGTAATGCTGAGTATTTAACGGAACTGCGCAAGCTATCGAAGCACTGCCAGTTTGGAACGGGACTAGCAGATACTTTAAGGGACAAGTTTCTGTGTGGGCTTCAAAGTGAAGCAACCCAGAAACGGCTTCTATCAGAAAACGATCTTACGCTGGACAAAGCTTTCAGCATTGCAGTATCACACGAAGCAGCAGCACGGGGCGCTGCAGAGATACAACGGAGACCGCAAGAATATGGCACAAATGAAATGTCATACGGAATAGTGAAGTGCCATCGCTGCGGCAGAACAACACACGACCATAATGATTGCTGGTTCAAGGACAAAGTGTGCAGACAGTGTGGAAAAGTAGGACACATAGCAAGAGTCTGCAGGTCGGGAAAGAAAACCAGCAGCAAGAAATCTCCACAGGAGAAGTACAAGAAGGTACATAAGGTGACGGAGAGTAGTTCAGACGAACAGAAAAGTGATACAGACTCCGGAAGCAAGGAGCTGGGTTGTCTGAAACTACATAATGTGATCAAAACGGAGGATCACCAAACTATCTGGGTCACGCTCAAGATAGCAGGAGTCCAAGTGAAAATGGAATTGGACACAGGATCAGCCCTAACCGAAGGGACTACAAGCGGCTATTCTCACATATACCCTTGAGAGATACAAAGATTGTCTTGAAGACGTACACGGGTCAAAAAGTCTACCCCAAAGGAAAAATAAGGGTGAACGCTATATATAATGGCAAGGAAACACCAAAAATGGACCTATATGTATTGCCAGATGGAGGACCACCACTATTAAGACGTGAATGGTTCCGGAAGATACAGCTAGATTGGCATTCCATACAAGCACTGACTGTAGATGCCAAAAAGGATGACGACGTCACACCTGGACGACTGTCAAAAATGCTAACTGATGCACAAGAAGTGTTCCAGCAGGGACTCAGAACACTAAAAGGCATAACAGCGACGATCAAAATAGAGGAAAATGCAAGCCCAAAGTATTTTAAGGCCAGACCGATACCGAATGCGATCCGCCCAGCCGTCGAAGCAGAGCTGGAAGATTTGGAACATTCAGGAGTACTGTCCAAAGTGGACTGGAGCGAGTGGGCTACACCCATCGTTCCTGTAATGAAGAGGTCGTTGAGTAATACGCCTGGGGAACCAAAGAAGGTTCGCATCTGTGGGGACTTTAAGGTGACAGTGAACCCAGTCCTTCACACTGTACAATATCCGCTTCCACGGATTGAAGATATTTTCGCCTCGCTATCTGGAGGGAAACGCTTCACTAAGATTGATCTGGCCCAGGCGTACCTGCAAATGGAGGTAGAAGAAGCCTCGAAACAGTACCTCACGATCAACACTCATAAAGGTCTCTACCAATACAACCGGCTGGTGTTCGGGGTAGCATCAGCTCCGGCTATTTGGCAAAGGGCAATGGAACAAGTCCTGCAAGGGGTTCCAGGGACCCAGTGTTATTTGGACGACATCCTGGTCACGGGCGAAAATGAGAGTGATCACCACGCCAACCTGGAGCAGGTGCTCACTAGATTGAAGGAATATGGGGTCCGAGCTAATCATCCCAAATGCGAGTTTTTCCAGAAGCAGATCTCGTATTGTGGCCACGTTATTGATAAAGAGGGGTTACATAAGCCCCCTGAAAAGATTGAGGCAGTAGTCAAGGCTCCAGCACCGGAAAATGTGTCACAACTGAGGTCGTTCCTCGGGCTGGTGAACTACTACCATAAGTTCTTGCCGAATTTGTCTACAGTACTACACACACTGAACACCCTACTGCAAACGGGGGTACCATGTAAGTGGAGTGACGAATGTAAACGAGCTTTCCAGAAGAGCAAAGCATTGTTCACATCAAAAGAGGTGTTGGCTCATTTCAACCCAGCACTACCAATTTGGTTGGCGTGTGATGCATCACCCTATGGCATTGGAGCGGTGCTGTCGCACAAATTCTCGGATGGCTCGGCGAGGCAAGTAGCCTTTGCGTCTCGGTCACTAACCTCAGTCGAGCGTAACTATGCCCAGATTGACAGGGTGGCCCTCAGCCTAGTGTGGGGAGTGAAAAAGTTCAATCACTATCTGCACGGGCAGAAGTTCACCTTGCTGACTGACCACCAACCACTTGTCTCCATCTTTAATCCAAAGAAGGGCATTCCGGTGATGACTGCGTAACGGCTACAAAGATGGTCCCTTTTTCTAGGGGCGCACCAATATGAAATAGAGTATAAGGGCACGAAACAGCATGGAAACGCTGATGGGCTATCACGCCTGCCACTGCCTACTGTGGAGGAAGCACCAACAGTGGATCCTGTCAAAATATTTCATTCGACTATAATTGAATGCTTGCCAGTAACTAACGCTGGTATAGAGAATGAGACCCGAAATGACCCGACACTGTCTCGGGTATATAATTTGACGGTGAAGGGATGGCCAGCCCATGGCGACACACTGTTGCCAGCATTCTCATCCAGAAGAGAACAGCTGTCAGTATGCCAGGGGACCTTGATGTGTGGATCCCGAGTGGTAATTCCACCCAAGTTAAGGGAGAGAGTGCTCAATGAGCTTCACGAAGGTCATCTGGGAGGGGTGAAAATGAAAAGCCTTGCTAGGGCTTATGTGTGGTGGCTGGGGATCGATCAGTAAATCGAGGACCTGACAAAGAGCTGCTCAGGATGCCAGAAGGTCCAAAATGCACCACCACATGCCCCTCTACACCCATGGGAGTGGCCCTCATCTCCATGGCAACGGGTGCATATTGATTTTGCTTGTCCATTCATGGACTCAATGTTTTTAATAGCCGTGGATGCGCACTCGAAATGGCCTGAGGTGGTCAAAATGTCCTCCACCACCACGGAGAAAACTATTGCAGTCCTACGGACCATTTTAGCCAGGAACGGCTTGCCAGAGCAGATTTGCTCTGATAACGGACCACAGTTTGTGTCCGAAGAGTTTCGAAGATTTATGAAAAGGAATGGGGTAAAGCATTACACATCCGCCCCGCATCATCCAGCCACAAATGGATTGGCTGAGAGGTTCGTACAAACCTTTAAAAAAGCAGTAAAGGCCATGTGCGATGACGACATTCCACTGCAGCATAAGGTGGACAATTTCCTGTTAGCCTACAGAAATGCGACACATGCAGTCACCAACCAGGCCCCGGCCAAGATGTTCTTTAACCGAAGGTTGAGATCTCGTCTGGATTTGCTCAGACCAAATGTACGAAGAGATGTTGAGAGTAAGCAATTCCAGCACATCAATGAGAAGCCGACAAGGAGCTTCAATGTAGGGCAACCAGTCTTGGCCCGCGACTACCGAACAGAGAAATGGCAACCAGGAACGATATGCACACGGCAGGGGCCACTAATGTACACAGTGGATGTTGGGGAGAACATTGTGAGACGCCATGCTGACCAGATCCTTGATGCACAGGAACGAGTCAACCCCATGTCTCGGCCATACGTACCTGGTGAGGAATCCGACGTACAGGTCGCATCTACCTCAGAAACAATAGCATTGGAAGCTGATGAATCAACTGACGACAGGGTGCTAGAATCGCCTCCGCACCAAGAGCGAGACACTCGGGAAAGGCTTTATCCAGAAATAATCAGGAAGCCTCCCCAAAGACTGAATTTATAAATAGACTATTTTCAGCTAATGTTGCATGTTAAAAGTGTTAATTGTAATTAGTTTGATATTTAATTGTTAAATGAGTGTTATGGTACTGTTAATATAAAAGGGGAGGAATTGTAATGTATGTACCTTTAAGGGAGAGAACTACTTTTACAGCTCCTGTATACTGTAGTACCGGCAGTGACCACACCTGTATATAAACCCTGAGTAGTAATCTGTACAGTCAGTTCTAGAGTAATCCTCATTCAGTAAACACCTGTTGAATCGTTCCCTGCAGTCTTGTTGTCTAATTATTGAAGGACACAACATCAAGATACACGGACGTAACAGCGAGGTCCTGGATTCAATGTATGAAGAGATTTAATGACCTTATGAGGTCATGAAAGGTGAGTACAATGCCACATTCAACTACATCCTGATGTGCGTGTCACCCCAAGCCCCTCATTCTGCTTTCCTAAGCCTACTCCAGCACATCACACCAACATACCTTGCAGATGTACCCATCACTCTCTGTCTATGCACATCTCCATCTGACCATCCACCACTGATACTCGCCCACATCTTAATGCAATGTCATGCCTCTCCCTCATAGTCACCCTCTACAGATGTTGCCCATCCATCCCTTCCACTCATTCCATGAATCTCACTCAAAGGTCTCTTGTTTACTTCCTGCAGGATAAGGGAGGACAGAACACCTGGGAGAGGCACCGAACTGGAGGTGGCCCTCCAGTAATAACAATGCTGACAGCTGCAGAGGAGGAGGCACTGGAGACAACTGGAGTATCGGCATTGATGGCAGTGGGAGATGGAGAGACGGGGAGCTCCCAGCTACATGGTGACAGAATTAAATATCACACAGCCACATGGCATACACCAGTCATTCATGTTGACTTGATGTCAGCAGCCATTGAAATATGATCATGTGCAATTAAACCATTCTTACCATGACAGTTCTAATTCATGTCTTTATTCTCCCATAGGCCCATCAAGTGTCCAACAGCCAGTGAAGTCAGAGGAGGAAGAAGACTCCCCAGAGGAGGTTGTGAACTCTGAGGGTGCAGACTAAGCACCAGTGCACATGTCAGTGGGACCATTAAGTCAGATTGTAGAGTTGTCACCTGGTGTCTCACAGATCACATGTGAGCAAGAGCAGACAGACACAGCAGTGGAAAGTCCTCGTTGGAAGCTTTAAGCTCTGCTCAGCTAGATTTTTTAAAATTCATTCCCCGGATGTGGGTGTCGTTGGTAAGGCCAGCATTTATTGCCCATCTGTAATTGCCATCATTTCAAAGGGCAGTTAAAAATCAAACACATATAGACCCAGCCTGGGTAAGGATAGCATATTTCCTTCCACTAAAGGACATTAATGAACCAGGTGGGTTTTTATAACAATCCAGTAGTTTCATGGTCACCATTACTGACATTAGCTTTTTATTCCAAATTGATTAACTGAATTTGAATTCCCCAGTGGTTATGGTGGGATTTGAACTCATATTGCATGGATTATTTAGCTAGGTCTCAAGGATTACTCCAGTAACATAACCACTATGCTACCATACCCCAGGTATGGACCACAGGGTCCATTGATATAGAGGCTGATTCTGGAGGAGCAGCAAAAAATGTGTGAGGCTCTGGCAGAATTTCCAGCCACAATATACACACTTGCAGGGAGAATGAAGGATTCCATCTCAAGCATGAATGGCATGAATGAAGTAGAAGAATGAGAGGGGATCTCATTGAAACTTATAAAATTCTAACAGGCCTAGACAGACTAAATGCAGGAAGGATGTTCCCGATGGCCAGGGAGTCCAGAACCAGGGGTCACAGTCTAAAGATAAGGGGTAAGCCATTTAGGACAGAGATGAGGAGGAATTTCTTCACCCAGAGAGTAGTGAACCTGTGGAATTCTCTACCACGTAAGGCAGTTGAGGCCAATTCATTAAATATATTCAAGAAGGAGTTAGATATATTTCTTAAGGCTAAAGGGATCAAGGGATATGGGGAGAAGGCAGGGACAGGGTACTGAGTTTGGATGATCAGCCATGATCGCATTGAATGGTGGAGCAGGCTTGAGGGGCCGAATGGCCTACTCCTGCTCCTATCTTCTATGTTTCTATGATGTCGCAGGCCATGGGAATGATGTGTTCATCCATGGAAAAGGTGGGCACCTGCATGGAAAATCAAACATGGCATTCAAACGAGTGCACGCTTGCTCTCACCAACAGCTAGCACACTTTGCCTGCCACCTTAACAAGGATGTGTATTAAAGTGCTCGCCAGCTCTTGTTAGCAGGGAACTGCGAGTGGCCCACGAGAGGGATGATGGTGTAAGCGGACATGGAAGTGGGGACTCTGCTCAATGCGTTTCCACTTCTCACCCATTCCGCCCCCCCCCCACCCCCTCGTAGTCAGAGCCCCACATGCTGCCTCATGTCCAGATGGCCGAGTCTGCCCCTGCACAGTTGCAGGTGGAGCAGTCTTTGGCAAGGCCCTCACGGGCTCCAGAGCCCAGAGGACATCGGCCAAAAGCATCTCAGCAGTCAGAGCAAGGAAGTGAGCAGCCAGCCTCTACCTCTGCTGAAGTCACAGGGGTTGCATGACGTAGAAGTGGCAGGAATGGGAAGATGAAAGAATTCAAGATGCACAAGGGTATGCACATGGGTGTGTTAGGCAATGTTGCACTGGGAAGGTTAGGCTGACATTTGCAGGCACATAAAATTATATCTTTGCACCACTTTCTCGTCTTGCCCATTACTGGCTGCTGCCTGGCAAGTGGCCTTGTCACTTGTAATGAATGTTAAGATATGACTTAACTGTAAGCAATGGGTGTCTGTGAAAGGAATGATTTGGTCATTGTAGGACTGCTTTGTGGTTGGGGGTGTGGAAAGTGGGTTTACCATCTGGGTGGCAGATGGGTGCACTGGTGCAACCTAACTAAATCGTGCCATTATGAGGCCATCCCACAGCAGCAGCAGCAGCAGCGGCAGTGCGGACCTGGATTGAGCGGCGAGGTGTCGGCGGCGGTATAAAGTGAGCCCGAGGTGCAGGTAGGCCCCACAGCAGCAGCGGCAGCAGTGCGGACCTGGGAGGAGCAGTGTGGCGGCGGCGGTACCAACTCAGCACCGGCAGAATTTTCAAAGAGTGACGTCAGAAGTCAAAAGTGACGTTGGCACAAGGGGAGGGAGCTGATTGAGGCCAGTATTGGGAGGAGCAGAGAGCGGCAGTACAGTGAGTACTTAAACTCACTTTCGCGGGCTTTTTTACAGAGTCTTACCAGTCTCACAGACCGGCGGCGGCGTTCCGGAGCCATGCTACGGTTCAAAAAGTGATGCGGGCAAGAGGAATCAGCTGATTGGGTGAGTACGGCCAGGTGAGTATTTATACTACTCTATAGTTTGACAGTTAAGATTAATAGTTTATAAAATTTAGAAGGTCTTAATTTTTGTGGTTATAGTTTCTAAGGTCTCTGTTGTGTATCGGGGAGTGCTAGTAACCAAGGGCCCTTGAGTACATCATTTAATTGTACTGTAATTAGTGGTATTGATTTGATTTAAATTAATTTAAATTAATTAAAGGGTAAGTCATGGCAGGACAGCTCGGCCCTGTGGCATGCTCCTCCTGCGCTATGTGGGAAATCAGGGGCACTTCCTGTGTCCCTGATGACCATGTGCACGGGAAGTGTATCCAGCTGCAGCTACTGACAGACCGTATTGCGGCGCTGGAGCTGCGAATGGATAAATACTGGAGCATTTGCGATGCTGAGGACATTGTGGATAGCACGTTTAAGGAGTTGGTCACACCGCAGGTAAAGGCTGCACATGCAGGAAGGGAATGGGTGACCGCCAGGCAGAGTAGTAGGTGCAGCCAGGTAGAGCAGGGGTCCCCTGTGGCCATCCCCCTCTCAAAAAGATATACCACTTTGGATATTGTTGAGGGAGATGGCTTATAAGGGGAAGGCAGCAGCAGCCAACTTCCTGGCACAATGGGTGGTTCTGCTGCACAGGACGGGAGGAAAAAGACTGGGAGAGCTATAGTGATAGGGGATTCTATTGTAAGGGTAGTAGATAGGCTTTTCTGTGGCCGCAAACAAGACTCCAGGATGGTATGTTGCCTCTCTTTGCAAGGGTCAAGGAAGTCTCAGGGCGGCTGCAGGGCATTCTTGAGGGTAAAGGTGAACAACCAGTTGTCATGGTACATATAGGTACCAATGATATAGGTAAAAAATGGGACAAGGTCCTAAAAGCTGAATATAGGGAGGTGAAGGTAAATTAAAAAATAGGACCTCAAAGGTACTAATCTCAGGATTGCTAACAGTGCCATGTGCTAGTCAGAGTAGAAATAGAAGGATATTTCAGATGAATATGTCGCTAGAGGAATGGTGCAAGGGGGAGGGATTCAAATTCCTGGAACATTGGAACCGGTTCTGGGGGAGGTGGGACCAGTACAAAATAGACGGTTTGCACCTGGGCGGGACCGGGACTGATGTCCGAGGGGTCGTGTTTGCTAGTGCTGCTGGGGAGGGTTTAAACTAAAATGGCAGGGGGTTGGGAACCTGTGCAGGGAGGCAGAGGAAAGGGAAGCAAGGATAGAAACAAAAGACAGGAAGGAGAAAAACAAAAGTGGAAGGCAGAAAAATCAAGGGTGTAAATCAAACAGGGCTAGAGTAAATAATAATTCTAAAAGGACTAAGAGTGTTAAAAAAAGAAGCCTGAATATGTTGTGTATTAATGCGAGGAGCATTCGTAAATAAGGTAGATAAATTAGCTGCGCAAATAGATGTAAACGGATATGATGTAATTGGAATTACGGAGACATGGCTCCAGGGTGACCAAGCCTAGGAATTCAACATCCAGAGGTATTCAATATTCGGAAGGACAGGCAAAAAGGAAAAGGAGGGGTGTAGCATTGCTGGTTAAAGAGGAGATTTACACAATAGTAAGGAAGGATAATAGCTCTGATGATGTGGAGTCTGTATGGGTAGAGCTGAGAAATACCAAGGGGCAGAAAACATTAGTGGGAGTGGTATACAGACCCCCCAACAGTAATGCTGAGGTTGGGGATGGCATTAAATGGGAAATTAGAGACATGTGCAATAAGGGCACAGCAGTTATCATGGGTGACTTTAATCTACATATAGATTGGGCTAAACAAATTGTAACAATACTGTGGAGGAGGAATTCCTAGAGTGTATACGGGATGGTTTTCTGGACCAATATATCGAGGAATCAACTAGAGATCAGGCCATCTTAGACTGGGTATTATGTAATGAGAAAGGATTAATTAGCAATGTTGTTGTGCGAGGCCCCTTGGTGAGGAGCGGTCATAATATGAAAGAATTCTTCATTAAGCTGGAGAGTGAATTAGTTGACTCAGAGACTAGGGTCCTGAATTTAAATAAAGGAAACTACGATGGTATGAGGCACGAGTTGGCTAGGATGGATTGGGGAATGTTACTTAAAGGGTTGATGGTGGATAGGCAATGGCAAACATTTAAAGATCACATGGATGAACTACTAAATTTGTTCATCCCTGTTTGGCATAAAAATAAAACAAAAAAGGTGACTCAACCATGGCTAACAAGGGAAATTAGGGATAGCATAAGATCCAAGGAGAGGACTAAATCAATTGGCCAGAAAAAGCAGCAAAACTGAGGATTGGGAGCAGTTTAGGATTCAGCAAAGGAGGACAAAGGGATTAATTAAGAGGGGGAAAATAGAATATGAGTAAGCTTGCAGGGGACATAAAAACTGATTGTAAAATCTTCTGTAGCTATGTGAAGAGAAAAAGATTGGCAAAGTCAAGCATAGGTCCCTTGCAGTCAGAATCAGGGGAATTTATAATGGGAAACAAATAAATGGCTAACCAATTAAGTACATACTTTTGTTCTGTCTTCACAAAGGAGGACACAAATAACCTTCCAGAGATTTTGGGGAATATAGGGTCTAATGAGAGGGAGGAATTGAATGAAATCAGTATTTGTAGGGAAATGGTGTTAGGGACATTGATGGGATTGAAGGCCGATAAATCCCCAGGGCCTGATAATCTACATCCTAGGGTACTTAAGAAAGTGGCCCTAGAAATAGTAGATGCATTGCTGGTCATCTTCCAAAATTCTATTGATTCTGGAATAGTTCCCATGGATTGGAGGGTAGCTAATATAACCCCACTATTTAAAAAAGGTGGTAGAGAGAAAACGGGGAATTATAGACTGGTAAACCTGACATCGGTAGTGGGGAAAATGCTGGAGTCCATTATAAAAGATGTAATAGCAGAGCACTTGGAAAACAGTGACAGGATCGGACAAAGTCAACATGGATTTACAAAAGGTAAATCATGCTTGACTAATCTACTGGAATTTTTTGAGGATGTACCTGGTAGAATAGATAAGGGAGAACCAGTGGATGCGGTGTATTTGGGCTTTCAGAAGGCTTTCGATATGGTCCTGCATAAGAGATTGGCGTGTAAAGTTAAGGCACATGGGATTGGGGTTAAGGTACTGACTTGGATAGAGAACTGGTTGGCAGACAGGAAGCAAAGAGTTGGAATAAACGGGTCTTTTTCCGAGTGGCAGGCAGTGACTAGTGGGGTACCGCAGGGATCGGTGCTAGGACCCCAGCTATTCACAATATATATTAATGATCTAGACAAGGGAACTAGATGTAATATCTCCAAGTTTGCAGACGACACAAAGCTGGGTGGGCGTGTGTGGTGTGAGGAGAATGCTGAGAAACTCCAGTATGATTTGGACAGGTTGGGTGATTGGGCAGATGCATGGCAGATGCAGTATAATGTGGATAAATGCTAGCTGAACGGCAATAGATTGGGAAAAGGGGAAGTGCAATGAGACCTGGGTGTCCTTGTGCACCCATCGCTGAAGGTAAGCGTGCAGGTGCAGCAGGCGGTTAAGAAGGCAAATGGTATGTTGGCCTTCATAGCGAGAGGATTCGAGTACAGGAGCAAGGATGTCTTGCTGCAGTTGTACAGGGGCTTGGTGAGACCACACCTTGAGTATTGTGTGCAGTTTTGGTCACCTTATCTGAGGAAGGATGTTCTTGCCATGGAGGGAATGCAGCGAAGATTCACCAGAATGATACCTGGGATGGCAGGAATGACGTATGAAGAGAGAGTGAGTCGATTAGGCTTATATTCGCTAGAGTTTAGAAGAATGAGAGGGGATCTCATTGAAACTTATAAAATTCTAACAGGACTAGACAGACAAGATGCAGGAAGGATGTTCCTGATGGCGGGGGAGTCCAGAACCAGGGGTCACAGTCTAAGGATAAGGGGTAAGCCATTTAGGACTGAGATGAGGAGGAATTTCTTCACCCAGAGAGTTGTGAACCTGTGGAATTCTCTACCACAGAAGGCAGTTGAGGCCAATTCATTAAATATATTCAAGAAGGAGTTAGATATATTTCTTAAGGCTAAAGGGATCAAGGGATATGGGGAGAAAGCAAAGACAGGGTACTGAACTTGGATGATCAGCCATGATCTCATTAAATGGCGGAACAGGCTCGAGGGGCCGAATGGCCTACTTCTGCTCCTATCTTCTATGTTTCTATAGGTATGTGTACTACTGCTGGTGCCATCTCCACATCAAGTTCCCCCACCTCCTCCTCCTGGTCCTGCTCCTCGTCCTCTAAAGAGGATCTGTGTTCTGTGCCTTACTGCTCCACCAGCTCCAATCCTCGCTGCTGTGTTGTTATGCAGAGAGCAGCATACCACGATCATTCTGGAAACCTTGGCTGGTGTGTATTGAAGGGCTCCTCCAGATCTGTTCAGGCATCTGAAGCGCATCTTCAGCATCCCGATCATTTGCTCTATTACACATCTCGTCGTCATTTGGCTTTGATTGCAGCGCTTTTGGCCTCATTGTTTGGCCTCCTCAAGGGTGTCAACAGCCATGTTTTCAGTGGATACCCCTTGTCTCCAAGCAGCCAGCCAGAAAGTCTGGTCGGAAGTGCGAAGAACTGAGGGAGGGTGGACTGGTGCAGGACAAATGCATCATGGCAGCCCCCTGGGAGTCTGGCACACACCTGAATGATGATCTTTTTGTTGTTGCAGGCGAGCTGCACATTGATGGAGTTGAAGCCCTTCATCTTCATGAGCACTTCTGGATGATCTGGGGGTGCCTTGATGGCCACATGTGTGCAGTCAATGATGCCTTGCACCTGTCGGAAGCCAGCCAGAGCCGCAAACCTGAGCGCCCACTCATTCTGACTGGCTTCTTTGGTGGCAAAGTGTACATAATTGCCTGCCCATTAATTTTGCTAGTATTGTTTTTTACTAATAGTAATTTCTTTAAGTTCCTCATTCTCGTCACACCCTTGGTTTTCTCGTATTTCTGGGTGGATTTTTGTGTCTTCCTCCGTGAAGACAGAAACAAAGTATTTATTTAATTTTTCAGCCATTTCCTCATTCCCCATTATAAATTCTCCTGTCTCTGACTGTAAAGGACCTATATTTACCTTTGCCAGTCTTTTCCTTTTCACATACCTATAAAAGCTATTACAATCCATTTTTATATTTTTCGCTGGTTTGTGCTCATATTCCATTTTCCCTTTCTTTATCAATTTCTTGGTCCCCCTTTGCTGATTTCTAAAAAGATCCCAATCCTCAGGCTGACCGCTTTTTCTGGCAACTTTATAAGCTTCCTCCTTTGACTTAATACCAGCTTTAATTTCTTTTGTTAGCCATGGTTGGATCACTTTTCCTTTTGGGTTTTTATGCCCTAGAGGAATATATGTTTGTTGCAAATTATGTATTATTTCCTTGAATGTTAGCCATTGTATGTCCACCTTCATACTTTTTAGTGTCGTCTCCCAATCTACCATGGCCAACTTGTCCCTCATACCCTTGTAGTTTCCTCTGTTTAGATTGAAGACCTTAGTTTCAGATTGGACTACATCACTCTCAAACTTACTGTAAAATTCAATCATATTATGGTCACTTGTCCCTAAAGGCCCCTTTACCACAAGATTATTGATTAACCTTTTCTCATTACACAGTACCAGATCCAGAATAGCCTGTTCCCTGGTTGGTTCTTCCACCTACTGATCCAGGAAACCATCTCACATGCATTCCAATAATTCGTCCTACCCACCATTAGTGGTAATTTGATTTGCCCAGTCATTATGTACTGTAGATTAAAGTCCCCCATGATTACGGTATTGCCCTTGTTACATGCACTTCTAATTTCTTGATTGATACTGTGCCCTACATTACCACTACTCTTTGGTGGCCCATACATAACTCCCACCAATGTTTTCCTCCCGTTGCTGTTTCTTAGCTCCACCCAAACTGATTCCAGTTCTACATCACGATCTGCCAAGCCAAGATCTTTTATCTCTACTGTACCGATCTCATCCCTTATTAACAGCACTACGCCACCTCCTTTTCCTTTTTGTCTGTCCTTCCTAAATGTTGAGTACCCTGGAACATTCATTTCTCAACTTTGGCTACCCTGCAACCATGTCTCTGTAATGGCAATTACATCATACCCATTTACTTCTAGTTGTGCCATTAATTCATCCACCTTGTTGCGAATGCTACGTGCATTTAGACAAAGTGCCTTCAACTTTGCCTGTTTAATATTTTTCTGCACTTTGACCCTCTTTACTGTTGGCTTTTGTTTCTACTCCCTACTAGTTTTGCTGACTACTTTTCTAACTTGCACTTCCAGCTTTGTTTCTCTCTGTTCTGGGCCCACACTTAGGTTTCCAGCACACACAGTAAAACTCAATATGGTGATTTATCATTTTGATTTGATGATTTTAGTCAGATTAGCATTGCTGTATTCATTGGTGGTGGAACAAGCTCCTAATAGCTGATGGCAACATCTTCATTTGGATAAGAGCTTTATGCAAAGGAAGTGCCCAACATATTGCCCCAGGGTAATTTGTTTTGTCACAAATAACGTGTGACGAGGAAATAAAATAAGACATTTGCTTGCAATCCGGTTGCTCTGATATATCATCAGCAGAGACTGGATTGGAACCATGTCCTTTCACCCCTGGGTCCAGACTGATGGGATGAAAATCTCTTCTCTTTGACTGTTGTCATGAATTTTCAGTAATTTACACATTCCAAGTAATTTGTAAGCTCCTCCCAAGGAACGTGAGTGCACTGCACAAAATTGTTCATAATTTGGCACGAATTGAGCAGTGTCACTCAGAGCTTCCATATGGAGGGTGTGGGAAATGGAAAATTGTGTTGATGCATGAGGGGCATTGCTCTGATACTGGTGTTAGGCATACCATGTTAGATTTTACTGTTGGTCGATAATACCACTTAATTATCTTTTAACTCGCAGTAGGGAATTAAAAAAGCTGTAACAAGTAACTGTAATTTTAGTTGACTATAATGTAAATTCACTGATCCCACACTCCCAGAGGGGAGTCACACTCAATGGGAGCACTGGCCAGAGATATGGCTAAACACTGTGGTCCTCATTCTTCAACTATAAAAGCAAAATACTGCGGATGCTGGAAATCTGAAATAAAAACAGAAAATGCTGGAAATACTCAGCAAGCCAGGCAACATCATGGAGAGAGAAACAGAGTTAACGTTTCAGGTCGATGACCCTTCGTCAGAACTGGAAAAAGTTGGAGATGGAACAGGTTATTAAGCAAGTGTAAGGGCAGGGAAAAGGGAGAGGGGAGGAAAGAACAAAAGAGAAGGTCTGTGATAGGATGGAGGGCAGGAGAGATTGAAGAGATCGCAATGTCTCTGTTTGAAGAATGGACTCAGTCGAGAATATTTTATGGACTTTATGGGCTGAGGGTGTTTTCACTGTGGTGGGATCGCCCTGTGCAGATGCGTGGGGGATTGGTTTATTAAAATTCCAGAGAACGCATGGCAATTGGCTGTGACAAAAGAACTGTCAGTCATCCAGAATGTATGGGTTCGCCCGATAGTCCTGGGAAAGGGAATGGGGCCATTGAACTTGAACTTATTAGAAAGCCACTCTAATATGCAAATGCACTTCTCACCTCCATCTCAGAAGAGAAGCAGAACAATGAACCCACTAGCCTCAGCCAATCAAAGAGGAGCCAGTTTTTCCCAACACAAAGACCGAAAGATATGTCCCAGACTTAGGGCCATTAATCCAATCACGGAATACTCATGGGTCCGATGATGACCCATCACGGATTAAGCACCGGAGTGCTTAGAAACAAAAGGATTTTAAAGATTGGCAGGAAAGATAGGGGTAGCCAGACTCCTATAAAGATAGATTCATTTCCACCATTCTTTCTCTCTCTCTCTCTCTCGCTCCACCAAGATCGACCTAACAAGAAGTACCAGAGGAAGAAGCCGCTGAGCGAAGCGATCAAGACCGACCGTGTGTGGTGGTAAGCATAGTCTCGAGTGTCCCAAGCCGGTAACTAGATATCCCAGGCAAGCTGGGTGAGGTGTAAGGGGCTCAGAGTTTTCCTCAGAAGTGAAGCTTTTGGGTTATTCTGCAGGGGTGGGAGCTTTGTTTGGTTCAGCCATGCGAAGGGGCTTATACAACTGGGCAATTCGTTGGTAGGGGTGGAATTAGAGTCTGTTGAATCCGTGAATCTTTAGGCAGTGTGTCTTTCAAATAATTGACAGAGACTGCAGAGGAACAATCAACAGGTATTTACTGGATGAGGGTTGCTCTAAAACTAAACAGTACAGATCCCTACTCAGGGTTACATACAGGTGTGGTCACTGCCGGTACTACAGTATACAGGAGCTGTAAAAAGTAGTTCTCCCCTTAAAGGCACATACACTACAATTCCTCCCCTTTTAGATTAACAGTACCATAACATTCATTTAACAATTAACACTTTTAACATGCAACATTAACTGAAAATAGTCCATTTATAAATTCAGTCTTTGGGGCAGCTTCCTGATCCTTTCTGGATAGCGCCTTTCCTGAGTGTCTTGCTCTTGGTGCGGAGGCGATTCTGGCCCCCTGTCATCGGTTGGTTCATCAGCTTCCGATACTACTGTTTCTGGGGTAGATGCTACCTGTATGTCGGGTTCATTACCAGATACGCGAGACATGGGGTTGACTCGTTCCTGTGACGCTAGGATCTGGTCGACATGGCGCCTCACAATGTTCTCCCCAACATTCACTGTGTACATTAGTGGCCCCTGCCGTCTGCATATCGTTCCTGGTTGCCATTTCTCTGTTCGGTAGTCGCGGGCCAAGACTGGTTGCCCTACGTTGAAGCTCCTTGTCGGCTTCTCATTGATGTGCTGGAATTGCTTATTCTCAACATTTCTTCGTACATTTGGTCTGAGCAAATCCAGACGAGATCTCAACCTTCGGTTAAAGAACATCATGGCCGGGGTCTGGTTGGTAACTGCATGTGTCGCATTTCTGTAGGCTAACAGGAAATTGTCCACCTTATGCTGCAGTGGAATGTCGTCATCGCACATGGCCCTTACGGCCTTTTTAAAGGTTTGTACGAACCTCTCAGCCAATCCATTTGTGGCTGGATGATACGGGGCAGATGTGTAATGCCTTACCCCATTTCTTTTCATAAATTTCCGAAACTCTTCGGACACAAACTGTGGTCCGTTATCAGAGCAAATCTGCTCTGGCAAGCTGTTCCTGGCAAATATGGTCCGTAGGACTGCAATCGTTTTCTCCGTGGTGGTGGAGGACATTTTGATCACCTCAGGCCATTTCGAGTGTGCATCCATGGCTATTAAGAACATTGAGTCCATGAATGGACCAGCAAAATCAATATGCACCCGTTGCCATGGAGAGGAGGGCCACTCCCATGGGTGTAGAGGGGCATGTGGTGGTGCATTTTGGACCTTCTGGCATCCTGAGCAGCTCTTTGCCAGGTCCTCGATTTGCTGATCGATCCCCAGCCACCACACATAAGCCCTAGCAAGGCTTTTCATTTTCACCCCTCCCAGATGGCCTTCGTGAAGCTCATTGAGCACTCTCTCCCTTAACTTGGGCGGAATTACCACTCGGGATCCACACATCAAGGTCCCCTGGCATACTGACAGCTGTTCTCTTCTGGATGAGAATGCCAGCAACAGTAAGTCGCCATGTGTTGGCCATCCCTTCACCGTGAAATCATATACCCGAGACAGTGTCGGGTCATTTCGGGTCTCCTTCTCTATATCCGCGTTAGTTACTGGCAAGTGTTCAATTATAGTCGAATAAAATATTTCGACAGGGTCCACTGCTGGTGCTTCCTCCACAGTAGGCAGTGGCAGGCGTGATAGCCCATCAGCGTTTCCATGCTGTTTCGTGCCCTTATACTCTATTTCATATTGGTTCACCCCTAGTCATCACCGGAACACCCTTCTTTGGATTAAAGATGGAGACAAGTGGTTGGTGGTCAGTCAGCAAGGTGAACTTCTGCCCGTGCAGATAGTGGTTGAACTTTTTCACTCCCCACACTAGGCTGAGGGCCTCCCTGTCAATCTGGGCGTAGTTACGCTCGGCTGAGGGTAGTGAACGAGACGCAAAGGCTACTGGCTTCTCCAAGCCGTCCGGGAATTTGTGCGACAGCACCGCTCCAATACCATAGGGTGATGCATCACACGCCAACCAAATTGGTAGTGCTGGGTTGAAATGAGCCAACACCTCTTTTGATGTGATCAGTTCTTTGCACTTCTGGAAAGCTCATTTACATTCGTCATTCCACTTCCAAGGTACCCCCGTTTGCAGTAGGGTGTTCAGTGGGTGTAGTAACGTAGACAAATTCGGCAAGAACTTATGGTAGTAGTTCACCAGCCCAAGGAACGACCTCAGTTGTGACACATTTTCCGGTGCTGGAGTCTTGACGACTGCCTCAATCTTTTCAGGGGACTTATGTAACCCCACTCCATCAATAAAGTGGCCACAATACGAGATCTGTTTCTGGAAAAACTCGCATTTGTGGCGATTAGCTCAGAGCCCATATTCCTTCAATCTAGTGAGCACCTGCTCCAGGTTGGCAGGTGATCACTGTCATTTTCGCCCGTGACCAGGATGTCGTCCAAATAACACTGGGTCCCTGGAATCCCTTGCAGGACTTTATCCATAGCCCTTTGCCAAATAGCCGGAGCTGATGCTACCCCGAACACCAGCCGGTTGTATTGGTAGAGACCTATGTGAGTGTTGATCGTGAGGTACTATTTCGAGGCTTCTTCTACCTCCATTTGCAGGTATGCCTGGGCCAGATCAATCTTAGTGAAGCGTTTTCCTCCAGATAGTGAGGCGAAAATATCTTCAATCCTCGGAAGCGGATATTGTACCGTGTGAAGGACTGGATTCACTGTCACCTTAAAGTCCCCACAGATGCAAATCTTCTTTGGTTCCCCAGGCGTATTACTCAATGACCTCTTCATTACAGGAACGATGGGTGTAGCCCACTCGCTCCAGTCCACTTTGGACTGTACTCCAGAACGTTCCAAACCTTCCAGCTCTGCTTCGACGGCTGGGCGGATCGCGTAAGGCACTGGTCTGGCCTTAAAAAACGTTGGGCTTGCATTTTCCTCTGTTTTGATCATCGCTGTTATGCCTTTTAGTGTTCCGAGTCCCTCCTGGAACACTTCTTGTGCGTCTGTTAGCAGTTTTGACAGTCGTCCAGGTGTGACGTCGTCATCCTTTTTGGCATCTACCGTCAGTGCTTGTATGGCATTACCAATCTAACTGTATCTTACGGATCCATTCACGTCCTAGTAGTGGTGGTGCTCCATCTGGCAATACATATAATCAATTTTTGGTGTTTCCTTGCCGTTGTATATCATGTTCACCCTTATTTTTCCTTTGGGGTAGACTTTTTGCCCCATGTACGTCTTCAAGATAATCTCTGTATCTCTCAAGTGTATATGTGAGAATAGCCGCTTGTAGTCCCTTTGGTTCATGACTGTTAGGGCTGATCCTGTGTCCAATTCCATTTTCACTTGGACTCCGTCTATCTTGAGCGTGACCCAGATAGTTTGGTGATCCTCCATTTTGGTTACATTATGTAGTTTCAGACAACCCAGCTCCTTGCTTCCGGAGTCTGTATCACTTTTCTGTACGTCTGAACTACTCTCCGTCATCTTATGTACCTTTTTGTACTTCTCCTGTGGAGGTTTATTGCTGCCGATTTTCTTTCCCGACCTGCAGACTCTTATTATGTGTCTTACTTTTCCACACTGTCTGCACACTTGGTCCTTGAACCAACAATCCTTATGGTCGTGTGTTGTTCTGCCACAGCGATAACACTTCACTGCTCCATATGACAGTTCATTTGTGCCATATTCTTGCGGTCTCCATTGTATCTCTGCAGCGGCCCGTGCTACTGCTTCGTGTGATACTGCCATGTTGAAAGCCTTGTCCAGCGTAAGATCCTTTTCTGATAGAAGCCGTTTCTGTGTTCTTTCACTTTGAAGCCCACACACAAACTTGTCCCTTAAAGTATCTGCTAGTCCCGTTCCAAACTGGCAGTGTTTCGATAGCTTGCTCAGTTCCGTTAAATACTCAGCATTACTTTCGTCTTTATGCTGGTTCCTTTTGTGAAACTTAAATCTTTCTGCTATCAGCAGCGGTGTGGGGTTTAAGTGGTCCTGTTGGATTGCCACTATGCTTTCAAAATCCTTTTCCCCTGGCTTCTCTGGGGTGACTAGGTTTCGCAGTAAGCCGTACGTTTTTGCACCCATGGAATTCAACAATACCAGTGCTTTCCTGGCATCTGGCACTTCATTCGCTTTGCAGTACACCTCTATGCGTTCTACATAATTCGCCCAATCTTTGACTTCATTTTCGAATGCTGTGACCCTGTCACTCTTCTGCGTCCCTGGGTGTGGTTAGACTGGCTAAAAATGGCGTCTCCCGCACTCTCCCTTCTTCTCCACTGGCTCAAAATGGTGTCTCCCGCGCTCTACCTTCTTCTCCGCTGGCTCAAAATGGCATCTCCCGCGCTTCCCTTTCTTCTCCGCTGTGGGCCAAATGGCGTCTCCCGCGCTTTCTTTTCTTCCCCCCGCGGACGCTGCTTAGCCCTTGAACACCGGCCGTGCTCTGCGCGTTTTCCTGCGCGCTTCTCTCGTTGACGCCGCTCGGTCTTCAACCCCAGCTGCGCCCTGTGCGCTTTACGCTCTCTCTTACCCGTCGACGCTGCTCGGCCTTTTTCTGTGCCATCGGTCGGCTCCCGCCGCCGCTGTCTGGGAAGGGTCTGCGCCGTACCTGCTGCCAGCCCGCTGTGCTGGATCATCGTGGCTGGAGAACCAAGCCCAGCTCTCCACAGCCTCCTCTGCCTGCTCAAGTCCTCTCAGGATGGTCGATGCCCGCACTGATGGAATCGGCCTTCTTCTGCAGAGTTGCAGGTAGGTTCGAATCACGTCGGCGCCAATGTTGAATCCGTGAATCTTTAGGTAGTGTGTCCTTCAAATAATCGACAGAGACTGCAGAGGAACAATCAACAGGTGTTTACTGGATGAGGGTTGCTCTAAAACTAAACAGTACAGATCCCTCTCAGGGTTATATACAGGTGTGGTCACTGCCGGTACTACAGTATACAGGAGCTGTAAAAAGTAGTTCTCCCCTTAAAGGCACATACACTACAGAGTCCACCATAGCAACAAGGGAATTACTGCTTATTATAGTCCCCAGTTGTGTACTGTATGTATGTTGTTTGTAACCTGGATTTTATTCTCCACAGAGACAGTGATTTCGTTTAGTAGTGCATTTTTTTGCCAGTGTATGTGTGATGAAATAACTCTGTGTTCTGGATTGTCTGTTGTTGTACTTGTTAAGGTCTGTAAATGTTTTACAGGTGTAACCACTAATGTTCCTCCCTAGCTCCACCTTTATGGATCCTCCTGATTGGTGTGAGTCTTATTTATAAGAGCTGGGTTTTACTCATAAGGGTTGGGTTGGTGATGAATGATGGTTGCCCTGTGTTAACTTGATGCCAAGATTCTTACTTAATAAAAGCCCTGAGTTTGAAGCCTTGACCTGGGCAGAGAGTCAAGGCAGGGACTGGACCTGCTCAGCTCATTCTCAGCCTTGCTGTCCAAGGAGAAACAGAGTGGAAAGTGGTGGTCTCCTTCTACCATCAACTTCAACTACTGAGGTGCCTGGAGAGAGAGGACAGAGGAGGAGAAGAGGAAGGGGAAGGCCAACTTCATCATCAATCAGGGGAGAGGCCCTTCCCATCACTGCCTCCCCAAATTGGCCTCCTTTTTAGGAGAGGGAGAGAGGGGAGAAACAACCACCGACCAACCTTTTGGAAGGAGGGAAGAATAAGAACATCTACAGGTGGGTGTTATTAGGTGCACTCTCCTAAAGACTTTGGCCTAGAAATTGGGTTTTGGCTTAGCCAGGGCTTTAGCGCTGGAAGTTAGTGCCGGCGCTAAGTCCCCCTGCGCGCGCCAAAAATTCAGCAGGGCCGCGCCCAAACGGCTGCCGGCGCTACTGAAGGGTCTTTGCGGCGGTAAATCGGCGCTAACTGCCGTTTCGCGCCGCAATTCCGGCGCTGCGGCACCCGATGTGGTGTGGCAGGCTCGGGAAGTGCAGGCCTCCTCCTTCCATTAAGGAGGAGCTGCCTGCACCCGGCCGCGGCCCGCGCAAATCTGTCTAAAAATGAGCCCGGCACCTCGGACAAGTGCCGGGCTTGCATCTGTTCCGTGGGGTGGGGGGGAGAAGTCCGGGGAGGGAGCTGCGGGCAGGCGGCCGGCGGGAAAGCGGCCGGCCGCCGCGGGGCCTTTAATGCGCCGGCGCAAACTCATGCAAGACTCTGTTGCCAGAGTCTTAGTTGCGGCTGCCACGGGCGAGGCGGCCGCAACTGAATTTCGGCGCTAGGGCCCGTCGGCATGGCAACCGGGACGCTGCGCACACCGATGATGTCATCGGTGCCGGCGCAGCGCTACCGGTGCAACGCCGATTTAGGGCCCCAGGGAATTTTTAAACTGGCCATAACTCTGGCGCTAGTCCCTCTAGCGCCTCAAAAGCGGCGCTAAGGCAACTGAATTTCTAGGCCTTTGTTTTGTAGGTGGGGGGAGGAAAGAAGACAGAAGACAGAAGGCCGGAACACCAAGGGGTGTCTGTGTGTGTGTGTGGGTCTTGTAAAACACTAGGCCACACACACCACTATTAAAACACCCCTTCCACTGCCTGACCTGGGACAGCTGAAGCTGCCTAGGCGAAGTCAATCAACCCATTTAAGACCTGGTGTAAAGGACTGAGCCTGGGCATTCTCCAGCTTTCCCGGGTGAAGACATCTTCTCCCCCCACCAGAAGACGAACAACAGACTTTTTTTTTCCGTCGGAGAATGCACCCCTGCCGACACCCACCCACCATCCTGAGTGGCGACCCTGCCCTTGCGGCCTCCCTCCTTCCCAGCCACCACCTCTCTCTCTCTCTTCATCTCTCTTTGCCTCTCTCTCTGAGGCACCTCTATTTTATATACATTAATTGCCACTTGAGCAGAGGGGAGAAGGCCCCTCTCCCAATTTTAGTTAATAAGGGGAGAGGAGTGCCTTCAATTTAACAGCTCCCTCTGCTCAAGAGAAGACATTAATTAACCTGAGGCCATTTACACTTTCAGGCCTGTGACTTGGGGTGAGTGTGGCTCTTTTTAAAAAAAAAAACACCCATAATGGCGACTACTTCATCGCCGGTGACGGGGTCAGCAAGGTCATATGCGGCAGTGGCAGCCACAGCCACGGCTGCTCCCGCTGCTTCTGCTGCCCCGTCACCTTTTACTTTAATAACTAAAAAGCTTGGGGTGAAGAGCTACACTCACCCCCACATGACTATTGAGGCCTGCGTAAAAGCCATGGCTGGGGTTGTCGGCCCCTCAGCCATCGTCGCGGCCTCAAAAATGTACGGGAAGGCTGTGTTCTTCCTGGGGTCGGAGCGGGCGGTGTCCCTGGCCGTCGCCAAGGGGCTCACCATGGGCGGGACCTTCCTGCCGATGGATCCTCTCGAGGCCACCGCGCGGAGGATAGTTATTTCCAACGTCCCGCCCTATATTCCTGGTGAGCTCCTCCTCCCCCACTTACGCCATCTTGGGGAGGTGACGTCGGGGATCATGCCTATCCCGCTCGGCTGCCGGGAAGCCAGCCTTCGGCACGTCTTCTCCTTCCGGCGCCAGCTCTTTATTCAGCTGGTGTGGGAGGAGGACACTGACGGGGCTTTCATCCTCCTCCACGAGGGGACCGCCTATCGCACCTTTTGGACGGCGGACGGTGTGCGGTGCCATGCCTGCAAGGAGGTGGGGCACATCAGGAAAAACTGCCCCGCCTCCAAGGCCGCCGGATCATCTGGTGCGGCCAAGGCGGGCGCCGCCGCTGCTCCTCTCCCCGGGTCTGGCCGCGCCCCCCAAACAACCGATGCACGGTCGTCGTCGGAGGCCGATGCCATCAAGGCCTCCGGCGGGGGGGAGGGAGTGCATCCGGGCGGAAGGAAGGCGCGGAGAAAAGCCAAACACCTTAGGGTGGGTCCCCCCGGGGAGGGCGAGCCCTTGAACCTGGAGCCCCTGACACCCGCGCGCCTCGCGGAGTTGGTCAGGGCAGACGAGGGTGGGAGGGACCTTGTGCCCGAGCCTGTGGTCGCGACCGCCATGGCAGAAACGTCAATACCTGCGGCCGGGCTCGGGCCCAGGGAACCCGACAAACCTGCTCCACCGGAGGGAGCAGAGGAGGAGGCCTCTGGAGACATGGAGGTCTCCCTCGCTCCCTCCGTGCTGAAAAGAAGGCGCGACCCCCAAGAAGAGGAGGAGGACCGGGAGGAGGAAGGTCCCTCTGACCTGGGGGAGTCGTCGCCTGCCGCGGGTACGGCGCCGCCCTACCCCGCTGACATCATCACCGGCGATCGGCGGGGGTTGCCTGTCCCTCGGGAGGCTGAGGCAGATGTGTCTGTCCAGCACGTGCCTCCCAGGGATGGGGATGAGATCATGCTCGTGGGGGGGGTCGCGGAACAACCCGTGGTAGAAATTGATATTCTTTCGGTGCCGTTACCCCTCGCCGAGTCGGGCGGCCTGGGGTCTGGGTCGGGCGAGCTCGAGGAAAATGAGCTCGCCCAATGCGACCCGGACATTCCCCAGGGGCTGCTCGACCTGGTTGGGCTGTTAGTCCAGTGCACCCCATCTGCTGGGTCGGAGGCTGGTGGCGAGGAGGTGGAAGGCCCCCTGACTGTGTCTCCGGCGCCGGACGTCCTGGCGGAATTTCAATTTGTTTTCTCCCCAATTTCTCTGGGCGTTCTGGTGTCTGAGGCGGAGGGGGACTCCGAACCGCCGCCGTCTTCTGGCCCGGCACCCCCGGAGGAGCCCAGGGAGGAATCCTCTGCCACCGATCCTGGGGGTGGGATCCGGGCAGAGGCGGGGCCGGCCGATGCGGCTGAGCCATTCGCTGCGCACTGCACGACGGACGGGTCTGCCGCTGTTGGCGACCCCCCGGAGGAGGACGGGGACTCAGTGATGGGCGCGGAGGTCGAGTTGGGTTCCATCGCCGACGAGGCGATGGATGACCTCGTGCCCCTCGTCGAATCTCCCCTCATTCCCGTCAGGGAACACTGGGGTTTTATGTCCGCGTGCCAGGGTGGTCAAAACAAGACCCAGCTGGCCCTTGCCAGGTGGTCGGAGCTGGCGCTGCTCATCGGGTCGGTCCGCGCCGCCATCAAGATCATGGGCGCGGACGCAGACGTGAGCCCGCTCGAGCTGCGTCGGCTCAGGTTGTTCCTCACTGGGCTGCTGAGGGAGTGGCGGTCGACTAGCGGCTGCGCTCCCTCCTCCCGTTAGGTGTAGGTAGAGGTTGCACTATGCTTCTGATATGAAGATAACCATAGCCAGCCTCAACATCAACGGCAGCAGGGAGGCTCGCCGCAGATTTAATGACCTTTCGGTCCTTCGGGACGGGAAGTATGCGGTGTGCTTCCTGCAAGAAACCCACACCGTTCCGGGAGACAAGGCCACGTGGCTCCTGGAGTGGCAAGGAGGGGTCAGCATGAGCCACCTCTCCAGCGTTTCCAGCGGGGTGGCTATCTTGCTGGCCCCGCATTTTCAGCCGGAGATCTTGGGGGTCAAGGAGCACATGCCGGGCCGCTTGCTCCAGGTCACTGTTCACCTGGGGGGCATGCCGCTTCATCTAGTGAATGTGTATGCCCCTCAGGCCGGTGCGCAGCAAGTGCGCTTCTTTGAAGAAGTGTCCGCTCTTCTGGGCTCCATCGACGTGGGCGAGTGCGTCATCCTCGGGGGGGATTTTAACTGCACCCTCGAGGTGAGGGACCGTCCGGGTCCCCCGCGATGCCCGGCGGTGATGTAGAAGTTGAGGGACCTGGTCGGGTCCTTCGACTTGGTGGACGTCTGGTGAAATCTCCATCCCGACTCCAGCGCCTTCACTTACGTGGGGTCTGGAGGAGGAAGGTCCAGAATCGACCGCCTTTACATTTCCCGGGCGTACGTCTCCTGCATTCCGGCGGCTTCCATGCGGCCAGTGCCATGCATGGACGACCACCTGGTGTGGGCGGAGTTCGTTCCGCTGCGTGCGCGGGGGGGGGTCCGCGTACTGGCATTTTAACAACCTGCTGCTGGAGGACGCGCGGTTTCAGGATTCGTTTCATCGGTTCTGAGCCGACTGGAGAAGGAAGCAGGGGGGCTTCCCCTCCTTGAGGCTATGGTGGGACGTGGGCAAGGCTCATGTCCATCTCTTCTGTCAGGAGTACGCGAAGGGGTCGACCAAGAGGCGGGAGGCCCAGGTCGGGTGGTAGGAGAAGGAGGTGCTCGACCTGGAGTCCCGTCTCGGTCACGTCGTCGAGGACCCGGCCCTGCGGAAGGTGTACGAAGAGAAGGGCGCGCTGAAGGACCTGCAGCTCGTCGGGTCCCAAGGCGCGTATGTGAGGTCGCGGATCCAGTTCCTGCGGGACCTGGACCGCGGCTCCCCCTTCTTCTACTCGCTGGAAAAAAGACGGGGGGTCCGTAAGCAGCTCTTGGGGCTGCTGGCCGATGACGGATCTCTGGTCTCGGATCCAGAGGGAATCAGCGCGGAGGCCTGCGCCTATTACAGGGCTCTGTTCTCCCCGGATCCGTCCAGCGAGGATGCGCGCAGAGTTTTGTGGGAGGACCTGCTGAAGGTCGGCCTGGAGGGCGCCGAAAAAGTGGACGCTCCTCTGAGTCTGGAGGAGCTGACCGGTGCCCTCCACCAGCTCTCCAGGGGAAAGTCCCCGGGGCTGGACGGGCTGACCGTGGAGTTCCACAGGGTGTTCTGGGATGTCTTGGGGGGCGACTATGCGCGGGTCCTGGGGGAAAGTTTGGCGACCGGGGAGATGCCCCTCTCTTGGCGCAGGGCGGTTATTGTCCTGCTGCCTAAGAAGGGCGATCTCCGCCTCCTTAAGAACTGGCGCCCGGTTTCCCTTAGCACGGACTATAAAATTTTTGCCAGGCCCATGTCTGCTCGCCTTGGCGCCGTGCTGGCCCACATGATCCACCCTGACCAGACCTACATGGTCCCGGGCCGGACTATCCATGATAACATCCATCTGGTCCGGGACCTGATCCACCATTCCCAGAGGGCTGGTCTGTCGGCCGCCTTCCTTTCCCTGGATCAGGAGAAGGCATTTGACAGGGTGGATCACAAGTATCTCTTCGGGACTCTGTGCGCATTCGGGTTCGGGACGCATTTTGTCGCCCGGATCCGACTTCTGTATGCTGCCACGGAGTGTCTGATTAAAGTTAACGGGTCCTTGACGGCGCCCCTTCGCTTCGGGAGGGGGGTGCGTAAGGGATGCCCATGTCCAGTCAGTTATACACCCTTTGCGTAGAGCCTTTCCTGCGCCTCTTGCGGAAGAGGTTGACGGGGCTGGCTCTGCAAGGGCCGGGCATGGAGGTGGTCCTCTCGGCTTACGCCGATGACGTGCTCCTCATGGTCACGGATCCCGCTGACTTGCGGAGGATGCGGGAATACCAGCAGATTTACTCGGACGCATCCTCCGCCAAGATCAACTGGGAGAAATGTTCCGGACTCCTGGTGGGTCAGCGGCTGGTGGACTCCATGCCGGAGGAGTTCAGGCCCTTCACCTGGAACACCACGCACCTCCTCTACTTGGGAGTCTACCTTAGCCCTGCCGAGGACGCCTGGCCGGCGAACTGGCAAGAGTTGGAGGCCAAAGTCACCACTCGCTTAGGACGCTGGACAGGACTGCTCCGAGTGTTGTCCTACAGGGGTCGAGCGCTGGTCATAAACCGGCTGGTGGCCGCCATGTTGTGGTACCGGTTGGTCACTTTGATCCCTCCCCCTGCGTTTGTCGCCAAGATGCAGAAGAAGGTCATCGACTTCTTCTGGGGCAAAAGGAAGCACTGGGTCTCTGCCACGGTTCTGAGTCTCCCGTTTAGGGAGGGCGGTCAGGCGCTGGTGTGCCTTCGCACCCAGGCTGCGACTTTCCATCTTCAGACGCTGCAGAGATACCTGTACGTCGAGAATCCTCCGAGATGGTGTGCACTGGCGACGTATTTTTTCCGCCAGCTGCACGGCCTCAATTATGACATGCAGCTCCTGTTTGTGAAAGTGGGTGGCACGCGTGCCAGCCTGCGGGAGCTGCCTGTCTTCTACCAGGAACTGCTATGGGTTTGGAACTACGTCGCTTCTAGGCGCAGCTCTCCCCCGTCAGGAATGGCGGCTATCCTTCGGGAGCCGCTGCTCAGGAATCCGCACCTCCACGTCCGTGGGTTCGGGTGGCTGGCGGAGCGCAGGGCTATGCCTGGCAAGGTGATGAGAGTCGGGGACCTGCTCGATGGCGGAGGAGCGGACTGCATGGCACCGGAGGAGTTTGCGCGGCGCATGTCTTGGGCCAACGTCCAGCTCGCGGTCAATGCCATCGAGTCGATGAAAGCGACACTGCGCCCTGGCGCCACAAGGTGTATCGAGGCGGCTCAAGCGCATGGGGCGATCCCGCCCGAGCTTTCCCCCGTTCGGACGGAATTCCTCATCGGCGCCCGGCCCCGAAACTCCCCTCGGGAGCCGGCGCCTCACAACTTGAGCCGTCTCGAGGAAATACCCTCCGTGCCTTTTCATTCCGCACGGAGGTATTTCCTGTACGGGATGCTCCTGCACACTCTCCACTTTGCCATCTTCGTCTGCCATCCGGACACGTGCCGTCCTGCCTTCCGGCAGAGGCGGAGGTCCCCAATGGAGGGCTCTCTATGCGGGAGTCTTCCCTTGTTCTATTGGGGACTTGGCCTGGAGGGTGTTGCACGGAGCAGCCCCGTGCAATATATTTTTAAGTAGGTTCACGGACTCCCAGGCCGCCTGTCTTTTCTGCGGCCTGGAGGAGTCCGTGTTTCATATATACATGGAGTGTGAGAGGTTGCAGCCCCTCTTCCATTATTTGAAGGGGCTGCTCCTCGATTTTTGGTTGCACTTCAGTCCCACGCTCTTGATCTACGGTCACCCGGTGCGGAGGGGAGCGGGCAGGTTGGAGGACCTCCTTGTGGGTCTGCTCCTGGGCCTGGCTAAAAAAGCCATCAATTGGTCCAGGCAGCGGGCGGTTGAGGGGGTCGTCCAGCCAGATTGCCTCCCTCTCTTCCGCGGCCATGTTCATGCCCGGGTGGCCCTGGAGATGGAGCACGCGGTGTCCGCCGGCTTGCTCGAGTACTTCCACGACCGGTGGGCACCGGGGGGACTGGAGTGCATAATTGATTTGGACAACCAAATTTTAATTTGATTTGTTAAGGTTTATTTAAAGTTTAATTAGTTACAGTCTATTTGTTTATGTTTGGTTCAACCAAAAGAGCACCTTTATGGATCCTCCTGATTGGTGTGAGTCTTATTTATAAGAGCTGGGTTTTACTCATAAGGGCTGGGTTGGTGATGAATGATGGTTGCCCTGTGTTAACTTGATGCCAAGATTCTTACTTAATAAAAGCCTTTAGTTTTAAGTTGTAACCTCATGGATTCAGGCAGTTATTTGGTACATCAATTTTATTAAGTAACAACTTTGGAAGATGTATCGATTTTTGAAACCAGATCTCTGGATATCAATCCCCATTCGGCAGATGCATCGAAGAAATTTACGCATTGGCTTCAATGTTTTGAATACTTCATCGCATCGATCGATCCGACGGTTAACAAGTTGGGTCTTTCAACCAACTTGGTAAGTCATCAAACTTACTCTATATTTGAAGATATTACTACGTATGAAGAGGCCCTTGCAGCTCTTAAGGCCCAGTACCTTAAGTCGGTTAATGAAGTATACGCCAGGTATCTTTTGTCTACTCGCAGGCAATTACCCGAGGAATCCCTGGATGATTTTCTGCAGGATCTTAAGGCTTTGGCTAAGGATTGCAACGACAAGGCTGTCTCTGCTATATTGTATCAGGAAGAAGCCATCCGTGATTCTTTCATATCTGGCCTTCGATCTAATTATATTAGACAGAGACTCCTCGAGAATGACTCGTTAGTTTTAAAAACAGGCGTTGTTGCGGCTCGATCGTTAGATGTAGCCCAGAAGAATTTAGAAGTGTATGCATCAGCCCATGCGTCTCTCTCAGCCTCGTGTGTTCCGAGTATGGAGGCATCCATAACGTCAATGGAGCCTCCACTTAATCCTACTGTTGCGGCTGTACCCCATGGGGCTAAGTGTTATTTTTGTGGCCAACCTAAACACTCCAGGCAAAGATGCCCAGCCAGAGAGGCTACTTGTTTTAAATGTAAGAAACGGGGACATTTTAGTAAAGTGTGTAAGGGTAATCCTGTACCTGATGTCTTCTCTGCTGCCGCCTATCGTTTTACTCTAGCCTCGGTTATGGTTGACCAGACCATACCGTGTTCCTTGTCGAAATCTATGATGGACATTAAGATTAATGGTCGTCCTACTGGGTGTTTGATAGACTGTGGCAGTACTGAAAGTTTTATACATCCCAACCTTGTTAACTCCTGTTCATTGAAGGTGTATCCTACTCAAAGTGAAATTGTGATGGCGTCCAAGTCATTACTTTGGAGGTAACTGGATATTGTAAAGTCACATTGACCGTTAAGGATACGGAGTATAAGGACTTTAAACTCCTTCTTTTACCTCAGTTGTGTGTGAACTTAATTTTAGGTTTGGACTTCCAGTGTCAGCATGAGAGCGTTACCCTTAAGTATGGTGGGTCTCAGCCTCCACTCACAGTCTGCGGCCTCTCTACTTTAAAAGTAAGTCCGCCTTCTTTGTTTGTGAACCTTGCTCATAATTGTAGACCTGTAGCGACTAAGAGTCGACGGTATAGTTCAGAAGATAAAACATTTATAAAAGAGGAAGTGGAAAGGCTTCAACGGGAGGGAATCATCGAACACAATAATAGCCCGTGCCGTGCCCAGGTGGTGGTGGTTAAAACTAATGAAAAGAAAAGATTTGTGGTCGATTATAGCCAGACTATAAACTTGTATACCCAATTGGACGCCTATCCTTTGCCTCGTATTTCTGAGATGGTGAACCAGATAGCTCAGTATCGCGTGTTCTCCACCATTGATTTAAAGTCTGCCTACCATAAACTCCCTATCAAAATAGAAGGCCGACCTTATATGGCCTTCGAAGCTAATGGGCGCCTGTATCAATTTCTTAGGGTGCCCTTTGGAGTGATGAATGGGGTATCCGTCTTCCAATGGGAGATGGATCGTAAGGTGGATGAATACGCGTTGGAAGCAACATTCCCATACCTGGACAATGTTATTATCTGTGGGCATGACCAACGGGAGCATGATCAAAATCTCGCGAAGTTCCTAGAGACGGCAAAGAGGTTAAACCTGACCTACAATGATAACAAGTGTACCTTCAATACTACACGTTTGTGTATTCTTGGTTGTGTTGTGGAGAATGGGGTAATCGGGCTGGATCCTGAAAGATTATGCCCACTTAAAGAATTACCTTTACCTCATACTGTAAAAGCTTTAAGAAGGTGTCTGGGATTCTTTTCGTACTATGCCCAGTGGGTGGCTAGTTACTCAGATAAAGTCCGACCTCTTATTAAGTCGATGTCTTTTCCGCTATCGGTGGAAGCTCAGGAGGCTTTCTGTAATATCAAACGGGACATTGAGACGGCAGTGGTATGTGCCGTGGATGAGAAGATCCCTTTTCAAGTGGAAAGTGATGCATCTGATTTTGCATTGGCAGCAACTCTTAACCAAGCTGGTAGACCAGTAGCTTTCTTCTCTCATACATTGCAAGGACCAGAAGTTTGACATTCTTCAGTGGAAAAGGAGGCGCAGGCGATTATCGAAGCAATCAGGTATTGGAGACATTATCTCGCTGGCCAACATTTTATGCTTATTACTGACCAGCGATCTGTGGCCTTTATGTTCAATACTAAGCAGAGAGGCAAGATCAAAAATGCTAAGATTTTAAGATGGCGAATAGAACTGTCAACATATGACTATGATATTCAGTACAGGCCTGGAGTATTTAATGAGTCATCGGATGCTTTGTCACGAGAAGTATGTGCTAGTCTCGGTATAGATACGCTTCAAAGTCTCCACGATGCACTCTGCCACCCTGGGGTTACCAGAATGAACCACTTCATTAAGTCCCACAATTTACCCTACTCTATTGAAGAGGTCCGGACAATGACCAGAACCTGTCGTGTTAATGCTGAATGCAAACCCCGCTTCTATAAACCGTCCGAGCCAGCTCATCTTATTAAAGCAACTCGACCATTTGAGCGTTTGAGTCTCGATTTTAAAGGTCCCCTTCCATCGAGCAACTGTAATGTCTATTTTCTTAATATTATAGACAAGTACTCTCAGTTCCCTTTTGTTATCCCCTGTCCAGATGTGACCAGTGCTGTTGTAATTAAATGCCTCTGCCAACTGTTTTCTTTGTTTGGCATGCCTAACTATATACATAGTGATAGGGGTTCTTCCTTTATGAGCGAAGAATTGCGACAGTTTTTGCTATCGAAAGGAATTGCAACAAGTAGAACTACCAGCTATAACCCTCGTGGTAATGGGCAGGTCGAGAAAGAAAATGCGACAGTGTGGAAGGCTATCATATTGCCTCTGAAGTCGCGAGGCCTGCCGACCTCTCACTGGCAGGATGTCCTGCCAGACGTGCTACATTCTAAAAGGTCTCTTTTGTGTACAGCAACGAATGCCACCCCTCATGAAAGGATGTTTAGCTTTCCAAGAAAAGCTACTAATGGAGTATCGTTACCCACATGGTTGACAACCACAGGCCCTGTGCTGTTGCACAGACATGTGAGAGGCCACAAGACTGATCCACTGGTGGAGGAAGTGCAACTCTTTCATGCTAATCCCCAGTATGCGTACATTCAATATCCGGATGGGCGAGAGGATACGGTCTCTATTAAAGATCTTGCACCTGCTGGAGCTCAAAGAGTTCGACTCTGAGAGAAGAGTTTTTAATCATGGTATTGGACCTTCAGAGACACAAACCCTCAGTGTGGAAAATACTGATGATTCTGGGAATTCGGATGAACTGGATTTGGTACTCCAGGAGGAGCCTCGGCAAGAGTTACATCGTTCCCAGAGGACTATCAGACCTCCTGACAGATTGAATCTATAGCAGGGGGTGAATGTGATGAAATAACTCTGTGTTCTGGATTGTCTGTTGTTGTACTTGTTAATGTCTGTAAATGTTATACAAGTGTAACCGCTAATGTTCCTCCCTACTCCGCCTTTATGGATCCTCCTGATTGGTGTGAGTCTTATTTATAAGAGCTGGGTTTTACTCATAAGGGCTGGGTTGGTGATGAATGATGGTTGCCCTGTGTTAACTTGATGCCAAGATTCTTACTTAATAAAAGCCTTTAGTTTTAAATTGTAACCTCATGGATTCAGGCAGTTATTTGGTACATCAGTATGTTAGACCAAATAAATGTAAGTATGATGTTTCACCGAAGCATTCCTGTCTGTGACTTATTCCATTTACACTCGGAATAATAATTCACGAGCATAGAACTTTCGTAAGGCGGGGGCGATTTGAACCATCCGTCTAGCAATTGGGTTAGGATCAAAAACCGCTTACATCTCTTGGCGACCGTGGCAGGGCCTGGGTTAAAGGAGTGTAAATCAGTCATGGACAGTGCTTCTGGCGAAAGATCCCAAATGGAGGAAAGGATTTCTTAATATATGTTTAACGTCAATAAGAAGTGGGCGCTAGGCTTGTTGCATGCTGAGCATCCGGTGGATGCAGCGGCAGAATGGACGGAGGGCAAGGAGCATAGGCACAGCATTGAAAAGGCGATATGGCATGTCTGTCTATAAAGACAAGTCCAACTGCTAGATAAGCAGGTTGCAAAGTTAGAGGCAGAGCCCAGGGAGTCCAAGGCACAGTGAGAAGCAAGGGTTGTAGTAGGGAGCAGGTTATGCACGGAGCTAAGGGATGAGAAGCAGGGAAGAGTAAGCCAGTAGGAAACCTTCTGTAACCATAAGGAGTTCTTGCAATGCGAGGTAACTGAGGCAAAAGGGAACGAGAGGCTGGTTAGGGAGGAGAACACTCACTTGTTGAGTGAGGTAAAGGTGCTGGGAGAGCATTTGAAGGATATTGAGGTGGCATTCAGAGTCGCCAGCACTGGAGGGTTTGGTAAGGGTAATCATGGTCCTTGCCATGTAAGATTCACAACATTTCCACATTCCCCCAAGGTTACTAATAAAAGGGACCCTGCATGGACATTTTTAAAAAAGGACACCCAAAAGATGGCATTCGCACCTCGTGACCAAAAGCCTGCAAGATTTTTAAAAGCTTGGACACTGTGGCAGCACAAGCAGCTTTTGGGGAAATCGAAACTTCAAATGCAGTTTCTGTGGAAAAGGACTTTGTATTTTGGAAAACAAACAGCAAACATTGAATATGCATTACGCCAGATCGTAGGCAGATCAAAACCAGTTAGGCCTATACTTGAGGCCATCAAGTTGTCTGCATAAATAATGGGAAACAGCTTATGGGAGCCGTCAAGGCTGTACAGGCCGATTAGAATGCATTAATAACAATACAGCCCGGACATCAGGCCATTAGGTGCGATAAACAACCATCTAAAAACAGTTAGTTTAGATTGCTATAATTATTTAAACCAGCCCACCAAAATTGGAACAATGAACTAACCTGATTTGGCACGCAGATAAGGGCCATTCGAAAGGAGTATAACTGTAGGCCCTCAGAAGCAAACACCGGGCTGCTCTCTTGCTGCTTGACTCTTGCGCTCTTGACTCTGACCTCTCATCTGGTCTTGGGCTGCCGCCGCTCGTTCTCGTGCCCTGGCCTCATGGTGGGTTCTCTCCTCACTCCCCGTAACAGAGTTTCATCAGCTAAAGACACCATTGTAGGGGAGGGGAACGAGACCCAAGTCCATAGCCATCCAGGACGACCAAGCCGCAAAAAGGGGGCGAGACAAAAGTGAGTAGGCAGCCCAGGGCTTGTATAGTAACCGAACGAGATGAGACAAAGGGAGACGAAGAAGACGGTAACAACTCGATAAGAGCAGAGCAGGGCAGCGAAAAACGTATTGATGAGGCCAAGCATCTAGTTATAAGCTGGCGCTTGGTGAGAGGAACATTCTGTTGAGCACTGCGAAAACGCAGGTGTCCACGCCACAACGAATATACTGGCATTTTAATGCTTGGGTAGGAAAATCTAGGCAGTAAAAACTGCCAACTGCCCTATAGGCACAACGTTACTGCCGACGTCCGCCCCAGGGAGAAGAAGAGGAGAACCCATCGCGACGAGACGATGACGGTAGCGGAGGAGAAGAAGGAGTGTCGCAGCAGCAGCTCCAGCACCGCACCCCTGAAGACCACATGGCGACGGGGTACCTAAGAGGACAGAAGACCAGACCTCAAAATTTGCATCCGTTAAACAGTTGGCTTTGCTTTGGATTGGTGAGCATGAATTCTGGCCCCTCATAGCTTAATCTAGTTAGGTATAGGGGGTGGGATAAGGATAAGGGAATTGTTAATGTAATTTGTTTTCCCTTGATGTGCCGTGACACTTCAGCAGTCAAGGACATTCAGACTCCGATCTTCGGGTAAGCATTCTCCAAGGCGGCCTTCGAGACACACGACAACGCAAAATCGTCGAGCAGAACCTGATAGCCAAGTTCCGCACCCATGAGGACGGCCTCAACTGAGGGTCATCCAGAGTCGAGTCATCGTTGTCTTGTTCTCTCCACACAGATGCAGCCGGACCTGCTGTGATTTCCAGCAAAAAAAATGTTTTTTGTGTGTTTTTTTGTTTTTCATACAGACCCCAGCATCTGCAACATTTGACCCCTTGTGACCCCACCTCATTGTTCTTTGATGTAATGTTTTCCTGACTGACCTGTTTGGACACCATTTACACCTTTGATTGCTGTGATTATCTCTCTGCCGAGGTGTGATAAATGGCAGTTAGAAAGATTACCTGTAAACATCTGACATTATTCTCTGACTATATAAGTTGTGTTTTTATGCATCTCTCCACTTCACCTGATGAAGGAGCAGCGCTCCGAAAGCTTGTGATTTCAAATAAAGCTGTTGGACTATAACCTGGTGTTGTGTGATTTCTTACATTTGTCCACCCAAGTCCAACACCGGCATCTCCACACCCTGTAAAGAGCGGATCGAAAATCTGAGCCGGGCCCTCCAGAAGGCAAAAGGCATGGTTTGCCTCATAAACCCAAAGGCGGGTCAGGCAGATTTTATGGGGAACGAGGGGAGGACAGTTCCAACATCACCGGTAGTGCCCAGGGATGACCCGGTTGAGAGAGAGGAGATCTCACGACCACCACCCGTTGCGCCAAGTTTCAGCGAGGTTTGGCAGCAAGAGGGTTGGAGCCAGGGGTGGAGCCACAGGTGGAGGCAGAGGTAGAGCAACCCCCGCCAGTGAAATCGGAGCCAGGACCGATGTGCTCAGCACGGCATCGGAGGTTCGGCCCACCCGTTGATGGCGACGATAAGGGACACCACCAAAACCAGTTCGTATTACCCTTTAACACCCAACAGCTTAGGGCTATGGTCAACCATATCCCTATGCTCTCCGAAAAGGGAGACCCCTCGATCCACTTCAGGGACATAGAGCAGGCAGCCAGCGTCAACGACTGCGATGGCGCTGAGCAGGCCAAGATGCTGCTATTCTCCCTGGAGAGTAGTCTCCTCCAATCCCTCCCTGACGAGTGTAAGAGGGGGCAGAGCGGGTATGAGGAGCTTAGAGATGCGGTTCTGGAGGCCGTGGGGATGAATGAGGGAAGTCCATTCTCCCGTGTGGAGAAGACGATCCAGCTCCCAGGGGAAACCCCGCAGGCTTTCGCGGACCGGCTGCGGCCGGTGTATCGGAGGGCCTGTCCGGGGATGCTGAACCAGGGGTTCCTGAACGGGGATCTCCTGGCCCATTAGCTCCGTTGCCTGGTGGCGAACAGCTTGCCACAGGTCCAGGCCAAGGCAGAAGTCTGGTTCGACCCCAAAAACCCCCAGGCCACCGAACGTACGGTGGTCAGGCAGCTAACTCTAGCCTATAAAAACAATAGGGGAACCGATGCACACCCACCTAAGGGAATGTTGCATGAGGTAAAACCTGGACCGGGTAGGGAAGAGTGGCACCAGGAAGGGAGTAACCCCCCCAACACAAAGGCGAATTGTTACGGGTGCGGGAAGGATGGTCACTGGTGGAAGGAATGCAAAAACCCTTGGAAAGATAACAAGGGAAGGAATTCCACAGCCCCAGCCCAAAAGGCGGAGGAGGAATCACTCCCGCAGCAGTCGAGTCACTTTTGAACACCATGAGGTCCTTATTGACTGGCCAAGGGAGGGTAGCAGCTGCTACCGCTGCTCTGACCCCGTCAGCCCCTTTCAACCCACAGCCCTGACTAGAACCAGCGCAGCCTGTCGACTTGTGTCCCCTTGAAAATGACGAGGGGAGAAGGCCCTGTGTTAAGTTGCGGGTGGAGACGGTGCGGGGGAGATATTCGGTGGACACTGGAGCTTCCAGCACGGTGGTCCATTCAGAAGACGCGACCAATCCACTCGGGTGTAACAAGGTCCCATTTAGCTTAATGGGATCTACAGGGAATGAGCAGGCTGGGGAAATGGCCAAACCTTTGGCCATAGATTTGGGATCCCTCCCTACCACGTGGGAGAGTAACCAAAGAACTAACGAGGTGGCTGAGCAGAGGGCCAGGGAAGGAGAGTTCTGGGACCCCTGTAGAGCAGGCCCATTGCCGCAGTCCGGGACAAGGGAGGCACACAGGGGGTAGCTTTGGCCCCGGACCTAAAGCAGGTCCAGGCCCAGGATCCCGTCTGTGAGGCCATCCCGGTAATGGAAGAGAACGGGGAGTCCCTAGAAGGCCCGTTCGGGGCAGCGGACGAGGCTTTAAAACAGGCTGCTGGTTATATTAACCAGTGCAAGCTATTTAAACCTGAAAGGGGAAAACAGCCAGTTGGGGTAAGGTTTGAGGATAAAGATCTTCAGCCTGCAGCGGGAGCGAGTTCACAGACTGCACAGGCCGGCGCTGTTGCTTGCTTAAAGGGAGGGGCCATCCCGCCCATCGATTGGAACACTCCCCCGCTCTTCTGGGATCCAGACGAGGGGGAGGGACCTAAGGGCGATAACCCCGCCCCTAACCCAGGTGTAGAGGGGGATGGACCTGAGGTCGAAAACCCCGCCCCGGACCCAGCCATGGGACCTGGGGGCGGAGAATCTCAGCTCGCAGCAGCAGGCTGCGAAGAGTTACCAGCCCCTAGCCCAGGTTCGGGAGAGGTCAAGCCTGAGGGAGCAGCGGTTCGGGTTAAAGGCCCAGTGGCCAAGAAAGCCCCACCCGCCAAAGTCCCTAGAAGGTCCCTGTGGACGCCCCAGCTGAGAAAGCCATGGTCACCAGCTCTCCAGTTACCAAGGGCCAGCCCTCGAGTCAGGGGGAGGTCAAAGGACAGAGGTCCCCAGCCTGCAGCCACAGGCTGCAAGGGACCAACAGTGCAGGACGGTGCGGCCACGCCGGAGGCAGCGGTGAGCCGCAGTCCAACCAGGGATTAGCCTGGCCGCCCGGAGACGGGCGGCGGATGTACATAGTTTAGGTAATGTAAGGTTATTGTTAAGTTTAAGTATTTAGCTTAAGTTTGGGTGTTTTAGCTTAAGTTACGTAAGGTGATGGGTAGTGTTAATTAAGTAAGGAATCTGCTAAGAGTGTGTGTATTTGAGTCGAGGCCGCAAGGCTCGACTATGCTTCACCCAAGCCAGAGAATCTCTTGGGGACCTGGCTGCATGTTTTTTGTAACTTTTTGCAGAGAGGATTTCAGGATGAAGGGGGTCGTAATCCTACTCGTCCTGATGGGACTGAGCCTGGAAAGGAGGGGTGATGTACAGGACTCCCACATCTATGGGTGCTCCGGAGATAGAGCGCCGATAGCAACTGACGGAAGCGGCGAACGGGATGCCGAGGGGACCGCCATCTACGTCCACAAGGGAAGGTGGCCAGGGTGGCTGGGGTCCAATTCATCTCAGTACTCCAGTCAGACCGGGTTCACGTACGGGGAGACCTCCCTCCTGTGCCCCAGGGTACGGGTCGTTACCACAAGGGTCAGCGTCACCGTTGGAAAGCGTGTATGTTTAACGTGCAAGGGACACATTCCTCTGGATAGGTGGTGGTGGCTCAGAAAGCTGAGCAAAGATATGAGGAACCCCACAGCCGAGTGGGAACAGTTGAGGAACAATACACACCGGACGATTACAGGGACTCATGGGGGATTAGGTGTGTGGCTGGGTCCGGGGCGGGGTTTTCGACCTCAGGTCCATCCCCCTCTACACCTGGGTTAGGGGCGGGGTTATCGCCCTTAGGTCCCTCCCCCTCGTCTGGATCCCAGAAGAGCGGGGGAGTGTTCCAATCGATGGGCGGGATGGCCCCTCCCTTTAAGCAAGCAACAGCGCCGGCCTGTGCAGTCTGTGAACTCGCTCCCGCTGCAGGCTGAAGATCTTTATCCTCAAACCTTACCCCAACTGGCTGTTTTCCCCTTTCAGGTTTAAATAGCTTGCACTGGTTAATATAACCAGCAGCCTGTTTTAAAGCCTCGTCCGCTGCCCCGAACGGGCCTTCTAGGGACTCCCCGTTCTCTTCCATTACCGGGATGGCCTCACAGACGGGATCCTGGGCCTGGACCTGCTTTAGGTCCGGGGCCAAAGCTACCCCCTGTGTGCCTCCCTTGTCCCGGACTGCGGCAATGGGCCTGCTCTACAGGGGTCCCAGAACTCTCCTTCCCTGGCCCTCTGCTCAGCCACCTCGTTAGTTCTTTGGTTACTCTCCCACGTGGTGGGATCTACATCTGTATGTGGGGGTCAGAGAGGGTCTGCCCCTCAGGTATATCCATCATTTTTCACCGGCAGTGGCACGACACCGGGGAGGGGATGAAGTGGGATACCAGCCGGAAGGTGTGTGCGGTCCCATTCTCCCCGATCCCAGTCAACGCCACTGAGCTTCTTACCCACCCCCGTAAGGCCCTGCCCACGACGCAGGCAGTGAGGTTACCCAGGGAAGGGTGCCCCACCACCACCAAGGGACCAGGGACTGGGTTGGTGCTAGTCCCTACCGATCAGGGGGTACACTACGCGGTAGCCTCCGCGATTTTAAATCTCACCGAGGTACATTTACCGGAGTGGTGCCCCAAAGAAATAGAGCTGCTATACCAGGCCCTATTAAAGGACATGTTCAGGAAGTTTTATGAGTTCGAATTCGCCAATGTCGACAAAACCGAACTCTACACCACACACCGCGAGTTTTTGGGTAACGCAGGGAGGCAAAGAAGGGGAGTATGGAATGATGTTTTTACTGCATTTAATACTGGGTCCTCTGTCATCAACAGTCTGGATGACATACAGCTACATACCCAGATAAAGGGTTTAAAAACACAGTTAAGGAAAATATTAATGGATGAGGACAAGATAGTGGGCTTGGAGTTGCATGAGGACCAGGGCATGACGGTCCATTTAAAAGAGATTCTAGCGGAGTTGGAAAAGCACGCAAAGATGGTAAATGCCCTCATAAGGGAGGACAGAAATGTTTCTGACCAGGCTGCGCAGAATGAGGTGTGCGTTCTATATGGGGCGTGGTTGCTGGGCGAGGGCCGCATCAATCTGGAGGATTTAAAACAGGGTTTAGTCCCCTCCTGGATCAGCAACAAGCACCTCGCAGCCCTCCACCCTTTTGAGAATGCATTAAGCCCATGCCAACTCTGGCTAGCTTCCGAAGCCTACCCAGTCCCCGTGGATTGTGGGCGGTCCAACCACACAATCATGGGAGCAGTAGTTAGGATGCCGGTCGTGGGTAGGACAGCCCGACCCGTGCCGGTATACAGGGTTGAGAACATTGGAGTCACTCAAGGGGGTGCACACATTCATTCCACAGCGGTCCCGCCTTACGTCATAAAGTGGGAGCACGCTATGACAGGGTGCCGGAGCCGGGGAGCACACATAATCCTGTGCCCCCAGCACTTGAATGCCTATTCAAAACCGCGGTGTAGGTTCAGAGCTGCTGGCGCGAAGCCTATAAATTGTGCCATGGAGGCAATGGCACAAGGCCATGTACCCCCGCAGGTAGCATATATAGGGGGTGGGACATATTGTGTCACCACCGGCGCGTCCCACTACCAGCATGGACAGCATAGCTGGTGTCGGTCAGTGACAGCAGTTTCTGTATTAAACCCGAGGCAGAAGTTCAAGTGGCCCAGGAGTGAATTGTCCCCATTCCTGAACCCTCCACTGTTCACCTCACTGTAAAAGAGAATTTTACGAATTTGCAAAAGTACGTAGCACACTTCGGCTATGAAATTCCCCCTCTCCCTGAACACCTTACCAAAATACTCAAAGCCGTTATAGTTTTGCAGAAACATTTTTACACTCTAGAGCAGAAAACAGTAGAGATAGGGGCTAAGATATTTGATATTGTGATTCCACCCTGGTGGGACATTTTCAATAACATAGAGGTCCCTTCGTGGATCAGACTGGCTTCCCACATTCTCGTGGTTTGCCAGTTAGGGATAGGGTTGTATCTAGTTTGTATTCAATGTAAGGGAAAAGGTCAGTTGTTAGAATTCCGAAACCAGAAGATCTGAAAGGAACATTATGTGAAGGTGGAGGGAGATATGCCTGTTTAAGTCTTTTCCTTGTATTTTGATTAAAGATTGTTGTTTTGTTGTGTTTGTTGTTTTTAATAATGTTTTGCTTTTTTGCGATGCGTTTAATAAAGATGTATGTGTACCAAGTGGTGCAGGGGTGTTGGACCCCTCCATGTTTGGATGTGTGTAAAAGTCTGTAATTTATCCTATGTATGCTTATGTACACTACATTTTTGTGGAATGGGAAGAGCATGTGTCATGGGTATATTAGATAGGTAATTACAGGGGAAGGTTGACTATGGAGTGTCAGAAAAATTTTGCTCACCTTGTAAGAATGCTACTTCAAGCAAGTTTTAGTATCACAGGGGGGAGTGTAAGATTTGCAAAATTTCCACATTCCCCAAGGTTATTAATAAAAGGGACCCTGCATGGACATTTTAAAAAAAGGGTACCCAAAAGATGGCATCCGCACCTCGTGACCAAAAGCCTGCAAGGTTCTTAAAAACTTGGACTCTGTGGCAGCACAAGCAGCTTTTGGGGAAATTGAAACATAAAATGCTGTTTCTGTGAAAAAGGACTTTGTATTTTGGAAAACAGAGAGCAAACATTGAATATGCATTACGTCAGATCGTAGACAGATCAAAACCAGTTAGGCCTATACTTGAGGTCATCAAGTTGTCTGCATAAATAATGGGAAACAGCTTATGGGAGCCGTCAAGGCTGTACAGGCCGATTAGAATGCATTAATAACAATACAGCCCAGACATCAGGCCATTAGGTGCGATAAACGGCCATCTAAAAAGAGTTAGGTTAGATTGCTATAATTATTTAAAACAGCCCGCCAAAATTGGAACAATGAACTACCTTGATTTGGCGCGCAGATAAGGGCCATTCGAAAGGAGTATAACTGTAGGCCCTTAGTAGCAAACACTGGGCTGCTCTCTTGCTGCTTGACTCTTGCGCTCTTGACTCTGACCTCTCGTCTGGTCTTGGGCTGCCGCCGCTCATACTCGTGCCCTAGCCTCATGGTGGGTTCTCTCCTCGCTCCCCGTAACAGAGTATCATCAGCTAACGACACCATTGCAGGGGAGGGGAATGAGACCCGAGTCCATAGCCATCCAGGATGCCCAGGCCGCAAAAAGGGGGCGAGACGAAAGTGAGTAGGCAGCCTAGGACTTGTATAGTAACCTAACGAGATGAAACGAAGGGAGACGAAGAAGACGGTAACAACTCGATAAGAGCAGAGCAGGGCAGCAAAAAACGTATTGATGAGGCCAAGCGTCTAGTTATAAGCTGGCGCTTGGTGAGACGAATATTCTGTTGAGCACTGCGAATACACAGGTGTCCACACCACAACGAATATACTGCTGTTTTAACGCTTGGGTAGGAAAATCTAAGCAGTAAAAACTGCCAACTGCCCTATAGGCACAACGTTACCACCGACGACTGCCCGAGGGAGAACAAGAGGAGAACCCATCGCGACGAGACAATGACGGTAGCGGAGGAGAAGAAGGTGTGTCACAGCAGCAGCTCCAGCACCATGCCTCCAAAGACCATGTGGCGACGGGGTACCTAAGAGGACAGAAGACCAGACCTCAAAATTTGCATCCGTTAAACAGTTGGCTTTGCTTTGGATTGGTGAGCATGAATTCTGGCCCCTCATATCTTAATCTAGTTAGGTATAGGGGGTGGGATAAGGATAAGGGGATTGTTAATGTAGTTTGTTTTCCCTCGATGTGCCGTTTGTTCCCCATTCCCTGTATAAGTATAGTTATTTTGTATTTGCCTGTATTTTATAATAGTGACTTCTTATAAGACTGTTTTATTTTCTGTTTCAATAAAATCTTTGTTTTCTTACATCCAAGCCACTTGTCTACTCGAGTTTTCTGTATCACCGCCTGTACCTAAGTCCGGTGTCTAGAACCCAGGGGCGTGGGAGTGATTCGAACTGCTCACCAACAGTCAGGGGCATAATGGACTGGGCGCACACGCCACACCCGCCACCCCCTACAGCCAGGAGCAGATCCAGAATTTGACTGATGCTCTATCTAAGGCCAAAGGAATGGTCTGCTTGGTAGCTCCAGGTGTGGCCCAGGTAGATGAGGAAGAGCAGGAGGGAGATAAGGAGGACTGTGAGGCAGAGGAGAACGCTCGACCACCACCCGAAGTGCCGGGACCAGGACCCATGTGCCCTGTCCAGCTGCAGAAATACGATGCGCCCGTAGATGGTCAAGCGCAAGGACCACTGCAGAGTGACTTCATGGTCCCCTATACGACCCCCCAGCTGCAGGCAATGGTCTCTGACCTGAGCAAACTGACCAGCACAGGGGACCCATCTGTCCATTTTACGGATGTGGAGTGGGTGGGGGGATCAATAATTGTAATGAAGCTGTGTAGGGGGTGGTGTGTGGCCAGTCAGTTATGCCCCTGACTGCCTGTGAGCGGTTCGAATCGCTCCCACACCCCTGGGTTCTAGACACCGGACTTAGGTGCAGGCGGCGATAGAGAAAAAAATGGGTAGACGATTGGTTTGGTACAAGAAAACCGTGAACTTTATTAAACGATGATAAAAATTACAAATACTGAGAAAAATCACTATGTAGTTATAGGCTTATCAAAAGAAAATACACTCAAATGGGAATGAGGAACATATGGCACATCGAGGGAAAACAATCTACATTAACAATCCCCTTATCCTTATCCCACCCCTATACCTAACTAGATTAAGCTATGAGGGGCCAGGAATTCATGCTCACTGAGTCAAAATCTACTGAGTTCAAACGGTTGTGGGGTTTGGGGTTTGCTCTTTTGCTCTCCGGGGCCTGCCATCGTCACGTGGTCTCAGGGTGCTGCAAGGGCGTCGTCCAGGTAAAGTACCCCGAGGTTAAAGTCTTTGCTTGGGTACTTTACTTCGCAGGGATGATGGTTCTTCTTCCTCGGGCAGCAGCAGCTGGAGTTTGCATGAAGATAATCGTAGGTTGGCTGGATTGAAGGCCCGATTTTTCGAAGTGTTCTTCAATCTTCTTCCAATTCGCCTCATCTCATCTCATCTCATCTCACCTCATCTCGTCGCGTCTCATCTCATCTCGCCTCGTCTCATCCCGTCTCGTCTGGCCTGGTTTGCCGGTGTTCACCTGGTGCGATGCTGGGCGTCCCTGATGGATTCGGGAAGACACTGGCAGTGGCCAGGCGGCAAATGTGGGAGGGAAAAAGAGCAAGAGCCACGAGGGCAAGGGTCAAGCGTAAGAGTCAAGGGGCGATTGCTACTGAGGGCCTACAGTTATACTCCTTTCGATGGCCCTTATCTGCATGCCAAATCAGGCCAGTGCATTGTTTCACTTTTGGCGGGCTGTTTTAAATGATTATACCAATCTAAACGAACTAGTTTTTAGATGGCCATTTATCGCACCTAATGGCCTGATGTCCGGGCTGTATTGTCATTAATGCATTTTAATCGGCCTGTGCAGTCTTGGTCGCTTCCCTAAGCTGTTTCCGATTATTTATGCGGACAAACTAATGGCCTTGCGCTTAGGCCTAACTGGGATGATCTGTTCCAATCTGATGAAATGCATATTCAGTGTTTGCTTAATTGTCTAGGTTTTCAAACACAAAAGTCCTTTTACACAGAAATGCATTTTAGGTTTCGATTTCCCAAAACAGCTTGTTCGGTGCTGCAGAGTCCAAGCTTTTAAAGTCTTACAGGCTTTTGGTCGCGAGGTGCGGATGCCATCTTTTGGGTACCCTTTTTTTTGGAATTGTCCATAGGGTCCCTTTATTAATAACCTTGGGGGAATGTGGGAATTTTGCGAATCTTACAGCTCAGACAGCCAAATTACTTATACTTTCCCTGGATAGTAGGTTGTACCATTCGCTCTCAGCGGGTAGCAAGAGGAGGCCAGATACGTTAGAGGGGATAAAGGATGACATCCTAGAGGCTATGGGCCTCACTAATGGAAGTCCCTTCTCCCGAGTGGAAAGGACACTGCAGTTAGCTGGGAAGACACCCGCAAGCTTTCGCGGACAGACTTTGGCCCGTCTACCGGAGTGCCTGTGCGGGGGTGCCCGACCGGGCGCAGCTGCAGGGCGAGCCTAGGGCGAGCCTAGGGCTCATTGGCTGAGGACCCTGGTGGTGAACAGCCTGCCCAGGATCAAGGCCAAAGTAGAGAGGTGGTTCGATTCCAGGGATCCCCAGACCACAGAAGAGAGTGTGATCCATCAGTTAACTCTCTCTTTTAAGAATGGTAGGGGTGAGGATGACAAACCAAAGGGCAGAGTACACGAGTTAAAGCCTAGTGGAGGCAACATTAGAAGAGAGTGGTGACAGGAAGGGGTTAGCTCAGAGAAGAAGCAGGGTTGTTATGGGTGCGGGAGTAAAGGGCACTGGAGGAAAGACTGCCAGTCTCTGACAAAAGGAGTGGGAAAGGGGATCCTCCCGCGCCAATGTAGAAAGCCGCAGCTGTGGCAGGAAGCAGCACTGATCCGTTCATGGTATTAGTGGCTGCTCTCTGCGCAGTCTTTCCGGCAGGGCAGGGTAGGGTGGACGTGGCAGCGGGCAGGGTAGGGTGGACGCCCCGAACAATCCCAACCCATGACTAGGGACTTCTCAGTCCGTTTACATGTGCCCACTAAATTATGATGCTTGGAAGAGATGGTGCGTGAAGATGGGGGTGGAGAAGGTGCAAGAGACCTATCTGCTGGACACTGGAGCTTCAAGCACCATGGTTTATGTGGATAACCCGACCACATCACCTCTATCGAGCGGGGTCCCATATAACTTAGTAGGGTTCACCGGGAATGAACAGGCTGGGTCTTTCTCCATCCCGCTAGCCATTGATCTAGGTACACTCCATACGGAGTGGAAATGTGTCCTGATGCGGTGGGAGCGGGAGGGAATAGGCATTTTGGGGGCAGACTTCATACTGGCCCACAAGATATTGGTGGATTTCCAGAATCATTGTCTTTGGGGGGCAGTATGCACGGGAAAGGGGAAGGAGGTGGTAGTTATACCAGGGAAGCGAGGCAAGGGAACCATGTGCACGATGAATCCCAAGGGTAGTTATGACCTTGAACTTTTGGGCACTTCTACCCCGGCGGAGTACATAGCGGGTGTGCGAGCCAACCTCGCAGCATTCGCTACACACAAGCACGACTGTGGGAGGGTGATAGGGGTGGAGGTCAGAGTAGAAGGAGACCCCATGGCCCGACTACAGAAACAGTACAACTTCCCCAGAGAGGCAGAGGTGGATTTAGAGATGGCATTGTGATCACTGGTTGAGCAGGGTGTGTTGAGACCCATAGTGACCCATGTGAACTCTCCGATTCGGCCGATTAGGAAGCCGGACAATTCGTGGAGAGCCACTGTGGACTATTGGGTTCTTAACAAGAACATCCCAGCCTGTGCCCCAACTGTCTCCGCCATAGCCGACCTGATTGGGAGTATCCCAGCATCCGCGAAAACATTCACGGTGCTGGACATTTCGAACGGATTCTGGTCTATCACTCTCAAAAGGGAGGACCAGTGTAAGTTCGCATTCACTTTCAAGGGTCAGCAGTACACACAGACCTGCCTTCCCCAAGGGTGTCATAACAGTCCTTCTATTTTCCACCAATGTATGGCCAACTGTTTAAAAGGGTTCAGCAGACCGCAGAGGCTTGTGCAGTACATGGACGACCTGCGTTTGTTCTCCAACGAGGGGGAGGAGCATGGCCCACTGCTGGCTGAGCTGCTGAGTCTGTTAAAGGAAGCTGGGTTCAAGGTTAATCCCAAGAAAGCACAGATTGGCCAGCAGCAAATAAAATTCCTCGGGCTGACTGTGCGTGCTGGGGAGAGGGCCATCGATGAGGCGAGGAGGAAGGCAGGAGCTACCTGCCCCGACCACGGTAATGGGGGTAAGATCCTTCCTGGGACTCACAGGGTACTGCAGGGATTTCATAGAGGACTATGCTGCTACGGCAGCTCCTCTACTCTGGCTCCTCCACAAGGGAGTGGGCTGGGAGTGGGATGAGGACTGCATGGCAGCTTTTAGTCATCGGAAGAGAGATCTGCAGACCGCACCGGCTTTAGGAGCAATTGATGGGGGAAAGAGTTCTTTTTGGAGGTAGCTGCCTGTGATATCCGAAAGGTGAGGTCAGACTGAGATAAGCCAGACTTCAGGAACCAAAACTAAACTTTTAATTATACATATGTAGCAGAGAACATAGCTCTTACAGGCTGCCAGCAAGATACACAATTCTTACTGTGTGATCACCAAGATGGAGGATGAACCTCTGAGTCATACCCAGAATGCAATGCCACCACCTTAATAAGTGGTGTGCCAGGACATTACCTTAGTACTGGTAAATATGATCCCTTAGTATTTGTCTCCATCTGGTGGATAACTTAAGCATTACATCTTAGATTACTATATCCCCCCCTCTTATGTTTACAATAATTTCTTAACAACATTCTTAAAAAGTCCATAAGGAAACTCCTTTAACAATAGTCCATACTGAACGAATCTAGCAGGTCGTTATCAATCTCTCTGGCGGCTTGCGAGCCCTTGGTGAATGTCTTACAGTCAAGTCCCTGCTTGGTTGTGGTGGAGCCACCTGCTGCTCCTGAGCAGTACTCAGAGTATCTGACTCTGCTACGATGGTTTCCTCTTGATGAAGGGGTCCAGGTATAACTGTCTCTGTTCGTGGTGTTGGTACCACCAATGCATTTGGATAACTGGGGACCAACTTGTCCTCCGACATTTCCTCTGGAACCTCCAGTTCGATTTCCCTTTGTCTGGTCAGTATCTGATCCACATGTCTGCGTACTACCTGACCAGTTCCCACCATGACCGTATATGATACTGGACCGGTCATTGAGTCTATGATGCCAGGAATCCATTTTGGACCATAGCTGAAATTCCTGGTAAGGACCGCATCTCCTTCTCCAAAACTGTGGCTCTTTGTCATTCTGTCATGGTTCTCCTTTTGTTTGATTTGTCGGTTTTCCACCTTCCTTTTTAAATCTGGGTGAACAAGGTCAAGAGTGGAGCGTAGTCGACGTCCTAACAACAACTCAGCAGGAGAGAGTCCTATGGTAGATTGAGGTGTTATTCTGCAGCTGAACAGAACTCCTTTGCTGCCAAACTCCCTTCCGCACTTTTTTTTCATCATCTCCTTAAATGTTTGTTCGGCTCTCTCCGCAAGACCATTTGAAGACGGATGATATGGAGCTGAAGTCATGTGCACTATGCCATTGTTTCTCATGAACTCTTTTGTTTCAGTACTCACAAAACACGTGGCATTGTCACTTACTATGATCTCCGGTATCCCTTGATTACTAAAACACCTACACAGGCAGTCTATAGTAACAGTAGATGAAGCAGAATTTACAGGATACACATCCATCCATTTGGAATGTGCATCAATGATTATGAGGAACATCTTTGCCATGAATGGACCCGCATAATCTACATGTAATCTTCTCCATGGTTTATCCGGCCACTCCCAGGGGTGGAGTGGAGCCGCGGCTGGTGCCTTCCTGTGTACTTGACAAGTGCTGCATGTCTTGACTAGATTTTCTATCTCCTCATCTAGCTTCGGCCACCACAATTAACTCCTTGCCAAGGCTTTCATACGCAAAACTCCAGGATGACACTAATGTAGTTGCCCTAGGATAGACTGTCATGCTGGCTGTGGAATAATCACTCGAGCTCCCCACAACACACAACCATCCTGCACACTCAGCTCTGTTTTCCTGACACTGTAAGGTATGAAATCAGTCCCTTCCGGATGCTGTGGCCAACCCCTCATCACATATTCTCGGACTCTAGACAGTACTGGATCTTTACCAGTCCAGGTCCTTACTTATTCTGCGGTCACAATTGCCATGTCCGTGTCCTCCAACATCAAAACTCTGTCCTCTGGAGCTGCATGGATAGGTGTACCTGGTAGTGGAAGACGGCTCAAGGCATCTGCGTTCCCATGGTACTTGCCTGCCTTGTAAACGATGACATACTCATACGCCCTTAACGTCACTGCCCACCTCTGGATCCGGGGTGACACCATCTCTGGTACTGCTTTCATTTCATTAAAAAGAGATAGAAGAGGTTTATGATCGGTGCATATGGTGAATTTCCTGCCATATATGTACTTGTGAAACCTCTGTAACCCAAACATTACTGCTAATCCCTCTTTATCTAAATGGGAATAGTTTTTTTCCGCTGGGGTCAGAGTTCGAGACATAAACCCTATCGGTCTTTCTGTTCCATCTTCCAAGCTGTGTGAAAGAACTGCCCCCACCCCATAAAGTGAAGCGTCACAAGAGAGAATGATGTCTTTCTCTGCATTGTAGTGAACCAGCACATCTGAGGACAGCATCAGTTTCTTGGGCTGTTCAAATGAAACCCTCTGTTCCTCTTCCCACTCCCACTGTGTCTCCTTGCGCAGTAGTTTGTGAAGAGGCGCTAACACTGTTGCCAAGTTTGGTAAAAACCTGTTATAATAGTTTAGCAGTCCCAGGTAAGCTTGTAACTCAGCCACATTTGTAGGAGCTGGGGCCTCCTGCATTGCTTGTACCTTCTCCTTGATTGGATGGAGCCCGGTGGCATCCACTCTGTGTCCCAGGAACACGTCCTCATCCCCCAGGAATGTGCATTTACTCCTCTTGAGCCGTAACCCAGCCTTATCCAATCTTTGTAGTACCTCTCTCAGAGTGCTCAGATGCTCCTGGTCAGTTCTTCCCGTCACCAGAATGTCATCCAGATAAATTGAAACATGTGGAATCCCTTGCAGTACACCCTCGATAGTCCTCTGGAAGATAGCTGGACTAGATGAGACACCGAATGGCAAACGGTTATAGGTAAACAACCCCTTGTGTGTATTTATGGTTACATACTTCTTGGATTCCTCATCTAGTGTAATCTGCAAGTATGTATGACTCATATCCAGCTTCATGAATTTCTTCCCTCCAGCCAGGTTTGCAAAAAGATCCTCAGTTTTAGGAATAGGATACTGTTCAAGTTTAGACACCCTATTTACTGTCAATTTATAATCTCCACAGATTCTTACCGAATTGTCTGGTTTTAAAACAGGTACAATGGGAGCTGCCCATTCTGAACATTTCACGGGTTCCAGAATGTTCTCTCTCAAAAGACGGTCAAGCTCAGCCTCTACCTTTGGTTTCATGGCATACGGCACAGGTCGTTGTTTAAAAAACCTTGGCAGTGCCTCCTTGTCGACATAAATCTTAGCTGGGGGGCCATTAATTGTTCCAAGTTCTTCCTTGAACATGTTCTCATGTTCAATCAACATGTCTTGCAAAGACAATTGTTTGCCTCCCTCTAGTTGATTTATTGCTCCCCAATCTAATTTAAGTTCTCATATCCAGCCCCGACCTAACAAGTTTGGTCCAGAACCCGATACTACAACTACAGTTAGCTGTTCCACGGTATCCCTGTGTTTCACAGTTACAGTAGCTGTACCCAATGTCGCCACTCATTCACCGGTATATATTTTAAGCTGCATAGAGCAAGACTTTAACTCTGGAACTTTTGCACGGTTCCACAATTTTGAGTACTCTTCCCTGTTCATTATGGTAACACCACATCCGGTATCCACCTCAAAGTTGACCTTAGAGTCATTTACTATCAGTTGCAAAGTGATAGGATCCACTTTTGGAATGTCCTCTACCATACTATGCAATATGAACATGTCGTCTTCTTTCTCAGCTTCTCCACTGATGTGATGTGCTCCCTGTTTTTTCACTTCTCTTGCTAGGTTGTGCTTTTCTCCCCCTTTAGGTTTGTATACCTCCAGGGTAGCTTTTGCTCGGCATGCACGTTCTTTATGTCCTTTTTTCCCACACGTGTGGCACTTTTCCTCCAGAAACTTGCATTCCCTCACCAGGTGATCTCCATTGCATCTATACATGCCTTTACACGCTCCCGTTTTGGTTTCTGACTCACATTTAACTTGTGCACAACCGGACCTCCAACTTGCTTTGTCGTAGCCCAGTCTGAACCTTGTATTTCTTTTACATCATGGTTAGCTGTCTCTATGGCTTGAGCAAGTTCCAACGCTTTTTCATACATAAGCCCAGTCTCGGACAATAATCTCCTTTGCATTCGAGCATCCATTATCCCGCAAACAAGCCTATCTCTCAGCATGTCTTTCAAGCTGTTCCCGTAATTGCAATCGTGTGCCAGTTTTCTCAACACCGCTACATAATCCAATACAGTCTCTCCCGGTTTCCTGTTCCGTGAATTAAATTTGAAACGCTGTACAATCTCACTCGGTCTGGGATTGAAATGTTCCTTCAGCAAGGCCACTAAGTTAGCAAATGTAATGTCTCCAGGCTTTTCAGGACTGCATAAGTTCCTCATTAAACTATACGTCTGACTTCCCATGGAAGTGAGCAAAATAGCTCTCCTTTTTCCAACATCAACTATATAATTTGCTACAAAGAAATGCTCCAGCAACTCACAGTATTCATTCCAGGTCTGCGTCTGAACATCAAAAGCAGAGAGCTGTCCTACCATAGCAGCCATGATTCCTCGATTCAGTGCTTTTCTTTTATTTTTCCTTCTTCAAGATGAGATCTGTTCAGCCTCATCGCCAAATGTGATATCCGAGTGGTAAGGTCAGACTGAGATAAGCCAGACTTCAGGAACCAAAACTAAACTTTTAATTATACATATGTAGCAGAGAACATAGCTCTTACAGGCTGCCAGCAAGATACACAATTCTTACTGTGCGATCACCAAGATGGAGGATGAACCTCTGAGTCATACCCAGATTGCAATGCCACTACCTTAATACGTGGTGTGCCAGGACATTACCTGAATACTGGTAAATATGATCCCTTAGTATTTGTCTCCATCTGGTGGATAACTTAAGCATTACATCCCAGATTACTGTACTGCCACAGGGGACAGTTTGAGTGCAGTGCTGCTCCAGGAGTGGCATGGCAAGCTGAGGCCTGTGGTATACTCATCAAGAATCCTTACAGATATAGAGAGGGGTTACTCCAATTGTGAGAGGCACCTGCTTGCCACACATTGGGCCATGAGGAGATCACAAATCTTCACGGGGGCATCCCCGATAACTCTCTTAACCCATCATACACCCACTCAGATGCTTTTGGATGGGAGGGTAAAGGACGGCATGGTGAGCAGTGCATGCATTGCTCGCTGGACTTTATTGCTCTCTCAGATGAATTTGAGTATGAAAGGCCTCTGTGAGCCCAAGCTCGCCGCAAATTTGATCTACCCAGGGGTGGCCCACAAATGTTCTGTTGAAGGGGTATGGGACATAGACATAGAGTTTTGGGCTGGGATCCATCCCGTGGGCCGCGAGCTCTATGTAGACGGGTCCAGTACAGTGGTGGCCGGGGAGCGACTCACTGGATGTGGGATTTTTCACCCAAAGGCAGGCATTGCCAAGGCCATTAAACTCCCGAGCACCATGAGCGCCCAGCACACTGAACTGTCGATGGTGGTGTATGTGGTTACGCACCCCGAAGAGTTCCCTACATCCTACATAATTTGCTCAGACAGCATGTTCACTTGCAATTCGTGTACAGAATATTTAGCCATTTGGTCTCGTTGCGGGTTCACATCTGCAGACGGGAAACCCTTAGCAACCAAGCCATTGTTGCAACAGTTCATAACATTGATAGGAACCCAGGGGGATCTCTATATCCACAAAGTCAAGGCCATTCTAAGACAGAACCCTGTGCGGAGGGCAATCAGCAGCCAACATGCTGGCCAGAGAGGGTGCTCGAACGAGCATGTTTTGGGATCCATATGGGTCGAGTCTAGTAGCAGCGATCAGAGACAGAGGTGTGACCCAAGGGAGTGCAGGGGTAGCATTGACCCCGGACCTAAAGATGGTCCAGGCATGGGATTCCGCCCTAAAGACTGTTATGGAGACGCTGGCTAAGGGAGATAAGGTAGAGGGTCCATACGGAGTGGCAGGTATTATGGTAAAGGAAGAAGACTTCCCATGCCGAACAGCCACAGCTTTGGGGACCGCAAGGATTCTAGTGAGAGAAGTGTTCTCTTGGTGGGGGCTACCACAGTATGTGGAGTCCAATCAGGGGAGTCACTTCACAGGGGCAGTCATGCAGGCGACTCTGAAGATACTAGGTGTAGAGGGTAAATGGCACGTCGCACACTACCCGCAGTCATCGGGGATTGTGGAGCGGATGAAAAGGACCATCAAGGATAGGTTACTATAGAAATCTGGGATGTTATGAATAAGGTTATCCACCAGGTGGTGCTGTAGCCAATGCTGCTGCTAAGGTCAGAGGTTTGCTTCCTGTTAAGGTCAGAGGTTTGCTTCCTGTTCAGGTCAGAAAAGGTCGAATGCCAGGATGCAGGCCTGATGTATGTGTTTCCCAGTTGTTAATAAAGTACTCGTGTTAATTCTACGATATCGCCTCTTTGAGTCCTTGTTCCACTTAATGGATTTATCACACTTGGCGATGAGGAAACTAAAGGACCCTGAATAATGAAGAAAAGTCTGCCGGGACATTTAAACAACAAAATTACGAGCTAAGGTTAGCTACCAGTTGGAAGAGAGCATGGCTGCCACGGTAGGAACGGTCTCCGCTTTTGATAGTCAAGCACAAACTTGGAAGGAATACTGTGAAGTGTTGGGTTATTTTTTTGAAGCAAATGAAATAAATGATGCCGGAAAAAGGAAAGCCATTCTGCTTAGTTCAGTGGGAAGCCAAACCTACAGTTTGGTGAAGAATCTGCTCAGTCCTGAAAAGCCTGGAGACAAATTATTTGTTGAATTACTGGCTTTGCTAAAAGAACATTTCAACCCTAAGCCTAGTGAGATTGTACAGTGGTTCAAGTTTAATTCAAGGAACAGGAAAGAGGAAGAGAGTGTAATGGACTATGTAGCGGTGTTGCGTAAATTAGCACAAGATTGCAATTATGGGAACAACCTGAAGGAAATGCTGCGAGATAGGCTAGTTTGCGGAATTATGGACGACCGAATGCAGCGTAGATTATTATCTGAGACTGGGCTTATTTATGAAAAAGCATTGGAACTTGCTCAAGCCATAGAGACAGCGAACCGAGATGTAAAAGAAATACAGGTTTCAGACAGGGCTAATGCTATGCAAGTTGCAGGTCAGGTTGTTGTGCACAAGCTGAACATGCGTCAGAAACCACAACATGAGCATGTGAAGGCATGTTATAGATGCAAGGGCGATCATCTGGCGAGTGAATGCCGGTTTCTGGAGGAAAAGTGCTACAAGTGTGGGAAACAAGGACACATAAAATGAGCTTGCAGGGTGAAATCACCTGTGGAGGAATCCAAACCAAAAGGGGGAGGACAGCAAAACCAAGGGAGAGAAGTGAAAAAACATGGAGCACACCACATCAGTGGGGAAGCTGAGGAAGAAGAGGACATGTTCATAATGTATAGCATGTTAGAGAACATTCCAAAAGTGGCTCCTATCACATTGCAACTGACAGTAAATGACTCTAAGGTGAACTTTGAAGTGGATACAGGGTGCGGCGTGACCACAATGAACAAGGCAGAGTAGTCAAAATTGTGGCACCGTGCAAAAGTTCCAGAGTTAAAGCCTTGCTCCCTGCATCTTAAAACATATACAGGTGAACGAGTAGCGACATTAGGTACAGCGAATGTAACTGTGCAACACAGGGACACAGTGGAACAGCTACCTGGACTTATGGTATCGGGTACCGGACCAAACCTGTTAGGTTGGGGCTGGATAAAAGAACTTAAATTAGACTGGGGAGCAGTACATCAAATAGATGCGGGCAAACAGTTGACTTTGCAAGAACTGTTGAGTGAATATGAGAATGTGTTCATGGAGGAATTTGGCACATTTAATGGCCCCCCAGCTAAGATTTATGTAGACAAAGAGGCACCGCCAAGGTTTTTTAAACAATGACCTGTGCCTTATGCCATGAAGTGAAAGGTAGAGGCTGAGCTTGCCCGTCTATTGAGAGAGAACATACTGGAGCCAGTGAAATGTTCAGAATGGGCAGCTCCCATAGTACCTGTTTTAAAACCGGTCAATTCGGTAAGAGTCTGTGGAGACTATAAATTGACAGTCAATCGGGTGTCCAAACTAGAGCAGTATCCGATTCCCAAAACAGAGGATATCTTTGCAAACCTGGCTGGAGGAAAGAAATACACAAAGTTGGATATGAGTCATGCATACTTGCAGATTACACTGGATGATGAATCAAAGAAGTATGTCACCATAAATACACACAAGGGCTTGTTTACATATAATCGCTTACCGTTTGGTGCCTCATCTAGTCCAGCTATCTTCCAGAGGACAATCGAAGGTGTACTGCAAGGGATTCCACATGTTTCCATCTATCTGGATGACCTTCTGGTGACAGGAAGAACTGACCAGGTGCATCTGAGCACTCTGAGAGAGGTACTACAGAGATTGGAGAGGGCAGGATTCCGGCTCAAGAGGAGTAAATGCACTTTCCTGGGGAATGAGGCAGTGTTCCTGGGACACAGAGTGGACGCCACCGGGCTCCATCCACTCAAGGAGAAGGTACAAGCATTGCAGGATGCCCCTGCTCCTACAAATGTGGCTAAGTTAAAAGCTTACCTGGGACTGCTAAACTATTATAACAGGTTTTTATCAAACTTGTCAACTGTGTTAGCACCTCTTCACAAACTACTGTGCAAGGAGACAAAGATGTAGTGGGGAGAGGAGCAGGGGGCTTCATTTGAACAGTCCAAGAAACTGATGCTGTCGTCGGATGTGCTGGTTCATAACAATGCAGAGAAAGACATCATTCTCTCTTGTGACACTTCACCTTACGGGGTGGGGGCAGTTCTTTCACAATGCATGGAAGATGGAACTGAAAGACCAATAGGGTTTATGTCCCGAACTCTAACACCAGCGGAAAAAAACTATTCCCAGTTAGACAAAGAGGGATTAGCATTAATGTTTGGGTTACAGAGGTTCCACAAGTACATATACGGCAGGAAGTTCACCATATGCACCGATCATAAACCTCTTCTCTTTCTTTTCAATGAAATGAAAGCAGGTCCACAGATGGTGTCTCCCCGGATCCAGAGGTGGGCAGTGACATTGAGGGCATATGAGTATGTCATCGTCTACAAGGCTGGCAAGTTCCATGGGAACGCAGATGCCTTGAGCCATCTTCCACTGCCAGGCACACCTATCCGTGCAGCTCCAGAGGACAGAGTGCTGATGTTGGAGGACACTGACACGGCATTTGTGACTGCAGAGCAAGAAAGAACATGGACAGGCAAAGATCCAGTACTGTCTAGAGTTCGAGAATATGTGGTGAGGGGATGGCCACAGCATCCGGAAGGGGCTGACTTCACACCCTAAAGTGTCAGGAAAACAGAGCTGAGTGTGCAGGATGGTTGCGTGTTGTGGGGAGCACGAGTGATTATTCCACAGCCAGCATGACAGTCTATCCAAGAGCAACTACATCAGTGTCATCCTGGGGACTCGCGTATGAAAGCCTTGGCTAGGAGTTACTTATGGTAGCCAAAGCCAGATGAGGAGATAGAAAATCTAGTCAAGACATGCAGCACTTGTCAGGAACACCGGAAGGCACCAGCAGCAGCTCCTCTCCACCCCTGGGAGTGGCCGGATAAACCATGGAGAACATTGCACTTAGATTATGCGGGTCCATTCATGGGGAAGATGTTCCTCATAATCATTGATGCACATTCCAAATGGATGGATGTTTATCCTGTAAATTCTGCTTCCGCCACTACTACTATAGACTGCCTGCATTGGAGCTTCAGTAATCAAGGGCTACCGGAGATAGTGGTGAGTGACAATGCCACTTGTTTTGTGAGTACAGAGACAAAAGCGTTCTTGAGAAAAAATGGCATAGTGCAGGTGACCTCGGCTCCATATCATCCATCCTCGAACGGACTTGTGGAGAGAGCCGTACAAACATTTAAGGAGATGATGAAAAAAAGTGCAGAAGGGAGTTTAGCAGCCAAAGTGTCACAGGTTCTGTTCAGCTACAGAATAACACCTCAATCCACCACAGGACTCTCTCCTGCTGAGATGTTATTAGGTCGTAGACTATGCTCCACTCTTGACCTTGTCCACCCAGACTTAACAAGGAAAATGGAAAACAGACAAAACAAACAAAAAGAGAACCATGACAAAAGAGCAAAGAGCCGAAGTTTTGGAGAAGGAGATGCGGTCCTTACCAGGAATTTCAGTTATGGACCAAAGTGGATTCCTGGCTTCATAGACTCAATGACAGGTCCAGTATCATACAAAGTCATGTTGGGAGATGGTAGGGTAGTATGCAGACATGTAGATCAGATACTTCCCAGACAAGGGGAACTTGAAGTGAAGGTTCCAGATGCAATGACTGAAGACAGGGTTGCCCCCAGTTATCCAAGTGCATCTGTGATGCTACCACCAGGGACAGAGACAATTCCACAGGAACCTATTCGTCAAGAGGAAACCATCGTTGCAGAGTCAGATACTCTGAGCACTGCTCAGGAGCAGCTGGTGGCTTCACCACAAACAAGCAGGGAATTTACTGTTAGACATTCACAAAGGCCTCGCAAGCCACCAGAGAGATTGATACTGAACTGTTAGAGTCGTCAAGTATGGAACATGATGAATGGAGACTCCTTATGTGACCCTCAGGAATGGTTGTTTGTAAAGAAATTCATACTGAAATCTTAAGGGGGGAGGGATATAGTAATCTGGGATGTTATGATTAAGGTTATACACCAGGTGGTGCTGTAGCCAATGCTGCTGCTAAGGTCAGAGGTTTGCTTCCTGTTAAGGTCAGAGGTTTGCTTCCTGTCAAGGTCAGAAAAGGTCGAATGCCAGGATGTAGGCCTGATATATGTGTTTCCCAGTTGTTAATAAAGTACTCGTGTTAATTCTACGATATCGCCCCTTTGAGTCCTTGTTCCACTTAATGGATTTATCACAGTTATGGAAGGAGACGGGAGACTCGCCTGGAAAATGGGCAGAGGTCTTGCCATTAGTTCTGATGGGGGATCCGAGCCAGCCCGTCTAGAAGCACAGGGTATTCCCCACATGAGCTCATGACTGGCAGATTCATAAGAATGCCCAGCCATGTACTGGCCCTGGTTCTCACGGAAGGTCAGTTGAGAGAGGTGAACCAGGACAGGTTTGTTAAGAATTTGCTTGAGCATCTCAGATAGATCCACTGGCAGGCTGCCAGTAACATGGGGAAAAAACATCGTAGAAATCGTTTATTGCTTGAGCCTCAGAGGCACCACGAGTGGAAGGTCGGAGATCAAGTAATGGTTCGAAACTTCGCCAGGGTAGGGACTTTTGAACCGCTATACATGGGACCGTACAGTATCGTGGATAGGGCAAGTCCAATGGTATATGCGGTCAAAATGCCCCAACGCACTAAGTGGTTCCATATCAATCAGTGCAAGCTTTTCAACCCTGGAGAAAGAGCTGATAAGAGGAGGAAACAGCAGGGAGTGGTGAGCTGTGCTACAGGTGTGGGTCTTCAGCCCGTAATCTGGGACTGTGAGGAGATCACAGAGGGACCAGTCGTTCTGCCTGTGGGGGCAGGAGTGAGAAGGAGTGCCAGGATCCCACGGCTGAGGGTACCGTGGAAGCCTCCTTACACACCGGTGAACGAAGGAAGCCAGAGTCGTACGAGGCCCAGGGTCGAGGAGACGTAGTGTGGCCACCTGGAGACGAGTGGCGCTGTACAGAACTTCTTTCTCTCCTGTCTTTTGCCTTAGCTTGTCTGTATAGTTTGGATTTACGTGTATGCTGTGGATACCAAATGTAATCGTGTGTAGCTGCATCTGGAAAGGTGAGGCATCACCCAAGGACAACGTTGCATTTTGTGTGTTTTCAGGGAACGCCTAAGAACAAGATGAAGTCAGCCATGGTAGTCCTGATCATCATGATTGAAGCCAGCACAAGTCACAGGGGCGACACCGAGGAATTGGTTGTCTTCGGCTGCACCAGTGGAGACGGACTGACCGTGACCACTGGAGGTGACTCGAAGGATGGGGCGAGCGTCTATCTCCATGAGGGAAGATGGCCTGGATGGCTGGGGTCGAATTCCACTCGGTATTCCAGCCATGACAAGTTCACCTATGGTGAAGCGTCCATCCCATGCCTGAGAATAGGGGTTACCACCTCCCGGGTTAGGGTAAACGGGTGTGCCTTAGCTGTAGAGGACACATTCCACTGGGAAGGTGGTGGTGGCTCAGGAAACTGAGCGTGGATAGTGGGGACCAGACAGCTGACTGGGAAAGACTAAGTAATGACATGTATCTGACGATCACGGGTTCTCAGGGAGGAGTGAATGTGTGTTGGGATAAGTGGTGGGAATCCGAGGAAGGGATTTATGTGTGTATGTGGGATCGGAAAAGATCTTCCCAGCGGGTGTGTCGATCGTGTTTAGCAGGCGATGGCAGGAGGCCGGGGGTGGGATCGGTTGGGATCGGAGTGTGGAATCCTGTGTGATCCCAAAACCCCTGAACACCATCAACACCACAGAGCTCATCTCATACACCAGGAAACCCCCGCCCAGAGCCTGATGGTATAGATGACTATAGATGGGTGTCTCACCACCACCAGGGGTCCGGGGAATGGGTTGGTGTTAATCCCTACTGACAAAGTGTTGTTTCAGAACGTGCACTATGCCATGGCATCCGTGATCCTGAACCGGACTGAAGTCCATCTGCCTGTGTGGTGTCCAAGGAAGATGGAGACGCTTTATGAAGCTCTGTTAAAAGCGATGTTTCAGGAATTTTATGAGCTGGACTACGGAAATGTAGAGAATGAACAGCTTTATAATCTGAATGTTGGGGATAGTGTGGGTCTGGGAGGCAGAGAAGAGGGACCTGGAATGATGTAGCCACAGCATTCAGTACAGGAACGGGTATTGTTAATAGTATGGATGATGCACAACTCCAGATGCAGATTACTGGGTGAAAGAGCCAACTGCGTAATATTCTAGGGGAAGAGAATACAGTGGTGGGTTCAGAGCTTCATGAGGACCAAGCCATGACCATTCATTTAAAGGAGGTCATTGCGGAGCTGGAGAGACATGCAAAAACTGTTAATGATTTGATATGGGAGGACAGGAGCGCCTCGGAGCAGGCTGCACAGAATGAGGTGTGTGTGTTGTATGGAGCATGGTTGCTGGGTGAGGGCTGCAGTAACCTGGAGGACCTAAGGCAAGGTCACATCCCTTCATGGTTAAGCAACAAGCATCTCGCTGCGCTGCACCCGTAGAGCAATTCGTTGAGCCCGTGCCAGCTTCGTTTAGCCTCTGAAGCCTACCCTGTCCCTGTAGATTGTGGGCGGTCCAACCATACAGTGATGGGAATTGTAGTGAGGATGCCGGTAATGGGCGGGTCATCCCAGCCAGCACCGGTATACAGGGTTGAGAATATCAGGGTCATTCGTGGAGGAGTGCATGTTCGTTTTAAACCAGTCCCGCCGTATGTCATAAAGTGGGAGCATGCTGTGACAGGCACTGATCTCTCCGGATGCCAGAGCTGGGGTGCACACGTAATACTGTGTCCCCAGCACTTGAATGCTTTTGCGTGACCAGAATGTGGGTTTGCTTCTGCAGGCACGGAACCTATCAAGTGCACCATGGAAGTGATGGCACCAGATCACGTACCTCCACAGGTAGCATACGTTAGGGAGTGGAATATACTGTGTCACCACAAGTGCGCTCCGCTAACGGTACAGCCAGGACATGTGGGGCAGGATTTTCATTGGGCCGTGGAGGCGGGATTGGAGGCATGTGGGGGGTTAAAATCCCGAAATCGGGGGGCACAAACCCATCCTGCCCCCAATCCGCCTCCATGCCAGTTTCAAAGGAGGCGGGTACCCGACAAGCACTGGGACCCGCCTCCCCGAGGCGGGAAGGGGATTAGTGCCAATTAACTGCCTGTTAACAGGTAGTTAACAGGAAGTATTTAGATTGGTGGGTAGCTAATGTTACCCCACTGTACTAAAAGGGTGGGGGAAATGCTGGAGTCCATTATAAAGGATGTAATAGCAGAGCACTTGAAAAAAAGTGACCAGATCGGACAAAGTCAACATGGCTTTACAAAAGGTAAATCTTGCTTGACTAATCTACTGGAATTTTTTGAGGATGTAACTGGTAAAATAGATAAGGGAGAACCAGTGGATGTGGTGTATTTGGATTTTCAAAAGGCTTTCGATAAGGTCCCGCATAAGAGATTAGCGTATAAAATTAAGGCACATGGGATTGGGGGCAAGGTATTGACTTGGATAGAGAACTGGTTGGCAGACAGAAAGCAAAGAGTTGGAATAAACGGCTCTTTTTCCGAGTGGCAGGCAGTGACTAGTGGGGTACCGCAGGGATCGGTCCTTGGACCCCAGCTATTCACAATATATATTAATGATCTGGACGAGGGAACTAGATGTAATATCTCCAAGTTTGCAGATGACACAAAGCTGGGTGGGCGTGTGTGCTGTGAGAAGGATGCCGAGAAACTCCAGTATGATTTGGACAGGTTGGGTGACTGGGCAGAAGCATGGCAGATGCAATATAACGTGGATAAATGCGAGGTTATCCACTTTGGTGTCAAAAACAGGAAGGCAGGTTATTATCTAAATGGCAATAGATTGGGAGAAGGGGAAGTGCAATGAGACCTGGGTGTCCTTGTGCACCAGTCGCTGAAAGTAAGCATGCAGGTGCAGCAGGCAGTTAAGAAAGCAAATGGTATGTTGGCCTTTGTAGCGAGAGGGTTTGAGTACAGGAACAAGGATGTCTTGCTGCAGTTGTAAAGGGCCTTGGTGAGGCCACATCTTGAGTATTTTGTGCAGTTTTGGTCGCCTTATCTGAGGAAGGATGTTCTTGCCATGGAAGGAGTGCAGCGAAGATTCACCAGGCTGATACCTGTGATGGCAAGAATGATGTATGAAGAGAGATTGGGTCAATTGGGCTTGTACTCGCTGGAGTTTAGAAGAATGAGAGGGGATCTCATCAAAACTTATAAAATTCTAACAGGACTAGACAGACTAGATGCTGGAAGGATGTTCCTGATGGTCAGGGAGTCCAGAACCAGGGGTCACAGTCTAAGGATAAGGGGTAAGCCATTTAGGACAGAGATGAGGAGGAATTTCTTCACCCAGAGAGTGGTGAACCTGTGGAATTCTCTACCACAGAAGGGAGTAGAGGCCAATTCATTAAATATATTCAAGAAGGAGTTGGATGTATTTCTTAAGGCTAAAGTGGTCAAGGGATATGGAGAGAAGGCAGGAACAGGGTAGTGAATTTGGATGATCAGCCATGATCGCATTGAATGGCGGAGCAGGCTCGAGGGGCTGAATGGCCTACTCCTGCTCCTATCTTCTATGTTTCTATGTTTCTATGTTTCATTGGTGAAATGTGGGATTTCCGACAGCTCCAAACCAAGGCAAGTTAGCGAGGCGGGCCGTCGGGATGAAGGGCTTGGATGAGTCGAGATGTCTGGTGTTCAGGTGAGTGATGGGTGCATGAGTGAAGAGATAAGTGTGTTTGGTGTGTATAAAGTGTTTAAAGAAGTTTTACTTACATATACTTACCTTTACAGCCTTCCTTCCTTCAGGTCTCAGGAGTCCTTCATCTCAATGGCACAGAAAGCAGAATGGCCGCGATCTGTCAAAAATTGCAGCATTCGGCTTTCTGTTCTAGGGAGATCTCTAAATCATCCTGAGAGGAAGGAATTAACCTGGAGTACAGATTGTCAGTGTTTGACAGCTTCAAGCAGCTGTGAAACACTAATATTTCATCTGTCAAAAGGTCTTGACAGATGAAATATCAATCTGTGACCTCACCTGTTGCCGGGTGGCCCTTAATTGGCCTGCTGAGCTCGCTGGGCGGGCTCAACAAGTCAATCAAGTCAAAATCACGTGGGTTGGCTAGAACTTGATCTGCCCAATCACCCTACCCGCCTCCTCAATGAAAATCCAGCCTGTGGTGTCCAGTGAGCAAGAGCAGTTTTTGCTTCAAACCCAAGGCTGAGGTTTAAGTGGCACAAGAGCGAATTAATCCCATCCCCGAACCCTCAACCATTCACCTCACTGTGCACAACACCTTCACGTGTCTCCAGGACTATGTGGAGCATTTCGGGTACCCGATTCCTTTTCTGCCGGAACACCTCACTGAGTTAATAAGGACCGTTGAGCTCTCCCAGAAACATTTTTACACTTTAGAGCAAAAGACAGGAGAAGTGGGGGAAGAGATCAAGGGGATTGTCTCACCACCATGGTGGGACATCGGTCTGAGTATAGAGATTCCTTCCTGGATCCGCATCTGTTCCCATGCATTAGTTATCATACAATTGTTGCTTGTAAGCTACTTGTTTTACACCAGCTGCAGGCGACGGAGCCAGATGCTCCGAGTGCGGTGGCAAGGAGTGTTAGATCAATCCGGAAAGGTGTAATTGATTTATGTTGATGATGGTTTCTCCCTGCCAAAACTTGTAATGTACCAAAGTTCTTTAAGCAAGTTTATTGTATGCTGGTTATAGTTTTACACTCTGTATTGCGCGATGTGCACTGCTGCATTTTTGTAAAGTGTTACCACCTGTCAATGCTGTACTGTGTGATGTGCGCAGTGACTTTTTGGTAACGTCCTGTGGACCTTATTAATGTTCTGTATTTTGACTTGAAGTTTGTCGGTGGAAATTGGAACCCAGCCATTTGAATGTGTTAAAAAGCCATTTCGCTGATGTTTTGACTCGGTAGACGGGAACTATGACATGCTGTAAGGGGTACAGTTCTGGGGTTTAAAATGTAAGTTCAAGGCAACAGCTTCACTTGTGGGATACTTTGGCCTTTGCTCTCTCGTCAAGTGATGCTTTGTGAAAAGAAAAGCATCAAACGGGGGACTGAAGAGATCGCAAAGTCTCTGTTTGAAGAATGAACTCAGTCGAGAATATTTTGTGGACTTTATAGGCTGAGGGTGTTTTCCCTGTGGTGGGATTGCCCTGTGCAGATGCGTGGGGGATTGGTTTGTTAAAACTCCAGAGAACGCATGGCAGTTGGCTGTGACCAAAGAACTGTCAGTCATCCAGAATGTATGGATTCGCCCGACAGTCCTGGAAAAAGGAAGGGGCCATTGAATTGAACTTATTAGAAAGCCACTCTAATATGCAAAAGCACTTCTCACCTCCATCTCAGAAGAGAAGCAGAACAATGAACCCACTAGCCTCAGCCAGCCGAGGAGGAGCCAGTTTTTCCCAACACAAAGACCGAAAGATATGTCCCAGACTTAGGGCCATTAATCCAATCACGGAATACTCATGGGTCCGATGATGACCCATCACTGAGTAAGCACCGGAGTGCTTAGAAACAAAAGGATTTTAAAAGATTGGCGGGAAAGATAGGGTTAGCCATACTCCTATAAAGATAAATCCTTTTCCACCATTCTTTCTCTCTCTCCCTTTCTCTCGCTCCACCAAGATCGACCTAACAAAAAGTACCAGAGGAAGAAGCCGCTGAGCGGAGCGATCAAGACCGACTGTGTGTGGTGGTAAGCATGGTCTCCAGTGTCCCAAGCTGGTAACCAGATATCCCAGGCAAGCTGGGTGAGGTGTAAGGGGCTCAGGGTTTTTCTCAGAAGTGAAGTTTTTGGGTTATTCCAGGGTGGGAGCTTCATTTGGTTCAGCCAGGCGAAGGGGCTTATGTGACTGGGCAATTCATTGGTAGGGATGGAGTTAGAGTCCACCATAGCAACAAGGGAATTATTGCTTGTTACAGTCTCCAGTTGTATACTGTATGTATGTTGTTTGTAACCTGGATTTTATCCTCCACAGAGACAGTGATTTCATTTAGTAGTGCATGTTTTAGCCAGTGTATATTAGACCAAATAAATATAAGTTTGATTTTTCACCAAAGTATTCCTGTCCGTGACTTATTCCATTTACACTCTAAATAATAATTCCCGGGTATAGAACTTTCGTAAGGCGGGGGCGATTCGAACCGTCCGTCTAGCAATTGGGCTAGGATCAAAAACTGCTTACAAGATTAAGAGACAAAAGGGATGATGGTGCAAGGCAAAAGAAGATGGTAATGGGACAAGTTAAGAAACAAAAGATAACTCTAGGTGAAGTGTAAATGGCAGAATGATCGACAGCTGCTATGTGAGAGAGAGAGAAAAACAAGATAGGGGCAGAAGTTATTGTCTGAAATTGTTGAACTCGATGTTGAGTCCAGAAGGCTGTAAAGTGCCTAATCGAAAGATGAGGTGCTGTTCCTCAAGCTTACGTTGAGCTTCATTGGAACAGTGTAAGAGGCCGAGAACCAAGAGGTCAGAGTGGGAGTGGAGCAGAGAATTAAAGTGACAGGCGACCGGAAGCTCGGGGTCACCCTTATGGACTGAACAGAGGTGTTCCGCAAAGCGGTCACCCAATCTGTCTCTGGTCTCCCCAATGTAGAGGAGACCGCATTGTGAGCAGCGAAAACAGTATACTAAATTGCAAGAGATACAAGTAAATCACTGTTTCACCTGGAAGGAGTGTTTGGGGCCCTGGACAGTGGGAAGGGAGGAGGTATAAGGGCAGGTGTTGCATCTCCTGCACTTGCACGGGAAGGTGCTGGGCGAAGGGGAATGGGTGTTGTGGGTGATAGAGGAGTGGACCAGGGTGTCGCGGAAGGAGTAGTCCCTTCAGAATGCTGAAAGGGGGGGTGAGGGGAAGATGTCTTTGGTGGTGGGATCACACTGGATGTGGCGGAAATGGCGGAGGATGATGCGTTGGATGTGGAGGTTGGTGGGGTGAAAGGTGAGGAAAAGGGGAACCCTATCGTGGTTCCGGGAGGGAGGGGAAGGGGTGAGAGCAGAAGTGCAGGAAATAGAACGAACATGGTCAAGGGCTGTGTCAACCACAGTAGAGGGGAATCCTCATTTGAGGAAAAAGGAAGACATGTCGGAAGCACTGGTATGGAAGGTGGCATCGTCAGAGCAGATGCAGCAGAAATGGAGAAACTGGGAGAATCATATTAATTGGACAAATCAAATTGGGCAGGGCTGCCTTGTGGATGAGTTCATTGAGTGTATTAGGGATGGGTTACTTGAGCAGTATGTAACAGAACCGACCAGGGGGCAAGCAACCTTAGATCTGGTCCTGTGTGACGAGACAGGATTAATTAAAAATGTCCTAGTCAAGGATCCCCTTGGAATGAGTGACCATAACATGGTTGAATTCCATATTCAATTAGAGGGTGAGAAGGTTGGATCTCAAACAAGCATGTTAAGCTTGAATAAAGGAGACTATGAAGGTATGAGAGCGGAATTGAGTAGGGTGGATTGGGAAAATAGATTAAAGTGTAAGACGATACATGATCAATGGTGTACATTTAAGGAGTTGTTTTACAACTTCCAAAAAAAATATATTCCACTGAGAAGAAAAGGGTGTAAAAGAAAAGACAGCCATCCGTGGCTAAGTAAAGAAATTAAAGATAGTATTCGACTAAAAACAAGGGCATATAAGGTAGCCAAATCCAGTGGGAGGATAGAGGATTGGGAAAACTTTAAAAGACAGCAAAAAATAACAAAAAGATTGATTAAGAAAGGGAAGATAGATTATGAAGGTAAATTAGCAAAAAATATAAAAACAAATAGTAAGAGTTTTTATAGTTATATAAAAAGAAAGAGGGTGGCTAAAGTGAATGTTGGTCCCTTAGAGGATGAGACCGGGAAATTAATGGTGGGAAATATGGAGATGGCAAAAACACTGAATGAATATTTTGTATCAGTCATTACAGTAGAGGACACTAAGAATATCCCAACACTGGACAAACAGGGGGCTATAGGGGGGGAGGAGCTAAACACGATCAAAATCACTAAGGAAGTGGTACTTGGTAAAATAATGGGACTCAAGGCGGATAAATCACCTGGACCTGATGGCTTACATCCTAGGGTCTTGAGGGAAGTGGCGGTAGGGATTGTGGATGCATTGGTAATAATTTTCCAAACCTCCCTGGACTCAGCAAAGGTCCCAGCAGACTGGAAAACTGCTAATGTAATACACTTATTTAAAAAGGGCAGTAGACAGAAGGCTGGAAACTATAGACCGGTTAGCCTAACATCTGTGGTAGGTAAAATTTTGGAGTCCATTATTAAGGAGACAGTAACAGGACATTTGGATAATCATAATTTAATAGGACAAAGTCAGCATGGTTTTATGAAGGGGAAGTCATGTTTGACAAATTTGCTGGAGTTCTTTGGGGAAATAACATATCGGGTGGATAAAGGGGAACCAGTGGACGTAGTGGCCTAGAAATTGAGTTTGCGCTGCGCCAGGGCTTTAGCGCCGGAAGTTAGCGCCGGCGCTAAGTCCCTTTGCGCGCGCCAAAATTCAGTAGCGCCGCGCCCAAACGGCTGCCGGCGCTACTGAAGGGTTTTAGCACCTGAAAACTGGCGCAACGCGCCGCATTGCGGTGCTATTCCGGCGCTGCGGCGCCCGCTGCGGTGCGGCAGGCTCGGGAAGTGCAGGCCTCCTCCTTCCGTTAAGGAGGAGCTGCCTGCACCCGGCCGCGGCCCGCGCAAATCTTCTCAAAAATGAGCCCGGCACCTCGGACAAGTGCCGGGCTTGCATCTGTTCCGGGGGGGGGGGGGGAGAAGTCCGGGGAGGGAGCTGCGGGCAGGCGGCCGGCGGGAAAGCGGCCGGCCGCCGCGCCTCCTTAAAGCGCCGGCGCAGACTCCGGCAACACTCGTTTGCCGGAGTCTTAGTTGCGGCTGCCACTGGCGAGGCGGCCGCAACTGAATTTCGGCTTGGGGCCGGGTTACCACGGCAACCGGGACGCTGCGCACACCGATGACGTCATCGGTGCCGGCGCAGCGCTACCGGTCTACCGCCGCGAAAGGGCCCCAGGCAATTTAGGAACCGGCGCCAATTGCAGCGCTAGGCCCTCTAGCGCCGCAAAATCGGTGCTAAGGGCACTGAATTTCTAGGCCAGTGTATTTAGACTTCCAAAAGGCATTTGACAAGGTGCCACACCAAAAGATTATTGCTTAAAATAAAAAATCACGGGATTGGGGGTAATATTCTGGCGTGGATAGAGGATTGGCTATCTAACAGAAGGCAGAGAGTTGGGATAAATGGTTCATTCTCAGACTGGCAATCAGTAACTAGTGGTGTTCCGCAGGGGTCAGTGCTGGGTCCCCAACTCTTTACAATCTATATTAACGATTTGGAGGAGGGGACCGAGTGTAACATATCAAAGTTTGCAGATGTTACTAAGATGGGAGGGAAAGTAATGAGTGAGGAGGACATAAAAAACCTGCATGGGGACATAGACAGGCTAAGTAAGTGGGCAGAGATTTGGCAGATGGAATACAATACTGGAAAGTGTGAGGTTATGCACTTTGGCAGGAAAAATCGTAGAGCAAGTTATTATCTTAATGGCAAGAAACTGGAAAGTACTGAAGTACAAAGGGATCTGGGGGTCCTGGTGCACGAAACTCAAAAGGTTAGAATGCAGGTGCAGCAAGTGATTAAGAAGGCCAATGGAATGTTGGCTTTCATTGCTAGGGGGATAGAATATATAAATAGGGAGGTATTGCTTCAGTTGTACAAGGTATTGGTGAGACCGCACCAGGAATACTGCATACAGTTTTGGTGTCCATACTTAAGAAAAGACATACTTGCTCTCGAGTCAGTACAAAGAAGGTTCACTCGGTTAATCCCGGGGATGAGGGGATGGACATATGAGGAGAGGTTGAGTGGATTGGGACTCTACTCATTGGAGTTCAGAAGAATGAGAGGCGATCTTATTGAAACATATAAGATTGTGAAGGGGTTGGATCGGGTGGATGCGGGGAAGATGTTCCCGAAGATGGGTGAAACTAGAACTAGGGGGCATAGTCTTAGAATAAGGGGCTGCTCTTTCAAAACTGAGATGAGGAGGAACTACTTCACTCAGAGGGTGGTAGGTCCATGGAATATGCTGCCCCAAAAAGCTATAGAAGCTACATCATTACATAAATTTAAAACAGAAATAGACAGTTTCCTAGAAGTAAAGGGAATTAAGGGTTACGGGGAGCGGGCAGGAATTTGGACATGAGTCTAGGTTCGGATCGGACATGGCCCTGTGGGTAGCGGAGCGGGCCCAGGGGCCGTGTAGCCTGATCCTGCTCCTATTTCGTGTGTCTAATTCTGTTAGATTCAGGAGATGGTTCTGTGATAGTAGATTGGCGGTTAGGATCAGAGCAGCCATGATGTTATTCAATGGCGGAGCAGGCTCGAGGGGCCGATTGGCCTACTCCTGCTCCTATTTCTTATGTTCTTATGTTCTTATGTAGAATGGAATAGTATCCTTACAGGAAGCGGGGTGGGAGGAAGTGTAGTCCAGGTAGCTGTGGGAGTCAGTGGGCTTATAGTGAATGGTTGTCAATAGCCTATCCCCAGAGATGGAGACAGAGAAGTCGAGGAAGTAAAGGGAAAAGTCTTGGAAGTTAAGCAGAGCCAGGCCTGGTTAGTACCTGGAAGAGGTGACCATCAGGGAAGACCAGGTACAGAAGTTCACGGAAGGAGCCCCGAGGAGGGGCGGTTGGTGAGAAGGTCACGGAAAGAGCCCCGGGAGGGGCGGCTGGTGAGCAGGCCTGGGCGTTGGGCTGAAGATTGTCGGAATGGTGGAAATGGAATGGCGGCGTGCACAGACGCAGCGGCTTTGCTTCTCCCAGGACGGTGCTATTTACGTTTAATGTTAATGTTATTTGTACTGGACTCATGGGAGCTTGCAAGATCACATTTTGTTGTTCATGTACTTGTGCATTGTACAATGACAATAAAGTTGAATTATTATTATTATTATTATGTGAAGGTGAGGGAAGGGTGTAAATTGGAATCAAAGTGAATGAAATTTTCTAGCTCAGGGCGAGAGCAGGAAACAGCACCAATACAGTCATAAATGTACCGGAAAAAGAAGTGAGGGAGGGGAACTGGAACAAAGAATGTTCCACATATCCCACGAAAAGGCAGGCATAGTTAGGGCCCATGCAGGTTCCCATAGCAACACCTTTAATTTGGAGGAGGTGAGTGGAGTCAAAGGAGAAGTTGTTCAATGTGAGAACAAGTTCAGCCAGGCGGAGGAGGGTGGTGGTAGATGGGGACTGGTTGGGCCGCTGTTCAAGGAAGAAGCAGAGCACCCTTAGGCCATCCTGGTGGGGGATGGAGGTGTAGAGGGATTGGACGTCCATAGGGAAAAGGAGATGGTTGGGGCCAGGAAACATAACTGTTAAAGTGGCGGAGGGCGTCGGAAGAGTCGTGGATGTAGGTGGGAAGAGACTGGACAAGGGGAGAAAAAATAGAGTCGAGGTAGGAAGAGATAAGTTCCATGGGGCAAGAACAGGCTGAAACGATGGGTCTACCAGGGCAGTCCTCTTTGTGGATCTTGGGAAGGAGATAGCAGCGGGCTGTGCGGGGTTAGGGAACTATGAGGTTGGCGGCTGTGGAGGGAAGATCTCCAGAAGAGATGAGGTCAGTGACAGTCTTGGAAACGGTGGCTTGGTGTTCGGTAGTGGGGTCTTGGAGGTAGGAGGAGGGGTCGGAGAGTTGGTGTTCAGCCTCCGCATGGTAGAGGTCGGCTTGTCAAACAACAACAGCACCACCCTTGTCAGCAGGTTTAATGACAATGTTGGGGTTGGATCTGAGAGAATGGAATGCTGCAAGTTCAGAGGGAGTTAGGTTGGAGTGAGTGAGGGGAGCAGAGAAATTGAAATGGTTGATGTCACGCCGGCAGTTAGCAATAAAAAGATCCAGAGAGGGTAAGAGGCCAGAGGGAGGAGTCCAGGTAGAATGAGAATTCTGAAAACTGGAGAAGGGGTCAGGTGTGCTGGGGGAAGACTCCTGGCATTTTCTGTTTTTATTTCAGATTTCCAGCATCCGCAGTATTTCGCTTTTGAATTAGTGTTTAATTCACTGCCACTTCTCTTCTAGGAAAGAAGTGGGCACAGAGACAAAGGCGACGGAAAAAGAGCTCAGCATCGTGCCGAGCTCGAAATTCATTGAGGTGGGGGCATAAGGGGATGAAGCTCAGGCCTTTGCTAAGGACTGATCGTTCGGGGTCAGAGAGGGAAAGGTCAGAGGGGATAGTGAAAACACAGCAGGGGGTGAAATTGGAAGAAAGGACGGGGTCAGAGGAAAGTGAAGGGGAAGAAGGTTCTGAAGGGGCGTTGGTGTCCAAGAGTTGTTGGAGCTTACAATCCTTGACACCTGAAAGGAAGAAAAAAAGTTTTTTGTTAAAGCGCTGGATGAGGCGAAGGATGAAATGGAACTGCGGACCAGGACAGCTTTGAGATAGTGTGGGTCGGTGCTGCTGAAGAGAGAGGTCAAGAGTGTTCATGTGGCGGCGCATGGCATTCAGCATGGATCTCAGGATGTGGCGAGAGCAGTGGTTCAAGGAATGCTGAATATCTCGGAGATATCTGTAATCCTGGGTTAATCCAAAACATGAAGGGTGGAATTTCAGTTGGAATCCACGTGGAGTCAGTCGGAGCCAGAGACAGTTACTGAGGAAAGATATGTGGCTGTGAAAGCGAGTTTTGGTAGATACCTGATCAAACATGAGAAGGGAGACAGAAAGCAATGAAGATGAACAAGGTAAAAGAGACAAACAGAAATCCTGTCGGAGAGAAGAGCAGAACTTCTTCAAGGTGGGCATTCCTAGAAGAGAAGTGGCAGTGAATTAAACACTAATTCAAAAGCAAAATACTGCGGATGCTGGAAATCTGAAATAAAAACAGAAAATGCTGGAAATACTCAGCAGGTCAGGCAGCATCTGTGGAGAGAGAAACAGAGTTAATGTTTCAGGTCGATGACCCTTCGTCAGAACTGGAAAAGGTTGGAGATGGAACAGGTTTTTAAGCAAGTGCAGGGGCAGGGAAAGGGGGTAGGGGAGGAAAGAACAAAAGGGGAGGTCTGTGATAGGGTGGAAGGCAGGAGAGACTGCTCTTCAACTGCTGTTCTAAGGAAATATGGGTTTGAAAGTTATTTGGGGAAAGTGGTCCCAAAGAATTTAAAATTGCAGCCTTGCCTGGAACAGCAGATTCACCTTAAACTGCTACAACTGATAATAGGCTTTTCCAGTCTAATGAGTATGCTGTTTATTCCTTTGTTCAATCTACAACCTCTTTGATTAGTTTATAATATTGGGCCTTGGTAGATACATTTAATTTCTCAGCTTTGATAGGCCACGGTTACATTCATTCCTCTAATTAAACTTGTGAAGAGGCCAATGTTTTGAGACTTGATTACAGTCAGTAAGGCTGTTAGTTTCAAGGTCTGCAGGATCAGCCATTAACCCAGAGACAATAACATTTTGTGGTGAGACTGAAGACAGAGAACAGAGAGGCCCAAGCATCGTCTGTGCCTGGACGTGTCGTCACTATCATTGGGTAGGTTGGGGGGAACATGGCAAAGTATGATTGGATGAATTCTACTGAAGTTTCTGTTTGTGGGTTGTAACCAGGGGGCTTGGGACCACTCTCAGTGTAGAAGATTCAACAGCAAGCACTTGGAGGGTGAACAAGGATGAACTGTAGAGGGAATGTAGAACAGGAATCACAACTTCTACCCAAGGACCACCGGGGTAATATAATTTTCAACTGTACCTTGTAAACTGCAGCTCAAACACCTATATCAAATAAAAACCACCACTGTTACCAATATGGTGTCAGATTCAGACAATTGGAAAGAGTCCATAAAGGGCTATACTGTTCTTTCTGAGCGCAGCTCCCCACTAGGAGTGTGAGGTCTGGAAACTTATCATTATGTACACTGTTGCAATTTTTGCCGTTCGGCAATAGATGATAAGTGTTATTGTAGGAGTCTGTGCTCCCACTGATATTAATGCTCAGAAAAGTGCAGACAGCGCACTCCTCAATTTCCAATAGGGCTTCCAGTAGTCAAGACTCGTAAAATGGCCACCTACACTATAGGTACAGGGCAGGAATCCTATGCAGCTGATGATAGGACTCTATAGCAATGTGACCAGGGACCTGAACTTACTCTGACAGGGATAGGTAGCTCTGCTATTGACAGCACTGGCACAAAGATGAAAATCATACAGCTGTCACTACCACGGCCCTGCCTGTTTACAGACCGCATGTTGGTGCCTTGGGTAAGTGAAACACAGGAATTTAGTGGTGCTTGGTTTTTCCACAGCTGGCAGGTTCTGAGGTCTAATACCTCAGCATGAAGTCTATTTCTACTGAAGTCCGGCAGGAAAACAGTGGTCGGTGCAGGGAGATTTATCCCATGCATCAGCAGCGCTACAGCTGGACTGGAAGCATTCAATGCAAATGCTGGATTCAAGTTTTTTTTTTATTCGTTCATGGGATGTGGGCATCGCTGGCAAGGCCAGCATTTATTGTCCATCCCTCATTGCCTTTGAGAAGGTTTTGGTGATCTGCCTTCTTGAACCGCTGCAGTCCGTGTGGTGAAGGTATTCCCATCGTGCTGTTAGGGAGGGAGTTCCAGGATATTGACCCAGCGACGATGAAGGAACAGTGATATACTTCCAAGTCAGGATAGTGTGTGACTTGGAGAGGAACTTGGAGGTGGTGGTGTTCCCATGCACCTGCTGCTCTTGTCCTTCTAGGTGGAAGAGGTCGCAGGTTTGGGAGGTGCTGCCGAAGAAGCCTTGGTGAGTTGCTGCAGTGCATCTTGTAGATGGTACACACTGCAGCTACGGTGCGCCGGTGGTGGAGGGAGTGAGCGTTTAAGGTATTGGATGGTGTGCCAATCAAGTGGACTGCTTTGTCCTGGATGGTGTCGAGCTTCTTGAGTGTTGTTGGAGCTGCAATCATCCAGGCAAGTGGAGAGTATTCCATCACACTCCTTACTTGTGCCTGGTAGATGGTGAAAAGGCTTTGGGGAATCAGGAGGTGAGACACTCGCCGCAGAATACCCAGCCTCTGACCTGCTCTTGTCGCCACAGTATTTATGTGGCTGGTCCAGTTAAGTTTCTGGTCAATGGTGACCCCCAGGATGTTGATGGTGGGGGATTTGGCGATGGTAATGCCATTGAATGTCAAGGGGCAGTGGTTCGATTCTCGCTTGTTAGAGATAGTCATATGTGGGCGAATGTTACCTGCCACTTATCAGCCCAAGACTGAACGTCATCCAGATCTTGTTGCATGCGGGCATGGACTGCTTCATTATCTGAGGAGTTGTGAATGGCACTGAACACTGTGCAGTCATCAGCAAACATCCCCATTTCTGACCTTATGTTGGAGGGAAGATCATTGATGAAGCAGCTGAAGATGGTTGGGCCTAGGACACTGCCCTGAGGAACTCCTACAGTGATGTCCTGGGGCTGTGATGATTGACCTCCAACCACCACAACCATCTTCCTTTGTGCTAGGTATGACTCCAGCCAGTGGAGAATTTTTTCCCCAATTCCCATTGACTTCAGTTTTACTAGGGCCCCTTGATGCCACACTTGGTCAAATGCTGCCTTAATGTCAAGGGCAGTCACACTCACCTCACCTAAAAGAGTCTCTTCACATTCCTCAACATTGAACTGGAAATGGCAGAATCGACTGGATTTTCCAGCAGAGGACCTTGTTACTTGTGCAAGGTGATCTCCTTTGGACCTGCGGGTGGGAGTTTGTAAAAATGAGATATTAGACAAATCATCAACCCTTGAAGGATTTCTGTTAGAAATATAGGGCGGCAGACACTTATAGCTAAATGGTTGCACGTGGGGACAAAATATACATCAGCTGTTTCAAAGGCTGCAAAAGGTCAAATTTACTTTTTGGAAAGAAAAGAAGTGTCTAAAAAAGCATGACAAAATAAATGTGGGCAAATGTCAGAGCAGCACTGGAACCCAACATAGTGGAAATGCTGCTGCATCCTACGTGTACCTTGGTCCATTTCTCAGTCACGTCTACACAGAAATACACACAACCATACAAGTTCATACACAATGCAATACAAGATCCATTTGAAGATGTCCCTTGGAGCTTGCATTTTAACATTTGCTTCTTTTTCTGTCATTGTAGTCTGGAAGAGCAGCTGCCAGCACCACCTGTGACCTAGAACAAGACAACAATTCACAGCACCTTGTGTTTCTCTCACCAATGTCCTCAGTCACTGTTCCAGTGACGCACATCCCAGGGGCAAGAGTTAGTGAACCTGAGGAGGTAGTACTGGATGCACAGATGAGGGAGAGCTTGTGGTTATGGCAGAGGAGGTGCAGGAACCTAATGTCTGATGGCCACAAGGCTGCCATCAATAACCCCGTCCACGTTGGGAAGAAAGATGAAATTGGGCAGCGACATTATGTTCCTGGTGTTATTCAATGCAAGATGAGATGAAATATTAGCCATGCTGACTGATACATCAGTCACTTGGTCGATACTGCAGACGCTAGCTTGGATGGATGTGGAGGCAGAAAAGTCGATGGTGCTGGTGACGTTCACTGTCACTGGCAGTACCATCCCTACGGATGCTGGTTGGCTACTGATGTTCTTGCAGTAGAGGGCACAGGTCTGCAATTGGCTACCTACTGACCCAGAGCCTATAAAGGTAACTTCCCTTGGGCTTTGCCAGGTAGGTGTGCCAGGACCTGGTTATATATGGCAAGTGCAGGCAGTCCAGCTCTGGTGTCTGCACATCAACTTAGCATAAGTTCCTTCACATTGTAATACCTCAAACATACTTGTACTTCAGTTCTTTAAAACCAACCACCAGCGTCAATTTTAACTTGGCTTGCCGACCAACACAAAATTCTGTAGCGTGCAATGAGGGGGCTGGTCAGTCCCTGAGCTCTTGTGAAAAATTACATTGTAAAATACTCTTTTCATATTCCCCTTTTATCAACCCTTCTTATTCTGCTGAAGCCTTGTCAATGCTTCAATTGCACTCAGTATTCTGGTGATTTTGCAGGCAATGTTCAGCTATTTTTGTTTCAATATAAATATTCCCTACTGTTCAGATCCCCAAAAAATTTAAACAATGTAAAGTTTTTAAAAACACAAACTGAACAGCACTAAAACATATTGAAAAATTGAAAATAAAAAAAAAATCTGAAAAATAATTTGCCCGTTTAACAGTTCCATCACTCTTTCTTCATATCCGCTCCAGAAAGGCAAAAGAAATGCACAGCATGAACCCATACTAAATGGATGGCAAGTTGCACCAGCATAATTTAAATCCATTTTAGAATAACTTGATACATAAATTAAGCACTCACATATTTCAAGATCGCTTTAGACTAGCTTAAAAGGCTAGCCTCAAAATCACGCGAATGATGGGTCAGATTTCCCAGCTCCCTGCTTGAACATCCCATGTCAACGGGATCCGTCCCTCCAGCTGGAAGGCATGCCTTATTATGTCAAGCACTGAGGATGTGATTGAGAGCCGGATTATCAATGAGCTGAAAATCTCTGCCTAAATTTTAAGTTTATCATGGAATTTTGAGCTTGCATTTATCTACAAAATGCTAATGTAAATATAATCCTTATTCGACTGGTGACTGCAGTTTGTTTACAATCTTGTAGTTTCTGGTTTAAAAGGATGCCATGCTTTCTGATGAGTACAGCAGTGTTATTGTCCAGTTTGAATTTATTTATGAATTACTGTTGCAAGGGACTTTGTTGCAGACACGAGATAAAACTTTGGATGAACGTGTGATTTCAATATAGGTAACTTGTGAATATTCACAGATAAGTAATGTAGTTGAAATAAAATCATCACCTTGCCCCCTGTTGGTATTTTTCACTTTGCTCAGTTGCTCTTTGTGGCGTTTGTGGTGCACTCTGGCCTACAGGACCAGACATTTCTAATCTGTGTTGCAAATGATTGAAAATAATCTCATCATAACTTGCTGGAGGCATGAAAACAGCCTGCCAACATAATTAGGGTCAAAACAAGCCTCCCAGTGTGTTCTGATCTGTTACCCTTCACATTTATCATTTCCTTTCCAAGCTGTTCATCAAAATTGCATAATCATGTTCATCATATGCCAGAACAAACAATTTTCCCACTGTTATCGATGTGGCTTTCTTTTTTCTGAAAGCAAAGCTATGTTCTGGTTGCCAGTATTGCAGAGCAGTCATGTTAATGAAGAGCAGTCATATACCATCGCTGCTGCCGAAGATTTAAAATAAGGATCAGGCTCGCTTACATAAACTGTTGACTATGCAGAATCTGTGCCAGTGCGTGTCAAATGATCAGACTGAAAAGTAAGACATAAGGAAAAGAAAACACCAGCTTTTCACTACCCTGTGATCATTTCCAGCATAACCTGTCAACAGCGGCTTATCGGTGATCTTCCGTTTTTACTAGAAGCAAAGAACCCAGGGATGTGGCAAAACACTGACCCTTTTTTCTTCACACAGAACCAGTATTTTCTTCTTTTGTTACAATGTTATCTCTTTTCCTATCTTGCCTCTCACCACTTCATCCTTTCCTCTTCTTTACTATCATCATGTGGTGCTTATTCTATAATGGTTAGGACATCCCCAGAGTATCAACTGAGCTTCAATTACTCACTGTATATTCAGTTAACCAACAAGATTTGCACTGATTAATTTTCTTGGCCCGTTGGCAATGTCTAGGAGTTATGGACCCTGATATTAATGTGGAGATGGGACCCGAGTGGAGGGCTGGGGTGGGGGCGATAGCAGGCAATGAACATGCAACATCATACGATGCGTGGGAATGTCCAATTTCAATGCGGAGGCTCCATTATCATTTTCCTTCCAGGTTTTGAGTCTCTAATGCACCTGAGCGGGCGACAACGTGGACTTGCGTGACGCGATTTCACCTCGACTATTTACAGGTGCAGTGGAAGAGGAGGTTTGAAGGTTGGAACATTTGCTTTGAAGGACAAGAGTAATAGTTATGGTTGGAAAGAGAGCAAAGGCTGTGTCCAGGTTTACTGAGTCATCCCTGGATATTCTGCTGGGTGCAGTAAGGGCCTGGAAGGAGGTCCTCATTCCCAGCAGTGGGAAAAAGAAACCTCCTGCTACCCCAAAGAGGGCATAGCTGGAGGTGGCCCTGACCAAATGCACTGCATCCATCGGATGCACACCTGTCTTAGAGCCATTGAAACATCTGCCGTGCCACCCTTGCAGGAGAAGAGAACACATAATGCCAGGAAGAGAGTGAGAACCAGAGGCAGACCACCACAAATCGTGGAGCTTTAGCCGGCAGAAGAGGAAGCTTTAGAAATTAGAGGTATATCAGCCTCCCCGAGCATCGGAGATGGCTAATGCAGGGTGACAGCATTGATCTCTCAGACCCTCATCTCCTACAAGACAATGTCATCTTGAGTTTGCTTCAGCACTTTATCCATATGATCACCTTAATCATTTGCATTTCAACACTTGTAGAGTCCCATGACTAAATCATATCTGTCTCTTCTGAAGTCCAGGACCATCACATGAAGAAAATGAGCCGCTTCCCAGAGATGAAGAGGATGCCTCAGAGGAGCTCATTCCTGCTAAGGGTGCACCGTCACAGGATTCATGTGTTGCAAGCAACAGCGCAGATATGAGTGCATCAGTGGAACCTCTTAGAAAGTTAGGTGGGATGACACCAGGTGAATTACCGTTCACAAGTGAGCAGGAGCAGAGAGTATGGCAGGGAGGGTCCGCATCAGAGGATTTAGTCCTCTCCAAGCTCTGCTCAGCTGGAGTGAGATGCTGAATCCAGGGGGGCAACAATTAAAAGGGGAACACTAGAGATTCAGCTAGAGGTACTGGCAGTAATGTCAGGCACACTCTCCTCAATGTCACAAAGGGTGGAGGAGTTCAGCTCAAACATTTGTGGAGTGATGTCACAGGCCCTTTCGTAGATACAGGGCTGGATTTTCATTCAGGGGCGGGTTGGTGCCGTGAAATCCGCATTTCATGTTATCCACACAAATATAAATCGATGTGGGAGATTGATTAACTTAATTGTCCAATTGAGTTCCAGCGTGTGGAAACCCATGGCAAATGAGTTTTTACAGTCAGAAAGTCGCATCTTATGACATCATCATTGCTGCTGCATTTAAGGTCTGCAACAAGCCTTGCTTCTTCTGCAGGCTGCCAAAATTTTGGCATTTACTGTTAGAGGAACCCAGAGTCAGAATGGCCAGCGACAGACCTAGGGCTGCTCCCAGGTTCGACGACGTTGCCCTGCAGGCTCTGGTTGAGGGAGCTAGATCTCATAAGGAGGTGCTCTTCCCTTCATCACGGAGGAAGAAGCCTCCCCAGCAGACCAAGGCTGTGTGGCTGCAAGTGGCAGAGGAGGTCAACTCCTTAACGGTTACCCGCAGTACCTCAATACAGTGCAGGTAGAGATTTCATGACCTTGTGTGCACTGGAAAAGTGAGTATGCATTTCCCATCACCCTCAGTCTGATCCCCATTGCCTTTCCTCACCAGCACTCAGCTTTAGCAATCTCTTCCTCCACATCCCACTTGACACTGACATCAATGCTCCCTTACCAATTCCCTTTCTCTCTATGCTCACATTCACCTAACTATTCGACTATGCAGCCCTCACACTCTCTATCACTGTGATGCTATGAAAACAACTGACAACACACAGGGGAGGGCCCTTGGTCTTGCCACCTCACTCCAACTTTGTCTCCTTCTAAGTATCTATGCTATGGAATCTCTACACTCACTCCTTCATTCTCACTCAAACTCCACTTGTCTCCCTCATTGCAGGAAAAGGGAGCTCACAATAAAAGGGAAAGAGCCAGGACAGGAGGAGGGCCACCATCAGTAGCCCAGCTCAACACCTGGGAGGAGGAGGTCCTGGAAATCGTCGGAGTGGAAGATGATGCGCAAGTGGGGGACGGACAGACGGGTGCATCACAGCAAGCCGGTGACAGAATAGTTTTCCATCTCTCTCATTGACATTGCATGAGTCGCTGATAATGATTCTGAAGCTCTAACAGATGGACTAATGATCATCTGCAATATGCAATATGCCTGTAACCTTGACCTCACATCTCTAACTCTTTCCATTACTCCCCCACAGGAGCATCGAGAGCCCCCGTCCCCACTGTCCAGGAGGAAGAGCCTGAGCTTTCAGACTCCTCAGAGGAAGCTGCAAACTCTGAGGGCGCAGCGTCAGCAGAATTCACCGCACCCAGCACCAGCGCAGACACGTACACCTCAGTGGGTCCTTCGGGACATAAAGTAGTGTTGTCACCTGGTGTATCACAGCTCACAAGTGAGTATCAGCAGATTGTGGAGACAGGGACAGCAGTGGAGAGTCCTAGTCGGAGGGCGCAGGTGCATGTCGACCCTCGGCCTTTGGGTCCATCCACAAGATCAGCGGTGCTGGAACTCCAGGAACAGATGCAGGAGCCTTTGGCAGGTTTTGTCTCCAGCGTCGCTGCGAGTGTGGAGCGAATGGAGGAGTCCATGGCGAACATGAGCAGTGCCTTTGTGGAGTCATTGGCGCATGAACGCATCACCATGGAAAGGATGGCAACCTCCATGGAGGTGATAAGTTGCCAGAGTGCAAAAAACATGGTGAGTGTTCAGAATAGAATGACATCTCTGGAGGAGCGATGGGCATCTATTGAGCAGAGAAACCAGACCTTCATGGAAGTCCTTCTGAGCAGGACTGCCAGTGCAGATACGGGTCCCCATGGCCCCCCTGATGTGCAGCAAGGTGCTCTCAAGTCACTTGCAAACGCTGAGGGGGACCTGACCCATGAGAGGGAAGTTGGTGGCAGACATCAAGGAAGTGGGGGCTCCTCTCCAAGTGCTCACACTTCCATGCCACTGCAGAGCCCCTGGTCAGAGCCCCACCAGAATCCACACCCATCTGAGATTGACATCTCAACCCCTGCACAGCCGCAGGAGCAGCAGACTGTTGATGAGCCCTCACAGGTTCGCAACCCCAGAGGACGCCCGCCAAAGGTGTTGAGACAGGAGCAGCAGGAAAGTGAGCAAGTGGCCTCCACATCTGCTGAAGCCACAGGGGAAGCACCACGTAGGAGCCCGTGTAAGAGAAAGATACTGCTCAAATTGTCACAAGGGTAGTCACTTGGATAAATTTGATGTTTTATGTGAAAAAGCCATCAGATCAATAATGTTTTTAAAAAATCTGATGGCTACTGCTGTAGTTGTGGCGTGTGTCATTTCGCGAATGGGGCTTTCACATTGAGGACTTAGGATTACTTGGAATTGTCATTATGGTGGTCAAATTGCTAGGAGTCAGCTGGTTCTTGGCCATTGTCAATGCTCAGGTAAGAAGATGCGAGGCAAAAGTCCTTGAGTGGCTAGGCTAAGCAAATCTGGCAAGGATGAGTGCGTTCCTTGAATCCTGGGCAGCTATGATCTCGTGTACTGCTGCCGCTGGATGATGGGCCTCTGCAAGATATTCGTTTTTGCTCTCCTCCTCCTCTTCCTCCTCCTCCTCCTCCTCCTCCTCCTCATTTGAGGAGGATAAGTGAGGAGCCACTTGGTCTTCAGGAATCTGCAAGCCACGACGCTGTGCCATGTTGTGAATTGCACAGCAAACCACGACGATTCTGGAGACCCTGGCTGCTGAGTACTACAGGGCTCCACCTGATCTATCCAGGCAGCTGAAGCGCATCTTCAGCAAACCGATGGTTTACTCGATAATGGATCTGGTGGACATGTGGCTGGAGTTGTAGCTCTCCTCAGCTTCGTTGGATGGGCTCCTCAGCGGCATCATTAGCCACGTCTTCAGGGGATAGCCCTTGTCTCCAAGTAGCCATCCATTAAGTTGGTCTGGCGGACTGAATAGCGGAGGCACACTAGACTGGCATAGTTTGAAGGAGTCATGGCAACTGCTAGGGTACTTGGCACAAACATGCAAAATTTCCTTCTTGTGGTCGCACACCAGCTGAACGTTAAGGAAGTGGAAGCCCTTGCGGTTGACAAAAATACCTGGATTGCGATGGGGTTCCTTAAGGGCCACATGTGTGCAGTCATTGATGCCCTGCACCCTTGGAAAGCCTGCCATATTAGCTAATCCAACTGCACACGCCGTGACACTTGCTTGATCCTTGGTGAAATGGATGTGATTGTGCGCGATGGCAAAGAGGGCATCGGTTACCTGCGTGATGCAAGTGTGTGCGGCCGCCTGGGAGATGCCGCTGATGTCTGCTGCTGATCCCTGGAATGAGCCTGAGGCAAAAAAGTTGAGTGCAGTGGTGACTTTGACGGCCACTGGTAAGGGTTGTCCACCTGGTCCTCTGTGCTCCAGGTCTTGTTGCACCATTGCGCAGATGTCACCCACTACCTCTCGCGAAAGTCGGAGCCGCCTTTGGCACTGCTGCTCAGACATGTTGAGGTAGCTGACCCTGTGTCTATAGACCCTGTTTGGGGGTATCTCCTGCACCGACAGGTTTCCATGCGCTGGCCCCTTCTGGCCTGTGCTGCTTCAAGTGGGTGAGCAGCAGCTTGGCGCTCCTGTTGTTCCTGGTTCTGCTGGTGCCGCGGTTGATCTTCGTTCTCATCTAATGTCCAGAACGGAAGGAAATAAATGGCTCCCATGCTTCTGGTATATACCTCAGTTGAGGAAGCGCTCAGTGAAGGTGGCGAGAGTGGTTTCCCAGGAGGTCACACTGGAGATGGGTGTCAGGCTCCAAACTTCCACAGCTGTGGTTATGCCTTCTAAAAGTTCCCCCAGACCTGAGACAACAAAGTCCTGCCACCTGCAAATGATGGCTGATCAAATCTCCTATTTAATGGTTGAGCTGCAGCTGGTAGTCAGCAATCCAATTGTGCTCCCGCCAGGTTTCACCATCGTGTTTCAGAACAGGCGTATTTCACGTGGAAAAAGGGTTAAACTCACAAAGGCCTTTTAAAATGGCATTATAGAGCCAATTTAATGGTTGTTAAGTGCCTTAATGGCCTATCCCACCTCTTGGAGGTGGGACGGAGACGGGACCACTAGACACAAATTATTTAAAATGCTTGGAGGCGGGATGGAGGCAGGCTTGGGCCCGCCCACCAGTTTATGCAATTTTAACACCCCACACACCTCCAATCCCGCCTCCATGGCCCAATGACAATCTTGTCCACAATCTTCCATTGAGAGTCTGGCCACCTCTATAGAAGTTGAATCATGGTGCACACATGAATCCCTGCAGGCCCAGATTGTGGCCTTGCAAGCTTTGTGCACGTACATGTCTACCAGCTTCCACATGCTGGCAGATAGACTAGATGTAGGCTTCCAATGCGCCACTGACCTCCTCCAAGCTGCTCTCCCACAGAGAGGCAGGAGTGATGTTCCGCTGGTCCAGGAGAGGGAGGATGGCAATTAGAGAGATGAAAGTGCGTACTTTTCTCAAAGCATTTGCCTGTCTCACCCATTGCCCCCCCACTCCGCAAACAGTACCCAACATGCTGTCTCCTCTCCCACTGGCCCAGTCTGCCCCTGCACAGGTGCAGGTGAAGCATTCTCTGGTGGGGCCCACATGGGCTCCAACACCCAGAGGATGTGGCAATGAGCACCTCATAAGTCAGAGCAAGGATCAGAGCACCCTCTACTGAAACCACAGGGGTTGCACCACATCAAAGCGCCAGAGACAGAAAAAGAAATGTTTTATAGTTCACCAAGGGTATACGCATGGGTATTTTTTGATATTTGATATTTGTTAATATTGTTAATTTGTTACATCACATTAAATTTAACACTTTGCACCAGTTTACCATGTTCCCCATTCTACTTTTCATTTGTTTGGTGCTGAATGTGGAGAGATAAATTGACTGACACCAATTGGTGGATGTGGGACCAGTGGATGAATAGTTACAGGACTGCTTGTGTAAAGAGTGGGGGGAGGGGGGTGGAGGGGGAGGTACGTGGGTGGGGCGGGCGGGCGATGCAACAGTTACTTTGGTCCGGTGTGAGTGACTAACTGCCACCCAATTGGTATCTGCAGCTCACCTGTTTAATGCAAACGAGGCTTGAATCTGAATTTTGATTGGGCCTCAGGCCGTTGGGGACTGTGTGTGAAGCAATCATGTTGCAGGCTTGCTGCTTGTTTGGGGTGCAACCCCAATTTCTGAGCATTCTCTCCCGCTCACTCCCTGTGCTGATTTAATGGTTCCAGTCAGATCTCTTCTGCTGCCCATGTATCATAGAGGAAATGTTTTTGAAGTGTGGGTTATATTGTTGAAGAGAATGGGGTCTTTCTAGGGATGCAATGTGACCTAAAAGGGAGAGAAAGCAGAAAGAGAGGACAAATGACAGAGAAAGAGGAAGCGAACAGAGAACCATAAGAGAGCAGGAGAAAGAGAGAGGGAAAGAATGAGAGAAGAGGAGAGAGAAAACCAGGGGAGGAGAAAAGAGTAGAAAAATGAAGTAAAGGGAGAATGAATCGTGCTTTGGGGAGGCGAAGGTAGGGAGTAAAAGGAGAGGAAGGATGAGTGGGTGATGAGAGGAATAGGATAAGGGGAAGGAAGGATGGGAGCCTTGCATGGTATTGATATTTTGGGCATGGGTAGTTTGGAGGTTTTTTTGTGCATGGGTGGATTTCACTTATTTCTGTATTGGGGTTTTTTTTGTGTAAAGAGGGTCTCACCTTTTTCTGTACAAGGGCTCACATTATGTGTAATCACACGTGGCCCATTCACTGATTTGGCACGTGCATCCAGTCACTAGCTGCAAAAGGCTGGACATCCCTGCCCTATGTGTTGCAAGACAACCTTTTATAATGGAGTTTAACTACTCGGTGCTGTGGGCAATGTTAGACTATGTTAAACAGCTGAGAACACTTCATTGATAAATTTAGTTCTGATGCTTCTTGAAGGCTGCATGGATTATAACCCCGCCACCGGAAAATGCCAATTGCAAATAAATGGGATAGAATCCTGGCTGAACCAGGTTTTGGCCTTGATTCAGGCAGTCCACTCACTATCATCCCTTGGGCCCGACCAGAATTTTAAGATAGTAAATGTGCACATGTGCACAATGTCCAATAGACCTTTAGGAGCATAAGAACAGGAGTAGGTCATTCACTCCCTCAAGCCTGCTCAGCCAGTTAGACCATGGCTGATCTGTACCTCAACTCCATTTACTCACCTTAGCTCCATATCCCTTGATACCCTTACCTAACAAAAATCTATTGATCTCAGTGTTGAAAGCTCCAATTATCCCAGTATCCACAGCCTTTCAGGAGAGAAAATTCCAGATTTCCACTACTCATCTGCGTGAATAAGTTATTTCTGATTTCCTTCCTAAATGGCCTAGCTCTGACTTTAAGATTGTGTCTCCTCATTCTTGATTCCTCCACCAAAGGAAATAGTTTCACTCTATCTACTCTATGGAATCCTCTTATCATTTTAAACACTGTCCTGTTGTTACTTAGCAACTCTGGATATTAGGAGCCCAACAATATTCCTGTCACCCAGAATGGCAGTTTGAGAATTTGAATTCAGTTAAGAAAATCTGGAAATAAAAAGCTGGTATCAGTAAAACAAAAGTGACCATGAAGCTATTGGATTGTTGTAAAAACCCAAGTGGTTCACTAATGTCCTTTAGGGAAGGAAACCTGCTTTTTTCCAGTCTGGCCTAAATGTGACTCTCGTCCCACCACACCTGCTTAGGGCAATAGGGATGGGCAATAAATACTGGCCTTGTCAGCGATATCCACCTCCCGAGAATGAATAAAACAAAACACAGCATTGCTCAGCCATTAATGCATATATTCAACGTTCACTGTCATTTCTGGGGAAAATCCCAGAAGTGGTGAATGACTTTAGGGAGCTGGTAGAATGGCTGCTCGGCACATTCCCCACCTCACTTACTGCAAAATCTACTCCTTAGAGCTCTGATCTGTTGCTGTTTTATGAACATAAAATCTGAGCCGATCAGGTGCAAGTAGGACACAGAAATTTGTATATGGACAGTGTAGCGTCTGAAGTATTACAGGCAAAATGCACACTAGATATACATGTTTATTATATTAGACAGATGGATAGAAAGACAGATAGAAATATGGGGGTGAGTGTAAATCATTCTGTTATATAGCTAATCACCTGTGAGAATAGCTATTATCTCTGCTGCAGATGCTGTCCAATACTAGTGGTAAAGGACCTATTAATATGAGTTTCTTATTAGCATAATTAATCATTTCAAGTGTAACTCAATACTGAAATAGAATTGTACAGCGTTAATCATAGTAAAGATAGGAAATCCTGGCAGTAACTCTGACCTCAGAAGCTGCCCCTTTTATTGTCTGAGCCAACACTTCCGATTTTAATCTCTCCTTTAGCCTATACTTTTGAACTTGAGGTTGCGTTTTGGTTATCGTGAAGGGAAATGAATTTTTGAAATTGACCAGCAGTGAACAGATTGCTCATGCAGTTCAATGGATATGTATACATGCACTTTAAAATTGTTCTTGCTTCTCAACTCAGCTCTCAGTATTGTCAAGTTTAAAGTAATAGGTTATTTTATATATCTATATATAAATGTGACATTCAGATGGTTAGATAGGGATTGATGATCATGCATAAAGCAAATGGGAGTGCAGCCAGCACATGACACTAGCTGCCATTACCCACCGGGAAAGCTGAATTTGCAGTACTACACAAATCAGGAAATAAAGCTGCCTGTTAGCAATTTAGCTCCATTTTCTTTGGCCAGGCTTCTCTTTTAGCCTTGTAATCCATAATATTCATTAACCTTAATACTTCCATTGACTCTTAACCTGCTTAAGATTGTTATCTCAATTTCAGTATTTTTGCTGTTACTTTTGTGCATCACTTTGCTCCGTAGAATTTATATTGTGAAAAGCACTAACCATGTGGATAAAGAGCAAGGGAGTCTTCCTTTTTATGGCGTCAGTAAAGTAAACTGGAAAATATACATATTGATGTAGTGCACAAGTGCTACAGTGTGTTGGGATCACAGTCATTAATTGTAAGTTGCCATGCTGTTAGGTTTACACTCCAGTTCAGTCTTGACTGTTCCAACGTGCAACTGTTAATACAAAAATGAGTGAAACATTTCTTAGGCGAATGATCTATAGACTGAAAAAGGTGCTAGTGAACTGTGCCTTTGTCATTTGACAGCAGAAGCAAAACTGAGTGCACCATCTGTTGTGTAGGAAATGTTTCCTTATTCTAACTGGCTGAGTGCTATGCTTCTGTCTCATAATTACAACGACCCTGACACCAGCGACTGTATTTAATAGTAACTTCACAGCTCCTGAAAGTGGCAGTTTCTATATCAGATGCCAACAATAGGAAATGGACCAGGCTTTAAAATATTGGGGAATATTGTTTGATTAGCAAAGTATAGATATAAACATTCAGTGCACTAAATGTGCTTGTATTACATTCCTCTCTGTGCTATTTTTAGATAGAATGAATTTAAAAAAAATCTCCCTTGAGAAAGTCATATAATGGCTTAGCGGGTTCTGCAAACTGTGGAATGAATGATCATTGTTACCCCACAAGCCCCAGAAATGACCGGAAAGCTGTCTTGCTTTAGATACCTGGGACATTGGGACCGGTTCTGGGGGAGGTGGGACATGTACAAGCCAGGCGTGTTGCACCTCAACAGAGCTGGGACCAATATCCTCGCGTGGGGGGGAGGGGGTGGTGGTTTGCTAGTGTTGTTGGGGAGGGTTTAAGCTAATTTGGCAAGGGATGGGCACCAGGATGTAACATTGGAAAGGAGAAACAAGGTGCACAAAAGAGTGGAAGATACAGATAGCACTAGAGTAAGAGATAGTACAGTATTAGGTGGGGTCAGGCTAAGATAAAATACAAGAAGGTCTAAGATAGGTTTACAATGCCTGTGTGTAAATGCACAAAGCGTGGTAAATAAGGTTGGTGAGCTGATGGTGCAAATAGCCACATGGGAATATGATGTTGTGGCGATAACAGAGACCTGGTTCAAAAAAGGGCAAGCCCACTCGGCTCCCAACCTCATTACAGACTTGGTCCAAACATGGACAAAGGAGCTGAATTCCAGAGGTGAGGTGAGAGTGACTGTCCTTGACATCAAGGCAGCATTTGACAGAGTGTGGTATCAAGGAGCCCTAGTAAAACTGAAGTCAATGGGAATCGGGAGGAAACTCTCCACTGGCTGGAGTCAAACCTAGCACAAAGGAAGATGGCTGTGGTGGTTGGAGGTCAATCATCACAGCCCCAGGACATCGCTGCAGGAGTTCCTCAGGACAGTGTCCTAGGCCCAACAATCTTCAGCTGCTTCATCAATGATATTCCTTCCAACGTAAGGTCAGAAATGGGGCTGTTTGCTGATGACTGCACAGTGTTCAGCGCCATTCACAACTCATCAGATAATGAAGCAGTCCATACCCACATGCAACAAGACCTGGACGACATTCAGGCTTGGGCTGGTAAGTGGCAGGTAACATTCGCGACACACAAGTGCCAGGCTATGACTATCTCCAACAAGCGAGAGTCTAACCACCGCCCCTTGACATTCAACGGCATTACCATCGCCGAATCCCCCACCATCAACATCCTGGGGGGTCACCATTGACCAAAAACTTAACTGGACCAGCCACATAAATACTGTGGCAACAAGAGCAGGTCAGAGGCTAGGTATTCTGCGGCGAGTGTCTCACCTCCAGACTCCTCAAAGCCTTTCCACCATCTACAAGGCACACATAAGGAGTGTGATGGAATACTCTCCACTTGCCTGGATGAGTGCAGCTCCAACAACACTCAAGAAGCTCAACACCATCCAGGACAAAGCAGCCTGCTTGATTGGCACGCCATCCACTGTAAGGTGTTTTCCTTGAGAGATGTCTCTGAGGTTTCTCTCTCTAGAGGCCTCTCTCTCTTGCACAGTAAAACCTTGAGTGGTTCGACCCACTCGCCCCTTAGATTCTATACTCTGGACTTTGGGGCAGGAACTACAATGTAGAGAAAACTCTTGTAGACCAAGTTTGATGAAACAAAATTATATTTTATTGCATAAGGAAAAATATCAAATCAAATGCAAGCAGATAAGAGAGTACATGGGAGGGAAAAACACAAACAAATCATAACGACACCATACTAACTAAGGCAAATACAGGCATCTTATACTCTACAAAGATCATCATGAAATAAGGAAACACACGGAATATCGAGGGACAACAACTCATGTTAATTGTACCCTTAAATCCACCCCCTTAAACCTATCTGGATCTGATTGTGAAGGGCCAGAAACATGCTCACCAATCCCACTAGGAAGTGCAAGGTTTTGAAATCAAGTCTGTGCTTTGATCCCTTCAGGCGCTCTGTCTCCTCGTGGATCGTGGAACCCTTGCGAGCTGCGCCACACCTCTCTCCTGAGGTGGGGGTCGGGGCGGCTGGACACCGGCTGGTTCTGGCTGTCGGCGGGGTCGGGGATCGTCGGCTCGACTCCGGTCAGAGGAGCCTTGGGCTGGCTCCCATCGTTTCTTCAGTTCGTTTTTGTCTCTTCTCCCGAGTTGGGTTGATGACCACTCGTTTCGGCAACGGCCCGGGGATGGTCGATGATCTCCCAATGTGTGTCCCCGGGGTAGGACGCCGGCTCGAGCGGCCTTCTTGATGTTGGCTTAATTCTTCTTCCTCCTCCGATGGTGGAGAGGAGTTTGCTGATCTTCTCCCGAAGCGACTCCTCTTCACCCACTGCTGTCTCCAACTACAACTCCGGCGTCTCCTTCAGAGTTTCCCGAGTGTCTGCATGAGCGTCTTCTGAGTGCGCCTTCCAAGTGTGCGCGTACAACTCCAACTCCTCCAGTTATACTTTTCTTCAGGAGTCTCCACTTCCCGCCCAAAATCAGGTTAGTCTTTGTTTAACTTTTGGCAGGCTGGGAGCACAGCGGGGTAGGTATTTTTTTTTTAATGTTTTCGATGGCCGGTAAAGGCCCATCTCTGGTCTGGAATGACCTTCATTGTTTTTAATGTCCTGCTGATCTTGTTATCGAGTCCTTGGTGCTGTTCTCATGAATATGAAATTGTCCCACAGCGTCGGCGGGAAACCTGAGCGGCAGAGCGGGGTATAAAAGTCCCCAGAGACCAGGTAAGGCCGCACAGCGTCGGCGGGAAACCTGTGCGGCAGAGCCGGGCTATAAAAGCCCCCAGAGACCAGGTAAGGCCTCACAGCGTCGGCGGGAAACCTGAGCGGCAGAGCAGGGTATAAAAGTCCCCAGAGACCAGGTAAGGCCTCACAGCGTCGGCGGGAAACCTGAGCGGCAGAGCGGGGCTATAAAAGTCCCCAGAGACCAGGTAAGGCCTCACAGCGTCGGCGGGAAACCTGTGCGGCAGAGCGGGGCTATAAAAGTCCCCAGAGGCCAGTTAAGGCCTCACAGCGTCGGCGGGAAACCTGAGCGGCAGAGCAGGGCTATAAAAGTCCCCAGAGACCAGGTAAGGCCTCACAGCGTCGGCGGGAAACCTGTGCGGCAGAGCGGGGCTATAAAAGTCCCCAGAGGCCAGTTAAGGCCTCACAGCGTCGGCGGGAAACCTGAGCGGCAGAGCAGGGCTATAAAAGTCCCCAGAGACCAGGTAAGGCCTCACAGCGTCGGCGGGAAACCTGAGCGGCAGAGTGGGGCTATAAAAGTCCCCAGAGACCAGGTAAGGCCTCACAGCGTCGGCGGGAAACCTGTGCGGCAGAGCGGGGCTATAAAAGTCCCCAGAGACCAGGTAAGGCCTCACAGCATCGGCGGGAAACCTGTGCGGCAGAGCGGGGCTATAAAAGTCCCCAGAGACCAGGTAAGGCCTCACAGCGTCGGCGGGAAACCTGAGTGGCGGAGCGGGGCTATAAAAGTCCCCAGAGACCAGGTAAGGCCTCACAGCGTCGGCGGGAAACCTGAGCGGCAGAGCGGGGTATAAAAGTCCCCAGAGACCAGGTAAGGCCTCACAGCATCGGCGGGAAACCTGAGCGGCAGAGCGGGGTATAAAAGTCCCCAGAGACCAGGTAAGGCCTCACAGCGTCGGCGGGAAACCTGAGCGGCAGAGCAGGGTATAAAAGTCCCCAGAGACCAGGTAAGGCGTACCAGTCTCCAGTCTGGAAGGAGAGAGGTAAAAAGTAACCCAAGTGTGACGTCACCAGAAAGCGGGTAAGTGATTGGTTGGTGAGTATTTCTCCCTTTTAAGCTTAAATCTCTTTGGCTTTTAGTTCTAAGGTGTGATATTCACCATCTAGAATCAGGGCAGAGGATATTTAAGAATAATATTAATAAATTTAATTAATTACATAGAATGGGAGATCAGGTGATGTGTTGCTGCTGCAAAATGTGGGAGCTGGTGAACACCATTGATGCTCACGGTGATCACATTTGCAGTAAGTGTTGGCTGCTCGAGGAACTCCGGCTCCGTGTTGAAAAGCTGGAGTCCGAGCTTCAAACACTGAGACACATCAGGGAGGGGGAGAGTTATCTGGACTCTGTGTATCAGGAGGTAGTCACACCAATTAGATTAATTAATTCAGATGTAGTCCATGGCCAGGGTCAGGATGGTGTGACTAGAAGTGAGGCAGGTACGGGGATCCAGGAGGTAGTGTTGGAGGAGCCGCAGCCCTTGCACTTGTCCAACAGGTTCGAGGCTCTTACTCCCTGTGGGGACAGGAGCCGGGACTGCAGGGAGGATGAGCAACCTGGCCACAGCACCGTGGAGCAGGGAGCCATTCAAGTGGGGGGAGTTGAAAGAAATGTTGTAGTGGTAGGGGATAGTATTGTTAGGGGGATAGATAGAGTTCTTTGCAGCCGAGAGCGAAAGTCCCGAAGGCTGTGTTGCCTGCCCGGTGCCAGGGTTAAGGACATCTCCTCTGGACTGGAGAGAAACTTGGAGTGGGAGGGGGAGGATCCAGTTGTCGTGGTCCATGTTGGTACCAACGACATAGATAGGACAAGGAAGGAGGTCCTGCTGAGGGAGTTTGAGCAGCTAGGGGCCAAATTAAAAAGCAGAACCACAAGGGTAATAATCTCTGGATTAGTACCTGAGCCACGAGCGAATTTGGCTAGGACAAATAAAATTAGAGAGTTAAATGCGTGGCTCAAAGACTGGTGTGGGAGAAATGGGTTTTGCTTCCTGGGACACTGGCACCAGTACTGGGGCAGGAGGGAGCTGTTCCGTTGGGACGGGCTTCACTTGGCCAGTGCTGGGACTAGAGTCCTGGCAGATCATATAACTAGGGCTGTAGAGAGGGCTTTAAACTAACTAGTGGGGGGGAGGTTCCTAGAGAGCAAATAATAAAAATGACAACAGAGAAGGTCATAGGCTTAGGTGGCAGTGGGGAAATTAAAAACCAGAGCGTGTCAGGAAGGGGCAGAAGGTATGGAGTAAAAGGTAAAGTAATAAAAAGGGCAAAAGCAGGAACTAAGTGTCACAAAACATCTTTGAAAGTTCTCTATCTGAATGCACGTAGCATTCGTAACAAAATAGATGAGTTAATGGCACAAATAACTACATATGGGTATGATCTTGTGGCCATTACAGAAACATGGCTGCAGAGTGACAATGCCTGGGAATTAAACATACCAGGTTATTTAACGATCAGGAAGGACAGGCAGGAAGGAAGGGGAGGTGGGGTGGCTATGTTAATAAAGGAAGGAATCACTGTAATACAGAGAAATGATATTGGGTCAAAAGATCAGGATAATGAAACAGTTTGGGCGGAGGTAAGGAATAATAAGGGGAAAAAAACACTAGTGGGCGTAGTCTATAGGCCTCCGAACAGTGGCAACTCTGTTGGATGGAGTATCAATCAGGAAATAGTTGAGGCTTGTAATAAGGGAACATCTATAATTATGGGGGATTTTAACTATCATATTAATTGGACAAATCAAATTGGGCAGGGCAGCCTTGAGGATGAGTTCATTGAGTGTATTAGGGATGGGTTTCTTGAGCAGTATGTAAATGAACCGACCAGGGGGCAAGCAACCTTAGATCTGGTCCTGTGTAACGAGACAGGATTAATTAAAAATGTCCTAGTAAAGGATCCCCTTGGAATGAGTGACCATAACATGGTTGAATTCCATATTCAATTAGAGGGTGAGAAGGTTGGATCTCAAACAAGCGTGCTAAGCTTGAATAAAGGAGACTATGAAGGTATGAGAGCGGAATTGAGTAGAGTGGATTGGGAAAATAGATTAAAGGGTAAGACGATACATGATCAGTGGTGTACATTTAAGGAGTTAATTTACAACTTCCAAAAAATATATATTCCACTGAGAAGAAAAGGGTGTAAAAGAAAAGACAGCCATCCGTGGCTAAGTAAAGAAATTAAGGATAGTATTCGACTAAAAACAAGGGCATATAAGGTAGCCAAATCTAGTGGGAGGATAGAGGATTGGGAAAACTTTAAAAGACAGCAAAAAATAACAAAAAGATTGATTAAGAAAGGGAAGATAGGTTATGAAAGTAAATTAGCAAGAAATATAAAAACAGATAGTAAGAGTTTTTATAGTTATATAAAAAGAAAAAGGGTGGCTAAAGTAAATGTTGGTCCCTTAGAGGGTGAGACCGGGAAATTAATGGTGGGAAATATGGAGATGGCAAAAACACTGAATGAATATTTTACATCAGTCTTTACAGTAGAAGACACTAAGAATATCCCAACACTGGACAAACAGGGGGCTAAAGGGGGGGAGGAGCTAAACACGATCAAAATCACTAAGGAAGTGGTACTCGGTAAAATAATGGGACTCAAGGCGGATAAATCACCTGGACCTGATGGCTTACATCCTAGGGTCTTGAGGGAAGTGGCGGTAGGGATTGTGGATGCATTGGTAATAATTTTCCAAAACTCCCTGGACTCGGCAAAGGTCCCGGCAGACTGGAAAACTGTTAATGTAACACCCTTATTTAAAAAGGGCAGTAGACAGAAGGCTGGAAACTATAGACCGGTTAGCCTAACATCTGTGGTAGGTAAAATTTTGGAGTCCATTATTAAGGAGACAGTAACAGGACATTTGGATAATCATAATTTAATAGGACAAAGTCAGCATGGTTTTATGAAGGGGAAGTCATGTTTGACAAATTTGCTGGAGTTCTTTGAGGAAGTAACGTATAGGGTGGATAAAGGGGAACCAGTGGACGTAGTGTATTTAGACTTCCAAAAGGCATTTGACAAGGTGCCACACAAAAGATTATTGCTTAAGATAAAAAATCACAGGATTGGGGGTAATATTCTGGCATGGATAGAGGATTGGCTATCTAACAGAAGGCAGAGAGTTGGGATAAATGGTTCATTCTCAGACTGGCAATCAGTAACTAGTGGTGTTCCGCAGGGGTCAGTGCTGGGTCCCCAACTCTTTACAATCTATATTAACGATTTGGAGGAGGGGACCGAGTGTAACATATCAAAGTTTGCAGATGATACTAAGATGGGAGGGAAAGTAGTGAGTGAGGAGGACATAAAAAACCTGCAAGGGGACATCGACAGGCTAAGTAAGTGGGCAGAGATTTGGCAGATGGAATACAATACTGGAAAGTGTGAGGTTATGCACTTTGGCAGGAAAAATCGTAGGGCAAGTTATTATCTTAATGGCAAGAAACTGGAAAGTACTGAAGTACAAAAGGATCTGGGGGCCCTGGTGCACGAAACTCAAAAGGTTAGTATGCAGGTGCAGCAAGTGATTAAGAAGGCTTTCATTGCTAGGGGGATAGAATATATAAATAGGGAGGTATTGCTTCAGTTGTACAAGGTATTGGTGAGACCGCACCTGGAATACTGCGTACAGTTTTGGTGTCCATACTTAAGAAAGGACATACTTGCTCTCGAGTCAGTACAAAGAAGGTTCACTCGGTTAATCCCGGGGATGAGGGGATGGACATATGAGGAGACGTTGAGTAGATTGGGACTCTACTCATTGGAGTTCAGAAGAGTGAGAGGCGATCTTATTGAAACATATAAGATTGTGAAGGGGTTGGATCGGGTGGATGCGGGGAAGATGTTCCTGATGATGGGTGAAACTAGAACTAGGGGGCATAGTCTTAGAATAAGGGGCTGCTCTTTCAAAACTGAGATGAGGAGGAACTACTTCACTCAGAGGGTGGTAGGTCCATGGAATATGCTGCCCCAAAAAGCTGTAGAAGCTATATCATTACATAAATTTAAAACAGAAATAGACAGTTTCCTAGAAGTAAAGGGAATTAAGGGTTACGGGGAGCGGGCAGGAATTTGGACATGAGTCTAGGTTCGGATCGGTCATGGCCCTGTGGGTAGTGGAGCGGGCCCTGGGGCCGTGTAGCCTGATCCTGCTCCTATTTCGTGTGTCTAATTCTGTTAGATTCAAGAGATGGTTCTGTGATAGTGGATTGGCGGTTAGGATCAGATCAGCCATGATCTTATTGAATGGCGGAGTAGGCTCGAGGGGCCGATTGGCCTACTCCTGCTCCTATTTCTTATGTTCTTATGTTCTTATGTTCCCTTTTGTCTGGGTCAACATTTAGATGGCCTTGGTCTCCAGGCCGATCTTGACTGGATCTGCATCTAATCCATATGTATATGTGTGGGTCTGGTTTCGTTCTCTCAGAAACGGCTTCCAGAACTTGCTGTGGGTTTAATCAACAAAGCTGTCTGAGGATTCGCAGGAACCATTTTAAGGTGTCCCAATAAGCCGATCACATGGTATGGTGGCCATTTTGTATGCCCCTTTTTCTGGGCTTCTTTTAAAACAGTCTTTAAAATCATGGCCTCTTCTGCCATTTGACCCTTATTAATACAAAGTCCAATTTTGTGAATCCTACACCACCACCTTAAACATTCACTCCCTTCACCACCGGTGTACCGTGGCTGCAGTGTGTACCATCTACAAGATGCACTGCAGCAACTCACCAAAGCTTCTTCAACAGCACCTCCCAAACCTGCGACCTCTTCAACCTAGAAGGACAAGGGCAGCAGGCACATGGGAACACCGCCACCTCCAAGTTCCCATCCAAGTCACGCACCATCCTGACTTGGAAGTATATTGCCGATCCTTCATCGTCGCTGGGTCAAAATCCTGGAGCTCCCTCCCTAACAGCACTGTGGGAGTACCTTTACCATATGGACTGCAGCGGTTCAAGAAGGCTCACCACCACCTTTTAGGGATGGGCAATAAATGCTGGCCTTGCCAGCGATGCCCACATCCCATGAAAGAATTTGAAAAAAGATTGGGCACTAATACCTGGATATAAGGTGTTCAGGAAAGATAGGGAAAGAAAGAAAGGAGGTGGGATGGCAGTATTGATTAAGGAGAATATCACAGTTCTGGAGAGAGAGGATGTCCTGGAGGGGTCAAGGACAGAATCTATTTGGTTAGAATTAAGAAATAATAGAGGTGCCATTACACTACTAGGTGTATTCTATAGGCCACCAACTAGTGGGCAGGATATGGAGGAGCAAATTTGCAGGGAAATTGCAGAGAGGTGCAAGAACTATAGAGTAGTGATAATGGGGGACTTCAGCTATCCTAATATAGGCTGGGATAGTAATAGTATAAAGGGCAGAGAGGGGGAAGAATTTCAAAAGTGTGTTCAGGAGAACTTTCTTGATCAGTATGTTTCCGGTCCAACAAGGAAGGAGGCATTGCTGGATCTGGTTCTGGGGAATGAGGTGGGTCAGGTGGATCAAGTTTCAGTAGGGGAACATTTAAGGAACAGTGATCATAGTATCGTAAGATTTAGGGTTAGCTATGGAAAAGGACAAAGAGCAATCTAGAGTCAAAATCCTTAATTGAAGGAGGGCGAATTTCAGTGGGTTGAGAATGGAATTGGCCCGGGTAAATTGGAATCAAAGACTGACAGGCAAAACTGTAACTGACCAATTGGCTGCCTTTAAAGAGAAGATGGTTCGGGTACTGTCGAGGTACATTGTCACGAGGGGGAAAGGTAGGGCAACGAAAGGCAGAGCTCCCTGGATGACAAAAGTGATATAGAGTAAGACAAAGCAGAAAAAGGGGTGTATGACATATGTCAGGTTGAGAATACATGTGAGAACCAGGCTGAATACAGAAAGTTCAGAGGGGAAGTGAAAAAGGAAAGAAGAGGGGCAAAGAGGGAGTATGAGAATAGACTGGCAGCTAACATAAAAGGGAATCCAAAAGTCTTCTATAGGCATATAAATAGTAAACGGGCAGTAAGAGGAGGGGTTGGTCTGATTAGGGGCCAAAAAGGAGACCTATGCATGGAGGCAGAGGGCATAGCTGAGGTACTAAATGAGTACTTTGCATCTGCCTTTACCACGGAAGAAGATGTTGCCAAAATCATAGTGAAAGAGGAAGTAGTGGAGATACTGGATGGGATAAACATTGATAAGGAGGAGGTACTAGAAAGGCTGGCTGTACCTAAAGTTGATTAGTCACCAAGGCCGGAAGGGATCCATCCTAGGATGATGAGGGAGGTAAACGTGAAAATTGCGGAGGTACTGGCCATAATCTTCCAATCCTCCTTGCATACGGGGGTGGTGCCAGAAGACTGGAAAATTGCAAATGTTACACCCTTGTTCAAAAAAGGGTGTAAGGATAAGCCCAGCAACTACAGGCCAGTCAGCTTAACCTCGGTAGTGGGAAAGCTTTTAGAAACGATAATCCGGGACAAAGTTAACAGTCACTTGGACAAGTGTTGGTTAATTAAGGGAAGCCAGCACAGATTTGTTAAAGGCAAATTGTGTTTAACTAACCTGATTGAATTTTTTGATGAGGTAACAGAGAGGGTTGATGAGGACAATGCGGTTGATATGGTGTACATGAACTTCCAAAAGGCAGTTGATAAAGTGCCACATAATAGACTTGCCAGCAAAGGAATAAAGGGGACAGTGACAGCATGGATACGAAATTGGCTAAGTGACAGGAAACAGAGAATAGTGGTGAACGGTTATTTTTTGGACCGGAGGAAGGTATAAAGTGGTGTTCCCCAGGGGCCAGTACTAGAACCACTACTTTTCTTGATATATATTAATGATTTGGGCTTAGGTGTACAGGGCACAATTTCAAAATTTGCGGATGACACAAAACTTGGAAGTATAGTGAACAGTGCGGAGGATAGAGATAAACTTCTAGAGGACATAGACAGGTTGGTGGAATGGGCGGACATGTGGCAAATGAAGTTTAACGCAGAAAAGTGTGAAGTAATACATTTTGGTAGGAAGAACGAGGAGAGGCAATATAAACTAAAGGATACAATTCTAAAGTGGATGCAGGAACAGAGAAACCTGGGGGTATATGTGCACAATTCATTGAAGGTGGCAGGGCAGGTTGAGAAAGCGCTTAAAAAAGCATATGGCATCCTGGGCTTTATAAGTAGAGGCGTAGAGTACAAAAACAAGGAAAGTGCAATGGGACATGAATTTGCCATGACTTAAGAAGCAGATATGCCCAATATTCCATCAATTCTATTATAGAGGGGAGGGAACTAAGGTACACAAAAGTATAATTTGTGCAGTGGTGGATTTATACATTTTTGATGGGAACATAGAAACATAGAAACATAGAAGATAGGAGCAGGAGTAGGCCATTCGGCCCTTCGAGCCTGCTCCACCATTCAATGAGATCATGGCTGATCATCCAAATTCAGTACCCTGTCCCTGCCTTCTCCCCATATCCCTTGATCCCTTTAGCCTCAAGAAATATATCCAACTCTTTCTTGAATATATTTAATGAACTGGCCTCTACCGCCCTCTGTGGTAGAGAATTCCACAGGTTCACCACTCTCTGGGTGAAGAAGTTCCTCCTCATTTCAGTCCTAAATTGCTTACCCCTTATCCTTAGACTATGACCCCTGGTTCTGGACTCCCCGGCCATCGGAAACATCCTTCCTGCATCTAGTCTGTCCAGACCTGACAGAATTTTATAGGTTTCGATGAGATCCCCTCTCAATCTTCTAAACTCCAGTGAGTATAAGCCCAATTGACCCAATCTCTCCTCATACGTCATTCCTGCCATCCCAGGTATCAGTCTGGTGAATCTTCGCTGCACTCCCTCCTTGGCAAGACCATCCTTCCTCAGATAAGGCGACCAAAACTGCTCACAATACTCAGGGTGTGGTCTCACCAAGGCCCTGTACAACTGCAGCAAGACATCCTTGTTCCTGTACTCAAACCCTCTTGCTACGAAGGCCAACATACCACTTGCCTTCTTCACCCGAAAGTTGTAGTCCCGCCTCCATCACGTCCCCTGAATGAAAATCCAGCCCATTTTCTCCAAAGTATCTCCCAATCTCCCGCTGCAACTTTGGTAGAAGATCGATATTGCTGCAGAAGGTCGGGAGAACCCCCTGGAAATTCTATCCCCCATACAGAGTCAGAGAATCAAAGAATGATACAGTACAGAAGGATACCATTCAGCCCATTGTGCCTGTGCCGGCTCTTTGAAACAGCTATCCAATTAGACCCTGCTCTTTCCCAGTAGCCCTGCAATTTTTTCCCTTTCAAGTATTTATCCAATTCCATTTTGAAAGGTATTAGTGAATCCGCTTCCACCACCCTTTCAGGCAGTGCATTCCAGATCATAACAATTCACTGCGTAGAAATATTTTTCCTCATCTCGCCTCTAGTTATTTGCCAAATACCTTGGAGGAAAAATTCGGTTGCTTAGCACCTCCCGTTAGCATCTCTGGTGGGGCGCTAACGGGGCACAAGGATGTTAGCGCCGCTCGCGAAATCGACTAGATATTTTGCAGCGGCGTTAAACACTACCGCCATGGATTCCTGCGCCCGCAGGTCGTGACGTCAGTCGAGCGTGCAACGCCCTGGTAACGCCCCGGACCAGATATTGAGTTGCGCCCCCTGCCTTTCCGCCTGCTGCTAGCAACAACAGCTAGAGGGGAACGTTTTGCAGTTGGGAAGAGGCTGGGGGAGTGCTATTTAAAGGTGGCCGCTTCCTGCCTTTTCTTGTTGGCTAAATTTTTGCACACACTTGCTGCGAGGGGGAGAGACGTCTGGAGAGATTCAATGCTTTGTGAATGAGTTTTGGGTGCTGCGCGGCACTTCGCAGGTTCATTTTGATTTCACCTTCATTCCAGCGATTTAGAAGAGACTGTGGGGGCTGCACTGACTCGGGGCTTCGCCGTGCACCTGCTGAATCAGAGGCAGCAGAGCACAGAGAGAGAATGGCAAACATGGCCAGAGGGAGGAGGGCCAACAGGCCTCTGCACAGACCTTACCCTCTGAGGGTATTCAGGGAGCAGTTCTCATACCTTCATTTGTCTGAGGAGCAGTGTTTGCGCAGGCTGCGCTTCAGTAAGGAGGTGGTCACTGAGCTCTGCCACCTGCTGTAACCAGATCTGCAGCCTCAACTGAGGACCAGGACGTCTTTTTCAGTGGCAGTGAAGGTTACAGTGGCTCTGAATTTTTATGCCAGCAGCTCCTTTCAAGCCTCTACTGGGGACATCACCAATATCTCCCAGTTCGCTGCCCATTGTTGTATCCGGGAGGTGACAAATGCCCTCTATAAAAGGAGACGTGAGTACATCTCTTTCCCCATGACCCGGGGCAAGCAGCGCGAACGCACATGTGGCTTTGCTGGGATGGCGGACTTCCCCATGGAGCAGGGCGCCATTGACTGCACACAGGTGGCATGAAAATGCAGAGGTATTCCTTAACCGCAAGGGCTACCACTCCTTAAATGTGCAGTTGGTCTGTGACCACACACAGCTCATACTCGCCGTCAATGCCCGCTATCTTGGCAGCAGCCACGATGCTTTCATCCTGCACCAGACTGGTGTGCCAGACGTTTTCCAGGCATCACCCAAGTGGATGGCTCCTCGGGGACAAGGGTTATCCACTCTGCACCTGACTGATGAAACCGCTCCATAACCCCAACACCCCTGCTGAGATGCGGTATAATGAGAGCCATAGTGCCACCAGGAACATAATTGAGCAGACGATCGGTGTGCTGAAGCAACGGTTCCGCTGTCTGGACCACTCCCTGCAGTACTCTCCTGAGTGAGTCTCCCTCTTCATAGTTGCGTGCTGCATGCTTCACAACCTCGCAATCCTGAGTACCCAGCCATTGCCACCAGGGATTGGTGCACCACCTGAGGAGGAGGAAGAGGGAGAGGAGGAGGAATAGGAGGAGGAGGAGGAGGATGAGGAGGAGGATCAGCAGCAGGACCAATGTGGGAGGGAGGCACACAATGTTGCCAGTGCAAGGGCCGTCCGTGAACGGCTGATAAGAAGCCGCTTCTAGGCCCTTACTGAGAAGATGGCTTCTGGCATGGAGAACAACATCATGGAAAGCACCCCGCACCCCCTATTGCCGGCCAAAGCTGGAATGATTCAAAAGACCAAAAATGTAAATTTTGAATGAAAAACTTTTTATTTAACAAATTCTGTGTGTGTCATTTATTCAGGACAAACAATTAGAAGCCAACACAACAAATCATGAATTAACAGAACTCGTTCTCACAAGATGGAGATAAACAGCAAAACAGTAAACAAATGTAATCACACGAACCTCGAACTTTACCACAATCATTCCCACCATTTATTTAGACCTCCTACTGTTTGCCCTTCGAGGGTGATTTCCATCCCCTGCACACTTCCCCCCTTCCCACCCTACTGCTTCTCCATAATGGGGCCCCAGTGGCTGCAGCAAGGCTGATGGAAGGCTGCTGAATGTCAGATGCTGAGACTAGAGATGCCCTTGAAGGACGCCCTCGACCAGCTCTTGGCCTGGAGGCCCCGGCTGCAGACTGCACCAACTCTGCATGGGCGGCAGCAGTCTGGGCTGGCTGTGTTGCAGGCGGTGGCAAGTGCAATGGGGAAGTGCCAGTGGTGGGAACAGAAATGCTGTCATCCTGAGAGAGGACAACACCTTCCTACTCGACCGACACACTGGCACTCCCACGGGGCAGTAGCTCAGCATCCGGAGCAATCAGCTCGAGCACAGATTGCTGGCTTGCTGCAACGCCGTGAGAGCCCCGAGGGACTGTGAGCGACCCAGCAAGGATGGCAGCAGTCAGTGCTTGCGTGACATCAATCTGAGACTGCATGAGAGCAGTCTGAGATTGGATGGCACCAGCCAATGACTGAATTGCAGCACTAAGCCATTGCGTTGCATTGGCCTGTGCTGCAGCGGACTGCTCCACACACCTAGCCAGTCCATCCGTGCTGTTGGGCACCCTTGCCATTGCACCCATGAGCTCAGTGTGCATGTTCAAGGCCTGCTATTCCTGGCCGTGATGGCGCAGTCCTCATCTGAGTCCTGTGCAGCAGGACTCGCTTGCCTACTCACCCTTCGGGGAGCTGGCCACCGAGCTTCCCTACCCCCATGGCATTGCTGCAGCCCGCTGGGCCCAGAAGCTTTGCCCTCATCAGACTCTTTTCCCCTGCTCCCCTCCAGGGAAGGCATGGTTCCAATGTCGGAATGGGCTCCCTCGGGAGACGCAGGCGGTGAGGCTCCGGCTTCCTCTTCCTCCTCGTCTGGGCGTTGCTGCCACTGGTAGGTTGAGGGACAGGCTGTCAGCTGCTGGTTCACTATCTGAAAGCAGGGAGGTACAAGAGTGGCTTTAGCAGTAAGGGAGCAAGGACTGGAGACAGTTAGTAAGTTAGATTGAAAGTTTAAAAGGCTGGTGTTGTGAGGAGCAAGTGGAATGAGAGGACAGAAAGCTGATGAACATACCATTGTTGTCCCCAAGGGGTCGACCTCTCCAGCGGCCACGGTACCTATGACCTGGCTGGCAACGATCCTGTGCACTCATGCCTCCAAATCGGTGAGGGTGTGCAGGTCAGCCGGTCCTCCTCCTGTGCGTTGCTGCTCACGCCTGTTATGAGAGAGCTTGGCCTGCAGGAAAAAGGACGGCGTCTGAGTGAATGTGCAGTCATGTGCCTGATGTGCCTCCCATGGTTGAATAGCCCTTAATGTATGCAAGGTGTGGAATGTGCGTGTGTGTTTTATGAGATGGCCATAGGTCTTGGATGAGTATTGGGCATTTAGGGTTTTTAAACCCTCTGGGCACAGAATGAAGTGGAGATGGAGGGATGTAGAGGTAATGAAAAGCAGTCACTCATCCTGACCACCCGAGTGAGGTCATTGAATTTCTTCTGACATTGGATGTGGGTCCTGGGCACCAGGCTCCTTTAGGGGACATGCTGAGCCACCTCCCTCCAGACTCTTCTGTACTCCCTGGGCAATGGCCTCCTGCCACTCTCTGGGTAGAGCATTGGCCATCACTGCTCGATAGCGCCAACCAGAGCCACCAAGGCCTGGTCGCTAAAGCGCTGAGCTCTTTCCCTGGGCCTATTCATTAGTGGTTCCAGCACAATTGATTTAGAGGTCTCTCCAGGCCGAGATTCAAGGCTGCAATGAGCAGGGTGTGGCTGACCAGCAAGATGGACCCTCCCCTTTAAGAACTGGCCGGCGCCAGTCTGTCTGTGTTCCATTGCTAACTGACATCACCTGAGCTTCAGTAGCGCTCTGAGGTAGCGCCTTAAGACAGGTGTGTAGCACCTGATTTAGCGTTCAAATCACCTCCAGGGGCGATAGAGGCCAATTTTGCAGTCGGAGGCGATAATTAGCGACGGGCGCTAAACTTTGCACCCGGCCGATAATAGCGCCCCCAACAGGGCAATACCGAATTTCTCCCCCCTTATTTCTGTGTACTCTGGTTACTGACCCTTCTACCACTGGAAACAGTTTCTCCTTATTTACCCTTCATGGTGTTGAAAATCTCTATCAAATCTCCCCTTAACCTTCTCTGCTCTAAGGAGAACAACAAACACAACTTGCATTTATATAGCACCTTTAACATAGTAAAACATCCCTAGGCACTTCACTGGAGTGTTATCAAACAAATTTTGATAAAGAGGTAGGTTTTAATGAGTTTCTTAAAGAAGGAAAGAGAGGTAGAGAGGCGGAGAGGTTTATGGAGGGAATTCCAGAGCTTAAGGCCTTGGCAGCTGAAGGCTCGGCCACAAATTGTGGAGCGATTAAAATCGGGGTTGCTCAAGATGCCAGAATTGGAGGACGGCAGATATTTTAGAGGGTTGTAGAGCTGGAGGAGATTACAGCGATAGGAAGGGGCAAGGCCATGGGGGATTTGAAAACAAGGATGCGAATTTTAAAATTGAGGCATTGCATAACCGGAACCCAATGTAGGTCAGCAAGCACAGGGATGGTGGGTGAATGGGACAAGTAACTGAAGTCTTTCATCCCATTCTAGTAAACCTCCTCTGCACCCTTTCTAAGGCTGTGACATCCATCCTAAAGTTTGAACATGGGAACAGAAGTAGGCCATTCAGCCCTTCGTGCCTGTTCTGCCATTTAATGAGATCATAACTGATCTGCGACCTAACTCCCTCCACCTGCCTTGTCTCCATATTGGTCCTTGGCTAGCAAAAGTCTATCGATCTCAGATTTAAAATTATTAATTGAGCTATCGTCTACTGCTTTTTGTAGGAGACAGTTCCTTAATTCTACCACCCATTCTGTGAAGAAGTGTTTCCTAACTTCTCTCCTGAATGGCCTGGCTCTGATTTTAAGGCTATGTCCCCTTGTTCTAGACACCCACACCAGCGGAAAAAGTTTCTCTCTATCTAACCTATCAATTCCTTTCAAAATCCGAAAAACCTCAATCAAATCACCGCTGTAACCTTCTATATTTCAGGGATTATGAGCCTAATATATGGAATATTTTCTCATAATTTAACCCTTGAAGCCCTTGTAACATTCCTGTGCCCAGAATTGGACACAATATTCCACCTAGACCCTAACCAGTGTTTTATAAAGGCTTACTATAACTTCCTTGCTTTTATACTTTATGCCATGGATTCTGTATGCCTTTTTAATAGCCTTCTCAACTTGTCTTACCACCTTCGAAGACTTGTGCATGTGCACCCCTAGCTGTCTCTGTTCCTGCACCCCCTTTAAAATTGTTCCATCCAGTTCATATTGCCTCTCTTCATTCTGTGTACCAAATGAATCACTTCACACTTCTCTGCATTAAATTTTATCTGCATGTGCCTGCCCGTTTCACTAGTCTGTCTATGTCCTCCTGAAGTCTGTTAAAAATGGTAAACCCATCCCCAACCCGTCCACTTCCTGTTTTAATGGAGGCGGGGTCGGGGGCGGGTGGCTAACATGCTCTCTGGAAATGAGCCCGTCATTAAAGTATTTTGTTGAGGCTGCTTGCCTCAAATTTAACCTCTATTTCACATTTAACTCCTGAGGTCAGGTTTTCTGGGCCATGGGAAACCCAGTAGCTGAAGGGAGAGGAGAACAGCTATAATAGCAGGTAAAATACAGCTGTGCCTTTCCAGCACTGCTTGAGGGCCAGTGAGCTACCCTGTAAACCACTCCTGATCTGACCTCTCTTCCACGATCAGACCTCGAAAGTCCAACTTCCCCTGACCTTCAATGTCCAATTCCCCGACCGACCTCCATTGACTGACTCCCCCACCCCCACCCGATCTCTGATGTCCACCTCACCTCCCCAACCTCTGATGTCCAACTTTAGGGAAGGAAATCTGCCGTTGTTACCTGGTCTGGCCTATATGTGAGTCCAGACCCAGAGCAATGTGGTTGGCTATTAACTTCCCTCTGAAATGGCCTAGCAAGCCATTCCGTTGTAACAAACCGCTACAAGAAACAATAAGAAGAAAACCGGAAGGATCACCCAGCATTGAACTAGGCACTGGCTTCGGACACGACAGCAGCACAACCAGCCCAATCGACCCTGCAAGGTCCTCCTCACTAACATCTGGGAAATTGTGCCAAAATTGGGAGAGCTGTCCCACAAACTAGTCAAGCAACAGCCAGATACTCACAGAATCATACTTTTTGTCAATGTCACAGACTCCTCCATCACCATCCCTGGGTATGTCCTGTCCCACCGGCAGGACGGACCCACCAGAGGTGGGGGCACAGTTGGGAGCGAGTGGCCCTGGGAGTCCTCAACATTGACTCCGGACCCCATAAAGTCTCATAGCTTCAGGTCAAACATGGGCAAAGAAACCTCTTGCTGATTACCACCTACCGCCCTCCCTCAGCTGATGAATCAGTACTCCGCCATGTTGAAAGCCACTTGAAATAAGCACTGAGGGTGCCAAGGACACAGCATGTACTCTGGGGGACTTCAATGTCCATCACCAAGAATGGCTCGGTAGCACCACTACTGACTGAGCTGGCCGAGTCCTGAAGGACATAACTGCCAGTCTGGGCCTGCAACAGATGGTGAGAGAACCAACACGAGGGAAAAATCTACTTGACCTCGTCCTCACCAATCTAACTGTGGCAGCTGCATCTGTCCCTGACAGTATTGGTAGTAGTGACCACCGCACAGTCCTTGTGGAGACGAAGTCCCATCTTCACACTGAGGACACCCTCCATCGTGTTGTGTGGCACCGTCACCACGCTAAATGGCATAGATTCAGAACAGATCTAGCAGCTCAAAACTGGGCATCCATGAGGCGCTGTGGGCTATTGGCAGCAGCAGAATTGTATTCCACAATCTGTAACCTCATGGCCTGGCATATCCCTCATAACCATTACCATCATGCCAGGGGACCAACACTGGTTCAATAAAGAGTGTTGACGAGCATGTCAGGAGCAGCACCAGGTGTAGCTAAAAATGAGGTACCAACCTGGGGAAGCTGCAACACAGGACTACATGCATGCTAAAAAGCAGAAACAGCATGCTGAAGACAGAGCTAAGCGATCTCACAACTAATGGATCAGATCAAAGCATTGCAGTCCTGCCTCATCCAGTCATGAATGATCATGGACAATTAAACAACTAACGGGAGGCGGAGGCTCCATGAACATTCCCATCCTCAATGATGGTGGAGCCTAGCACCTGAGTGCAAAAGACAAGGCTAAAGCGTTTGCAACCATCTTCAGTCAGAAGTGCCGAGTGGATGATTCATCTCAGCCTCATCCTGAGGTCCCACCATCACAGAAGCCAGTCTTCAGCCAATTCGATTCACTCCACATGATATCATGAAATGGCTGAGCGCACTGGATACAGCAAAGGCTGTGGGCCCCGACATTATTCCAGCTGTCAAGCTGAAGACTTGTGCTCCAGAACTAGCCGCACCTCTAGCCAAGCTGTTCCAGTACAGCTACAAAACTGGCATCTACCCGACAATGTGGAAAACTGCCCAGGTGTGTCCTGTCCACAAAAATCAGGACAAATCCAATCTGGCCAATTACTGCCCTATCAATCTACTCTCAATCATCAGCAAAATGATGGAAGGTGTCATCGACAGTGCGGCACTTACTCACCAATAACCTAATCTAGACTGGGATCATACTAGTGCTAAGGGTGGAGAAGGGGAAGAATTTCTGAAGTGTGTTCAGGAGAACTTTCTTGATCAGTATGTTTCCAGCCTGACGAGGGAGGAGACATTGCTGGATCTGGTTCTGGGGAATGAGGTAGGTCAAGTGGAGCAAGTGCCAGTAGGTGAACATTTAGGGAACAGTGATCATAGTATCATAAGGTTTAAATTAGCTATGGAAAAGGACAGGGAGCTATCTGGCATAAAATGTTTAACTGCGGGAAGGCCAATTTGAGTGGGATGAGAACGGATCTGGTCCAGGTAAACTGGAATCAAAGATTGGCAGGCAAAATATAATGGAACAATGGGCTGCATTTAAAGAGGAAATAGTTCAGGTACAGTTGAGGCACATTCTCACTAGGGGGAAAGACAGGACAATTAAGATCCAGGCTCCCTGGATGATGAAAGAGATAGAGAATATGATTAAACAAAAAAAGAGTGCGTATGAAAGATGTCAGGTTGCAAATACATCTGAGAATCAGGCTAAATATAGAAAGGTCAGAGGAGAAGTGAAAAAAAATAAGAGGGGCAAAAAGAAGGTATGAGAATAGAATGCCAGCCAACATAAAGGTAATCCAAAAGTCTTCTATAAGCATATAAATAGTAAAAGGATAGTAAAGGTGGGACCGATTGGGGACCAAAAAGGAGACATTTGCATGGAGGCAGAGGGTATGGCTGAGGTACTAAACGAGCACTTTGCATCTGTCTTCATTAAGGATGAGGGTGCTGCCATAGACATAATGAAGGAGGAGCTAGTGGAGATACTTGATAGGATAAAAATTGATAAAGAGGAGGTATTAGAAAGGCTGGCTGTACTTAAAGTAGATAAATCACCAGGAGTGGATGGGATGCATCCCAGGATGCTGAGGGAATTGAGGGAGGAAATTGCGGAGGTACTAGCCATAATATTCCATACCTTCTTAGATATGGGGGTGGTGCCAGAGGACTGGAGAATTGCAAATGTTACACCAGTGTTCAAAAAAGGGTGTAAACCCAGCAACTAGGCCAGACAGTTTGACCTCGGTAGTGGGGAAGCTTTTAGAAACAGTAATCAGGGACAAAATTAACAGTTACTTGGACAGGCGTGGATTAATTAAGGAAAGCCAGCATGGATTTGTTAAAGGCAAATTGTGTTTAACTAACTTGATTGAGTTCTTTGATGAGGTAACAGAAAGGGTTGATGAGGGTAATGCAGTTGACAAAGTGTATATGGATTTCCAAAAGGCATTCAACAAAGTGCCACATAATAGGTTTGCCAGCAAAGTTGAAGCCCATGGAATAAAAGGGATAGTGGCAGCATGGATACAGAATTGGCTAAGTGACAGGAAACAGAGAGTAGTAGTGAACGGATCTTTTTCAGGCTGGAGGAAGGTATACAGTGGTGTTCCCCAGGGGTTGGTACTAGGACCACTGCTTTTCTTGATATAATGACTTGGACGTGGGTGTGCAGGGCACAATTTAAAAATGTGTAGATGATACAAAACTTGGAAGTATAGTGAACAGTGAGGAGGATAGTGATAGACTTCAGAAAGATATAGATAGGCTGATGGAATGGGCGGACACGTGGTAGATGAAATTTAACGCAGAAAAGTGTGAAGTGATACATTTTGGTAGAAAGAATGAGGAGAGGACATATATCCTAAAGGGTACAATCTTGAAGGGGGCGCACGAACAGAGAGACCTGCGGGTATGTGTGAACAAATCGTTGAAGGTGACAGGGCAGGTTGAGAAAGCAGTTAAAAAGGCTTATGGGACCCTGGGCTTTAGAAATAGAGGTATAGAGTACAAAAGTGTGGAAATTATGATGAACCTGTATAAAACACTGGGTCACACCAACTGGAGTATTGTGTCCAATTCTGAGCACCACACTTTAGGAAGGATGTGAAGGCCTTAGAGAAGGTGCAGAAAAGATTTACAAGAATGATTCCAGGAATGAGGGACTTCAGTTACATTGATAGACTGGAGAAGCTGGAGTTGTTCTCCTTGGAGCAGAGAAGATTGAGAGGAGATTTGTTAAAGCTGTTCAAAATCATGAGGGGTCTGGACAGAGTAGATAGAGGGAAACTGTTCCCATTGGCAGAAGGGTCGAGAACAAGAGGACACAGATTTAAAGTGATTGGCAAAAGAACCAACGGTGATGTAAGAAAAATCTTTTTTACGTACTGAGTGGTTAAGATCTGGAATGCACTGCCTGAAAGGGCGGTGGAAGCAGACTCAATCACAGCTTTCAAAAGGGAGTTGGATAAGTATCTGAAGGAAAGAAATTTGCAGGGCTACGGGGAAAGGGTGGGAGAGTGGGACTAGCTGAAATGCTCTTGCAGAGAGAGGGCATAGGCTCGATGGGCCGAATGGCATTCTTCCATGCTGTAATCATTCTATGATTCTGTGATTCTAACCTGCTCACTGTAGAAAGGGAGAGGTATTTGGTTTTGGGGTTATTGTCTGGCCAGTCAGGTGTATCTGAGCTGCTCCAGGCCCCATGCGGTTTCAAATCATTTCCCTTTCTGGTTCTGACCGCCGTATTTATTTCAGTAGCGATATAGACAAAACGAGACACGTGGTTGGGTGCAAAGAAGACCAGTGTTTATTAAAAATAAAGAATAAATTGCTATACAGTGAAAATAATTATGAGTACAGCACACTTTCACACTTTTACTTAACGGGGAGGAGAGAAAACGGACACATCGAGGGAAAATTGACTAAAAATGACAAATTAACAAAATTCCCCTTTAATTCCCACCCCTTATACCTATCTAGGTTGCCTTGTAATGGGCCAGAAAGTTTATGCTCACCATTAAATACCTGCTCTGTACCCCTGCGACCTGCCTTGAATTATTCACCGCCCCGAAGTAGCGATACCCCAGTAATTCAAAAGTAACTGCTGGTATTCCACTTCTTTGGGCGGGCTGCTGAGCTGTTCCTCTGGTAAGCAGGGCACTGGAGGTGAGGCGGTAGAGAGAGAGAGAATGGCTTCCTGAGGGGCTATCTTTATACCCCATTTGGGAGCCCTTAGCTTCGCGCCCAATTCTGGACATATCCGGGGTACACAAAAGGGGCCGATCTGTCCCCATTGACCGTAATGGGTTTGAATGTGTTTCCCATTCATTTAACTGGTTTGTGCTCAGTTTAAAATGTCCCACTGACTTCTCAAGTGCTGGACAAACAAATCCTTAAGTGTTCAGTAAACAGTCCTTTGTCCTGCGGTTACATTCCAACCGCAATTGATTGACAGCTTCAAGTGCTTAAGCCCTTGAGTCAACACTGTTGAGAGCTTGTAAACAAACAATCCTTTGTTCGATATTGAACTTCCTAAACCGCAGTTGATTGACAGTTTAAGTGCCTCAAGTACTTCAGCCAGTGATGGGAGATGTTCAGACAGGCTGTCTTTCTCTTTTGCCATGAGGCCTGCCAGCCATCTTCGATGCCCTGGGTTTTTAAGGTACATTCCAACCGGGTTTTCTTTAATCAAATAATCTTCGGGGGCTGTCGAAATTTTCTGAAATTTTGCAAACCTTACAGTCCCCCCTGGGATACTAAAACTTGCTTGCAGTATCCTGTTTAAAGGTGAGCAAGAATTTTTGACCCCCAACAAACAACCTTCCCTTATACTTATCTATATCTATCTCTGATCCCTTAACACCTCCATCCCTCTTCCTCAGAGAGCATCACAATGCACGGTAGGCATCTATCGATAGAAAAACATGATTACTTACAATAATTCAAGCATGGAGGGGGTCCAATGCCCCTGCCCCACTGAGTATTTACAATAATTCAAGCATGGAGGGGTCTAATGCCCCTGCACCACTTGTGACATAGTTTTAACAGAATACAACATCTTTAATGAGGTTACCACCAAGCCAAAACATATCTGTTAAAAATACAAACCGAAGAAACGAGTTTCCCTTTCTTTGTAATGCAATTGCCTGACACTTTAATAAATGGCACCATTCTTCAGCCATAAATGTATTTCAAACTTCCACAATCTACAAACACAACAATCCACAGGCATATGCAATTTGTTCAATTGACTCTAAACAAGTAGTACAATCTTACAGTTAGGAACTAAATTCACACATTATTTCCTTTGGAGTTGGGACCAGTACATAATACAAATATAAAATAATTAACAAGCCTTTTGTAAACTCTTAATCTTAATCTGGATTTCCAATAACTGTTTAATTACTGTGAACAATAATGTGCCAAGTATTGTTACATATTCTACACGTGAATCAATGTCTTCTAGTGTGCGAAACTGAATAGAAAATTTAAATTACTTCTCACGGATAGCGTCTGCCATTACCCATGATTAGTTACAATTCGGTCTTATTGACCTCTGAAAAGTCAAATTTACATAATTCCTGAAACATCTTTTCTTGGGGTGACAGTTCGTATCCTCGGGCACTGGAAGGAGGCCTCCCCATACGTGAAACCGGTCTCACTAGAATACTCGGTTGCCTTGGATCCCAGTCATCCTGGCCAGCTCCTCTCGTGGGCATCTGCCTCCTGCAGATCCCTCCCTTCATGGGCTAGGGGTGCTCCCTTCCTCGAGCGTCCAAAGACACGATGGTCCTCTGCACCTTCCGAAACTCTGAAAAAGACTTAAAAAAACATCTAGCCAGGTTCCCTGGCTCGGGGGAATGTGATCAGGTCCTGCGACCTCGGCTCACATAGACAACACTCTGGAACGGTACCATACTTGAAACTTATACTCTAATACTTAACACTGCTGAATTGCAATATAAAATTAAAATTAACACATTCTAACTTAATCCTCTATACACATTACTTGAACAAAGCTATATACAAGCGCCGCCCGTCTCCAGGCGGCCAGCCTAATCCCTGTTTGGACTGTTGCAGGCTACTGCCTGCAGCGAAGCTGGACTGATCCCAACTTCTAGTCCCTCTCAGCTTATGGCTGCTGGTTGGGGACTTCTGTCTTTTGGCTTCCCCCTGACTCGGGAGACTGCCCTATTCCACTGGAAAGTGGGTAACCATACTTTCTTGGGCTGGGGTACCCAAAGAGACCTCCTAGGGAGTGTCGCTGGTGGGGCTACCCTGGTGGGCGGACCCTTAGCTCAGGTCACAGTCCTTGCTGGCTGGGGACCTTCTCCCTCGGGTCCCTCCCTTCCCAAACCTGGGCTGGGGGCAGTCAATCCCTTGCCACTGGCTGCTGGTGGCTGAGAGTCTTCCCCTACAGGTCTGAAACCTGGTTCAGGCTCCTCCCCGGAGTCCCATAAGAGAGGGGGAATCGCTCGGGCCAAGTGCTGGGGAAATTTTCCCTTCACGCACGCGACTGCGCCTGCGTGTGCAGTCTGTGTGAGTGTACGCGCAGCAGGCTGAGGATTTCTAATCTCAGGTTCAATCCCAGCTGCCTGTTTCCCTGCCTCCGGCTTAAACAATTTGCATTGATTCACATGGAACCATTTTGTGCGCCGGGGCAGTTTTATTGCATAAACCATGGGGCTGGCTCTATCGACTATGTTATAGGGTCCCATGTACAGTGGCTCTAAACTCCCCACCCGGGTGTAGTTCCTAACCATCACTTGGTCCCCTATCTCCCACAGATGACTCTTGTTAGGCTCGAGCAGCAACCGGTTATTCCAATGCTGCTTCCACATACTACCTGCTGCCTGCCCATAAATCTGTTTTCGGTGCTCGAGGAGTGCTCGGGCGAATTTGTCCCGATTTATTTCTCGAAGTTGCCCTTCAGTAAGGACTGGGGCTAGGACATGGGTGGGGGTCCTCATAACCCTACCGGTCAATGGTTCATGCGGGGAATACCCTGTACTCTTGGACTGGCTGGCCCGGACCCCCATGAGGACTAGAGGCAGGGCCTCTGCCCATTTTTGGGGTGACTCCACTGTCTCCTTCCTCAATTGTTCCTTAATGGTGCAGTTCATGCGCTCCACAATCCCTGAGGACTGTGGATTGTGAGCTACATGCACTTCCCCTTGATGCCGAGCAGCATAATGGTGTTCTGCATGACTTGGCCGGTGAAGTGGCTTCCCTGGTCAGACTCCACAAACTGGGGTAGTCCCCACCGCAAGAACACTTCTCGTACCAAGATCATTGCAGTTCCTAATGCTGTGGACGTTTTGCAGTGGAAGGCTTCCACCCACTTAGAAAACATGTCTACCAGGACGAGGCAATATTTGTAGCCTCCCTGGGTGGTGGGCAGGGGCCCGATGTAGTCGATCTGGATCGACTGCCATGGTCCCTCTACCCTCCTAATGTGTCCCATGGGCACTTTCCTTCTGTGGGGGTCGGGGTTATTTGCGGCGCACACAAGACAGCTAGCACAGAACTCGCGGACGTATTCCCGGAGTCCTGGCCACCATCCCGCCTGTTCCACCCATTGCCAGGTGGTCTCAGGCCCGGGGTGCCCCGCTCCCGGCCCCTCATGGGCCAGTTGAAGGAACTCCCTCCGGTGTTGCTGGGGTACCACCCACTGTTCCTCTCTGAACAGCATGCCTTCCCTTATGGAGAGGGGGGCTGCGCCGTAAGGGCCTTCTAACTTCCTGCCCTCAATTACTGCACTAATGACAGCTTTCAGGACATGGTCCTGGGCTTGGACCATTTTAAGATCCAGGGCTAACACTACCCCTAAGCTCCCTTGGGTCCCATCCCTGCCTCTAACTGCCGCCACGGGCCCGGACTCATACGGGTCCCAGAAAGTGCCTGTGTGAGTACCCTCCTTGGCCAGCATGTCGGCTTGCTGGTTACCCTGGCTGCGGGGTTCTGTGGAGGAATGGGCCTTCACTTTGTGGATGAAGGCCTTGCCTCCCTCCCCCACAGCTGCCAGGATTCTCTCCAGCAGAGGCTTTACTGTTAAGGGCCTCCCATCGGCGGAAGTATACCCGCGAAGGGACCAGATGGCCAGGTATTCCATACATGAGTTGCAAGTGGACATGCTGTCAGAGCAAATTGTGTACGGGGTAGGGAAGGTTTCGGGGTGGGTAACCGCGTACATCACCGTGGACAGTTCAGCCTGTTGGGCGCTCATGGTATTGGGGAGCTTGATTGCCAAGGCAATGTTTGCTGTTGGGTCATAGACTCCATAACCCGTAAGTCGTTTGCCAGCAGATACCATGCTGGAACTGTCTACATAGATCTCGTGGCCTGAGGGATGTATCCCGGCCCGTAAACCTATGTTCACCTCCCATACCCCTTCTATGGAACACCGATGGGCTGTTCCAGGATATACCATATTGGCCGCGAGCTTTGGCTCGCAAAGGCCCCTCACCCTCAGATCCATCTGCGAGAGGAGGAGGGTCCAGCGTGCAATGCAGGCACTCCTAACTGTCCCATCTTTAATCCTCCCGTCCAGAAGCATCTGGGTGGGTGTATGGTATGTGAGGAGGGTCATGGGAGAGGTGCCTGTGAAGATCAAGGATCTTTTCACAGCCCAATACGTGGCCAAAAGGTGTCGTTCGCATATTGAGTAGCTCCTCTCCACATCACTGAGTACTCTGGAGGAGTAAACCATGGGCCTTAGCCTACCGTGCCACTCTTGGAGCAGCACAGCACTCAGGCTATCCCCACTAGCCGCTACCTCCAGAAAGAACTCCTTCCCCCCATCTATAGCTCCTAGGGCTGGTGCGGTCTGCAAGTCTCCCTTGAGTTGGACAAATGCTGCCTGGCAATCCTCATCCCAAGACCACTCCACTCCCTTGTGTAGGAGTCAGAGCAGTGGGGCTGCTGTGGCTGCATAGTCTTCAATGAAGTCCCTGCAGTACCCTGTTAACCCTAGGAATGACCTCACCTCTCTCACTGTGTTGGGGACCGGCAATTCCTGGACCGCTTCCCTCCTAGCCTTGTCTATGGGTCTCTCCCCTGCGCGGACGGTTAGACCCAGGAATTTAACTTCCTGCTGACCGATCTGCGCCTTGTTCGGGTTGACCTTGAACCCTTTATTCTGTAGCAGCTCCAGCAGTTCAGCGAGTAGCGGGGCATGCTCCTCGACTGAGTCGGTAAACAAAAGCAGGTCATCCACATCCTGCAGCAACTGGGTAGGCTGACTAAATTCCTTCAAGCTATCTGCCATACACTGGTGAAAGATGCTGGGGCTGTTATGGAAACCTTGTGGCAAGCAGTTCCAAGTATACTGTTGCCCCTTAAAATGAAAGCAAACTTATACTGGTCCTCCCTCCTCAAGGGGATGGACCAGAACCCATTTGAAATATCCAGCACCGTGAACGTTGTAGTGTATGTACCTTTAAGAGCCCCTGTGTACTGTAATACCGGTAGTGACCACTCGGGTATATACGCCTGTATAGCGTCTTGTATCTTTCAGTTCACCTCCAGACTTTGTTCAGTAAACACCTGTTAAACCAACTCCTGCATTCCATGTCTCCATTAACACACGGATACAACAGTGACGACGAATTGGAAACGGACTTACCTGCAATTCGGCAGCACCTCAAGGAGATCGATTCCTCAGACGAAGATCGAAGAAGAAAAAAAACAACAACAAAAAACTGTGGTTTCACCAGCTAGCCGGGCTGGTGGCAGGTACTGCACTAATCCTTCCTGGGCGGCGGGCTGGGGCTCGATCGGGTGGCTCTGCAGCGGGGCCGAGCAGCGAGTCGGAAGGCGGAGGCAAAGAGAGATGGAGGGTGGAGCACTCGGGAGACGGCCGGCGCTGCAAAGCAGGTCGGCGTTCGGACCAAGCAGAGGGAGGGAAAAGTCCCAGAGAGTCCAGCGGGAACGAGTCTCCAACTATTAAAAATATCTGTGTAAATAAAAACCGCGGAGAACAGCGTTGTCAGCAGCGGCAGCAGCGGGAAAGTGCGGGAGGCGCCATTTTTTCTCGGCAGGGAAGAAAGGAAAGCGCGGGAGGCGCCATTTTTGATTTTCAGGATGCCTAAGACTGGCAATATTACTGCTTTCGATAGTAATATAGAGGATTGGACCACATATGTGGAAAGAGTGGAGGTATATTGCACAGCGAATGAAGTAGAGGATGATAAAAAGGCATCGGTACTTCTAAATCTGATGGGCGAAAGGACATACGGGCTGTTACGAAACTTAATCGCTCCAGCCAAACCGATGGGCAAGAATTTTAAGGAGATTGTTGATACCCTACAGGAGCACTTAAACCCAACACCGCTGCTGATAGCGGAACGATTCAAATTCTTCAGGAGTAATCAGCACAAGAATGAAAGTAACGCTGATTACCTCACCGAATTAAGAAAGCTGTCAAAGCACTGCCAATTCGGGGCAGGACTGGCAGATTCTCTACGAGACAAATTCGTCTGCGGTCTCCTAAGTGAAGGAACACAGAAAAAGCTACAGAGGCGGTTCCTTTTCCTAGGGGCACACCAATATGACATAGAATACAAAGGATCAAAACAGCATGGGAATGCTGACGGTTTATCGCGCCTACCGTTGCCAACGGTAGAAGAGGCACCTACAGTGGACCCAGTGGAGATGTTCCACTCAACCATAGTGGAATGTCTACCAGTAACAAATTCTACCATTGAAAAGGAAACGAGAAATGACCCGAATCTCTCACGAGTCTACGATTTAACGGTGAAGGGATGGCCAGCACATGGCGAACCACTGTTGCCAGCCTTCTCGCAAAGAAGAGAACAGCTGTCAGTGTGCCGAGGAACCTTGATGTATGGATCCAGAGTGGTGATTCCACCCAAACTCCAGGATAAAGTGCTAAAGGAGCTTCACGAGAGGCATCTGGGTGGAGTGAAAATGAAGAACCTAGCCAGAGCGTTTGTGTGGTGGCCAGGAATCGATGGAGACATCGAAGAAATGACCAAGAGCTGTCTAGGATGCCAGAAGGTCCAAAATGCCCCACCACAAGCCCCTCTACATCCATGGGAGTGGCCCTCATCTCCATGGCAAAGGGTACATATCGACTTTGCTGGTCCATTTATGGACTCAATGTTCTTAATCGCGGTTGATGCACACTCCAAGTGGCCGGAGGTAATAAAGATGTCCTCCACCACCACGGAAAAAACCATCACAGTATTAAGGACCATATTTGCCAGGAATGGGCTGCCGGAACAGATCTGTTCTGATAATGGACCGCAATTTGTGTCCGAAGAATTCAGGAAGTTCTTAAAAACCAATGGGGTTAAGCATTACACGTCCGCCCCATACCATCCCGCCACCAATGGATTAGCTGAAAGGTTTGTCCAGACCTTCAAGAAGGCCATAAAGGCCATGGGTAATGAAGACATAAAACTACAACATAAGGTAGATAACTTCTTGTTTGCGTACAGGAATGCAACACATGTGGTTACAAACCAAACTCCCGCCATGATGCTTTTCAAAAGAAGACTAAGATGCCGGCTGGATTTGATCAAGCCAAACATCAGAAGGGACGTAGAGAACCGGCAATTTCAAGGCATGAATGAAAGGCCAACTAGAACCTTCCAGATAGGTCAACAAGTTTTGGTCCGGGACTACAGTACCGAGAAATGGCAGCCTGGAACTATTTGCACACGACTAGGACCGCTGATGTATACCGTGGACATTGGAGAAAGCATAATAAGGTGCCATGCTGACCAGATCATAGAATCATCCGAAAAGGGACAACCTACACCGCAACTCTATACGCCTAATGATGAAGCAGAGATACCCATAGTATCTACCTCCGATCCGGTGATACTGGAACCAGATGAACCCGACACTGGCATTCAAGTCGAATCGACCTTGCCAAAAGAACCTACTACACCACCGAAAACTACTACACCACCGAGGCGTTATCCGGACCGAGTCAGGAAGCCTCCAGAGAGACTGACTTATAATTGATTAACTGCAGCAAATGTGTAGATTATTGTTCTTGTAAACATGTTAATTAATGATTACTTATAATGTTATGTACTAATTATCTAAAAGGGGAGGAAATGTAGTGTATGTACCTTTAAGAGCCCCTGTGTACTGTAATACCGGTAGTGACCACTCGGGTATATAAGCCTGTATAGCGTCTTGGATCTTTTAGTTCACCTCCAGACTTTGTTCAGTAAACATCTGTTAAACCAACTCCTGCATTCCATTTCTCCATTAACACACGGATACAACAAACGTGGTCGCGGATGCTGGAATATTCCTGATGAGGTCGGCCACTGCTGCCACTGTGGGGGCACACGCGGGGATATTGCTGTTGAGCACCCGATAGTCCACTGTGGCTCTCCATGAATTGTCTGGTTTTCTAACTGGCCAAAGCGGAGAGGTAACATGGGTGGCTAGGGGCCTCAACACACCCTGCTGCACTAAAGAGGACATGGCTGCCTCCATGTCGGGTTCTGCTTCTTTGGGGAAATTATACTGCTTCTGGGGCCGGGCCATGGGGTCCCCGTCCACTCTAACCTCAAACCCTGTGACCCTCCCGCAGTCGTACTTATGCGTTGCAAACACAACTAGTTTGGCCTGCACGACTGCCTGAAATTCCCCCAGGACACCATCGACCATGATCCCGAGGTCGTAACCCTCTTTAGGCTTCACAGTACACAGGGTCCCCTTCCCTTCCTTGCTCGGTGTAATGATATCAGCAAATAGTGATGTTATTTGCCTGTTTGATTATCATGTCTTACCAGCATAGTTGCCGGATTGATTGCTTGTGCCTGACCAGCAGAGGTCATGAGACCGAGACAAGCAAGGCAGTTTGGTTTCAGTTTCATTCTAGATGCATCACTAGCATAATGGTGTCTCCTGAATGCTGTATAAAGAGTTGTACAGACTTTAGATTAAAACTCATTCTCTTTCATAAATGTCTCGTTATTGAACACACAAAAAAATCAATACAAGGTGTCAGAAGTGATTGAAAGAGATGAGGAGAAAAAATCTGAAGTTAATCCAGCTCTCCACAAATTAGCAAGCCAAAAGAGAACATCGTTGCTTACCATTGGTGAATAGCTAACGAAGTGAAAGAATGGAAGGTTTACACCCACCGGCGATTCTGCAATTGACAGGTAATGTGGCTGAAAATTGGAGAAGGTTCAAACAACGTGTGGGGTTGTATTTATCAGCAATCGGAGCTGACGAGAAAAGTGATAAACAGAAATCGTCACTGTTCTTACATGTCGTGGGTGATGAAGCGCTGGAGGTGTATAATAACTTCACATTCGCTGTTAATGGAGACAAAATGAAGCTAGATAAAATAATGGAACAGTTTGAGGCCTACTGCATACCTAAACGTAACGTGACGTTTGAGAGGCACAGACTTTTCACATGTGTACAGAAAATGGGTGATACTATTGATCAGTATGTGACTGAACTGAGAAACAGAAGCAAATCGTGTGAATTTGGGGGACAGACAGACTCGCTGATAAAAGACAGACTGGTGTGTGGTATTCCAGATAATGGTCTAAGGGAAAGACTGCTAAGAGAGCAAGATCTAGACCTGGGAAAAGCCATAGCACTGTGTAGGGCTACAGAGACTGTGAAGTTGCAGGCAAAGGAGCTGTTCAGTGACAATAGCTGCAACGTGGATGCAGTGAGAATGAACGGACACAAACCGGTTAACAAAAAGAGCGCCAATGTGAAAAAAGAGGCGTGGCCAGCGAATGAAAATTAAAGGGACAATCGAAAGTCATGTAGTCGATGCGATACACAGCATCCACCAAAAAAGTGTCCAGCATATGGTAAAAAATGCAATAGTTGCAACAAAAACAACCATTATGCCCGTTGCTGCAAGAACCAAGTGCAACAATGCAAGGTCCATGCAGTAGATGAAAGCGAGATAGAGGAGTTCAATGTAGATATTGTGTCTGAAAACAAAAAAGAAGAAAGAGACTGGATGTTGACACTAAAAGTGAATGACATACACATTCCATTTAAATTGGATACTGGAGCACAAGTTAATGTGATATCAGAGACTGATTTTAAGAAAATTAGACCCAGACCAAAGATACATGGAATCACAGTGAAAGTGACAGGATACTCAGGTACTGATATACCAGTGAAAGGAAGATGCATTGTCAAAGTAACACACAAGGACAGAGAGCACACACTAGCATTAATCGTGGTGCCAAAGGATGTGCAAGCCATACTAGGTTTAAAAGCCTGTGAGAGACTGAACCTGGTAAAGAGAGTCCTCGTTGTGGAAAGCGAAGGAGAGACAGTCTATGATGAACTCATGAAAGAGTACAACGACCTATTTAAGGGTCTAGGCTGCATTCCAGGAGAACACACGATCAGAGTAGATAAAAGTATGACACCGGTCATACATCCATGCAGAAAAGTTCCGTTTGCTCTTCAAAAGCAACTGAAGGCAGAGTTGGACAGGATGGAAAGCCTGAACGTGATTCAAAAGATAGATGAGCCAACTGAGTGGGTGAGTTCCCTCGTCGTAGTGGACAAAAAGAATGGAAAGCTCAGAATTTGCCTGGATCCAAGAGATCTAAACAGAGCAATAAAGAGAGAGCACTTCAAGCTTCCTACACGTGAGGAAATCATGGCACAGTTTGCGAATGCAAAATATTTCAGCAAGTTAGATGCATCATCAGGATTTTGGCAGATGAAGCTGGACGAAGCAAGTTCAAGACTGTGCACGTTCAACAGTCCATTTGGCAGATTCAGATTCCTAAGGTTACCATTTGGCATTGCCTCAGCTCCTGAAGTGTATCACAAGAATATCCATATGATCTATGAGCACCTGGAGGGAGTTGATACATCAATGGATGACATCATAGTATGGGGAACCACGAGAACTGAGCATGACGAGAGATTGAAAAAAGTGCTGGAAGCAACAAGGAAAACAAACCTGAAGGTGAATAGAGAGAAATGCCAGCTCGGGGTGACAGAACTGACATTCGTGGGAGATATCCTTAGCAGTGAGGGCATCAGACCAGATCCCAGAAAGGTGTCCACCATTGAGAATATGCCAAAGCCACAATGCAAAAAGGACGTGCAGAGGTTTAATGGAATGATCAACTGCATGGGGAAATTCATATCCAACCTCTCAGAAAAGATGGCGCCACTGAGAAGACTAACTGAAAAGAACATAGAATGGGAATGGAATCATGAGCATGAGAAGTCATGGAGCGATCTAAAGAAACTGCTCACAGAGGAACCAGTTCTGAGGTTTTATGACCCAGCGAGACCCATCAAGATATCATCAGATGCATCACAGAGTGGGCTCGGTGCTGTTCTTCTGCAACAATATGACTACTGGCAACCTATTGCATATGCATCGCGCTCAATGACAGACGCGGAGACGCAATATGCTCAAATAGAAAAGGAGCTGCTCAGCATCACATACGCCTGTTAAGATTTCACCAGTTTGTGGCAGGACAAGCAATCAGTGTAGAGACTGACCATAAGCCCTTGATTGCATTGTTCCAAAAGCCACTGAATAGCTGTCCGCTTAGAATACAAAGAATGATGATCAGGCTGCAACGCTATACACTGAATGTTGCGTACACACCGGGTAAGCTGATGTATACAGCAGACACGTTGTCCAGAGCTGTAGACCCAAGTGAGCCCGCAAACACCACAATGGATGACAAAGTGAACGCCTACGTGGACATGATCACAAGTGCACTGCCCATAGCAGATGCAAAAATGGAGCTCATAAAGACTGAGACAAACAAAGATGAAACAATGAGACGACTGAGGAAAAGCGTCTTGGATGGATGGCCCAGCATGAAGCAAGACTGCTCACCTGATATAGCAGAGTACTGGAACTGCAGGGCGGAACTATCAGTGGTTGAAGACATCATCTACAAAGGAAGTAAAATAGTTATCCCAAAGAGTCTGAGAAGAGAGATGCTAAAAAAGACCCATGGAGGACATCTGGGAATTGAAAAGTGTAAGAAAAGAGCACGAGAGGTGATGTACTGGCCACGAATCAACCAAGATGTGACAAATGAGGTGTCAAACTGCACAATATGCCTGAAATATCGAGCAAGCAATCCGGTAGAACCACTAAAGCCACACCCAGCACCAGACAGACCTTACCAGAAGGTAGGCGCTGACCTATTCGTATGTCAAGGGAAGGACTATCTTGTAGTCACAGACTATTACTCCCTGTATCCAGAGGTTTGTGGACTGCACACCACCACTGCAGATGCTGTGATAACATGTATGAAAGCCATATTCTCCAGACATGGCGTGGCAAGCGAGGTCTTCACAGACAACGGACCTCAGTTTTACAATGCAAGTTTCCGACACTTTGCCAAAGAGTGGGACTTTGTCCACACAACGTCAAGTCCTCACTTTCCACAGTCCAATGGACTAGTGGAAAAATCGGTCCAGACAGTGAAAAGACTGATGTACAAGGCAAAAGACAGTGGAACTGACTTCTACCAGAGCATGCTTGTATACCGCACAACGCCGCTCGAGTGTGGTATGTCACCAGCCCAACTCCTGATGGGACGTCGGCTAAGGTCAAACCTACCCATCCCAGAGAACCTCCTGAAAACAAAAGAGGGGGAGAAAGTGAGGAAGTTCAAAGAGCAACAGAAAGAAAAGCAAAAGTACCACTATGACAGAGGAACACAAAACCTACCTGAACTCCACACTGGTGACCAAGTAAGGCTGAAAGACAAGACAAACACATGGGGCTGGATTTTCCTAAGCCCCTGGAGTTGGGTTGGAGGCGTGCGGGCGATAAAAATCGGAGATCCGGGGGTCCCGACCCAATCCCGCCTCCAACCCGCCTCCATGTCAATTTCTTAGGAGTCGGGTTCCCGACAAGTGCTGGAACCCGACTCCCAGAGGCGGGAAGGGATTAAAGGCAATTAAACTGCCTGTTAACAGGTAGTTAACAGGTAGTTTTTTTCCCAATCGCGATTTTTATTGCAGGTTTGTGGGCTTCCCGACAGCTCCAAACCACGAAAAATTTTCGAGGCGGGACGTGGGTCTGAGGTCTTGGAGGGGTCGAGATGCCCAGTGTTCAGGTGGGTGAGGGGTGCAGGAGTGCAAAGGTAAGTGTTTTGCAAGTGTTTAAATAAGTTTAACTTACTTTTACTTACCTTTACAGGAGTCCTGCATTCCGGTGTCGGGAGTCGGCTGCAAGAACCACAGAAGCTCAGATTTTTAAAAAAAAATCAGCTTCTTTGTTTCTACAGCAAAATTATTTTAAAGTTATCCTGAGAAAGGACTGAGGCTGAATTAGCAGTTTTTCAGTGCTTGACAGCTTCAAACAGCTGTTAAACACTGATATTTCATGTGCCAAAAGCTTTTGACAGATGAAATGTCAATCTCTGACGTCACCTGTTGCCGGGTGGCCCTTAATTGACCTGCTGAGCCCACAGGGCGGGCTCAACAAGGTCAATCAGAAGAAAATCCAGTGGGTTGGCCACATCTCCATGGAGGCGGGACAACAAGCCCGATTGTGTGTTTCCCACCTCCAACCCGCCCCCGTAGCAAAATCCAGCCCATGGACTCAGAAGGGAACTGCCCTGAGTGAAGTTCAACCAAGATCATACACCATTCAGACAGATGAGGGTGCTGTTCTGAGAAGAAATCGTAGGGATCTTCTCATGGGACCAGCCACAGCAGGTCAAGAGACTGATACTGTTGAACAACCTGATCACACAGCTGAGAACACATCATCTGAGGCAACAACTCAGATTCAAGGACAATCAATCAGAAAATCCTCAAGACACGTGAAGCCTCCTGAGAGAATCATTGAGCAAATTTAAGGACTATTGTTATAGAAGGAAGTAATGTTATCTTATTCTTTCTTCAAGTTCTAGTGTATTGACATATTTCATGTGAACATACAAAGCAAGGTTAAAAAACCTTGATCATGATAATGATAATGTAAGTTCATTAAGTGTTACAGTTAAAATGCAGATTAATACAAAGAAAACATGTTGTTAGTTAAAAGTAAAATACTTTTGTTTTAAGAAAAGGAGATGCAATGATATCAGCAAATAGTGATGTTATTTGCCTGTTTGATTATCATGTCTTACCAGCATAGTTGCCTGATTGATTGCTTGTGCCTGACCAGCAGAGGTCATGTGACCGAGACAAGCAAGGCAGTTTGATTTCAGTTTCGTTCTAGATGCATCACTAGCATAATGGTGTCTCCTGAATGCTGTATAAAGAGTTGAACAGACTTTAGATTAAAACTCATTCTCTTTCATAAATGTCTCGCCATTGAACCCACAAAGAAATCAATACACTCGGGATGATTACTTCACCTCCCTCTTCACCCGTGTTGGCTCCCCAAAGGCAATGATTGCGGAGATCCACGAGGATCCCGTGGCCCACCAGGAAGTCGGCTCCTAGAATCCCCTTCCCACCCTCCACCTCCCACCTTGCCAGGATGCACGTCCATTTGGTCCGGATCGTGCCCAGGCGGATTGAGAGCAGCTTGGAGAATACTCCCGCCTGTTCCTTACGGGTGAACCCCGATAGGGGGTATGGAACCCCGCTAGACAGAGGTGAGGTGTTGGGATTAGCTGCGTGGATCACGGTGCATGATGCTCCCGTATCCAATAGATAGGTCCCTTTAACCCTCTCTGTTGTGTCCGGGTATAATAAGACACAGACTGCAGGAGAAATGGTACAACAGGTGTTTACTCAACGTGGCTCACAGTGGAACTGACTGCACAGATTACTACTCAGTGCTATATACAGGTGTGGTCACTGCCGGTACTACAGTATACATGAGCTGTAAAAAGTAGTTCCCCCCTTAAAGGTATATACTTTACAATTCCTCCCCTTTTAGATTAACAGTACCACAACACTCATTTAACAATTAAATATCAAACTAATTACAATTAACACTTTTAACATGCAACATTAGCTGAAAATATTCTATTTATATATTCAGTCTTTGGGGAGGCTTCCTGATCCTTTCTGGATAGCACCTTTCCCGAGTGTCTTGCTCTTGGTGCGGAGACGATTCTGCCCCCTGTCGTCATTTGGTTCATCAGCTTCCGATGCTACTGTTTCTGGGGTAGATGCGACCTGTACGTCGGGTTCATCACCAGGTACGTATGGGCGAGGCATGGGGTTGACTTGTTCCTGTGACTCTAGGATCTGGTCAGCATGGCGTCTCACGATGCTCTCCCCAACGTCCACTGTGTACATTAGTGGGCCCTGCCATGTGCATATCGTTCCTGGCTGCCATTTTTCTGTTCGGTAGTCGCAGGCCAAGACTGGCTGCCCTACATTGAAGCTCCTTGTTGGCTTCTCATGGATGTGCTGGAATTGCTTACTCTCAACATCTCTTCATACGTTTGGTCTGAGCAAATCCAGGCGAGATCTTAACCTTCGGTTAAAGAACATCATGTCTGGGGCCTGGTTGGTGACTGCATGTGTCGCATTCCGGTAGGCGAACAGGAAATTGTCCACCTTGTGCTGCAGCGGAATGTTGTCATTGTACATAGCCTTTATTGCCTTCTTAAAGGTTTGTACGAACCTCTCAGCCAATCCATTTGTGGCTGGATGGTACGGGGCGGATGTGTAATGCCTTACCCCATTCTTTTTCAAGAACCTCCGGAACTCTTCGGACACAAACTGTGGTCCGTTGTCAGAGCAAATCTATTCTGGCAAGACATTCTTGGCAAAAATGGTCCTTAGGACTGCAATAGTTTTCTCCGTGGTGGTGGAGGACATTTTGATGACCTCAGGCCATTTCGAGTGCGCATCCACGGCTATTAAAAACATTGAGTCCATGAATGGACCAGCAAAATCAATATGCACCCGTTGCCATGGAGATGAGGGCCACTCCCATGGGTGTAGAGGGGCCTCTGGTGGTGCGTTTTGGACTTTCTGGCATCCTGAGCAGCTCTTGGTCAGGTCCTCGATTTGTTTAACGATTCCCGGCCACCACACATAAGCCCTGGCTAGGCTTTTCATTTTTACCCCTCCCAGATGACCCTCATGAAGCTCATTGAGCACTCTATCCCTTAACTTGGGTGGAATTACCACTCGGGATCCACACATCAAAGTCCCCCGGCACGCTGACAGCTGTTCTCTCCTTGTCGAGAATGCTGGCAACAGTGAGTCGCCATGTGCTGGCCATCCCTTCACTGTCAAATCATATACCCGAGACAGTGCCGGGTCATTTCGGGTTTCCTTTTCGATACAAGCGTTAGTTACCGGTAGGTATTCAACTATAGTCGAATGGAATACTTTGACAGGATCCACTGCTGGTGCTTCCTCCGCAGTAGGCAGTGGCAGGCGTGATAGCCCATCAGCGTTTCCATGCTGTTTCGTGCCCTTATAATCAATCTCATAGTGGTGCGCCCCTAGAAAAAGTGAACATCTTTGTAGCCGTTGCGCAGTCATCACCGGAACGCCCTTCTTCGGATTAAAAATGGAGACAAGAGGCTGGTGATCAGTCAGCAAGGTGAATTTCTGCCCGCGCAGATAGTGATTGAACTTTTTCACTCCCCACACTAGGCTGAGGGCCTCCCTGTCAATCTGGGCGTAGTTACGCTCGGCTGAGGTTAGTGATCGTGACGCAAATGCTATTGGCCCCTCTGAGCCGTCCGAGAATTTGTGCGACAGCACCGCTCCAGTACCATAGGGTGACGCATCACATGCCAACCGAATTGGTAATGCTGGGTTGTAATGGGCCAATACCACTTTCGATGTGATTAGTGTTTTGCTCTTCTGGAAAGTTCGTCTACATTCGTCACTCCACTTCCATGGCACCCCAGTTTGCAGTAGGGTGTTCAGTGGGTGTAGTATTGTAGACAAATTTGGCAAGAACTTATGGTAGTAGTTTACCAGCCCGAGGAACGACCTCAGTTGTGACACATTTTCCGGTGCTGGAGCCTTGACTACTGCCTCAATCTTCTCTGGGGACTTATGTAACCCCTCTTTATCGATAACCTGGCCACAATACAAGATCTGTTTTCTAAAAAACTCTCATTTGGGGCGGTTAGCTCGGAGCCCATATTCCTGCAATCTAGTGAGCACCTGCTCCAGGTTGGCATGGTGATCACTGTCATTTTCGCCCGTGACCAGGATGTCATCCAAATAACACTGGGTCCCTGGGATCCCTTGCAGGACTTGTTCCATTGCCCTCTGCCAAATAGCCGTAGCTGGTGCTACCCCGAATACCAGCCGATTGTATTGGTAGAGACCTTTATGGGTGTTGATTGAGAGGTATTTTTTTGATGCTTCTTCTACCTCCATTTGCAGATATGCCTGGGCCAGATCAATTTTAGTGAAGCGTTTCCCTCCAGATAGCGAGGCGAAAATATCTTCAATCCGCGGAAATGGATATTGTACGGTGTGAAGGGCCGGGTTCACTGTTACCTTAAAGTCCCCACAGATGCGAACCTTCCTTGGTTCCCCAGGTGTGCTGCTCAACGACTTTTTCATCACAGGGACGATGGGTGTAGCTCACTCGCTCCAGTCTAACTTGAACAGTACACCTGAACGTTCCGGACTCTCCAGCTCTGCTTCGACGGCTGTGCGGATTGCATAAGCCGCCTGGCCTTAAATAATTTTGGACTTGCGTTTTCTTCAATTTTAATCGTCGCTGTCATGCCTTTTAATGTTCCGAGTCCTTGCTGGAACACTTCTTTCACGTCAGTTAGGATCGTTGACAATCGCCCAGGTGTGACGTCGTCATCCTTTTTGTCAGCCACAGTCAGTGCCTGTATGGAATGCCAATCCAGTTGTATTTCCCGGATCCATTCACATCCCAGTAATGGTGGCCCTCCATCTTGCAATACATACAGGTCTAGTTTTGGTGTTTCCTTACCGTTATATATAATGGTCACCCTTATTTTTCCTTTGGGGTAGACTTTTTGGCCCGTGTATGTCTTCAAAATCATTTTTGTGTCTCTCAAGGGCATGTGTGAGAATAGCCACTCATTGTCCCGTCGGTTTATGACTGTTTGGGCTGATCCTGTGTCCAATTCCATCTTTACCTGGACTCCTGCTATCTTGAGAGTGACCCAAATGGTTCGATGATCCTCCATTGTGATCACATTATGTAGTTTCAGACAACTCAGTTCCCTGCTTTCGGAGTCGTTATCACTCTTTTGTTCGTCTGAACTATTCTCCGTCATCTTATGTACCTTCTTGTACTTTCCTTTGATAGGTTTCTTATTGCTGGTTTTCTTTCCCGACCTGCAGACTCGTGCTATGTGTCCTACTTTTCCATACTGTCTGCACACTTTGTCTTTGAACCAGCAATCATTCTGGTCGTGTGTTGTTCTGCCGCAGCGATAGCACTTCTCTGTTCCATATGACATTTCATTTGTGCCATATTCTTGCGGTCTCTGTTGTATCTCTGCAGCGCCCCGTGCTGCTGCTTCATATGATAGCGCAATGCTGAAAGCCTTTTTCAGCGTAAGGTCCTTTTCAGATAAAAGCCGTTTTGGGTTCCTTCACTTTGAAGCCCACACACAAACTTGTCCCTTAAGGTATCTGCCAGTCCCGCTCCAAACTGGCAGTGTTTCGATAGTTTGCGCAGTTCTGTTAAATAATCAGCATTGCTTTCATCCTTATGCTGGTTCCATTTGTGAAACTTGAATCTTTCTGCTATCAGCAGTGGTGTGGGGTTTAAATGTCCCTGTAGTATCGTTACTATGTCTTCAAAACTCTTTTCCATTGGCTTCGTTAGGGTTACTAGATTTCGTAATAAACCATATGTCTTTGCACCCATTAAATTTAACAATACCGACGCTTTCTTGTCATCTGACACCTCATTTGCCTTGCAGTACACATCTATTCGTTCAACATATGTAGTCCAATCTTCGACTTCATTGTCAAATGCGGTGATACTGCCACTCACAGAATCACAGAATCACAGAAACCCCACAGTGCAGATAGAGGCCATTTCGGCCCATCGAGCCTGCACCGACACATATCCCACCTGATCCCTGTAACCCCACGTATTTAATCCCCCTAACACTAAGGGTCAATTTATCATAGCCAATCATCCTAACCCGCACATCTTTGGACTGTGGGAGGAAACCGGAGCACCCGGAGAAAACCCACGCAAACACGGGGAGAATGTGCAAACTCCACACAGACAGTCACCCGAGGCCGGATTCGAACCCGGGTCCCTGGCGCTGTGAGGCAACAGTGCTAACCAGTATGCCACCGTGCTGCCCTTCGGCATTTTGTGTGCGGTTTAAAATGGCGTCTCTCAATGGCTTAAAATGGCGTCTCCCACACTTTCCTTCCTCCCCCGCTGCTGCCAACGCTGCTCCCGGCGGTTCTCGTGGCAATGGCAACGCCATGTAGGTTTCGTGCACTTCTCCTGCGCTGCTGCCAACGCCGCTCTCAGCGGTCCTCGTGGCAATGGCGGCGCCTCGCGGGTTTCTGCACATCTCTCTCTCCCTCTCTTTGACGCTGCTCGACCCCTGAACACTGGCTGCACCCTGTGCGCTCTGCCCTCTCTCTCTCTCTCCCGTCGACGCTTCTCGGCCCTTTGCTGTGCCGCTCGGTCGGGCTCTAGCCCACCGCTGTCCGGGAAGGGTCTGGGCACTACCTGATGCCAGCCCGTTTCGCTGGACCACCTCAACTGGAAAGCCAAGCCTGGCTCTCGACAGCCTCCCCCGTAATTCTCGAGTCTCTGCTGGATGACTGGGCGGTTGCCCGTGGTCGACGCCCGAGTCTCTGGCCTTGACCTCCAATCCACTGATCTCCAGGAACGAAACCCTGGGAGGTGATGCAGCGTTGCAGGTAGGTTCGAACTTGCCTTGTCGCCAATGTTGTGTCCGGCTATAATCTGACACAGACTGCAGGAGAAATGGTACAACAGGTGTTTACTCAACGTGGTTCACAGTGGAACTGACTGTACAGATTACTACTCAGTGCTATATACGTGTGTGATCACTGCTGGTACTACAGTATACATGTGCTGTAAAAAGTAGTTCCCCCCTTAAAGGTATATACATTACACTCTCTACCTCCATCTGTACAAGCGGTCTCTTCCATCCGTCATACCGGAGGTCACACAGGTAGACAGACTGTGCAGGCTCTAGTCATTGTGGGGCGGCAGAGGGACCGAGGGAACTACAGCACCGGTGGTGGCAGCTATTTTTCCCTGGCTGACCAGGAGGAGAGATCATAGGGACTGTAAAAATGACTCAATCGCAGCGGGAGGGATATCTGGCCCTGCCTTTTTGGCTGGGGCTGCGGGATCCTTTCCCTTGTTATCTTTCCAGGGATTCTTACAGTCTTTTCTCCAGTGACCATCTTTCCCACACCCATAACAATTTAACTTAGCCTGGGAGGGACGGTTCCCCTCCTGGTGCCATTGTTTCTTACTCTGGCTCCCAGGTTTAACCTCATGGACTTTTCCCTTGGGTTGGGGCGCCTCGATACATCTCATGTTTCTAAATGCTACTGTGAGCCGGCGGATCACTGCTTCTTCGGTGGCCTGGGGGTTTCGGAGGTCAAACCAAGCCGCGACCTGGGCTTGGATCTGGGGTAGGCTGTTTGTCATAAGACAACGGAGCCAGTGAGTCAATTGGACTGGGTTCAGTGCTGCCCACCCTGGCATTCCCGGGCATGCACTCCGGTAGACTGGCCACAGCCTGTCTGTGAATGCCTGCGGGGACTCCCCTGGGAGCTGCACCGTTATTTCTACCCGGGCGAACAGACTACCATCATTGAGTCCCATGGCCTCCAATATCTCATTCCTCAGATCCTCATAATCCTTCTGCCCCCTTTTGCACTCACCAGATAGGGCTTGGAGGAGGTCACCTCCCAGGGAAAACAGTAGCATTTTTGCTTGCTCTGCGTCATCGCAGTCATTAACACAAGCTGCTTGTTCTATCTCCCTGAAGTGCAGTGAGGGGTCTCCCTTTTTAGTGAGCTTGGGGATGTGGCTAACCATGTCCCTGATCTGGTGGGTGCCATACGGCACCACAAACTGATTCTGGATGACCCCTGGGTCATCTTCATCAACGGGCGGATCGTATCTCCGTTGTCGGAGGGGGTACACTGGTCCTGGTCCCGGCCTATCTAGCGGGGCCTGCTGTGCTTCCTCTACCACCTCATCCTCCACCACCCCTCGCTGCCAGAGCTCCTGAAAGCTCGGAGCTCTGGGTGGCGGTCGTGGGGCCTCTGATTCCCTAACCAACTTCGTTCTGGGTGTTGCCTGTGGGACGGTTCTATTTGTGTTGCCGGTAAAATCCGACTGAGCTGCCTTCGGGCTGATAAGACATATCATCCCCTTTGCCCTCTTTAAAGCCATATTCAAGCTTTCTATCTCTTCACTACAGGGGCCATGATCTGCTTCCTCAAACCCTTGGTCGCAGGCCAGCTTATACGCTGCCTTTACCTCCCTAACCTTTTCCTCCTGCTCTCTTACTTCTTGTATGAGGCGGGTGTTTTCCTCCCGCACCTTCATCTCATTGCTCTTGGCCTCTGCAACTAGGCACTTCAGGTACTCTAACTCATACCTCCTGTGGCTTTTGCCCTCACTAAACTGGTCCACCAGGCGCACTATCTTGGCCTGGTATTCTTCAATCTCCATTTCCTTATCCCAACTCTCTGCTTTAACTTCCCTAAGCCTGCGGGTACCTAACCACAGACATATCAGGGGTGTGATAAAAAGAAAACCAATAACTGCTGCTCTCTCCAGACCCAGACCACCATCTGCTACATCGCATACTGTTGCCGATGGTCCTGCCGCGGTTGCCATTTTGTAGAAAGGGAGGGGTATTTGGTTTTGGGGTTATTGTCTGGCCAGTCAGGTGAATCTGAGCTGCTCCAGGCCCCGTGCAATTTCGAATCGCTTCCCTTTCTGGTTCTGACCGCCGGACTTATTTCAGTAGCGATATAGACAAAACGAGACTTGTGATTGGGTACAAAGAAGACCAACGTTTATTAAAAATAGAGAATAAATTGCTATACAGTGAAAATAATTATGAACACAGCACACTTGCACACTTTTACTTAATGGGGAGGAGAGAAAACGGACACATCGAGGGAAAATTGACCAAAAATGACAATTTAACAAAATTCCCCTTTTATTCCCACCCCTTATACCTATCTAGGTTGCCTTGTAATGGGCCAGAAAGTTTATGCTCACCAGTAAACGCCTGCTCCGTGCCCCTGCGACCTGCCTTGAATTCTTCACCGCCCCGAAGTAGAGATACCCCAGTAATTCAAAAGTAACTGCTGGTATTCCACTTCTTTGGGCGGGCTGCTGAGCAGTTCCTCTGGTAAGCAGGGCACTGGAGGTGAGGCAGTAGAGAGAGAGAGAATGGCTTCCTGAGGGGCTATCTTTATACCCTATTTGGGAGCCCTTATCTTCGCGCCCAAATCTGGACGTATCCGGGGTACACAAAAGGGACCAATCTGTCCCCATTGACCGTAATGGGTTTGAATGTGTTTCCCATTCATTTAACTGGTTTGTGCTCAGTTTAAAATGTCCCACTGATTTCTCAAGTGCTGGACAAACAAATCCTTAAGTGTTCAGTAAACAGTCCTTTGTCCTGCGGTTACATTCCAACCGCAATTGATTGACAGCTTCAAGTGCTTAAGCCCTTGAGTCAATACTGTTCAGAGCTTGTAAACAAACAATCCTTTGTTTGCTGTTGAACTTCCTAAATCACAGTTGATTGACAGTTTAAGTACCTCAAGTACTTCAGCCAGTGATGGGAGATGTTCAGACAGGCTGTCTTTCTCTTTTGCCATGAGACCTGGCAGCCATCTTTGATGCCCTGGGTTTTTAAGGTACATTCCAACCAGGTTTTCTTTAATCAAATAATCTTCGGGGGCTGTTGAAATTTTGCGAACCTTACACCACCGATGCTAAGTTTAGGTTCCACCAGGACACTCGGCTCCAGACCTCATTACAGCCTTGGTCCAAATATGGACAAAGGAGCTCAATTCCAGAGGTGAGGTGAGAGTGACTGCCCTTGACATCAGGGCAGCATTTGACCGAGTGTGGCATCAAGGGGCCTAGTAAAGTTGAAGTCAATGGGAATCAGGGGGAAAACTATCCACTGGCTGGAGTCATACCTAGCACAAAGGTAGATGGTTGTCATTGCTGGAGGCCAATCATCTCAGCCCCAGGACATCACTGCAGGAGTTCCTCAGGGCAGTGTTCTAGGCCCAACCATCTTCAGCTGCTTCATCAATGACCTTCCCTCCATCATAAGGTCAGAAGTGGGGATGTTCGCTGATGATTGCACAGTATTCAAATTCATTCGCAACTCCTCAGATAATGAAGCAGTCTCTGCCCACATGCAGCAAGACCTGGATGACATTCAGGCTTGGTCTGATAAATGGCAATTAACATTCACACCACACTATTTAAGAAAGGAGGGAGAGAGAGAAAGGGAAACTACAGACCAGTTAGCCTGACATCAGTAGTAGGGAAAATGCTAGAATCTATTATTAAGGACGTGGTAACAGGTTACTTAGAAAATAATAATATGAATGGGCAGACTCAACATGGATTTATGAAAGGGAAATCGTGTTTGACGAATCTGTTAGAGTTTTTTGAGGTTGTAACTAACAGAATAGATAAGGGGGAACCAGTGGATGTAGTGTATTTGGATTTTCAAAATGCATTCAATAAGGTGCCACACAAGAGGTTATTGAACAAAATTAGGGCTCATGGGATTGGGGATAATATACTAGCATGGATTGAGGATTGGTTAACAGACAGAAAAGAGAGAGTAGGAATAAACAGGTCATTTTCGGGTTGGCAAGCTGTAACTAGTGGGGTACCGCAAGGATCAGTGCTTGGGCCTCAGCTATTCACAATCTATATTAATGATTTGGATGAGGGGACCAAATGTAATACAGTAATCCCTCCCCAACTGCGGGGGATACGTCCCTGAAAACCCCCGTGGTTGGAAAAACCGCGGTTGGCAAATATAAGACCCTATGGGAACAATGGGGTTAGGGGGAACGCAGCCACATTTACACTCATCAGAGCCTCATTTTTTGCTGAGTATCTTTCTGGACCTGCTTGTAGGGTCTCATTAAATCCTCCAAACCTTGCTTGAATTTTAAACTACGCTCCAAGAATGGGTCAATCTCCATAAAGAGGTCTGAGAGATTATTGGCAAGAAGCATTGCCTTGCTAAGGTTGGCACTTGTCATCTTCGACTTCTCCACCATATCCTCGTCCTCGTCCTCATCCTCTGCCTCACTAGAATGCTGTATCAGCTCATCAAGGTCCTCCTCCGTCAACTCCTCGCCATGCAACTCAAGGAGCTCCTCGATGTCATCAGGCTGTATGTCAGCCAGCCCCTCACCTCCTAAACGTCGCGCAACCTTCCAAATACGCTGAACTTCAGCGTCAACTGTAAGGAAGCCTCGGAAGTCATTCTAAGCCTCCTTCCAAAGTTTACCCCAGCAGGTGTTGATTGTCATCCTCTTCAGTTCATCCATCGATTCCTTTATGTTGGTGATGCAGTCAGCGATGGTGTAATCCTTCCAGCAAGTTTTTACCGTCAGTGTTGCGTCATCCTCCATAGCCTCCATCATGCGGTCAAAGCTGCGTTGTGTATAGTATGCCTTGAAGGTGGCTATCACACCTTGGTCCATGGGTTGAAGGAGTGAAGTCATGTTGGGAGGCAGGAAGACGACTTCAATATTAGGGTGGGCGAATTGAAGTGCCGGCGGGTGGCTGGGGGCATTGTCGAGGATGAGTAGGACCTTGAAGGCCAGATTTGTTTTCGCAAGGTACTGCTCCATGTCATGCACAAAGCAGTTATGAAACCAGTCCATGAAGACTGCAGCAGTAGCTCACGCCTTGCAGTTAGAACGCCAAAAGACAGGTAGATAGTTTTTGTTTTTGCCTTTCAGAGCGTAGGGATTAAGAGAGTGGCAGAGCAGCATTGACTTCACTAAACAGTCTCCCTCGGCATTAGCACAAAGGAGAAGGGTCACCCTATCCTTAGCCACCTTGAATCCCGAAACATGCTTCTCAGCCTTCGCGATGAAAGTTCGGGAAGGCATCCGCTTCCAGAAGAGACCAGTCTCATCCGCATTAAATACCTGCTCTGGCAGGCAACCCTTCTCGGCGATCAACTTCTTCAGCTCCTCCGGGAAATTGGCAGCGGCCTCGTGATCGGCTGAGGCCGATTCCCCCACAACCTTGAGGTTAGTCAAGGTGAACCTCTTCTTTAAATTTTCCAACCAGCCCTTACTCGCTTGAAACTTTATGTCTTCTACACTTTCCCCAGCAGCCACAGTAAGATGCTTGTAGATACTAAGGGCCTTCTTACGTACCCATGCGGAATTAACATTCACTTTTTTCTGGTTCTGGTCTTCCAACCAGATATTAAGTGCCTTCTCCATTCTTTCAAGCTTATGGTCCCGTGGCATAAACGACACTTTAACACTTTTCGAAGAGCCACCCACAATACTAGCCCTTATCGACACCTCACTTTTTTTATGGTTCTAATGGTGGACTCGTTAACCCCCATTAGTCGTCCAACCGACGCTGTACTTTCACCATGGGCAAGTCTATTAATGACATCTAATTTCCTATCTAAGGTTAGTACATTCCTTGCCCTTTTGCTATTGATTCACCTTTACCACTGAGATTACGCTTAGGGGCCATGATTAAGGGCTAAACGTTCACACACACACAGTACAAGTACAGTATATCCACGAGTGGAGTGAGACCACACCTGGTAGTAATTATGCTGAAAAGAGCGGCGTGGATGAATGGAGCCTCATGTTTGGAAGCGCGACCCATGAAACTTGAAAATTAAAAACCACATATACACAAAATTCACTGCCGCGGTTGGCAAAAATTGCCGCAGAGAGGAAACCGTGTAAACGTGAAATCCGCGTATAGCAAAACATCGGTTGGGGCGGGATTCCTGCATATCCAAATTTGCTGATGATACAAAGCTGGGTGGGAATGTAAGTTATGAGGAGGATGCAAGGAGGCTTCAAGGGGATATAGACAGGCTAAGTGAATGGGCAAGAACATGGCAAATGGAATATAATGTGAAGAAATGTGAAGTTATCCACTTTGGTAGGAAAAATAGAAAATTAGAGTATTTTTTAAATGGTAAGAGATTGGGAAATGTGGGTGTTCAGAGGGACCTGGATGTCCTTGTACAAGAATCACTGAAAGTTAACATGCAGGTAGAGCAAGCAATTAGGAAAGCAAATGGTATGTTGGCCTTGTAACAAGAGGATTTGAGTAAGATTAAAGATGTCTTACTGCAATTATATAGGGCCCTGGCGTATTGTATACTCACACCTGGAGTATTGTATACAGTTTTGGTCTCCTTACCTAAGGATATACTTGACATAGTGGAAATGCAATGAAGGTTCACCAGACTGGTTCTTGGGATGGGGGGATTGTGCTATGAGGAGAGATTGAGTAGACAGGGCCTAAATTCTCTAGAGTTTAGAATAATGAGAGGTGATCTCATTGGAACTTGCAAAATTCTTACAGGACTTGACAGGGTAGATGCAGGGAGGATGTTTCCCCTGGCTGGGGAACATAAGAACATAAGAAATAGGAGCAGGTGTAGGCCATACAGCCCCTCGAGCCTGCTCTGCCATTCAATAAGATCTTGGTTGATTATTGACCTCAACTCCACTTTCCCGCCCGATCTCCATATCCCTGGATTCTCCTAGAGTCCAAAAATCTATCTATCTCAGCCTTGAATATACTCAAAGACTCAGCATTCACAGCCATCTGGGGCAGAGAACTCCAAAGATTCACAACCCTCTGAGTGAAGAAGTTTCTCCTCATCTCAGTCTTAAATAGCCTACCCCTTATCCTGAGATTATGCCCCCTAGTTCTAAACACTCCAGCCAGGGGAAACAACCTCTCAGCATTTACCCTGTTGATCCCCTTCAGAATCTTGTATGTTTCAATGAGACCACCTCTCATTCTTCTAAACTCCAGAGAGTATAGGCCCATTCTACACAATCATCAAAGGACAGCCCTCTCAACCCAGGAATCAATCTAGTGAACCTTCATTGCACCGCCTCTATTATGTCCGTGTATGTTTGTGACACGGACAGCAGGAGTTGAACAAAACAAGTCTTTACTGAATGAAGCCAATCGGGAAACTGAAACTACAGAGGCTTACTAGCGCCTTTTATACAGGGGTGGTCACTGCCGGTACTGCAGTCTGAGACCAGTTATTCTCTTAAAGGTACATACACAAAAATTCCTCCCCTTTTAGATAAACAGTACATAACATTCATTTAACAACTAAATGATAACTAATTACAATCACAATTACGGTTGCTAGATATATTGGTTGAGTTTAAGCAATTATAAGGTCAGTCTTTAAGGAGGCTTCCTGATTCTGTCTGGATAACGCCTCTTTGGGGTATCAGGTTCTTCTGGCAAGGTTCAGTCGGGATCAATGTCGTTGTTTGGTTCATCTGCTTCCAATATCACCGATTCTGCGGTAGCTGCAATTGGTACGTCGATTTCATTGTCAGGTGTATCAGCTCGTGGTGTGGAGTTGACATTTTCCAGTGACTCTAGAATCTGGTCAGCATGGCGTCTTACAATGCTCTCTCCAACGTCCACGGTATACATGAGAGGTCCTTGCCGTGTACAAACCATTCCTGGCTGCCATTTCTCAGTGCGGTAGTCCCGGGCCAAAACTGGTTGACCTATCTTAAAACTCCTGGTCGGTCTTTCATTCATATTCTGAAACTGCCTGTTCTCCACATCTCTTCGGACGTTTGGCTTAACCAAATCCAAGCGGCGTCGTAGCCTTCGATTGAAGAACATCATGGCTGGAGTTTGGTTGGTAACCGCATGTGTCTCATTCTGGTAGGCAAACAAGAAGTTGTCCACCTTGTGTTGTAGGGGTAAATCTTCATTACACATTGCCTTGATAGACTTCTTGAATATTTGAACAAACCTCTTGGCCAATCCATTAGTGGCTGGATGATATGGGGCAGATGTGTAATGCTTAACACCATTGTTCTTTAAGAACCTCCGGAACTCTTCAGACACAAACTGTAGTCCATTGTCAGAGCAAATCTGTTCAGGCTGCCCATTCCTGGCGGATATGGTTCGTAAAACTGTGATAGTTTTTTCTGTGGTGGTTGAGGACATTTTTATTACCTCTGGCCACTTTGAATGTGCATCCACCGCAATTAAAAACATTGAGTCTATGAAGGGACCAGCAAAATCAATGTGCACCCTTTGCCATGGAGATGAGGGCCACTCCCATGGATGCAGAGGAGCTTGTGGTGGGGCGTTTTGGACCTTCTGGCAACCTGCGCAGCTCCTGGTCATCTCTTCGATTTCTCTATCGATTCCCGGCCACCACACAAATGCTCTGGCTAAGTTCTTCATTTTTACCCCACCCAGATGACCCTCATGAAGCTCATTGAGCACTCTATCCGTCAACTTAGGTGGAATTACTATTCTGGATCCACACATCAAGGTTCCTCTGCACACTGACAGCTGTTCTCTTCTCGGCGCGAATGCTGGCAGCAGTGGTTCGCCATGTGCTGGCCATCCCTTCACCGGTAAATCATAGACCCGTGATAGTGTCGGGTCATTCCGTGTTTCCTTCTCTATGTTAGCATTCGTCACAGGGAGACATTCGACTATGGTCGAGTGGAATAACTCCATTGGATCCACTGCAAGGTCTTCTTCTTCCACCGTCGGCAACGGTAGGCATGACAATCCATCAGCATTCCCATGCTGTTTAGTTCCTTTGTACTCGATGTCATATTGGTGTGCCCCTAGGAAAAGGGACCACCTCTGCAGCCGTTGCGCTGTCATTATCGGTACGCCCTTCTGAGGGTTGAAAATGGAGACAAGAGGTTGATGATCGGTTAGTAGAATAAATTTTTGACCGTGCAGGTAGTGATTGAACTTCTTCACCCCCCACACTAGGCTGAGGGCCTCTCTGTCAATCTGGGCGTAGTTACGCTCGGCAGAAGTTAACGAGCGTGACACAAAAGCTATCGGCCTCTCTAAACCATCAAGGAATTTATGTGACAGTACTGCCCCAATGCCGTAGGGAGACGCATCACACGCCAGTCTGATCGGCAGTGCTGGGTTGTAGTGAGCCAATACTTCTCTTGAAGTGATTAAGTCCGTACTCTTCTGAAAGGCCCGCTTATAGTCATTGCTCCATTTCCATGCTACTCCCGTTCACAGCAGGGCGTTCAGTGGGTGCAGAATTGTCGACAAATTCGGCAAAAACTTATGGTAGTAATTCACCAATCCGAGGAATGACCTCAGTTGCGACACCTTTTCAGGCGCTGGGGCCTTAACAACCGCTTCAATTTTGTCAGGGGACTTATGTAACCCCTCTTCATCAATCACGTGGCCACAACACGATATCTGTTTCTTAAAAAACTCGCACTTGTGGCGGTTGGCTCGTAGCCCATGTTCCCGTAGTCTAGTGAGCACCTGTTCTAGGTTGTTAAGGTGTTCACTGTCATCTTCACCTGTCACAAGTGTAAAGTCTGTGGGTTGTATAGCGAAGTAATACACAGACTACAAGAGTAACTTAAACAGGACTTTACTATTCGAAGGTCAGGGCGAATCTGCCCAATAAATTCTGCCACAGCACTTATATACCGGTGTGGTCACCGTTGGTATTACAGTATACAGCAGCCAGGATAAAGTAGTGCCACACCTAAAATAGTTCTCTTAAAGGTGGACGGTTACATACAATAGTTCTCTTAAAGGTAGAACAGTTACATACATTACAATCCTCCCTTTTTAGCTTACAACATACTTATTCCCCATTAAACATAACCTCCTAACATATATCCAACTTTATGTTAAAACAGTTCACAGATGTAATCTCTGCTGAAACAGTTCACAGATTCAGTCTCTGCGGGAAACAGTTCACAGATTCAATCTCGGTGGATGCGCCTTCCGTGCTTCTTGACTCGATCCTGACAACGCCTCAGTGGTGCAGCAGTTCCCCGTGGTGTAGTCGCTTCACGTTGCTGGAGTGACTCATCCAATAGTCCTTCACTGGACTTAACAGCTTGAACTTCCGTCCTTCTGAACCAGCATTGTTGGCTTGTAAAACTTGAGTACCTTGGGAAGTTTTCTACTTCCAAACTGATTTGGCTCCGTTCGCAGGGACCCCATGCGTGATCTAATAGTGATGATGATGGTCCAGATGATCATCATCTTCTGCTTCGTCTTTTCCTTTTCTGTAGTTCAGATGGTTATCATCTTCTGCTTCGTCTTTTCCTTTTCTGCTTCTTGGAGACTCTCGGGGCTCCATTGTCAGCTGCCAGCTGCCTGCACAGTTCCTCCCGTAGTAGCGCCACCATCTCTCGATGTTCCTTAGACTTTTTGTGATTCATCAAGGTTTCTGCACTTTGGGAGTTTTCATCACAAGCTGGGCAGAACAGGTCCTCGTAATATTCGGTGTCGCTCAACAGGTCATGGTAATATTCGGTGTCGTCCTGAGCTAAGCAAGCGGGAGGGTCTTCTATTTCCTCCTTGCCCAGCTGAACGTTAGCCGACTTTTGTTCTAAATCCCGACATCTGTCCTGAAGAGACTTCATCATGCGTTCAGCTTCATCCCGCTTTTTCTGGGCTTCCTGCAAGTCTTTTACTAATGACATCATTTGTGATTTCAATACTTCAACTTCATTCGGAGATTGATTGATCGGACCATTCAATCCCTCTACTGAAGTAGCTGTTTCAGCATTCTGTTGTTCTGCATTGACGTGAGGCAGCGTACTTTCGGCATCCAAGAGCGGCTCTGCTGCAGTCTTCTCAGTCTGTGTTGCCACCTCAGCTATTTCAATAACCTTTGAGAGTTCCGAACCCCTTTTCTTTGAAGATTGAGGCTCGTGTTCAAGTTTTTCCCATTTCAGGGTCTTGTCCCTCAGCATATGAAGAAGTTGGCTGACTGTTAACTCTTCTGCCATCATCCGTTTCCCATTAGCTGCAGGGCTGTTTATAAACTTGCCCTGGGGCTCCTTTGCTGTTTCTACTTTGCCATCATCCACAGCCTCCACCATTCGAATTTCCACAAATGAATCGTCCGGTGATGCTGCACCCAACTTCAGTAGGAGCTCGGAAGTCATGTCGACCAAATCAGCCTTTTCTGCCTGCAACCTGCTAACAAGCGCCTTCAGTTGCTGCACATCTTGTTCCACCAGATTAGAGCACGCACCTTCAGAAACCGAATCAGCTTTGATTCGTTTGGCCTCCTCTCGCAGACGGTTTGTGTGCTCCTGCTCCCCTTTCTCCCTCAGCTGCTTCTGTTGTCTTTCCAGATTCTCCCATTCGGTGTCATAGAACTTTTTCATTGCTTCCATCTCTTGTTCGAGATGGCAACTCAATTGCTCTAATTGCTGTCGTAATTTGAAATAAGTTTGAGTTCGAGCTCGGTGTTCCTCAGTAATGTATATGTCTGTAAACTGAACAGACTCAGAATTCTCTGTCAAACTATGTTGTTGTTGTTCAGTGGAGTTCTGTTCTGAAACTTTGTTCTCCTCTGGAGCATAAGCCTTTATGCACGCCTTCGTTTTTCCAACCTTAGTCAGCAAGTCCATTTCAGCCTTGTCTTTCATACTTGGGCTGGACTTATCGTCATCCGTTTCAGAGTCTGAGCTGATTGTCCGCACCGAGTCCTCACTCGTTATTGCTTTTAGGTAGTGCCATTCCATGTCTATTTTCTTGATCCACTCCCGTCCTAGAAGTGGTGGTCCTCCCTCAGGTAGTACATATAAGTCCATTCCTGGGTGTTCTTTGCCCCTGTCTCTCACCTTGACTCTTATCTTTCCCATGGGGTATACTTTATGCCCCGTGTATGTCTGCAATACGAACTTGGTATCTCTCAAGGGTATATGTGAGAATAGCCGGTTGTAATCCCTTCGATTTATGACTGATAGGGCTGATCCAGTGTCCAACTCCATTTTCACTTGGACTCCGGCTATTTTTAGCATGACCCAGATAGTTTGTAGGTCAGCTTCCTTACTCACATTGTGAATTCTCAGACTACCCAGTTCCTGGCCGTTTGGGTCTGAATCCGAATTCGGTTCATCTGAACTCTTCTCAGCCACCTTGTGTACTTTGTTGTACTTTTCCTGTGATGGTTTTCTTTGGTTGTTGGTCTTCTTCCCTGACCGGCATACTTTAGCTATGTGACCCAGTTTGCCACATTTTCTACATTCCTGGTTTTTAAACCAGCATTGGTTCTGATCGTGTGTTGTCTTCCCACAACGATAACATTTCGTTGTACCCGAAGTAATTTGATCCACACTGAGTACCGCTGCCTTTAGCTGCATTTCCGCAGTTCCTTTCGCTGCGGCTTCGTGTGATGCTGCAATAAGAACAGCCCTCTCAAGTGTAAGGTCGTTCTCTTCGAGCAGTCGCTTTTGCGTTCCTTCCTTCGACAACCCGCACACGAACTTGTCTCGCAATGCCTCTGTCAGATTTCCTCCAAACTGGCAGTATTTCGCTAATCTACGCAGTTCGACCAAGTATTCCGCGTTGCTTTCCTCTTTCCGTTGCGTTCTCGCATAAAATTTGAATCATTCCGCCAACATCAGCGGTGTGGGGTTCAAGTGATCCTTCAGAACAGCAACAATATTATCGAAAGTCTGATCCGCCGGTTTAGCTGGTGATAGAAGATGCTTCAATAACCCGTATGTCTTCGCGCCCATCGAGTTTAGCAAGGTTATAGCTTTATCATCATCTTCTATTTTATTGGCCTCACAATATATCTCGATACGTTCTACGTACGTGGCCCAATCTTCCACCTCGGCATCGAAGTTGTTGATGTTACCATGCTTAGGCATCTTCACTATCTCTCACTATCTTTCTGCGAAACAACAGGATTTCTCTTTAACTTTTTAACTTTTTCTTTTTTTTTCCAAAAATGGCGGTTTCCCGCGCTTGTCTTCTTCCCCCGCCTACTGGCAAAATGGCGGTTTCCCGCGCTTGTCTTCTTCCCCCGCCTACTGGCAAAATGGCGGTTTCCCCCCCTACTGGCAAAATGGCGGTTTCCCGCTCCTGACTTCTTCCTCTGGTGGGAGGGGTAAGCTTTGCCCTCGGGCAACGACCGCTGGTTTACGGGGTTTGTAGCCTGTGCGCCGGCTTCAGTTTATTCTGAAGCGCGCGCTAGAAAAGCCGATCGCATTCCTTGTTCCCCCCCCTTCTTTTCGGCAGGGGCAACCGGCGCTGGGGACAACCAGTTGGCGTCGGACAGATCCAGCTCCTGGTCCTTCACGGCAGCTGCTGCAAGCCGCTGGCCGGAACATCGCTCGGTCTCTCTCTCGGGCTCTGTCTCTCCCGCTCGCGCGGCTCTCGCTCGCTCTCTCTCGGGCTCTGTCTCTCCCGCTCGCTCGGCTCTCCCTCAGCGGCTTTAAACGCCTCTCCCAGACCTCCCGCAGTCCGGTCCTTTCCTCCCCGGCTGCGGCTGATTCTTCGCGGGTTATTTAGCTATTTATTTATTTATTGCCTCCGCGCCTTATGATCCCGGTCGCAGCGCCTCGCGGCCTCGGTAGATGCCCGGCCTTTTTCGCTCCACTCGCGCCTCCCAGCCCTCTCGCAGTCCGGTGCTTTCCTCCCCAGCTGCGGCTGAGTTCTCCGTGGCTTATTTATTTTTATATCTTCCCGCGCCTTACGATCCCGGTCGCAGCGCCTCGTGGTCGCGGTAGTTGTCCGGCCTTTTTCGCTGTCGCGGTCTAGTCATCTCACGACGCTCCCCAGCCCACTTGTACCGCGGCTTCTGCTCCACGCTGCCCCAGTCTCAGCGCCTCTGGGCCCGACTTCTGTCCGGCTCCTTTCCCCCTCGACCGTGGTCGAGTGCACCGCCCTTATCCTCCGTTTATTTGTTTCTATTTTCCCTTTACTCACAGTCACCGTGGCCGACTTGCTTCTCGTGTTGATCGGCTCACTCACCACCGTGGCAGAAGGGACAATCCGTGCCAGTTGCTGATGGAAGACTTCGTGTTTGAATCTTCCTCCTTTCTTGGTCTGCAGACTCGAGTTTTCTCTCAGCAAAACGACGAGGGCGGGTGCCTCTTTTCGACGCTCGTTTACTTCTTCAGAAGTATTGTTGCCGCAGGGTAAGATCGAACTCGTCGCCACTGTAAAGTCTGTGGGTTGTATAGCGAAGTAATACACAGACTACAAGAGTAACTTAAACAGGACTTTACTATTCGAAGGTCAGGGCGAATCTGCCCAATAAATTCTGCCACAGCACTTATATACCGGTGTGGTCACCGTCAGTATTACAGTATACAGCAGCCAGGATAAAGTAGTGCCACACCTAAAATAGTTCTCTTAAAGGTGGACGGTTACATACAATAGTTCTCTTAAAGGTAGAACAGTTACATACACTACAACAAGGATGTCGTCCAAGTAACACTGAGTCCCCAGAATCCCTTGCAGGACTTGTTCCATCGCTCTTTGCCATATCGCCGGAGCCGATGCTATTCCGAATATCAATCGATGATACTGGTAAAGACCTTTGTGAGTGTTTATCATGAGATACTTCCTAGAGGATTCTTCAACATCCATCTGCAAATATGCTTGTGCTAGTTCAATTTTTGTAAAATGCTTCCCTCCAGACAGTGAGGCGAAGATGTCTTCTATCCTTGGAAGAGGATATTGTACTGTGTGAAGGACTGGGTTCACCATCACCTTGAAATCCCCACAGATGTGAACCTTCCTTGGCTCCTCAGACTTATTGCTTAACGTTTTCTTCATGACAGGAACAATGGGTGTCGCCCACTCGTTCCAGTCGACCTTAGACAACACGCCTGCCTTCTCCAGAATCTCCAGCTCTGCCTCGACGGCTGGGCGAATTGCATATGGTACCGGTCTTGCTTTGAAAAACTTGGGAATTGCATTCTCTTCTATTTTTATTGAGGCGGTTACGCCTTTAAGCGTGCCCAGTTCTTGTTGAAATACCTCTTTGGCGTTAGCTAAGATTGTTGACAATCATCCAGGAGTGACATCTTCATCTTTTTTACCATCCACTGTCATTGCATCAATGGAGTGCCAATCTAAGTTTACCTTCCTGATCCATTCACGTCCCAATAATGGTGATCCACCATTTGGCAGTATGTAGAGATACAATTTCCGTATTTTCTTGCCGTTGTATTCGACAGGCACCCTTATTTTTCCTCTGGGGTATACTTTTTGCCCCGTATGCGTCGTCAAGACGATGGATGTCTCCCTCAAGGGTATGTGTGAGAATAGCCGCTCGTAGTCTCATCGATTCATGACGGTTAGCGCTGATCCTGTATCCAATTCCATTTTAACTTGGGACCCTGCTAGCGTGAGGGTGACCCAAATGGTTTGGTGATGCTCTTTTGCGATTACATTGTGAAGTTTGAGACAGCTTAGTCTCTTGTTGCCAGATTCCCTATCGCTCATCTGGTCTTCAGAACTACTGTCCGTCATCTTTTGTACTTTCTTGTACGGTTCCTTAGTAGCCTTTTTGTTGTCGCTGGTCTTCTTCCCAGACCTGCAAACTCGTGCAATGTGTCCCATCTTTCCGCATTGCCTGCATATTTTGTCCTTGGACCAGCAGTCCTTCTGGTCATGGTTAGTTCTGCCGCAGCAATAACATTTTGCAAATCCCCATGTCATTGCGTGGGTGCCATATTCCTGTGGCTTTTGTTGTATTTCCGCAGCTCCACTGGCTGCTGCTTCGTACGCTACTGCCATGCTGAAAGCCTTATCTAGCGTCAGCTCTTTCTCTGAGAGTAACTTCTTCTGTGTTCCTTCACTCAGGAGTCCACAGACAAATTTGTCCCGTAGGATATCTGCCAGTCCTGCTCTGAACTGGCAGTGCTTTGATAGCTTGCATAGTTCCGTAAGGTACTCAGCATTGCTCTCATCTTTATGTTGAGTTCTCCTGTGGAATTTTAATCTTTCTGCTATCAGCAGCGGTGCAGGGTTTAGGTGTTCCTGTAGGACAGCAACAATTTTGTTAAAACTCTTCGCCTTCGGTTTGGCTGGAGTAATCAGGTCCTGCAATAGGCCGTACGTTCTAGCGCCCATTAAGTTTAGCAATACCGATGCCTTTTTCTCATCGGCTATTTCATTTGCCTCGCAATATACCTCGACTCTTTCCACATATGTGGTCCAGTCCTCTATTGTATTATCAAAGGCAGTGATACAGCCAGTCTTCGGCATCTTGAAAATCTAAAATGGCGCCTCCTGCGCTTTGCCTTCTTCCCCGATTTAACAAAATGGCGCCTCCCGCGCTTTGCCTTCTTCCCCGCTGATTAAGATGGCGCCTCCCGCGCTTTGCCTTCTTCCCTGCTGTTGCTAGCGCTGCTTTCCGCAGTTTCCGTTGTAACCTGCAGCTCCTCGCGGTTTCCTGCGCGTTTAATATTTCTTTTTTTATTATTTTCCCGTCGTGGAACAACCCTGTTAGACTCTTGCCTCCCTCTTCTTGGGTCTGTATGCAGCCCGGCTTCGTAACACCGGCCGCGCCCTGTGTGCTCCACCCTCTCTCTCTCCTCTTCCCGACAACGCTGCTCGGCCCCGTTGCAAGCCACCCGCTCAAGTTCATGACCGCCGCAGCCCAGGAAGGATCAGTGTACTACCTGCCACCAGCCCGATTAGCTGAAGCACCGTCGACAGGAACCAGGCCCCGCTTTCGACAGCTTCTCCAGCAATCTTCAACTCTGCTGACTCAGGGGCGGATGCCCATGGTCGACGCCCGTTTCTACTGCTTCTTTCTTCCTTCTGGCCTCGACCTCTGCTCACTTCGCTTCAGGAATGGATCCCAGGAGGTGGTGCAGACTGTAGGTAAGTTCGTATCTGCTCGTGGCCAGTATTATGTCCGTGTATGATTGAGACACGGACAGCAGGAGTTGAACTAAACAAGCCTTTACTGAATGAAGTCAATCGGGAAACTGAAACTACAGAGGCTTACTAGCGCCTTTTATACAGGGGTGGTCACTGCCGGTACTGCAGTCTGAGACCAGTTATTCTCTTAAAGGTACATACACAACAGCCTCCAAGACAAGTATATCCTTCCTTAGATAAGGAGACCAAAACTGTGCACAGCACTCCAGGTGTGGTCTCACCAAGGCCCTGTACAATTGTAGCAAGACTTCCTTACACTTATACTCCAGCCCCCTTGCAATAAAGGCCAACATGCCATTTGCCTTCCTTATTGCTTGCTGTACCTGCATGCCAGCTTTCTGTGTTTCTTGCACGAGGACACCCAAATCTCTCTGAACACCAACATTTGAAAGTTTCACACCATTTAAAAAATATTCTGTTTTTCTATTCTTCCGACCTAAGTGAATAACCTCACATTTCCCTACATTATACTCCACTTGCCACCTTACTGCCCACTCACTTAGTCTATCTATATCCCTTTGCAGACTTTTTGGGCAGGATTTTCATTGGGCCGTGGAGGCGGGATTGGAGGCGTGTGGGGGGTTAAAATTGCAAAAACTGGCATGCGGGCCCAACCCCGCCTCCATCCCGCCTCCAAGCAATTTTCATTAATTCGTGTCTAATGGTCCCGTCTCTGTCCTGCCTCCAAGAGGCAGGATAGGCCGTTAAGGCCCTTAACAAGCACTAAATTGCCTCTATAATGCCATTTTGAAAGGCCTTTGCGATTTTAACCCTTTTCCCACATGAAATACATGTGTTCTGAAACACGACGGTGAAACTTGGTGGGAGCACAATTGGATTGCTGACTATCAGCTGCAGCTCAACCATTAAAGAGGAGATTTGATCAGCCATCATTTGCAGGTGGCAGGACTTTGTAGTCTCAGGTCTGGGGGAACTTATAGAAGGCATAAACACAGCTGTGGAAGTTTGGAGCCTGACACCTATCTCCAGTGTGACCTCCTGGGAAACCCCTCTCGCCACCTTCACTGAGCACTTCCTCAACTGAGGCATATACCAGAAGCAGGGGAGCCATTTATTTCCTTCCCTTCTGGACATTAGATGAGGATGAAGACCAGCCGTGGCACCACCAGAACCAGGAACAACAGCAGCACCAACAGCAGCAGCACCAACAGCAGCAGCAACAACAGGAGCGCCAAGCTGCTGCTAACCCACCTGAAGCTGCACAGGCCAGAAGGGGCCAGCGCATGGAAGCCCGTCGGCGCAAGAGATACCCCCCCAAACAGGGTCTACAGACACAGGGTCAGTTGCCTCAACATGTCTGAGCAGCAGTGCCAGAGGCGGCTCTGACTTTCGCGAGAGGTAGTGGGTGACATCTGCGCAATGCTGCAACAAGATCTGCTGCCCAGAGGACCAGGTGGACAACCCTTACCAGTGGCCGTCAAAGTCACCACTGCACTCAACTTTTTTGCCTCAGGTTCATTCCAGGGATCAGCAGCAGACATCAGCGGCATCTCCCAGGCGGCCGCACACATTTGCATCACGCAGGTAACCGATGCCCTCTTTGCCATCGCGCACAATCACATCCATTTCACCAAGGATCAAGCAAGTGTCACTGTGCATGCGGTTGGATTAGCTAATCTGGCAGGCTTTCCAAGGGTGCAGGGCATCATTGACTGCACACATGTGGCCCGTAAGGCAACCCATCGCAATCCAGGTATTTTTGTCAACCGCAAGTGCTTCCACTCCCTTAGCATTCAGCTGGTGTGTGACCACAAGAAGGAAATTTTGCATGTTTGTGCCAAGTACCCTGGCAGTTGCCATGACTCCTTCATACTGCGCCAGTCTAGAGTGCCTCCGCTATTCAGTCCGCCAGACCAACATAATGGATGGCTACTTGGAGACAAGGGCTATCCCCTGAAGACGTGGCTAATGACGCCGTTGAGGAGACCATCCAGCGAAGCTGAGGAGAGCTATAACTCCAGCCACATGTCCACCAGAGCCATAATCGAGCAAACCATCGGTTTGCTGAAGATGCGCTTCAGATGCCTGGATTGATCAGGTGAAGCCCTGTAGTACTCAGCAGCCAGGGTCTCCAGAATCGTCATGATTTGCTGTGCACTTCACAACATGGCACAGCGTCGTGGCTTGCAGATTCCTGAGGACCAAGTGGCTCGTCACATATCCTCCTCAGATGAGGAGGAGAAGGAGGAGAGTGAAATCGAACATCCTGCAGAGGCCCATCAACCAGTGGCAGCAGGACACGAGAACATTGCTGCCCGGGATGCAAGGAATGCACTCATTTTGGCCAGATTTGCTTAGCCTAGCCAATCAAGCTCTTTTGCCTCGCAGCTTCTTACCTGAGTATCGACAATGGTGAAGGACCAGCGGATTCCTAGCAATTTGACCACCATACTGACAATTGCAAGTAATCCTAAGCCCTCAATGTGAAAGTCACATTCGCGAAATGACACATGCCACAACTACAGCAGTAACCATCAGATTTTTTATTTACATTATTCATCTGATAGCTTTTTCAAATAAAACATCAAATTTCACCCAAGTGACAACCCTTGTGACTATTTGTGCAGTATCTTTCTCTTATGCGTGCTCCTACATGGTGCTTCCCCTGTGGCTTCAGCAGATGTGAAGGCCCCTTGCTCAATTTCCTGCTGCTCCTGTCCTGACACCTTTGGCGGGCGTCCTCTGGGGTTGCGAACCTGTGAGGTCTCAGCAACAGTCTGCTGCTCCTGCGGCTGTGCAGGGGTTGAGACGCCGATCTCAGATGGGTGTGAACTCTGGTGGGGCTCTGACCGAAAGCTCTGCAGTGGCATGGAAGTGTGAGCGCTTGGAGAGGAGCCCCCACTTCCTTGATGTCTGCCACCAACTTCCCTCTCATGGGGCAGGTCCCCCTCAGTGCTTGCAAGTGGCTTGAGAGCACCTTGCTGCACATCAGGGGGGCCATGGGGACCCGTATCTGCATTGGCAGTCCTACTCAGAAGGACTTCCATGAAGGTCTGGTTTCTCTGTTCAATAGATGACCATCGCTCCTCCAGAGATGTCATTCTATTCTGAACACTCACCATGTTTTCTGCACTCTGGCGACTTATCACCTCCATGGAGGTTGCCATCCTTTCCATGGTGATGCATTCATATGCCAATGACTCCACAAAGGCTCTGCTCATGTTCGCAATGGACTCCTCCATTCGCTCCACACTCACAGTGACCCTGGAGACAAAACCTGCCAGAGACCCCTGCATCTGTTCCTAGAGTTCCAGCACCACTGATCTTATGGATAGACCCAGAGGCAAAGGGTTGACATGCAGCTGAGCCGAGCTGGCAGAGTCCTGCACCCTCCGACTAGGACTCTCCACTGCTGTCCCTGTCTCCCCAATCTGCTGATGCTCACTTGTGAGCTGTGATACACCAGGTGACAACACTACTCTATGTCCCGAAGGTCCCACCGAGGTGTGAGTGTCTGCGCTGGTGCTGGGTGCGCTGAATTCTGCTGACGCTGCACCCTCAGAGGTTGCAGCTTCCTCTGAGGAGCCTTGAGGCACATGCTGCTCCTCCTGGCTAGTGGGGACGGGTGCTTGCGATGGTCCTATGGGGGAGTAAAGGAAAGAGTCAGAGATGTGATGCCAAGGTTAATGCACATTGCATATTGCAGATGATCATTAGTCCATCTGTTAGAGCTTTAGAATCATTATCAGCGACTCATGCAATGTCAATGAGAGAGATGGAAAATGTTAGGTCTGTGATTCTTTAAATATGATGTTTCCCCAAGAACTACACGGATGCTGTAACTTAACAATCAACAGGTATTTACTGAAGTAGTGTAGTCTCAAGACTGAAGTACAGAAGCCTGCTCCGGCTTTATATACAGGTGTGGTCACTGCCAGTACTACAGTATACAGGAGCTGTAAAACAGTTCTCTCTTAAAGGTACATACACAACAATTCCTCCCCTTTTAGATTAACAGTACCATAACATTCATTTAACAATTAATATTTTTAACATGCAACATTAACTGAAAATAGTCCATTTATAGATTCAGTCTTTGGGGCGGCTTCCTGATCGTTTCGGGATAGCGCCTTTCCTGAGGTTCTTGTTCTTGGTGCGGAGGTGATTCTGGCCCCTTTTCGTCGGTTAGTTCATCGGTTTCCACTGCTACTGGTTCGGAGGTAGATGCTACCGGTATGTCGGGTTCATCCCCAGGTACTCGAGACATGGGGTTGACTCATTCCTGTGACGCTAAGATCTGATCGACGTGGCGTCTCACAATATTCTCCCCGACATCCACTGTGTACATTAATGGCCCCTGCCTTGTGCATATCGTTCCGGGTTGCCATTTCTCTGTTCGGTAGTCACGGGCCAAGACTGGTTGTCCTACATTGAAGCTCCTTGTCGGCTTCTCATTGATGTGCTGGAATTGTTTATCCTCAGCATTTCTTCGCACATTTGGTCTGAGCAAATCCAGACGAGGTCTCAACCTTTGGTTAAAGAACATCATGGCTGGGGTTTGGTTGGTAACTGCATGTGTCGCATTTCTGTAGGCTAATAGGAAATTGTCCACCTTATGCTGTAGTGGAATTTCATCGTCGCACATGGCCTTTATCGCCTTTTTAAAGGTTTGTACGAACCTTTCAGCCAATCCATTTGTGGCTGGATGATACGGGGCGGATGTATAATGCCTTACCCCATTCCTTCTCATAAATTTTCGAAACTCTTCGGACACATACTGTGGTCCAATATCAGAGCAAATCTGCTCTGGCAAGCCGTTCCTGGCAAATATGGTCCGTAGGACTGCAATCGTTTTCTCTGTAGTGGTTGAGGACATTTTTATCACCTCAGGCCATTTCAAGTGAGCATCCACTGCTATTAAGAACGTTGAGTCCATGAATGGACCAGCAAAATCAATATGCACCCGTTGCCATGGAGAGGAGGGCCACTCCCATGGGTGTAGAGGGGCATGTGGTGGTGCATTTTGGACCTTCTGGCATCCTGAGCAGCTCTTGGTTAGGTCCTCGATTTGTTGATCGATCCCCGGCCACCACACATAAGCCCTAGCAAGGCTTTTCATTTTCACCCCTCCCAGATGACCTTCATGAAGCTCATTTAGCACTCTCTCCCTTAACTTGGGTGGAACCACCACTCGGGATCCACACATCACTGTCCCCTGGCATACTGGCAGCTGTTCTCTTCTGGATGAGAATGCTGGCAACAGTGAGTCACCATGTGTTGGCCATCCCCTCACCGTCAAATCATATACCCGAGACAGTGTCGGATCATTGCGGGTCTCCTTCTCTATATCCACATTCGTTGCTGGCAATCGTTCAATTATTGACGAATGAAATATCTCGATAGGGTCCACTGCTGGTGCTTCCTCCACAGTAGGCAGTGGCAGGCGTGATAGCCCATCAGCGTTTCCATGCTGTTTCGTGCCTTTATATTCTATTTCATATTGATTCGCCCCTAGAAACAGGGACCATCTTTGTAACCGTTGTGCAGTCATCACTGGAACGCCCTTCTTAGGATTAAAGATGGAGACAAGTGGTTGGTGGTCAGTCAGCAAGGTGATCTTCTGCCCATGCAGATAGTGGTTGAATTTTTTTACTCCCCATACTAGGCTGAGGGCCTCCCTGTCAATCTGGGCGTAGTTGCGCTCGGCTGAGGTTAGTGACCGAGACGCAAAGGCTACTGGCCTCTCCAACCCGTCTGGGAATTTGTGCGACAGCAGCGCTCCAATACCATAGGGTGATGCATCACATGCCAAACGAATTGGTAGTGCTGGGTTGAAATGGGCCAACACCTCTTTTGATGTGATCAATTCTTTACACTTCTGGAAAGCTCGTCTACGTTCATCATTCCACTTCCATGGCACCCCTGTTTGCAGTAGGGTGTTCAGTGAGTGTAATACCGTGGACAAATTTGGTAAGAACTTATGGTAGTAGTTTACCAGCCCGAGGAACGACCTCAGTTGTGACACATTTTCTGGTGCTGGAGCCTTGACTACTGCCTCAATCTGTTCAGGGGACTTATGTAACCCCTCTTCATCGATGACGTGGCCACAATACGAGATCTGCTTCTGGAAAAACTCGCACTTGTGGCGATTAGCTCGTAGCCCGTATTCCTTTAATCTGGTGAGCACCTTCTCCAAGTTGGCGAGGTGATCACTGTCATTTTCACCCATGACCAGGATGTCGTCCAAATAACACTGGGTCCCTGGAATCCCTTGCAGGACTTGATCCATCGCCCTTTGCCAAATAGCCGGAGCCGATGCTACACCGAACACCAGCCGGTTGTATTGATAGAGACCTTTATGAGTGTTGATCATGAGGTATTGTTTCGAGGCTTCTTCTACCTCCATTTGCAAGTACGCCTGGGCTAGATCAATTTTGGTGAAGCGTTTACCTCCAGATAGCGAGGCAAAAATATCCTCAATTCGTGGAAGCGGATATTGTACCGTGTGAAGGACTGGGTTCACTGTCACCTTAAAATCCCCACAGATGCGGACCTTCTTTGGTTCCCCAGGCGTATTACTCAACGACCTCATCATTACAGGAATGATGGTTGTAGCCCACTCGCTCCAGTCTACTTTGGACAGTACTCCTGAACATTCCAACCCCTCCAGCTCTGCTTCGACGGCTGGTCTGATCGCATAAGGCACTGGTCTGGCCTTAAGAAACTTTGGGCTTGCATTTTCCTCTATTGTAATCATTGCTGTTATGCCTTTTAGTGTTCCGAGTCCCTCCTGGAACACTTCTTTTGCGTCAGTTAGCATTTTTGACAGTCGTCCAGGTGTGACGTCGTCTTCCTTTTTGGCCTCAACCTTCAGTGCCTGTATGGAATGCCAATCTAATTGTATCTTACGGATCCATTCACATCCTAGCAGTGGTGGTCCTCCATTTGGCAATACATATAAGTCCATTTTAGGTATTTCCTGGCATTTGTATATCACTTTCACCCTTATTTTTCCTTTGGGGTAGACTTTTTGCCCCGTGTACGTCTTCAAGACAATCTCTGTAGCTTTCAAGGGTATATGTGAAAATAGCCGCTTGTAGGCCCTTTGGTTTATGACTGTTAGGGCTGATCCTGTGTCCAATTCCATTTTCACTTGGACTCCGTCTATCTTGAGTGTAATCCAGATAGCCTGGTGATCCTCCATTTTGGTTACCTTATGTAGTTTCAGACAACCCAGCTCCTTGCTTCCGGAGTCTGTGTCACTTTTCTGTTCGTTTGAACTACTGTCCATCACCTTGTGTACCTTTTTGTACTTCTCCTGTGGGGATTTCTTGCTGCTGGTTTTCTTCCCAGACCTGCAGACTCTTGTTATGTGTCCTGCTTTTCCACACTGTCTGCACACTTGGTCCTTGAACCAACAATCCTTCTGGTCGTGTGTTGTTCTGCCGCAGCGATAACACTTCACTGCTCCATATGACATTTCATTGGTGCCATATTCTTGCGGTCTCCGTTGTATCTCTGCAGCTCCCCGTGCAGCTGCTTCGTGTGATACTGCCATGCTGAAAGCCTTGTCCAGCGTAAGATCCTTTTCTGATAGAAGCCGTTTCTGGGTTCCTTCACTTTGAAGCCCACACACAAACTTGTCCCTTAACGTATCTGCTAGTCCCACTCCAAACTGGCAGTGTTTCGGTAGCTTGCGCAGTTCCGTTAAGTACTCAGCATTGCTTTCATCTTTGTGTTGGTTCCTTTTATGGAACTTAAATCGTTCTACTATCAGCAGCGGTGTGGGGTTTAAGTGGTCCTGTAGGATTTCTACTATGCTTTCGAAATTCTTATTCACAGGCTTCTCTGGGTTTATTAGGTTTCGCAGTAACCCATAAGTTTTTGCACCCATGGAATTTAACAAAACCAGTGCTTTCCTAGCATCTGGCACTTCATTCACCCTGCAGTACACCTCAATACGTTCCACATATGTCGCCCAATCTTCGACTTCATTGTCGAACGTAGAGATACTGCCACTCTTCGACATCCCTGGGTGTGATTTAACTGTCAAAAATGGCGTCTCCCGCGCTTTCCCTTCTTCTCCGCTTGCACAAAATGGCGTCGCTCGCGCTTTCCTTTCTTCCCGCGCTCGCCCTTCTTCTCCGCTGCGGCTTCTAAAAATGGCGTCTCCCGCACTCTTCCTTCTTCTCCGCGGCTCAATGGCATCTCCCGCACTCTCCCTTCTTCTCCCCGCAGACACTGTTCAGCCCTTGAGCCCTGGCTGTGCTCTGCGCATTTTTTTTTTTCTGTGCACCTTTCCCGTTTCCGCCGCTCGGTCCTGAACCCGGCTGCTGCTTTACCCTCTCTCTCTCCGTTTTGTTTTTCCTTGACGCCGCTCGGTTTTCAACCCCCGGCTGCGCCCTTTGCGCTTCACCCTCTATCTTACCCCATCGACGCTGCTCGGCTTTTTCTCTGCCGTCGGTCGGCTCCAGCCGCCGCTGTCCGGGAAGTGTCTGCGCTGTACCTGTCATCAGTCTGTTGCTGATCGTCATGGCTGGGGAACCAAGCCCGGTTCTCCACAGCCTCCCCTGCGATGTTCACTCTCTGCCGGATGACTGGGCGGTTGCTCATGGTTGATGCCCGTGTTTCTGGCCTCAACTTTCTTCCACCGCCTTCCCGGAGCGAATCCTCGAAGGGAAATGCAGAGTTGCAGGTAGATTCGAATCGACACTCGTCGCCACTGTTAGATCCGTGATTCTTTAAGTGGGATGTTTCCCCAAGAACTACACGGATGCTGTAACTTAACAATCAACAGGTATTTACTGGAGTAGAGTAGTCTCAAGACTGAAGTACAGAAGCCTGCTCTGGCTTTATATACAGGTGTGGTCACTTCCGGTACTACAGTATACAGGAGCTGTAAAACAGTTCTCTCTTAAAGGTACATACACAACAGAAAACTATTCTGTCACCAGCTTGCTGTGGTGCACCCTTCTGTCCGTCCCCCACTTGCGCCTCTTCCTCCACTCCTACGATCTCCAGGACCGCCTCCTCCTCGTGGGTGAGGTGGGCTACTGATGGTGGCCCTCCTCCTGTCCTCGCTCTTTCTCGCTTATTGTGAGCTCTCTTTTCCTGCAATGAGGGAGACAAGTGGAGGTTGAGTGAGAATGAAGGAGTGAATGTAGAGATTCAATAGCATAGATACTTAGAAGGATACAAAGATGGAGTGAGGTGGCAAGACCAAGGGCCCTCCCTGTGTTGTCAGTTGTTTTCATAGCATCACAGTGATAGGGAGTGTGAGGGCTGCATAATTGAATAGTTAGATGAGTGTGACCATAGAGAGAGAGGGAATGGGTAAGGGTGCATAGATGTCAGTGTCAAGTGGGATGTGGAGGACGAGATTGCTAAATCTGAGTGCTGGTGAGGAAAGGTAATGGGGATCAGATTGAGGGTGATGGGAAAGTCATACTCACTTTTCTAGTGTGCAGAAGGTCATGAAATCTCTTCCTGCATTGAATCCAGGGTCTGCGGTTTACTGATAATGAGTTGACCTCCTCTGCCACCTGGATCCACACAGCCTTGGTCTGCTGGGGAGGCTTCGTCCTCCCTGAAGAAGGGAAGAGCACCTCTTTATGAGCTCTTGCTCCCTCAACTAAAGCCTGCAAGGCAACATCATCAAACCTCAGAGCAGCCCTAGGTCTCTCCCTGGTCATTCTGCCTCCAGGTCCCTGTGGCATGAAAGGCCAAAAGGATGGCAGTCTGCAGAAGAAGCAAGGCTTTTTGCAGACCTTAAATGCAGCAGCAATGATGACATAATCGGAGGCGACTTTCAGACTGGAAAAACTCATTTGCCATGGGTTCCCACATGTTGGAACTCAATTGGCCAATTAATTTAAAATTGCATCAATCTCCCACATCGATTTAGATTCGGGTGGATAACACAAAATGCGGATTACACGACCACAGCCCGCCCCTGAATTAAAATCCAGCCATTTGTGTTCTCCTCATAGCTTACTGTCCCATCTAGCTTTGTATCATCAGCAAACTTGGATACATTACACTCAGTCCCTTCATCTACATCATTAATATAGATTGTAAATAGCTGAGGCCCCAACACTGATCCTTGCGGCACCCCACTAGTTACAGCCTGCCAACCTGAAAAAGATCTGTTTAACCCTACTCTCTGTTTCCTGTCCATTAACCAATCCTTATCCATGCTACTATATTACCGCCAACCCCATGAGCCCTAATCTTGCGTAATAACCTTTTATGCGGCACCTTATCGAATGCCTTTTGGAAATCCAAATATTCTACATCCACTGATTCCCCTTTATCTACCCTGTTAGTTACATCCTCAAAAAACTCAAATAAATTTGTCAAACACGATTTCCCTTTCATAAAACCATGTTGACTCTGCCTAAACATGTTTTGATTTTCTAAATGACTTGATACCACTTCCTTAACAATGGATTCCAGCATTTTCCCGACGACTGATGTCAGGCTATCTGGCCTGTAGTTCCCTGTTTTTCTCTCCCTCCTCTTTTGAATAGTGGTGTTACATTTGCGACCTTCCAATCCTCTGGAACCATGCTATAATCTAGGGAATTTTGTAAGATCAAAACCAATGCATCCACTATCTCTTCAGCCATCTCTTTTAGAACCCTAGGATATAGGCCATCAGGTCCAGGGATTTGTTGGCTTTTAGTCCCATTAGTTTCGCTAGTACTTTTTTTCTACTTATATTAATTACGTTAAGTTCCTCATTAGACCCTTGGTTCCCCGCCAGTATAAAACCAGGGGACACAGTCTCAGAATAAGAGGTTGGCCATTTAGGACTGAGATGAGGAGACTCAGAGGGTGGTGAATCTTTGGAATTCTCTACCCCAGAGGGCTGCAAAGGCTCAGTCGTTCAGTATATTCAAGACAGAGATCAATAGATTTTTGAATATTAAGGGAATCAAAGGATATGGGGATAGTGCAGGAAAGTGAAGATGAGGTAAAAGATCGGCAATGATCTTATTGAATGGCGGAGCAGGCTCAAAGGGCCAAAAGGCTACTCCTGCTCCTATTTCTTATGTTCTTATGTTCACACAAGTGCCAGGCAATGACTATCTCCAACAAGAGAGCATCTAACCACCGCCACTTGGCATTTAATGGCATAACCATCACTGAATCCCCCACTATCATCATCCTGGAGGGTCACCATTGACCAGAAACCTAATTGGACCAGCCACATAAATATTGCAGCTACAAGAACAGGTCAGAGGCTTGACATTCTGAGGCGAGTGTCTCACCTCCTGACTCCTCAAAGCCTTTCCACCATCTACAAGGCACAAGTCAGGAGTGTGATGGAATACTCTCCACTTGCCTGGATGAGTGCAGCTCCAACAACACTCAAGAACCTCGACACCATCCAGGACAAAGCAGCCCACTTGATTGGCACCTCATCCACTACCTTAAACATTCACTCCCTCCACCAGCAATGCACCATGGCTGCAGTGTGTACCATCTACGAGATGCACTGCAGAAACACGCCTCCCAAACCTGTGACCTCTACCACCTCGAAGGACAAGGGCAGCAGATGCATGGGAACACCATCACCTCCAAGTTCCCCTCCAAGTCACACACTATCCTGACTTGGAAATATTTCACTGTTTCTTCATCATCACTGAGTCAAAATCCTGGAACTCCCTACCTAACAACACTGTTGGAGTTCCTTCACTACGCAGACTGCAGCAGTTCAAGAAGACAGCTAACCACCACCTTCTCAAGTGCAATGAGGGATGGGCAATAAATGCTGGCCTTGCCAGCAATGCCCACACCCCAGGAATGAATAAAAAACAATTACTTTACATCTATTCCCTCTGGTTATTGACATCTCTGCTAAGGGTAAGAGGTCCTTCCTATCCACTCTATCTAGGCCCCTCATAATTTTATACACCTCATCTCCCTTCAGCTTCCTCTGTTCCAGAGAAAACAACTCCAGCCTATCCAATCTTTCCTCATAGCTAAAATTCTCCAGTCCTGGCAACATCCTCATAAGTTTCCTCTGTAGCCTCTCTATTGCAATCACATCTTTCCTATAATGTGGTGACCAGAACTGTACGCAGTACTCTAGCCATGGCCTAACTAATGTTTTATACAGTTCTAGCATAACCTCCCTGATCTTATATTCTACGCCTCAGCTAATAAAAGAAAGCATCCCGTGTGCCTTCTTAACTAGCTTATCTACCTGTCCTGCTACTTTCAGGGATTTAGTGGACAGGCACTCCAAGGTCCCTCTGTTCCTCTACACTTCTCAGTATCCTACCATCTATTGTGTATTCCTTTGCCTTGTTTGCCCTCCCCAAATGCATTACCTCACTCTTCCCCGGATTGAATTCTATTTGCCACTTTTCTGCCCACCTGACCAGTCCATTGATATCTTCCTGCAGTCTACAGCTTTCTTCCTCACTATCGAACACATGGTCAATTTTTGCATTAGGTAGGGAGTACCAGGATTTTGACCCAGCAGCGATGAAGGAACGGTGATATATTCCCAAGTTAGGATGGTGTGTGACTTGGAGGGGAACTTTTAGTCAGTCGTTGGTGTTCCCATGCACCTGCTGCCCTTGTCGTTCTAGCTGGTAAAGGTCGCAGGTTTGGGAGATGTTGTCGAAGAAGACTTGGCGAGTTGCTGCAGTGCATCTTGTAGATGATATACACACAGCCACAGTACGCCGGTGGTGGAGGGAGTGCATGTTTAAGGTGGTCGATGGGGTGCCAATCAAGCAGGCTGCTTTGTCCTGGATGGTGTCAAGCTTCTAGAGTTTTGTTGGAGCTTCACTATCCAGGCAAGTATTCCATCACACTCTTGACTTGTGCCTTGTAGATGGTGGAGAGGCTTTGGGGAGTCAGGAGATGAGTCACTTGCCGCAGAATACCCAGCCTCTGACCTGCTCTTGTAGCCATAGTATTTATGTGGCTGGTCCAGTTAAGTTTCTGGTCAATGGTGTATCGGTTGATTTATGTAGATGTCTGTGTTTTTCCACCCACTCAGGTAGAAAGAGGAGAAACACTGTTAAATGCAAATACACAACGGAAACCTAAGATTCTAAATGTAGCACTGAAGGTACTCCTTGCACTGCTTACAAATTTGAAAGATTTGTACTGGGCACTTGGCACTGGTGCCCTCTGTTGCCCCTGCTGTTTGTCCTGGATGGATGTCCTGGAACTTTGCTTTTGTGAGAACAAGGAGTATTTATGTAGAGCTTATGATGGGGTAGTGTGTGTTTGATGAATGGAGAAAGCAACTCTGAAGGCCTGAGATGGTCTTTTCTCATCCCATGCTGTTTTATAACTTGTTGCTTTTTTGTTATAAGTTCAAAATAGTCTTCATCAATCCTTTTTCTTGCAAAGCACTATTATATATTCATTCATTTTATAAACACGAATTACACAACTTCTGAACCTTATATTCTCCAGATCTTTGTGTTATCAGTATGAGAACAATAGCAAATCCTCATTCTGTCAAAGGAGGAATTATCTGCCCAGCACAAGGAATGGGTGGAGGTAGACAACATGCACCAAAGTACAATCCAGGGGCAAATCCTTGAGGGAAACATTGGGTGATGGGATATGACAGTATCCTCGATAGGAAAGCACATCTAAGAGGGCTGCATCATCCATAGTGTTTGGGTGCTATTCCTTCATCTTCTTAATCACAATAACACTTAATAGGGCAATACAGCCCCTTGCAACACAGGCTTTACATACTTGTGAAGAGTGTAGATTGTAAATTCAACAACCATGTATATTCGCTTAAAATGAGAAACATGGGTATTACAAGGCATCACAAAGGTTGAATAAAATAGCAGAGCAAACAAGATAAATCAAGAAGTAATGGTTAGGCAATGCCAAAGTTTGGATTTAAAAGTCTGTAGATTGTGTAAGCCAACATAATATTCAGAGCCCATTTGTCACAGCATGCCCGATGCCTGGTTGATTTAATGCAAACCTAGTGAGATTCCACCAATCATTCTCTACTTGGCACTTGAATGTTATGTTTCAGGCTTCCACATAATCACCAAAAGGACATCTTGAAAGTAATATTGGGATATTATATCAGTTCCAATATTGGTATCTCATCTCAAACTATTAGCAACCATGTGAAGGGGATCTCCACTGAAGATTCCTCCCAAATCTCAACACAGTGCCATTCCCTGTACAGCACTACCGATGCAAGCACTGTTCAGGTACTCTGAATGCCTGTCCAAGAATGAGATGATCGCACCCAATACTGCATGGTCAGCTCAGTTGAACATTTTCCTGCTGTCTTTTTACGTCACTCTTGCACTGGAAGTGCCGGGGGTAGGAGTCAGAATATTGGGTGCCAACAGCCAATCTGCTTTAATTTTGTCAGGGTCTTAATGAGACCCATTAGCCTACCATTGATTACACCCTTCGCCTTGGGGAAGTCAGAAAGCCCACAAAAGTGAATGGTCCTATCTCACTGCTTCCTTGCTGTGATGCTAAAGATGATCCTGCTCTCCTGCAAAGTGCATCAATAGCCTGATGAATGCTTGTCCGTACTACTGCCTGAATGATATTTCACAAATCGCCCGTGGCCCCCCGAATTGAGTCTGTGCCATTTATTAAAACAACCATTTCATTGTTTCCACCTTTATATTGGTGCAGTCTCAAGTCTAGTTGGAAAAATACATAGTAAATCATTAGAAACCGCCCAAAAATGTTTCATCTAAAGGAAGAGTCTGATTATTTGTCTCAAAAAGTGGACAAATTAGAGGAAATTGATTTGCTAACGTTTACAGTCAGGGACGGATGCAATCACCACACACCAACCAAAAAACTGGACCTACAAATTTGCTTAACTGTAATAAATTAATGAGACTGTTGGAGGACACCATAATATGATGGTTGGGGAACAGTTAACAGTGATTGTGAAAAGGGCTCAGACAAGATTTATTTGACCTTTTGATAACAGATGTGAAGAATTTGAAAAAAAATTCCTGTAGGTGAATATTTTTATTTCCTTTTTGCTTAAAATATACATATGTACAAACAATCAAAACTTAATTCCCTTAGCAACTGATTTAGTGATTATATCGGAGGTAAAATTCAACATTGGCGGGATGGGAAACAGACAGTTGCAGATCAGCTACCCGTTATATAACTCGCCTGATATTCCTTTCCATTAAAGTCAATGGAACAGAAAATGGGGCAGGGAGTATCACTGGCAGCCAATCCACTACCACCCATTTTGCACCACCGCCAAAGTTGAATTTCACCCCAGTGTTTACTTTTTAAAGGTGCTAGATCTGGATCCAACACGGATCAACCAGAGGTTACTGCTAATTATTTGAGTTTTTCACTGCTGAATAGTGAAAGCTGGAGGTGTTGGAGTCAGCATTATTTAAATTGGAAATGTTAGACGAATTTGGAAAAACAAGGTGCCAAAATGTTATTACTGGTTTCAGTTAATGTTTACTTTGAAATAAGTCTTCATGCGCTTCCTTTTGACATCAACCACGAGAAAAGACTTCATGCATGTTGTAATTATACTCTGCCCATTAGTTGGTATGGGGAACTTTAGTTTCATTTGTTAGGTGTTTTAAAGGTAAATATTGTTTCATTTTTGTAGCATAACATTTCTTCTCTGTGATGTTGACTGCCAGCCAATTAATACAGCTGCAAAAGACTGTACCAAAGTAAACCAGCTTACACAGCTAAAAGGACACACGGTCACAGTGTGATCTGTACTGCTTCACAAAACAACAAACCCATAATGCAACTACAAAAACAGAAGCAGCATTTCATGTTAACCTCGTTTTTTACATTTTAAGATCAGTGGATGACAATTTCCAGCAATATTTCTATTTACTTGGTGGCTCTGGCATGACATTGCTGATGGTGAGTTGTACTATTTTATAATGACAGGAGTGTTATACCATGTAATGTATAATCCCTGGGAATTTCCACTGGTTCTCCCGGTCGACTGCCGCAACTCGGGCAGAAACCCCGATTACATGTCTATCTGGCATTTCCACCAATCTTCTGCCAAAGTCATGGCAGCCAATCAGGAGAACTCCTGAGGAAATTCTCTTCAATGTATTATAATATAGTTCACTTCTATTGCATTGCTTATAGACAAAAACAATTTCTCGTCCTGTAACTAGCCATCTACTTCTTTCCCATTATGTCATTCTTTTTGTGTCACTGGCCTCAAATTTGCAAGGGTTGTGATCCTGCTGGTTATGTTGGGATCACACCCAATGGTGCCGTCCAGTGCTGACCCTGCTGGAGTTTGCAGGATCAGTCGAAAGGTACCTCATTGGCATGGGACAGGCAAGTGCAAATGCACTTCAGAATGCATGAATCTCTGGCCTCTTTCCACCCAGGGGGTGGGGGTTGCCAAGGCCTCAAGGACTGGCACTGGTCCAATCAGCACCCAGAATAAGGGGGCTGCTCTGGCTGATCTGCGGGTCCAGGCTACCTGTCTAAACTGGAAATCACCAGTGGGGCCTACATACACCCAATGGAAGTGAGTACGCCTCATCTCACTGAGTATACCTGCAATGCTTTCTAGGTCCAGAAGTGGGAAATCCTGGCTTCGGGAGACCCCAGCCCCAGCCTGTTATTTGAAGTCAATGGAAAGGAAAATCGTGCAGGGTGTATAACGGACAACTGATCCAATATCGCCCGTTTTACACCATCGCTGAAAGTTAAAATGACCTCCAGTGACTATAACTAGTGGTTGTCCTCTTACCTAACCTCAAGCTGTTGTAAATGACCTCCAGTGACTATAACTAGTGGTTGTCCTCTTACCTAACCTCAAGCTGTTGTAAATGATCTCCAATGACTATAACTAGTGGTTGTCCTCTTACCTAAACTCAAGCTGTTGTAAATGATCTCCAATGACTATAACTAGTGGTTGTCCTCTTACCTAACCTCAAGCTGTTGTAAATGCTTACTGAGTTGAAGGACCAACTGTGGTGGTGCATTGCCACTGGATAGTCATGGCCTTTAACCTCTGGGTGCAAGGTGATGAGATGTCTCTGCAACAGCTGGAGCCACATCTGACAGCTGACTGTTCTCTGGCACTTCATCAATTCTTGCTGGAGTGGGAGGCTGTGTAGATACCATGAGAGGAGGGCAACTTATCAGACTGTTCTCCTGCTATGCCTCTGGTGTTGAGCATGCCAGCTGGATGACCAACAATATGCATGAGAGCAGTCTGTAAGGTGACTCCAATATGGCTATTACTGCCCTTTCCAGCAGAGAAAGACTCCAGTAAGTAGGAGCACAAGTTCTCAATGGCACTGATCGCTACATTTTTGGGAGGGAGTTGTTATGCGTTTGCTCCCTCTATGCTTTGAGGTACCCCTGCAAATAGCCATGAAGATGCCACTCACTCAATGTTAATCTGCATCATGTAGGGCTGCAGCAATGTTGGATGTGCACTGCTGCACATTGTCTGCCAGCTGCTGCAGGCTGCTCAAGGTGGACTCAAAGGATACAGAAAATCCTTTTTGCTCTTGTATCAACTCCCATCTGAAGGTTGGCCCAGTACAATAACAATCTCTTGTCCATACAGTAAAGATACATCATGGGCTTGCAGTCTGGCGAGATCATTCTTGTGACTTTCCCTCCACCTTCATTAATCTTCTTCATTGTGAGTAATGAATCATCCTATGCACCTTCGTTTAACTGACTAACTACATTCTCAAAGGTTCTAGTATCTTGACACAATCTGCTCTGTTGTTCCACTTCCTCAGTCTCCAGATCTTAGGAAGACCCTATACGAAAAGGAAGAGAAAAGGATTTACAAAGCAACTCCAAGACAAAGCAGTGAAAGAGAGGCAGGATCATAAGATATTTTGGGCTAAATATTGGATAGCCCCCAAAAACGGATGCGGGATCGTGTTGCATGATTAACCTGCGCCTGTTCTTTCCGATGCAGGCAGCAGGCAGACTTCGTGCTGCCTGCTAATTAAAATGATAGTGCCATGTAGCTCAGCATTAAACACACTGCTGAGTGGTTGCATGCTCAACAGGGGGCCCAAGTTTGTGCGAGGCTAGCACCAATTAAAGCTAAACTGCATTTCTTAAAGCCAGCCTGCACATCTTAAAGGGGAGGTGCACTTTGGCTGCAGTAGGTACTGGAAGTCGTTGTGGAGAAGTGTGTGACCTACAGGAAGAGTAAAGATGCCACAACATGGCAGAGAGAGGGCTCCAAGATTTTCTGATGCAGCATTCGTGGTGGACAGGAGGAGAGATGTCCTGTATCCACAGGGGGCCAGGAGGCACTCCAGACAGATGCTGAGAAGGGAATGGGAGCAGTGCAAGCATTGTAGCCCCGAGGACCTGGATGCACTGCAGGAAGAAGTTAAATGACCTCACACGAGCGGTCAAGGTTAGTGAATTCATCTTCAAATGCCATGTCCCACAAACTGCAAAACCAGCCTCACACACTGCTTAATTTACCACACACCCATTACTCACCTACCAACAATCTATATCAATCACATTTCATACCTCACATTCATATGCTCCATCTCACCCCCACACATTTACCACTGCTGCAAGCCTCACACCCACATCTCACAAATTGCACATACCGCCAGATATTGAACCATGGCAGCCACAACACCCAAATACAGTGAACCACACTCACTGACACATTACCCTCTCTCTTGCAGGATAAGGTGGCACCACCATAAGCAGCTGCAAATAACTGGAGGGGAACAGGCGCGTCTCCATACCCTGACCCTGCTCGAGATGTTTGGTGCTCGCCGTAATTAAAGTGGCTGTGACTAAGGCCGTGGCTAGTGGCAGTGCTGAAGCCATTAAAGATTACAGCAAACTCATACTTAATCCTCTTTCTCACATCCCACTTCGCCCTCACCCCAGAATTTCTTCTGACTCACAAGCTGCAGATGGTGTAAGCATGCAGCTCTTGCTTCCCCCCCACCCCACTCCTTCCCCTCATCGCCACCCTACCCTTGTGCCTTTCTCATTTCAGAGACCCAATAAATCCAACCTGGCCAGCCGGTGGTGCAAGAGAAAGATGGAGAGAAGAGTGATGATGAAGAAGAAACAGCGTCATTGACACTGTTGGGTACACAAATACGCTACTGGATCTGACACTTGCAGCCACCAGCTCAGATATTGGCATTGTGCAGACTTTAGAGGGTAGCTTAGAGGCAGGATCTGTATGTGGTGAGTCACCGGGCAGCAGTGGCCTGCAGTCAGGGCAGGGGGAAAGGGTAGCACAGGTGCCAGCTCCCTGGAGGGCAAGGTCGCGCACAAGTTTTGCTGCACAGGACTTAGATGAGAACTTTGATGGGACAGCCTACAGAAGAAAGCTGATGGGTATGCACAACAAAATGCTTGGTCTATTGGCAGGCCTGCCAAAAAGCCTGAATGCAATGTCAAGGAGCATGGAGGAGTTCAGCTCCAGCCTTGAACAGGGCTTTGCGCAATGCGTGGAGCCCATCATTTCTAGTGTGGAAGGGGTGGGCAGATCCAGTAGTGTACTTGTGTACCCAACCATCATGTAGCAATTGATGGCCAATGTCTCAGCTTCCATTGCAGCACAAGCAGAAGCCAACCAACATCTGAGTGCTGTAATGGAAGCTCAGACTGAAGTCATGCAGGCTCAGCTTGCTGCTATCATGAAAGGGGATTACAGGTTGTCACAGCATTCAAGCAATCTGTCCTCCAGCAGATTACTAGGATTGCTGATGCACCGCCCTAGGAGAGTGGCTGTGGCTCCGTGGAGGACAAACCTACTGCTCTCTCTCAGGATGACAACATTCGTCCTCCCACCACTGCCTTTCCGCCAGTGTGATGGGAGTAAAAGCAGGAATAAATTGTCACAAAACATATTTAAAAGTTCTTTATCTGAATGCATGTAGCATTCGTAACAAAATAGACGAGTTGATGGTACAAATAACTACACATGGGTATGATCTGGTGGCCATTACGGAGACATGGCTGCAGGGTGACCATGACTGGGAACTAAACATCCAGGGGTATTTGACTATTAGGAAGGACAGACAGGAAGGAAAGGGAGGTGAGGTGGCTGTGTTAATAAAGGATGGAATCACTGCAATAGTGAGAAATGATATTGGGTCAAAGAATCAGGATAGTGAAATGGTTTGGGTGGAGATAAGGAATAATAAGGGGAAAAAGTCACTAGTGGGTGTAGTCTATAGGCCTCCTAACAGTTGCAACTCTATTGGTCGGAGTATAAATCAGGAAATGGTTGGGGCTTGTAATAAGGGAACAGCTATAATCATGGGAGATTTTAACTTTCATATTGACTGGACAAATCAAATTGGGCAGGGCAGCCTTGAGGAAGAGTTCATAGAGTGCATTAGGGACAGGTTCCTTGAGCAGTATGTTACTGAACCAACCAGGGGGCAGGCAATCTTAGATCTGGTCCTGTGTAATGAGACAGGATTAATAAAAAATGTCCTATTAAAGGATCCCCTTGGAATGAGTGACCATAACATGGTTGAATTCCAAATTCAGTTGGAGGGTGAGAGAGTTGTATCTCAAACCAGTGTACTAAGCTTAAATAAAGGAGACTATGAAAGTATGAGAGCAGAGTTGACGAAAGTCGACTGGGAAAATAGATTAAGGTGTAAAACGGTACATGAGCAGTGGTGTACATTCAAGGAGATATTTCACAACTTTCAAGAAAAATATATTCCACTGAGGAAAAAGGGGCATAAAAGAAAAGACAGCCATCCGTGGCTAAGTAAAGTAATAAAGGATAGTATCCGAATGAAAACAAGGGCATATAAAGTAGCCAAATCTAGTGGGAGGATAGAAGATTGGGAAGCATTTAATAGACAGCAAAGAATAACTAAAAGATTAATTAAGAAAGGGAAGATAGATTATGAAAGTAAACTAGCAAAAAATATAAAAACAGATAGCAAGAGTTTCTACAGTTATATAAAAAGAGAAAGGGTGGCTAAAGTGAATGTTGGTCCCCTAGAGGACGAGACCAGGAAATTAGTGGTGGGGAACATGGAGATGGCAGAAACGCTGAACAAATATTTTGTATCAGTCTTTACAGTAGAGGACACTAAAAATATCCCAACACTGGACAAACAGGGGGCTATAGGGGGGGAGGAGCTAAACACGATTAAAATCACTAAGGAGATGGTACTCGATAAGATAATGAGACTTAAGGCAGATAAATCCCCTGGACCTGATGGCTTACATCCTAGGGCCTTGAGAGAAGTGGCGGTAGGGATTGCGGATGCATTGGTGGTAATTTTCCAAAACTCTTTGGATTCAGGAAAGGTCCCAGCAGATTGGAAAACTGCTAATGTAATGCCCTTATTTAAAAAGGGAGGTAGACAAAAGGCTAGAAACTATAGACCAGTTAGCCTAACATCTGTGGCTGGTAAAATGTTGGAGTCCATTATTAAGGAAGCAGTAACAGGACATTTGGATAAGCATAATTTAATCAGATAGAGTCAGCATGGTTTTATGAAGGGGAAGTCATGTTTGACAAATTTGCTTGAATTCTTTGAGGATGTAACAAACAGGGTGGATAAAGGGGAACCAGTGGATGTGGTGTATTTGGACTTCCAAAAGGCATTTGACAAGGTGCCACACAAAAGATTACTGCACAAGATAAAAAATCACGGGATTGGGGGTAATATACTGGCATGGGTGGAAGATTGGCTATCGAACAGAAAACAGAGAGTTGGGATAAATGGTTCATTCTCGGGCTGGCAATCAGTAACTAATGGTGTTCTGCAGGGGTCAGTGCTGGGACCCCAACTCTTTACAATCTATATTAATGATTTGGAGGAGGGGATGATGTGCAACATATCCAAGTTTGCTGACGATACAAAGATGGGAGGGAAAGCAGTGAGTGAGGAGGACATAAAAAACCTGCAAAAGGACATAGACAGGCTAAGTGAGTGGACAGAAATTTGGCAGATGGAATATAATGTTGGAAAGTGTGAGGTTATGCACTTTGGCAGAAAAAATCAAATAGCAAGTTATTATCTAAATGGAGAGAAACTTCAAAGTGCTACAGTACAAAGGGATCTGGGGGTCCTGGTACATGAAACACAGAAGGTTGGTATGCAGGTACAGCAGGTGATCAGGAAGGCCAATGGAATCTTGGCTTTTATTGCAAGGGGGATGGAGTATAAAAGCAGGAAAGTCTTGCTTCATTTATACAGGGTACTGGTGAGGCCACACCTGGAATATTGCGTACAGTTTTGGTTTCCATATTTAAGAAAAGATATACTTGCTCTCGAGGCAGTTCAGAGAAGGTTCACTTGGTTGATTCCGGAGATGAGGTGGTTGACTTATGAGGAAAGGTTGAGTAGGTTGGGCCTCTACTCATTGGAATTCAGAAGAATGAGAGGCGATCTTATCGAAACATGTAAGATTGTGAGGGGGCTTGATCGGATGGATGCGGGGAGGATGTTTCTACTGATGTGTGAGACTAGAACTAGGGGGCATAATCTTAGAATAAGGGGCTGCCCTTTCAAAACTGAGATGAGGAGAAACTTCTTCACTCAGAGGGTGGTAAATCTATGGAATTTGCTACCTCAGAGAGCTGTGGAAGCTGCGACATTAAATAAATTTAAAAAGGAGATAGACAGTTTCCTAGCTGATAAGGAAATTTAGGGGTTACGGGGAGCGGGCAGGGAAGTGGACGTGAGTCTAGGTTCGGATCAGCCATGATCCTATTGAATGGCGGAGCAGGCCCGAGGGGCCGTATGGCCTACTCCTGCTCTTACTTCTTATGTTATGTTATCTTATGTCCTTGCTGTTGCCTATCAGCCAGCCAGCCCAGACTGCTGCTGTCTATGCCAAGGTGGTGTAGTCCAAAGCAGGGCCCTCTAGGCCCAGAGCTGCTCAAGGTCGTCATGCAAGGCCATCTGTAGTCTCCCCCCACTGAAAGTCAGCAGCCTTCCACCACCCATGCTGCAGCCACTGGGGTAGCACTGCATAGGAGCACCAAGACAGGCAAAGGCACACTAAAGACAGGTACTAAGGGAATGCACAAGCGTGATTAGTTGACTTTTGAATGAAATATTGTAATGGTTTGATTCATTAATTGGTTTGGAATGTTTGTTTTGTGGGGGCTTTTATTTCTGCATTGTGGCCAAGAGGCGCTGTGATTTAACAGGGAAAGTAAGGTTTGGGATTATTGTTGAATGTGGAATTAGGATTGAGTTCACTGGTACTGCAGTTGGAAGATTCGATCACCGACAGCATGGCAAAAAGGGGCTGTCTAGGTTGCCTCCTCCCTTCCACTTCCTCCTCTTCTGCTTTTTCCTCCTCCTCTTCAGCTTCTTCTTCCTCCTCCTCATCAGCTAGTCACCGTTTGCCTAGTGGCAAGGGCTGTGCCCTCATGATGGCGAGGTTGTGGAGCATGCAACAGGCCATGACAAAGCTTGAGATGCACTCTGGTGAGTACTGCAGGGCTCCTCCAGAGCGGTCCAGACAGCAGAAGTGTTGTTTAAGGAAGCCAATGGTCTGCTCTGTCAAATTCCGTGTGGCAGCATGGCTTTCGTTATATACAGCTGCCCATGCTTGGTTGGGTTGCGCAGCGGAGTCAAGAGCTAGGTGGTCAGCGGATAGAACTTGTCGCCCAGTAGCCAGCCTTTGGTTTGTCATGGTGACTACTGATGGTAGAGGACTGCCACAGAATGAAAGCATCATGGTTTTTTTTAAAATTCTTTCATGGGATATGGGCATCGCTGGCAAGGCCAGCATTTATTGGCTATCCCTAGTTGCCCTTGAGAAGGTGGTGGTGAGCCACCTTCTTGAACCACTGCAGTCCGTGTGGTGAAGGTACTCCCAAAGTGCTGTTAGTGGGGGAGTTCCAGGATTTTGACCCTGCGACGATGAAGGAACGGCAATATATTTCCAAGTCAGGATGGTGTGTTACTTGGACGGGAACTTGCAGGTGGTGGTGTTCCCATGCGCCTGCTGCCCTAGGTGGAAGAGGTCACGGGTTTGGGAGGTGCTGCCGAAAAAGCCTTGGTGAGTTGCTGCAGTGCATCTCGTAGATGGTACACACTGCAGCCACGGTACGCCGGTGGTGGAGGGAGTGAATGTTTAAGGTGGTGGATAGGGTGCCAATTTAACGGGCTGCTTTGTCCTGGATGGTGTCGAGCTTCTTGAGTGTTGTTGGAGCTGCACTCATCCAGGCAAGTGGAGAGTATTCCATCACACTCCTTACTTGTGCCTTGTAGATGGTGGAAAGGCTTTGGGGATTCAGGAGGTGAGACACTCGCCACAGAATACCTAGCCTCTGACCTGCTCTTGTTGCCACAGTATTTATGTGGCTGATGCAGTTGAGTTTCTGATCAATGGTGACCCCCAGGATGTTGATGGTGGGGGATTTGGCTATGCCAATGCCGTTGAATGTCAAGGGCGGTGGTTAGATTCTCGCTTGTTGTTGATAGTCATTGCCTGGCACTTGTGTGTCGCGAATGTTACCTGCCACTTATCAGCCCAAGCCTGAACGTCGTCCAGGTCTTGTTGCATGCGAGCATGGACTGCTTCAATATCTGAGGAACATCTGGCTGCTGCCAGGATACCGAGCATTGACTTGCATGATGCGCTGTGTATGGTCGCACCCCAGCTGGACCTTGAGGGAGTGGAATCCCTTCCAGTTGCAGTACATCTCCGTATTGAGATGCGACGCCCACAAAGCGATGTATGTGCAGTCAATGGTGTTAAGTCCGTGAATGATTGAGACACGGACCAGCAGGAGTGAAAACAAACAAGTCTTTGCTGGTGGAAGTCATGGTGTGGAGATGCCGGAGTTGGACTGGGGTGGACAAATGTAAGAAATCACACACCAGGTTATAGTCCAACAGCTTTATTTGAAATCACAAGCTTTCGGAGCGCTGCTCCTTCTTCAGGTGAAGTGGAGAAATGCATAAAGACACAGCTTATATAGCCAGAGAATCATGTCAGATGTTTACAGGTAACCTTTCCAACTGCCATTTATCACACCTCGGCAGAGAGATTATTACAGCAGTCAAAGGTGTGAATGGTGTCCAAACAGGTCAGTCAGGGAAACATTACATCAAAGAACAATGGGGTGGGGTCACAAGGGGTCAAATATTGCAGATGCTGGGGTCTGTATGAAAAACAAAAAAACAGACAAAAAACATTTTTTTTGGCTGGAAATCACAGCAGGTCCAGCCGCATCTGTGTAGAGAGAACAAGCCAATGTCGACTCGAGTCTGGACGACCCTGCATCAGGTGGGGTTACATGTAGCGTGACATGAACCCAAGACCTCGGTTAAGGCCGTCCTCATGGGTGCGGAACTTGGCTATCAGTTTCTGCTCGACGATTTTGCGTTGTCGTGTGTCTCGAAGGCCACCTTGGAGAATGCTTACCCGAAGATCGGAGGCTGAATGTCCTTGACTGCTGAAGTGTTCCCCAACTGGGAGGGAACACTCCTGCCTGGTGATTGTTGCGCGGTGTCCGTTCATCCGTTGTCGCAGTGTCTGCATGGTCTCGCCGATGTACCATGCTCCGGGGCATCCTTTCCTGCAACGTATGAGGTAGACAACGTTGGCCGAGTCACATGAGTATGTACCATGTACCTGGTGGGTGGTGTCCTCACGTGTGATGATGGTATCTGTGTTGATGATCTGGCATGTCTTGCAGAGGTTGCTGTGGCAGGGTTGTGTGGTGTCGTGGTCGCTGTTCTCCTGGAAGCTGGGTAATTTGCTGCGAACGATGGTCTGTTTGAGGTTAGGCGGCTGTTTGAAAGCGAGTAGTGGAGGCGTGGGGATGGCCTTAGCGAGGTGTTCGTCGTCATCGATGACATGTTGAAGGCTGCGAAGAACATGGCGTAGTTTCTCCGCTCCGGGGAAGTACTGGACGACGAAGGGTACTCTGTTGGTTGTGTCCCGTGTTTGTCTTCTGAGGAGGTCTATGCGATTTTTCGCTGTGGCCCGTCGGAACTGTCGATCGACGAGTCGAGCGTCATATCCCGTTCTTACAAGGGCGTCTTTCAGTGTCTGTAGGTGTCCATCGCGTTCCTCCTCGCCTGAGCAGATCCTGTGTATTCGCAGGGCTTGTCCATAGGGGATGGCTTCTTTAACGTGGTTAGGGTGGAAGCTGGAGAAGTGAAGCATCGTGAGGTTGTCCGTGGGCTTGCGGTAGAGTGAAGTGCTGAGGTGTCCGTCTTTGATGGAGATTCGTGTGTCCAGGAATGAGACTGATTCTGAGGAGTAGTCCATGGTGAGTTTGATGGTGGGATGGAACTTGTTGATGTTATCGTGTGGTCTTTTCAGTGATTCTTCGCCGTGGGTCCATAGGAAGAAAATGTCGTCGATGTATCTGGTGTATAGCGTTGGTTGGAGATCCTGTGCAGCGAAGAAGTCTTGCTCGAACTTGTGCATGAAGATGTTTGCGTATTGGGGTGCGAATTTGGTCCCCATGGCTGTTCCGTGTGTTTGGGTAAAGAACTGGTTGTCGAAGGTGAAGACATTGTGGTCAAGGATGAAGCGGATGAGTTGTAGGATGGCGTCTGGAGATTGGCTGTTGTTGGTGTTGAGTACTGAGGCTGTCGCAGCGATGCCGTCATCGTGGGGGATACTGGTGTAGAGTGCCGAGACGTCCATCGTGGCGAGGAGTGTTCCTGGTTCAACTGGTCCGTGGGTGCTGAGTTTCTGTAAGAAGTCTGTAGTGTCGCGACAGAAGCTGGGGGTTCCCTGTACGATGGGTTTCAGGATGCCCTCGACATATCCAGAGAGGTTCTCACACAGGGTTCCATTGCCTGATGCGATAGGACGTCCAGGCGTGTTGGCTTTGTGTATCTTTGGGAGGCAGTAGAAGTCACCCACGTGGGGAGTACGTGGGATGAGAGCATGTAGGATGCTTTGAAGGTCTGGATCGAAGGTTTTGATCAGTCTGTTGAGTTGGCGGGTGTGTTCTTTGGTCGGATCTGCGGGTAACTGTCTGTAGTATTCCTGGTTGTCCAGTTGTCGGTATACTTCTTTGCAATAGTCCGTTCTGTTCTGTATGACGATGGCACCTCCTTTGTCTCCTTTGTCACCAGGCAGGAGTGTTCCCTCCCAGTCGGGGAACACTTCAGCAGTCAAGGACATTCAGCCTCCGATCTTCGGGTAAGCATTCTCCAAGGTGGCCTTCGAGACACACGACAACGCAAAATCGTCGAGCAGAAACTGATAGCCAAGTTCCGCACCCATGAGGACGGCCTTAACCGAGATCTTGGGTTCATGTCACGCTACATGTAACCCCACCTGATGCAGGGTCATCCAGACTCGAGCCGACATTGGCTTGTTCTCTCTACACAGATGCGGCTGGACCTGCTGTGATTTCCAGCCAAAAAAAATGTTTTTTGGCTGTTTTTTTGTTTTTCATACAGACCCCAGCATCTGCAATATTTGACCCCTTGTGACCCCACCCCATTGTTCTTTGATGTAATGTTTCCCTGACTGACCTGTTTGGACACCATTCACACTTTTGACTGCTGTAATAATCTCTCTGCCGAGGTGTGATAAATGGCAGTTGGAAAGGTTACCTGTAAACATCTGACATGATTCTCTGACTATATAAGCTGTGTCTTTATGCATTTCTCCACTTCACCTGAAGAATGAGCAGCGCTCCGAAAGCTTGTGATTTCAAATAAAGCTGTTGGACTATAACCTGGTGTTGTGTGATTTCTTACACTGGTGGAAGTCAATAGTGAAACTAACAAACAGAGGCTCTCTCGCGCCTTTTATACAGGGTTGGTCACTGCCGGTACTGCAGTCTGAGACCAGTTATTCTCTTAAAGGTACATACACAACAATTCCTCCCCTTTTAGATAAACAGTACATAACATTAATTTAACAACTAAATGATAACGAATTACAATCACAATTACTGTTGCTAGATACATTGGTTAAGTTTAAGCAATTATAAGTTCAGTCTTTGAGAAGGCTTCCTGATTCTGTCTGGATAACGCCTCTTTGGGGTATCAGGTTCTTCTGGCAATGTTGCGTCGGGATCAATGTCTTTGTTTGGTTCATCTGCTTCCAATATTACCGGTTCTGCGGTAGCTGCAATTGGAACGTCAATTTCATTACCAGGTGTATCAGATCGTGGTGTGGAGTTGACGTTTTCCAGTGACTCTAGAATCTGGTCAGCGTGGCACCTTACAATGCTCTCCCCAATGTCCACAGTATACATGAGAGGTCCTTGTCGTGTACAAATCATTCCTGGCTGCCATTTCTCAGTGCGGTAGTCCCGGGCCAAAACTGGTTGACCTATCTTAAAACTCCTGGTCGGCCTTTCATTCATATTCTGAAACTGCCTGTTCTCCACACCTCTTCGGACGTTTGGCTTAACCAAATCCAAGCAGCATCGTAGTCTTCGATTGAAGAACATCATGGCTGGAGTTTGGTTGGTAACCGCATGTGTCGCATTCCGGTAGGCAAACAAGAAGTTGTCCACCTTGTGTTGTAGGGGTATATCTTCATTACACATTGCCTTGATAGCCTTCTTGAATGTTTGGACAAACCTCTCGGCCAATCCATTAGTGGCTGGATGATATGGGGCAGATGTGTAATGCTTAACGCCATTGTTCTTTAAGAACCTCCGGAACTCTTCAGACACAAACTGTGGTCCATTGTCAGAGCAAATCTGTTCAGGCAGCCCATTCCTGGTGAATATGGTTCGCAAAACTGTGATAGTTTTTCCGTGGTGGTTGAGGACATTTTTATTACCTCTGGCCACTTTGAATGTGCATCCACCGCAATTAAAAACATCGAGTCCATGAAGGGACCAGCAAACTCAATGTGCACCCATTGCCATGGAGATGAGGGCCACTCCCATGGATGCAGAGGAGCTTGTGGTGGGGTGTTTTGGAGCTTCTGGCATCCTGCACAGCTCTTGGTTATCTCTTCGATTTCTCTATCGATTCCCGGCCACCACACAAACGCTCTGGCTAAGTTCTTCATTTTTACCCCACCCAGATGACCCTCATGAAGCTCATTGAATACTCTATCCGTCAACTTAGGTGGAATTACTACTCTGGATCCACACATCAAGGTTCCTCTGCGCACTGACAGCTGTTCTCTTCTCGGCGAGAATGCTGGCAGCAGTGGTTCACCATGTGCTGGCCATCCCTTCACCGTTAAATCATAGACCCGTGATAGTGTCGGGTCATTCCGTGTTTCCTTTTGTATGTTTGCATTCGTCACAGGGAGACATTCGACTATGGTCGAGTGGAATAACTCCATTGGATCCACTGCAAGGCCTTCTTCTTCCACCGTTGGCAACGGTAGACGTGACAATCCATCAGCATTTCCATGCTGTTTAGTTCCTTTGTACTCGATGTCATATTGGTGTGCCCCTAGGAAAAGGGACCATCTCTGCAGCCGTTGTGCCATCATTATCGGTACGCCCTTCTGAGGGTTGAAAATGGAAACAAGAGGTTGATGATCGGTTAGTAGAGTAAATTTTTGACCGTGCAGATAGTGATTGAACTTCTTCACCCCCCACACTAGGCTGAGGTCCTCTCTGTCAATCTGGGTGTAGTTACGCTCGGCAGAAGTTAACGAGCGTGACGCAAAAGCTATCGGCCTCTCTAAACCATCAAGGAATTTATGTGACAGTACCTCCCCAATGCCGTAGGGAGACGCATCACACGCCAGCCTGATTGGCAGTACTGGGTTGTAGTGAGCCAATACTTCCCTTGAAGTGATTAAGTCCTTACTCGTCTGAAAAGCACGCTTACCATCATCGTTCCATTTCCATGCTACCCCCGTTCGTAGCAGGGCGTTCAGTGGGTGCAGAATTGTCGACAAATTCGGCAAAAACTTATGATAGTAATTCACCAACCCAAGGAATGACCTCAGTTGCGACACATTTTCAGGCGCTGGGGCCTTAACAACCGCTTCAATTTTGTCAGGGGACTTATGTAACCCCTCTTCATCAATCACGTGGCCACAATACGATATCTGTTTCTTAAAAAATTCGCACTTGGGGCGGTTGGCTCGCAGCCCATGTTCCCGTAGTCTAGTGAGTACCTGTTCTAGGTTGTTAAGGTGTTCACTGTCATCTTCACCTGTTACAAGGATGTCGTCCAAGTAACACTGAGTCCCCAGAATCCCTTGCAGGACTTGTTCCATCGCTCTTTGCCATATCGCCGGAGCCGATGCTACTCCGAATACCAATCGATGATACTGGTAAAGACCTTTGTGAGTGTTTATCGTGAGATACTTCCTAGAGGACTCTTCAACATCCATCTGCAAATATGCTTGTGCTAGGTCAATTTTTGTAAAACGCTTCCCTCCAGACAGTGAGGCGAAGATGTCTTCTATCCTTGGAAGGGGATATTGTACTGTGTGAAGGACAGGGTTCACCGTCACCTTGAAATACCCACAGATGCGAATCTTCCTTGGCTCTCCGGACTTATTGCTTAACGTTTTCTTCATGACAGGAATGATGGGTGTCGCCCACTCGCTCCAGTCGACCTTAGACAACACGCCCGCCTTCTCCAGATTCTCCAGCTCTGCCTCAATGGCTGGGCGAATTGCATATGGTACCGGTCTTGCTTTGAAAAACTTGGGAACTGCATTCTCTTCTATTTTTATCGAGGCGGTTACGCCTTTAAGCGCGCCCAGTTCTTGTTGAAATACCTCTTTGGCGTTAGCTAAGATTGTTGACAATCGTCCAGGAGTGACGTCTTCATCTTTTTTACCGTCCACCGTCATTGCATGAATGGAATGCCAATCTAAGTTTATCTTCCTGATCCATTCCCGTCCCAATAACGGTGGTCCACCATATGGCAGTATGTAGAGATAGAATTTCCGTATTTTCGTGCCATTGTATTTGACAGGCACCCTTCTTTTTCTTCTGGGGTATACTTTTTGCCCTGTATACGTCGTCAAGACGATGGATGTCTCTCTCAAGGGTATGTGTGAAAATAGCCGCTCGTAGTCTCGTCGATTCATGACGGTTAGCGCTGATCCTGTATCCAATTCCATTTTAACTTGGGACCCTGCTATCGTGAGGGTGACCCAAATGGTTCGGTGATCCTCTTTTGCGATTACATTGTGAAGTTTGAGACAGCTTAGTCTCCTGTTTCTGGATTCACTATCGCTCATCTGGTCTTCGGAACTACTGTCCGTCATCTTTTGTACTTTCTTGTACGGTTCCTTCGTAGCCTTTTTGTTGTCGCTGGTCTTCTTCCCAGACCTACAAACTCGTGCAATGTGTCCAATCTTCCCGCATTGTCTGCATATTTTGTCTTTGGACCAGCAGTCCTTCTGGTCATGGTTAGTTCTGCCGCAGCAATAACATTTTGCAAATCCCCGTGTCATTTCGTGGGTGCCGTATTCCTGTGGTTTTTGTTGAATTTCTGCAGCTCCCCTGGCTGCTGCTTCATACGATACTGCCACGCTGAAAGCCTTATCTAGCGTCAGCTCTTTTTCTGAGAGTAACTTCTTCTGTGTTCCTTCACTCAGGAGTCTACAGACAAATTTGTCCCGTAGGGTATCTGCCAGTCCTGCTCTGAACTGGCAGTGCTTTGATAGCTTGCGTAGTTCCATAAGATACTCAGCATTGCTCTCATCTTTGTGCTGAGTTCTCCTGTGGAAGTTAAATCTTTCTGCTATCAACAGCGGTGCAGGGTTTTAGTGTTCCTGTAGGACAGCAACAATTTCGTTAAAACTCTTCGCCTTCGGTTTGGCTGGAGTAATCTGGTCCCGCAATAGGCCGTACATTCTAGCGCCCATTAAGTTTAGCAATATCGATGCCTTTTTCCCCTCCGCTATTTCGTTTGCCTCGAAATATACCTCGACTCTTTCCACATACGTGGTCCAGTCCTCTAATGTATTATCAAAAGCAGTGATACAGCCAGTCTTCGGCATCTTGCAAATCTAAAATGGTGCCTCCCGCGCTTTGCCTTCTTCCCCGATTCAACAAAATGGCGCCTCCCACGCTTTGCCTTCTTCCCCGCTGTTGTTAGCGCTGCTTTCCACGGTTTCTTGCGCGTTAAATATTGATTCTTTTTCTTTTATTATTTTCCCGTCGTGGAGCGGACCCTCTGGGACACTTCCCTCCCTCATCCTAGGTCCGAACAATGCCCAGCTTCGAAGCACCGGCCGCGCCCTGTGTGCTCCACCCTCTCTCTCTTTCTTTGCTTCCCGACTCGCTGCCCGGCCCCATTGAAAAGCCGCCCGATCGAGCTTCAGCCCGCCGCAGCCCAGGAAGGATCAGAGCACTACCTGCCACCAGCCCGATTAGCTGGGAAACTACAGACCGAGGAACCCAGCCTGGCTCTGGAAAGTCTCTCCTGCAAGTTTTCAAACCAATGATTAACGGTCGACGCCCATTTCTCGAGTTTCTTTGGACTCTATTTTTTTTTTTCTTCTGGCTCCGACCTTCAACAACGTCGTCTGAGGTGCTGCCGAGTTGCAGGTAAGTTCGTTTCTTACTCGTCGCCAGTGTTAAGTCCGTGAATGATTGAGACACGGACCAGCAGGAGTGAAAACAAACAAGTCTTTACTGGTGGAAGCCAATAGTGAAACTAACAACCAGAGGCTCTCTAGCGCCTTTTATACAGGGGTGGTCACTGCCGGTACTGCAGTCTGAGACCAGTTATTCTCTTAAAGGTACATACACAACAATTGGCACCCTGCATCATGGAGAAGCCTGCTATCCTCGCAAAGCCTCTTGCTCACTCCACCTGCTTCTCTCTGGCAAGAAAGAATGAAATAGATTCAGCTCTCCTTGCATACAGAGCCTCGCGCATCTCCCTTATACAGGAATTGATGGTGAACTGGGAGATGTTACAGATGTCGCCTGCTCCAGCCTGGAAGGTGCCCAATGCAAAGAAGTTCAAAGCCATGGTCACCACGGCCTCCTTACCTAAGGAAGGATATACTTGCCATAGAGGGAGTGCAACGAAGGTTCACTGGACTGGTTCCTGGGATGGGGGGATTGTCCTTTGAGGAAAGATTGAGTAGACTAGGCCTATATTCTCTAGAGTTTAGAAGAATGGGAGATAATCTCATTGAAATATACAAAATTCTTGCAGGTCTTGACAGGGTAGATGCAGGGAGGATGTTTCCACTGGCTGGGGAGTCTAGAACTCGGGGTCACAGTCTCAGAATAAGGGGTCGGCCATTTAGGACTGAGATGAGGAGAAATTTCTTCACTTAGAGAGTGGTGATTTTTCCCCAAATTTTATATCCCAGAGGGCTGTGGATGCTCAGTTGTTGAGTATATTCAAGGTGTGGAGATGCCGGTGTTGGACTGGGATGGACAAATGTAAGAAATCACACAACACCAGGTTATAGTCCAACAGCTTTATTTGAAATCACAAGCTTTCGGAGCGCTGCTCCTTCGTCAGGTGAAGTGGAGAGATGCATAAAAACACAGCTTATATAGTCAGAGAATAATGTCAGATGTTTACAGGTAATCTTTCTAACTGCCATTTATCAAACCTCGGCAGAGAGATAATCACAGCAATCAAAGGTGTAAATGGTGTCCAAACAGGTCAGGCAGGAAAACATTACATCAAAGAACAATGAGGTGGGGTCACAAGGGGTCAAATGTTGCAGATGCTGGGGTCTGTACGAAAAACAAATAAACAGACAAAAAACATTTTTTTTGTTGGAAATCACAGCAGGTCCGGCCGCATCTGTGTGGAGAGAACAAGCCAATGACGACTCGAGTCTGGATGACCCTACGTCAGGTGGGGTTACATGTAGCGTGACATGAATCCAAGATCCCGGTTCAGGCCGTCCTCATGGGTGCGGAACTTGGCTATCAGTTTCTGCTCGATGATTTTGCGTTGTCGTGTGTCTCGAAGGCCGCCTTGGAGAATGCTTACCCGAAGATCGGAGGCTGAATGTCCTTGACTGCAGAAGTGTTCCCCGACTGGGAGGGAACACTCCTGCCTGCCGATTGTTGCGCGGTGTCCGTTCATCCGTTGTCGCAGTGTCTGCATGGTCTCGCCGATGTACCATGCTCCGGGGCATCCTTTCCTGCAACGTATGAGGTAGACAACGTTGGCCGAGTCACATGAGTATGTACCATGTACCTGGTGGGTGGTGTCCTCACGTGTGATGATGGTATCTGTGTTGATGATCTTCAAGACAGAGATCGATAGAATTTTGAATATTAAGTGAATCAAGGGATATGGGGATGTTCTTTCAAAGAAAAAGAGTGCAGTGTACACTAACGTACAGGTTTCAATCAGTCATTGCCATTTTCCTAAAAATAACAGTTTTTAGTCTTATGAAAGTACTACTGATGCATTTTTACTAAATTGAACTCACCTTTAAATAGCACATTGTTTAAAAGGTGATGAAGCTATGTTTGCTGGTGACCTTTCTTTCTTGAAAGAGCTGGAGTAGGGCTGGCTGAAATTTGCTGACAGCTTATTAACAATAAACAGGGTTTAGCTTGTACAAAACCAGATGCACGTCCTTTGGATTCCACCACTGTAATTTCAGTAAATGAGTCAAGGAGGCAGTACAAACATAAAGTCTGCTTTCTTGTTCAAAGGAAATAGGGTAACCAACCAATTTGTAAGTGAAGCTCCCAATGTCTAGAGTCCATAATTAGTTTTAATTACAACAGAGTTTTCAAAGTAATATTTCGATGAAACACTGTTCTCTTTGCCTCTGAAGATAAATGCTTTAATTTTCTGACATTTATTGTCAACCACTGGATCATTTGGAGGAAACCAAAGTTTTAGTTTAAAAGATTATTGGTAGTTGCTGAAGCTTTTTTTGTATTGTTTCTCATTCTCCCACCACTTAAATACCATAATAACAGGATGTCTTGGGAATCTTGCCATAGGCACAATATAAATAACTTAATTTGATACAATTGGTGAATGAAAACAAAAACCCAGTTTATTCCGTTTGTGAAGAAGAAATTTTAACCTATCATTGCCAGTACTATTTTATGAATTCCCCATTACTCATAGAGTAAAAAATTATTTCCAAATGTCTAGAATCCTGTGTCATGAGATGTTAACCATACCTATGAGGAGTTTGCAGGATTGGATATTGGTGTTCCAGATCTTCTGGCATTGTCAAAGGTCATGGCTATGCCAGGCTTCAAGTATAAGCACTTGTATCTCATCTGACATAGGAATTTGATCAGTCCAATTGTTCATTGTAGACATACTTGACTGTTGAATTGGGGATACCAAGCGACTTCGAGAGAGTGATAGCTGCCCCCTTCTCTGTTGCAAACAAAAACCATGGCAGCCAATTTAGAAGAGATGCCAGACAATAAACCATAAAATCCGAGGCTTGTGCTCCAAGCTAGCAAAACCCCCCACTTATTTCCATTTACTGTCTCTCATTCCAATTAGGTCACAGCCTCAATATTCTCTCTCTCCATTAACAGACAGCCGCGGCTCTCTATGGGGCTGATTAACGAGGAAGTTTAAAGCTATACGCTCTAATCTACAGGTGAATAGATAAGGTTTCAAGGCTGTCCTCCCATATTCAAAGTCATTGTTCATATTCCCATGCTATTATGAACATACGAACAATGACGGACAGGTGAAGACCCTCTGGTCCATCGAGCCTGTCCCACACTATTGCAATACCTTGTGTATATATATATATATATACATATATTCTCCACCCCACCCGAAACTGTGTGATCTCCTGGGAGAGGCGAAAATCCAGCTTAAAAAACCCAGGCCAATTTGGAGAAAAAAATCTGGGTAATTGCTCTCCGATCCATCTAGGCGATCAAAACTAGTCCAGGAGATCACACTGGCCCTGAATTCCCTGCAGTGCCTACCTTCTGTAAGAGGTGATCTCCACCCCAGCCAGAAACAGGTCCAGCTCTCACTTGAAGGAATTCAGCAAATCAGTGTCCACCACATGAGAGGTCCATTATTCTCTGGGAAAAGAACCTCCTGACATCCAACCTAGATCTGACCTTATACAACTTAAATTTGTGACCCCTGGTCCTCCATAACCTATTTAATTGGAATAAACTCTCAGCTGGAACACAATCTATTCCCTTCTTTATCTTATAAACTTCAATCAGATCACCTCTAAGTCTACGCTTCTCTAAGGTGTAGAGTCCCAACTCTTTTAGCCTATCTTGATATCTAAGATGCTTTAAAGTGAGAATTAGTCTAGTGGTCTTCCTCTACACCCTTTCTAAAGTCTCTGTATCGCCCACCATGTGAGTAAGTGCCTTAAGGCAAAAAAGAAGTATGTTTTACAACAGCTATTGTTTATTTCCAAAACACAGAGGGGGCGGAATTCAGTTACGCCCCCTTTGAGGCGGGAACCGAATTAGCGCCTCACATTTAGCGCCCAGGGCAGGAGTAACGCACCGGCAGTTAATTTGGCCTTATCAACCCGGCGAGGAAGCAGAGCGCTGTCTCGGGCAGCCGGACTGCCCCTTTAATTGGCGCCCCGCCAGCGGTGTGTGGCCCGGCTCGCGACCCACAAGGCTGTCACTGATATCACCCACGGTAGCCTTGCGGGGTGCAGCCAAATTTCTGCCGTGGGGCACTAAGGGGCCGCGTTGCTCGGCGATTACATCATCGCCGGTGGCGCAGCGGCCCGGGGCGCTACCGGCACCGACGCAGCGCTATCGACTAGCACCTCAGTAGATCTCCACCAAATTTCTCGGCATGCGATATTAGCGCCCCCGCCTGAGCGATAAGCCCTTTGCGCCCCATTTGTGCCCCATTAGTGCCCCCCAGAGATAGTAATGGCAGGCGCAAAGGTGGCGAATTTCACCCCCAGAGTGTTCTCGGCTCATCTGGGACATGTGATAATCAAACAAGTTAATCCGGAAATATTCATGATAGTTACTCTACCAGGATGCACTATTTTCACAAAGCATCTCACAATAAATTTCTATTCCTCCAGTATGCTCTTCATGAGACCGTTTCAATGGAACCTACATGACACAATGGTCACCGAAACACCCACTCCTATATTGGTGGTACCAAATTCTTCATCAGCAGAAATCCCCTTTTGGTGGATTATCGAGGACCATGTTCTGATTGGGATCTCTATGTCGTCCCTCCACCATCCATACTCATTTTAACTCAAACCCATTGTCCAATTGGGAAGCCCATATCTACAGGAAATGGGTGTATCAATAATACTAGTACATCAACAGGCTCTAATTTAGGGACCAGGAATTTCTTTCTTTTCTGCAGTGCCATGTTATTTTCCTACAGATATTTATGAATATTTCAGCAAACATAGAATGCTAGCATACAAAATTTTGTAGTAGAAATTGATTTAAGCCCATTTTCAAGCTCAGAATGGGCGCCACACTTAGAGTGTGTACGTGATCACGTGGACACAACTAAGGCCCCAAATTGGTCAATGCTTCATTTAAATAGAACAGGCAGGCTGCCAGCACTATTTGTGCTGCTCATTGGCAGCTTGGTTAATTTTTTTTTAATTCATTGATGGGATGTGGGCGTCGCTGGCTGGCTAGGCCTGCATTTAGTGCCCATCTCTAATTGCCCTTGAGAAGATGGTGGTGAGCCGCCTTCTTGAACCGCTGCAGTCCATATGGTGTAGGTACGCCCACAATGCTGTTAGGAAGGGAGTTCCAGGATTTTGGCCCAGCGACAGTGAAGGAACGGCGATACAGGTCCAAGTTAGGATGGTGTGTGGCTTGGAGGGGAACTTGTAGGTGGTGATGTTCCCATGCGTCTGCTGCCCTTGTCCTTCTACGTGGTAGAGGTCGCGGGTTTGGAAGGTGCTGTTGAAGGAGCTTTGGCGAGTTGCTGCAGTGCATCTTGTAGATGGTACACACTGCAGCCACAGTGCGCCGGTGGTGGAGGGAGTGAATGTTGAAGGTGGTGGATGGAGTGCCAATCAAGCGGGCTGCTTTATCCTGAATGGTGTTGAGCTTCTTGAGTGTTGCTGGAGCTGCACTCATCCAGGCAAGTGGAGAGAATTCCATCACACTCCTGACTTGTGCCTTGTAGATGATGGAAAGGCTTTGGGGAGTCAGGAGGTGAGACATTCACCACAGAATTCCCAGCCTCTGGCCTGCTCTTGTAGCGACAGTATTATTATGGCTGGTCCAGTTCAGTTTCTGATCAATGGTAACCCCCAGGATGTTGATAGTGGGGGATTCAGCGATGGTAATGCCATTGAATGTCAAGGGGAGATGGTTAGATTCTCACTTGTTGGAAATGGTCATTGCCTGGCACTTGTGTGGTGCGAATGTTACTTGCCACTTGTCAGCCCAAGTCTGAATGTTGTCCAGGTCTTGCTGCATATGGACATGGACTGCGTCAGTATCTGACGAGTCTCGAATGGTGCTGAACAGTGTGCAATCATCAGTGAACATCCCCACTTCTGACCTTATGATGGAGGGAAGTGTAGGGGGTTTCTCTTGCTCGTTCTGGTCTCCTGCCAGGCTTTGTGCAATAATTACCCTTGAGTGGTTTGACCCACTCTCCCCTACGGTTCTAGACCTTGGACTTAGATGCAGAGAACTGTAGTGCAGAGAAAGGACTCAATTGACCAGGTTGAATAGCACGAAATGGATGCTTTTATTTTTAAACAGTTTGAAGCATTACAAAATACATGTCATAGGCACAGATTAAAGTAACTACAATCATGCACAAATTTATGAACTTGACTCTATGGAAATGGGGAACACCGGCACGTCGTAAAAGGGGAAACACATTACGATTTAACCTTACTCCCTCCCCTAAATACCTAAACTAAGTTTCGATTTGAGGAACTCGGGATCATGCTCACCACTATCAGAATCGCAAAAAGGGGTTCGCAATCTTTTAGCACAGCTTTCCGTCGTCACGTGGATCTGGAAACTTCTGGCGCAGTCGATATTCTCTCTCTCTCTCTCTCTCTCTCTCTCTCTCTCGAGGCAGCGGGGTAGACACAGCCTCGATGAGCGCTCGTCAAGGTTGCGATCCACTAGTTTCGATTTGGGTTCATGGAGCAGTCCCTGCCACCAATGTGATATTGAAGAAATGGATATTGAAGAAATGGATGCACGTGTCGAGACCTTGCCTGGCTAGGCTTGGAATGTCCTTTTTATCCGACCTGGATCGTCGTTTTTTTCCCGAGGGTGTCTTCTCCTTCGGCCTGGGTCGTCGATGATCTCCCGACAACAGCACCCGGGCCACCCTCGTCGTCTTCCCGTCGTGGCCAAGCCTTGCCTGGCTGAACACCGATCGTGTCCCGAAATCGAAGTGCTGCCTTGCACTGAAAAGTCCGTCCGAAGCGTCCTCGAAAAGAAGAGACGTCTTGGTCGAATTCCGAAGAAGTGAAACGTGAACTTGATCCTGGATCTGTGTAACCGTAACCCTTTTTTTTGATGGACTTTCAATCCATAGTTATACCCGCCAAATCATAGTCCTGTCTTTGTATTAATTTTGGCGGGCAGAAATCTCTGCAGGGGCGCTTTGTCTTGTAACGGGAGCCGGTGATAACTTAACTGGCCTTCCTGGCCGATAATGTCCTTTAATGTCTTTTACATTGTCACTGTGACTCGGTTCGCATATTGATCGGTCTGGAGATTTCCCTTGATGGCTGTTAAACGGTTTCTCCTTTGTACATTAAATGGGTATAAGTGTTCATGCATTGTCCGCCCATATCTTGATGGGCCCCATCCTGTTTGCCTGAAACCATCCTGTACTTAGAATCCATTGAATATGTATGCTGTTTCCCTGAGTTTCGGTTTCCCGATACTGGCTTTCGCGGGCTTACTGTTTTCAATCCACAAGCCTGTCTGGCTTGCAGTAACAGAAATCAAATGGTCCAGAAACTGATCACGAGGCCCGGCGGCCATTTTGTATGCCCTTTTATCAAAGGTTTTTCTGTGCAAGCTTACTTTGGTCAATAAACTGTCTTATTTTATCCTGTTTTCTTGCGTGATTATTGCTGAAAATTTCGAATCTTACAGAAGGTCATTGATGAAACAGCTGAAGATGGTTGGGCCTAGGACACTGCCCTGAGGAACTCCTGCAGTGATGTCATGTGATTGAGATGAATGACCTCCAACAACCACAGCCAACTTCCTTTGTGCTAGGTATGATTCTAACCAATGGAGAGTTTTCCCCTTGATTCCCATTGACTTCAGTTTTGCTAGGGCTCCTTGATGCCACACTCGATCAAATGGAAGGGGCATCAATATTGCACAGTGATGATGCCATTTAAGAGCCTGCACCTCTTAAAGGGGGGGGGTGCACTTTGGCTGCAGGCAACTGTGTCTGAAAGTTTCTCACAATGGAAGGCAGAGCAAAAGTTGCAAGGCCCCACTGTTTCTTTGGCGCTGCATTGGAGGTATTGGTGGAGAAGGTCAGCAGGAGGATGGGCATCTTCTTTCCACCAAGTGGCCACCAATTTCTGAAGAAGTCCTAATTCAGCTGCAAGACCCATATTAACATATTTTAATGAAGCTTGCATTTGTTTCAGGCAGCCTCCAGGGACCTAACAAACACTCCAACCAGCATAGCACCGTGTGCACTTTCAGCACAGGTGTAGGGGATGGTGTGTGGGGTCAGCTTCACCTCTGACTTATGAGCAATTCGAATCGCTCCCACTCCCTTGGTTCTAGACCTTGGACTTATTTGGGGGTTGTGATAAAAATGCAGTAGACCACTGGTTTTGGTGCAAGAACTTTGAATTTTATTTGAGAAAGAAAATACAACACAATAATCTTAACATTCTAATAAAATGGGGAAACACTTCGACATACACGAGGGAAAATTACAGGAGACAAATACCTCAGCCCTCCCAATCCCACCTTACTAGCTAAGTTAGGCTCTAAAGGGACCAGGGATAATGCTCAACAAAACGATTCCTTGACAGTTGAGCTGGTTCGCGATTTGGGGGTTCGCTAGATGTGTCGGTTGGGGCCTGCCGTACCCCGGACGCGGTAGAGGACTTCACCTGCGTATCTGGTCATTCTTCGCGAGTCCACTAATGCGATAGGGTGCGTATTGGATTTATCAGGTGAGTACCCAATTTCCTTTGGTTAGCAATAGGTCTTAGAGTCTTTTTGGATAAAATCTTACCCAGGGGTAAGTCAGGATAGTTTGTAGAGTGGAAAAACTTGCGGATCTTCGGTTTCTTCTGAGTTGGTTTTTCACTGGTCGCGGTGGTCCAATATTACCCGGTTGGCTGAGGGTAATGGCCCAGAAATTTGGGTCGGGGGCTTCCCGCGGGTGTAAGCCCCCGACTTGCACTTACTTACCGCGCCGGCCATTGAGCTGTGGGCCCCCGTGGAATTCCGATCCTGGGCCTGCTCTAACTGCCGCCACGCAGTGCTTGCGTATCCCAGGGGCGCAGTTAGTTCGATGCGTCCCCTGGGATCACGTGGACCATGGGGAGCCAATCGGAGCAGGGAATGCTTCATTCATAAGTTTGACAGGAAGTGCTGTCAAACTTAGAAATACTACGAGCCCCAAAACATCACTAAATTTTCAAATAATTTCTTTTTTAATCACATTTTTTAAATAAACTATAAATGACCTGAAATAACTATTTTAATCAATAATTTAAATTTTTGAAAAAAATAATTTTATTTTCTAATGAGGCTAGAAATAAACTTACCTTTCTTTAAAGCATTTAAAAATAAAAAACCCATGGAAAAAATGTTTTAATTTTAATTAATTCGCCACTTACCTTGTGAAAAGCAGGCCTTACGCCTGCTTTATAAATGTGTAAATTCTGGAGACTTACCCTCCCGGGAAAACCTGCAAAAAAAACGCAAGTTCGATGCGCATGCGCAGCCTCTCCTGCGCACGCGTTCGACCTCTGAACCCCTTCTTTCAGGGGAACAGAAGTGCCGGTTTCCTGCGCATGCGCAGTGCATGCAGGAAACCGACACTTCCATTGGGCTTACGGGTGAGTACCCCGTGCGTACTCATCCATGGAGATCCGAATTTCTGGGCCAATATTCGGTTGGTTGTTTCCTGGGGCCCTTGGTGCCGCGAGGTGTCCGATGGTGTGTTACTTCTTCTTCGAGAGAGAGAACTGCTTCGAGATGCTTGCGCCTTGATGTTACTCGATGATGGCTCTTCTTGCTTCTTTTTGATCGAACTGTACTGTACTGAACTTCTGTCCTTCCCAACTGTGCTGTGCTGAACTTGTGTACTGCACTCCTTAACTGTACTGTTTAACTGTTGGACAGGCCCCTAATTATACAAATCAAGGCCTGCTAATCTACGCGCCAAATCTGTTTACGTTTATTGTTAGATTTTGGCGGGCTCGTTAATATTGAATTGTGTAAAATGTTTTAACGGTTTCGGGATGGCTTCCTGCGCTGTTGAATTGTGTAAAATGTGAGAAGTGGTTTCGGAATGGTTTTCCTGAGCTGTTGAGCTCTTATCTAGATTGCAGTGAATTGTCCTCAAGCTTTGAGTTTCCTGTGGGGCCTGAGGTTCTTTGTAGGTTGGTGAAACGATTTGTTTTATGCATGTTTTTGGATGGGTCTTGTGAGGCTGTTCTTCCGTGGGTCTATTGTTAGCATGTAAATTTCTTGATAGGGTCTGAGTGACATTTACAGTTCCCCCAGACAGTTTGATTATCTCCAATACGCAAACTGTCTGCTGCAGTGGTAGATCCCAAATTCTGCAACAGCCTTTTTCCAAACATGCCTGAACATGTCCTTTTAAAATGCCAAGTCTGTTTTTGACATTGAGACTCCTTGCTCGGCCCAACATGCCCTTTTATCACTCTCGAGGTTTTTAGCGAGGGTCCAAAGTCATTTTAATATGGTTATCCTTTTCGTTTTGAGGGATCTGTTAATTTTGAGAATCTTACAGTCCTCCCTGTGATACTTTGCTCATTAGAGTATCATACTGGGTGAGCAAAATTCCTGATCCTGGAGAACCAAACCTTCCCCTGTATTTTACCTATCTAAAACCCCAAAAGACACATATTCCCCTTTAGGTGTAGTGTTCAGATACATAAAATTTGGTTACATTCATATCCAAGCATGAAGGGGGCCCAACACACCTGCACCACTTGGAAGGAAAAAAATATGGTACATACATAGAAAAGGAAAATACACAGTCACAATCTTTATTTTTAATAATGATTAAGGCTCGTCTCAGACCTGGTCATATACTTTATTTTGATGCTTGTCCCACGCTCTCTCATGTTGGGATCGGGGCATTCTGTCCCGCCCCTTGCACTTTGTGCATAGTAAGTAGAAAACTATACTGAGCTGGCAGACCACTAAAATGTGGGAAGCCATGCTGATCCAAGAAGGGACCGCTATATTTTCAAAAATATCCCACCAGGGTGGAACTACGATATACAAGATCTTGGCCCCTATCGCGACTGTCTTCTGTTCTAGTGTGTAGGAATGTTTTTGTGATATAACAACTGCTTTTAGTAGGGCAGCAAGATGTTCGGGTAGAGGGGGAATTTCATAGCCGAAATGTGCGACATAGCTTTGCAGGTTGGTGATGTTTTCCCTGACAGTGAGGTGAACAGTGGAGGGTTCAGGAATGGGGACAATCCGTTCCTGGGCCACTTGAACTTCTGCCTCGGGTTTAAAGCAGAAACTGCTGTCACCTACTGGACACCAAATGTGCTGTCCATGCTGGTAGTGGGCCGCACTTGTGGTGACACAACATGTCCCACCTCCTATGAATGCTACCTGTGGCGGAACATGGTCTTGTGCTATTACTTCCATGGTACAGTTCACAGGTTGTGTGCCAGCAGCTTTAAACCCGCACTGTGGTCTAGAATAGGCATTCAAGTGCTGGGGACAGAGTGTTATGTGTGCTCCCCGGCTCTGGCACCCGGAGAGGTCTGTACCTGTCATAGCGTGCTCCCACTTTATGACATAAGGTGGGACCTCTGCGAAACGGACGTGTGCACCCCCTTGAATGATTCCAATGTTCTCCACCCTGTATACCGGTGCAGGTCGGGCTGTCCCACCCATGACCGGCATCCTCACTACTATCCCCATGATAGTGTGATTGGAACGTCCACAGTCCACTGGGACAGGGTAGGCTTCAGAGGCTAGACGGAACTGACACGGGCTCAGCGAATTGCTAAATGAGTGGAGGGCTGCGAGCTGCTTGTTGCTAATCCAGGAGGGGACTAAACCCTGTTTTAGATCCTCCAGTTGCTGCGGCCCTCGCCCAGCAACCATGCCCCATATAGCACACACACCTCATTCTGTGCAGCCTGATCAGAAGCATTCCTGTCCTCCCGTATGAGTACATTTACTGTTTTAGCGTGTCTCTCCAGCTCAGCAAAGATTTCTTTTAAATGGACCGTCATAGCTTGGTCCTCGTGCAGCTCTGAGCCTACCACTGTGTTCTCCTCTGTTAGGATTTTTCATAATTGGGTTTTTAAGCCATTTATCAGTGTTTGGAGTTCTATATCATCCAGGCTGTTTATTACAGAGGATCCTGCATTGTCCAGGTAAAAATATCGTTCCAGGTCCCCTTCTTTGTCTCCCCGTGCCCATAGTATGCTCAGCCCGTAAAGTGTACAGCTCTGCTTTGTCTACGTTGGCAAAGTCAAATTCGTAAAACTTCCTAAACATTTCCTTTAGTAGGGCCTGGCATAACTGTTCTGTCTCCTTAGGGCACCATTCAGGTAAGTGCACCTCAGTAAGGTTTAGGATCACTGAAGCTACTGCATAGTGTACCCCCTGGTATAGTACCTTATCGGTCGACACTAATACTAACCCATTCCCTGGTCCCTTGGTGGTGGTAGGACACCTCTGTACTATGGTTCGTGATGTCGTGGTCGTGGGCAAGGGCTTTCGGGTGCGTGCTATGAGTTCGGTGGTGTTGACTGGGATCGGGGAGTGTGTGACCACGCACGCATGCAGGCTGGAATCCCACCCTATCCCCTTCCCGGCATCTTGCCATTGTCTGGCGAAGATGATGGATATGCCTGTGGGGCAGACTCGCTCTGACCCCCACATGCAAATATAAATTCCCTGTTTCGACTCCCACCATTTATCCCAACACAAACTCACTCCCCTATGGGTCCCTGTGATCGTCCGATGGGTGTCATTCCCCAGTCATTCCCAGTCAGCTGTATGGTCCCCTATGTCCCTGCTCAGCTTCCTGAGCCACCACCACCTATCCAGGGGAACTTTTCATTTACATGTAAGACACACACGTTTCCCCTCAGTGACACTGACCCTTGTTGCAACGACCTGTACCCTAGGGCACGGGATGGAGGCCTCCCCATAGGTGAACCCGGTCTGGCTGGAGTATTGTGTAGGGTTAGACCCCAGCCACCCTGGCCACCTTCCCTCATGGAAATAAATAGCAAGCTCCTCCACACCCGGTTCGCCACGCCCAGTGCTAACGATCGGTGCTCTCTCTCCCGAGCACCCATAAATGTGGGAGTCCTCCACGTCACCTTGGTCACCGATGCTCACCCCTACCAGGGCGAGCAGGAGCAGAAACTTTCCCATGCCGATTTCCTTTCTGTAGGGACACATAAAACAGATAGCCATGCCCCTAGAAGGTTCTCTGGCTTGACACAGTAACCGAGTCTCGAAAACTTAAACTTATCATGACTAATTAAACAATAGTAAACCTAAAACTATAAAACACACTTAAAATTCAACGGAGAAGCTATGTACATCCGTCGTCCGTCTCCGGACGGCCAGGCTAATTCCTGTATGGCCTCTGTCTTTTGTGACCTCTGGGCAGCTTGAACGTTTGGGCGTAAGGTGGTCTGTGCCACCGGACCCGAAGAGTCCTTCTTAAAACAACTGGGAGTTTCCCTGAATCCCAGATGATCGGGGGAGTGTCCCCTCCTGTACTACAGCACACTGCCCCTTTCTGTGTGGCTGCCCTGTCCTGTCCTGTAGGTTCCCCGCAGCCTGAGGCTGCAGGCTGGGGATCCCTCTTGCTTTCCTTGCCCAACGCTACCTCTCCTGTGAGTCCCTCACTGTTGGAGGCTGCAAGCTGGGGATTCTTGTCCTTAGATTGATCCTGACCTTGGGCCTTCCTTTTCGGGTTGCGACCCCTCCGGGGCTGAACTGTTTAAACTGGTACACAGGTGATCATGGTAGTTTAGGCTGTGGAATGCGAGGAGACCTTCTTAAGGCTCCGGCTACTGGGGGCGTGTCCGAGTCCCAAATAATAGGTGGGACGGCCCCTCCAGTTACACAAGCCACTGCCCCCACCGGTGCGGTCTGTGAGTCTGCCACAGCTGCTAGCTGAGGATCTCTACCCTTAACCTTATCCTCTGCTTCCTGACCCTCCTCGTCCCACTCCACCCGGGTTTCCCCTGGTGTCATTGAACAGACCATGCCTCTGGCCTCAGACAAGGCTTGTGTCAATTTTTAATCCTTTCTTCGCAGGGACCGTGATCAGAGTCTTCATAATCCCTACTTCTAGCTACATTATGAGCTATTTTAATGTCCCTTAGCTGACCCTCCAAACCGTCAGCTCTCATTGTTAATCCTGCGTTCTCCTCCCATAAGGCCTGCTCATTTAACCTGGCCTCCATAACCTGGCACCGTAGGTATTCCCCCATATTACGGGAGGTCTCGCTGCGCTGGTTCCAGTCATAGGTCTGGGCCGTTTAATAAAACTCGGAGCGCAGCTACTATTGAATCAAGCGTGGAGGGAGAGGTCGGTGTTTCTGTTTTTGGGATGGAGCTGGGGAGTTTTGTCCCACGTTATCCTTCCATGGATTCCTACAGTCCCTTCTCCAATGCCCATTCTTCCCGCACCCGAAGCAGTTACGCTTCATGTCGGAAGGGTTAACCCCTTCCTGTTGCCACTCTTTCTTATTACTAGGTTTCATTACATGAGCCTTTCCTTTAGGTGGGTGCTCTTCTGTCCCTCTACCGTTCCAGTAAGCCAGGGTCAGTTGTTTGACCACTGTCTCCTCGGTGACCCGGGGGTCTTTCGGGTCAAACCACAGCTCAGCCTTGGCTCTGATCCATGGCAAGCTCTTTGCCACCAGGCTTCGGAGCCAGTGGGCCAGCTCGTCCTGATTCAGGTAAGCCCAGTTGAAATCCCCATTACAGGCACTCCTGTACACAGGTCACAGTCGGTCTGTGAAAGCCTGTGGGGTCTCCCTTGCTAGCTGTGTTGTCTTCTCCACCCAGGAGAAAGGACAACCATCGTTCAAACCCATGGCCTCCAGAACTTCCTCCCGGATGGCAGCGTAACCCCCCTGCCCTTTCTTGCTCTCCGTGGAGAGGGACTGGTACAATTTGCCATCCAGAGAGAAAAGGAGCATTTTGGCCATCTCGGAGTCATCGCACTCATTGATGTCTGCTGCCTGTTCCACTTCCATGAAGTGGACCGAGGGGTCTCCCTTTTGGGTGAGTTTGTTCAGGTGGCTTACCATAGCCCTAAACTGTTGGGTACCATGGGGAATCACGAATTGGCTTTCAAGGGGTCCCTGACCCCCACCACCGCCGGGCGGGCCAAATTTTGCTGCCGGGCCGGGCACATCGGCCCCGGCTCCGACCGTTCCTGCTATGGCTTGTCCACCTCTCCCTGCTGCCAAACCGAGTTAAAGCCCAGCGCCACAGGTGGTGGTGGTGTGCTCTCCCTGCCAGCCTCACAAATCGCCCATCCCTCCTGCTGCCCAACCGGGTTGGTCCCCGGCGCCACAGGTGACGTCTGACCGGTTTTCCCTTCTACTTCCAGGTCCACCCAGGCTGCACCTGGGCTTATTAGGCACACCATGCCTTTTGCCCTGGACAGAGCACGGTTCCAACTATCGATCTGCTTCTGACAGGGGCCGTGATCTCCCGCTTCAAACCCCCTAGTGCTTGCTATCTTATAAGCTGCCTGTACGTCTCTCAAACTCTCCTCCTGTTCTTTTATTTGCCTGGCAAGGCGGGCGTTCTTTTCTCATAACATTAGTTCCTTACTTTTTGCCTCGGTGACCTGACACCGAAAGTATTCCTGTCTGTTCCTATGCTTTTCCACTATCTGCATCTTTTCCTGGTTTTGGGCGTTTAACTCTTCCAATAATCCTTCCCCTGCTAGAGCCCTTGCTTGAGACAGCTGAGCTGATTCCCGCAGCTCTTCTGTTAGAGCTTCAATGCGCTTATCTAAAAGCTGGATCTGTCGCGGGGAGCAGACCAACCAGATGGCCTTCTCCACCGACTTTTTATGATCTTTGCTCTCAATCCATTTGGCTGCAGCGTCTGTAGGATGCTCAGCGTGTAACAGACTGAGCACCCATTTCTTTGTTATATTTACTTTCTTGAACACATAAGAGGAATTCCTCTCTTCCATCTCAGTTCTCTCCTCAAAAACAGTGTCCACTGTATCACATCCCTTTTGCCAAGCTCCTGCCACGGTCCCGTGATATGCTCCTCCTGCGATATGTGGGAACTCAGGGACACTTCCTGTGTAATAACAACAGAAAATGCTGGAAATACTCAGCAGGCCAGGCAGCATCCGTGGAGAGAGAAACAGAGTTAACGTTTCAGGTCTGGGACCCTTCATCAGAACTGGAAAAAGCTGGAGATGTAACAGATATTAAGCAGGTGCAGAGACGAGGGGGGGTGAGGGGGGGTTAGGAGGGGAGGAAGGAATAGAAAGATCATCCTGTACTTTTGTAAGAGGCAGGAAAGATAAAATGTTGCAAATGGGAATGGCAAAAATCATACTGCATGAAAAATGGGGGCAGGGATAATTATCTGAAATTGTTGAACTCAATGTTGAGTCCGGCAGGCTGCAAAGTGCCCAATCGAAAGATGAGGTGCTGTTCCTCGAGCTTACGTTGAGCTTAATTGGAACAATGCAATAGCCCGAGGACAGAGAGATCAGAGTGGGAGTGAAGCGGTGAATTAAAGTGACAGGCAACCGGAAGCTCAGGGTCACCCGTACGGACCGAACGGAGGTGTTCCGCAAAGCGGTCGCCCAATCTGCGTTTGGTCTCCCCAATGTAGAGGAGACCGCATCGTGAGCAGCGAATACAGTATATTAAATTGCAAGAAGTACAAGTAAATTGCTGTTTCACCTGGAAGGGGTGTTTGGGGCCCTGGACAGTGGGAAGGGAGGAGGTAAAAGGGCATGTGTTGCATCTCCTGCGCTTACACGTGAAGGTGCCAGGTGAAGAAGCAGGGCTGTTGGGGGTGATTGAGGAGTGGACCAGGGTGTCGCGGAGGGAGCGGTCCCTTCGGAATGCTGAAAGGGGAGGTGAGGGGAAGATGTGTTTGGTGGTGGGATCACGTTGGAGGTGGCGGAAATGGTGGAGGATGATCCATTGAATGTGGAGGTTGGTGGGGTGAACGGTGAGGACAAGCGGAACCCTATCGTGGTTCTGGGAGGGAGGGGCAGGGGTGAGAGCAGAAGTGCGGGAAATAGAATGGACACGGTCAAGGGCCGTGTCAACCACGGTAGAGGGGAATCCTCGGTTGAGGAAAAAGGAAGACATGTAAGAAGCACTAGTATGGAAGGTGGCATTGTCAGAACAGACGCGGCGGAGACGGAGAAACTGGGAGAATGGAATAGAGTCCTTACAGGATGCGGGATGGGAGGAAGTGTAGTCCAGGTAGCTGTGGGAGTCGGTGGGCTTGTAGTGGATGTTTGTTGAAAGCCGATCGCCAGAAATGGAGACGGAGAAGTCAAGGAAGGGAAGGGAAGAGTCGGAGATGGACCATGTGAAGGTGAGGGAAGGGTGGAAATTGGAAGTAAAGTGAATGAACTTATCTAGTTCAGGGCGAGAGCAGGAAACGGCACCAATACAGCCATCGATGTGCCGGAAAAAGAGGGGAGGGAGGGACCTGAGTAGGACTGGAACAAAGAGTGTTCCACATATCCCATGAACAGGCAGGCATAGCTAGGGCCCATGTGGGTTCCCATAGCAACACCTTTAATTTGGAGGAAGTGAGTGGAGTCAAAGAAGAAGTTGTTCAATGTGAGAACAAGTTCAGCCAGGCGGAGGAGGGTGGTGGTGGATGGGGATTGGTTGGGCCTCTGTTCAAGGAAGAAACAGAGCGCCCGAAGGCCATCCTGGTGGGGGATGGAGGTGTAGAGGGATTGGACGTCCATAGTGAAAAGGAGACGGTTGGGGCCAGGAAACTGGAAACTGTTAAAGTGACAGAGGGGGTCGGAAGAGTCGCGAATGTAGGTGGGAAGAGACTGGACAAGGGGAGGAAAAATAGAGTCGAGATAGGAAGAGATAAGTTCCGTGGGGCAAGAACAGGCTGAAACGATGGGTCTACCAGGGCAGTCCTGTTTGTGGATCTTGGGAAGGTGGTAGAAGCAGGCTGTGCGGGGTTGGGGGACTATGAGGTTGGCGGCCATGGAGGGAAGATCTCCAGAGGAGATGAGGTCAGTGACACACTTGGAAAGAATGGCTTGATGTTTGCTAGTGGGGTCATGGACCAGGCGGAGGTAGGAGGAGGTGTTGGAGAGTTGGCGTTCAGCTTCCGCACGGTAGAGGTCGGTTCACCAAACAACAACAGCACCACCCTTATCAGCAGGTTTAATGATAATGTTAGGGTTGGATCGGAGAGAATGGAGTGCTGCAAGTTCAGAGGGAGTTAGGTTGGAGTGAGTGAGGGGAGCAGAGAAATGGAGACGGTGCATCCAGCTGCAGCTACTGACAGACCACATTGCGGCACTGGAGCTGCGATTGAATGCATACTGGAGCGTTCACGATGCTCAGGACATCGTGAATAGCATGTTTACGAAGTTGGCCACACCGCAGGTAGAGGTTGGACAGGAAGAAAGGGTTAGGGTGACCAACAGGCAGAGTACTAGGCGCAGGCAGGTAGTGCAGGAGTCCTCAGTGGCCATCCCCCTCTCCAAAAGATACACCACTTTGGGTACTGTTGGGGAGGATGGCTTATCAGAGGAAGGCAGCAGCAGCCAACTTCCTGGCACCACGGGTGTCTCTGCTGCACAGAATGGGAGGAAAAAGAGGGGTAGAGCTATAGTAATAGGGGATTCAATTGTAAGGGGAATAGACAGGCATTTTTGCGGCTGCAAACGAGACTCCAGGATGGTGTGTTGCCTCCCTGGTGCAAGGGTCAAGGATGTCTCCGAGCGGCTGCAGAACATCTTGGAAGGGGAGGGTGAACAGCCAGTTGTCGTGGTGCATATAGGCATCAACGATATAGGTAAAAAGAGGGATGAGGTCCTAAAAGCGGAATATAGGGAGTTAGGAGATAAATTAAAAAACAGGACATCAAAGGTAGTAATCTCAGGATTGCTACCAGTGCCACGTGCTAGTCAGAGTAGAAATAGAAGGATACTTCAGATGAATACTTGGCTAGAGGAATGGTGCCGGGGGAGGGATTCAAGTTCCTGGGACATTGGAACCGGTTCTGGGGGAGGTGGGACCAGTTCAAACCGGACGGTTTGCACCTGGGCATGGCTGGAACCGATGTCCTAGGGGGAGTGTTTGCTAGTGCTGTGGGGGAGGGTTTAAACTAAAATGGCAGGGGGTTGGGAACCTGAGCAGGGAGACAGAGGAAAGGGAAACAAGAATAAAGGCAAAAGATAGGAAGGAGAAAAACAAAAGTGGCAGTCAGAGAAATCAATGATTTAAATCAAACGTGGCCACAGTAAATAATAATTCTAATAGGTCTAAGAGCATTAAAAAAACAAGCCTGAAGGCTTTGTGTCTTAATGCGAGGAGCATTTGTAATAAGGTGGATGAATTGGCTGCACAAATAGAGGTAAACGAATACGATTTGGTTGGGATTACGGAAACGTGGCTCAAGGATGGCCAAGGCTGGGAACTCAACATCCAGGGGTATTCGATATTCAGGAAAGATAGGCAAAAAGGAAAGAGAGGTGGAGTAGCATTACTGGTTAAAGAAGGGATTAACACAATTGTAATGAAGGATATTAGCTCTGATGAGGTGGAATCTGTATGGGTAGAATTGAGAAATACTAAGGGGAAATAAACATTAGTGGGAGTGGTATATAGACCTCCAAACCATAAGGCGGAGTTTGGGGATGGCATTAAAAGGGAAATTAAAGAAGCATGCAATAAGGGCACAGCAGTCATCATGGGTGACTTTAATCTACATATAGATTGTGCCAACCAAATTAGTAACAATACTGCAGAGGAGGAATTCCTGGAGTGTTTACGGGATGGTTTCCTGGACCAATATGTCGAGGAACCAACCAGAGATCAGGCCATCTTAGACTGGGTATTATGTAACGAGAAAGGATTAATTAGCAATCTTGTTGTACGAGGCCCCTTGGGTCGGAGCGATCATAATATGATCGAATTCTTCATTAAGATGGAAAATGAAGTAGTTGACTCAGAGACAAGGGTCCTCAATTTAAATAAAGGAAACTACGATGGTCTGAGGAGCGAGTTTAGGATTCAACAAAGGAGAACAACAGAATATGAGAGTAAGCTTGTAGGGAACATAAAAACTGACTGTAAAAGCTTTTATAGATATGTGAAGAGAAAAAGATTGGTGAAGTCAAGCGTAGGTCCCTTGCAGTCAGAATCAGGGGAATTTATAATGGGGAACAAAGAAATGGCAGACCAACTAAATACATATTTTGGTTCTGTCCTCACAAAGGAGGATATAAATAACCTCCCAGAGATGCCGGGGAACATAGGGTCTGATGAAAGGGTGGAACTGAAAGAAATCAGTATTTGTAGGGAAATGGTGTTAGGAAAATTGATGGGACTGAAGGCCGATAAATCCCCAGGGCCTGATAATCTACATCCCAGTGTACTTAAGGAAGTGGCCCTAGAAATAGTAGATGCATTGCTGGTCATCTTCCAGAACTCGATAGACTCTGGAACAGTACCCATGGATTGGAGGGTAGCTAATGTTACCCCACTATTCAAAAAAGGTGGTAGAGAAAAAGCGGGGAATTATAGACCGGTAAGCCTGACATCGGTAGTGGGGAAAATGCTAGAGTCCATTATAAAAGATGTAATAGCAGAGCACTTGGAAAGCAGTGACTGGATCGGACAAAGTCAACATGGATTTACAAAAGGTAAATCATGCTTGATTAATCTACTGGAATTTTTTGAGGATGTAACTGGTAAAATAGATAAGGGAGAACCAGTGGATGTGGTGTATTTGGACTTTCAGAAGGCTTTTGATAAGGTCCCACATAAGAGATTAGCATGCAAAATTAAGGCACATGGGATTGGGGGCAAGGTATTGACTTGGATAGAGAACTGGTTGGCGGACAGAAAGCAAAGAGTTGGAATAAATGGGTCGTTTTCCGAGTGGCAGGCAGTGACTAGTGGGGTAACGCAAGGATCGGTCCCAGGACCCCAGCTGTTCACAATATATATTAATGATCTGGACGAGGGAATTGGATGTAATATCTCCAAATTTGCAGATGACACAAAGCTGGGTGGGAGGGTATGCTGTGAGGAGGATGTCGTGAAACTCCAGTACGATTTGGACAGGTTGGGTGACTGGGCAGAAACATGGCAAATGCACTATAATGTGGATAAATGTGAGGTTATCCACTTTGGTGGCAAAAACAGGAAGGCAGATTATTATTTGAATGGCAATAGATTGGGAGAAGGGGAAGTGCAAAGAGATCTGGGTGTTCTTGTGCACCAGTCGCTGAAGGTATGCATGCAGGTGCAGCAGGCGGTTAAGAAGGCAAATGGTATGTTGGCCTTCGTAGCAAGAGGGTTTGAGTACAGGAACAAGGATGCCTTGCTACAGTTGTACAGGGCCTTGGTGAGACCGCACCTTGAGTATTGTGTGCAGTTTTGGTCGCCTTACCTGAGGAAGGACGTTCTTGCCATGGAAGGAGTGCAGCGAAGATTCGCCAGGCTGATACCTGGGATGACAGGAATGATGTATGAGGAGAGATTGTGTCGATTGGGCTTATACTCACTGGAGTTTAGAAGATTGAGAGGGGATCTCATTGAAACCTATAAGATTCTGTCAGGCCTGGACAGACTAGATGCAGGAAGGATGTTTCTGATGGCCGGGGATTCCAGAACCAGGGGTCATAGTCTAAGGATAAGGGGTAAGCCATTTAGGACTGAAATGAGGAGGAATTTCTTCACCCAGAGAGTGGTGAACCTGTGGAATTCTCTGCCACAGAGGGCAGTGGAGGCCAGTTCATTAAATATATTCAAGAAAGAGATGGATATATTTCTTAATGTTAAAGGGACCAAGGGATATGGGGAGAAGGCAGGGACAGGGTACTGAATTTGGATGATCAGCCATGATCTCATTGAATGGTGGAGCAGGCTCGAAGGGCCGAATGGCCTACTCCTGCTCCTATCTTCTATGTTTCTATGTTTCTATGTAGCCATTATGTAGGGGATGGTGTGTGGGGTCAGCTTCACCTCTGACTTATGAGCAGTTCAAATCACTCCCACTCCCTTGGTTCTAGACCTTGGACTTATTTGGGGGTTGTGATGAAAGTGCAGTAGACAACTGGTTTTGGTGCAAGAACTTTGAATTTTATTTGAGAAAGAAAATACAACACAATAATCTTAACACTCTAATAAGATGGGGAAAACACTTCGACATACAAAAGGGAATTACAGTAGAAAAATACCTCACCCCTCCCAATCCCGCTTTACTAGCTAAGTTGGACTCTAAAGGACCAGGGAAAATGCTCATCAAACGCAGGAATAGTTTGTAGAGTGGAAAAACTTGTGAATGTTCGGTTTTCTTCCGAGTTGGTTTTCTTTGGTCGCGGTGACCCAATATTACCTGGTTGGCTGATGGTAATGTTCGGTTGGTTGTTTCGTAAGGCCCTTGTTACCGTGAGGTGTCTGATGATCACTGAAACTGTTGCTCCGGTTTCTTCTTGTGTTTGAACTGCTTCCAGAGAGAGAGAACTTCTGCGAAACTCCTTCAAACTGCAGAGCGTACTGAACTTGAACTTGGAACTCTCCCTGCTGTGAAAACAGGCCTTTAGTTATACTAATCGGGGCCTGTTAATTAAGTTGTTTAAAGTGGTTTCGGGATGGCTTCCTGCACTGTTGAATTGTGTAAAGATGTGAGAAGTGGTTTTGGGATGGTTTTCCTGAGCTGTTGAGCTCTTATCTAGATTGTAGTGAATTGTCCTCAAGCTTTGAGTTTCCTGCGGGGCCTGAGGTTCTTTGTAGGTTGGTGAAACGATTTGTTTTATGCATGTTTTTGGATGGGTCTTGTGAGGCTGTTCTTCCGTGGGTCTATTGTTAGCATGTAAATTTCTTGATAGGGTCTGAGTGACGTTTACAGTTCCCCCAGACAGTTTGATTATCTCGAATACGCAATGATGTAAGAAAAAGGAGACTTACCATCAAGTAACTTTAAAGTAAGCTTTAAGTAACTTATAAACACACTATACACAAGAGAGGTCTTTACCATGCCTCTGGTAGAAGCCTCTTACAATACTGAACAGACCAGTATTTATACCAGTCCAACAGGAAGTGACATGACAGGAAGTGAGGTATGTACACAGTTCATAGTTCATAGTTCATAGTTCACAGGAAGTGATGACATAACTTCCCAGAAGTTATCATTTTTATCACATTCTTCCCTCCTGCAGGATTAGGAGGCTGTGGTCTACCTTTTGGTCCGCAGCCGCCGAACAAGGAAGAGTCGCACCCGTTTGGATTCCCGTCGTAGAGGGTCGCTGGTCCGCTTACATGCGGTTGGCCATTGGTCAGAGTCTGTGTGGCCTGGATTGCCCTGTCAAGGGTCGGGGAGATCATGGCTTCGAGTATGAGCCCCAATAGGTTCAAAGTCGGACTGCCTCTGTTCAGAGGGAGGTGCAGAGCTGGTCTGTGGCGGATCAGTACTTTCATGCGCGGTACTGGGAGGGTCGCAACCTTGAGCACGGGGTTCTACCGGCACCAAGCTAGTTGGTGTCCAATCAGGGTCCTGGAGAGGGGTACCCGATAGGTCCCAAGAGTTTCCTGGTGAAATGCCATCACCCGATGTCCCACTAGGTCCTGGTGGGCAGGGAGCCAGATCCCGTAATGATACGGTAGATTCTCGGCCGTCGGAATATCGTATGTTTGCATAGGTGGGGTTGGCATCGGTTAGTTCAACCTCGTCTACAAGAGGGTCATTTTTAGACGTCCGAACGTATCTTCGGAGTAATACAGGTCCAGGAGTAGTTAGCCATGACGGGAGTGATGTCCCATGAGATGAGCGACGCTGGAATCCAAAGAACCGCTCATGAGGTGTAGTATTTGTGGCTGTAGAAAGCAGGGACCGTATAGAGTGCAATGCATCCGGAAGCACTGTTTCCCATTGCTGGTCTGGTAGGCCCCGAGATCTTAAAGCGAGACGTACGGAATTCCAGATGATACCGTTATACCTCTCTACCTGCCCATTTCCGATGGGATGGTATGGTGTTGTTTTGCTTGTAGCAATTCCCCGTTCTGAGAGGTAGTCCTTGAGTTCCCTTGACATAAAGGATGGACCCCGATCTGAGTGAATATAAGCCGGCATGCCACAGAGAGAAAATACCTGCTCAAGGCAGCAGATTACTGTGGACGCCAGCATATTGGAGCAGGGGAAGGCAAACGGAAAACGTGAATATTCGTCGATCATGGTGAGCAAATATGTGTTCCGAGTTGAAGAGGGCACTGGGCCCTTAAAATCGATGCTATGTCGTTGCATCGGTTGGGTTGCATGTATGAGTATACCATCTGAGGGGCGGAAGAACTGAGGTTTTAATTCCGCACAAAGCCGGCATTCTGAGCATATTTTCTTTACATCTCCAGTGGAAAAAGGGAGGTTCCGTGATCGTACGAAATGTAGCATGCGCGTAACGCCAGGATGACACAAACCATTGTGGACATCCATGAGAGTGGAGGATGACATAGTGGAGCAGAATGCCCGTGTGAGGGTGTCCGGGGCCACATTCTCCTTGCCAGGCCGATAGAGAATGGTATAACCAAAAGAGGCCAGTTCCATCCTCCAAAGTTGTATTTTATTATTCTTAATTTTGGTTCGTTTTCGATTATCGAGCATGAAGGCGACTGATCGTTGGTCCGTGATCAATGTAAAGTGCTGGCGAGCTAGAAAATGGTTCCACTTCCGTACTGCCTCTATGATGGCTGTGGCTTCTTTCTCAACCAGAGGATAATGTAGCTCGGCACCTTGTAAGGTCCTGGACATAAATGCTACAGGACGACCTTCCTGATTCAGAGTAGCCGAGATCGCCACCTCCGAGGCATCACATTCAACCACGAAAGGGAGATTCTCATCAATGGAGTGAAGAGCCGCTTTCTCCAACTGTTTTTTGAGAAGGTTAAAGGCTGCAACAGCCGCTGTTCCCAGTGGAAATGATCTAGCATGCAGCAAGGGTTGGATTTTGTCCGAAAAATGAGGAATCCATTTAGCGTAGTATGCAAACAGACCGAGAGCCCGACGTAAAGAAGCCGGATTCTTAGGTGACGGGAGCTCTTGGAGCGGGCGAAGTCTTTCTGGGTCTGGCTTAATGATACCATTGCCTACGCAGTAGCCAAGGATGTTGATGGTCGGTTGCGACTCAACAGATTTGGATTCATTCAGGGTCAAATTACGGCGATGGAGGGCATCCCGAAATTTTTGGAGGTTGGAGTCGTGTTCCTGTTGATCGTGACCTGCAATGGTAATGTTATCAAGATAGGGAAAAGTGTCCCTTAGGTTTTCCTGCTTAACCAGGCCATCCATTGCCCGTTGAAAGACAGCCACTCCATTAGTAACCCCGAATGGGAGGCGACGAAATTGGTACAGCCGTCCATTAGCCTCAAAGGCTGTGTACTGCTTATCTGAGACCTTCAAGGGTAACTGATGATAGGCACTTTTTAAATCGTAAGTTGAGAACACTTTGTATTCGGCCAGTTTATTAACCATATCATCAATGCGTGGCAATGGGTAGGCGTCCAAGTCGGTATATTGATTGATGGTTTGCGAATAATCGATGCATAGTCGCTGTTTGTGAGGTTTTAGAGGGTTCTTGACAATGACGACTTGAGCCCGCCAGGGTGACGAACATGGTTCAATGATATCCTCTGCTAGAAGTCGAGAGATTTCAGCCGCAATAAAAGATTGGTCTTCCTGATTAAAGCGCCGCGATTTCGTTATTATCGGTTGGCATTGAGGCGGAATACTGGCAAATAATGAGGGTTCATCAAGTGAAGCTGCTGATAATGCACAAAATGGTAATTTAGATGGTATATTAGAAATAGTAAGTCCGGGTTTGGATCCACCAAACTCAATGGTGAGTTTCTTATGCTGTTTTTGGAAGTCCAGCCCTAAGAGGAGATCACTACATAAGTCTTTGAGCACCGAAAGTCGGGTGGAGGGATACATACGACCATGAAGTGTCATATCAACAACACAAAAGCCGGAGATTCTGGTATTAAGTGATGACTGGGCCATCGCAATTGCCTGGTCCGATGGGAAGACATGGAGTTTCAATTTCGCAACAATCTGTTCCTTAATGAAACTATCAGTACTTCCTGAGTCAATTAAGGCATCTAAGGTATGCCCTTTAATTGAAATTTTTGTGGCTGCCTGAGACAGGTTCTGTGGGCAAGCAGCTGTAATTGGTGTCGTTGCACAGAGAGTGGCTAAAACTCTCGGTGTGCTTCTTCGGGAGAGAGCTCGAGAGGAAGCTTGATAGGTCCTAGCTGGAGCATCTTGATAGGCCCTAATTGGGGCAGTTCGGTAGGCCTTAGCTGGATTGGCCCTCGTAGAGGCCCTTGATAGGCAAACTTTAGCAAAGTGTCCTTTTTTCCCGCAATAACTGCAGATTGCATTGCGAGCAGGGCAGGTTTTCCTAGGGTGAAAAGCATCTCCACAAAAGAAGCATTCCTTCCTAGATTGCCAAGAGGCTGCTAAAGTGGGGTCGTCCTCCTCTTCTTCATCAGAATTATCAGAATTAGATTCCCCCATGATAGGGTTCACCTGAGACCGCTTGAATTGTCTGGTTGCAGCTACAGCAGCAGATCGAGATCTGGGCAGCTGATAGAGGTCTGCATTTCTCTTTGCCAAATCCAGTGAACAAGCTAGGTCAAAAGCTTTTTGTAGCTCAAGTGTTTTACTTTCTAGTAGACGCTGGCGTATAAATGGAGAGGCAATCCCGCAGATGAAAGCATCACGAATCATTTCTTGGCGGTACAGCTCAGCTGAGGCTGCCTGAAAGTTGCAATCTACGCTGAGCCTGCGAAGTTCTTGCAGGAATTCGTCAATTGATTCCCCTGGCCCTTGTCGGGCTGTGGCCAGTAGATGTCTAGCATAGACCTCATTTGGGGTCTTCGCATACAGTTTCTTAAGTGCCCGAATCACCTCTTCGTAATTATCCCAGTCATCAACATATTCGAACACTTTTGGGGTCACATAATTGACAAGTATCTTCAATTTAGCAGGAGCATCCGCTTTACATTCATCCAGAAAATTCTCAAAAGTACGATACCAATGCTTCCATACCCTGCCAGCTGCTGGTGTATTCGGGTCCAAGTCCAGACGAATAGGTCTAAGGATTTTCTCCATGATGGGTGGTTCCCTGGATCCTTAACTTCCGAGTTTGTCTGAAGGTCTAGTATTTGTCAGTGTAAATACTAAGTTACTTAAATTGATGTAAGAAAAAGGAGACTTACCATCAAGTAACTTTAAAGTAAGCTTTAAGTAACTTATAAACACACTATACACAAGAGAGGTCTTTACCATGCCTCTGGTAGAAGCCTCTTACAATACTGAACAGACCAGTATTTATACCAGTCCAACAGGAAGTGACATGACAGGAAGTGAGGTATGTACACAGTTCATAGTTCATAGTTCATAGTTCACAGGAAGTGATGACATAACTTCCCAGAAGTTATCATTTTTATCACACGCAAACTGTCTGCTGCAGAGGTAGCTCCCAAATTCTGCAACAGCCTTTTTCCAAACATGCCTGAACATGTCCTTTTAAAATGCCAAATCTGTTTTTGACATTGAGACTCCTTGCTAGGCCCAACATGCCCTTTTATCACTCCTGAGGTTTTTAGCGAGGGTCCAAAGTCATTTTAATAGGGTTATCCTTTTTGTTTTGGGGGATCTGTTAATTTTGAGAATCTTACACAGGACATTCTTATGTTCATTAATAAATAGACATTCTTATTATGAACACAGCTAGCTTTTGCTAGCTACTTTTATTGAGCACATGTGGACTAGGTACAGTATCTGCAGAGGCTTCAATCTTGACTGCTGCCTTGTGGGTAGCCTAGTGCCTCATGGGTAATGTAGTCTTAATATACATACAGCTGGGTAGTGTAGTCTTATACATACAGCTATATACAGCTCTACACTGCTCTACGGCTCCACCTAGTGTCCACTATAGAATGACATGTTATTGTTCATTACATCCCCCTTTCTTTGAGGTTTAACAAAATCAATATCAATCAACTTTCAAGAAAACAATAAAGATAGTATCAATAACACTTTTTCAAAGCTTTACATTGTACTCAAAGATTAAGTCTATCAGGCTTTTTTACTTCACGTGTGGATCTTCTCAACACGGGTAAGTCTGGTGTGTCTTCATGAGATTGTTCTGGCAGTGAATGACAAGTTGCAGTTGCGGCATTGTCATCAATCTGCTCTTGTATAGATTGCGGTCTCCTTGCGATCTTTGCTTGGAGAGGGTTTCAGTGTTTCCTTCACTCTTCATGCCATAACTCTCAACGTAGTCAATGCACTCTCGAAAAACTGCTGGCAGCTGGACCCCATCATACAGCATAGTCCTCTCAGCAGCCTCGGCTAATGGAACACCAAAGATTGGCCTGAGGGAAGAAGGAGTACCCACCGGAACTGCTTCCTGCTCTGGTGCAGGCTTCTTCTTTTTCTTTTTCTCTTTCCACTGCTTAACAACATCTGCTGCGGTTATACCTTTGGACTTTTTCTCCTTGTGTTTTTCCTCTTTGTGCTTTTCTTCCTTTGGCTTCTCTTTGACCTTAAAGTCTTTTTCTTTCTTCTTGGAGAAACTAGGCTTTTTGAAGACATGGATACCCTTTGGCCTTTTCATCCTTGATGGGCTCTCTGCTTCATCACCTGAGTCATCTGGGCTGCTTATGGCACAGTTTATACGGTAGACTCTCTTGACCAGTTCTAAATCTTCACAAGCTTTGTCACCTGGTATCGAATCAAGTCTTTCAGCCACAACAGAAAACATGAGATGATGCACTTTGTCTTTGACTGTCACTTTAAGTCTGCATACAACTAAGCTATCTATTTTCTGTCCATTATAGTCCTTCAGTAGTACTGACTTTTTCTGTATTTTAGGCTTTTCTTTCACATTTTTTATGTCACTCATACTGATTAAGTTTGCTTTTGCCCCAGTGTCCAGTTTCAAGGTAACTAATGCTCCATTTACCTGCAGTGGGATCATCCATTTGTCCACTTTTACTGCATTGACTTTATGTTCAGCATTGTCCATTTCTGAGGGCTGCACATTTTCTTTATCTTTTTTGATATCGTCACATGACACCATTCCTACAAAAAATGTCTCACTTAAATCAGTGTCCTCAATCACATTAACTTGTTGCCCTTTCGTTGTTTTTACTTTTGAAAAGCATTGTTTGGCAAAGTGATTCTTTCCATTACACTTTGTGCACATTTTTCCAAACGCTGGGCATTGTCTTAACTGGTGTTTGTAACCACAGCGTTTACAATTAAAAATTTCATCCTCCGATTGCTTTTCATTTCTGTTCTGCCCACGTTTCTTCCCCTTGTAGGACACAGCACCGACAGCAGCATTATCACTCATTACAATCGCATCATTATTGATTTCACTGAAAGTCTTCGCATGCTTTCGAGCTAGCTCGCTGGCTTGGCATATTTTCACCGCATTTTCCAAATTTAGTTCGGTTTCTCTCAACAGATGTTCCCTGACTTTTTTTATCACGAATACCAAACACAATCTGGTCACGAATCATGGATGCTTTGAGCTCAGAGAAATTACATGTCTGTGCTTTCAGATTCAGATCAGTTATAAAGCTATCAAAAGCCTCATTTTGTTGCTGTGTCCGAGAACGGAAGATGTATCTTTCATACGTCTCATTCTTTTTGGGAGAGCAATGTGCATCAAAATTTTTTTAGCACATCTTCTAATTTTTCTCTGTTCTCCTCTGGATTAAATACAAATGTATTAAATACCTCTATCGCCTGTGGGCCTGCAACCGTAAGCAGCAATGCTATCTTCCTTGCGTCTGGCTTCGTACCGAATCCGATGGCTGCAATGTAGAGTTCGAACTGTTGTTTAAGAGTCTGCCAATTGTAGTCGATGTTTCCTGTGAGTTTCAAACGCTCTGGTGGCTTCAAATTCTCCATGTCACTTTTCACAATTTTCAGCAGATCTTCACCACCCTGGTACCATCTTATGTTCATTAATAAATAGACATTCTTATTATGAACACAGCTAGCTTTTGCTAGCTACTTTTATTGAGCTCATGTGGACTAGGTACAGTATCTGTAGAGGCTTCCATCTTGACTGCTGCCTTGTGGGTAGCCTAGTGCCTCATGGGTAATGTAGTCTTAATATACATACAGCTGGGTAGTGTAGTCTTATACATACAGCTATATACAGCTCTACACAGCTCTACGGCTCCACCTAGTGTCCACTATAGAATGACATGTTATTGATCATTACAGACATCACACTGCAAAATTGGACTACATGGTGGCCATTTCAGATCCACAAAACAGGCAAATTTCTACCCCTTGGTGTCTGTAGACTCTAGTGAAAGGGCACTGTTACCGGATGTAGCATATCCTTAGCTGCAAAGCATCTAATAAGCACGTTAGAGGATATCCTCAGCAGAAATATGGTCCTGCCACATGAGAAGTGGCATTTCTAGATTTTGACAAATTAGGGTATAGTCCCATTTACAGATCTTTTCTCAATGACTTGCATTTCTGCACCATTCCTCACAAACAGGAGATGTCTCAAAGTTCTTTAAAGAGCAGGAAAAAAGGTGCTCGCCAAGTTGGGGGAAAGAAGTTATGACTTGGAACCGTAAGCAAGGTCTAAGAATTTCTGGTCAGTCATCACTTGCCAATTGCCTGCCATAATTGCCTACACAACAACAGTGACTATGTTTCAAAAGTAATTCATTGATTGTAAAAAAACTTTGGGACTTCCTGAGGGTATGATAAAATGCTATGTAAATGTCAGCGCTTTCTTTCACAGCAATCTACCTCTGACTGACCTTAAGTTCATAGCGGGTTCCTCTGAGCATCCGTCAAGTTTAATTTCAAAGAGGAATGGACATATCCTTATTGCATTGCACTGATAATGAGAACCATTATTTTCTGATCTTGATTTTGAAAGGCCAATCATTGGCATCTATTGAACAGAAGGACTTGCTTTCACAGAAAGAGAGAAGGTTTGGCATCTACTGTAACTCGTTTGAAGTTAATGGCTTGGTTCCTGATACAGACTGGTTCAGCAGACAATGGTTTCTATTGTGGCCTCTTGGAAGCCATCCACACAGAAGTTGTATAATAATAAGTAGAAACCATTTGCCTTGCGGTGTAAGGACAAGCATACTGACGCTACAGGTTACACAGACAAAGCAAAAATATACAGCATGATTCCTGATGCTTGCTGTTTTACACATGAGTTATTTGGAGAAATAATAGTGTTTGTGATAGAAATTTTTTTCATAGAGTGGCAGGAGATCTGACATCGGATATTATGTTTGTTTTGTGTTTCCTAAAGAGGAATCTCGACACTGCTCAATCAAACCACCTGGGGGAAATCTGCTGCGCGCTACGTGCAAGAAAATTTGTTCTTTTCCATTATTTTGTTACACATAATGCAATAAGTGTCAGCTGATAGTGTCAGCGCATCATAGAATGATACAGAAGGAGGCCATTCGGCCCATCATGCCTGTGCCAGCTCTTTGAAAGAGCTCACAATTAGTCCCATTCCCTTGCACTTTCCTCAGAGCCCTGCAATTTTTTCTTCTTCAAGTATTTATCCAATTCCCTTTGAAAGCTGTTATCGAATCTGCTGCCAACATTCCTTCAGGCAGTGCATTCCAGATCATAACAACTCGCTGTGTAAAAATCTTTCTCCTCCTGTCACTTCTGGTTCTTTTGCCAATTACCTTAAATCTGTGTCCTCTGGTTACTGATCCTTCTGCCACTGGAAACAATTTCTCCTTATTTACTCTTCAAAACCCTTCATGATTATGAGCACCTCTATCAAATCTCCCCTTAACCTTCTCTGCTCTAAGGAGAACAATCACAGCTTCTCTAGTCTCTCCACATAACTGAAGATATAAGCAACATTTTGTTTGATAACGTTCCTATGAAGTGCCTTGGGACGTTATACTACATTAAAAGTGCTATATAAATACAAGTTGTTGTTGTTATGCAGTAGTGTACTGCAAACAGCAAGATGTTGCTTATATCTCCAGCAGTAGCCTGGAAGGAGCCAAACATATAAAAGCTATAGAGCCACGGCCACTGGTAATGCGATCCTTGCCCTTCTTTGAAGCTGCAGCAGTTGGCAGATTTCAGTCATGACCTCTTTTGTGAAGCGAAGCTGTCTGAAGCATTGGTCCTCACTGAAGTTGAAGTAAGAGAACTGCTCCATAAAGACCCTCGGCAGATATGGCCTTCTGCTGAGAACCTTTCCCCCTTTCCTCCTCCTCCCCCTTCTAGTAGCTTGTTCTGCTCTATGTAGCCTCTCTTCATTCCCCAGCCATGCTCAATTCCAAGAGGAAGGCCTACCAGACCACCCATGTCTGGAAGCAACTTGTTTCAGCACAAGCTTTTAAATCAACAGAAAAGTACAGGAAACTTTGGTTTATCCGGAGGTTAACTGTCCGGAATGGTCGATCCACCGGCAAAATTCAGGAGTCGGTTCAGTTAGTTTTTTTTCTTTTCGTTGCTTTTTTTCACCAGTCAGGCTCTGCAAGGTCTAGCTAAAGCTGTTGCTTAGCTACAGAGACGCTTGCAAGCTACGGCCGACTGTTTAGAAGCTGTTTAAGCAACAGGGTTTGTTGCTAGATACGGAGAAGCTCCGTATGTTTTAACATTAGCGCTGGTTTGTCCGGCAGTTTTGATGGGACGGCAACAGCTCGGTCCCGTCGGTGCCAGATATCACAAAGTTTCCTGTACTTCAGCACCAGCCAGACCACTCCCTGTAGACAATTCAAATTTTAGGCAAGTATAGGAAAGTTCCAAAAACCCATGCAATTAGTCTTCACTAAAGAAGAGGATGCTGCCACTGTCACAGTAAAGGAAGAGGTAGTAGAGAAATTGTAAATGAAAAAAGAGGAGGCACTTAAAAGTTGGCAGCGCTCAAAGTAGAAAAGAAACCCGGTCCAGATAGGATGCATCCTAGGTTGCTGAGGTAAGTAAGGGTAGAAATTGCATAGGCTCTGGCCACAATCTCCCAATCCTCCTTGGATATAGAAGCGATGTCAGGGGACTGGAGGATTGCAAATGTTACACCCTTGTTCAAAAAAGGGGAGAGGGATAAACCTGGCAATGATAGGCCAGTCAGCATAATGTCGGTGGTGGAGACATTTTTGGGGGGAGAAATGCCCTAGCTATCGCCACCTGTTTGTGCGTTATCCTTGCGAAAAATGGTGGCTGCCACTTTAACACCCTTCTCTGGTGCGGGACCCGGCGACCGCCATTTTGGTGAGGGCCTTAGCAGTGCTAGCCCTGGAGATGCAAATGAGGAGAGCGTGACATCAGTCAGCATGCAACGCCGACTTAACGACACACTCTGTAAACTTTGACCTTAGCGCTGAGTTTAGCGCTGGGTCCTAAGCTCGCTCTGAAAAGCAAGCATTCAGCAGACGACAGAGACATTGTCAGCACTTCTTAAAGGGACACACACAGCTTTCAGGTAAGTTTGCAACACTTGTGGCATTGACCTCCCCCACTACTTGTTCCCACTGCCTCCTCAGCATGTGTCTGGAGGGCCTCCTGCACCCTTTAGGTACAGGATGTTTCTCTTTCTTTTCACTTCTTCCACCAAAACCTCGAGTACATTGTCTGAAAACCTTGGTGCTCACTCTCTTGCAAGTTCAGCCATTGCTCAAAGTATCACAACCCAGATGACCTCTCCTTTAAGACTTGCAGGCTGCCTTTATGTAGCGCTAGCCACTCGTGATATCAGGCTCCTTGCTGATGTGTGCACAGCAATCATGTAAAACAGCGGGCAGCATGAATTTACCATGCTGCCTGCAACACAATGAACAGGCATGAAATAATCGCCTAATGCGACCTGCATGCCCATTTTCCGGGGTTAGCCAATTTCTTCTCCTATATCTTTAGACATCCAGGGAGGTCTAGCTTTGGATGCCTTTTCATTTCCCCTCGTGGGAATGTGTCTAGTCTGTACATGAAGTATCTCCTCTTTGAAGGCCTCCCATTGCTCATTTACTGTTTAACCAGCCAATCTTTATTTGCAATCCACCTGGGCCAAATCCATGTTCAACTCACTGAAATTAGCCCTCCTCCAGTTGAGTATTTTCAAGTTTGATTTTTCTTGTCTTTTTCCATAACTACTCTAAACCTAATGATACTGTAACCACCATTCCCCAACTGCTCTCCCACTGAAACATGCTCCACTTGCCCCACTTCATTCTCCAGAACTAGTTCCAGCACTGCTTCCTTCCTCATTGGGCTGGCAAAATACTGAATAAAAAGTTGTCTTGCACATATTTCAGGAATTCCTCCCCCTCTTTTCCCTTTACACTGTTATTTTCCCAGTCTATATTAGGAAAATTGAATTCTCACATTATCACTGCTCTAAAGTTCTTGCATCTTTCTGCAATTTGCCTTCAAATTTGCTCCATTCTCTCATTTCCACTCATTTGTGACCTACAGTATACACCCAGCAACAACAACAACTTGTATTTATATAGTAAAACGTATCAAGGTGCTTCACAGGAGTGCTTTAAAACAAAATTTGACACCGAGGAAAAATTAGGCAGATGAGTTAGATTTAAAGGAAGAAAGAGAGGTAGGGAGGCAGAGAGGTTTAGGGAGGGATTTCCAGAGCTTAGGGCCTTAGCAGCTTAAGGCACGGCCACCACTGGTTGAGCGATTAAAATCAGGGATGCTCAAGAGGCCGGAATTAGAGGAGCGCAGATATCTCGGGAGGGTGGGGTGGGGCTGGAGGAGATTACAGAGATAGCGAGGGGCGAGGCCAGGGAGGAATTTGAAGACAAGGATGAGAATTTTAAAATTGAGGCGTAGCTTAACCGGGAGCCAATGTAGGTCAGCGAGCACATGGGTGATGGGTCAATGGGACTTAGTGCGAGTTAGGACATGGGCAACCTAGATTTAGATGACCTCAAGTTTGCATAGGGGAGAACATGGGAGCCAGCCAGGAGTGTATTGCAATCGTCAAGTCTAGAAGGAACAAAGGCATGGATAAGAGTTTCGGCAACAGAATAGGGCGATGTTACGGAGGTGGAAATAGGCAGTCTTAGTAATGGCATGGATATGTGGTCGGAAGCTTATTTCAGGGTCAGATATGATACCAAGGTTGCAAACAGTCTGGTTCAGCCTCAGACAGATGCTAGGGAGAGGGATGGCATCGGTGGCTAGGGAACGGAATTTGTGGCAGGGACCAAAGATAATGGCCTAGAAATTGGCCTCCTTAGCGTCTCCCGTTATTGCGTCCAGAGGGCGATAACGGGGTGCTAAGCACTTACAGACCGGGCACAGCAAGAAAATCGACTCCCGTTATATTCGGTGAGAGGTTTGCGGTGGCCGTATGGCATTGCACCCTGATCTCCTTCACCCGGAGATCGTGACATCATCGCTGTGCACATTGCTCCGGTAGCACCCCGGATCCGAACTTTGGTTCCGCCCCCTGCAGCATCGCCAGGCGAAAACACCGGCAGCTGCAGGAAGCATTCATCGGGAGGCCGGGCGCTTCGGGGGCATTACTTAAAGGCAAGGTGGCCGAGGTAAGTAAAAAAAATTCTGAAATGCTCTTTCCCATTTTTTTTCATTTGGCTTCACCAGCGATCGATCAGCCCAGCACTCTGCTGCAGAGCATTGGGCTGATCGGGCCAGATCGCAGTTGTCATCGAGGACAAGGTAAGTTTTGCCCTTGCAGAGCCTACAGTGAAGGCCCTTCCCTTTAAGGGAGGGAAGGAGCCTTCCAACGCAGCAGCGCTGCCCGGCCCAGTGGGCAGCACTGCCCACCTACCGCCCTGCCTGCTGCCTGTTGCGCTCCAGGAAGGAAATGGAGTGCTGGATTTAGCGCTCCACTTTCTCCCTAGAGCACAAACCCCAAATTTTTAAAAGTTGAAAAACATTAGTGCCTGGCGCTAATTTTTTTAACTTTTAAAAGTTAGCGCCCCAAACGGGGCAATACCGAATTTCTCCCCAATGCCCAGTATTTATTGCCCATCCCTAATTGCTCTTGAGAAGGTGGTGGTGAGCAGCCTTATTCAACTGCTGCAGTCTGTGTTGTGAAGGTACTCCCACAGTGCTGTTAAGGAGGGAGTTCCAGGATTTTGACCCAGCGACAATAAAGGAACGGCAATATATTTCCAAATAAAGATGGTGTGTAACTTGGACGGGAACTTGCAGGTGGTGGCATTTCCATGCACCTGCTGCCCTTGTCCATCTAGGTGGTAGAAGTCATGGGTTTGGCAGGTGCTGTCTAACAAGCCTTGGTGAGTTGCTGCAGTGCATCTTGTAGATGGTACACACTGCAGCCACGGTACACCTGTGGTGGAAGAAGTGAATGTTTAAGGTGGTGGATGGTGTGCCAATCAAGCAGGCTGCTTTGTCCTAGATGATGTCGAGCTTCTTGAGTGTTGTTGGAGCTGCACTCATCCAGGCAAATGGAGAGTATTCCATCACACTCCTGACTTATGCCTTGTAGATACTGGAAAGGCTTTGGAGAGTCAAGAGGTGAGACGTTGATTGTGGGATCACCTAGCTCTGTCTATAGCATGCTGCTTCCGCTGTTTAGCATGCATGTAGTCCTGTGATTCAGCTTCCCCAGGTTGGCACCTCATTTTTAGGTACGCCTGCTGCTGCTCCTGGCATGCTTTTCTACACTCCTTATTGAACCAGGGTTGGTCCCCTAGCTTGCTGGTAAAGGTAGAGTGAGAGATATGCTGGGCCATGAGGTTACAGATTGTGGTGGAATACAATTCTGCTGCTGCTGATGGCCCACTGAGCCTCATGGATACCCAGTTTTGAGCTGCTAGATCTGTTCTGAATCTATCCCATTTAGAACAGTGGTAGTGTGCCACACAACACAATGAAGGGTGTCCTCAGTGTGAAGACGGGACTTCGTCTCCACACGGACTGTGCGGTGGTCACTGCTACCAATACCGTCATGGACAAAGGCATCTGCGACAGGTAGATTGGTGAGGACAAGATCAAGTAGGATTTTCCCTCGTGTTGGTTCGCTCATCACCTATCGCAGACCCATTCTGGCAGCTATGTCCTTCAGGACTCAGCCAGCTCGGTCAGTAGTTGTGTTACCAAGCCATTCTTCATGATGGACATTGAAGTCCCCCACGCAGAGTATATTCTGTGCCCTTGCTACCCTCAGTACTTCTTCCAAGTGGTGTTCAACATGGTGGAATAGTGATTCATCAGCTGAGGGAGGGCGGTAGGTGGTAATTTCATTGCCGATGCATTACCTGAATCCATGAGACTTCATGGGCGCTGGAGTCAATGTTGAGGACTCCTCCATCACTACTCCCTCCCGACTGTATACAGGGATGCTGATGGAGGAGTCTGGGACATTGGCTGAAAGGTATGATTCTGTGAGTGTGACTATGTCAGGCTGTTGCTTGACTTGTCTGGCACAATTTTGCCACAAGTCCCCAGATATTAGTGAGGAAGATTTTGCAGGTTCGATTGGGCTGGGTGTGCCGTCGTCATGTCTGAAGCCAGTGCCTAGGTCGATGCTGGATGGTCTGTCCCGTTTTATTCTTATTGGCCCAAAAATTCGGGTCGGAGGCTTCCCACGGCTGCAAGCCTCCGACCTGCACTTACCTAGCGCGCCGGCCGTTGTGCTGTGGGCCCGCGTGGTATTCCGATCCTGGGCCTCCTCCAGTGCTTGCATATCCCAGGGGCGCAGTTATTTCGAAGCATCCCCTGGGATCACGTGGGCCATGGAGAGCCAATGGCAGCAGGGAATGCTTCATTCATAAATTTGACAGAAAGAGCTGTCAAACCTATAAATACTATAAGCCCCAAAACATAACTAAAACTTCAAATAATTTTTTTTTTAAATCACATTTTTAAAATAACTATAAATTTCATGAAATAACTATTTTAAGCAATAATTTAAAATTTTGAAAATATTAATTACATTTTCGAACGGGGCTAAAAATAAGCTTAACCTTCTTTAAAGTATTTAAAAATAATAAACCTATGGAAAAAATGTTTTAATTTTAATTAATTCACCACTTACCTTGTTAAAAGCCGGCCTTGCTGGAGACTTACCCTCCTGGAGAAACCTGCAAAAAAAACGTAAGCTCGATGCGCACGCGCTGCCTCTCCAGCGCACGTGTTTCACCTGTCAACCCCTTCTTTCAGGGGAACGGAAGTTCCGGTTTCCCGCGCATGCGCAGTGCATGCACGAAACTGGCACTTTCGTTGGGCCTACGCGTGAATACCCAGCGCGTACTTACGCGTGGGGACCCGAATTTCTGGGCCACTTTTGTTTTTCACAGTGGTTTTTTTTACAACTGATTGGCTTGCTAGGCCATTTCAGAGGGCAGTTAAGAGTTGACCACATTGCTGTGGGTCTGCAGTCATGTATAGGCCAGACCAGGTAAGGACACCAGATTTCCTTCCCTAAAGGACATTAGTGAACCAGATGGGTTTTTTACGACAATCCGATAGTTTCACTGTTACCATTACTGACACTAGCTTATTTAAATTCCAGATTTATTTAATTAACTGAATTTAAATTCCCCACATCTCTGGATGATTATTCTAAGACCTCTGGATTACTAGTCCAGTAAGATAACCACAATGCTATTGTTATCCGTGAGGTGGTGCTGAGGTAGAGCTGGGTGTTGTCAGTGTACATGTGGAAACTGATGCAGTGTTTTTGAATGATGTCGCCGAGGGGCAGCATGTAGATGAGAAATAGGGCCAAGGATAGATCCTTGGAGGACACCAGAAATGTTGCAGGAGTAGGAAGAGAAGCCATTGCGGATGATTATCTGGCTACGATTAGATAGATAAGAATGGAACCAGGCGAGTGCAGTCCCACGCAGCTGGACGACGGTGGAGAGGCGTTGGAGGAGGATGGAGTGGTCACCCATGTCAAAGGCTGCAGACAAGTCGAGAAGGATAAGGAGGGATAGTTTACCTTTGTCACAGTCACATAGGATGTCATGTGTGTTTTGATAGGAGCCATTTCTAAACTATGGAAGGGGTGGAAACCTGATTGGAAGGATAACATTTGTGCTGCCTGCTAATTTACATGATAGTAGCGTTCAGCCCAGTGCTGAACATGCTACTGAGTGGCTGAATGCTCAGCAAGTTTGTACGAGGCTAGGTTCAATTAAAGCTAGACTGCACTACTTAAAAGCAGTCTGCACCTCTTAAAGGGGAGGTGCCTTCTGCCTGCAACAGGTGATTGAAGTGGCTGGGAAGAGAGTGGACAAAGTTGTTATGATGGCACAACAGGGGAGAGAGTGCGCGCCTAGGTTCTTCAATGCAGCACTGGAGGCCTTGGTCCAGGAAATCAACTCCAGGAGAGAGAACCTCTTTCCACAGGGGGCCAGGATGCCCTTCAGGCAACAGACCAGATTGCAGTGTGAGCAGGTAGCCAATGTGGTAAATGCCAGCTGTGTAGCCCCGAAGACCTGGAAGAAGTTTAATGACCTCACATGAGTGGTTATGGTCAGTGAATTCATCTTCAAATGCCATATCCCACCATCTACACCACTAGCCTCACACAATGCTCAATCCACCATACCCCATCACTCCCCTACCAACAATCTCTACCAAACATGACTCACACCTCACATTCATAGCTTCACCTCACCTGCACAAACTTACCACTGCTGCAAGCCTCACACCCACATCTCACAGCTTGAACACACTGTCAGCTGTAATGTATATACCTTTAAGGGGGGGAACTATCTTTTACAGCTCATGTATACTGCAGTACCGGCAGTGGCCACACCTGTATATAATACTGAGTAGTAATCTGTACAGATCAGTTGCAGTGTGAGCCACGTTGAGTAAACACCTGTTGTACCGTTCTCCACAGTCTGTGTCTTATTATACAGGGACGCAACATTGGCGACGAGGCAGGTTCGAACCTACCTGCAACTCTGCATCACCTCCTGGGGATTCGATCCTGGAGATCAGTGGATTGGAGGTCAAGGCCAGAGACTTGGGCGTCGACCACGGGCAACTGCCCAGTCATCCAGCAGAGACTCGAGAATTGTGGGGGAGGCTGTCGAGAGCCAGGCTTGGCTTTCCAGTCGAGGTGGTCCAGCGAAACGGGCTGGCAACAGGTAGTGCACAGACACTTCCTGGACAGCGGCAGGCTAGAGCCTGACCGAGCGGCACAGCAAAGGGCCGAGCAGCGTCGATGGGGGAGAGAGAGAGAGGGCAGAGCACACAGGGCGCAGCCGGTGTTCAGGGGCCGAGCAGCATCGGAGAGAGGGAGAGAGAGAGGCACAGAAACCCGCGAGGCACCGCCATTGCCACGAGGACCGCAGAGAGCGGCGTTGGCAGCAGCGCAGGAGAAGCGCGCGAAACATACAGGGTGCCGCCATTGCCACGAGAACCGCCGGGAGCGGCGTTGGCAGCAGCGGGGGAGGAAGGAAAGCACGGGAGACGCCATTTTAAGCCATTGGGAGACGCCATTTTAAACCACACCCAAAAGGCCGAAGAGTAGCAGTATCACCGCATTTGACAATGAAGTCGAAGATTGGACTACATATGTCGAACGAATAGAGGTGTACTGCAAGGCAAATGAGGTGTCAGATGACAAGAAAGCGTCGGTATTGTTAAATTTAATGGGTGCAAAGACGTATGGTTTATTACGAAATCTAGTAACCCCAACGAAACCAATGGAAAAGAGTTTTGAAGACATAGTAACAATACTAAAGGAACATTTAAACCACACACCGCTGCTGATAGCAGAAAGATTCAAGTGAAGGAACCCAGAAACGGATTTTATCTGAAAAGGACCTTACACTGGAAAAGGCTTTCAGCATTGCGGTATCATATGAAGCAGCAGCACGGGGCGCTGCAGAGATACAACAGAGACCGCAAGAATATGGCACAAACGAAATGTCATATGGAACAGAGAAGTGCTATTGCTGCGGCAGAACAACACACGACCAGAATGATTGCTGGTTCAAAGACAAAGTGTGCAGACAGTGTGGAAAAGTGAAACACATAGCACGAGTCTGCAGGTCGGGAAAGAAAACCAGCAATAAGAAACCGAACAAAGGGAAATACAAGAAGGTACATAAGATAACGGAGAATAGTTCAGATGAACAAAAGAGTGATAACGACTCCGCAAGCAGGGAACTGAGTTGTCTAAAACGACATAATGTGATCACAACGGAGGATCACCGAACCATTTGGGTCACTCTCAAGATAGCAGGAGTCCAGGTAAAGGTGGAATTGGACACAGGATCAGCTCTAACAGTTATAAACAGACGGGACTACGAGCGGCTATTCTCACACATACCCTTGAGAGACACAAAAATTATTTTGAAGACGTACACGGGGCAAAAAGTCTACCCCAAAGGAAAAATAAGGGTGACCATTATATATAACGGTAAGGAAACACCAAAACTAGACCTGTATGTATTGCAAGATGGAGGACCACCATTACTGGGACGTGAATGGATCCGGGAAATACAACTGGATTGGCATTCCATACAGGCACTGACTGTGGCTGACATAAAGGATGACGACGTCACACCTGGGCGACTGTCAAAGATCCTAACTGACGCGAAAGAAGTGTTCCAGCAAGGACTCGGAACAGTAAAAGGCACGACAGCAACGATTAAAATTGAAGAAAACGCAAGCCCAAAATTTTTTAAGGCCACACCGGTACCTTATGCGATCCGCCCAGCCGTCGAAGCAGAGCTGGAGAGTCTGGAACGTTCAGGTGTACTGTCCAAGGTAGACTGGAGCGAGTGGGCTACACCTATCGTCCCTGTGATGAAAAAGTAATTGAGCAGCACGCCTGGGGAACCAAGGAAGGTTCGCATCTGTGGGGACTTTAAGGTAACAGTGAACCCAATCCTTCACACCATACAATATCCACTTCCGTGGATTGAAGATATTTTCGCCTCGCTATCTGGAGGGAAACGCTTCACTAAGATTGATCTGGCCCAGGTGTATCTGCAAATGGAGGTAGAAGAAGCATCAAAAAAATACCTCACAATCAACACCCATAAAGATCTCTTCCAATATAACCGGCTGGTATTCGGGGTAGCATCAGCTCCGGGTATTTGGCAGAGGGCAATGGAACAAGTCCTGCAAGGGATCCCAGGGACCCAGTGTTATTTGGACGACATCCTGGTCACGGGCGAAAATGACAGTGATCTCCTTGCCAACCTGGAGCAGGTGCTCACTAGATTGCAGGAATATGGGCTCCGAGCTAACCGCCCCAAATGCGAGTTTTTTAGAAAACAGATCTCGTATTGTGACCACGTTATCGATAAAGAGGGGTTACATAAGTCCCCAGAGAAGATTGAGGCAGTAGTCAAGGCTCCAGCACCGGAAAATGTGTCACAACTGAGGTCATTCCTCGGGCTGGTAAACTACTACCATAAGTTCTTGCCAAATTTGTCTACAATACTACACCCACTGAACACCCTACTGCAAACTGGGGTGCCATGGAAGTGGAGTGATGAATGTAGATGAGCTTTCCAGAAGAGCAAAACACTAATCACATCGAAAGAGGTATTAGCCCATTACAACCCAGCATTACCAATTCGGTTGGCATGCGATGCGTCACCCTACGGCATTGGAGCGGTGCTGTCGCACAAATTCTCGGACGGCTCAGAGAGGCCAGTAGCCTTCGCGTCATGATCACTAACCTCAGCCGAGCATAACTACGCCCAGATTGACAGGGAGGCCCTCAGCCTAGTGTGCGAAGTGAAAAAGTTCAATCACTATCTGCATGGGCAGAAATTCACCTTGCTGACTGATCACCAGCCTCTTGTCTCCATTTTTAATCCGAAGAAGGGCGTTCCGGTGATGACTGTGCAATGACTACAAAGATGGTCACTTTATCTAGGGGCGCACCACTATGAGATTGAATATAAGGGCACGAAACAGCATGGAAATGCTGATGGGCTATCACGCCTGCCACTGCCTACTGCAGAGGAAGCACCAGCAGTGGATCCTGTCGAAATATTCCATTCGACTATAGTTGAATACCTACCGGTAACTAACGCTTGTATCGAAATGGAAACCCGAAATGACACGACACTGTCTCGGGTATATGATTTGATGGTGAAGGGATGGCCAGCACATGGCGACTCACTGTTGCCAGCATTCTCGACAAGGAGAGAACAGCTGTCAGTGTGCCGGGGGAACTTGATGTGTGGATCCCGAGTGGTAATTCCACCCAAGTTAAGGTATAGAGTGCTCAATGAGCTTCATGAGGGTCATCTGGGAGGGGTAAAAGTGAAAAGCCTAGCCAGAGCTTATGTGTGGTGGCCGGGAATCGATAAACAAATCAAGGACCTGACCAAGAGCTGCTCAGGATGCCAGAAAGTCCAAAATGCACCACCACAGGCCCCTCTACACCCATGGGAGTGGCCCTCATCTCCATGGCAACGGGTGCATATTGATTTTGCTGGTCCGTTCATGGACTCAATGTTTTTAATAGCCGTGGATGCGCACTCGAAATGGCCTGAGGTCATCAAAATGTCCTCCACCACCACGGAGAAAACTATTGCAGTCCTATGGACCATTTTTGCCAGGAATGGCTTGCCAGAACAGATTTGCTCCGACAACGGACCACAGTTTGTGTCCGAAGAGTTCCGGAGGTTCTTGAAAATGAATGGAGTAAGGCATTACACATCCGCCCCGTATCATCCAGCCACAAATGGATAGGCTGAGAGGTTCGTACAAACCTTTAAGAAGGCAATAAAGGCTATGTACAATGACAACATTCCGCTGCAGCACAAGGTGGACAATTTCCTGTTCGCCTACCGGAATGCGACACATGCAGTCATCAACCAGGCCCCAGCCATGATGTTCTTTAACCGAAGGTTAAGATCTCGCCTGGATTTGCTCAGACCAAACGTACAAAGAGATGTTGAGAGTAAGCAATTCCAGCACATCCATGAGAAGCCAACAAGGAGCTTCAATGTAGGGCAACCAGTCTTGGCCCGCGACTACTGAACAGAAAAATGGCAGCCAGGAACGATATGCACACGGCAGGGCCCACTAATGTACACAGTGGACGTTGGGGAGAGCATCGTGAGACGCCATGCTGACCAGATCCTAGAGTCACAGGAACAAGTCAACCCCATGCCTCGCCCATATGTACCTGGTGATGAACCCAACGTACAGGTCGCATCTACCCCAGAAACAGTAGCATCGGAAGCTGATGTACCAACCGACGACAGGGGGCAAGAATCGCCTCCGCACCAAGAGCAAGACACTCGGGAAAGGCGCTATCCAGAAAGGATCAGGAAGCCTCCCCAAAGACTGAATATATAAATAGACTATTTTCAGCTAATGTTGCATGTTAAAAGTGTTAATTGTAATTAGTTTGATATTTAATTGTTAAATGAGTGTTATGGCACTGTTAATCTAAAAGGGGAGGAATTGTAATGTATATACCTTTAAGGGGGGGAACTGTCTTTTACAGCTCATGTATTCTGCAGTACCGGCTGTGACCACACCTGTATATAACACTGAGTAGTAATCTGTACAGATCAGTTGCAGTGTGAGCCACGTTGAGTAAACACCTGTTGTACCGTTCTCCGCAGTCTGTGTCTTATTATACAGGGACGCAACATCAGCTATTCAACCATGACAACCATATCACCCAAACACATTACACCATACTCACTGACACATTTCCCTTTCTCTTTCAAGAAAAGGTGGCCAGCAGACCTTAACCAGTAGGGCAGAGGCTTGTCTGCATGACCTCACCCCCATGGAGGAGACGTGTAGGTTTCTCAAAATTCCCACATTCCCCAAAAGTTATGGATAAAGGGACCCTGTATGGACAAGTTATTAAAAAGTGTACCCAAAATGGCTTCTGAAACCTCATGACCAAGGCTTGCAGGATTTTAAAAGCAAGGCCCTGCAGAAGGCAGGCTCATTCAAATCCTGAAACGAAACCTAACTTGAATGGATCTGTGAAAGACTTTGCCATTTTCTAAAGCCAGACAGCTAGGTAAACACAGAATATGCATTCTTCACCTTGGAACAGATCAAGTCAGGATGGACCTAATCTTGAGGCCATTAACTTTTTGCATAAATAATTGGTAACAACTCACTGGTAGCTACCAAGCCAGGAAAGATGATTAAATTTCATAAATAACAAACAGCCAGGATATTGAAGCTATTAAACAAGGAGACAACTGCCCCAAAAGCCGTTAAAGTGAATGACTGTAATCATTTTGGACGAGCCCGCCAAATTAAACAAAGAACTGACCTGATTTGGCGCGCAGATAAGGGGTGAAGAACCGGGTATAATTGTAGGCCCACCGGTAGCTCTCGCTCTCTTGCTCGCTCTCTTGCCTCTTGCTCTTGCCTCTCTCGACACCGAGGACGCCCATTACAACACCGGGGGCCAAACACGGGGAGGAGAATGGAACCGAATCGAACACATACAGGACACACGGGGCCACAAACGGGCAGACAAGACGAGACGAGACGAACGGTAAAACTGATAGGCAGAGAAGGGCAGCGTAAAAGAAGCATTGGGGACGAGCGAGCATACACCCCGGCCTAGTTATAAGCTGGCGTTTGAAGCTTGTGTAGAAAAATCAATCGACAATATAAGCCGCCAGCTGAGCCCCAACCACAACAAAACAGTCGGCAACTAGACCACCACCAGAAGAACAACCATTCCTGCAAGGTGAAGTACCCAACAAAAGACTTTACTCCAACGAAGGAAAAGGAGGGTACTTCGCACAGACAACTCCATCGCCGCGCCCTGTGACCATGTGATGACGGCAGGCCCCAAAAGACAACAACAGCGAACCCCAAAATCACAACCAGCTTAATCGACAGGTTTCGAACTGTAAAAGAAACCCCATTGGTGAGCATGAATTCCTGGCCCCTCGTAGCTTAATCTAATTAGCTACTGGGGGTGGGATAAGGATAAGGGGATTTTAATGTGTTTGTTCCCTTGATGTGCCGTGTGTTCCCCATTCCCAAATAAGTGTAATTTTATATGCCTGTAATTATTCCAGTAATTTTCAGTGTTGTGTTTTATTGTGCCTTTAATAAAAATTGCGGTTTTCTTGCACCAAACCACTTGCCTACTCTATTTTCTGTATCGCCGCCTGTACCTAAGTCCGGTGTCTAGAACCCAGGGGTGTGGGAGCGATTCGAACCGCTCAGAGACAGTCAGGGGCAGAGCTAACTGGGCACACGCCACCCCCTACAACGGTGCTGGGCATTCTTGGCAGGGGCATGGCTGAGCCCGTGGACAGCAGAAGGGCTGAAAGAATACAAGATGCTGGTATCCTCATATCATATGTTATCCTTCTTCTCACATCCTACTTCCGGCTCATCCCACAATCTCTTCTGATTTACAAGCTGCACATGGTGTAAGCATGCACCTTTTGCTTCTCCCCCCACTCCTCACAACAACCCTACTCTTGTGCCTTTCTCATTTCAGACAACCAAGAAATCTAGCCTTCCCAGCCAGTGGTTGAACAAGATGAGGGAGAGGAGAGTGAAGAAGAAAAAGAAACAATGTCACTTGATTTCATAATCCCAGCCACCAGCTCAGATGCTGACACACTGCATGGAATTTAAAGGATAGGTTAGACATGAGATCTGTACATGGTGAGACACCAGGCATGAGTGGCCTGCAGCCAGGGCAGGAGAAAAGGGTAGCTCAGGTGCTAGTTCCTCAGAGGGTGAAGTCTCACACACGAGTTCTGCTGCACAGGACGCAGGTGAATACTTCAATGGGGCAGCCTACAGGAGAAGGCTGATGGGTATGCACAATTAAATGCTTGGTGTATTGGCAGGCCTGCCAGAAAGCCTGCGTGCAATGCCAAGGAGCATGGAGGAGACCAACTCCAACATTGCACAGGGCTTTGGGCAGAGCTTGGAGCCCATCCTTTCCAATGTGGAAGGTGTGGGCAGATCCATTAACGCACTTGTGGACACAACCATCATGCCACATCTGAGGTCCGAAGTCTCAGCTTCTATTACAGCACAAGCACAAGCCACTCAATGTCTGTGTGCTGCAATGGAAGCACAGACTGCTGCCACGCAAGCACAGGCTGCTGCCATCATGGCTGGGTTTACTTGTGTTGAAAGGGGCTTGCAGAATGTTGCAGGATGTCACAACAGTCCAGCAGTCTGTACTCTAGCAGATTACTAGGATTTCTGAGGCGTTGTCCCAAGGGAGTAGCAATGTATCTGTGGAGGAAGAACTTGCTGTCCTCTCTCAGGATGACAGCATTCCTATTCCCACTACTACCACTCCACCAGTGCCCTTGCTGTTGCCTGTCAGCCAGTCAACCCAGACTGCTGCCGCCCATGCCGAGGTGGTGCAGTCCAAAGCCGGGCCTACTAGGCCCAGAGCTGCTCGAGGTCATCCTGCAAGGCCATCTGCAGTCTCCCCCACCGAAAGCCAGCAGCCTTCCACCAGCTATGCTGTAGCCACTGGGGTAGCACCACGTAGGAGCACTAGGATCGACAAAGGCACATGCAACACAATCACTAAGGGAATGCACACCCATGATCAGTTGATTTTTTGATATAATATTAGCTGGATAGATAGATAAAGTTTGATTGGAATGTTTGCTTTGTGGTGGCTTTTATTTCAGCATTGCTGCCAAGAGGATGATGTGATGGTCAGTAACAGAGGGAAGGGAAGGCGTGGAACTAATGTGAATGGGGAATTGGCGTTGCGTTCACTGGTACCGCAGGCAGATGATTTAATCCCAGATATCCTGGCCAGAAAGAGGCTGTCTGGGTTGCATGCATCCTTTCGCTTCCTCCTCCTCCTTCTGCTCCCTTCTCTTCCTCTTGCTCCTGCTCCTGCTACTGAGCTAGTGGCCGTAACCCTGTTGGCAAGGGCTGTGCCCTCATGATGGCCAGGTTTTGGAGGATACAGCAGACTACCACGAATCAGGACACACACTCCGGTGAGTAATGTAGGGCTCCTCCAGAGCGGCCAGGCAGCGGAACCGTTGCTTCAGCAGCCAAATGGTTTGCTTTATGATATTTTGTGTGGCAGCATGGCTCTTGCTGTATGCATGCTGCCCACATGTGGTTGGGTTGCAGAGCGTAATCATGAGCCAGGTGGGCAAAGGATAGACCTTGTTTCCCAGTAGGCAATCTTTGGCTTGTCATGGAGCTCATGGCGGGAACAGTGGACTGGTGTAGAATAAAAGCATCATGACTGCTGCCAGGATGCTGGGCATTCACCATCATGATGTGCTGAGCATGGTCGCACACCAACTGCACATTCAGCGAGTGTGGTACATCTCAGCATTTACATGTGGTGCCTGCAAAGCCACTTGCGTGTAGCCAATGGTGTCCTGCACCATGGGAAATTCCGCTATCCTAGCAAAGCCACGTGTATGCTCCGCCTGCTTCTCTCTCCTGACATATAGAGCTCTTCTGTCAACTCTCTTATGCAGCAGTGGACGCTGAACTGGGAGATGTTACTGATGTTGCCTGCTCCAACTTGAAAGGATCCCAACAAGAAGAATTTCAGGGCCACAGTCACCTTCAGAGCCACTGGCAGCGCTGTCCTTGCCCTGGAATGAGGCTGCAGGTCTGGTTGTAAAATGTGGCAGAGTTCTGTGAGCACCTCCTTCGTAAAGCACAGACATCTTACACACTGCTCCTGGCTCAGGCTGAGGTAAGAGACTTGCTCTTGGAAGACCCTAGGTGGGTAAGGTCTCCTGCTGGAAGCCCTTCTCCTCCTCCTCCCGCTGCGAACAGCTTGTCCTCGTCTTTGCTGCCTTTGCTCCATCCCCCTGTCATGCTGCAGACCAAGGGGAATGACAACTTGAGCCATGACTAGGAGCAAGTGATCTGACCAGAACCCTTGGGGCTAGAAATTCGTGGCCTTAGCACCATTCCGTAGCACCATTAAATGGCATGAACTTTGACTCTAGCGCTTCAGCGCTGGGTCCTAAGCATGCCAGGTTAAAAGGAACAGACACATCATTCAGGCAAGTTTGGATTTATGGTTTTGTACTGGGTTATTATGATTTTATTGAACCTGGTGGCTTGCTGCAATACATGTGAAAAGTTTTTTTAATTGTGTAGGGAGTGCTGCTGGATGCTTGCAAGGACTCGGATGGTAAATGAAGGCCTTTGAGAAGACAGAACATGCTGCAAATACTCAGCAGGTCAGGCAACATCTGTGGAGAAAAACAGATTTCACATTTCAGGTTGAGATGCTACCTAACCTGCTGAGTATTTCCAGGATTTTATGCTGTCATTTCACATTTACAGCATCCACTTGCAGAGGGAAGAGAAAGACACAGAAGAGGAGGAAGCTGCAGAGAAGGAAGAGGAAGAGGAGGAAGCAGAAGAGGAGGAATCAGACTGAAGGATGAATCCCAGACAGCCCCTTTCTAGCCGGGATATCCGGAATGGAATCATCCACCTGCGGTCCCAGTGACCACAACCCCAATTCCTCTTTCAACATTAGTCCCACACCTTACCTTCCCTCTGTTACTGACCAGCACGTCGTCTTGGCCACGATACTAAAATAAAAGCCACCACAAAGCAAACTTTTCAATCCACCTATATACATCTATCATCTAATGTGACATCAAGAAATGAACTTATCACCCTTATACATTCTCTTAGTGACTGTCTTGCAAGTCTTTGCCTATCCTACTGATGTCATGCAGTGCTACCCCAGTGGCTGCAGCATGGCTGGTGGAAGGCTGCTGACTGTCAGTAGGAGACACTGCAGATGGCCTTGCTGGTCAACCTTGAGGAGCTGGTGGCTGGGAGTGTCAATGAATCTTCTTCTTCTTGTTCTCCTTCACTTTCCTCTGCCTCTTCTTTTAACCCATTGGCTGGGCAGGCTGCATTTCTCGGGTATTTGAAATGAGGAAGGCACAAGTGTGGAGTTGTGGTGAGGGGACGGCAAGAAAGCATGAGGAGGATACCAGTATGTTTTATCCTTTCAGCCCCGCCGCTGGCCAAGGGCTCAGCCATGCCCCTGTCAGGAATACTGTCTCCTCCAAGGGGGTGAGGTGAGGCTAGGAATGAGAGATGTGCCTCGTGATTGCAGCAGATTTTTGGTCAGTGAGTGATTGGGGTGGGAGTCGTGCATTCAGCAGTGTGTGAAGCTAGTGGTGCAGTTGGTAGGAGACGGCTTTTGAAGATACATTCACTGACCTTGACCAGTGGTCTGAGGTCATGAAGCTTCCTTGGGCACTGGAGCCAGGTGGTAGGGGTGACACTGCTGGCAGTGACAGCCTCGGTGATCTGGTCCCACATCATTCTATCAGGATGGCCTCCTGGTCCCTGTGAGTAGATGACCTTCAAGAAGCATTTAGATGAGCACTTGAAATGCCATAGCATACAAGGCTACAGTCCAAGTGCTGGAAAATGGATTAGAATAGATAGGGCTTGATGGCCAGTGTGGGCGCGATGTGCCGAAGGGCCTCTTTCTGTGCTGTATAACTCTATGGCCTAGAAATTCAGTTGTGTGCGCCAGCCGTTAGCGCCTTAAGAGGAGTAGACTTCGAGCGCTAGCCACTTAGCGGCTGGGCGCAGCGCGATCTGCGCCTACGCCCAACTTCAGTAGACATTTAGCGCCGGCGCAAAGTGTTTGCGCGCGCTCAGCTGCGCGCGCAGCTTATGACGTCATTTCGTCGTGCAACGCCCTTTGTGCGCCCCAAACTGGAACTTCAGTCGCGCCCACCCAATGTGGGCGTGGCGGTGCTAAGAACTGTGAAGTGGAACGCAGCAGAGGCCCTGCGGGCCTCGGGGAGCGCTAATTAAAGGGCACTTACACTGAACTATAAAGGCCAGCCATTTTGCTGCAATGACTTTTGTGCTACGGATTTCTGGACAGAGACCAAGGAAGAGACCTTACTGATTTGGCCCAACATAGGAGAGGTATTTTTGGCTTCTGGCCAGAGCTTGGAAATTTGCCTCATTGTGATTTCATTGTTTGCAAGTATATTATGGGGGCTGCATGGGGTGCCAACCCTCAGTTCCAGCATTATGTGCGAAGGGCTCGCAGACGCTGTGTGAGAGGGGCAGCCATGCCTAGACGCAGAGGGGGCATCAGGCGTCGGCAACGTAGGCCTTACCCACTCAGGGAATACCACCAGCAGGTGTCCTATCTCACCATGACTGCCGCGCAGTGTGTTAAGAGGCTGCGCTTCAGAAGGGAGGTGGTTGCAGAGATCTGCCAGCTGCTTCACAGAGATCTGCGTCCACAGCTGATGTGCAGGACGTCTCTGTCGGTGGAAGTGAAGGTCACGGTGGCTCTGAACTTTTATGCAAGCGGCTCCTTCCAAGCCGCTGCTGGGGACATAGCTAACATATCCCAGTTCGCCGTGCATCGCTGCATCCGGCAGGTCACCGATGGCCTTTTCACAAGGAGACACCAATTCATCTCCTTCCCCATGACCCTGGAGAGGCAGGAACAGTGTGCAGTCGGATTTGCGAGGATCGCGGACTTCCCCATGGTGCAGGGCGCCATTGACTGCACGCATGTGGCTTTGCGGGCACCTATCGACAATGCCGAGGATTACCGCAACCGGAAGGGCTACCATTCCCTCAATGTACAGCTGGTGTGTGACAACAGGCAGCGCATCCTAGCTGTCAATGCCCGCTTTCCAGGCAGCAGCCACGATGCATTTATCCTGCGCCAGACTACTGTGGCTGACATGTTCCAGGCACAGCCTCCCCCAAGAGGATGGCTTATCGGGGACAAAGGCTATCCTTTGTGTACATGGCTCATGACCCCGCTCCGCGCGCCCAGGACCCCTGCAGAGGAGGCATACAACGAAAGCCATCAAGCCACAAGGAACATCATAGAGCAAACAATTGGCATCCTCAAGCAACGGTTCCGCTGCCTGGATCGCTCCGGCGGATTTCTGCAGTATTCGCCGGATAGAGTCTCCCAGTTCGTCGTCATTTGCTGCATGCTGCACAACCTGGCTATCCGCAGGACTCAGGCACTGCCACCTCACGTTGGACCACCACCTCAGGAGGAGGAGCAGGAGGACCATGAGGAGGAGGAGGAGGAGGAGGAGGAGTACCAGCCCAGGAGGGAGCCACAAGGTCCAAGGGCCGTCCGTCGGCGGCTTATTGAACGACACTTCTAGGCCCCCTGTCAGGGAATGGCTTGTGGCAATGAAGGGACATGAATGCAGCCGCTCCGCAAGCCCTCAGCCAGTTAACGCAACAACCACTTCAAACATCACACATGGACAAGCTGAATAAAGAAAAAGCTTTATTGAACAAACTCAGGGCCCTTCCCACATGAAACCCAAAAACAGACAACACCCCCAAAAAACAGTCAAACACATGACTCACTCCCACAACCTGGGGAGGAATAACAAAACTTTTCCATCCAAATGGCCTTCATCCTCGGCCTTACCAAAACAACCCCCCCCATAGACAACACAACCACCCCCATATAAAAAAACATTTGGCAACACACTCTACTTTGTGTGCCAAGAGGGCGAGTCCTTGTCCAGCCTTTTCCGGCCCCTGGCCGACCTGCTGCTCCGCCTCAACCTGGGCCCTGTGGGTGCTGCAAGGCTGGGGGAAGGCTCCTGAGGGGCACATTGCGTGACGGCAGATGCCCTTGGGGGTCGGCCTAGACGAGCTCTGGCCCTCGAGGGGCCGGCTGCTGACTGCTGCAGCTGTGGCTGGGCAGCATCAGTCTCTCCAGCAGCTCGTGGCAGCTTCGCTGGGGGAGTGGCAGTGGCGGCTGCAGCAATGGGGGCAAGCTGGCTGATGCCAGGCGCTCGCTGCTCACCTGAGACACTGGCACTCGGCCGGGCTGGCACTGCAGCAAGCGCAGCAATCTGCTGAAGGCCAGACCGCTGTGCTGCTGCAGCGCGGCGGGTGCCCTGGCGATGCCTGCCTGACACAGCGAGTGTGGCAGCAGTGAGTGCCCGTACTGCCCTGGTCTGTGCCCGCATCAGCCCAGCCAGTGACTGCACGGTACCACTGATCAACTGGCCACTCGCTGCCTGTGCTGCCCTGAAGTCGTCCCGACTCGCGTCCTGTGCTGCCCTCAATTCGGCCCGACTCGCGTCCTGTGCTGCCCCGAATTGTTCGAGACCCCTGGCCTGTGCTGCCCCGAGTTGTTCGAAACCCCTGGCCTGTGAGGCCCTGAAATCGGACACACTATGAGCCAGGGACTCGATGGCCTCAGGCAACCGTGCCACAACCCCCATGAACTCGGTGTGCCGGCGATCCGAGTCCGCGGACATTTGATCGAGGAGGCGCACCTCCTGGGCGAGGACCGTCTCCGGACTGGAGGCCGGACTCTCCCTCTGGGGAGAAGGCCGCCGAGCTGGCCGACCCTTCCCGCATGGCTGGACGCCACTGGGCCCAGCAACTACACTCCCCTGCAACACTTCCCCCCTCTGGGGAGAAGGCCGCCGAGCTGGCCGACCCTTCCCGCGTGGCTGGACGCCACTGGGCACAGGAGCTACACTCCCCTGCAACACTTCCCCCCTCTGGGGAGAAGGCCGCCGAGCTGCCCAACCCTTCCCACGTGGCTGGACGCCACTGGGCACAGGAGCTACACCCCCCTGCAACACTTCCCCCTGGCTCTCCTCCAGGGAAGACGTGTCCCCTCCATTGCCATCCCCTGGCGCGGATGAGGGTTCCTCCGATGGGCCGCCTTCCTCTTGCTCCTCCTCGTCCTCCTCTTCCGAGGGACTGTCACTGGCAGCTTCAGGGACCTCCTCCTCACCAGCTGAAAGCAGGAAGGCACAAGAGTAGCTTTAGAGTGAGGACAGGGCGTCAGCGAGGGAGGCATGAGTGGTGGCATTCAGCGCATTGGTCGGACAGTGGCAAAGGATGTAGATCTGAAGCGCAAGGGGAACGAGAGAGGTCCAAAAGGTGATGCCCTTACCATTGGGGCCCAGCACAGGGTCGGCATCTCCACATGCAACAGGGCCAATCAGCCGGCCACCCATGAGTCGACCCACGCGCTCCTCCAGGTCACTGAGCTGCTGGAACTGGGGACGGCCTTCCCCGGTGTCAGTCCGGCTCCTCAGATTCTGGGCCAGCTTGGCCTGCAAGAGAAAGGACGGCCTCTAAGTACAGTGTGGTGCCCTGTTGTTGTGTGCACTGCCTCCCATGGTCGAATAGCTTGGCCAGTGTGGTGCCCTGTTGCTGTATGCACTGCCTCCCATGGTCGAATAGCTTGGCCAGTGTGTAAAGTGCAGAAAGTGCAATTGATGTTCATGCCAGTGCCATAGCTGCTGGATGAGGGCTGGCCATTAGGGCTTTGAGGTCCCTTTGCCCATAATGTGAGGTGCACATGCAAGGATGAGGAGGACACTGGAAAGGGTACTCACCCTGACAATCCGAGTGAGGTCGTTAAACTTTTTCCGGCATTGGACACCGGTCCTGGGGACATCGCAGGTGGCTGTGACCCTCTGGGCGATATCCCTCCAGGCTCTCCTGTACACCCCGGTGGCAGGCTTCTTGCCACTGTCCGGGAACAAGATATGGCGTCTCCTCTCCAAAGCCCTAACCAGCACCTTTAAATCATGGGCAGAGAAGCGCTGCGCTCGCTCACGGGCCCTCTGCATCCTTCCTGGCGCTATTTCTCTCCAGCAGCAGTGTTTAGGCCTAGCTGGAGGGCTGCAGTATCCAGGGCGTGGCAGCAGACCAAGTCGACCCTTCCCCCTTTAAGAGCTGGCCGGCGCCAGGGTGTCTGCTGTCAATCAAGAAAAGACCGCACCTGCGCTGCGCCCGGCCTCGGCGGTATCAGTCTGCACCGCCGGCTTAGCGCCTAAAGATAGCCGTGCATCGCCAGTTTTAGCGCTCGAGCAAACTCCTTGGCCAAAGCTACTGAATATCGGCGAAGTGGACTCCACTTTGCGCCAGGCGCAAACTTTAGCGGCCGCCCGACTTTGCCGCCCCAAAAGTGGCTATACTGAATTTCTAGGCCTATGACTCTATGACCTCTCTTGCAGTGTTGACTCCCTGCACAAAGCTGAGTGCTGCGTGTGAGACCCTGGGTGCCCCTTCCCTGGCTTGCTGAACCACTTGTGTCAGTGCTGAGGCATTTTTCCCATTTGTTGAGGTTAGGACAGGAATTCAGCTTTAAGAGCTGTATATTCACATTTGGGACTTCTTTTAATGTTAAATATTTTTTAAAGGGCAGAAAGGGCTGAAAACTGCATTGATCACTTCATTTTAATTTGTATTGCTTCAGTGTGTATGGCCCCTTTAATTCTCAGACCTCTTCATTACGCACAATTCCTGGCGAGCTCCACAGCCTCGCTCCCAGAGGCTGTGGGAAGCTGCACGTCGCTCCTGCACACAAACATCGCCTCGGATGTCTCCAGTAACACCACCAGGATGGCGTGCATGGCAGGCAAATGCTGCGCCAAACAATCTCCATCCACTCAGATCAATTTTGCTCCATTAGCATTACAGTCATTTTCAGTGGCCGTTAACTCCAGTTGCCAGTGATACCGGCAACTTTGCTGACTAAAACAAATTCTCCCCCCTTGAAGTCAGAAGCAAGGCCTTCTCTACTTGCAGCACTATTCCCTGTCACCTCACCAACTTTAAATAAATCTAGAAAGCTGCAAATACTTCCACAAACTTGCCCAGAGCCAGTAAAAATCAAAAAGCAAGTTACCTGAAAGTTGTTAATGATTCCTTTAAATAGCGCTGGTGGTGTGTCCTTCCTTTTGCTGAATGCATGTTCAGCTGTGCGAGGTTAAGAGAGGCTGTTATGATGACAATGAAAATGGCACAGCACTTGCATCACGTCACGCTCTGCCTACTAACAATACTTCCAATGCACACACGTAACGGCCGCCCTACTACCCTCATCAAGAGGGCGTCCGGCATGGTCCACACCAGAAGCGTGCACGCTGCTTGGATACCTATTTGGTCCCAATTTGGCACCTGTAGCACCCACACAACAGGCACTACACAACCAAAATTCTAGCCCTCAGTTCCCAATTCTCCCCTTGTTAGAGCCAGTTCTCCGTTATTAACAATATAGCATAATCTCATGCGGCTACTTGTGTCTGCAGCTCACTGACCTTATCTACCACCCTCCGTGCATTTACAGACACGCACTCCAAACCCACCTTAGCCCACCTCTCATTTCTCCCCTGTCTATTCCCTCCTATTTCAAAACTATTCTTCATTCTAATGTTGTTTTTCTCTCCCCCTGTTGTTGTGCCCCTCCCCCTGCCAAATTAGTTTAAACTCTCCCCGACATCACTCGTTAACCTCCCTGAAAGGGCATGGTCCCAGCCCTGTTGAAGTGCAACCCATCCATATTGTATTAGAAATTTGGGCGTTTAAGCATGCAGGGTACAATCCCTATGCCTGAATGATGAGTCCCGAGGCGCTCTCAAGGTGCCCTCAGGTTAGTAGGAAGAGGGGATGGCAATCGGTGGCTGGTTGGGGCAATTGTTGGCCAAGGGGATCAGTAGCCGAGGGGGGCAATTGGTGGCCGGGGAAGGATCAGTAGCCAGGTAAGGGGGATGTAGAGGTGTTTGGGGGGGAAATTTATAGCTGGGGGGGGGGAATTCATAGCTGGGGAGGGCATCGGTAAGCGAGGTGAAGAGAATCGATAGCCATGGTGGGGGTGGGAGATCGATAGCCAGAGCAACAGCGACCCGTGTTCCTTTTTATGAGGTTGAGAGGGACATTCCTGCTCCTCCGGGCTCCAAATTCAGGTAAGTATAGTTTAAAAACTTACCTTGTTGGTTGCGGCCTGTCAGGCAGTCCCTTTAAGGACCACCTGCTAGGCCGGGTGTAGGCCTGGTTTACCTAAGTGTAGTCGGCACCGGCGCCAGCTGCCTCAGAGCAAACCAATCTTGCAATGGGGGCCTCAAACAGGAATTAGGCCTCTTATTTGTATATGCAAAGGGTAAACATCTATTTTAGGCGTGGACACCACACGCCAATATTTCACCCTTTACCAATATGGCAGACTGCTCACTTCTGGCTGATGATGAGCATGCTCTTCCTGCTTAAATGGGCCAAATTTCTAGGCTGACATTTCTTCAACCTATGTGTATAGCGGGGGCAAGAGAAAATAAAGGAAGCTTTTTACCAATAAAGGGGCTAAAGTTCCATGAGAATATGAGAAGCTCATAAAAAAGCTGAGGAGCAAAACCGAAAGGCTAGTGTTCTCAGGAATCCTAAGGAGGCTGAAGGGATGTAACCTGTCACCCCTGATCCTCTCTAACTTTTACCGCTGCACAATAGAGAGCATCCTGACGAACTGTATCACAGTATGGTATGGCAGCTGTAGCTACTATGACCGGAAAGCCCTGCAGCGGGTAGTCAAAACTGCCCAACGCATTACCGGCACCCGGCTACCAACCATAGAGCACATATACCAGAAACGCTGTTTACGGAGGTCACGGTCCATCATCAAAGACCCTACCCACCCCAGCCACAGTCTGTTCGCCCTCCTGCCATCTGGGAGACGCTACAGATGCATTCGCACCCGTACGACCAGATTTAGGAACAGCTTCTTTCCCAGGGCTGTCATCCTACTGAACTCCACAAATAAACTCTAAAGCCTGCACATCTGCCAATGCACTTTATTATGGTTATGTTTATGTTAATGTATTACAAGCCAAATGTATGTTGAATGTTTAAATGTCTTAATCGAAATGTACACTCTCGGGAGCCACAAGCCTACATTTCGTTGTACTGCACTTGTGCACTAACAATGACAATAAAGTTGATTATGATTATGTTTATTATTACGATTATGAGTGCCATAAGCTAAGGCAGGCAGACATGAAAATTTGTCAGCTGAAAATGTGGTTGCAAGTTGTAAAGTCTGTGGGTTGTATAGCGAAGTAATACACAGACTACAAGAGTAACTTAAACAGGACTTTACTATTCGAAGGTCAGGACGAATCTGCCCAATAAATTCTGCCACAGCACTTATATACCGGTGTGGTCACCGTCGGTATTACAGTATACAGCAGCCAAGATAAAGTAGTGCCACACCTAAAATAGTTCTCTTAAAGGTGAACGGTTACATACAATAGTTCTCTTAAAGGTAGAACAGTTACATACACTACAATCCTCCCTTTTTAGCTTACAACATACTTATTCCCCATTAAACATAACATCATAACATATATCCAACTTCATGTTAAAACAGTTCACAGATGTAGTCTCTGCGGAACAGTTCACAGATTCAGTCTCTGCGGGAAACAGTTCATAGATTCAGTCTCTGCGGAAAACTGTTCACAGATTCAATCTCGGTGGATGCGCCTTCCGTGCTTCTTGACTCGGTCCTGACAACACCTCAGTGGTGTAGCAGTTCCCTGTGGTGTAGTCGGTTCACGTTGCTGGAGTGACTCATCCAATAGTCCTTCACTGGACTTAACAGCTTGAACTTCCATCCTTCTGAACCAGCATTGTTGGCTTGTAAAAACTTGAGTACCTTGGGAAGTTTTTCTACTTCCAAACTGATTTGGCTCCATTCGAAGGGACCCCGTGCGTGATCTAGTAGTTGTAATAATGGTTCAGATGGTTATCATCTTCTGCTTCGTCTTTTCCTTTTTTGCTTCTTGGAGACTCTCAGGGCTCCATTGTCAGCTGCCAGCTGTAACGCCACCATCTCCCTATGTTCCTTAGACTTTAAGTGATTCATCCTGATTTCCGCACTTTGGGAGTTCTCGGCACAAGCTGGGCAGACCAGGTCCTCGTAATATTCAGTGTCACTCAACAGATCATGGTAATATTCGGTGTCGTCCTGAGCTAGGCCAGCGAGAGGGTCTTCTATTTCTTCCTTACCCAGCTGGACGTTAGCCGACTTTTGTTCCAAATCCTGACATCTGTCCTGAAGAGTCTTCATCATGTGTTCAGATTCATCCCGCTTTTTCTGGGCTTCCTGCAAGTCTTTTACTAATGACCTCATTTGTGATTTCAATACTTCAACTTCATTCGGAGATTGATTGATCGGACTATTCAATCCCTCTACTGAAGTAACTGTTTCAGTATTCTGTTGTTCTACATTGCCGTGCGTCAGCGTACTTTTGGCATCCAAGGGCTGTTCTGCTGCAGACTTCTCAGACTGGGTTGCCACCTCAGCTCTTCCAATGGCTTTTGAGAGCTCCCTTCCCTTTGAAGATTGAGGCTCGTATTTAAGTTTTTCCCATTTTAGAGTTTTATCCCTCAGCATATGAATGAGTTGGCTGACTGTTAACTCTTCTGCCATCATCCCTTTTCCATTAACTACAGGGCTGTTTATAACCTTGCCCTGGAGGAGTTGGCTGACTGTTAACTCTTCTGTTCTCATCCCTTTCCCATTAGCTGCAGGGCTGTTTAGAACCTTGTCCTGGGGCTCCTTTGCTGCTTCTACTTCGCCATCATCCGCAGCCCCCATCATTCGAATTTCCACAAATGAATCGTCCGGTGATGCTGCACCCAACTTCAGTAGGAGCTCGGAAGTCATGTCGACCAACTCAGCTTTTTCTGCCTGCAACCTGCTAACCAGCGCCTTCAGTTGCGGCACATCCTGTTCCACCGGATTGGAGCACGCCCCTTCAGAAGCCGAATCAGCTTTGATTCGTTTGGCCTCCTCGTGCAGACGGTTTGTGTGCTCCTGCTCCCTTTTCTTCCCCAGCTGCTTCTGTTGTCTTTCCAGATTCTCCCATTCGGTATCATAGAACTTTTTCATTGCTTTCATCTCTTGCTCGAGACGGCAATTCAATTGTTCTAGTTGCTGTCGTAATCTGAAATAAGTTTGCGTTCGAGCTCGATGTTCCTCAGTAATATATATGTCTGTAACTTGAACAGACTCAGAATTCTCTGTCAAGCTATGTTGTTGTTGTTCAGAGGAATTCTGTTCTGAAACTTTGTTCTCCTCTGGAGCATAAGCCTTTATGCCCACATTCGTTCTACCAACCTTAGTCAGCAAGTTCATTTTAGACTTGTCTTTCATGCTTGGGCTGGTCTTATCGTCATCCATTTCAGAGTCTGAGCTGATTGTCTGCCCTGAGTCCTCACTCATTATTGCTTTGAGGTAGTGCCCTTCCATGTCTATTTTCTTGATCCACTCCCGTCCTAGAAGTGGTGGTCCTCCCTCAGGTAGTACGTATAAGTCCATTCCGGGGTGTTCTTTGCCCCTGTCTCTCACCTTGACTCTTATCTTTCCCATGGGGTATACTTTATGCCCCGTGTATGTCTGCAATACGAACTTGGTATCTCTCAAGGGTATATGTGAGAATAGCCGGTTGTAATCCCTTCGATTTATGACTGATAGGGCTGATCCAGTGTCCAATTCCATTCTCACTTGGACTCCGGCTATTTTTAGCATGACCCAGATAGTTTGTAGGTCAGCTTCCTTATTCACATTATGAATTCTCAGACTACCCAGTTCCTGGCCGCTTGGGTCTGAATCCGAATTCTGTTCATCTGAACTCTTCTCAACCACCTTGTGTACTTTGTTGTACTTTTCCTGTGATGGCTTTTTTTTTTGGTTGTTGGTCTTCTTCCCTGACCGGCATACTTTGGCTATGTGACCCAGTTTGCCACATTTCCTACAGTCCTGGTTTTTAAACCAACATTGGTTCTGGTCGTGTGTTGTCTTCCCACAACGATAACATTTCATTGCACCCGAAGTAATTTGATCCACACTGAGGACCGCTGCCTTCAGCTGCATTTCCGCAGTTCCTTTCGCTGCGGCTTCGTGTGATGCTGCAATAAGGACAGCCCTATCCAGTGTAAGGTCGTTCTCTTCGAGCAGTCGCTTTTGTGTTCCTTCCTTCGACAACCCGCACACGAACTTGTCTCGCAATGCCTCTGTCAGATTTCCTCCAAACTGGCAGTATTTCGCTAGCCTACGCAGTTCGACCAAGTATTCCGCGTTGCTTTCCTCTTTCCGTTGCGTTCTCGCATAAAATTTGAATCGTTCCGCCAACATCAGCGGTGTGGGGTTCAAGTGATCCTTCAGAACAGCAACAATATTATCGAAGGTTTGATCCGCCAGTTTAACTGGTGCTAGAAGATGCTTCAATAGCCCGTATGTCTTCACCCCCATCGAGTTTAGCAAGGTTATAGCTTTATCATCATCCTCTATTTTATTGGCCTCACAATATATCTCAATGCGTTCTACATACGTGGCCCAATCTTCTACCTCGGAATCGAAATCGTTGATGTTACCACGCTTAGGCATCTTCACCTCCCTGATAAACAATGAAATATTTCTTTAACTCCTTTTTTTTTTCCAAGATGGCGGTTTCCCCGCGCTTATATTCTTTCCCCGCCCCTTTCAAAATGGCGGTTCCCGCTTCTGTCTTTTTCTCCGCCTACTGGCGGCTTCCTGCGGTTTCCCGCGCTTAGCTTCTTTCCCCGCCCACTTTCAAGATGGCGGTTCCCGCTTTTCTTCCCCTGGCAGGAGGGGTAAGCTTTTCCCTCGGGCGACGGCCGCTGGCTTTCGGGGTTCGCAGCCTGCGCTTCGGCTTCAGCGCGTTCCCTTCTCTCGGCCGGGCAACCGGCTCTGGGTACAACCCGTTGACGGCGAACAGTTTCAGCCGCTGGGCTGGATCTCGCTCAGTCTTCCTCGGGCTCTGTCTCTCCAGCTCGCGCGGCTCTCGCTCGCTCTCTCTCGGGCTCTGTCTCTCCCGTTCGCGCGGCTCTCGCTCGGGCTCTGTCTCTCCCGATCGCGCGGCTCTCAATCGCGCCTCCCAGCCCTCTCGCAGTCCGGTGCTTCCCTCCCAGGCTGCGGCTGAATTCGCCGCGATTTATTTATTTTATCTCTTCCCGCGCCTTACGATCCCGGTCGCAGCGCTTCGTGGCCTCGGTCACTGTCCGACCTTTTTCACCCAATCGCTCCTCCCAGCTTCTCGCAGTCCGGTGCTTTCCTCCCCGGCTGTGGCTGAGTTCTCCGTGGCTTATTTATGTTTATATCTTCCCGCGCCTTACGATCCCGGTCGCAGCGCCTCGTGGTCGCGGTATTTGTCCGGCCTTTTTCACCGTCGCGGTCTAGTCGTCTCACGACGCTCCCCAGCCCGCTTGTACCGCGGCTTCTGCTCCACGCTGCCCCAGTCTCAGCGCCTCTGGGCCCGACTTCTGTCCGGCTCCTTTCCCCCTCGACCGTGGTCGAGTGCACCGCCCTTATCCTCCGTTTATTTGTTTCTATTTTCCCTTTACTCACAGTCACCATGGCCGACTTGCTTCTCGTGTTGATCGGCTCACTCACCACCGTGGCAGAAGGGACAATCCGTGCCTGTTGCTGATGGAAGACTTCGTGTTTGAAATCTTCCTCCTTTCTTGGTCTGCAGACTCGAGTTTTCTCTCAGCAAAACGACGAGGGTGGGTGCCTCTTCTCGACACTCGTTTACTTCTTCAGAAGTATTGTTACCGCAGGGTAAGATCGAACTCGTCGCCACTGTAAAGTCTGTGGGTTGTATAGCGAAGTAATACACAGACTACAAGAGTAACTTAAACAGGACTTTACTATTTGAAGGTCAGGGCGAATCTGCCCAATAAATTCTGCCACAGCACTTATATACCGGTGTGGTCACCGTCGGTATTACAGTATACAGCAACCAAGATAAAGTAGTGCCACACCTAAAATAGTTCTCTTAAAGGTGAACGGTTACATACAATAGTTCTCTTAAAGGTAGAACAGTTACATACACTACACAAGTGATTTGTATGAAGGGAGGGTTTAAAATTTGTGAGGTAATGGTCACAGTTTTGAAACAAGGGATAGCTGCATGAGATGGACAGACACCAGCTGAGCTGACCTGGCACCAATATCATGACACCAAGAATAAATAATGCTGTGGTACAGTAATGGAGGTAGGATAGCACAATGGGGGAGGAGCAAAGAATGAGAATAGTGAAGGAAAGAATAAGGAAGAAGTAGAAAGAGAAAAGATACCAAGCAGAAAAATGGGGTAGATTTTAATAATCCCGCCCAGCAGGAATGGTGCAGGGGAGGAGTTAAAATGTTGGGGGAGGAGTCGCACCTCAGTCCTGGCCACAACACCTTTACTTACCTGAATTCAGGCATGGGAAAGCTGCCTGCCCCTATAAATGGGGGCCTTCTTTACATTGAAAAGCTACAGCCCAATGACATCATCGGTGCTACATCTGAGGAAGATTACACAGTCCCGGCAGTAGAGGATAGTGTAGTGTATGTACCCGTCTACCTTTAAGAGAACTATTGTATGTAACCGTTCACCTTTAAGAGAACTATTTTAGGTGTGGCACTACTTTGTTTGGCTTCTGTATACGGTAATACCGACGGTGACCACACCAGTATATAAGTGTTGTGCCAGGGGTTATTGGGCAGATTCGCCCTGACCTTCGAATAGTAAAGTCCTGTTTTAAGTTACTCTTGGAGTCTGTGTATTAATTAACTAAACAACCCACAGACTTTACAGTGGCGACGAGTCTGATCGTACCCTACGGCAACAATAATTCCGAAGCAGTTAACGAGCGTCGAGAAGAGGCAACCGCCCTCGTAATTCTGCTGGGAGAAAACTCGAGTCTGCAGAGCTGGAAAGGAGGAAGAATTCAGAGACAAAGACTTCCATCAGCAACAGGCACTGACTGTCCCTTCTGCCACGGTGAGGAGTGAGCCGATCAGCACGAGAAGCAAGGCGGCCACGGTGACTGTGAGTAAGGGAAAAGTAAAAAGAATAACCGGAGGATAAGGGCGGTGCACTCGACCACGGTCGAGGGGGAAAGGAGCCGGACAGAAGTCGGGCCCAGAGGCGCTGAGACTGGGGCAGCGTGGAGCAAGGAAGCCGCGGTACAGACAGGCTGGGGACGCAACGGCGTCGTGAGACAGCTAGACTGCGACCGGCGAAAAAGGCCGGGCAGCGACCGAAGCCACGAAGCGCTGCGACCGGGAGTGTAGGCGCGGAAAGATATAAAAACTCAGCCGCAGCCGGGGAGGGAAGCACCGGACTGCGAGACGGCTGGGAGAGGCGTTTGGGAGCCGAGCGAGCGGGAGAGGCAGAACCGACCAAGGGAGACTGCGCGAGAGCCAGTCCAGCGGCTGAAACTGTTCTCCGTCAACGGGGTGTACCCAGCGCCGGTAGAGCCGAGCGAGCGGGAGAGGCAGAGCCGACCAAGGGAGACTGCACGAGAGCCAGTCCAGCGGCTGAAACTGTTCTCCGTCAACGGGGTGTACCCAGCGCCGGTAGAGCCGAGAGAGCGGGAGAGAGACCGAGCCCGAGCAAGGGGAACTGAGTGAGAGCCAGCCCAGCGGCTGAACCTGTTCGCCGTCAACGGGGTGTACCCAGCGCCGGTTGCCTTGCCGAGAAAAGGGAAAGCACTGAAGCCGACGCGCAGGCTGTGAATCTGAAAGCCAGCGGCCGTCGCCTGTGGGGGAAAGTGTACCCCTCCCGCTAGGGAAGAAACGCGGGAAGCCGCCATTAGGCGGGGAAGAAGACAGAAGCGGGAAACCGCCATTGAAGTGGGCGGGGAGAGAAGATAAGCGCGGGAAACCGCCATTTTCGCGGGAAAACCAACATCTTAGAAAAAAAAAATAAGTTAAAGAAATAATTCGGGGTGTTATCAGAAAGAGAGGAAGATGCCTAAGCGTGGTAACATCAACGATTTTAATGCCGAGGTAGAAGACTGGGCCACGTACGTGGAACGCATCGAGATCTATTGTGAGGCCAATAAAATAGAAGAAGATGACAAAGCTATAACCTTGCTAAACTCGATGGGCGCGAAGACATACGGGCTCTTGAAGCATCTACTATCACCAGCTAAACCGGCGGATCAGACTTTCGATGATATTGTGGCTGTTCTGAAGGATCACCTGAACCCCACACCGTTGATGTTGGCGGAACGATTCAAATTCTATGCGAGAATGCAACGGAAAGACGAAAGCAACGCAGAATACTTGGTCGAACTGCGTAGACTAGCGAAATACTGCCAGTTTGGAGGGAAACTGACAGAGGCATTGCGAGACAAGTTCATGTGCGGGTTGGCAAAGAAAGGAACGCAAAAGCGACTACTCAAAGAGAACGACCTTACACTTGACAGGGCTGTCCTTATTGCAGCATCGCACGAAGCCGCAGCGAAGGGAACTGCGGAAATGCAGCTAAAGACAGCAGCACTAAGTGTGGATCAAATTACCTCGACAACAACAAAATGCTATCGTTGTGGGAAGACAACACACGACCAGAACCAATGCTGGTTTAAGAACCAGGAATGTAGGAAATGTGGCAAACTGGGTCACATAGCTAAGGTATGCTGGTCAGGGAAGAAGACCAACAACCAAAGGACCAACAACCAAAGGAAGCCATCACAGGAAAAGTACAACAAGGTACACAAGGTGGCTGAGAAGAGTTCAGACGAACAGAATTCAGACTCAGACCCAAACGGCCAGGAGCTGGGTAGTCTGAGAATTCACAATGTGAGTAAGGAAGCTGACCTACAAACTATCTGGATCATGCTAAAAATAGCTGGAATCCAAGTGAAAATGGAGTTGGACACTGGATCAGCTCTATCAGTCATAAATCGAAGGGATTACCACCGGCTATTCTCACATATACCCTTAAGAGATACCAAGTTCGTATTGCAGACATACACGGGGCATAAAGTATACCCCATGGGAAAGATAAGAGTCAAAGTGAGAGATAGGGGTAAAGAACACCCAAGAATGAACTTATACATACTACATGAGGGAGGACCACCACTTCTAGGACGGGAGTGGATCAAGAAAATAGACATGGAATGGCACTATCTAAAAGCCATAACGAGTGAGGACTCGGTGCAGACAATCAGCTCAGATTCTGAAATGGATGACGATAAGACCAACCCAAATATGAAAGACAAGGCTGAAATGGACTTGCCGACGAAGGTTGGAAAAACGAAGGCATGCATAAAGGCTTATGCTCCAGAGAAGAACAAAGTTTCAGAGCAGAACTCCACCGAACAACGACAACCTAGTTTGACAGAAAATTCTGAGCCTGTTCAAGCTATGGACATATCCATGATGGAAGAACACCGAGCTCGCACTCAAACTTATTTCAAATTACGACAACAATTAGAACAATTGAGTTACCGTCTCGTACAAGAGATGAAAACAATGAAAAAGTTCTATGACACCGAATGGGAGAATCTGGAAAGACAACAGAAGCAGCTAGCTCAAGCAGAGAGCGACCATAGAGCCATCGTGACCAATTACCGATCACATCTCCCTTATGCTGTTCAGGAGTTAGAATATTTGCAGGAAGAAGCAAATGAAGAGGAATCTTCAGGAAGCCAGGATTTTATTCCAGTTCTTCTCTACGACTCCTTACAAGCAGAGTGTGAGAAGTTGAAAGAACAGTATGAACAGGCCCAGGCTACAATTCTGGAAGGGGTTAACTCGGCAACCTCCGAAAAGCTAGTTTCAGTGGAAGCATATGAGCAACTGAAGGTTGAACATGAGCAAGAAGTCCAAAAGCTGCAGGAAATTCTTGATGAGCTCAAGGCCAAGACAGACTCATCGGTAGTTCCATCCATAGATGAGAAATTAGAGGTGAAAGACATGGCAGAACATGAAAGACAAGATGTACAAGAACTCATAAAAATATTAAAGGAAACCCAAGACAAATATGGGGCGGCAATGACCGAGATTCAACAACTTGAAGAACAGATTCAACTGGGAATCCGTTCAGTGGAAGAAAAGGGAACTGTAAGAAACACAGAGACTGTAAGAATGGCCTCTGAACATGAGCTAGAGAGCATCAAGGCGCAACTTCTCCGAGCGCTGGAAGCCAAAGTACAAGAGGAAAAGAAGGTGAAAGCATTGGAGGAAAAGGTGGATGAAATGGAGAAGACTCTGACCCACAGTGTTCCCGTGGAAGAGTTAACGGTCAGCCAACTCCTTCATATGCTGAAGGACAAGTCTCTACAATGGGAACAATCTGAACACGAGCTTCAATCTTCAAAGGGAAGGAGTTCAGAGCTCTCAAAAGTTATGGAAATAGCTGAGGTTGCAACACAGATTTTACAGGGATGCCAAAAGTACGCTGAATCATGTCAATGTGAACAGCAGAATGTTGAAACAGCTGCTCCAGTAGAAGGATTGAATAGCCTGATCAATCAATCCCCGAGGGAAGGGGAAGTGTTGAAATCACAAACGAGGTCATTAGTGAAGGATTTGCAGGAAACCCAGGAAGAGCGGGATGAATATGAACGCATGAAGAAGTCTCTTCAGGAAAGATGTCTAGGGAGGGAACAACAGTCGGCTAACGTCCAGTTGGGTACGGAAGAAGTAGCAGGCCCTCTCGCTAGACTAGCTCAGGACGACACCGAATATTACCATGACCTGTTGAGTGACACGGAATATTACGATGACTTGGTCTGCCCAGCTTGTGATGAAAACTCCCAAAGTGCAGAAATCAGGATGAAGCACTTAAAGTCTAAGGAACATAGGGAGATGGTGGCGCTACAGCTGGCAGCGGATAAGGGAGCCCCGAGAGTCTCCAAGAAGCAGAAAAGAAAAAGACGAAGCAGAAGACGATAACCATCTAAATCATTATCACTTCTATCAGATCATGCACGTGGGCCCACGAAGGGGGCCAAATCAGTTGGAAAGTAGGAAAAATTACCAAGGCAGTCCAGCTGTTTGTAAAAGTCAGCACTGCTGGTTCAGCAGGACGGAAGTTCAAGCTGTTAAGCCAAGGGAAAGACTATTGGATGAGTCACGCTAGATATGTGAACCGGCTACACCACAGAGATGTTGTTCGGACCGAGTCAAGACCAGAGACTGAATCTGTGAACTGTTCCCGCAGAGACTGAATCTGTGAACTGTTTCCCGCAGAGACTATATCTGTGAATTGTTTTACATGAAGTTGATTATATGTTATGTTTAATGGGGAATAAGTATGTTGTAAGCTAAAAAGGGAGGATTGTAGTGTATGTACCCGTCTACCTTTAAGAGAACTATTGTATGTAACCGTTCACCTTTAAGAGAACTATTTTAGGTGTGGCACTACTTTGTTTGGCTTCTGTATACGGTAATACCGACGGTGGCCACACCAGTATATAAGTGTTGTGCCAGGAGTTATTGGGCAGATTCGCCCTGACCTTCGAATAGTAAAGTCCTGTTTTAAGTTACTCTTGGAGTCTGTGTATTAATTAACTAAACAACCCACAGACTTTACAGATAGGTGCATAGCAAAATTTCTTCAATAGTTCTAACTGCAGAACTAGTTTTCGCCAAGATCAATGCATTTCAAATGTTCACTGATGATTGCACAGTGTTCAGTTACATTCGCAACTCCTCAGATAATGAAACATTCCGTGCCTGCATACAGCAAGACCTGGACAACATTCAGGCTTGGGCTGTTAAGTGTCAAGTAACATTCACGCCACACAAATGCTAGGCAATGACTACCTCCAACAAGGGGGAGTTTAATCACCGTCGCTTGACATTCAACGGCATTACCATCACCGAATCTCCTATCATCAACATCCTGGGGGGGTCACCGTTGGTCAGAAACTTAATTGGATCAGCCACATAAATGCTGTGGTTACAAGAGCAGTTTAGAGGCTGGGTATTCTGTGGCGAGTGTCTCACCTCCTGACACCCCAAAGTCTCTCTACCATCTACAAGGCACAAGTCAGGCGTGTGGTCGAATACTCTCCACTTGCCTGGATGAGTATAGCTCCAACAACACTCAAGAAGTTCGACACCATCCAGGACAAAGCAGCCATCTTGATTGGCAGCCAATCCACCACCTTAAACATTCACTCCCACCACCACCAGCGTACCGTGGCTGCAGTGTGTACCATCTACAAGATGCACTGCAGTAACTTGCCAAGGCTTCTTTGGCAGTACCTCCCAAACCCACGACCTCTACCACCCAGAAGGACAAGGGCAGCAGGTGCATGGGAATACCACCACCTCCAAGTTCCCCTCCAAGTCACACACCATCCTGACTTGGAAATATATCACCATTCCTTTATCGTTGCTGGGTCAAAATCCTGGAACTCCCAACCTAATAGCACTATGGGAGTACCTTCACCGCATAGACTGCAACGGTTCAAGAAGGCAGCTCACCAACACCTTCTCAAGAGCAATTAGGGATAGGCAATAAATGCTGGCCTTGTCAGCGACGCACACATCCCAGGAATGAATTTAAAAAAATTGATAGTGCTGCAGGACCGATACCATTTACTCCGCAATGGTCAGGGAAATGGGTGAGGTCATTAGCGAGCCACTAACTCCTATACTCAACAGCTCATTGGGGTCTAGGTTGGTTCCCATAAATTGGGGGAATCTCATGTGGTCCCTTTATTTAACAAAGTGATGAAATCAGATTGGAAAATGATAGGTTTGCGAGTTTGACTTCAGTCACAGAGAAGCTGTTGGAAAGCATTATACTGGGTGTGATATATAATCAATGGGAGAGTTTAGGGTTTATTACAAATACATAAAATAGCTTTAAGAAATAAGGGTCATGCCTCACTGACTTGATTGTGTTCTTTGCAGAAGTGACAAGAATGGTGGATGAAGATAGTTTGGTTAATGTTATATTCCTCGATGTCCAAAAATGTTTGATGAAATACAACACAAACCATTGGCTATTAGGAAAGGTAGTTCTCATAAGACATCTATTATGCTGGATAAGTATCATGTAAGCAGAGGATTGTTATTAAATGGGAGTGGATTTGAATGGTGCCCAGTTATAAGTGGAGTATGACAGGGCCCTGTATCATCTAGAAGAGGGCTTAAATGGAACCATTCTTAAATTAGATGCTCCAAAATTGTACATTGCGTTACTCATTCAGACCAAATTAATAAGCTGTAGGCCAATTTAGATAGGTTAGCTGAACAGCAGTTGATATTTCATGTGGATAATTGCAGTGTATTGCACTTGCTTATGAAACTCTGTGCAGGGATACTTGTTAAAGGTAACAGATTAAGAAAGAGACTTAGCGTAGTAGTTGATCATTTGTTAAAGATACCCAAGCAATATCAGGTGGCTGTAGAGAAAGCAAACAGAGATTTAGGTTCCATTGCTAGGACCATTGAACAGTACCATAGAAGTCTCTAGCATATCTGCACTTGGAGTGTTGTGCTAAATATCACAAAGACATCAGGTGATACACCCACAGAATAGCATTAGCATCTGTACTGGCTGGCTGCACCGGCTGGCTGGCTGCTCTGGCTGGCTGCACTGGCTGGCTGCACTGCACTGGCTGGCTGCACCGGCTGGCTGGCCAGACTGGCTGGCTGCACCGGCTGGCTGCACCGCACTGGCTGACCGCACTGGCTGGCTGGCCGCACTGGCTGGCTGCACCGCACTGACTGGCCGCACTGGCTGGCTGCACTGGCTGGCTGGCTGCACTGGCTGGCTGCACCGCACTGGCTGGCTGGCAGCACTGGCTGGCTGCACCGGCTGGCTGGCCGCACTGGCTGGCTGCACCGGCTGGCTGGCTGCACTAGCTGGCTGCACCAGCTGGCTGCACCGCACTGGCTGGCTGCACCGCACTGGCTGGCTGCACCGGCTGGCTGGCCGCACTGGCTGGCCGCACTGGCTGGCTGCACAGTATTCATTCCTTTTCCCAGCACCTACACTTCTCTCCGTTCAGAAAGTTTGGCATAACTCCCTCAGCACCCAAGACATTTTCTATCAAATGTTCAAGTGGCACTAATGCTGAAATTCATATTTCTGTCACACCCATCCACGTAGCCACCCCTCGTCCAGGGGTATATCTACATTCCTAAAAAAAAACACGAATGCAAGCAATTCTGCCCATTATATATCCATCAATCAGTCCCAACTGTGGTTATACTAGCATCAAGCCTTCATTGGTCACTTGTTCATGAGGCAGCAGTTTCCCTTTATCTGGGGTCACTGCATAACCAGCAGTCTTACATTTTTCAAGTCACTCAGTCTCCCTGATTGTGCCCCAGTCCCTCTATCAGACGAACATTCAATTGCTTTGTGTCCCACCTCATTGCATCCACAGATATATGGGGGGAATTTTGTCGGCACTCAGGAGGTGGGTTTGGAGGCAGGACCGGTGGCAAAATTGCAAAGGTTGACAGCAGGTCCTGAACCCACTGTCAAGCTGCCTCCAAGCAATCTTCCCAGGTGTCAGGTCCCCGATTTGCGCATGGACCTGACACCTAGCGGCGGGAAGAGGATTATAGCCACTTAACTGCCTGTTAAAGGGTGTTAACAGGCAGTTAAGAGGCTTTTTCCAATTTTGACAGGTCTACTGCGGGCTTCCCAATGCCCGTACACTATGCCAGGATAAGTGTGGCATGCTGTGAGTCTGCTGTAATGTTTCTTCATTGGTGACAGCTGCAGAAGTGGTGTGAAGGATCCACTGGTACCACTGGTGAGTTTCAGAGGTAAGAAAATGTTGGGGAAATCATTTTAAATGTATTTAGACTTTTCTGTAGGTAACAAGTTTTGAAGTGTTTGTGTAGTCCCACCTGATTGGGAGAACCTCTCTCACCAGTGACAGATCGCGTCTGTAACCTCACCTGCAGCTGCCATCTGTTCTAGCCTAAGGAGAGTCACTGGATAGCCTGGGTGCAAGAGCTCACCTTTGTACAGTGATTGTCAGTGTTTGCAGCACCTCAATGCTGTCAAACACTAAAAAATCACCTGTCAAAAAAAATTATGTGTGGCCCCTTTAAGAAAACCGGCAGATGACACATCATCAAATGACGTCATCTGACACCAGCTTTCTCTTAATTGGCCGGCAAGCCCACAAGGCCAATTGACGCAAAATAACATCTGTGCGTCGGACATTGTTGGGGGTGGGACTGGAACCCGGAAGGCAGCTGTCCCACCCCCAAGCCTCATCGAAAGGTAAAATCCAGCCCATGGCAACCCGGCCAAAAGATATGTCACACCTGTATCAAACACCTCCTGAGCCTTCTTTTTGATGCAGTCTCATGCATTATGTGGCAAAGGCTGAGTGCGCTGCCTAGCTGGCAACACATTGCCCATTTGTGCCCTTTGGACAAATGGCCTTGCATTGTCCAATAGCAGTGGGTAAAACTGTACAAGGGCTCTCTTGCTAGCATTTCCCATTTGCCAGATCACTATCTCAGCTGAAACAATCACACCACCCAACTAAGAATTTGTATTGTAGAAGGTATTGAAACTAATATAAACTAAATGGTACAATTTTAAAGGGGGTGCAGGAACAGAGACCTGGGGTGTACACAAGTCTTTGAAGGTGGCTGGACAAGTCGAGAAGGCTGTTAAAAATGCACATGAGATCCTTGGCTTTATAAATAGAGGCATAGCGTACAAAAGCAGGGAAGTTATGCTAAACCTTTACAATACACTGGTTAGGCCCCAGCTGGAGTAGTGTGTCCAATTCTGGGCACCACACTTTAAAAAGGATGTCAAGGCCTTGGAGAGGAGATTTACTGGAATGGTACCAGGGATGAAAGACTTCAGTTATGTGGAGAAACAGGGGTTGTTCTTCTTGGAGAAGGTTAAGGGGAGATTTGATAGGGGTGCTCAACGCCATGAAGGGTAAATAAGGAGAATATGTTTCCAGTAGCAGAAGGGTCGCAGAGGACACAGATTTAAAGTAATTGGCAAAAGAACCAGTGGCGACTTGTGTAAAAATATTTTTTACATAGTGAATTGTTATGATCTTGAATGCTCTGCCTGAAAGTGTGATGGAAGTAAATTCAATAGTAACTTTCAAAAGGGAATTGGATAAATACAAGAAGGGTAAAAAATTGCAGTCCCTTAGGGAAAGAGCAGGGAGTATGACTAATTGATAGCTCTTTCAAAAAGCCAGCACAGACACGATGGGCCAAATGACCTCCTTCTGTGTTGTATCATTCTATGATGCTATGAAATCTACTTCAAATAATAAAGCACACATGATTAGCTCTCTAAAAAATGTGGAAAATGCCAGGTCATTTAGTTTAACCAAGACCACAAATAATTGTTTTAGTGGCTGTTTTAGTAATTTTGCATTAATCATTTTGGTTCTGTTTAATTCATTGAGTAATTATGGTAATTGCAGCTAAAGTGAGGTCTCAGCTAATATAACCATTCCACTGTACATGGTTACTGGGTGGTACAATCGCTACAGATGTAATGGGGGTAAAATGCAATTAGATTGAGGTGCAAAATGTGCAGTAGCAGCATGGCCGCCCGTGATGTCAATGGAAAGGAAAGTCGGGGGGAGGTATCATGGGTAGATGATCCTCTACCGCCTGTTTCATTCCCCCACCAAAGTTGAAGAATACACCAGTGATTCCAGCCAAATAATTCACTGTACGGATAACCGTAGCTGTCGTAAAGACAGCGGGGTTTGTTGACAGCTGGTTGACGGCTGACGTCATATCTGGGGGCGGGATTGGACGCCATCTTGGCCATGCTGGCAGTACTGTATTACAAGGCACAGAGTCAGGACTGAATAAATGGCACTCCACTACAACTGCTTGGGAGACTCGTAATTACGTTATTAAGATAACATTACATGGTGCCAGGATTTATAGAACTCACGATAAGGGCATACTACAACAATGGAAGGAATAAAACCTCTGGCTAGCCTGCAACTAGAAGGAAATGTGGATGAAAATTGGCGTGTCTTCAAGCAACGCTTTCTTCTCTACCTCACAGCGATTGACGCTTCGACTAGCTCTGGAACACATAAAGTAGCTTTGTTGCTAACAGTGGCTGGCTCGCAGGCAATCAAGCTGTTTAATACATTTACGTTTGCAGCCAAAGATGATCAAAATGATCTGGACAAGGTTATAGAATGGTTCGACGAATACTGCACTCCAAAAAATAATGAAACGTATGAGAAATTCGTGTTTCGCTCCCGCGTGCAAAAGCAAGGAGAATCCTTTGATTTTTTTTGACGGACTTGAAAATAAAAGCACAAACATGCAACTTTAGGGACCTGAAGGAATGGATGATACGCGATCAAGTCGTTTTTGGAATACTCGACAAGAAGGTGAGGGAGAGAATGCTTAGAGACAATGACCTAAATTTGGATGCAGCAGTGAAAATATGTCATGCTAGTGAACTCTCAGCCATGCACACGAAAACTTTCGAAGGGAGCAGCACACCAGTGGGCGGGAGCACCCTGGGGCTGAAAAACCTGCCGGTGGATGTGGTACACAAAAGGGACACAAGAGGGCCCACAGAGTTCAAGATGATGACGCCTTACGAATGCAGACGGTGCGGTAATAAACACGCCAGACAGTGTCCTGCTTATGGGAAGAACTGTGCAAAATGTAAAGGCAGGAATCACTTTGCCAAGATGTATTTCTGGGAAGAGAAAACTGAAGGTAAAAAGACAGTGCATGCTATTGAGACTGAAGAGACAGGAGCTGAGACTTTGTTTGTTGGAATGGTACAAAATGAGTCAAAACAGGGCAAAAATGCTAATGAAGTGCACTCTGTATGACCAAAGACTGAAGTTTGGATAGCTCCCTTGCTGGTAAATGGCACCATTGTTCCCTTTAAGCTAGATACAGGTGCTAAGGCAAACCTCATAAGTTGGAGTGATGCACGGAATCTCAAAGTGCGACCTAAAATACTGAACAAGACAGTGTCTTTGAAGGCATACAATGGACAAAGCATTGAAACAAAAGGAACGTGTAGGCTGAATGTTAAGGTAAAAAATCACATTCACCCTTTGACCTTTGTTATAGAGCCTGAAGGACATGAGTCACTGTTGGGGGATAAGGCCTGTGTGGATTTGGGCTTGGTAAAACGAGTCTATACTATCAATGAACTGAACTGTGTGCAGAGTGCCCCCCAAGATAGTACATATCTGACTCATGAGACTATAGCACACAAATATGCAGATGTATTTCAGGGTTTCGGAGCACTGCCCTTTACATACTCCATCAAACTGAGAGAGGATGCACAACCTGTGATTCACGCACCCAGGAGAGTTCCAGTGGCTCTCCGTGAAAAACTGAGGAAAGAGCTAGACCGCATGGAGGGACTAGCTGTCATAAAGAAGATTGAGGAACCGACTGACTGGGTAAATTCCATGGTCTGTGTCAATTCAAAGAAAACTGATAAATTGCATGTCTGCATGGATCCCAAGGACCTTAACGCCAATATCAAAAGAGAGCACTACCAAATTCCAAAGAGAGAGGAAATAGTCAGCGAAATGACAGAAGCGAAAGTCTTCTCCAAGATGGACGCCTCGCATGGTTTCTGGCAGTTGAAACTTGATGAAGAAAGTGCTAAGCTGTGCACTTTTAACACCCCATTTGGTCGATACTCCTACCAGCGTCTGCCCTTTGGTATTAGCTCCGCCCCAGAAATCTTTCACAGAGCAATGGAGCAAATCATCGAGGGCCTGGAGGGAGTGCGGGTGTACGTGGATGATCTGGTAGTATGGGGCTCCACTCAGGGGGAGCACGACACCAGACTGGAGAAAACACTTCAGAGAATACAGCAGTATGGACTCAAACTAAATAAAAACAAATGTCAGTTCAGTGTCAATGAAATCACATTCCTCGGAGACAAGATCTCTTCAGAGGGGATTCAGCCAGACAAGTCAAAGGTAAAGGCTATACATGACATGGAGAAACCAAAGGACAAGAAAGGGGTTCAGCGGGCCCTTGGCATGGTTAACTACCTAGGAAAATTCATTCCAAATCTAGCAGTGAAAACTGTTCATCTGAGAAAACTGCTGCACCAAGAGACAGAGTTCCAATGGGGACATGAACATGAGAGAATGGAAGGGGCTGCTACACATTCTAGCAAGTGAACCACTACTGAAGTTCTTCTGCCCTAAAAAGAGGACAAAAGTGTCCACAGATGCCTCTAAGAATGGATTAGGGGCTGTCCTTCTACAGGAAGATGAAGGAGAATGGCGACCAGTGGCGTATGCGTCACACTCCATGACGGCTACAGAGTGCCGGTACGCACAAATCGAGAAGGAGTGCCTTGGCTTGGCATTTGGGTGAGAAAAATGTCATACCTACATCTATGGTCTTCCCAAGGTTATCCTAGAAATGGACCATAAGCCACTGCTAGGGATCGCAAAGAAGAATCTGTGTGACATGTCACCACGGATACAATGCCTAATGATGAGACTTCAACGTTACGATTTTGAGCTAACATATGTGCCAGGGACACAAATGTTCATTGCAGACACACTATCCAGGGCTGCGCCTTATGCCACACAAAGCAATGAATCAGAAGAGGATGTGGCTCTTCATGTGGATATGGTCTACACAGCATTGCCCGCCACACAGGAACAACTATCAGTGATCGTCACAGAGACATCAAAGGACCCAGTCCTGAGTAAAGTAATGAGAAATCTTCAAGAGGGCTGGAAGAAAGGGTCATGTAAACAATATTATCACATTCAGTCTGAGCTCTCTGTGGTCAATGGACTACTGCTTAAGTGTGACAGGATAGTAGTGCCCACCTCTATGCGATGAGAAATGCTCAACAGGATACATGAAGGGCACCTGGGTGCAGAAAAGTCAAAAAGGAGAGCACGTGAGGCACTCTACTGGCCAAACATTAACTCTGATATTGATCAGTTGATCAGCGAGTGTGCTACATGTCAGGAGTATCGCTACAAGCAAACAAAAGAGCCCCTCATTACTACAGAGCTCCCATCACAACCTTGGGAAAAGGTCAGAACTGATATATTTCACTATGAAGGAAAAGACTATTTGTTAGTTATTGATTATTATTCCAATTATCCGGAGATGGCTCTCTTGTCCAGTATCACATCAAGAGCTGTGATAACTCACCTGAAGTCAATCTTTGCCAGGCAGGGCATCCCTCTAACCTTGGTCTCTGATAATGGCCCTCCCTATGCCAGTCATGAGTTTCAGTCATTTGCTTCAGTGTATGAGTTTAATCATGTAACCTCCAGTCCGCTCTATCCTCAGGCTAATGGAAAAGCGGAGAAGGGGGTACAGATTGTGAAAAGACTATTAAAGAAAGCAGCACACAGCAACACTGACCCATATCTGGCCCTGATGTCGTACAGGGCGGGCCCGCTAGCAAGTGGCAAGTCTCCAGCTGAACTCTTACTGGGTCAGAAAATCCGTACACGACTTCCCAGTTATGTCACACCTGACCACTGAGATGCGGTGTGGGCAGACAAGGCTCGGAAACTACAACAGAAACAAAAAACACTCCATGACCGCACAGCCGCCACACTAGTGCCTCTACAGGAGCAGGATATAGTTCGCATTGAAGGGCCTGAGTCATGGCCTACAAGAACCACCATTCTACAACAGGTCACCCCCAGGTCATACAGTGTCATGACAGAGAATGGCAATGTGTTTCACAGAAACAGGAGGCACCTACTGAAAAACACAGAGACCTTTCAGCCTCAGGAGGACAGAGAGGAAGACGAGATGAGGGAAATGCCACAAAGTGACGAAGGACACAGTAGTGATAATGTGACAAGGGACCTGTGTGGTACAGGCATGAACTTAAGGGATACAACTGGGGTGGTTCAGCAAACAGCCGTTCAGCCACGCAGGTCACAGCGCACCAGAAAGCCTGTAGTTAAACTTGACCTGTAGACAGGGATTGATAAGACTGTAAACAGTTAATGGACTCCTGGGTGTGGGTAAGGTTTATACCTACCTGCAATTAGTTCAACGGTGTAGTTACACTGACTGTTTCCATATGATGTTAACTGTAGTGTATATACCTTTAAGGGGAGATCTGCTTTTACAGCTCCTGTATACTGTAGTACCGGCAATGACCACACCTGTATATAAGCCCTGAGTAGGGCGCTGTACTGTTAGTTTTTAGACTACCCTCATCCAGTAAACACCTGTTGATTGTTGATCTGCAGTCTCCGTCTATTTATTGAAGAACACCAGACCTTAAGATTCACGGATTTAATAGTGGCGACGAGGTCGAATCGAACCTACCTGCAACTCTGCATTTCCTCCCAAGGATTCGCTCCTGGAGGACAGTGGAAGAAGCCGAGGCCAGAAGCACGGGTGTTGACCACGAGCAACTGCCGGCAGAGAGTGAGCATCGCAGGGGAGGCTGTTGAGAGCTGGGCTTGGTTCTCCAGCCACGACGATACAGCAACAGGCTGGCAACAGGTACAGCGCAGACCCTTCCCGGACAGCGGCGGCGGGAGCCGACCGACGGCACAGAAAAGTCCGAGCAGCGTCGACGGGGTAAGAGAGAGGGTAAAGCGCACAGGGCGCAGCCGGGGGTTCAAGACCGAGCGGCATCGACGGAAAACAAAAAGAGAGAGAGGGTAAAGCACAGCCGGGGTTCAGGACTGAGCGGCGGCAATGAGAGAGGCGCACAGGAAAACGCGCAGAGCGCAGCCAGGGCTCAAGGGCTGAGCAGCGAGCGTGGGATACGCCATTTTTGAAGCAGCAGCGGAGAAGAAGGGCGAGCGCGGGAAGAAAGGGAAGCGCGGGAGACGCCATTTTGAGCCAGCGGAGAAGAAGGGAGAGCGCGGGAGACGCCATTTCAGCCAGTCTAACCACACCCAGGGATGTCGAAGAGTGGCAGTGTCACAGCGTTCGACAATGAAGTCGAAGATTGGGTGACATATGTGGAACGTATTGAGGTCTACTGCAAGGCGAATGAAGTGCCAGATGCCAGGAAAGCACTGGTTTTGTTGAATTCCATGGGTGCAAAAACGTATGGCTTACTGCGAAACTTAATAACCCCAGAGAAGCCAGTGGATAAGGTCTTTGAAAGCATAGTGGCAATCCTACAGGACCACTTAAACCCCACACTGCTGCTGATAGCAGAAAGATTTAAGTTTCATAAAAGGAACCAGCATAAAGACGAAAGTAATGCTGAGTATTTAACGGAACTGCGCAAGCTATTGAAAGACTGCTAGTTCGGAACAGGACTAGCAGATACGTTAAGGGACAAGTTTGTGTGTGGGCTTCAAAGTGAAGGAACCCAGAAATGGCTTCTATCAGAAAAGGATCTTACGCTGGACAAGGCTTTCAGCATGGCAGTATCACATGAAACAGCCACACGGGGAGCTGCAGAGATACAACAGAGACCGCAAGAATATGGCACCAATGAAATGTCATATGGAGCAGTGAAGTGTTATCGCTGCGGCAGAACAACACACGACCAGAAGGATTGTTGGTTCAAGGACCAAGTGTGCAGACAGTGTGGAAAAGCAGGACACATAGCAAGAGTCTGCAGGTCGGGGAAGAAAACCAGCAGCAAGAAATCTCCACAGGAGAAGTACAAAAAGGTACATAAGGTGACGGAGAGTAGTTCAGACGAACAGAAAAGTGATACAGACTCCGGAAGCAAGGAGCTGGGTTGTCTGAAACGGCATAATGTAATCAAAATGGAGGATCACCAAACTATCTGGGTCACGCTCAAGATAGACGGAGTCCAAGTGAAAATGAAATTGGACACAGGATTAGCCCTAACAGTCATAAACCAAAGGGACTACAAGCGGCTATTCTCACATATACCTTTGAGAGATACAGAGATTGTCTTGAAGACGTACACAGGGCAAAAAGTCTACCCCAAAGGAAAAATAAGGGTGAACGTGATATACAACGGCAAGGAAATACCAAAAATGGACCTATATGTATTGCCAGATGGAGGACCACCACTACTAGGACGTGAATGGATCCGGAAAATACAATTAGATTGGCATTCCATACAGGCATTGACGGTAGAGGCCAAAAAGGATGACGATGTCACACCTGGACGACTGTCAAAAATGCTAACTGATGCACAAGAAGTGTTCCAGGAGGGACTCGGAAGACTAAAAGGCATAACAGCGACGATTAAAATAGAGGAAAATGCAAGCCCAAAGATTTTTAAGGCCAGACCGGTGCCTTATGCGATCAGACCAGCCGTCAAAGCAGAGCTGGAAGGTTTGGAACGTTCAGGAGTACTGTCCAAAGTGGACTGGAGCGAGTGGGCTACACCCATCGTTCCTGTAATGATGAGGTCGTTGAGTAATACGCCTGGGGAACCAAAGAAGGTTCGCATCTGTGGGGACTTTAAGGTGACAGTGAACCCAGTCCTTCACACGGTACAATATCCGTTTCCGCGGATTGAAGATATTTTCGCCTCGCTATCTGGAGGGAAACGCTTCACTAAGATTGATCTGGCCCAGGCGTACCTGCAAATGGAGGTAGAAGAAGCCTTGAAACAATACCTCATGATCAACACTCACAAAGGTCTCTACCAATACAACCGGCTGGTGTTCGAGGTAGCATCAGCTCCAGCTATTTGGCAAAGGGCAATGGATCAAGTCCTGCAAGGGGTTCCAGGGACCCAGTGTTATTTGGACGACATCCTGGTCACGGGCGAAAATGACAGTGATCACCTCGCCAACCTGGAGCAGGTGCTCATTAGATTGAAGGAATATGGGCTACGAGCTAATCTCCACAAATGCGAGTTTTTCCAGAAGCAGATCTCGTATTGTGGTCACGTTATTGATGAAGAGGGGTTACATAAGTCCCCTGAAAAGATTGAGGCAGTAGTCAAGGCTCCAGCACCGGAAAATGTGTCACAACTGAGGTCGTTCCTCGGGCTGGTGAACTACTACCATAAGTTCTTACCAAATTTGTCTACAGTATTACACCCACTGAACACCCTACTGCAGACGGGGGTACCAAGGAAGTGGAATGACGAAAGTAAACAAGCTTTCCAGAAGTGCAAAGAATTGACCACATCAAAAGAGGTGTTGGCCCATTTCAACCCAGCACTACCAATTCAGTTGGCGTGTGATGCATCACCCTATGGTATTGGAGCAGTGCTGTCGCACAAATTCCCAGACGGGTTGGAGAGGCCAGTAGCCTTTGCGTCTCGGTCACTACCCTCAGCAGAGCGCAACTACGCCCAGATTGACAGGGAGGCCCTCAGCCTAGTATGGGGAGTAAAAAAATTCAACCACGATCTGCACAGGCAGAAGTTCACCTTGCTGACTGACCACCAACCACTTGTCTCCATCTTTAATCCAAAGAAGGGCGTTCCGGTGATGACTGCGCAACGGCTACAAAGATGGTCCCTTTTTCTAGGAGCGAACCAATATGAAATAGAGTATAAGGGCACGAAACAGCATGGAAACGCTGATGGGCTATCACGCCTGCCACTGCCTACAGCAGAGGAAGCACCAGCAGTGGACCCTGTCAAAATATTTTATTCGTCGATAATTGAACGCTTGCCAGTAACTAACGCGGATATAGAGAAGGAGACCCGAAATGATCCGACACTGTCTTGGGTATATGATTTGACGGTGAAGGGATGGCCAACATATGGCGACTCACTGTTGCCAGTATTCTCATCCAGAAGGGAACAGCTGTCAGTATGCCAGGGGACAGTGATGTGTGGATCCCGAGTGGTAATTCCACCCAAGTTAAGGGAGAGAGTGCTCAATGAGCTTCACGAAGGCCATCTTGAAGGGATGAAAATGAAAAGCCTTGCTAGGGCTTATGTGTGCTGGCCGGGAATCGATCAACAAATCGAGGACCTAAAAAAGAGCTGCTCAGGATGCCACAAGGTCCAAAATGCACCACAACATGCCCCTCTACACCCATGGGAGTGGCCCTCCTCTCCATGGCAACGGGTGCATATTAATTTTGCTGGTCCATTCATGGACTCAATGTTCTTAATAGCAGTGGATGCACACTCGAAATGGCCTGAGGTGATCAAAATGTCCTCCACCACTACGGAGAAAACGATTGCAGTCCTACGGACCATATTTGCCAGGAACGGCTTGCCAGAGCAGATTTGCTCTGATAACGGACCACAGTTTGTGTCCGAAGAGTTTCGGAAATTTATGAGAAGGAATGGGGTAAGGCATTACACATCCGCCCCGTATCATCCAGCCACAAATGGATTGGCTGAGAGGTTCGTACAAACCTTTAAAAAGGCAGTAAGGGCCATGTGCGATGACGACATTCCACTGCAGCATAAGGTGGACAATTTCCTGTTAGCCTACAGAAATGCGACACATGCAGTTACCAACCAGACCCCGGTCATGATGTTCTTTAACCGAAGGTTGAGATCTCGTCTGGATTTGCTCAGACCAAATGTGCGAAGAAATGTTGAGAATAAGCAATTCCAGCACATCAATGAGAAGCCGACAAGGAGCTTCAATGTAGGACAACCAGTCTTGGCCCACGACTACCGAACAGAGAAATGGCAACCTGGAACGATATGCACACGGCAGCGGCCAATAATGTACACAGTGGATGTCGGGGAGAACATTGTGAGACGCCATGTCGACCAGATCCTAGTGTTACAGGAACGAGTCAACCCCATGTCTCGCGTACCTGGTGATGAACCCGACATACCGGTAGCATCTACCCCAGAAACAGTAGCATCGGAAACTGATGAACTAACCGACGACAGGGGCCAGAATCCCCTCCGCACCAAGAACAAGACACTCAGGAAAGGCGCTATACAGAAAGGATCAGGAAGCCACCCCAAAGACTGAATCTATAAATGGACTATTTTCAGTTAATGTTGCATGTTAAAAGTGTTAACTGTTAATCTAAAAGGGGAGGAATTGTATTGTATGTACCTTTAATGGGAGAACTGCTTTTACAGCTCCTGTATACTGTAGTACCGGCAATGACCACGCCTGTACATAAGCCCTGATTATGGTGCTGTACTGTTAGTTTTTAGACTACCCTCATCCAGTAAACACCTGTTGATTGTTGATCTGCAGTCTCTGTCTATTTATTGAAGAACACCATACCTTAAGATTCACGGATTTAATATTAACAAGTGTTCTATGTGTTATGTTATGTTATGTTGTTACTGTGTTATGTCTTCATTGAAGGGGAAAGATGGACGGATAACCGTAGCTGTCGTAAAGACAGCGGGGTTTGATTGACAGCTGGTTGACGGCTGACGTCATATCCGGGGGCGGGATCGGACGCCATCTTGGCCATGCTGGCAGTACTGTACCGCGAGGCACAGAGTCAGGACTGAATAAATGGCACTCCACTACAACTGCTTGGGAGACTCATAATTACGTTATTAAGATAACATTATATTCACTTTGGAAAATCTCACAACATCTTCAACTTTATTGTTGTGCCAAGGCATCAGAATTTTGGATAATCAGATTGTGTATTAGGATCTTATTGTTGGTTATTTTTGCGCAGTGCTGTTTTGAAGTGACAGTACAGCAAAGCCGAAGTAGAGGGAAATAAAATCTTGTGAATTAGCTCAATAAAAACACCTGCTGCAGAAAGTAATGCAATGAAGCTACAACAGATGCCAGCTGAATATACTTAACATCATCAATGTATTTATTTAGCTAAAAATCATAGTTTTTAAATGGCTATACTGTCTGTAGGGTCTCTGTTGGGAAACCACTTTTTGCATTCTGTTGTTTCACTGACATGGAGCAGATCGAAACAGTGCCAAATAAATCACAGTGTTTCCATGTTTTAATCCAAGGACATTTCAGACTCAAATTTGACTCCTTGAATTATTTATGGCCTGACTTGTTTTGAATACTTGCTGAATGACATAAAGCCTTGGTCAGACCCCATCTGGTGCACTGCGCTCAGTTTTGGGCGCCAAATCTCAGGAAGATATAATGGCCTTAGAGTGGGTACAGCGCAGATTCACCAGAATGATACCAGGGCTTAAACGGTTAATTTATAAGGACATAAACCTGACTTGTATTCCCTTGAGTTTAGAAGGTTGAGGGGTGATCTAATTGAGTTATTTAAAATGATTAAGGGATTCAATAGGGTAGATGCAGAGAAACAAGGGGGCATAATCTTAAAATTGGAGCTAGACTATTTATGAGTAAAATCAGGAAACACGTTTTCACACAAAGGGTAATGGAAATCTGGAATCGCTCCCCAAAAGGCTGTGAATGCTGGGTCAATTGAAATTTTCAAGACTGAGATCAATAGATTTTTGTTAGATAAGGGTATCAAGTGATATGGGCCATCACGAGAGTTGCCGGTGTCACTGGCAACTCGGGTTAACGGCTGCTGAAAATGGACAAAGCGCTACCAGGAAAAAATTCATTCTGGGGGCTAAAGATGTTTAGCCCAGCACTAACTTACCATGTAACGGCCTCCTGGTGGTGTCCGTGCAGGCATGGCTGTCGAAGTTCCCATCCTGAAGTGATGTTCCAGCTTCTAACAGTCTCTGGGAGCGAGGCTATGGAGTTCGCAAGGAATTGTGGGAAATTAAAAGTGCAATGCGTTCAGAACGAATTAAAATTAAAATGAATTGAAAAAATGCAGTTTTCAGCCCTTCCTGCCTTAAAAAAAAAATGAACACTGAAAAAAAGTCCCAAATGGGAGTCTTCAGCAATTAAAGCTGAATTCCCTTCTGAAGCGCAAAATATGGGAAAAGTGCTTCAGCACCAACACAAATGGCTCAGCTAGCCAGGGAAGAGTCACCCAGGGTCTCACACACAACACTTCAGCTTTGTGCAGCAGGTCAACATTGCAAGAGAGGTCCTCTACACACAGGGGCCAGGCGGTCCTCCAGAAAGAACGATGTGGGACCAGATCACCGAGGCCATCACTGCCAGCAGTGTCACCCCCATCACCTGGCTCCAGTGCCCAAAGAAGCTTCATGACCTCAGACCATTGGTCAAGGTCAGTGAATGCATCTTCAAAAGCCGTCTCCTACCAACTGCACCACTAGCCTCACACACTGCTGAATGCACGATTCCCACCACCCCCACTCCACCAATCATTCATCTACCAACAATCTGTACCAATCACGAAGCACATCTCCCATTCCTAGCTTCACCTCTCCCCCTTGGAGGAGATGGTGCTGGCCATTCTTAGCAGGTGCATGGCTGAGCCCTTGGCCAGCGGCAGGACAGAAAGGATACAAAATGCTGATATCCTCATACATTATCCTCCTTCTGACATGCCCTCCCCTCACCACAACACAACCCTTGTGCAGAAAAAGAACAAGAAGAAGGAGGAGAAAAAGGAAAAGAAGAAGAAGAAGAAGAAGAAGAAGAAGATGAAACACTGTCACTCCCAGCCACCAGCTCCTCAAGGTCAACCAACAAAGCCATTTGCAGTCTCCCCCACTGAAAGTCAGCAGCCTTCCACCAGCCATGCTGCAGCCACTGGGGGAGCACCTCATAGGAGCAGTAGGACTGGCAAAGGCACACACAAGACAAACATGAAGAGAATGCATAAGGAAGATGAGTTGATTTCTTGATGTCATATTGGATGTATACTAGATGTAGAAACTTGGATTGGGAACTTTGCTTTGTATTCGCTTTTATTTTAGCATCATGGCCAAGAGGGTGCTGTGATGGTCAGTAACAGAGCGAAGGTAAGATGTGGGACAAATGTTGAAAGGGGAATTGGGGTTGTGTCACTGGTAGCGCAGGCAGATGATTCCATCTCCCAGCTAGAAAGGGGCTGTCTGGGTTACATCCTTCCTTCTGCTTCCTCCTCTTTTGCTTCCTCCTCTTCGGCTTCCTCCTCTTCGGCTTCTTCCTCTTCTGCTTCCTCATCTTCGGCTTCCTCCTCTTCTATTTCTTCTTCTTTTGTGTCTTCCTCTTCCCTCTGCGGGCAGATGCTGTAAATCTGAAATAACAACATAAAATTCTGGAAATAATTAGCAGAGTATTTGCAGCTTTTTCTGTCTTCTCAGAGGCCTTCCTTTACCACCCGAGGCCTTGCAAGCATCCAGCTGCACTGTCTACACACTAAAAAAACTTTTAACATGTATTGCAGCAAGCCACTACTTCAGTAAACTAAAAAACCCAGTCCAAATGCTTAAATGCAAACTTACCTGAAAGATGTGTGTGTCCCTTTTAAGAGGTGCTGACAACGTCTCTGTCAGTTTGCTGAACGTTATGTTTACACAGTGAGCTTAGGACCCAGCGCTGAACTCAGCACAAATGTTCAAGTTCGCTGTGGTGACGTTAAGTCGCTGTTGCACGCCGACCGATGTCACCTCTCCCTCATTTTACTATGCAGGGCGATGGATCTTACTGACAGCACTGCCAGGGATGGGACAATGAAGGATGCCACAAGACCCGCCACCAGCTGGCGAAAAAGCAGCAGCCACCCTCTTTTCGCGATTTTTTGACGGGAACGGGTGGCGTAAAGCCCCTGAATTTTTAGACCATCAAACAAAGGTGGATAAATGGAGTTGGGCTTCAGATCAGCCATGATCTAATTGAATGGTGGACCAGGCTCAAGGGGTTGAATTGCCTACTCCTGTTTCCATGTTCCTGTGTATAGTAGATATTACTTTCCTCACAATCACTAATGAGAATCATTTATTTTCTTTTTTTCCATAAAATGAGCACATTGATCAGATTTGTACATTGACTTCCGAGAAGGTTTTTTCTCCCATTTTCCAGCATGCCCCATTTGCATTCAGTGCACAAAATATTCTTCCTCCTTATTGTGTTGGAGATATGTCAAGAGGTGTGTTTCGGATAAGCAGATAGTGACAGAACAAATGGTTGTGACTGCAGGGAGTAGTCATAGACAACAGAGATAAACAAATCCCCTTAGATTTGCAGACTTCATGTCTACAACAAAACAGGCTGCAAGGTTGTAGAACGACTTTTGGTGGTTAAAGCAGACAAGTCAAACCTTTGAAGTTTTGAAATGCAGGATGCGACATAACACATGAAATGTAACCAAGAGGTTTTCTGCCAATTTTGTAAACTTTTATGAGTGAATGAACAATTTTGGGCTTTGTTAAAGGCAACTAATGGATAGCCAAGCAGGATGTGTGAGTGTGAAAGTTTGACTGCTCAAACAACTTAGGTCGAACATTAAAGGAACATCTCACCATCCCTGAATGACTAATTTACTGAAAAAGGCAATGAACACTGTATAAAAATCAGTGACGGAAAATATCGGCACTGAAGGAGGGGCCTAGCTGATCATGCCAACTCGAGGAGCTGCAGCTGAAAGGCGAAGAGCTGCAGTCGAAAGGACGTGAACTGCAATCAACACTGGACTGATCATCTGCGGGTGGTTGTACGTATGATTTCTGTAGGGGGTGGTGTGTGTGTGCCCAGTCAGCTTCGACGCTGACTGTCCCTTGAGCAGTTCGAATCGTTCCCACACTCCTGGGTTCTAGACACCGGACTTAGGTACAGGCGGCGATGCAGAAAATCGAGTAGACAAGTGGTTTGGTATAAGAAAACCAAGATTTTATTAAAAGCAGAATACAACAATCTTATGAAAAATTACTGGCAAAAACAATAATTATACTTATATGGGAATGGGGAACACACGGCACATCGAGGAAAAAACAACTACATTAACAATCCCCTTATCCTTATCCCACCCCCTATACCTAACTAGATTAAGCTATGAGGGGCCAGGAATTCATGCTCACCAATCCAAAACCTGTTGCTTTAACGGTTGTGAGTTTTGAGGTTTGGCCTTGCTGTCCTTTGGGGTACCCCGTCGCCATGTGGTCGCAGGGCGCGGCGCTGAAGTCGTTGCTGCGAAGCACCCTCCTTTCCTCAGCTACCGTCATCGTCTCGTCGCGATGGGTTTTCTTCTTCTTCTCCCTCGGGTGGTTGTCGGCGGTAATGTTGCGGTTGGAGGTCGGTTGGCGGTTTTCACCGCTTAGTTGATTTTACTACCCAAGCTTCGAATGCCGGTTTATTCGTCGTGGGCGTGGACACCCGCGTCTAATGCCAGCTTATTCGCAGTGTTCAAACGCCAACTTATTCTCAGTGTCCATAAATACACTGTCACTTTCTTCACCAAACGCCAGCTTATAACTAGACATTTGGTTTTTACCAATGCATCTTTTGCTGCCCTTCTCTGCTGTTATTGGTTTATCTTCTTCTCATCTCGTCTCGTCTCATCTCGTCTCTTTCGCCCCTTTGTGGCCTGTGTGGTATTGAACTCGGGTCTCGTTCTCCTCCCGCGTTTGGCCCCGGTGTAATGGGCATCCTTGGATGTTGAGCGGTGTGGGGAGTGAGAAGAGAACCCGCCACGAGGCCAGGGTGCGAGTATGAGCGGCAGCAGGCCAAAGGCCAAACGATGAGAGCAGGAGCAAGAGAGCCAAGAGAGCGATTGCTACTGATGGGCCTCCAATTATACCCGTTTCTTCAACTCCTTATCTGCGTGCCAAATCAGGTCAGTACATTGTTTAAATTTTGGCAAGCTTGTTTAAATGATTATAACCATTTATTTTAACTACTTTTGGAGTGGTTGTCTCCGGGTCTAATGGCCCCGATGTGCTGGTTGTTCTGTCATGGATAAAACTTAATTGTCCCCATCCTGACTTGATGGCTACTGTGAGCTGTTATTGATTAAACATGCAGAAACTTAATAGCCACTATTATAGGCCCATTCTAGCTTGATTTGATTCAAGTCGAATAAATGCGTATTCTGTGTTTACTTTGTCTGGCTGGCTCCAAAGAGTCCCTGTTCACAGATTCCTGCATTTTAATGTTTTGTCTCCGGGCCTGCTTGTTGGCAGAGCCCTGTTTTTAAAAAATCCTGTCAGTATTGGTCACGAGGTGTGCAGAAGCCATTTTGGGTACCCTGTTTTCAATAACTTGTCCAAAACAGGGTCCCTTGATCCATAACTTGGGGAGTGCGGGTATTTTGAGAACCCTGCAACTTACACTCCCCCCTGTTGATACTAAACTTGCTTTAAGAATCATCCTGATAGGGTGAGCAAAATTTCCAACCCTCCACAGCCAACCTTCCCCTGTAATTACCTATCTAACATACCCACGACACATGCACTTCCCATTCCACGAAAATATGGTGTACATAATTATACATAGAATAATTACAATCTTTTACACACATCCAAGCATGGAAAGGGTCCAACACCCCTGCACCACTTGGTACAAATATATCTTTATTAACAACACGTTTGAAAATCTTTATTAAAAACAACAAACACAAAAAAAAACAATCTTTAATCAGAAATACAAAACTTAAACAGGTGTATCTCCCTCCACCTTAACATAACGTTCCTTCCAGGTCCTAGGGTTTTGGAATTCTAGTATCTGACCTTTTCCCTTGCACTGAGTGCAGACTAGGTATAATACGAGAATATGGGAAGCCAGCCTAATTCACGAAGGGACCTCTATGTTATTGAAAATGTCCCACCAGGGTGGGATCACAATGTCCAGTATCTTAGCCCCTATCTCTACTGTTTTCTGCTCCAGAGTGTAAAAATGTTTCTGTGAAACTATAACGGCTTTGAGTATCTTCGTAAGGTGTTCTGGGAGAGGGGGAATTTCGTAGCCGAAATGTGCTACGTACTTCTGCAGGTTGGTAAAATTCTCCATTACAGTGAGTGAACAGTGGAGGGTTCAGGAATGGGGACAATTCATTCCTGGGCCACTTGAATTTCTGCCTCAGGCTTAAAGCGGAAACTGCTGTCACTTACCGGACACCAGCTATGCTGTCCATGCTGGTGGTGGGGCGCTCCTGTGGTGACACAATATGTCCCACCTCCTATACATGCTACTTGTGGGGGAACATGGCCTTGTGCCATTGCCTCCATGGTACAATTTATAGGCTTCGCGCCAACAGCTTTAAACCCACACTGTGGTTTTGAATAGGCGTTCAAGTGCTGGGGACACAGGATTATTTGTGCTCCCCGGCTCCGGCACCCCGACAGGTCAGTAGCTGTCATAGCATGCTCCCACTTTATGACGTAAAGCAGGACCGCTGTGAAACGAATGTGTGCACCCCTTTGAATGACTCCAATGTTGTCTACCCTGTATACCGGTGCGGGTCGGGCTGTCCTACTGTAGGATTCGCAAAATTGAACTTTATATTATAAAGGGTCGAATGGCAGAAGAGGCCATGATTTTAAAGACTGTTTTAAAAGAAGCCTAGGAAAAAGGGGCATTCAAAATGGCCGCCAGACCCCGTGACCAAATTATTGGGATACTTTAAAATGGTTCCTGCAGTCCTCAGACAGCTTTGTGGATTCAGCCCACAGTAAGTTCTGGAAGCCGTTTCTGAGAGAACGAAACCAGACACCCACATATACATAAAGATTGGATGCAGATCCAGTCAAGATCGGCCTGTAGAAAAAGGCCATCTAAATGTTTAACCAGACAAAAGGGAACAGTTTCATATTCATGAGAAGAGCATCAAGGACCCATTAAGGACATCACCAGGACATTACAAACAATGAAGGTCATTCCAGACCAGAGATGGCCCGTTACCGGCCATCCAAGAACAGTTTAAAATATAATAACTACCCCGTTGTGCTCCCAGCCCACCAAAATTAAAACAAAAGACTAACCTGATTTGGCGCGAGATAGGGGCTTCTGATGAGAAGTATATCTGGGAACCCAGAGGTAGAAAGAAACGGGAGGAAGCCATAGACAGAGCGGCCATCGTGGAAAGAAGCCATCGAGGGAAGCCATCGTGCTGCTACCATCGTATTGGTGGCGTCATCGCTAGAAGAAGGAGAAGAAGACGGTTCGAGCCGGCGTCCCGCCCCGGGGTAAAACATCGGGAGATCATCGACCAACCCCGGGCCGTTGACGAAACAGGAGGCCATCGACCCACTCCGGCTCGGGAGAAGAGACAATTAAAACCGGCAGAAGAAATGATGGGGGCCAACCCGAGGCTCCTCTGACCGGGGTCGAGCAAACGATCCCCGACCCCGCCGACATCCAGACCAGCCGGTGTCCAGCCGTCCCCGACCCCCACCTCAGGAGAGAGGTGTGGCGCAGTTCGCTGGGGCTCCACCAACCACGTGGAGACGGGACGCCTGAAAGGATCAAACGCAGGCCTGTTTCAAAACCTTACACTTCCTAGTGGGATTGGTGAGCATGTTTCTGCCCCTTCATAATCAGATCTAGATAGGTTTAAGGGGGTGGACATTTAAGGGTATAATTAACATGAGTTGTTGTCCCTCGATGTTCCGTGTGTTTTCCCCATTTCATGATGATCTTTTAGAGTATAATATGCCTGTATTTGCCTTAGTTAGTACTGTGTCATTATGATTTGTTTGTGTTTTCCCCTCCCATATACCCTCTTATTTGCTTGCATTTTGATTTGATTTACCTTATGCAATAAAATTCCATTTCGTTTCATCAAACTTGGTCCATAAGAGTTTTCTCTACATTGTAGTTCCTGCCCCAAAGTCCAGAGTACAGAATCTAAGGGGCGAGTGGGTCGAACCACTCACGGTTTTACTGTGCAAGAGAGAGAGGCCTCTAGAGAGAGAAAACTCTGCGATCTAAAACCCCTTACAGAAAATGGCGACCACGGCAGGACTCTGGCAGCAGGATTGCAATGTAGTAGATCCAAGTTTGAATGGCCGAAATGCAATGGATGAGAGGATAGCAGATTATGTCTTTGGCAAGGTAAATCTCACTAAGCAGTGGATTTCAGATCTCTTACTGGATGGGCGTCCGGTGGACGCAGCCATCAGGTGGACAGAGAGCAAAGAGCATAAGAAGTCAGTGGAGAAGGCAGTGTGGCTGATGTGTTACAAGAAGCAAGTTCAGATCTTAGACTGAGTCGTTGCAGCACAGGCAGCAGGATCACTGCACAGGCAGCAGAGATAGAGGAAAAGACTCACCATAAAGGGAGATCCCTCGATTCATTTCAGGGAGATAGAGGAGACAGCAGCCATTAATGACTGTGATGATCAGGAACAGGCAAAAATGTTGCTTTTCTCCCTGGATTGCACAATCCTTCAGTGCCTCTCAGATGAGAGTAAGAGGGGACGGAAAGGGTATGTGGATCTCAGGGAGGAAGTTTTAGAACTAATGGGAGTGGACGACGGTAGTCCATTCGACCGTGTAGAAGGGACTGTACAGCTATCTGGAGAACCCCCACGGGTTTTCGCAGAAAGGCTGTTGCCAGTGTATCGGCGCAGCTGTCCGGGCATGCCTGACCGGGCTGCAATGAACGACGAACAGCGGGTTCATTGGCTCCGTTGCTTGGTCACCAACAGGTTGCCGCAGATACGGGCCCTAGCCAGATCTTGGTTTGATCCCCAAGGTCCCGGTGTCACGGAGGAGACGGTGCTCGGCCAGCTCAATGTTGCGTATAAGAATTGTAGAGGTCAGGAAACACCTCCCCAGAAGGGAAAGGTGCATGAGGCAAAACCTGCAGCCCCAAGCAAGAAGGACTGACGTCAGGAGGGGAATCGCCCTGCCCAAGCCAAGCTCAATTGCTACGGGTGCGGGAAGGATGGACATTGGCGCAAGGACTGTAGAAATCCGTGGAAGGATAATAAGGGAAAATTCCCCGCAGCCCAAGCCCAAGCCCAGACCGCCGCCCCAGCACCAGCCCAAACCCAAGCCGTAGCTCTTGCCCCAGCACAAGGAGTTGGTGCAGCTATGGATCCCGCTGTGATAGAATCAATCATAGGGACAATGCGGTCTCTGATGATCGCGCAGGGGAAGATAGCGATCGCGCAGGGGAAGATAGCCGTCGCTACTGGTCTTGTCGTTCCCGAAACCCCGACCGCTGTGCCCAAATGACTAGAGCCGGCGCAGCCCATTTACTTGTGTGCGCTGCAATATGATGTATGGAGGCGACCCCTCGTGGAGTTGGAGGTGGGAGAAGTGAAGGGGCTCTATCTGTTGGATACGGGGGCATCATGCACCGTGATCCATACAGATGACCCTGTCACCTCACCTCTGTCCACTGGGGTTCCCTATCTTCTATTGGGCTTCACAGGCGAAGAACAGGCTGGCGCATATTCCATTCCCCTCTCCATTCGTTTAGGACCACTTCGCACCACGTGGAAGTGTACGCTAATGAAATGGGAGGTGGGAGGTGGAACAGGTGTCCTTGGAGCCGATTTCTTGGCAGCGCACGGGATCCTCGTGGATCTGAGAAATCACTGTCTCTGGGGAGCGGGCACAGGGGAACAAGGAGTAGGGGGAGTCAAGGCAAACCCACCGAAAGCACGGGTCGGCCGGCGGGAAGTCAAATTCCTGGGTCTGACCCTCCGCGCTGGCGAGAGAGGCACAGGCCAGGGTAGACAGGAATCGGTGCCAGATCCACCGGTCCCCGCCAGTCGCGCAGTGGAGGTACCCCGACGCAACTAGTGGTTTCACATAAAGCGGTGCAAACTGTTTAAGCCAGGTGCAAGAGTACCAGCAACTGAAGCCAGGTCTGAGGGTAAAGATCCTCAGCCTGAGGCGTGCAAAAAGTCACAGGCCCCACAGGCTGGCGTTGTAGCTTGCTTGGAAGGAGAAGATGTCCCGCCCACCTGGGGGGAGGTTTCCCCAATGGCCTGGGACTCGGACGAGGAGGAGCCCGAAGATCAAGGCCCTCCCCATGATCCGAACGCTATCGGAGCCGAGGAGCCCAAACGGCTGGGCCACGCCCTTGATACGATCCTGGAGAAGGTGGAGTCGGAGGACGGAGATCCCGCCCTCGACTCAAGTTTGGGGGAGGTAGAAATTGGGGGCGGAGATCCTCCACCTGTAGGGACAGGTGAGGAGGAGTTGTCTGCCACAGACCCAAATCCCAAAGGGGCGGAGCCTGAGGGAAGGGAGCCGAAGCCGGCAGTCGTGGAGGAGCCACGGGCTGTGAGAGCCAAGGTCCCACCCAAAGGGCCACTTACTACGGGAGCCTCACCAAAGGCACCCCCTCGCAGGTCGCCTCGAGCGCCCCAGCCAAGGAAGCCCTGGCCCGATTCCCCCACCTTCAGTAAACGCAGACTTGGGAAACCCCTGGCAGAACGCAGTCCCCAGTTGACAGCAAAAGGCTGCGAGGAACCCAAGCTACAGGTCACTGCAGCCCCGCCACAGGGAGTGGCAAGCTGCGGTCCAATCAGGGATTAGGCAAGCCGCCTGGGGACGGGCGGCGCTGTACATAAGTTTAAGTTTTAAGTTAAGTTGTGTATATATTAAAGTAATTAGAGTTATAAGTAGTTTTGAATCTGCCCAGTACGTGTGTTTGTTTGGATCGATGTCGGAAGACCCGATCATGCCTTCACCGAAGCCAAAATCTCTCGGGAGCCTGGCGGCATTGTTTAATTTTGTTGCAGGAACCAGGAGAAAGATGAGCAGGATCCTTGTCGTGGCCATGATGATCGGGTACAGTGTGGCCTATCGGGGCCACACTAAGGACTCCACGGTGTATGGGTGCTCTGGCAACAGAGGCCCCATCGCGATTGACGGAACCAGCCCGCGGGACGCTGAAGAGACTGCCGCCTACTTCCATGAAGGAAGATGGACAGGCTGGCTGGGGTCAAACTCTACTGAATACTCCAGCCAGACAGGGTTTGCATACAGAGAGACATCTCTGATGTGCCCCAGGGTGCAGATCCTAGCACCCAGAGTCAGCGTTACCGTCGGGAAGAAGATTTGCCTGGTCTGCAAGGGACATGTACCTTTGAATCGCTGGTGGTGGCTGCGCAAGTTGAGCAGCACCATGAAGAACTCCACAGTCGAGTGGGAGAGATTGGGTAACAACACCCATCGGACTATTACAGGGACTCATGGGGGGTTGAGTGTCTGTTGGGACAAATGGTGGGAACCAGATGAGGGGATCTACATCTGTATGTGGGGTTCAGAACGCGCTTGCCCCACAGGCGTCTCCATCTTTTTCCAAAGGCAGTGGCAAGATGCTGGGAGAGGAATGAGGTGGGACGTCAGCACACGGGCGTGCGGAGTCCCATACTCTCAGATCCCAGTAAACGCCACTGAGCTCATCACCCGCCCCCGCAAGCCCCTGCCCACGATTCCGGTAGCAAAAGACCGCAAGGAAGTGTGCCCCACCACTACCAAGGGACCCGGGAACAGATTGGTATTAGTACCCACAGGTCAGGTGCTGTACCAAGGGATACACTACGCGGTGGCTTCGGTGATTTTAAACCTCACCGAGGTGTGCTTGCCTGAGTGGTGCCCCAAGGAAACGGAACAATTGTACCACGTCCTGTTAACAAACATGTTTAAACAGTTTTACGAATTTGACTTTGCCGATGTCGACAGAGCCGAATTGTACACCACACCACATGAGGTCTTGGACAGGATAGGGAGGTAAAGAAGGGGTGCAGTAAATGATATTTTCACAGCTTTTAATACAGGAACTTCCGTCATCAACACACTGGATGACGTGGAGCTGCAAACCCAGATCAATGGTTTGAAAACACAGTTAAGAAAGATACTGACTGATGAGAACAAGGTAGTGGGTTCTGAGTTACATGAGGACCAGGCCATGACACTACACTTAAAATAAATTATAGCTGAGCTGGAAAAACACGCCAGAACGGTAAATGCTCTCATCAGGGAGGATCGGAATGCGTCCGATCAGGCTGCGCTGAACGAAGCTTGTGTACTGTACGGGGCATGGTTACTGGGCGAGGGCCGCAGTAACCTGGAGGATTTGAAACAAGGTTTAGTCCCCTCCTGGATCAGCAACAAGCACCTCGCAGCCCTCCACTCTTTTGCGAATGCATTGAGTCCGTGCCAGCTCAGACTAGCTTCAGGAACCTACCCACTCCCAGTGCACTGTGGACGGTCTAATCACGCCATTATGGGTATAGTGGTAAGAATGCCGGTGATGGGAAAGACAGCTAAGCCCGCCCCGGTATACAGGGTGGAGAACATTGGAGTAATTCAGGGGGGTGCGCACATTCACTACACGCGGGTCCCACCTTACGTCATTCGATGGGAGCATGCAATGACGGTACCAACCTCTCGGGGTGCCGGAGCCGGGGAGCACACATCATCCTGTGTCCCCAGCACTTGAAAGCCCATTCAAAACCACAGTGCAGGTTCAGAACTGCTGGCGCCGAGCCTATAAATTGCACCATGGAGGCAATGGCACAAGGCCATGTGCCCCCGCAGGTGGCATATATAGGAGGTGGGTTATACTGTGTCACCACTGCAGCGCCCCACTACCAACATGGACAGCACGGTTGGTGTCCGGTTAGTGACAGCAGCTTCTGTTTCAAGCCCAGGGCAGAAGTTCAAGTGGCCCAAGAGCGAATTGTCGCCATTCCTGAACCTTCCACGGCTCACATCACTGTTAAAGAGAATTTCACCGATCTGCAGCAATTCGTTGCACATTTTGGATATATCATTCCCCCTCTCCCTGAACACCTCACCAAGATATTAAAAGCCGTTGTTGTTTCACAGAAACATTTCTATACACTGGAGCAGAAGACTTTAGAGATAGGGGCAGACGTATTGGATATAGTTACCCCACCGTGGTGGGACCTGTTCACTAGTATAGAAGTCCCTTCTTGGATTAGGATAGCCTCCCACATTCTTGTAGTGTGCCAGGTTATCACTGTAGTTTATTTACTGTTTGTACACTGTAAAAAGGTCAAACATTCACAAAAGTATGAGAATAGAGGGGAATGGAGGGAGCGTTATGTGCGGGTAGAAGAAGAGACACCCGTTTAGATTTTTGCTGCTCTGTATAAAGTTAAAGTTTTCCTCCCTCCTCTGTATTATTTTGATATGTATTCATGTGCATTTGATTTTTCGTGTGTGTACTTTATTTTTATTCCTGAAGTTTATTAGATGCGTTGTTATTATTAAAAGATAGTGTGTATGCACCAGGTGATGTAGGGGTATTAGGTCCCCCTCCACGCCTGGAAGTGAGTATGTCAAATTTCACATCTGAAGTATTGCCACCTATAGATGCTTAATGTACACTAAGTTTTTCTGAAATGGGAAATGCATGTGTCGTGGGGTCATAGATAGGTAAATACTGGGGATGGTTTGATTATGGAAGGTCAGAAAATTTTGATACCCAGAATTATGATACTTCAAGCAAGTTACAGTATCATCAGGGGGGGAGTGTAGGATTCGCAAAATTGAACTTTATATTATAAAGGGTCGAATGGCAGAAGAGGCCATGATTTTAAAGACTGTTTTAAAAGAAGCCTAGGAAAAAGGGGCTTTCAAAATGGCCACCAGACCCCATGACCAACTTATTGGGACACTTTAAAATGGTTCCTGCAGTCCTCAGACAGCTTTGTGGATTCAGCCCACAGTAAGTTCTGGAAGCCATTTCTGAGAGAACAAAACCAGACACCCACATATACATATAGATTGGATGCAGATCCAGTCAAGATCAGCCTGTAGGTAAAGGCCATCTAAATGTTTAACCAGACAAACGGGAACAGTTTTATATTCATGAGAAGAGCATCAAGGACCCGTTAAGGACATCACCAGGACATTAAAAACAATGAAGGTCATTCCAGACCAGAGATGGCCCGTTACCGGCCATGCAAGAACAGTTTAAAATATAATAACTACCCCGTTGTGCTCCCAGCCCGCCAAAATTAAAACAAAAGACTAACCTGATTTGGCACAAGACAGGGGCTTCTGATGAGAAGTATGTCTGGGAATCCAGAGGTAGAAAGAAACGGGAGGAAGCCACAGACGGAGTGGCCATCGTGGAAAGAAGCCATCGAGGGAAGCCATCGTGCTGCTACCATCGTATCGGTGGCGTCATCGCTAGAAGAAGGAGAAGAAGATGGTTCGAGCCGGCGTCCCGCCCCAGGGTAAAACATCGGGAGATCATCGACCAACCCCGGGCCGTTGACGAAATGGGAGGCCATCGACCCACTCTGGCTCGGGAGAAGAGACAATTAAAACCGACAGAAGAAATGATGGGGGCCAGCCCGAGGCTTCTCTGACCGGGGTCGAGCAAACGATCCCCGACCCCGCCGACATCCAGACCAGCTGGTGTCCAGCCGTCCCCGACCCCCACCTCAGGAGAGAGGTGTGGCGCAGTTCGCTGGGGCTCCACCAACCACGTGGAGACGGGACGCCTGAAAGGATCAAACGCAGGCCTGTTTCAAAACCTTACACTTCCTAGTTGGATTGGTGAGCATGTTTCTGTCCCTTGATAATCAGATCTAGATAGGTTTATGGGGGTGGACATTTAAGGGTATAATTAACATGAGTTGTTGTCCCTCGATGTTCCGTGTGTTTTCCCCATTTCATGATGATCTTTGTAGAGTATAATATGCCTGTATTTGCCTTAGTTAGTACTGTGTCGTTATGATTTGTTTGTGTTTTCCCCTCCCATGTACCCTCTTATTTGCTTGCATTTTGATTTGATTTACATTATGCAATAAAATTCCATTTCGTTTCATCAAACTTGGTCTATGAGAGTTTTCTCTACATTGTAGTTCCTGCCCCAAAGTCCAAAGTACAGAATCTAAGGGGCGAGTGGGTCGAACCACTCACGGTTTTGCTGTGCAAGAGAGAGAGGCCTCTAGAGAGAGAAACCTCTGCGATCTAAAACCCCTTGCACGCCCAGCAGGCTGAACTGTCCACGGTAGTGTACGTCGTTACACACCCCGAAATCTTCCCTACCCCATACACGATTTGCTCGGACAGCCATTTTAAACCACACCCAAAATGCCGAAGAGTGGCAGTTTCAACGCATTTGACAATTAAGTCGAAGATTGGACTACATATGTCGAACGAATAGAGGTTTACTGCAAGGCAAATGAGGTGTCAGATGACAAAAAACGTCGGTATTGTTAAATTTAATGGATGCAAAGACGTATGGTTTATTATGAAATCTATTAACACCAACAAAGCAAATGGAAAAGAGTTTTGAAGACATAGTAACGATACTACAGGAACATTTAAACCCCACACCGCTGCTGATAGCAGAAAGATTCAAGTTTCACAAACGGAACCAGCATAAGGACGAAAGCAATGCTGATTATTTAACAGAACTGCACAAACTATCGAAACACTGCCAGTTTGGAGCGGGACTGGCAGATACCTTAAGGGATAAGTTTGTGTGTGGGCTTCAAAGTGAAGGAACCCAGAAACGGCTTTTATCTGAAAAGGACCTTACGCTGGAAAAGGCTTTCAGCATTGCGGTATCATATGAAGCAGCAGCACAGGGCGCTGCAGAGATACAGCAGAGACCGCAAGAATATGGCACAAACGAAATGTCATATGGAACAGAGAACTGCTATCGCTGCGGCAGAACAACACACGACCAGAATGATTGCTGGTTCAAAGACAAAGTGTGCAGACTGTGGAAAAGTAGGACACATAGCACGAGTCTGCAGGTCGGGAAAGAAAACCAGCAATAAGAAGCCTACCAAAGAAAAGTACAAGAAGGTACATAAGATGACGGAGAATAGTTCAGACGAACAAAAGAGTGATAACGACTCCGAAAGCAGGGAACTGAGTTGTCTGAAACTACATAATGTGATCACAACGGAGGATCACCGAACCATTTGGGTCACTCTCAAGATAGCAGGAGTCCAAGTAAAGATGGAATTGGACACAGGATCAGCCCTAACAGTCATAAACCGATGGGACTACGAGCGGCTATTCTCACACATACCCTTGAGAGACAGAAAAATTATTTTGAAGACGTACACGGGGCAAAAAGTCTACCCCAAAGGAAAAATAAGGGTGAACGTTATATATAACGGTAAGGAAACACCAAAACTTGACCTGTATGTATTGCAAGATGGAGGACCACCATTACTGGGACGTGAATGGATCCAGAAAATACAACTGGATTGGCATTCCATACAGGCACTGACTGTGGCTGACAAAAAGGATGACGACGTCACACCTGGGCGACTGTCAAAGATCCTAACTGACGCGAAAGCAGTGTTCCAGCAAGGACTCGGAACATTAAAAGGCATGACAGCGACGATTAAAATTGAAGACAAAGCAAGCCTAAAATTTTTTAAGGCCAGACCGGTACCTTATGCGATCCGCACAGCCGTCGAAGCACAGCTGGAGAGTCTGGAACGTTCAGGTGTACTGTCCAAGGTAGACTGGAGCGAGTGGGCTTCACCCATCGTCCCTGTGATGAAAAAGTCATTGAGCAGCATGCCTGGGGAACCAAGGAAGGTTCGCATCTGTGGGGACTTTAAGGTAACAGTGAACTCGGTCCTTCACACTGTACAATATCCACTTCCGTGGATTGAAGGTATTTTCGCCTCGCTATCTGGAGGGAAACGCTTCACTAAGATTGATCTGGCCCAGGCGTATCTGCAAATGGAGGTAGAAGAAGCATCAAAAAAATACCTCACAATCAACACCCATAAAGGTCTCTACCAATACAACCGGCTGGTATTCGGGGTAGCATCAGCTCCGGCTATTTGGCAGAGGGCAATGGAACAAGCCCTGCAAGGGATCCCAGGGACCCAGTGTTATTTGGACGACATCCCGGTCACGGGCGAAAATGACAGTGATCACTTTGCCAACCTGGAGCAGGTGCTCACTAGATTGCAGGAATATGGGCTCCGAGCTAACCGCCCCAAATGCGAGTTTTTTAGAAAACAGTTCTCGTATTGTGGCCACGTTATCGATTAAGAGGGGTTACATAAGTCCCCAGAGAAGATTGAGACAGTAGTCAAGGCTCCAGCATCGGAAAATGTGTCACAACTGAGGTCGTTCCTCGGGCTGGTAAACTACTACCATAAGTTCTTGCCAAATTTGTCGACAATACTACACCCACTGAACACCCTACTGCAAACTGGGGTGCCATGGAAGTGGAGTGACGAATGTAGACGAGCTTTCCAGAAGAGCAAAACACTAATCACATCGAAAGAGGTATTGGCCCATTACAACCCAGCATTACCAATTTGGTTGGCATGTGATGCGTCACCCTATGGCATTGGAGTGGTGCTGTCGCACAAATTCTCGGACGGCTCAGAGAGGCCAATAGTCTTTGCGTCATGATCACTAACCTCAGCTGAGCGTAACTACGCCCAGATTGATAGGGAGGCCCTCAGCCTAGTGTGGGGAGTGAAAAAGTTCAATCACTATCTGCACGGGCAGAAATTCACCTTGCTGACTGATCACCAGCCTCTTGTCTCCATTTTTAATCCGAAGAAAGGCGTTCAGGTGATGACTGCGCAACGACTGCAAAGATGGTCACTTTTTCTAGGGGCGCACCACTATGAGATTGATTATAAGGGCACGAAACAGCATGGAAATGCTGATGGGCTATCACGCCTGCCAATGCCTACTGCGGAGGAAGCACCAGCAGTGGATCCTGTCGAAATATTCCATTCGACTATAGTTGAATACCTACCGGTAACTAACGCTTGTATCGAAAAGGAAACCCGAAATGACCCGACACTGACTCGGGTATATGATTTGACGGTGAAGGGATGGCCAGCACATGGCGACTCACTGTTGCCAGCATTCTCGACAAGGAGAGAACAGCTGTCAGTGTGCCGGGGGACCTTGATGTGTGGATCCCGAGTGGTAATTCCACCCAAGTTAAGGGATAGAGTGCTCAATGAGCTTCATGATGGTCATCTGGGAGGGGTAAAAATGAAAAGCCTAGCCAGGGCTTATGTGTGGTGGCCGGGAATCGATAAACAAATCGAGGACCTGACCAAGAGCTGCTCAGGATGCCAGAGAATCCAAAATGCACCACCACAGGCCCCTCTACACCCATGGGAGTGGCCCTCATCTCCATGGCAACGGGTGCATTTTGATTTTACTGGTCCATTCATGGACTCAATGTTTTTAATATCTGTGGATGCGCACTCGAAATGGCCTGAGGTCATCAAAATGTCCTCCACCACCACGGAGAAAACTATTGCAGTCCTACAGACCATTTTTGTCAGGAATGGCTTGCCAGAACAGATTTGCTCCGACAACGGACCACAGTTTGTGTCCGAAGAGTTCCGGAGGTTCTTGAAAAAGAATGGGGTAAGGCATTACACATCCACCCCGTATCATCCAGCCACAAATGGATTGGCTGAGAGGTTCGTACAAACCTTTAAGAAGGCAATAAAGGCTATGGACAATGACAACATTCCGCTGCAGCACAAGGTGGACAATTTCCTGTTTGCCTACCGGAATGCGACACATGCAGTCACCAACCAGGCCCCAGCCATGACGTTCTTGAACTGAAGGTTAAGATCTCGCCTGGATTTGCTCAGACCAAACGTACGAAGAGATGTTGAGAGTAAGCAATTCCAGCACATCCATGAGAAGCCAACAAGGAGCTTCAATGTAGGGCAACCAGTCTTGGCCCGCGACTACCGAACAGAAAAATGGCAGCCAGGAACGATATGTACACGGCAGGGCCCACTAATGTACACAGTGGACGTTGGGGAGAGCATCGTGAGACGCCATGCTGACCAGATCCTAGAGTCACAGGAACAAGTCAACCCCATGCCTTGCCCATACGTACCTGGTGATGAACCCGACATACACGTCGCATCTACCCCAGAAACAGTAGCATCGGAAGCTGATGAACCAACCGACGACAGGGGGCCAGAATCGCCTCCGCACCAAGAGCAAGACACTCGGGAAAGGCGCTATCCAGAAAGGATCAGGAAGCCTCCCCAAAGACTGAATATATAAATAGACTATTTTCAGCTAATGTTGCATGTTAAAAGTGTTAATTGTAATTAGTTTGATATTTAATTGTTAAATAAGTGTTATGGTACTGTTAATCTAAAAGGGGAGGAATTGTAATGTATATACCTTTAAGGGGGGAACTACTTTTTACAGCTCATGTATACTGTAGTACTGGCAGTGACCACACCTGTATTTAGCACTGAGTAGTAATCTGTACAGGCAGTTCCACTGTGAGCCACGTTGAGTAAACACCTGTTGTACCATTTCTCCTGCAGTCTATGTCTTATTATACACAGACCCAACAGCGTTTGTCATGGATTTCTCAAGTCGGCGTTTACTGAGAACGGGGGAATCGGGCTGAGGCATTCGAGTCGACCTGCGAAGAGGTACTTTGGGCGTGGCTCCCTTAGCGAATGGACCTTCAGGTGGGGCTATAGCTCTCACAGCCCGCGGCTCTTCCACGACTGTGGGCTTCGGCTCCCTTCCCTCAGGCTCCGCCCCTTTGGGATTTGGGTCGGCTCCCTTGGCGAGTGGACCTTCGGGTGGGACTTTAGGTCTCACAGCCCGTGGCTCTTCCACGACAGTGGCTTCGGCTTCCTCCCCTCAGGCTCCGCCCCTTCGGGATTTGGGTCTGTGGCAGACGACTCCTGCTCACCTGTCCCTACAGGTGGAGAATCTCCGCCCCCAATTTCTACCTCCCCCACACTTGAGTCGAGGGCGGGACCTCCGTTCTCCGACTCCACCTCCTCCAGAATCGTGTCGAGGGCGGGGCCTTGCTGTTCGGGCTCCTCCTCGTCCGAGTCCCAGGCCATAGGGGAACCCTCCCCCCAGGTGGGCGGGACAGCTTGTCCTTCCAAGCAGGCTACAACGCCAGCTTGTGTGGTCTGTGACTCATCGCACGCCTCAGGCTGAGGACCTTTACCCTCAGACCTGGCTTTGGTTGCTGATACTCTTGCACCTGGCTTAAACAGTTTGCACTGATTGATGTGAAACCATTTACAAGCCCTTAGCTGACCCTCTAAACTGCCAGCCCTCGCTGTTAACCTAGCATTCTCCTCCCTTAAAGCCTGCTCAACTAACTTAGCCTCCGCAACCTGGCACCGCAGGTATTCCTCCATTTTACAGGAGGACTCTTCCTGTGCGTGTCTTTCCAGAGGACACAGGTCGACAGGCTGCGCTGGCTCTAGTCATTTGGGTACAGGAGTCGGGGTTTCGGGAGCGACAAGACCAGTGGTCACGTTTATCTTCCCCTGCGAAATCATCAGAGACCGCATTGTCTCTATGATTGATTCTATCGAAGCAGGATCCATAACTGCACCAGCTCCTTGTGCTGGGGCAGGAGCTACGGCTTGCGTTTGGGTGGGTGCTGGGGCGACGGTCTGGGCTTGGGCTTGGGCTGCGGGAAATTTTCGCTTATTATCCTTCCACGGATTTCTACAGTCCTTGCGCCAATGTCCATCCTTCCCACACCCGTAGCAATTGAGCTTGGCTTGGGCAGGGCGATTCCCCTCCTGACGCCACTCCTTCTTGCTTGGGGCTGCGGGTTTTGCCTCATGCACCTTTTCCTTCTGGGGAGGTGTTTCCTGGCCTCTACAATTCTTATACGCAACATTGAGCTGGCGGAGCACTGTCTCCTCCGTGACACCGGGACCTTGGGTATCAAACCAAGATCTGGCTAGGGCCCGTATCTGCGGCAAGCTGTTGGTAACCAAGCAACGGAGCCAATGAACCCGCTGTTCGTCGTTCATTGCAACCCGTTCAGGCATACCCGGACAGCTGCGTCGATACACTGGCCACAGCCTTTCTGCAAAAACCCATGGGGGTTCTCCAGATAGTTGCACGGTCCCTTCCACACGGTCGAATGGACTACCGTCGTCCACTCCCATTACTTCTAAAACTTCTTCCCTGAGATCCGTACACCCTTTCCATCCCCTCTTACTCTCATCTGAGAGGCACTGAAGGATTGTGCAATCCAGGGAGAAAAGCAACAGTTTCACAGTCATTATGTTTCCTCTATCTCCCTGAAATGAATCGAGGGATCTCCCTTTACTGTGAGACATGCGAGGTGGCTCACCATGGACCTTAATTGCGGGGCAGCGTAGGGCACTACGAGTTGGTTCTGGTGGGGTCCGACATCGCCATTGGCGGCGTTGGGACCGAACCTCTGGTGTCGAGCGGGACACATTGGTGCCGGTCCCGGCTTCGCTACCAGTGGCTGTTCTTCCTCACATTCCACTTCGGCTACCTCCTCTTTTACCACCCCCTGTTTTTTCGGCCAAGTCTCACTATAGCTCGGCGGTGCTGAGGGCTCGGTGGCTGGTACCACAACTACTTCAGCTGGAATCGGCTGTTTTGATTCCTTTAAAAAGTCCATGTGACTGGCTTTCGGGCTAACGAGACACACCATGCCTTTTGCCTTAACCAGGGCCATTCTTAGGTCCTCTATGGTCTTTTGGCAGGGGCCGTGGTCTGTGTTCTCAAACCCGTGCTCGGGGGCTAGCTTGTAAGCTGCCTTAACCTCCAATACTCTCTCCTCCTGCGTGCTTAGCTGTTGTGCGAGGCAGGCGTTTTTCTCCCGGATCCTCGTTTCATTGATCTTTGCCTCAATAACCTGGCACTCCAGGTACTCTATCCTAGCCTGATGTTGACTAGCTAGCACTTGGCGTTCCTGATTCAGCGCTTGAAGCGCTGTGACGAGTTTTTCCCCACCCATGGCCTTTTCCTCTATCTCTTCTGCCTGGGTTGTGATCCTGGCTGCCTGTGCTGCAACGACTCGGTCCAAGATCTGGACCTGCTTCTTGTAACACATCAGCCACACTGCCTTCTCCACTGACTTCTTATGCTCTTTGCTCTCTGTCCACCTGATGGCTGCGTCAACCGGACGCCCATCCAGTAAGAGATCGGAAATCCACTGCTTAGTGAGATTTACCTTGCCAAAGTCATAATCCGCTATCCTCTCATCCATTGCATTTCGACCATTCAAACTTGGATCTATTACATTGCAATCCTGCTGCCAGAGTACTGCCGCGGTCGCCATTTTCTGTAAGGGGTTTTAGATCGCAGAGGTTTCTCTCTCTAGAGGCCTCTCTCTCTTGCACAGTAAAACCATGAGTGGTTCGACCCACTCGCCCCTTAGATTCTGTACTCTGGACTTTGGGGCAGGAACTACAATGTAGAGAAAACTCTTATAGACCAAGTTTGATGAAACAAAATGAAATTTTATTGCATAAGGTAACACAAATCAAATGCAAGCAAATAAGAGAGTACATGGGAGGGAAAAACACAAATGAATCATAATGACACATTACTAACTGAGGCAAATACAGGCATATTATACTCTACAAAAATCATCATGAAATAGGGAAACACACGGAACATCGAGGGATAACAACTCTTGTTAATTATACCCTTAAATGTCCACCCCCTTAAACCTATCTAGATCTGATTATGGAGGGTCAGAATCATGCTCACCAATCCAACTAGGAGGTGCAAGGTTTTGAAACAGGTCTGCATTTGATCCTTTCAGGTGTCCCGTCTCCACGTGGATCGTGGAGCCCCAGCGAGCTGCGCCTCACCTCTCTCCTGAGGTGGGGGTCGGGGACGGCTGGACAGCAGCTGGCCTAGATGTCGGCGGGGTCGGGGATCATCGGCTCGACCCCGGTCAGAGGAGCCTTGGGCTGGCTCCCATCGTCTCCAAGGTTCTTTCTGTAGTTTATTTTTGTCTCTTCACCCGAGCCTGGAGAGGGCCTCTCGATTCGTCAACGGCCCGGGGTTGGTCGATGATCTCCCAATGTTATACCCCGGGCGGGACGCCGGCTCGAACGACCTTCTTGATGGTGGCTTAGTCTTCTTCTTCTTCCTCTCGATGATGGAGAGGAGTCACGCTGATCTTCTCCCAAAGCAGCTCCTCTTTTCCCAGCTCAAAGCTGGACAAGCCTGCTAGCTGGAAAGCTGAAGAAAACCCAATTCCTACCCGAGTGTTCTCTCAATTATACTTCTTTCCAGAAGCTCTTATCTTGCGCCAAATCAGGTTAGTCTTTGTTTAACTTTTGGCAGGCTTGTGGCACAACGGGGTAGTTATTATATTTTAAACTGTTCTTGGATGGCCGGTAACGGGCCATCTCTGGTCTGGAATGACCTTCATTGTTTTTAATGTCCTGGTGATGTCCTTAACAGGCCCTTGATGCTCTTCTCATGAATATGCAACTGTTCCCTTTTGTCTGGGTCAACATTTAGATGGCCTTTATCGACAGGCCGATCTTGACCGGATCTGCATCTAATCTATATGTATATATGGGTGTCTGGTTTCGTTCTCTCAGAAACTGCTTCCAGAACTTTCTTTGGGCTGAATCCACAAAGCTGTCTGAGGATTTGCAGGAACCATTTTAAAGTGTCCCAATAAGTTGGTCACGGGGTCTGGCGGCCATTTTGTATGCCCCTTTTTCTTGGCTTCTTTTAAAATAGTCTTTAAAATCATGGCCTCTTCTGCCGTTCGACCCTTTATAATATAAAGTTCAATTTTGCGAATCCTACAGGCGCTCTTGGCGCAGGGGAGCTTGATTGCCAGTGCAATGTTTGCCGCTGGGTCATAAACTCCACACCCTGTGAGACACTCACCAGCAGATACCGTGCTGGAACCGTCTACATAGATCTCACGGCCCGTGGGATGTATCCCGGCCCGTAAACCTACAGTCACTTCCCAAACCCCTTCTATGGAACACCGGTGGGCTGTTCCAGGATATACCAGGTTGGCTGCGATCTTTGGCTCGCAGAGACCCTTCACCTTAAGATCCATCTCTGAGAGGAGCAGGGTCCAGCGGGCAATGCGGGCACTGCTCACTGTTCCATCCTTGATCCTCCCATCTAGAAGCATCTGGGTGTGTGTGTGATGGGTGAGGAGGGTGATGGGAGAGGCGCCTGTGAAGATCAGCGATCTTTTCACAGCCCAATGTGTGGCCAAGAGGTGCCGCTCACAGTTGGAGTAGCTCCTTTCCACATCCGTGAGTATCCTGGAGGAGTAGACCACCGGCCTCAGCCGGCCTGCCGCTTTTGGAGCAGCACAGCACTCAGGATGTCCCCGCTGGCTGCTACCTCCAGGAAAAACTATTTCCCCCCATCTATGGCCCCTAGAGCTGGTGCGGTCTGCAAGTCCTTCTTGAGCCTGACAAATGCTGCCTGGCAACCCTCATCCCAAAGCCACTCCACTCCCTTGTGTAGGAGTCGGAGCAGAGGGGCTGCTGTGGCTGCATAGTCCTCAATAAAGTCTCTACAGTACCCAGTTAGCCCTAGAAATGACTTCACACCCGTCACTGTGTTGGGGACCGGTAACTCTTGTACCGCTTCTCTTCTAGCCTTATCTCTGGCCCTTTCTCCAGCATGTACGGTCAGGCCTAGGAATTTCACCTCCTGCTGGCCGATCTGCGCTTTCTTGGGGTTTACTTTAAAACCCTTCTGCCCAAGCAGCTCCAGCAGTTCGGCCAATAGTGGGCCATGCTCCTCTCTCGAATCGGTGAAGAGAAGCAGGTCATCCACATATTGTACCAACTGTCTGGGCTGTTTGCCATGCACTGATAGAAAATGCTGGGGCTGTTGTGGAAGCCCTGAGGCAAACAGTTCCACGTGTACTGTTGCCCTTTAAACGTAAAGGCAAACTTGTACTGATCCTCCCTACTCAAAGGGATGGACCAAAACCCGTTGGAAATATCCAGCACCATGAAAGTAGTCGCGGATGCTGGGATACTTCCTATCAGGCCGGCAACTGCTGCTACCGTGGGTGCACAGGCTGGGATTTTACTATTGAGCACCCGATAGTCCACCGTGGCCCTCCAGGAATTGTCCGGCTTTCTAACCGGCCACAGTGGAGAGTTCACGTGGGTAGCTATTGGTCTCAGAACTCCCTGCTGTACTAAGGAGGACATGGCTGCTTCCATGTCTGGCTCCGCTTCCCTGGGGAAGTTATACTGTTTCTGTGGTCAGGCCATGGGGTCCCCGTCTACGCAGACCTCAAACCCGTTGACCCTCCCGCAGTCGTGTTTGTGTGTGGCAAATGTGGCCAGGTGGGCCTGCACAAATGCCTGGAACTCCTGTGGGGTGTTACTGACCATAAGCTCGAGGTTATAACCCTCTTTGGGCTTCATGGTGCATAGGGTCCCCTTCCCTTCCTTTCCTGGGATGACTACTACCTCACCGTCCTTTCCTTTACTTGCGCCCCATAGGCAATGATTTCTCAAATCCACCAGGATCCCGTGGCCTACAATAAAGTCGGCTCCCAGGACCCCTCTTCCACCCTCCACTTCACATTTCATCAGGACACAGGTCCACTTAGAGCGGTCCTAAACGAATGGCGAGCGGGATGGAAAATGAGCCGGCCTGTTCTTTGCCTGTGAATCCCGACAGACTGTATGGGACCCCGTTAGATAGAGGCAAGGTGGTGGGGTTAGCTGAGTGGACCACGGTGCATGATGCCCCCGTGTCTAACAGATAGGTCCCCTTCACCTTTTCTACCTCCATCTCCGCGAGGGGTCTTTTCCATTCATCATACCGGAGAGAACACCGGTGAAAAGGCTGTGCTGGCTCTAGTCAGGGCTGTGGGTTGGATGGGGCTGATGGGGTCAGAGCACCGGTAGTGGCTGCTACTCTCCCCTGGCCAGTCAATAAGGACCTCATGGTGTCCAAAAATGACTCGACCACGGCGGGAGGGATCCCTTCCTCTACCTTTTGGGCTGGGGCTGTGGAGTTCTTTCCCTTGTTATCTTTCCAATGGTTTTTGCACTCCTTCCTCCAATGACCATCCTTCCCACACCCGTAACAATTTGTCTTTGTGTTGGGGGGGTTATTCCCTTCCTGATGCCACTCTTTCCTACCCGGTCCAGCTTTTACCTCATGCACCTTCCCCTTGGGTGCGTGTGCATCGGTTCCCCTACCGTTCTTATAGGCTAGGGTCAACTGTCTGATCACCGTAAGCTCGGTGGTCTTGGGATTCTTGGGATCGAACCAGACTTCCGCCTTGGCCTGGAACTGTGGCAAGCTGTTTGCCGCCAGGCAACGGAGCCAATGGGTCACGAGATCCCCATTCAGGAATGCCCAGTTAGGTGTCCCCGGACAGGCACTCCGGTACACCGGCCATAACCGGTCCGCGAAAGCCTGCGGGGTTTCCCCTGTGAGCTGGATCGTCTTCTCCACACGGGAGAAAGGACTTCCCTCATTCATCCCCATGGTCTCCAGAACTTCATCCCTGAGCGCCTCATACCCACTCTGCCCCTTCTTACACTCGTCAGAGAGGGATTGGAGCAGCCTACTCTTCAGGGAGAATAGCAGCATTTTGGCCTGCTCAGCGCCATCACAGTCATTGACGCTGGCTGCCTGCGCTACTTCCCTGAAGTGGATCGAGGGGTCCCCTTTTTTGGAGAGCTTTGGGATGTGGCTCACCATAGCCCTAAGCTGTTGGGTGCTATAGGGTAATACGAACTGGTTTTGGAGGGGTCTCTCATCGTCGCCATTGACGGGTGGGCCGAACCTCCGATGCCGTGCTGGGCACATCGGTCCTGGCTCCGATCTCTCTGGCGGGGGTTGCTCCACCTCTGCTCCCACCTCTGGCTCCACCCCCCCCTTGCTGCCAGACCTCGCTGAACCCTGGCGCTATGGGTGGTGGTCGTGAGACCTCCAATTCCTCAACCGGGTCGTCCCTGGGCACTACCAGTGATGTTTGAACTGTCCTCCCCTCGTTCCCCATTAAACCTGCCTGACCTGCCTTTGGGCTTATGAGGCACACCATGCCTTTTGCCTTCCTCAGTGCCAGGCTGAGATTTTCTATCCGCTTCTTGCAGGGGCCATGATCTGCATCTACAAACCCCTGTTCGCTCGCTAACTTGTAAGCTGCCTTTACCTCCTGTGCTTTCTCCTCCTGTTCCCTAACTTGCCTTGCCAAGTAGGCGTTCTTTTCCCGCAGCCTTAACTCATTTCCCTTAGCTTCGGTGACTTGGCACTGTAGGTATTCCAACTGGGCCTTGTGTTCCCCCATTAAATACAACCTCTCCTGATTCAGGGCCTGCAATGCTACCATTAACTTCTCCCCTGCTGGAGCCTTATCCTGGATCTCCAGGGCTGACTCCTTTAACTCGGCTGCCTGTGCTGCAATGAGCCCGTCCAAAAGCTGGACCTGCTTTTTGAAACACATCAGCCATACTGCCTTCTCTAAAGACTTCTTGTGTTCCTTTCCCTCTGTCCACTTTGCTGCTGCATCTACCCGACGCCCAGCCCTTAACAGAGTGGTGATCCACTTCTTTGTGATATTCACCTTGCTAAACACATAATCAGAAATCCTTTCCTCCATCATGGTTTGCTCATCTGAACCATTGTCTACTGCATCGCACCCCTGTTGCCGGTGTCCTGCCGCACTTGCCATTTTCTGTAGGGGGTGGTGTGTGTGTGCCCAGTCAGCTTCGACTCTGACTGTCCCTTGAGCGGTTCGAATCACTCCCACACCCCTGGGTTCTAGACACCGGACGTAGGTACAGGCAGCGATGCAGAAAATCGAGTAGCCAAGTGGTTTGGTATAAGAAAACCAAGATTTTATTAAAAGCAGAATACAACAATCTTATGAAAAATTACTGGCATGAAATACAGGCAAAAACAATAATTATACTTATATGGGAATGGGGAACACATGGCACATCGAGGGAAAAACAACTACATTAACAATCCCCTTATACTTATCCCACCCCCTATACCTAACTAGATTAAGCTATGAGGGGCCAGGAATTCATGCTCACCAATCCAAAACCTGTTGCTTTAACGGTTGTGAGTTTTGAGGTTTGGCCTTGCTGTCCTTTGGGGGGACCCCATCGCCACGTGGTCTCAGGGCGCGGCGCTGAAGTTGTTGATGCGAAGCACCCTCCTTTTCCTCAGCTACCGTCATCGTCTCGTCGCGATGGGTTTTCTTCTTCTTCTCCCTCGGGCGGTTGTCGGCGGTGATGTTGTGGTTGGGGGTCGGTTGGCGGTTTTCACCGCTTAGTTGATTTTACTACCCAAGCTTCGAACGGCGGTTTATTCGTCGTGGGCGTGGACACCCGCGTCTAACGCCAGCTTATTCACAGTTTTCAAACGCCAACTTATTCTCACTGTCCATACATACACTGCCACTTTCTTCACCAAACGCCAGCTTATAACTAGGCGTTTGGTTTTTACCAATGCATCTTTCACTGCCCTTCTCTGCTGTTATTGGTTTATCTTCTTCTCATCTCATCTCGTCTCATCTCATCTTGTCTCTTTCGCCCCTTTGTGGCCTGTGTGTCCTGTGTGATATTGAACTCGGGTCTCGTTCTCCTCCCGTGTTTGGCCCCAGTGTAATGGGCGTCCTTGGTTATTGAGCGGTGCGGGGCGTGAGAAGAGAACCCGCCATGAGGCCAGGGCACGAGTATGAGCGGCAGCAGGCCAAAGGCCAAACGATGAGAACAGGTGCAAGAGAGCCAAGAGAGCGATTGCTACTGATGGGCCTCCAATTAGACCCGTTTCTTCAACTCCTTATCTGCGCGCCAAATCAGGTCAGTCCATTGTTTAACTTTTGGCGGGCTTGTTTAAATGATTACAACCATTTATTTTAACTACTTTTGGAGTGGTTGTCTCCGGGTCTAATGGCCCCGATGTCCTGGTTGTTTTGTCATGGATAAAACTTAATTGTCCCCATCCTGACTTGATGGCTACTGTGAGCTGTTATCGATTAAACATGCAGTGTTGAGATACCGCGGCAAACGTGGGAGTCGAGACCAGAGCTATTGAAGACACAACTGCTTTATTCCAACCACATGACAAACAGGAACTAGAAAAGCCCGCGCATCCACTTAAATACTTCCCAGACAGGAAGTGCTCCCGGCAGCCTGTCCCTGCGGGAAACAAGTTGCTGGAGGAAAGGGCCCCCGGCTGGGGGCTTCTGCTTAGACTGTCTGTGCCGCCGTGAGCGGATTATGTCCAGTGGTGGCGTGTCGCCACAGAGCTCCCCCCAGAATCCGCTTAGGAGGAGTGGACGAGTCGTGACGGTGGTCTAATGGTTCTGCCGCAGCGGCTCTGAGTGGTCGCCGGTCTGGTTGGTTGGGTCGGGCGGTTCACCACCGGCTGTGCTGGCTTGCCGGGGGGACGGCCTCTAGTTGGAGGCTGAGCCACGGGGACCTGTTCCCCTGGTTCTGTGTGTGCTGGTTTGAGCCGGTCGATGGAGACTGTCTCGACCCTGTCGCCGAGTCGCAGCTTGAAGACCTTGTCCCCGGTTTGTAGTACCTCGTACGGACCGTCGTACGGGGGCCACAGGGGCCCGCGGTGCGCGTCGTGTCGCACGAAGACGAAGCGCGCCTGCTGTAAATTTGGCGGGACGTGAGGTGCGAGTTCGCCGTGTCGGTTGACCGGAAGTGGGGCGAACTGCTGAGCGGAAGAGAAAGAGTCGAGCCGCTGCTGTTCGGCCGACCAAGGCTTGGTAGGGTCCGGAAGGAATTCGCCTGGGACGTGCAGTGGTTGTCCGTAGACTAACTCCGCTGCCGAGGACTGGAGGTCTTCCTTGACCGTGGTGCGTAGGCCGAGTAGCACCCACGGTAGGCGGTCAGTCCAGGTACTGTCCTGCAGGCCGGCGCGGAGTGAGGCCTTGAGTGACCTGTGGAAGCGTTCACAAAGTCCATTGGCCTGCGGGTGGTACGCCGTGGTGCGGTGGAGCGTCACCCCGAGGTTGCGTGCTGTGGCCGTCCAGAGTTCGGAGGTGAACTGGGCGCCTCTGTTGGAGGTTATGTCGGCCGGTACGCCGAACCTCGCAACCCAGGTGTTAACGAACGCCCTGGTGATGTCGGCTGTGGTGGTGGAGGTCAGCGGCACTGCCTCAGGCCAGCGTGTGTAGCGGTCGACCATCGTGAGGAGATAAGTTTGGCCTTGCGATGGCGGCAGGGGACCGGCGATGTCGACGTGTACGTGGTCGAAGCGGCGGCTGGGTACCTCGAAGTCTCCCAGGGGTGCTTTGGTGTGCAGCTGTACCTTAGCCCGTTGGCAGGCGAGGCAGGAGGTGGCCCAAGTCCGAACATCTCTGCTGAGGCCGCGCCAGACGAAGCGCTTGGAGAGGAGTTTAACGGATGCGCGGGAACCCGGGTGAGAGAGCCCGTGGAACGCGTCGAAAACGCGGCGGCGCCAGGTCTCAGGGACGACCGGCCTGGGTTGGCTGAGTGAGACGTCGCACGTGACTGCCGTGGCTTCGGGCCCGTGCGCGACCTTGGCTAGGCGTAGCCCTGGCAGGCTTGTAGCTGCCGAGAGGAGGTCTGGGTCCGTGAGCTGGGCCACTGCTAGTTGTGCGTAGTCGACCGCGAGGTGATTCGCACAGACGGCGGGACGGGAAAGGCAGTCGGCGACCACGTTGTCTCTACCGGAGACGTGCTGAATGTCCGTAGTAAACTCGGAGACGGCCGCGAGCTGGCGTTGCTGCCTAGCGGACCAGGGTTCGGTGTGCTTGGCCATCGCATATGTGAGTGGTTTGTGGTCCACATACGCGGTGAAAGGGCGGCCTTCCAGGAGGAACCTGAAATGGCGGACCGACAGGTGGAGTGCGAGAAGCTCGCGGTCGAAAGTGGAGTATTTGACTTCCGGGGGGCGCAGTTGGCGGCTGTAGAAGGCAAGTGGCTGCCACGCGCCATTGACCCACTGCTCGAACACGGCCCTGACCGCGTGGTCGGAGGCGTCGGTGTTGAGCACGACCCGGGCATCGGCCCTCGGGTGCGCGAGCAGAGTGGCGTTGGCGAGCGCGTTTTTGGTGGCGTCGAAGGCGGCTGCCGTGTCAGTGGTCCAGGCTACGTCCATCTTGCCAGATTTTCCTCAGAGGGAGTCGTATAGGGGCTTCATGAGGGCTGCGGCTCTGGGGATGAACCTGTTGTAGAAGTTCACCATCCCGAGGAACTCCTGGAGGCCCTTGATGGTTGTGGGGCGGGGGAATTGCTGGACGGCCTGCACCTTGTTGGGCAGGGGGACGGCCCCAGCAGGGGTGATGTGGTGACCGAGAAAATCGATCTCGGTTAGGCCGAATTGGCACTTCGCCGGGCTGAGGATGAGCCCGTGTTGGGCTAGGCGCCCGAACAGGATGCGAAGGTGTTCGAGGTGTTCCTGCTTGGAGGAGCTGGCCACGAGAATGTCGTCTAGATAGACGAAAAGGAAGTTCAGGTCCCGGAGGACTGAGTCCATAAGGCGCTGGAAAGCCTGTGCTGCATTCTTGAGGCTGAAGGGCATCCTCAGGAACTCGAACAGGCCGAATGGGGCGATGACGGCCGTTTTGGGGATGTCCGCGGGGTGTACGGGGACTTGGTGGTAACCGCGCACCAGGTCGACTTTGGAAAAGACGGTTCGTCCGGCCAGTCGGGCCGAGAAGTCCTGGATGTGTGGCACCGGGTATCGATCGGGGGTGGTGGTGTCGTTGAGGCGGCGGTAGTCCCCGCAAGGGCGCCAGCCTCCGCCGGGCTTGGGGGCGATGTGGAGGGGCGAGGCCCAAGGGCTGCTGGAGCGGCGGATGATGCCGAGTTGTTCCATGGTGGTGAACTCGGCCCGCGCGATTTCCAGCTTGGCCGGGTTGAGTCTGCGGGCGTGGGCAGAAACTGGGGGGCCGGTGGTGGGGATATAGTGTTCCACACCGTGCTTGGCGGCTTTGGCCGAAAAGGTCGGGTTAGTGAGGGCGGGAAACTCAGCTAGGAGTGCCGAGTAGTCGTCCGTGGCTCTGGCGAGGCAGTGGGTCGTCAGGCCGGCCGAACGGGCCGGGGTAAAGGTGCCGGGGATGGGGGCCATAGTGTTGATGTCGACGAGGCGGTGCCTCGGAATGTCGACAAGGAGGCCGTGGGCGCGTAGGAAGTCGGCGCCGATGAGTGGGCAGAGGACCTTGGCTGTGAGGAACTCCCAGCGGTAGCGGCGGCCCGCGAGGTCGAGCGTGACCATGCGGGAGCCATATGTGCGGATTTCAGAGCCGTTGGCTGCAGCCAGTGTGATACCCCGTGTACCGCGTTGGATCTCGAGGGCGGAGGCGGGGGTGATGCTGTGCTGGGCCCCTGTGTCGCACAGAAATCGGCGGTTGGTTCTGTCGTCAGTGACGTACAGTAGGGGCTCCTTCTGCCCCGCGGCCATCGTGGGGGCCGGTGCGGGGGGGGGTTTGAAGGTACACGGTGGCGTGCAGCGTTGAGCCCTAGCGCCAAAACGGGTGTGGTAGTAGCAGTGACCCGGAGTGGTAGGGCGGTCGGGCCTAGCGGCCCGGGAAGACCGCGTGGTCGTTGCCGTGAGGTCGGGCGCGACATCGCGAGCGGCCTGTGCAGAGAGCAGCCGGTCGGCCTTTTCGGCTATATCATTCAGGTCCGTGGCGTCAGACTCCACAATGAGCGGGCGGATGCTGGCAGGGAGCTGCCGAATGAAAAGCGTGCGAAAAAGGGCGCCGGGGTTTTTGTCGTCTGAGAGGGACAGCATGTGGGAAAGCAGGTCTGATGGTGAAGCGTCACCAAGGCCGGGGAGGTCCAGGAGTTGGCAGTGGCGCTGGTAAGAGGACGTTTGAAATTTTTTAAGTCGCGCAGCCTTCAGATGTTCGTACTTGCCCTCTGTTGGTGGATTCTGCAGCGCTGCCCAAACCTTGGGGACTGTAGCGTAGGTGAGCGAGGCGACGAGGTAGTCGTACTTCGTGGCGTCGACTGTAATGCCTTTCAGCCAGAATCTGGACTCAGCTTGAACGAACCAGGCTTCGGCGAGGTTCTCCCAAAAGTCTGGTAATTTAACCGTGACTGCGTTTGTATCCGCCATGCTAGCTTAGGATTCGTCCTGAGCGTCGGGGTCACCAGTGTTGAGGTACCGCAGCAAACGTGGGAGTCGAGACCAGAGCTATTGAAGACACAACTGCTTTATTCCAACCACATGACAAACAGGAACTAGAAAAGCCCGCGCATCCACTTAAATACTTCCCAGACAGGAAGTGCTCCCGGCAGCCTGTCCCTGCGGGAAACAAGTTGCTGGAGGAAAGGGCCCCCGGCTGGGGGCTTCTGCTTAGACTGTCTGTGCCGCCGTGAGCGGATTATGTCCAGTGGTGGCGTGTCGCCACAGCAGAAACTTAATGGCCATGATTATAGGCCCATTCTAGCTTGATTTGATTCAAGTCGAATAAATGCGTATTCTGTGTTTACTTTGTCTAGCTGGCTCCAAAGAGTCCCTGTTCACAGATTCCTGCATTTTAATGTTTTGTCTCTGGGCCTGCTTGTTGGCAGAGCCCTGTTTTTAAAAAATCCTGCCTGTATTGGTCATGAGGTTTACAGAAGCCATTTTGGGTACCCTGTTTTCAATAACTTGTCCAAAACAGGGTCCCTTGATCCATAACTTGGGGAGTGCGGGAATTTTGAGAAACCTGCAACTTACACTTTTGAATCTGTCTTAGGATCAATAAAAGGTTAAAGGCAGAACCAGTGTGTCTGGTGTAATTTCTCATAAATCTCAAGTCCAAACTCTATAACCTGTTGGACGGGGCGAGGGGTAATTCCGCATGTCTTACAAAATGACGATAACAATAGTAACCAACTGACTGAATAAGTCAACATGAAGTAAGTGCAGCTCTTCCTATATGACACTAAACTCCATAAATAGCAAAGCACAACATCAGTGCACATTCAATTTTAATATAAAAAACTCTAAAATGAACACATGCCAACCTACTCTTTCCTCGTGTTGTGCTTCCCCTGGGTGACTAAACATGCTTTTCATTCTCCTATTTTAGTATTTCCCCTAGGTGCAACCTTAGCGCTAGTATTGCAAGAGGGGTTTGCTGCTCTTGTCCTACTAAAGGGTTGAGGACTGAGGTGGCCCTTATCTCATTGCAGCTTGCTCCAGGGAGAGAGCCACAGCTGGCTGCATCTCTGGAGTTTCTGTGTGGGGCAGCCTGGTGTCACTTCCTGCATGCCACTGAGGGAGCAAGCTGGAGGCCTCACACATGCTGCTGTCCTATCAGGCCATATCAGGCAGGGGACACCATCCATCATCATTCCATCATCGTTCCACCGGGCCCTGCATCTGTGTCCTCATTGAAAAGCAGGTCCATGGACTAAATGGCAGCTATCAGATCCTCAAAGCCCTGAGAAACTGCAGCCTACATTCCGGTACACAGGGTGCTGTCTATTCTGTCCCCAGCTGCTACTGGGCAGACTGGACATTCATGGAGATAGAGGCACTGATTGGTCACTGATTGCTTTTTAAGTGGGGATCTTCTGCAGATTCCAATGAAGCTGTCATAAGCTCCATTGGTGCCCATAAAGAAAAAAAAATGCTTCCCTGTTGTTGGCACAAATGAGAGATATAGACTCGAGAGTCATATCCATCAGTTGTGATGCATCTTCGATACTGATCTCAGAGCCTGCAGGTAGGTGTGATGTTCCTCAAATAGCCTTCTTTTCAGGTGAGTGCCCATGGGATCTGGGTTCCACAACTCCAAAGCGACGGCCTTTGCCTTGACCTCCACAGGTCACCTATTCCTCCGACTCCCTCCTGCTCTGTGAATCATCCAGTGCCACATCCTCACTAATACTATTTAATTTCCCCTGGGTGCAAGTATCTGAGCTGATGTGTGGAAGTGATGCAAGGGTTACTATTGAGGATGTTGTGGCAGAGGAACATGGGCCTGAGCTTGACTTCCTCTCCCTCTTCTTTATCATGTTCCTTGTTTTAATCATCCTCATAATCGATGAGGAAGAAATTCTGTCTCTCATCCTCCCCCTCCTTCTCATCATCATCACCATTATCATCTCCCTCTACTCCCTATTGCTTTGATGGATGTGCAGGAAAGCAGGGTACAAGCTAAGAATGGGTAAGCATAACTCCCTTGGGAATTAAGGAAACAGAGAAGATTGTGGAAGCTTGTCGTGTGCTGCATCACAGAAAATTGTGTAGACGTGCAGTCACTAAACTGGCATCAGGACTATGCCCTCGACCTCTTCATAACCCACAGCAATAACGAAGTGCTTCCCTATGAGCTTTATTTATAAAAGATTTCTTGATTTCTCCTGTGAAAACAGAAAAAAATATTTGATTAAAAATCCTGGGAACAAAATTTCTCAGCCTTTCCCGTTGATTCCCACCATAACTTTGGCAGGAGTCTATTGAATAGCCGTAAACTTCTCCGGGACCTGGATACACTGGGTTTACAGCCTTATCTTTACCATTATTGGTGAGAATCTCACTTACTGTGATGTTTTCCTAAGAAGTAAATAGCTAAAATAATAAGTTAAAGGTACTTCCAACAGTATTGTGTTAAAAGGCTACAGAACAAACGGCACAGTTTATTAATGTTAGCAGCTTCACAGCAACACAATCACAATTGTTTTTGGCTGGGGTACTAGCCAAACACCCAATGAAAATAGAGCATTTTGCCTAGCTGGGGAAACAATGACAGCCTCCTGATGGTCAGATACAGAGCAGTGCCACCTGAAACTACAGAAGGCAAGGAAAACATTCATAACCTGCCAAGTGACACTACTGCACATCTGAATATTGAAGTAGATAACAGTTAACTTAGGGTGTTGAGGTGAAGAGGAGTTAAGCAGCTGGAATGTTTTTAAGCTTCAGATGGAACAGTGCAATAATATTTCAAAACTGTAATAATATCAAAGGTTGAACACTCACTGCGGGCTGAGGAATCAATTTTAAATAGTTCTCTTGAATTTTGCAGACATAGTATTTATGTCAGAAAGGCTAATTTACATGAGCCGAAAGGCTAATTTACATGAGCCTAAAGCCTGAGAAAATGTTTTAGGTAAAGATCAACATTCATTTAATACAAGTGCTCAAATTCAAATGTGAAGTTATCTAAGTCTCAATCTGGATGGTTCAATTGTGTATGAGATTGAACCCTCCAAGTTAGGTTTTAATAATAGTTCAACAGCTGCTCAGGCCAGGGGAAGGGGTCTTTGGTAAGATTTTCTTCAGCTGGATGGTAATTTGTCAAATATAGTAAACAAAACAGCATCAACAGTTAATTTATAATACAATAAACCAAAGTATAACGGCTAGAAATTTGATTACATAGAGTCCATTGTTTGGGCACTACGGGTGCTGTTTTGGGTCGAAAATGGCATTCGAGCAGCGTGCACACTTCTGGTGCGGTCCGCACTGGACGCCATTTTGGTGAAGGCATTAGCATCAGTGCTGGGAGCGTGCACCAGAGTACACAGAGCGGGACGTTAAATTTGATGCCAGCGCTGCCATTTTCAACCTCAATGCTGGAGCTAACGCCCTCTCTTAACCTTGCACAGCTGAACATGCATTCAGCATCAGGAAGAAGTCCCCACCAGCGCTATTTAAAGGAATCATCACTGTGGTGTATGTACCTTTAAGGGGGGAACTACTTTTTGCAGCTCCTGTGTGCTGTGGTGCCGGCGGTGACCACACTTGTATGTAGGCCCTGGGTAGGGATCTGTGCAGTTAGTTTTTAGAGTAACCCTCATCCAGTAAACACCTGTTGATTGTTCCCTGCAGTCTCTTGTCTAGTTATTGAAGGACACACAACCTCAAGATACACGGATCTAACATTGGCGACGAGAAGATTCAAACCTACCTGCAACTCTGCATCACCTCCCAGGGATTCGCTCCTGGAGAACAGTGAAAGAAGAAGGCCGAGTCCAGAAGTACGGGCGTTGACCATCCAGCGGAGACTTGAGCATCGCAGAGGAGGCTGTTGAGAGCTGGGCTTGGTTCTCCAGTCACGGTGGTCCAGCAAAACGGGCTGGCAACAGGTACGGCGCAGACCCGTCCCGACCGACGGCACAGAAAAAGGCCGAGCAGCATCAACGGAATAAGAGAGAGGGTAGAGCGCACAGGGCACAGCCAGTGTTCAAGACCGAGCGGCGTCGACGGGAGAAGAGAGAGAGGGTAAAGCGCACAGGGCACAGCCGGTGTTCAGGACTGAGCAGCGTCAACAAGAGAGGCACGCAGGAAAACGCGCAGAGCGCAGCCGGTGTTCAAGGGCCGAGCAGCGTCCGCGGGGAAGAAAGGAAACCGCGGGAGATGCCATTTGAGCCACAGCGGAGAAGAAGGGAGAGCGCGGGAGATGCCATTTTGAGCCGCAGCGGAGAAGAAGGGAGAGCGTGGGAGACTCCATTTTGAGCCACAGCGGAGGAGAAAGGAGAGCGCGGGAAGAAAGGAAAGCGCGGGAGACGCCATATTGAGCCAGTCTAACCACACCCAGGGATGCCGAAGAGTGGCATTATCACAGCATTCGATAATGAAGTCGAAGATTGGGCGACATATGTCGAACGCATAGAAGTGTACGGCAAGGTGAATGAAGTGCCAGATGACAGGAAAGCGCTGGTATTGTTGAATTCCATGGGTGCAAAAACGTATGGCTTACTGCGAAACCTAGTAACCCCAGAGAAGCCAGTGGTAAAGGATTTTGAAAACATAGTGTCAATCCTACAGGACCACTTAAACCCCACACCACTGCTGATAGCAGAAAGAATTAAGTTTCACAAAAGGAACCAGCATAAAGATGAAAGTAATGCTGAGTATTTAACGGAACTGCGCAAGCTATCGAAACACTGCCAGTTTGGAACGGGACTAGCAGATACTTTAAGGGACAAGTTTGTGTGTGGGCTTCAAAGTGAAGGAACCCAGAAACGGCTTCCATCAGAAAAGGATCTTATGCTGGACAAGGCTTTCAGCATGGTAGTATCACACGAAACAGAGATACAATGGAGACCGCAAGAATATGGCACAAATGAAATGTCATACGGAAAAGTGAAGTGCTATCGCTGCGGCAGAACAACACACGACCATAATGATTGCTGGTTCAAGGACAAAGTGTGCAGACAGTGTGGAAAAGTAGGACACATAGCAAGAGTCTGCAGGTCGGGAAAGAAAACCAGCAGCAAGAAATCTCCACAGGAGAAGTACAAGAAGGTACATAAGGTGACGGAGAGTAGCTCAGACGAACAGAAAAGTGATACAGACTCCGGAAGCAAGGAGCTGGGTTGTCTGAAACTACATAATGTGATCAAAACGGAGGATCACCAAACTATCTGGGTCACGCTCAAGATAGCCGGAGTCCAAGTGAAAATGGAATTGGACACAGGATCAGCCCTAACAGTCATAAACCGAAGGGACTACAAGCAGCTATTCTCACATATACCCTTGAGAGATACAGAGATTGTCTTGAAGATGTACACGGGGCAAAAAGTCTACCCCAAAGGAAAAATAAGGGTGAACGTTATATATAACGGCAAGGAAACACCAAAAATGGACCTATATGTATTGCCAGATGGAGGACCACCACTACTAGGACGTGAATGGATCCAGAAGATACAGCTAGATTGGCATTCCATACAAGCACTGACTGTAGATGCCAAAAAGGATGACGACGTCACACCTGGTCGACTGTCAAAAATGCTAACTGACGCACAAGAAGTGGTCCAGGAGGGACTCGGAACACTAAAAGGCATAACAGCGACGATCAAAATAGAGGAAAATGAAAGCCCAAAGTTTTTTAAGCCACCGAAGCAGAGCTGGAAGGTTTGGAACATTCAGGAGTACTGTCCAAAGTGGACTGGAGCGAGTGGGCTACACCCATCGTTCCTGTAATGAAGAGGTCGTTGAGTAATACACCTGGGGAACCAAAGAAGGTTCGCATCTGTGGGGACTTTAAGGTGACAGTGAACCCCGTCCTTCACACGGTACAATATCCGCTTCCGCGGATTGAAGGTATTTTCGCCTCGCTATCTGGAGGGAAACGCTTCACTAAGATTGATCTGGCCCAGGCGTACCTGCAAATGGAGGTAGAAGAAGCCTCGAAACAGTACCTCACGATCAACACTCATAAAGGTCTCTACCAATACAACCGGCTGCTTTTCGGGGTAGCATCAGCTCCGGCTATTTGGCAAAGGGCAATGGATCAAGTCCTGCAAGGGATTCCAGGGACCCAGTGTTATTTGGATGACATCCTGGTCACGGACGAAAATGACAGTGATCACCTCGCCAACCTGGAGCAGGTGCTCACTAGATTGAAGGAATATGGGCTCCGAGCTAATCACCACAAATGCGAGTTTTTCCAGAAGCAGATCTCGTATTGTGGCCACGTTATTGATGAAGAGGTGTTACATAAGTCCCCTGAAAAGATTGAGGCAGTAGTCAAGGCTCCAGCACCAGAAAATGTGTCACAACTGAGGTCGTTCCTCGGGCTGGTGAACTACTACCATAAGTTCTTGCCGAATTTGTCCACAGTACTACACCCACTAAACACCCTACTGCAAACGGGGGTACCTTGGAAGTGGAATGACGAATGTAAATGAGCTTTCCAGAAGTGCAAAGAATTGATCACATCAAAAGAGGTGTTGGCTCATTTCAACCCAGCACTACCAATTTGGTTGGCGTGTCATGCATCACCCTATGGTATTGGAGCGGTGCTGTCGCACAAATTCCCGGACGGCTCGGAGAGGCCAGTAGCCTTTGCGTCTCGGTCACTAACCTCAGCTGAGCGTAACTACGCCCAGATTGACAGGGAGGCCCTCAGCCTAGTGTGGGGAGTGAAAAAGTTCAACCACTATCTGCACGGGCAGAAGTTCAACTTGCTGACTGACCACCAACCACTTGTCTCCATCTTTAATCCAAAGAAGGGCGTTCCGGTGATGACTGCGCAACGGCTACAAAGATGGTCCCTTTTTCTAGGGGCGAACCAATATGAAATCAAGTATAAGGGCACAAAACAGCATGGAAACGCTGATGGGCTCTCACGCCTGCCACTGCCTAATGCGGAGGAAGCACCAGCAGTGGACCCTGTTGAAATATTTTATTCGACTATAATTGAACGCTTGCCAGTAACTAACGCGGATATAGAGAAGGAGACCCGAAAAGACCCGACACTCTCTCGGGTATATGACTTGACGGTGAAGGGATGGCCAACACATGGCGACTCACTGTTGCCAGCCTTCTCATCCAGAAGAGAACAGCTGTCAGTATGCCAGCGGACCTAGATGTGTGGATCCCGAGTGGTAATTCCACCCAAGTTAAGGGAGAGAGTGCTCAATGAGCTTCACGAAGGCCATCTGGGAGGGGTGAAAATGAAAAGCCTTGCTAGGGCTTATGTGTGGTGGCTGGGGATCGATCAGCAAATTGAGGACCTGACAAAGAGCTGCTCAGGATGCCAGAAGGTCCAAAATGCACCACCACATGCCCCTCTACACCCATGGGAGTGGCCCTCCTCTCCATAGCAACGGGTGCATATTGATTTTGCTGGTCCATTCATGGACTCAATGCTTTTAATAGCTGTGGATGCACACTCGAAATGGCCTGAGGTGATCAAAATGTCCTCCACCACCACGGAGAAAACTATTGCAGTCCTACAGGCCATATTTGCCAGGAACGGCTTGCCAGAGCAGATTTGCTCTGATAACAGACCACAGTTTGTGTCCGAAGAGTTTCGGAAATTTATGAAAAGGAATGGGGTAAGGCATTACACATCCGCCCCGTATCATCCAGCCACAAATGGATTGGCTGAGAGGTTCGTACAAACCTTTAAAAAAGCAGTAAGGGCCATGTGCGATGACGACATTCCACTGCAGCATAAGGTGGACAATTTCCTGTTAGCCTACAGAAATGCGACACATGCAGTCACCAACCAGACTCCGGCCATGATGTTCTTTAACCGAAGGTTGAGATCTCGTCTGGATTTGCTCAGACCAAATGTACGAAGAGATGTTGAGAATAAGCAATTCCAGCACATCAATGAGAAGCTGACAAGGAGCTTCAATGTAGGGCAACCAATCTTGGCCCACGACTACCGAACAGAGAAATGGCAACCTGGAACGCACACGGCAGGGGCCACTAATGTACACAGTGGATGTTGGGGAGAACATTGTGAGACGCCATGTCGACCAGATCCTAGAGTCACAGGAATGAGTCAACCCCATGTCTCGCGTACCTGGTGATGAACCTGACATACAGGTAGCATCTACCCCAGAAACAGTAGCATCGGAAGCTGATGAACCAACCAACGACAGGGGGCCAGAATCGCCTCCGCACCAAGAGCAAGACACTCAGGAAAGGTGCTATCCAGAAAGGATCAGGAAGCCGCCCCAAAGACTGAATTTATAAATGGACTATTTTCAGTTAATGTTGCATGTTAAAAGTGTTAATTGTTAAATGAATGTTATGGTACTGTTAATCTAAAAGGGGAGGAATTGTGGTGTATCTACCTTTAAGGGGGGAACTACTTTTTGCAGCTCCTGTGTGCTTTGGTGCCGGCGGTGACCACACCTGTATAAAGGCCGTGGGTAGGGATCTGTGCAGTTAGTTTTTAGAGTAACCCTCATCCAGTAAACACCTGTTGATCATTCCCTGCAGACTCTTGTCTAGTTATTGAAGGACACACAACCTCAAGATACACGGATCTAACAATCACCTACTTACATGTTAGTTGCTGATTGATTTCTACTAGCAGTTGCTGAGTTTGTCGGAGTGTTTGGTGTTTTCTAGATTTCTTTAAAGTTGCCTAAAGTCTGCAAGGAGTGGTGTGGCACGTGCTCAAGGACTTTGTACTGACTTGCAAGGGGTCTGCTCAGAACAATTGCTTCCAGACATGGGTGCATTAGTTTGCATTCCCCTTGGCCTGCAGCATGACAGGGAGAATGAGCAGATGTGACACAGAGCAGGACAAGCTGCTAGAAGAGGGAGGAGGAGGAGGGTGAGAAGTGCTCTCAGCAGGAGGCCATATCCACCCAGGGTCTTCAGGGAGCAATTCTTCTGCCTCAACCTGTGTGTGTGAAACATCTCCATTTTACTAAGGAGGAGCTAACTAAAATCTGCCACCTGCTGCCTCAGTCCAGGGCGAGGATGGCATTACCAGTGGCTGTAAAGGTGACCGTGGCCTTGAACTTCTTCGCATCGGGCTCCTCCAGGCTGGAGCAGGCGACATCTGTAACATCTCCCAGTTCACCGTCCACTCCTGTATAAGGGAGGTGAACGAGGCTCTGTATGCAAAGAGAGCTGAATACATTTCATTCTCTCTTGCCAAAGAGAAGCAAGCAGAGCGAGCATGCGGCTTCGCCAGGATAGCAGGCTTCCCCATGGTGCGGAGTGCCACTGACTGCACGCACGTCACTTTTCAGGCGCCGCATCTCAATTTGGAGATGTACCGCAACCGGCAGGGATTCCACTCCCTCAATGTCCAGCTGGTGTGTGACCATACTCAGCTCATCATGCAGGTCAATGCTCGGTATCCTGGCAGCATCCATGATGCCTTCGTTCTGCGGCAGTCCGCTGTTCCATCAGCATTTGAGCCACCACGACAAACCAGAGGGTGGTTACTGGATGGCAGGGCTATCCGCTGACTACCTGGCTTATGACACCGGTGCTCAACCTAACCGCATGTGGGCAACAGCATATAACGAAAGCCATGCCGTCACATGGAATCTGGTAGAGCCGACCATTGGCTTCCTTAAACAAAGCTTCCACTTCCTGGATCACTCTGGAGGAGCCTGCAGTACTCAGACAGCGGTCTCAAGATTCGCTGTGGTCTGCTGCATGCTCCTTGCCGTCATGAGAGCACAGCTCTTGCCAGCAGGCATACGGCGACCAGCTGAGGAGGCGGAGGAGGGGAAAGGGGAAGAGGAGGAGGAGGAGGAGGAGAAAGGGGAAGAGGAGGAAGCAGAAAAGGAGGAGGAAGGGAGGAGGCAACCCAGACAGTGTCTTTCTGCCCGGGCTGTCTGTGATTGACTCATCTGACTGCGGTACCAGTGAATGCAACCCCAATTCTCCATTCACCAACAGTCCCACACTTTACCTTCCCTCTGTTACTGACCATCACAGCTCCTCTTGGCCACAATGCTGAAATAAAAGCTATCACAAAACAAACATTCCAAACCAATTTTATGAATCAAACAATTACAATATTTAGTTCAAAAGCTAATCACCCTTGTGCAGTCCCTTAGTGCTGGTCTTCCGGGTGCCTTTGCCAGTCGTAGTGCTGCTATGCAGTGCTACCCCAGTGGCTGCAGCATGGCTGGTGGAAGGCTGCTGACTTTCAGTGGGGGAGACTGCAGATGGCCTTGCAGGACGACCTCAAGCAGGTGTGGCCCTAGAATGCCCAGCTGCAGACTTCGCCACCTCGGCATGGGAGGCAGCAGTCTGGGCTAACTGGCTGACAGGTAACAGCAAGGGCACTGGTGGTAGTGGTGGGAGGACGAATGTTGTCATCCTGAGAGAGAACAGTTGGTTCGTGCTCCATGGAGCCACTGCCACTCCACCGGGGCGGCGCCTCAACAATCCTAGTAATCTGCTGGAGGACAGATTGCTGCAATGTTGTGACAGCCTGCAAGCCCCTTTTAACACTGCTAACCGCAGCCGTGATGTCAGCAGTCTGTGCTTGTGTGGCAACAAGCTGAGCTTGTAAGACTTCCGTCTGAGCTTCCACTGCAGCACTCAGACATGGGTGACTTCTGCTTGTGCTGCAATGGAAGCTGAGCCATCAGCTATCGGACGCTGAATGATGGTTGTGTCCACAAGTGTGTTAATGGATTTGCCAACCTTGCCAAGTTTGGAAAGATGGGCTCCAAGCTCTGCACAAAGCCCTGTGCAAGTTCAAGCTTAGCACTTCCATGCTCCTTGACATTTCATTCAGGCTTTCTGGCAAGCTTGCCAATACACCAAGCAATTAATTGTGCATATCCTTGAGCTTTGTTCTGCAGGCCGCCCCACTGAACCCTGTGCAGCAGAACTCGTGTGTGACCTCACCCTCCAGGGAGTTGGCACCTGTGCTACCCTTTCGCCCTGCCCTGTCTGCAGCCTACTCGGGGTACAATAGCATAGTGGTTATGTTACTGGACTAGTAATCCAGAGGCCAGAGATATGAATTCAAATTCCACCATGGCAGCTGGGGAAGTAAATTCAGTTAATTAATTAAATCTGGAATAAAAAGCTAGTATCAGTAATGGTGACGATGAAACTATCGGATTGTCGTAAAAACCCATCTGGTTCACTAATGCCCTTTAGGGAAAGAAATCTGCTGTCCTTACCCAGTCTCACCTATATGTGACTCCAGACCCACAGCAATGTGGTTAATTCTTAACTGCCCTCTGAAATGGTTGCTCACCACCACCTTCTCAAGGGCAATTAGAAATTGTAATGTCCGTGTGTAATTGAGACACGGACTGCAGAAGTTGGTTATAACAGGTGTTTACTGAATGGAGACAAAACTGGAACTACTATACAAAGTTACTTCACAGGATTATATACAGGGGTGGTCACTACTGGTACTGCAGTATACAAGGGCTGCAGAATATAGTTCCTTCTTCAAGGTACATACACTACAATTCCTCCCCTTTTAGCTAAACAGTACATAACATTCGATTAATAATTAAATAACATATTTACAATTACAGTTGCTATATACATTAGCTGAAGTTAATCAATTATAAATTCAGTCTTTGAGGAGGCTTCCTGATTCTGTCCGGGTAACGCCTCTTTGGGGTATCAGGTTCTTCTGGCAAAGTTGATTCGGGATCAACGTCGTTGTTTGGTTCGTCTGCTTCCAATATCACCGATTCTGAGGTAGATGCAATTGGTACTTCGGTTTCATCACCAGGTGTGTAGGATCGTGGTGTAGATTTGACGTTTTCCAGTGACTCTAGAATCTGCTCAGCATGGCGTCTTACAATGCTCTCTCCAACGTCCACGGTATACATTAGAGGTCCTTGCCGTGTGCAGATCGTTCCTGGCTGCCATTCCTCTGTGCGGTAGTCCCGGGCCAAAACTGGTTGACCTATCTTGAAACTCCTGGTTGGCCTTTCATTCATATTCTGAAACTGCCTGTTCTCCACATCTCTTCTGATGTTTGGCTTAACCAAATCCAAGTGGCATCTTAGTCTTCGATTGAAGAACATCATGGCTGGAGTTTGGTTGGTAACCGCATGTGTCGCATTCCGGTAGGCAAACAAGAAGTTATCCACCTTGTGTTGTAGGGGTATGTCTTCATTACACATTGCCTTGATAGCCTTCTTGAATGTTTGAACAAACCTCTCAGCCAATCCATTGGTGGCTGGATGATATGGGGCGGATGTGTAATGCTTAACACCATTGTTCTTTAAGAACCTCCGGAACTCTTCAGACACAAACTGTGGTCCATTGTCAGAGCAAATCTGTTCAGGCAGCCCATTTCTGGCAAATATGGTTCGTAAGACTGTGATAGTTTTTTCTGTGGTGGTTGAGGACATTTTTATTACCTCTGGCCACTTTGAATGTGCATCCACTGCAATTAAAAACATCGAGTCCATAAATGGACCAGCAAAATCAATGTGTACCCTTTGCCATGGAGATGAGGGCCACTCCCATGGATGTAGAGGGGCTTGTGGTGGGGCGTTTTGGACCTTCTGGCATCCTGTACAGCTCTTGGTCATCTCTTCGATTTCTCTATCGATTCCCGGCCACCACACAAACGCTCTGGCTAAGTTCTTCATTTTTACCCCTCCCAGATGACCCTCATGAAGCTCATTGAGCACTCTATCCTTCAATTTGGGTGGAATTACTACTCTGGATCCACACATCAAGGTTCCTCGGCACACTGACAGCTGTTCTCTTCTCGGCGAGAATGCTGGCAACAGTGGTTCGCCATGTGCTGGCCATCCCTTCACCATTAAATCATAGACCCTGGAGAGTGTCGGGTCATTTCGTGTTTCCTTTTCTATGTTTGCATTCGTCACAGGTAGACATTCGACTATGGTCGAGTGGAATACCTCCACAGGATCCACTGCAGGTGCTTCTTCCACCGTCGGCAATGGTAGGCGCGACAATCCATCAGTATTCCTATGCTGTTTAGTTTCTTTGTACTCGATGTCATATTTGTGTGCCCCTAGGAAAAGGGACCACCTCTGTAGCCGTTGTGCTGTCATTATTGGGACGCCCTTCTTAGGGTTGAAAATGGAGACAAGAGGTTGATGATCAGTTAGTAGAGTAAATTTCTGTCCGTGCAGGTAGTGATTGAACTTCTTCACCCCCCACACCAGGCTGAGGGCCTCTCTGTCAATCTGGGCGTAGTTACGCTCGGCTGCAGTTAACGAGCGTGACGCAAAAGCTATCGGCCTCTCTGAACCATCAAAGGATTTATGTGACAGTACCGCTCCAACGCCGTAGGGAGACGCATCACACGCCAGTCTTATCGGCAGTGATGGGTTGTAGTGAGCCAATACTTCTCTTGAAGTGATCAGGCCTTTACACTTCTGAAAGGCCCGCTTACATTCATCGCTCCATTTCCATGCTACTCCAGTTTGTAGCAGGGCGTTCAGTGGGTGCAGAATTGTGGACAAATTCGGCAAAAACTTATGGTAGTAATTCACCAATCCGAGGAATGACCTCAGTTGCGACACATTTTCAGGCGCTGGAGCCTTAACTACCGCTTCAATTTTGTCAGGGGACCTATGTAACCTCTCTTCATCAATCACGTGGCCACAATACGATATTTGTTTCTTAAAAAACTCGCACTTGGGGCGATTGGCTCGTAGCCCATGTTCTCTTAGTCTAGTGAGCACCTGCTCTAGCTTGGCAAGGTGTTCACTGTCATTTTCACCTGTCACTAGGATGTCGTCCAAGTAACACTGAGTCCCCGGAATCCCTTGCAGGACTTGTTCCATCGCTCTTTGCCATATAGCCGGAGCTGATGCAACTCCGAATACCAGTCGATTATACTGGTAAAGACCTTTGTGAGTGTTTATTGTGAGATATTTCCTGGAGGATTCTTCAACCTCCATCTGCAAATATGCTTGCGCTAGGTCAATTTTTGTAAAACGTTTCCCTCCAGATAGTGAGGCGAAAATATCTTCTATCCTCGGAAGAGGATACTGTACTGTGTGAAGGACTGGGTTCACAGTCACCTTGAAGTCCCCACAGATGCGAACCTTCCTTGGCTCCTCAGACTTATTGTTTAACGTTTTCTTCATGACAGGAACGATGGGCGTCGCCCACTCGCTCCAGTCTACCTTAGTTAACACGCCTGCATTCTCCAGATTCTCCAGCTCTGCCTCGACGGCTGGGCGAATTGCATACGGTACCGGTCTTCCTTTGAAAAACTTGGGAATTGCATTCTCTTCTATTTTTATCGAGGCGGTTACGCCTTTAAGAGTTCCCAGTTCTTGTTGAAATACCTCTTTAGCGTTAGCCAAGATTTTGACAATCGTCCAGGTGTGACGTCGTCATCCTTTTTACCAACCACAGTCAGTGCCTGAATGGAGTGCCAGTCTAAACTTATCTTTCTGATCCATTCACGTCCCAATAACGGTGGTCCACCATCTTGCAGTATGTACAGATACAATTTCTGTATTTCCTTACCGTTGTATTCGACAGGCACCCTTATTTTCCCTCTGGGGTATACTTTCTGCCCTGTATATGTCTTCAAGACAATGGATGTGTCTTTCAAGGGTATGTGTGAGAATAGCCGCTCATAGTCTCGTCGATTCATGATGGTCAGGGCTGATCCTGTATCCAATTCCATTTTGACTTGGGACCCTGCTATCGTGAGGGTGACCCAAATGGTTCGGTGATCCTCTTTTGCGATTACATTGTGTAGTTTGAGATAGCTTAGTCTCTTGTTCCCGGATTCACTATCATTCTTCTGGTCTTCGGAACTACTGTCCGTCATCTTTTGTACTTTCCTGTACTTTTCCTTAGTAGTCTTTTTGTTGTCGTTAGTCTTCTTCCCGGACCTGCAAACTCGTGCAATGTGTCCCATCTTTCCACATTGCCTGCATGTTTTGTCCTTAGACCAGCAGTCCTCTGGTCATGGGTTGTTCTGCCGCAGCGATAACATTTTTCAAATCCCCGTGTCATTTCATGGGTGCCGTATTCCTGTGGCTTTTGCTGTATTTCCACAGCTCCCCTTGCTGCTGCTTCGTACAATACTGCCACGCTGAAAGCCTTATCTAGCGTCAGCTCTTTCTCTGAGAGTAACCTCTTCTGGGTTCCTTCACTCAGGACTCCACAGACAAATTTGTCCCGTAGGGTATCTGCCAGTCCTGCTCTGAACTGGCAGTGCTTTGATAGCTTGCGTAGTTCCATAAGGTAATCAGCATTGCTCTCATCTTTATGCTGATTTCTCTTGTGGAATTTAAATCTTTCTGCTATCAGCAGCGGTGTAGGATTTAGGTGTTCCTGTAGGATATGAACAATTTCGTTAAAACTCTTCTCCATCGGTTTGACTGGAGTGATGAGGTTCCACAATAGGCCGTACGTTCTTGCGCCCATTAAGTTTAGTAGTACCGATGCCTTTTTCTCATCGGCTACTTCATTTGCCTTGCAATATACTTCGACCCTTTCCACATACGTGGTCTAGTCTTCTATTGCATTATCGAAGGCAGTGATATTGCCAGTCTTCGGCATCTTGGAGATCTAAGATGGCGCCTCCTGCGCTTTGCCTTCTTCCCCGATTGAACAAAATGGCACCTCCCGTGCTTTGCCTTCTTCCCCGCTGGATTAAGATGGCGCCTCCCACGCTTTCTGTCTTTTCCGCTGCTGCCAGCGCTGTTGCTGGCGTTTTTATGCCTTGATGGTGACGCCCTATGGTCTTCGCGCGCTTCCTCCCACGCTGTTGCCAACGCCGCTCACCACGGTCCCCGTGGCAAACTGCAGCTCCTTGCTGCTTTCTGCGCTTCTAATTTCTTTTTTTTAATTTTAATTACTGTTCCCGTCGTCAGAGCAGACCCTATGGGACACTTCCCTCCCTCTTCTCGGGTCTGTACGCTGCCCGGCTTCGTAGCACCGGCCGCGCCCTGTGTGCTCCACCCTCTCTCTCTCTCTCCTCTTCCCGACAACGCTGCTCGGCCCCGTTGAAAAGCCACCCGATCGAGCTCTAGCCCGCCGCAGCCCAGGAAGGATCAGTGTACTACCTGCCACCAGCCCGGTTAGCTGGAACACCATAGACTGGATAACCAAGCCCAGCTCTCGACAGCCTCTCCTGCAAATCTTCGAATTCGATGAATCAGAGGGCGGTTGCCCACGGTCGATGCCCGTTTCTTCTGTTTGTTTTTTTTTCTTTTTGGATTTCTTCCTTCTGGCTTCCACCTCTAATAAATTCGCTTCAGGGATGGATCCCCGTGAAGTGGTGCAGAACTGTAAGTAAGTTCGGATCTGTTCGTCGCCAATGTAATGTCCATGTGTAATTGAGACACGGACTGCAGAAGTTGGTTGTAACAGGTGTTTACTGAATGGAGACAAAACTGGAACTACTATACAAAGTTACTACACAGGCTTATATACAGGGGTGGTCACTACTGGTACTGCAGTATTCAGGGGCTGCAGAATATAGTTCCTTCTTCAAGGTACATACACTATAAAAATGGGCAATAAATGCTGGCCTTGCCACATCCTGTGAATCAATTAAAAAAAACTTGCATTTCTAAGCTACCCTCTAAAGTCCATGCAGTATCTGAGCTGGTGACTGAGAGTGTCAGATCAATTGATGGTGTTTCTTCTTCATTATCACTTTCCTTTTCCTCTTTGACCACTGCCTGGCCAGGTTGAATTTCTTGGGTCTCTGAAATGACAAAGGCACAAGGGTAGGGTTGTGGTAAGGGGAGGGGTGAAGCAAGAGGTGCGTGCTTACACCATCTGCAGCCTGTAAGTCACAAGATATTGTGGGATGAGGGGGAAGCAGGATGTGAGAAGGAGGATTGGGTTTGAGCATATCGTCATCTTCAATGGTTTCCGTGCCACCGCTGGCCACAGCCTCATTCACAGCCACTCCAATTATGCCGGGCATCGTCTCCTCGAGTGGCATCAGGATATGGAGGCACGCCAGTTAGCTACTGCTGCCTATGGTTTTGTGCCAGAGGGAGGGAAGTGTGTCAGTGAGTGTGGTTCAATGTGTTTCACTGATGTGGCTGTCATGTTTGAATAACTGGCAGTATGTGGAAGCTGTGAGGTGTGGGTGTGAGGCTTGCAGCAGTGGTAAGTGTGTGAGGGTGAGATGGAGCATATGACTGTGAGGTATAAGTTGTGATAGATAGAGATTGTTGGTAGGTGAGTGATGGGGATGTGGTGAATGAGCAGTATGTGAGGCTCGTGGTGCAGTTTGTGGGATATGGCATTTGAAGATGCATTCACTGACCTTGACCACTCATTTGAAGTCATTGAACTTCTTCTGGCATCTGCATCCAGGTTTTCAGGGCAACACTATTGGAACTAACCTCTGTGACTATCTGCTCCCACTGTCTTTGCAGCATCTGTCTGGATGGCCTCCTGACCCCCTGTGGAAACAGGATCTTTCTCTCCACCTCCTGTACTATGACCTCCAATGCTGTGTCTCAGAACCTTGAGCCCTCTCTCTGGCCTGTCATGCCATTGCTGATTGTTTCCCAGTTGAAACTGCCTTCTGGAATGACTTCCAGCACTTGGTCTCATCAAACTGCACCTCCACTTTAAGAGGTGCAGGCTGACTTTAAGAAGAGCTGGCACGAACTTGGGCCCCTGTTGAGCATGCAGCCACTTAGCAGCGCGTGTAGAGCTGGGCTGCACGTCACTATCATTTAAATTAGCAGACAGCACCAAGTTTGCATGCTGCCTGTATTACTTTGAATGGCCATGGGTTAATCACGCATCGTGAGCCCCTCGCCCGTTTTTGAGGGCTATCGAATTTTTAGCCCATACTGTCCACATTGCTCACCACATCATTGAATACTGTTGCAGAGGTGAATACTGCCACATCAAGCTTGGCATCACCATTTCTTCATTTATCTTACTCTTTTCAACCTGCATTTCAGAAATAGTAATAATATTGGCCCAGAAATTCGGGTCTCCACGGGTGAGCATGCACGGGGAACTCACCCGTAAGCCCAATGGAAGTGCCGGTTTCGTGCATGCACTACACATGCACGGGAAACCGGCACTTCCGTTCCCCTGAAAGAAGGGGTTCAGAAGTCAAACGCGTGCACAGGAGAGGCAGCGCGTGTGCATTGAACTTACGTTTTTTTTTGCAGGTTTTCCCGGGAAGGTAAGTCTCCAGAAGTTAGACATGTAAAAAGCAGTCGCAAGGCCTGCTTTTTACAAGGTAAATGGTGAATTAAATAAAATTAAGATATTTTTTCCAGAGGTTTATATTTTTAAATACTTTAAAGAAAGGTAAGATTATTTTTAGCCCCGTTAGAAAATGTAATTAATTTTTCAAAAATTTAAATTATTGTTTAAAATAGTTATTTCATGTAATTTATAGTTTATTTTAAAAATGTGAATTTTTTTAATTTATTTGAAGATTTAGTGTTGTTTTGGGGCTTATAGTATTTATAGGTTTGACAGGTCTTCCTGTCAAGCTTATGAATGAAGTATTCCCTGCTACCATTGGCTCTCCATGGACCATGTGATCCCAGGGGAACGCTTCGAACTAACTGCGCCCCTGGGATACACAAGCACTGCACGCTGGCAGTTGGAGGAGGCCCAGGATCGCAATTCCACGGGGGCTCACAGCTCAATGGCCGGCGTGGTAGGTAAGTGTAGGTCGGGGGCTTGCACCCGCGGGAAGCCCCCGACCCGAATTTCTGGGCCAATAAGTCAGAATGAAAAGCTGTTAACATTAAGTTACTCAGCTTTTTCTAAGATGATTTAATGGGGGATTTTTGGTGCTGAATTATTCACCAAGAACTTGTGCCTGAGGTGCATGAAATTGTGATGCTGAATGACCCAAATTACAAATGATTATTCAACGTTCTGGACAGATAACTAAATGATGTACACCTGGCTGTTACTGAATGATCATCTTAAAAAGAGTAAAATTAGATTTTATCCTGATTTATATACAAATCAAATATAATTTCTTTCTCATCCCAATCTCCCCAAAACATCTTGCACTGCTTTCTCTTGTTAAACATTCAAAATAATAATGATCCATAAGAGTGAAAATGTTCCCTCTGAGCTAGCTGTGGTAGATTCCAATACCCATTCCTTAGAAACACATTTATGATTTCACTACATAAAATGTGCAGAGGAAGTCTTCCCCCATGAGTCCTTTTTTCCTGCAACATTTACTTTGCCTGGTGTAAGTTGTTAAATAAAATGATGTTAACATGAATTACTGCCAGTTATATTGTGCAAATAAATACTCAACAGGTCTACGGATATGGCTGCACTTGATTCAGTCATTTGCGGAGACATTGAGATTTTACTACCCTCTGGGGGAGAAATTGGACCTCGCTCTGCCCATTTTTTGGGCTTAAACCGAGTGTTAAATATTGCGGATTCTTGCGAATTGCGGATGTTGATTGCTCGCGTACGTGCAAATTGCGCTGGAAGTGCGTCAACTGTCATATTGATTCGGGTAAATTTTAGGCATCAGAGGCAACCATCTGACAGAAGCGTTCTGCCAATTCGAATATTAAAATTAGGTTCCTTCACCTGTTTTAAACCCCTTTTGTGATATTAGTGTGGGTGTCTCATTCGCTCATTCTTAAGCCCGTCCAACAAATCATGGTGGGAACAGTTGGCAAGAAGGCTACAGAAACACTATTAAAGGCATCCTTGCCTCCATTCAGGTAAGTCGCTGGTTAGTCATTTTCTGCTGCTCGTGGGTTTGTGGGATATTTTTGGCTATTTTGACAGTAGTATCAGTGTTCAAACTTTTTTCGGAGTCACTTTTTGGAGGTCCAGGAGTCTTTCTCTGCTTGACCTTCAGCCCAATTAGTGTTATAATGGGTGTTCTGCTGGGTCGACCATTGGGGCTGTAGGATGAGGAGGAGCAACACTGGCAAGAAAGATTGCACAGACCAGGAGATGCTTATCGAAGAGGACGCAGGAATGTCAGCAGGAATCTGAGGATGCTGACAAAGAGGAAGAGCTACCAATATCGCCAGCGAAAGCTCTGCAGCAGCAAATCATCTAGGAGTGATTCAGTTGAATAGTCCCTCCCCACCCAATGCACCAACAGTCCCTTCTACCATTTCACCAAGGACCTTATATTCACCATGTAAATGTTATAAAAGTGCACACCTTCTTTGGTGTTGCACTTACATTATTAGAAATGTTAAGACAACAGCAATGTAAAGAAAAAGTTAATAATATCAAGATGATTCAACTCTCTTCATTCATTGTTCCAGATCTTTAATAATAGAGAACTAAAAATCACCCTTATGCAAACCACTGGTGACGGTTTTCTGTAAGTTGGGGTTGGACTCCTCCATGCCCTCTGCCATTCTGTGCAAGCTCGCTGGCAGGCAGCCCAGTGCACTTCGAAGTTTTGTGTGTATTCCCCTTTGTGTTCTTCAATGGGCTGGGCCTATGATCTGTGCCATCTGCAGCAGGGCTAGGATGCAAACTCTCCCACTGGTGAGCTACTTCCTGGGCCATCCTATCTCTCTGCCCTACTCCTGCGTACTTGTGCTGGGTGAATCACATGGTGTAGAGCCTGCTAACCGGTCCTCTGAACTACAATAGGTGCCATTCTCTGAACTGGTGCCTGCAACTGTAAGGTCAAGCGACGCTTCTTCTAATGTGCTCTCCTTCTCTTACGCTGCAGCCTCTGGGCCCTTTGCTGCTGCTGCATTTGGAATGGAAGCGGGCAACAATGGTTAGCAGTTATGGGCAAGGCTAAGCAGAGAGAGGTGACTGGCTGCTCAAAGCAGCTGCACTTTGTCATGCATAGTGTGTGAGGGTGAGATTTCAGTGAGAAGGGAACAAGAGATATCCAGAAACCCTGCAGACCGTGCCCTCCAGCCTTGCTAATCACCATGTTCCTGACATGTCCCCTGCCCACAATGTGCATGCCCTCCTCTTCGAGTGGGAACAGGACATGGATGGGTGGTAACCCTTCTCCTGTTCACTCCTGTTGTCTACTATTGTGTGCCAGCTTCTCATGCATGAAAGAAACCAGTGTGTTAGTGGAAGCCTAGTGAGATGTTCAGAGGATGTGTGTGTTAGGGTAGAATAGTGTAGATGGTGTGTAAAAGATGCCACAGGTGTGGGAAGTGAGGGAAGTAATAGTGAGGACAGTAGCAGGTGCAGAATGTTCCAGTAGCAGCAGAAGGAGGAGTAGTGAAGTGTGCTGCTGTGATTGCAAGAGAGTGATGGAAGGCTTGTGAGTGCTGGGGCTACAATGAGATCTTGGCTGATCTGTGACCTAACTCCATATACCCGCCTTTAGCCCATATCCCTTAATACCTTTGGTTAACAAAAAGCTATCAATCACCAATTTAAAATTAACAATTGATCTGGCATCAATTGCCGTTTGCGGAAGAGAGTTCCAAACTTCTACCACCCTTTGTGTGTAGAAGTGTTTCCTAATTTCACTCCTGAATGGTCTGGCTCTAATTTTCAGACTATGACCCCGAGTCCTAGGGCAGGATTTTCATTGGGCCGTGGAGTCAGGATTGGAGGCGTGCGGGGAGTTAAAATCCCAAAATCAGCGATCCCAACCCCATCCCGCACCCAAACCCGCCTCCATGCCAGTTTCAAAGGCGGCAGGTACCCAGCCCGCACTGGGACCCGCCTACCCGAGGCGGGAAGGGATTAGTGCCAATTAACTGCCTGTTAACAGGTAGTTAACAGGCAGTTTTTAGCCTAATCCCTATTTTTAAGGTTGAAGTGTGGGATTCACGATGGCTCCAAACCACGGCAAGTTAGAGGAGGCGGACCGTCGGGTTGAAGGACTTGGAGAGGTCGAGATGTCGGTGTTCAGGTGAGTGATGTTTGCATGAGTGCAAAGGTGAGTGTGTTTGGTGTATCTAAAGTGATTAAATAAGTTTTTCATACCTTTTCTTACCTTTTCAGCCTTCCTTCCTTTAGGTCTCGGGAGTCCCTCATCTCACCGGCACAGAAAGCAGAATGGCTGCGAACTGTCAAAAGTGACAGCCTGCAGCTTTCTGTGCAGGACAGATTTCTAACTGAGTCTGTGGAGAAGGATTCGTGTTAGAGGTAAGACTGTCAGCGTTTGACAGCTTCAAACAGCTGTGAAACGCTGATATTTCATCTGTCAAAACCTCTTGACAGATGAAATTTCAGTCTGTGATGTCACCTGTTGCCGGGTGGCCTTTAATTGGCCTGCTGAGCCTGCTGGGAGGGCCCAACAAGGTCAATCAAGTTAAAATCGCGTGGATTGGCCGCATCTCAATGGAGGCGGGACTACAACTCTGAAAGTTGTAGTCCCGCCTCCAACCCGACTCCTGAATGAAAATCCTGCCCCTAGACTCCCCAACCAGTGGAAATAGTTGTTCTCTATCTACCCTATCAGTTCCACTTAATACCTTGAAAACTTCGATCAAATTACACCTTAACCTTCTAAATTATAGGGAATACAACCCCAATTTGTGTAATCTCTCCTCGTAATTTAACTCTTGGAGTCCAGGGATCATTCTGGTAAACCGATGCTGCATTCCCTCCAAGGCCAATATATCCTTCTTAAGGTGTGGGGCCGAGAACTGCTCACAGTACTCCAGGTGTGGTTTTGTATAGCTGCAGCATAACTTCTATCCCCTTGTATTCTAGTCCTCTAGATATAAAGGCCAGCATTCCATTAGCCTTTTTGATTATTTTCTGTACCTGTTCATGATATTTTAATGATCTATATACCTGGAACATCCAAGTCTCTTTGGACCTCCACTATTTTTAGCTTTTCACCATTTAGAAAGTACCCTGTTCTGTCCTTTTTAGGTCCAAAGTGGATGACCTTATATTTGCCTACATTGAAATTCATTTGCCACAGTTTTGCCCGTTCACTTGATCTATCGCTATCCCTTTGTAATTTGATGCTTTCATCTACACTGCCTACAATGCCCCCAATATTTGTGTCATCGGCAAATTTGGATATGTGGCTTTTTATGCCATCATCTAAGTTGTTAATAAACACTATGAATAGTTGAAGCCCCAACACAGATCCCTGCGGGACACACCTAGTCACACCCTGCCAATTCGAGAACCTGCCCATTATCCCTACTCTCTGTCTCCTGCCACTACACTTGATGAGGCGCAGGCTGAATTTAAATGGCGTCAAAGATGCCTGATTTACCATCCTCCTCATTAGGCAAGCTGCCAATGAAGAAGTCGAGTAGTGCTTACCAATTTTAATTAAATAAGGCATGAGCAACTGGATGGCTCTCGCAAATTTCTTCCCATGTGTCTTTTAACAACATCTATATGAGTTGAGAGTTTTTTTTAAATCATACTTACAAACTTAGATGTTGTTGAAAGTAAAAGGGCCATCTTTTCATCAAATCTTCAGTGGGAAAAATTTGGTTGCTTTGTGCCGCCCATTAGTGCCCTAAGAGGTGAGTAGCACCTGATTTCGCACTCCAATCACCTCCAGGGGTGATAGAAGCCAAGTTTGCAGTCGGAGGCGATAATTAGTGCCAAGCGCTAAACTTTGCACCCAGCCGATAATTGTGCCCCAAACGGGGAGATACTGGCCTAGAAATTCAGTGGGTTGCGCCAGCCGCTAACGCCATAAAAGGGCTATATTTCCGGCGCTAGACACTTAGCGCCTGAACGCAGTCCGATCTGCGCCGACGCCCAAATTCAGTTGACATTTAGCGCCGGCGCAAAGTGTTTGCGCCCGCTCAGGTGCGCGCGCAGCTTATGACGTCATATCGTCGCGCAACGCTGTTTGTGCGCCCCAAACCGGAAATTCAGTGGCGCCCGCCCAATGTGGGCGTGGCGCTGCTAAGAACTGTGAGGTGGAATGCAAAAGAGGCCCTGTGGGCCTCGGGGAGCGCAAATTAAAGGGCACTTACACTGACCTATAAAGCCCAGCCATTTTGCTGCAATGACTTTACTGCTTTGGATTTCTGGACAGAGACCAAGGGACAGAGCTTACTGATTTGGGACAACATAGGAGAGGTATTTTTGGCTTCTGGCCAGTGCTTTGACATTTGATTCATTGTGATTTATCTGTTCTCAACTTTATTATGGGGGCTGTATGGGGGGCCAACCCTCAGTTGCAGCATTATGTGCGAAGGGCTCGCAGACGCTGTGAGAGAGGGCCAGCCATGCCTAGACGCAGAGGGGCCATCAGGCGTTGACAACGTAGGCCTTACCCACTCAGGCAATACCGGCAGCAGGTGTCCTATCTCACCATGACTGCGGCGCATTGTGTGAAGAGGCTGCGCTTCAGAAGGGAGGTGGTTGCAGAGATCTGCCAGCTGCTTCACACAGATCTGCGTCCACAGCTGATGTGCAGGACGTCTCTCTCGGTGGAAGTGAAGGTCACGGTGGCTCTGAACTTTTATGCAAGCGGCTCCTTCCAAGCCGCTGCTGCGGACATAGCGAACATCTCCCAGTTCGCCGCGCATCGCTGCATCCGGCAGGTCACCGATGCACTTTACGCGAGGAGACACCAATTCATCTCCTTCCCCATGACCCGGCAGAGGCAGGAGCAGCGTGCAGTCGGATTTGGCAGGATCGCGGGCTTCCCCATGGTGCAGGGTGCCATTGACTGCACGCATGTGGCTATGCGGGCACCTAGCCACAATGCCGAGGATTACCGCAACCGGAAGGGCTACCATTCCCTAAATGTACAGCTGGTGTGTGACCACAGGCAGCGCATCCTAGCTGTCAATGCCCGCTTCCCAGGAAGCAGCCACGATGCATTTATCCTGCGCCAGACTACTGTGGCTGACATGTTCGAGGCACAGCCTCCACCAAGGGGATGGCTTATCGGGGACAAGGGCTACCCTTTGTGTACATGGCTCATGACCCCGCTCCGCGCGCCCAGGACCCCAGCGGAGGAGGCATACAACGAAAGCCATCAAGCCACAAGGAACATCATCGAGCAAACGATAGGCGTCCTCAAGCAACGGTTCCGCTGCCTGGATCGTTCCGGAGGATCTCTTCAGTATTCGCCGGATAGAGTCTCCCAGTTCGTCGTCGTGTGCTGCATGCTGCACAACCTGGCTATCCGCAGGACTCAGGCACTGCCACCTGGCATTGCACCACCACCTCAGGAGGACGAGCAGGAGGAGGAGGAGGAGGAGGAGGAGGAGGAGGACCAGCCCAGGAGTGAGCGACAAGGGCCAAGGGCTGTCTGCCGGGGGCTTATTGATCGACACTTCTAGGCCCCCTGTCAGGGAATGGCCTGTGGCAATGAACGCACCTGAGGCAGCCGCTCCGCAAACCCTCAGCCGGTTAACGCAAAAACCACTTCAAACATGACACCTGGACATGCTGAATAAATCAAAAGCTTTATTTCACAAACTCAGGGCCCTTCCCACATGAAACAGAAAAACAGACAAGACCCCCAAAAAACAGTCAAAAACATCTGTCACTCCCAAAACCTGGGGAGGACTAACAAAACTTGCCCATCCAAAAGGCCTTCAACAGCGGCCTTACAAAAATAAGCCCCCCCCCCACAACAGAGACACCCCCATGAGAACAAAAAATGCCTTGATCCTCGGCCTTAACAAAATAATGCCCCCCACAACACAAGCCCCCCAATATAAAAGAAACCGCTCTCACCACACTCTAATGGGTGTGCCGAGAGGGCGAGTCCTTAGACAGGCTTCTCCGGCCCCTGGCCGACCTGCTGCTCCGCCTCAACCTGGGCCCTGCGGGTGTGGCGAGGCTGGGGGAAGGCTCATGAGGGCCACAAAGCATGTCGGCAGATGCCCTTGGGGGTCGGCCTAGACGAGGCCTGGCCCGGGAGGGGCCGCCTGCTGACTGCTGCAGCTGTGGCTGGGCAGCATCAGTCTTAGCAGCAGCTCGTCGCACCTTGGCTGGGGGAGTGGCAGTGTCGGCAGCACCATTGGGGGCAAGCTGGCTGATGGCAGGTGCGCGCTGCTCGCCAGAGACACTGGCACTCGGCCGGGCTGGCAGTGTAGCAAGCGCAGCAATCTGGGGGAGGCCAGACCGCTGTGCTGCAGCAGGGCGGCGGGTGCCATGGCGATGCCTCCGTGCCACAGCGAGTGTGGCAGAAGTGAGTGCCTGAACTGCCCTGGTATGTGCCCGCATCAGCTCTGCCAGTGTGTGGACGGCACCACTCATCTCGCGAGTCGCGTCCTGCGCTGCCGCCAGTTGCTGCACACCCGCGTCCTGCGCTGCCGCCAGTTGCTGCACACCCGCGTCCTGCGCTGCCGCGAGTTGCTGCACACCCCTGTCGTGCGCTGCGGCCAGTTGCTGGACACCCCTGTCATGCGCTGCCGTGAGTTGTTCGAACCCCCTGGCCTGTGATTCCCCGAAAGCCACCACACTCTGAGCCAGGGACTCAATGGCGTGAGGCATCTGTTCGACCACCCCCATGAACTCTTGGTGGCGCTGCTCAGACGCCGCCGACATCTCATCGAGGACGCGCACCTCCTGGGCGAGGACCGTGTCCGGACTGGAGGGCGGACTCTCCCTCCGGGGAGAAGGCCGCCGAGCTGGCCGACCCTTCCCGCGTGCGTCGACCCCACTTGGGCCAGGTTGTGCCCTCCCCTCCAACACCTCCCCCCTCTGGGCAGAAGGCCGGCGTGCTGCCGGAGCCTTCCCGCGTGCGTCCACCCTACTGGGACCAGCTTCGGCCCTCCCCTCCAATACCTCCCCCTGGCTCTCCTGCAGGCCAGACGTCTCCCCTCCATTGCCATCCCCTGGCGCGGAGGAGGGTTCCCCCGATGTGCCGCCTTCCTCCTGGTCCTCGATGTCCTCCTCCTCCAAGGGCCTGGCTCTCTGCGCTTCAGGGATCACCTCCTCCTCACCAGCTGAAAGCAGGAAGGCACAAGAGTAGCTTTAGAGTGAGGACAGGCCGTCAACGAGGGAGGCCTGAGTGGTGCACTATGCGCATTTGTCGGTCAGTGGGAAAGGATGTAGATCTGAAGCGCGAGGGCAACGAGAGAGGTGCAACCGGTCATGTCCTTACCAGTGGGTACCAGTACAGGGTCCGCCTTGCCGATCGCGACAGGGCCAGTCACCCAGCCACGCATGAGTCGTGCCACGCTCTCCTCCAGATCAGTGAGCGCCTGGTACTCGGGACGGCCTCCACCAGTGACAGCCTGGCTCCTTACATTGCTCGCCAGCTTGGCCTGCAAGAGAAAGGACGGCCTCTAAGTACAGTGTGGTGCCCTGTCGCTGTGTGCACTGCCTCCCATGGTCGAATAGCTTGGCCAGTGTGGTGCCCTGTCGCTGGGTGCACTGCCTCCTATGGTCGAATAGCTTGGCCAGTGTGGTGCCCTGTTGCTGGGTGCACTGCCTCCCATGGTCGAATAGCTTGGCCAGTGTGGTGCCCTGTTGCTGGGTGCACTGCCTCCCATGGTCGAATAGCTTGGCCAGTGTGGTGCCCTGTTGCTGGGTGCACTGCCTCCCATGGTCGAATAGCTTGGCCAGTGTGTTAAGTGCAGAAAGTGCTATTGATGAACATGCAAGTGCCATTGCTGCGGGAGGAGGGCTGCCCATTAGGCCTTTGAGGTCCCTTTGCCCATAATGTGAGGTGCACATGCATGGATGAGGGGGACACTGGAAAGGGTACTCACCTTGACCATCTGAGTGAGGTCGTTGAACTTCTTGCTGCATTGGTCCGCACTCCTGGGGACATCACAGGTCGATGACACCCTGCGGGCGATTTTGCCCCAGGCTCTCCTGTACTGGCTCCTGGGAGCCTTCCTGCCACTGTCCGGGCACAGGATCTCTCTTCTCTTCTCCACACCATGAATGAGCACACTCAGAGCATGCTCTGAGAAGCGCTGCGCTCGCTCACGGGCCCTCTCCATTGCTCCAGGCGCTATTTTGGCACACCAGTAGTGCTGAGGCCTAGCTGCAGGGCTCCAGTATGTAGGGCGTGGCAGCAGTCAAAGTTGACCCTTCCCCCTTTAAGAGCTGGCCGGCGTCAGGGTGTCTGCTGTCAATCAAAACATGACCGCACCTGCGCTGCGCCCGGCTTCGGCGTTATTAGGCCGCATCGCCGGCTTAGCGCCGGAACACAGCATTTCAACGCCAGTTTCAGCGCTCGGCCAAGCTTAGGGCCAACTCTACTGAATTTCGGCGATGTGGCCTACACTTTCCGGCGGGCGCTAACTTTAGCGAGCGCCCGACTTTAGCGCCCCAAAAGTGTCCAGACTGAATTTCTAGGCCACTGAATTTCTCCCCCTTAGTGTCTTTGTGTAACAAATCCCAAAATCACCCCTCCACACTTCTATCCTGAATGTATTCCTGCTGTCTTCCTTACCTTGAACTTGATAAATTTCAGTCATTCCCAGTCTCACAACAACGTCCCTATAGAAACATAGACACATAGAAGATAGGAGCAGGAGTAGGCCATTCGGCCCCTCGAGCCTGTTCCGCCATTTAATGAGATCATGGCTGATCATCCAAATTCAGTACCCTATCCCTGCTTTCTCCCCATATCCCTTGATCCCTTTAGCCTTAAGAAATATATCTAACTCCTTCTTGAATATATTTAATGAATTGGCCTCAATTGCCTTCTGTGGTAGAGAATTCCACAGGTTCACCACTCTCTGGGTGAAGAAGTTTCTCCTCATCTCAGTCCTAAATGGCTTACCCCTTATCTTTAGGCTGTGACCCCTGGTTCAGGACTCCCCTGCCATTGGGAACATCCTTCCTGCATCTAGTCTGTCTAATCCTGTTAGAATTTTATAAGTTTCAATGAGATCCCCTCTCATTCTTCTAAACTCTAGCGAATACAAGCCCAATCGACCCAATCTCTCTTCATACGTCATTCCTGCCATCCCAGGTATCAGTCTGGTGAATCTTTGCTGCACTTGCTCCATGGCAAGAACATCCTTCCTCAGATAAGGCGACCAAAACTGCACACAATACTCAAGGTGTGGTCTCACCAAGGCCCTGTACAACTGCAGCAAAGTGGATAACCTCGCATTTATCCACATTATACTGCATCTGCCATGCATCTGCCCAATCACCCAACCTGTCCAAATCATACTGGAGTTTCTCTGCATCTTCCTCACAGCACACACACCCACCCAGCTTTGTTTCGTCTGCAAACTTGGAGATATTACATCTAGTTCCCTCGTCTAGATCATTAATATATATTGTGAATAACTGGGGTCCTAGCACCGATCCCTGTGGTACCCCACTAGTCACTGCCTGCCACTCGGAAAAAGACCCATTTATTCCAACTCTTTGCTTCCTGTCTGCCAACCAGTTCTCTATCCAAGTCAGTACCTTACCCCCAATCCCATGTGGTTTAACTATGCATGCTAATCTCTTATGCGGGAACTTATCCAAAGCCTTCTAAAAATCCAAGTACACCACATCCACTGGTTCTCCCTTACCTATTCAACAGTTACATCCTCAAAAAATTCCAGTAGATTAGTCAAGCACGATTTACCTTTTGTAAATCCATGTTGACTTTGTCCAATCCGGTCACTATTTTCCAAGTGTTCTGCTATTACATCTTTTATAATGGACACTAGCATTTTCCCCACTACCGATGTCAGGCTTACCGGTCTATAATTCCCCGTCTTCTCTCTACCACCTTTTTTAAATAGTGGGGTTACATTAGCTACCCTCCAATCCATGGGAACTGTTCCAGAGTCTATAGAATTTTGGAAGATGACCAGCAATGCATCTACTTTTTCTATTAAATGTGTGGAAATTCAACTTGGCCAGTCTTTTGCAAAAAATATTATGCACATGACCTGCTTGATAAAATAAATCAAGTTATATCTGGAACAAAATATTCTACCATGTTGGTTGAGGGTTTGGAAATGTTAAAATATTTCACATCTGTAAGTGAATCAGGCTAGTAAAGTGAATTTGGAAGATTCACGTAACAGCTTTTTTCCCTCTTGCACCAATTTTCTCCTCTCCCCTTCTCTCTTGAAGGCATAAGCCACACCGTGGCTACGTGCCTGTTGTGAACATTAAATGTAAGTGTCAGAGGCGACTGGTCCACTGTGAGCCTCACAACCAGGGCCAATCTGATGCACGCTTGAAAGGTGACTGTAATTGGATGCAAATGAGAGAGAGGTTGGAAAATCCTGGGAGTAGTCCGTTACTTACTCTGTGCCAGGGTCGCACAGCCCAGTTTCTTGTAGTCAGGTTGTGCTGGATCACTGGAGATCTGCTATAACTGAGAGCAGACGGAAGCCTCAATAAGCCATCAAAAATAATTTAAATTTACCAGGCCTGCATGGCCCCAAGATTTGCCTGGGAAATATGGAGTCATCATTCTAGATTCCATCCCCCCCACCCACACATACACACAAATGGTTATAGTTATAAGGCCTTCTTGGTCTTTGGGTAGTTTTTTCTTTAGAAGCTTGGTTTGCTGGGTCAGTATAGCTTGTCACGTAGTTGCATGTTAAAGTCAATGGAAAGAAAAATCAGGGGAGATGTAAAATCAACTGCCGAGTCGCTATCACCCGTTTTATACTATTGCACAAAGTCAGGATCTAGCCCAGTTTATGCTGTGGGTTTCATCCCATCACTCCGGGCTGGATTGGAAACTCAGTCCATGGAGGTGAAAGGCCAGTGTGTCACCTACTGCTCTCTTCCGTCTCCCAATTTTAAAAGGTATTTTGATTGCAGCTTCCATCTTCTTACTTATAGGGAGGCTGGGATCGGCAATGCAGAATCCAGTTTCCTGCTCGGAATGGCTCAGCCTCCTTCCTACTATATTCAATGGGAGGTAGCGAAGCCGTTGAGAGACAGTTTGGCCAGGACTACTTTCAAATGTTGAATGAATTTTCTTCTTCTTTCAGAATTTCCTACACTTCTCTGCCAAAAGCATTGACTGATTCTGGAGTATGATTCCACCGATACCGGCAGCTGCTGGTACCTCTCCCAAGTGATTATTCTTAATTTGTGAGCCTATATAATCATGTAGACAGGCTATTCAACCTGAAGGCATCATAGCTGCTGAGCCCAATCTTGTCCTCACGTGGCGTCCACACACGCTTACTTTCTAGCATACGTCACTGGGTTAAGATCAGGAGTAATAACCCTGGCTGATTTCTGCTCCCCTCTTCAAATCAATAGTGCCCTACTGCCAGTTGGGATCAGTAAACTCAACACAAACTTGGGGGGTGATTTTGCCGACCCTGGGGAGGCGGGTATGGAGGCGGAACTGCTGGGAAAATGGCAGAATTTGGGGGCGGGTGCCCAACGTGCCTCCATGCCATCTTCCCAGGAGGTGGGTAGCCGTCCTGTGCCAGGTCCCGTCTCCTTGGAGGCAAGAAGGAATTAAAGCCTATTAACAGGCAGAAAATAGGATTATCCCCTTTTTGCCCTCACAAGTGCAGGCTTCCCGAAGGTTCCAAAACATGCCAGCTCAGTGAGGCGAGTACTGGGTCTACGGGGGTCAGGGGGTGCAAAAGTGTGGTGTGAAGGTAAGTGATGGGTGTAAGAGTGTAGAAGTGAGTGTCTGAGGTATGTGCATAGTGTTTTTAAAAATGTACTTACCTTTGTTTCTTCCTGCAGGCTTCAGTCGGTTTGTATGCGGAGAGTCTCGGACCTCTGTGTTCTCATATGCAACAACCATCTAATTTCTGTAAAAGAAAGAAGGTTGATGAGGTCTTGTATGCTGTCAAACAATGACAATTCATCTGTCAATAATTTTTGACAGATGCAACGTCATATGTTGATGTGCTCTGTAACCGACTTTCCCTTGATTGGCCTGCTAAGCCCGCTGGGCGGGTTTAACAAGGTCAATCAAGGGAAAATAGCATGGGTTGGCCACAAATCGATGGAGGTGGGACATCAACTCGACAAGCAGCAGTCCTGTCTCCAACGCGCCCCCATTTGCACATTCTCCCCGTGTTTGCGTGGGTTTCCTCCGGGTGCTCCGGTTTCCTCCCACAGTCCAAAGATGTGCGGGTTAGGTTTATTGGCTATGATAAATTGACCCTTAGTGTTAGGGGGATTAAATACGTGGGGTTACGGGGATAGGGTGGGATATGTGTTAGTGTAGGGGTTACGGGGATCGGGTGGGATATGTGTCGGTGCAGGCTCGATGGGCCGAAATGGCCTCTATCTGCACTGTGGGGTTTCTGTGATTCTGTGATTCTGTGATTCACAAAATCACCCCCGTACAAGTCAATTGCAAAGGAAAAGAAAGCTGGGCGAGTTGTAAAATGGGCTACCAATTTGCTATCACCCATTTTTCGCTTGGCAATCAAAGTTAAAATTACCCCCATTATGTTCAATTTATCTTAAATAGTATCAAAGGAGTAAAGTAATTGAAGATTTTGAGGAGCAGTTTTTTTTTAATCGCAGCAGCACAGGAACTTTGGGAGTGAAATTGGATTTTGCCCGAAAACGGGCACGGGGAGCATGAAGTGTGATGTGCCCGCACCCGTTCAAAGTGGTACAGGCAGCACACAAAATTTATGCTGCCTGCTCATTATAATGATTGGAGCACTGAGCTTAGTGCTAAATGTGCTGCTGGTTGGCTCAGCGCTCAAGTGTGGGGCCAATATCGTATGCAGTCTACTGGCCAATAAAATTTTGCCTAGGCTCTCTGCACTTCTTAAAGGGGAGGTGCTTTGTTGCAGAAGCTCCTCATTGTCACTCTGGATGTAGCTATGTAGCAACAGGGAAGAGAAATGGTAGGCACTTCTCTGATATAGCACTGGAGGCCTTAGTCCTGGGGGTACACAGAAGACGACCAATCCTCTATCCACGGGGGGCAGGAAACCTTCCAGGCAGAACATCAGAAAGCAGTAGGAGGAGATAGCCCAAGCCGTCAGTGCCATGTGTGTTGCCCCCAGGACCTGGATCCATTGCCGCAAGAAGTTTAAGGACCTCACATGAGTGGTCAAGGTGAGTAAATGTATCTTCAAACGCCATATCCCACAAACTTTATCAGGTAGCATAGTGGCTATGTTATGGGACTAGTAATCCAGTGGCCTGGATTAATGATCCAGAGACAGGAGTTCAAATTCCACCATGGCAGCTGGGGAAGTTAAATTAAATAAATCTGGAATTTAAAAAAAGCTAGTACCGGTAATGGTGACCATGCAATTACTGGATTATCATAAAAACCCTTTTGGTTTGCTAATGTCCTTTAGGGAAGGAAATCTGCCATCCTTACCCAGTCTGGCCTATATGTGACTCCAGAGCCACATCAATATGGTTGATTCTTAACTGCCCTCTAATGGCCAATCAAGCCACTCAGTTATCAAGAAGGTGGCTCACTGCCACCTTCTCATGGGCAATTAGGAATGGGCAATAAATGCTGGCTTTCCCAGTGATGCCCACATCCCGTGAATGAATAAGAAAAAATAAACTGCACCACTAGCCTCACACATTGCTCAATGCACCACACCCCCATCACTCACCTACCAACAATCTCTAGCAATCACGACTCATACCTCACAAGCATAGCTTACCACTGCAGCAAGACTCACACCCACATCTCACTCCTTGCACATACTGCCAGCTATTCAATCATGGGCGGCACATCACCCAAACACATTGCACCATAGTCACTGACACACTTCCCTTTCTCTTGCAGGCCAAGGTGGCTGACTACTGCCTTGAGCAGCAGCAGACAGATGGGGAGAAGCATGTCTTCAAAACCTTACTGTGCTGGAGGAGATGGTGCTGGAGATCATTGGAGGGGTGGTCACTGAGGCCGTGGCAAGCGGAGAGGTTGGCAGCATTGCTGATGACAGTATGCTCATTCCTAATCCTTCTTCTCACATCCCACTTCCCCCTCATTCCACACTCTCTTGTCTCTTACAAGCTGCTGATAGTGTAACCATGCACCTCTTGCTTTCCCCTTCCCTCACCACAACCTGATCCTTGTGCCTTTCTCCTTTCAGATACCCAAGAACTGCCAGCAGCCCAGCCTGTCCCCGAACTAATAGAGGAGGAGAGAGGAGAAGAAGAGGCACTGTCACTCGTTCTGACACTCCCAGGTACCAGCTCAGAAAATGGCACTGCGCCAACTTTAGAGGGTAGTATAGAGGTGGGATCAGCACGTGGTGAGTCACCGGGCATGAGTGGACTGCAGCCAGGACAGGGGGAAAGGGTAACTCGGGTGTCAGCTCTTCATTCGCACATGAGCTCTGCTGCACAGGATTCAGATGATGACTTCAATGGGGCGGCCTTCAGAAGAAGGGTGATGGGCATAAACACAGAAATGGTAGGTGCAATGGCAGACCTGCCAGAGAGCCTCCTGTCAGTGTCAAGGAGCATGGAGGAGTCCGGCTCTCACATTGCACGGGGTTTGAATGGAGCTTGGATCCCATGATTTCCAGGATGGAATGATGGGCAACTCCATTAGAACACTTGTGGGTCCAACCTTGACGCTGGGTGTGCTGGGCCATCTTGCAGCTTCCATTGCAGCACGAGCAGAAGCGACCCAACATCTAAGTGCTGCAGTGGAAGCTCAGACTGCTCCCATGCAGGCTTAGTTTGCTGCCACGGAAGCTCAGGCTGATGCCATCGTGGCTGGGTTTATAAGTGTGGAAAGGGGCTTGCAGGTCTCACAGCAGTCCAGCAATCTGTGCTCCCACAGTGGGCTAGGAATGTTGAGGCACCACCCCAGTGGAGTGAGAGTGGCTCCATGGAGCAAGAACTTGCTATTCTCCCTCAGGATGACAGCATTCCTATTCCCACCCGTCACTCCGCTAGTATCATTGCCGTTGCCTGTCAGCCAGCCAGTCCAGACTGCTGCCGCCTATGCCGAAGTGGTGCATTCTACAGCCGGGCCTTCTAGGCTCAGTGCTGCTTGAGGTCGCCCTGTAAGGCCATCTGCAGCCTCTTCCCTTGAAAGTCAGCAGCCTTCCACCAGCCATGCTGCAGCCACTGGGGTAGTACTGCATAGGAGCACTAGGATATGCAAAGGAACATGAAAGACAGACCCTAAGGGCATGCACAAGGATGATTAGTTGACTTTGTTACGTAGTATTGCATTGATTCATTTATAAACTATGTTTGGAATGTTTATTTTGTGGTGGCTCTCAATACAGCTTTGTGCCCAAGAATACACTGTGCTGTTCTGTGACAGAGGGATGGTAAGGTGGGAAAGTGATGAGCAATGGGGATCTGGGGTTTCATTCAGGGGAACCGGATTCTGATGAGGTGCTCATGAACAGCCCGTCCGGAACGGGGATCTGCTGCCTACCTCCTCCCTTCCTCCTCTTCCTTCTCCTCTTCCTCCTCCTCCTGAGGTGGGTGCAGAACCCGTGGTGACCAGGGCTGGGCCCTCATGATGGCCAAGTTGTGGAGGATACAGCACACCACCATGAAATGGCGTGTTCTGGAGGGCTCCTCCCAAGCGGTCAAAGCAGCGGAACCGTTGCTTTAGCACTCCGATGGTCTGTTTGATGAGGTTCCTCATGGCAGCATGGCTCTCATTATATGATTGCTGGCCATGAGTGGTGGGGTTGCGGAGAGGAGTCATCAGCCAGGTGTAGAGCGGATAGCCCTGTCTCCGAGCAGCCACCCTCGGGTTTGACGTGGTAGCTGGAAGATTGCTGACACACTGGACTGGTGCAGGATGAAGGCATCATGACTACTGCCAAGATACCGGGCACTCACCATCATGATGTGCTGGGCGTGGTCATACACCAACTGCATATTAAGTGAGTGGTAGCCTTTGCAGCTACGGTACATCTCAGGATTGGTATATGGTGCCCGCAAAGTCACGTGTGTGCAATCGATGGCACACAGCACCATGGGGAAACCCGCTATCCTGGCAAAGCCACGTGCTCGCTCCTTCTGCTTCTCTCTGTTCAGAGAGAAGACAATGAAGTCCCTTCTCCTGGAGTACAGAGCCTCTGTGACATCCTGGATGCAGCAATGGATGGCGAACTGGGAGATGTTAGCTATGTCACTTGCTGCAGACTGGAAGGATCCGGTGGCGAAAAAATTCAGGGCTACGGTGACCTTGAGGGCCACTGACAGCACTGTCGTCACCCTGCTCTGAGGCTGCAGGTCTGGTTCCAAGAGGTGGCAGAGTTCTGTGACCACCTCCTTGGTGAAGTGGAGCCTCTGAATACACTACTCCTGGCTTAAGTGCAGGTGGGAGAAGGGTGCTCGGAAGACCCTAGGTGGGTAAGACCTCCTGCTGAGAGCCCTCCTGCCCCTCTGTGAGCAGCTTCTCCTCTTCTTCGCTGCCTCTGCTCCATCTCCCTGTCATGCTGCAGTGCAAGGGGAACTGCATATAGAGCCCCCATGACTGGGAGTAAGTGGTCTGAGCAGAACCCTTGAAATCAGAAGCAAGGCCTTCTCCATTTGCAGCACCAGTCCGTGTCATCTTACCAACTTTAAATAACTGTAGAAAGCTGCAAACAGTTGCTCAAACTTATGTAGAACCTGTAGATATCAGAAAGCAAGTTACCTGCAAGTTCTTGATGATTCCTTTAAATACCACATGTTCAGCTGTGCATGATTTGGAGCGGGTGTGCAGTCAAGCGGAGACGTCCAAAATAGCAGATTGTGTCAAATCAGTGTTGCGCGCTGACTGACGTCATAATCTGACTGATTTGCATTCTTCTGACGAATGCAAGCGACGGCCGCGCTACCGACCTGACAAAAATGGCGGCTGCCGGGGCCCGTGCTGGAAGTGAGGCGGCCGCCATTTTTTTTGCTGAAACTGACCTGCTAAGGTGCTGATTTTTGCTGCCATAGAATTTCCAATCTCAAAAAATCCCTTGGAACTCTACTAAGCACAATAGCATGCAGATCCTTATGTTCGGTGTGCCTGCAGCTAAGAGTCCCTTCAAACAGTACTTCCAGTCAGTCAATCCCTGAAGTCAATCCTGCAAAGTTTTACTCAGTGGGTTGACCGCTGAGCGGAGCCTCTGATCCACCATGCTTTAATCGCATTGGGCTCCTAATTACATCATGAGACCGTGGTTTTCATGCATTCTCAAGTCACCTGGCTGCTTTCTGCAGGTGCCTCAGCCCTCTAAATTAATTACAACAGGAACGGGGAATAAGTAAATTCAATCGAGTTTAACGGCCTCCCTGGCCTGTTCCCGCTGGGCAGGGCGAGTTAAAATCGACCCATTCCTTCTTCTTCCCAGCAGTATTATAAATGAAAAACCACCAAGTTTTGCCTTGATGTTAATAGGTCTGTTTATTATTAGAACTGTACAAATTTAGCGGCATACAATAAATATTTTCAGTAACCTCAACACTGCTTTAACATTTTGTTATGATTTTAATAAAGGCTGTTAACAAATGGGGTACAAGATTCAGATACAACTGGTTGGCAGTTTTCAAACCAGCTATTACAAGCGATAGAGAAGCACAAACAGGCACATTAACAATGTTTTAACACTATCAGACACATTTACATAGAAATTTGAACATTTGACGCAATCAGTCTTCGACACACTGTATTGGTGTAGGGAAGATAATTACAACTGTTATCCAAGAGTTACAGACAGACACAGTGACACACAGCTGAATAGCCCACGTAGACCTCACCAAAAATAATTTATAATCAGAAATATTTAAAATGGCAGTGAAAACTCTTCATGTATATCTACGTTTTCACAGATTTACTAAAATAGCATGTTTGAAATAATCTAAAAAGACTTGAATTTATTATTCTCCTAATTCATTTTATTTTTCTCAAAAATATGGATATGGGCAAACAAAACTGCCTCTGGAGAGCAAAAAGATCCTTTCCTGTGTACAACGATGGAAGACAAACAGAACAACAACAGTGCAACATTTACTGTTTACAGGGTCTTTAATTCAAAATATTTGAGAGGATGCATTTTCAGATTTGAAAAAAAGTCTGTGTAAGCACATATACTACAACCAAGTACAGTATCTGAGGTAGTAGAGATACAAAATGGCAGACAGCATTGTTTGAAAGACAGATTCCATAAAATGTTTAAAAGTTATGAGTACAAAAGGAAATTTTACCATGATAATAAAATAACATAAATAATTTTCAACAGCTTTGTGGTCTGTAAGCAATATAGTTCTTTTTAATAGAAACAAACATCACCTTTATACCATGTTTCACATACCAAAACATGGAATGTAAATGTGCTAGCTTATTTTCCAAAGTAGTACTTTATAATCTAGGTTATATGTCCCACCTGTGCATAAACTACGCTAATTTTGCTTGGAACTTCATTTAATGACTTTAAAAATGCTGGTGTGAAAGTGTGATTTATATACTGGATTTTACCATGTTGGCCTATAACTTGGAATAGTGCCTATAACTGATGTCACGAATATTGGAATAGTGTGAAATAGGTGAAGTGAACATGCGCCCAAAGCCATTGCCTGAGGCCTGCTTGAAATTGGGCCTCAGGCCTCATCTGCTGCAGACGCCAATCGAGCATCTCAATGTTGCTCACAGGTTGGGACCTCAGGAAATCCAGCCAGCTCCAACGCCAAGCCAGCCTGTAGGTAGATCCTGAGAGGGTGGGGGAGGCAAACCGAAAGGGGGGGGGGTGAGCCCGAGCTGGCAATGGCCCACAGTACTTTAGTGGACACAGAAGGAGTACTCCTAATCCACCTGGTTCCACAGATATGAAACTATAAAAAAGTTCACGTACCTTTTTGTGGGGGCCTCCAATGGTCTCTTTAAGGACTACTCATTAGATCGCTGAAGACCTAGATCAACTGGGTAGAGCATGCGAGGGGCAAGCTCTGCTCAGTTGATGACAAATTTGGTATGGAGTCCTAAAACAGGTATTAGGAACACAATTTGCATATTCAAGGCGCCTAATTCCTGTTTCAGGTGGGCACTAATAAAAATCACTGGCTTCCATTTTGCCAGTTTGCGCACTTCCGGGGGAGATCCGGTGCAAGAGATCATGCTGCAAAATTTGTCTCCCCAATGCTCTTTTTTCACCCAAAAAACGGGTGCAATGAGTTCCAATATCTCCCCCATTGTCTCTACAAGCTGATCATTTCTACCAATAAAACAGTATTATAATTGATTTACTTCCTGGCCTGCAGGAATAACTGCCAGGTTCTCAAAGCATTAGGTTAATCCTACCTAATCTTGGTTTTCAGTTTGAACTTTATTTTTTATTTTTTTTGGTTGTGTCATTGAGTTAGCAGCATTCTGTTAGATAACAGTAATTTTAGAAGTGTAAATGTATAATTAAAAATGTGGCAGTTTTATTATTAACTTACTAAGTACCTCTTAGCTGTGTTTCTGAAGTTCAGCGATACTCTTTTTCAATATATGGTACAGAAATTTTTGGCTCGTAATGGATTAAACTGTTTCTGCCAATATCACAACTCAGCAAAAAGCACAGGAAATAGTTGAAACACTTTCATTTGCTTCTTCCAAGTCCTGCACTAACGTATTCTTTTCTCACTGGAATCAAATGACCGCAAATATTCTGAATGCTTTTGCTCCAGGTGGATTTTTAAGGCTAAAAGAAAAGAGAAAAAAACATTTGTTAAATATTAAGTCATCTTCCAATAATTGATTCTAAAGTTACAACATCCTATTTCTTGTAGTAAGTAATCTAATTTTATACTCCAAAAGTATCTGTTCATTTATTAGAAAGGCTCAAACTTAAAAAAATCTCTGTATGCAACAAATCTACTAAAGGAAAATGCTTTCAAATAAAAGCAACTTTCTAAAATATTGTAAGGAGGATATTCACATGTCTAATCGTATTGTGTATATAGCACTAATATGAATTTTGAACAAGGTGAGGCTAGGCCATTGTCAGTTTAGTTGACACTAGTTCTTAGTGCCAGACAATAATGACATCGGCTTAGCTTCTTGTGCTATGAAGGTGTGGGCAGAGCTTGAATACAGGCTCTGTGCACTATAGTTTGTACTTAAAGCAGATATTTCTTTAGGAGGGAATAATTTCAAAATGAGCTACCTCAGCCAGCTATGTTGAAAAAAAAAATTAAAAAGACTTACCTAGAAGAGGGTATTTGTATTTCTATCAGCATTTCCTCCTGATCAGTATCCAAAACTGCCTGGATGGTGATCTACAGGATTGACTGTGGCGATAGACCTTATTACTGGCGTCATTTGCATTAGTATTAGCAATGTAGTTATTTAATATAAGAATATTTGTGTAGATACAGTTAACTTGGATTTTTTTCAAACTTGTTTTCTTTACTGCTGATAGTAGTATTTCACCCTGCTTCTTAGTGTATTAATTACAGTGGACACACTTTTAGAATGTTCATAGGAATCTTTTTTTTAAGATTCTTGCACTATATGTGGTGTACATTTATGTGCAATAGGATTTGGAATTCTTATCAGAATTTAATTCCTATGGATTAAAAAAAGTAATAACATTCAGGATGATTCCAAAGTCAATATTAAGAAACTCAACAATGAATGAATCCCAAAATTCATCCTATAGTATTCGCTATTGGTCTATGAAGAACAGACACAACAGTTATAAAAAGCAAAATTTGTTGTGATGCTGTATTAGTAAGCAGCTTTTAGGGGGATATGTTTTATCAGCTTACAGGAGCCAGGCAGTTCTGCATACCATACCCTCCACTGAATTCATTAATTACTTTGCACAACATTGGGATGGGACAGACTGTTTCAGCCTGTTTATATTTTTCTCTCCAGCCAATAAGTTCAATAAGCTCTGCTGTTCAAAAATTAACTTTGGCATCTGACTAAGTCTGCTGCTTTAGATTATTGTTCCAACCTTTCGGAGAATATTCCATTCTGGTACGAGCCAACATAATGTTTCTTCTTGTCAACTGGCATTACGTCAATGTAACCTCCTTGATGATTACGAATGACCCCGGCATGTACTGCTGCTCTGCAAATACTGGATCTCTGGGGGTAAATAAAACGTAAAAAATAATTGATATATGAAATAAATTTGTCTCTGTGCGGCTTCACCCCTCAATCACAAGCATCAGGAAACACAAAGCACTTTGGATTTGAAATTATGTTAGACAGCCAAAACAAACCAATATACTTGAAAGTGGAACTGCTGCTTGCTTTTGGTATCTTAACTTCATTGTGCAAAATAAGTCAAAATATAAGAGTGTGCAGTGAGTCTTCATACCAAAACAGTGAGGACGTAAAGAGAATGAAGCGTTTAGGACAGTGTATTTTTAGCTTAGAAGGAAAAAGAGAGGAGCGTCCAGAGGAGCACTGGCCACGCTAATATCAATAAAGTAGATACAGGGACAATTACGGTTGCAAAATGGAATAGAAATCATTTACAGGGTATTAGGCAATAGTGATGAACTCATCTTGTATCCTGTGCAGGAGTGAAAGGTGTTAAAAATAGACTCCAGATAGAATCATAGAATGGTTACAGCACAGAAGAAGGCCATTTGGCCCATCGAGCCCATGCTGTCTCTCTGCAAGGGCACTTCAGCTAGTCCCACGCCGCCATCCTTTCACAGTGTCAGCTGTAGCTCAGTTGGTAGCACACTTGCATCTGAATCAGAAGGTTGTGGGTTCAAATCCCACTCCACGAACTTGTGCACATAAAGCTAGGCTGACACTCCAGTGCAGTGCTGCAGGAGTGCTGCACTGTCGGAGGTGCTGTCTTGCGGATGAGGCGTTAAACCGAGGCCCTGTCTGCTCTCTCAGGTGGATGTAAAAGATCCCATGGCACTATTTCATAAGAGCAGGGGCGTTATCCTTGGTGTCCTGACTAATATTTATCCCTCGACCAACAGAACAGAAACAGATTATTGGGTCATTATCACATTGCTGTTTGTGAGACCTTGCTATGTGCAAATTGGCTGCTGCGTTTCCCAACAGTGACTGTACTTCATTGGCTGTAAAGCACTTTGAGACATCTGGTGGCTGTGAAAGGCACTATATAAATGCAAGTCTTTCTTTCCCCGTAGCCCTGCAAATGTTTCTCTTTCAGGTACTTATCCAACTCCCTTTTGAAAGCCGTGATTGAGTCTGCCTCCACCACCCTTTCAGGCATTGCATTCCAGATCCTAACCACTTGCTGAGTAAAAAAGTTTTTTCTTATGTCGCCTTTGGTTCTCTTGCCAGTCACCTTAAATCTGTGTCCCCTGGTTCTCGACCCTTCCACCAAAGGGAACAGTTTCTCTCTAGCTACTCTGTCCAGGCCCCTCATGATTTTGAACACCTCTATCAAATCTCCTCTCAATCTTCTCTGCTCTAAGGAGAACAACCCCAGCTTCTCCAGTCTATCCATGTAACTGAAGTCTCTCATTCCTGGAATCATTCTCATAAATCTGAACCCTCTCTAAGGCCTTCACATTATAAAGGTTCATCATAATTTCCACATTTTTATACTCTATACCTCTATTCATAAAGCCCAGGATCCCGTAAGCTTTTTTAACTGCTTTCTTAACTTGCCCTGCCACCTTCAATGTGCTCTGGCGAGTATTGCAGGCTCCTCCAGAATGGTCCAGGCAGTGGAAGTGTTGTTTAAGCACGCAAATGGTCTGCTCAATCACATTCCATGTGTCAGCATGGCTTTCATTATATGCATGCTGCCCATTTGTGCTTGGGTTGCGCACCGGAGTCATGAGCCAGGTGGTCAGCGGATAGGTGCTCATTCTCCCTATCATGCTACAGGCCAAAGTGGATACAAACTACTGCACCCATGTCTGGGAGCAACTGGTCTGAGTGATGCGCCTCAATAACTTCAAGACTCAAAGTTAACTGAATAAAACAAGGCTTTTATTTGCAAAGAAAGATGCCTGTGTCTTCACCTAGCGTTCTGCTGTTCTGCTGCAAGACAAGCCTGCGTTTGTCTTAAGTAGGGCCAGGTGTGGGCGGAGCCGACACATCCAATGGGGAGAAAGGGGGTGGTGCACTATAACAATACAAGGTAAAACACCGGAGCAGGCAATACAATATATGTAGTTAAATACAGAGTCTGATGAATGACATATTTCATCACATTCACCCCTTCTACAGATTTAGTCTGTCCGGGGCTGTGATAGTCCTCTGTGACCGATGTAACGGTTGCGGTGCCGCAGGTGCCGGCTGGGTGTCCCGGGTGACCTCCTGGGTCTCTGCCGGGGGTGCCACCGGGGTTGTTGAAGGAGTAGGTGGTGGGGGTACCGTTGGCTGGTGTTCTTCCGGGGGTGATGAAAGAATAGTGGGTGGAGTGGGTGGGTAGTAGTTGTTGTGGTTGTTGTCGTTGTTGCTGTTGTTGTTGTAGTCATTGTCGTTGTTGCTGTTGTTACCGGCTGGGGCGAGGTCTTTTATGGACACAGTGTCCTCCCGTCCGTCGGCGTGCCAGACATACGCATATTGTGGGTTGGCGTGGAGCAGGTGCACTGGCTCCACGAGAGGGTCCGTCTTGTGGCCCCTCACATGCTTCTGCAAAAGTACCGGGCCTGGGGTGGAGAGCCATGACGGTATGGATACGCCTGAGGTGGATTTCCGGGGAAATACAAACATTAGCTCATGAGGCGTGGCATTAATGGCGGTACACAATAGTGACCGTATTGAGTGGAGCACATCTGGGAGGACTTCCTGCCAGCGGGAGATAGGGAGGCCCTTGGTCCTTAGAGTTTGGGTGACTGCCCTCCATACTGTCCCGTTCTCTCGCTCCACCTGACCGTTACCCCGGGGGTTGTAGCTGGTGGTACGGCTCATGGCAATCCCCTTGGACAGCATGTACTGGCGTAGCTCTTCACTCATGAAGGACGCCCCCCTATCCGTGTGGATATAGCTTGGCATACCGAACAGGCAGAACAGGCTGTTGAGGCATTTAATGACCATGGCGCTGGTCATGTCTGGGCAGGGGAAGGCGAATGGGAAACGGGAGTATTCGTCCACAATGTTCAGGAAGTAGACATTGCGGTCGACGGACGGGAGGGGGCCCTTGAAATCTAAGCTAAGCCGCTCAAAGGGCCGTGTAGCTTTGATTAGGTGGGCTCTATCAGGGCGGTAGAACCGAGGCTTGCACTCAGCGCAAGTGCGGCAGTTCCTGGTCAGGGACCGAACTTCCTCAATCGAGTAGGGTAAGTTGCGGGACTTTATGAAGTGGAACAGCCGTGTGACCCCTGGGTGGCAGAGGTCGTTGTGGAGGGTCTGTAGCCGATCCCCGGTGGCGTTGGCACACATCCCTCGTGAGAGGGCGTCGGGGGATCCGTTAAGGGCCCCCGGCCGGTATATGATGTCGTACTCGAAGGTGGAGAGCTCGATCCACCACCTAAGAATCTTATCATTTTTAATCTTCCCCCTCTGTTTATTATTGAACATAAACGCTACCGACCGCTGGTCGGTAAGTAGGGTGAAGCGTTTGCCGGCTAGGTAGTGCCGCCAGTGGCGCACTGCCTCCACGATGGCTTGGGCCTCCTTTTCCACGCAGGAGTGTCTGATCTCGGGCCCCTGGAGGGTCCTCGAGAAGAAAGCTACGGGCCGCCCCGCCTGGTTGAGGGTGGCCGCCAAGGCAAAGTCGGACGCATCACTTTCCACTTGAAAGGGAGTGTTCTCGTCCACTGCCTGTAGCGTGGCCTGCTCAATATCCTGCTTAATGCTTTTGAAGGCAGCATGGGCCTCAGCAGAGAGCGGGAAAGAGGATGCTTTCAAGAGGGGGCGGGCTTTATTGGAGTAGTTGGGGACCCATTGGGCATAATACGAGAATAACCCCAGGCACCTTTTCAGGGCATTGGGAGTGTTGGGCAGGGGCAGCTCCCGTAGGGGGCGCAATCGGTCAGGGTCTGGTCCGATTTCCCCATTCTCCACCACGCTGCCTAGTATGCAGAGGCGCGTGGTGTTGAAAACGCACTTGTCCTCGTTGTAGGTGAGGTTGAGTTTTTGTGCGGTTTTCAGAAACCTCGCGAGGTTTGAGTCGTGGTCCTGTTGGTTGTGGCCGCAGATGGTGACGTTGTCGAGATAGGGGAAGGTTGCCTGCAAGCGGTCCATCTCCCTCTGAAAGACCGAGACCCCATTCGTCACCCCAAAGGGGACTCTGAGGAACTGGTAGAGGCGTCCGTTTGCCTCGAAGGCGGTGTACGAACGGTCCGCTGGTCTGATAGGGAGCTGGTGGTACGCTGACTTGAGGTCGATGGTGGAGAACACCCGGTATTGGGCGATTTGGTTCACCATCTCGGATATGCGGGGTAGCGGGTAGGCGTCTAGTTGGGTATAGATGTTGACTGTTTGACTATAGTCAATCACCATCCGCTTCTTCTCGCTACCCTTCACCACCACCACTTGGGCGCGCCACAGGCTGTTGCTGCGTTCAATAATGCGCTCCTTCAGGGGCCTGTCTACCTCGGTCGCGATAAACCGCCTGTCCTCCCAGCTGTACCTCCTGCTTTCGTGCCGATGCATCCAAAGCATGCGGGTCCAAATCCAAGCGTTCCGGTTTCAAAAGTTGATCCATCGTTATAAGTTTGCTAATAAAATTGATGCGCCTCAATAACTTCAAGACTCAAAGTTAACTGAATAAAACAAGGCTTTTATTAGCAAAGAAAGATGCCTGTGTCTTCACCTAGCGTTCTGCTGTTCTGCTGCAAGACAAGCCTGGGCTTGTCTTAAGTAGGGCCAGGTATGGGCGGAGCCGACACATCCAATGGGGAGAAAGGGGGCGGTGCACTATAACAATACAAGGTAAAACACTGGAGCAGGCAATACAATATATGTAGTTAAATACAGAGTCTGATGAATGACATATTTCATCACACTGAGCAGAAGCCTAGAGGTAACCTGCTACACCACTCCCTGGGGAATTCAGTAATTCAAAGATAACAAACCACCAAACACTTCTACAAACTCACCAAGAGCCAGTAGAAATCAATCAGCAACTAACCTGAAAGCAGTTGATGATCCCTTTAAATAGCACTGGTGGGGGGTCCTTCCTGCTGCTGAACGTATGTTCAGCTCTGCGTGTTTAAGAGAGGGCATTAGCTGGAGCGTTGAGGTTGAAAATGGCAGCTCTGGCATCAAATCAGCGTTACACATTGACTGACGTCACAATCTGTGTACTCTGCATACTTCCGGCGTACGCTCCCAGCGCCCGCACTAATGAGTTCACCAAAATGGCGTCTGGCACGGCCCACGCCAGAAGTGTGCGCGCATGGCACAGATGCCATTTTGGACCCAAAACGGCACCCGTAGCATCGAAAAACCAGGTGCTACGAAGCCGAATTTCACTGCCAGTGGCTTCCTCCTGAGAAGCGGAATTCAAAAACATAGACTGTGAATTTCCTCAAACTTTCTGCCACTGTACCACCATAACTTTGTCGCGTATTCTGACGCATTTCTGACGAAGTTTTGCAATGGTGTTTGAACAAAAGAAATCTGTGTTCCAGCCAAACTTTAATGTACAGTTATTTTCCTATGCTGCAGTGTCATTCCTAGTATCTACATGCATTTTGATGTATTTTGTAAACCTGTATAAACAATTCATACTACCTTACATAGCCCTTCTTTATCACTGTGCTGTGAACTCGTTTACACTGTTTATTGTTTCATGGGTCACATATTCCAGATTATTACTGTGTTCAATTCATCATTCTCCTTTGAATTTCACTCAGTAAAATGGTGGCCATTCAAGAAAAGGCCCATTTGTAGAATTTTTGTGGGGAAAGGAAGAGTAGGAAAACATCATTCAAGAACCAACTGTAGAGCTTACTGAAGTAATAAAATGTTTTTATATGATTCAGAAAGTTAGGCCACGATTTCCCCAACCTCGGCAGGTCCGTGGCAGGCCACGTCAGTGGCGGTTCCCAACCCTGCTGCTGGCTCCAGCCTGCTATGTAGAATGATTTCCCCTGATTGGGCTTGCCGGGCAATTGAAGGAAGCGGGTCTGATGACGTCATTTGATGACGCGTCATCAGCCGGTTTTCTTAAAGGGACAATGGCCAACTTTATTTTGGCATTTGTGCTGTCAGTGTTCTACAGCATTGAGATGCTGCAAACACTGACAATCACTGCACAGAGGTGCACGGCTGCACCCAGGCTCTCCCATGACTATGAATGGGGATGACTTAAAAAATACACGAACACATGAAATAATTTTTTCTTAATTTTACATGTATATAATTAATTAAAATGGCATTTAATTAAATATTTTAAACAAAATTACATTTTTTGAAAAAAAATATATGTTTTAACGGGACTAAATATAAACTTACCTTATTGGACAGGGTTTCTAATGTGAGTGATCAAATTTTATTTTTCTATTTTTTAAAACTCTTATGCTGGTAAAAGTAGGCCTTATGCCTGCTTTTATCAGGCGTAAGAATTCTACGGCCTTTCAGCGGGCGGAAGTTGAACAAATAGCACAACTCTTGACCCGGGGATGCCCTTTTCCCAGGGATGCGGAGTGTAAGATTCGCAAAAATCCCACATTCCCCCAAGGTTACTAATAAAAGGGACCCTGCATGGACATTTTAAAAAGGGTACCCAAAAGATGGCGTCCGCACCTCATGACCAAAAGCCTGTAAGATTTTAAAAGCTTGGACTCTGCAGCACAGAGCAGGCAGTTTCGGGAAATCGAAACTTAAAATGCATTTCTGTGAAAAGGACTTTGTGTTTGAAAAACCAGACAGTTAAGCAAACACTGAATATGCATTTTGTCAGATTGGAACAGATCAACCCAGTTAATTCTAAGCATAAAGCCATTAGTTTGTCCGCATAAATAATCGGAAACAGCTTAAGGAAGCCACCAAGGCTGGACAGGCCGATTAAAATGCATTAATGACAATACAACTCGAACATCAGGCCATCAGGTGCGATAAACGGCCATCTAAAGCCAGTTAGTTTAGATTGGTGTAATCATTTAAAACAGCCCACCAAAAGTTAAACAATGAAGGGAATTACGAGGGTATGAGACGGGAATTGGGTAAGATTGATTGGGTGGTGTTTCTGGGGGGATTGACAGTGGATAGACAATGGCAAGCATTCAAAGATAGAATGGAAGAATTCCAGAACATGTTTATACCGGTTTGGCATAAAAATAAACCTAAAAAGGTGACTCAACCGTGGATAACGAGGGAAATTAGGGACAGCATAAAATCAAAAAAAAGGGCATATCAACTGGCAAAAAAAAGCACCAGACCGGAAGATTGGGGTCAGTACAGGATACAGCAAAAGAGGACAAAGGGATTAATCAGGAAGGGGAAAATAGAATACGAAAGTAAACTTGCAGCAAACATAAAGACAGACTGCAAAAGCTTTTATCGGTATATCAGGAGGAAAAGACTGGTAAAATCCCAAGTCGGTCCCTTGCAGTCCGATTCGGGAGAATATATAATGGAGAATAAGGAAATGGCAGACCAATTAAACTCATACTTTGGTTCTGTATTCACAAAGGAGGACACAAATAACCTCCCAGGAATATCGGCAAACATAGGGACTAATGAGAGGGAGGAGCTGACAGAAATTAGTATCTCTAGGGATATGGTGTTGGGTAAGTTGAGGGGACTGAAGGCCGACAAATCCCCGGGGCCTGATAAACTACATCCTAGGGTACTTAAGGAGGTGGCCCTGGAGATAGCAGATGCTCTAAGGATCATCTTCCGGAACTCCATTGACTCGGGAACAGTACCCGTGGATTGGAGGGTAGCTAATGTTACCCCAATATTTAAAAAGGGGGGTAGAGAGAAAGCAGGGAATTATAGACCAGTAAGCCTTACATCGGTTGTGGGCAAAATGCTAGAGTCCATTATTAAGGATAAAATAGCGGAGCACTTGACAAATGGGGAAAGGATCGGACAGAGTCAACATGGATTTACAAAGGGTAAATCGTGTTTGACTAATCTGCTGGAATTTTTTGAGGAAGTAACTGGTAAAATAGATGGGGGAGAGCCAGTGGATGTGGTGTACCTTGACTTCCAGAAAGCCTTCGATAAGGTTCCACACAAAAGATTATCATGCAAAATTAAGGCTCATGGGATTGGGGGCAAAGTATTAACGTGGATAGAGAACTGGCTGGCGGATAGAAAACAGAGAGTTGGAATAAACGGCTCGTTTTCGGAGTGGCAGGCAGTGACCAGCGGGGTGCCGCAAGGATCTGTCCTGGGACCCCAGCTGTTCACAATATATATAAATGATCTGGATCAGGGAATTGGATGCAATATTTCCAAATTCGCTGACGACACTAAACTAGGAGGAGGGGTGGGCTCTGATGAGGATGTCAGGAGGCTACAGTGCGATTTGGACAGGTTGGGGGAATGGGCGGATACGTGGCAGATGCACTATAATGTGGATAAATGCGAGGTTATCCACTTTGGGGGTAAAAACAGGAGGGTAGATTATTATCTAAATGGCAATAGATTGGGAGATGGGGAAGTGCAGAGGGACCTGGGTGTTCTTGTGCACCAGTCACTGAAGGAGAGCATGCAGGTGCAACAGGCGATTAAGAAGGCAAATGGTATGTTGGCCTTCATATCAAGGGGGTTCGAGTATAGGAATAGGGATACCTTACTACAGCTGTACAAGGTGCTGGTGAGACCGCATCTGGAGTATTGTGTACAGTTTTGGTCGCCCCATCTGCGGAAGGATGTTCTTGCCATGGAAAGAGTGCAACGGCGATTCACCAGGCTGATACCTGGAATGGCGGGAATGACCTACGAAGAGAGATTAAATAGTTTGGGCTTGTACTCACTGGAGTTTAGAAGATTGAGAGGGGATCTCATCGAAACATATAAAATTATGGCAGGCCTGGACAGGCTGAATTCAGAGAGAATGTTTCCAATGGCCGGGGAGCACAGAACCAGGGGCCACAGTCTAAAAATAGCGGGCAAATCATTTAAAACAGAGATGAGGAAGAATTTCTTCACTCAAAGAGTGGTGAGCCTGTGGAATTCCCTGCCACAGAGGGCTGTGAAGGCTAATTCAATAAATATTTTCAAGAGAGAATTGGATATATTTCTGAAGGCTAAGGGGATTAAGGGTTACGGAGAAAAGGCAGGGACGGGGTACTGAACTGGAAAGATCAGCTATGATCTCAGACGAAGATCAGCCATGATCTCATTGAATGGCGGAGCAGGCTCGAAGGGCCGAATGGCCTACTCCTGTTCCTATCTCTATGTTTCTATGTTTCTATGAACTGACCTGATTTGGCGCGCAGATTAGGGCCTTCCGAAGGAGTATAATTGTAGGCCCATCAGTACCAATCGCTCTGCCCTGGCCTCATGGCGGGTTCTCTTCTCGCTCTCCGCTTTGCTTAAACAACCAAGGACATCCATACCAATCGCGGAGAGGGGAACGAGACCCGAGTCCAAAGTCACCCAGGACACCCGGGCCACGAAAGTGGGCAAAGGAAATGAGGTGAAATGAAATGAGATGAAGAACAAGGTAGAAACCAAACAAGAGCAGAGAAGGGCAGCAAAAGACGCAGGGGGAGAAATTCGGTTGTTAGCGCCATCGATTAACGCCTAAAGAGGCAGAGAAGTGGGGCGCTAGCGAATTTCTGGGCGGGCGCAAGGCGCTTAGCACCTCGCCCCATATTGAGCATGCATTTAGCGCCGGCGCTAAATCTTAGCGCCCGCTCATGGGTGCAGGCTGATTATGACGTCATTTGAGTGTGCAACGCCTTTTGGGCGGCCCGGACTGGAAATTCAGTGGCGCCCCCCTCCGTAGCACCTGGCGCTAATAGTGACAGCTTACCTGGGCCTTACCAAGTCACTCTCGGGCTGGAGGAGCGTTATTTAAAGGGGACTGGTGTGGTTTAAAAGCGGCAGCCATTTTTGGAGCACAACTTCCTCGAGAGCTACAAAGAGTTGCTGAGCTGCACACTGAGAGCCATTTGACCACTGAGCCAGCGCAGGCAGATGATCTTCAGCCTGCTGACCATCACCTTGCTGTTGGTGAGCCTTGACAACGGGGAACCTTCCTGTGGGCACTTATTATGGGGGCTGCATTGGAGGGGAACGTCCTGCTGCTGAATCATCTGGAAAGGGCACTGAGATGCTGGGAGAGGGGGGCGGGCATGGCCAGACGGAGGAGGGCCAACAGACGTCGCCACAGCAGACCTTACACTGGCAGGGTTTTCTGACAGCAGTTTTCCTACATGAACATGCCGAAAGAGCAGTGTGTCAGAAGGCTGCAATTTAGAAAGGAGGTGGTGACTGAGCTGTGCCAGCTGCTTTAGCCAGATCTGCAGCCTCAGATAAGGTGCAGGACATCTCTGTCGGTGGCTGAGAAGATGCCTGCTGGCCTGAACTTCTACGCGAGCGGCTCTTCTCAGGCTGCGCGCCAGAGGCTGATCAGAAGTAGCTTCTAGGCCCCTCCCACGGAATGCTTGCTGCCATTCCAAGAACAGGAATGGAACCGGTCTGATACCCCCAAGCCTGTGAAGGGCAAGATGCATGTAAATAGCAGGCATGGCCATTATAAATGAAGAAAGTGTTTCATTACACAAAATGTGGTTCCTTCAAACACGAGAAAGCTATGGCAACAGAAAGCAAAACTAATACACTGACACATAACTGCCTCTCACACCCAGGAGACTGTCCAAAACATAAATCACATTCCGACCATCTTCCTGGGCCTTGATTCCACTGCGCCAACCAAAGCATCCAATGCCCCATCAGTGAGGCATTCCGCCCTCTGCCTCACCCTTTCCATGTCTTGCTAGGCTGGTGCACCACAGGTAGGCTCCCACCGCTTTGAAGGCCTACAAGGCAGTGAGTGTGTCTGGTGATGCCAATTGACCTGCCCCTTTAAGAGCTGGCCGGCGCCAGTGTGTCTCAGGGAAAGTGATTGTTGACAGCACCTTCGCTGCGCCCCGCCGCCGCGAAATTGGGTTGCGACGACGGGTTAGTGCCTTAAGAGTAGCGTGCAGCGCCTGATTTAGCGCCACAATCACCTTTAGAGGCGCTGTAACCCAATATCGCGCTAGGTGGCACTAAATTGCGCCTGGTGCTAAACTTTGCGCATCGCCAGGGCTAGCGCCCCAAACGCGGCTATACCAAATTTCTAGGCCGCAGTGATAAAGACAGAGCGCCTAGTTATAAGCTGGCGCTTGGGGAAGAATTCATATTACGAATATACCGGCGTTCTAAGAATGGGTAGAAAAATCTAAGCAGTAAAGACTGCCAACGCGACGTTACTGCCGACGACCGTCCGAGGGAGAAGAAGAGAACCCATCGTGACAAGGCGACGACGGTAGCTGAGGAGAGGAAAGGTGTGCCGCAGCAACAGCTCCAGCACCGCGCCCTGAGACCACGTGGCAACGGAGCACCTCAAAGGACAGGAGACTAAACCTCAAAACGTGCAACGTTTAAGGCAACTAGCCTTGGATTGGTGAGCATGAATTCCTGGCCCCTCATAGCTTAATCTAGTTAGGTATAGGGGGTGGGATAAGGATAAGGGGATTGTTAAAGTAGTTGTTTTTCCCTCGATGTGCCATGTGTTCCCCAGTCCCTGTATAAGTATAGTTATTTGTTTATGCCTGTAATTGTTTACCAGTAATTTCTCATAAGAATGTGTTTTATTCCTGTTTTAATAAAATCTTGGTTTTCTTACACCAAACCACTTGTCTACTCGAATTTTTCTGTATCGCCGCCTGCACCTAAGTCCGGTGTCTAGAACCCAGGGGCGTGGGAGCGATTCAAACCGCTCACCAACAGTCAGGGGCATAACTGACTGGGCGCACGTGCCAACCCGCCACCCCCCTACAGAAAATGGCGACTGCGGCAGGACACCGGCAGCAGGGTTGCGATACAGTAGACAATGGTTCGGATGAGCAAACCATGATGGAGGAAAGGATTTCTGATTATGTGTTTAGCAAGGTGAATATCACAAAGAAGTGGATCACCACTCTGTTAAGGGCTGGGCATCCGGTAGATGCAGCAGCTAAGTGGACAGAGGGAAAGGAACACAAGAAGTCCTTAGAGAAGGCAGTCTGGCTGATGTGTTTCAAAAAGCAGGTCCAGGTTTTGGACAGGCTCGTTGCAGCACAGGCAGCCGAGTTAAAGGAGTCAGCCCTGGAGATCCAGGATAAGGCTCTAGCAGGGGAGAAGTTAATGGTAGCATTGCAGGCCCTGAATCAGGAGAGAGTGTATTTAATGGGAGAATACAAGGCCCAGTTGGAATACCTCCAGTGCCAAGTCACCGAAGCCAAGGGAAATGAGTTCAGGTTGTGGGAAAAGAACGCCCGCTTGGCAAGGCAAGTTAGGGAACAGGAAGAGAAAGTACAGGAGGTAAATGCAGATTACAAGCTAGCGAGCGAACGGGGGTTTGAGGAGGCAGACCACGGCCCCTGTAAAGAGCGGATAGAAAATCTGAGCCTGGCCCTCAGGAAGGCAAAAGGCATGGTGTGCCTCATAAGCCCAAAGGCAGGTCAGGCGGATTTTATGGGGAACGAGGGGAGGACAGTTCCAACGTCACCGGTAGTGCCCAGGGACGACCTAGTTGAGGGACAGGTCTCACGACCGCCACCCGTAGCGCCAGGTTTTAGCGAGGTTTGGCAGCAAGGGGGGGGGGGTGGAGCCAGAGATGGGAGCGGAGGTGGAGCAACCTCCACCAGAGAGGTCGGAGCCGGGACCGATGTGCCCAGAGGTTCGGAGGTTCGGCCCACCCGTCAATGGCGACGATGAGGGACCCCTCCAAAACCAGTTCGTATTACCCTATAGCACCCAACAGCTTAGGGCTATGGTGAGCCATATCCCAAAGCTCTCTGAAAAAGGAGACCCCTCGATCCACTTCAGGGATATAGAGCAGGCAGCCAGCGTCAACGATTGTGATGGCACTGAGCAGGCCAAGATGCTGCTATTCTCCCTGGAGAGTAGTCTCCTCCAATCCCTCTCTGACGAGTGTAAAAGGGGGCAGAGTGGGTACAAGGAGCTTAGAGATGCGGTTCTGGAGGCCATGGGGATGAATGAGGGAAGTCCTTTCTCCCGTGTGGAGAAGACGGTCCAGCTCGCAGGGGGAACCCCGCAGGGTTTCGCGGGCATGTTATGGCCGGTGAACCGGTGGGCCTGCCCGGGGGCGCCGAACCAGGTGTTCCTGAACGGGGATCCCCTGGCTCATTGGCTCCGTTGCCTGGTGGCGAACAGCTTGCCACAGGTCCGGGCCAAGGCAGAAGTCTGGTTCGACCCCAAGAACCCCCAGACCACTGTACTTACGGTGATCAGACAGTTAACTCTAGCCTATAAAAACCGTAGGGGAGCCGATGCACACCCACCTAAGGGAAAGGTGCATGAAGTAAAACCCGGACCGGGTAGGAAAGAGTGGCACCAGGAAGGGAATAACCCCCCCAACACAAAGACGAATTGTTACGGGTGTGGGAAGGATGGTCACTGGCGGAAGGAGTGCAAAAACCCTTGGAAAGATAACAAGGGAAAGAATTCCACAGCCCCAGCCCAAAAGGCGGAGGCAGGAATCACGCCCGCAGCGGTCGAGTCACTTTTCAACACCATGAGGTCCTTATTGACTGGCCAGGGGAGAGTAGCAGCCGCTACCGGTGCTCTGACCCCGTCAGCCCCATCCAACCCGCAGCCCTGACTAGAGCCTGTTTACCTGTGTTCTCTGCGGTATGATGAATGGAAAAGACCCCTCTTGGAGATGGGGTCATCATGCACCGTGGTCTACTCAGCTAACCCCACCACCTCATCTCTATCTAATGGGGTCCCATACAGTCTGTCGGGGTTCACAGGCAAAGAACAGGCCGGCTCGTTTTCCATCCCACTCGCCATTCGGTTAGGACCGCTCCGCTCTAAGTGGACCTGTGTCCTGATGAAATGGGAAGTGGAGGGTGGAAGAGGGGTCCTGGGGGCCGACTTTATTGCAGGCCACGGGATCCTAGTAGATTTGAGAAATCACTGCCTATGGGGGCAGGCAAAGGAAAGAACGGTGAGGTAGTAGTGATCCCAGGAAAGGAGGGGAAGGGGACCCTATGCACCATGAAGCCCAAAGAGGGTTATAACCTCGAGCTTATGGTTAGTAACACCCCACAGGAGTTCCAAGCATTTGTGCAGGCCCACCTGGCCACATTTGCCACACACAAACACGACTGGGTTTGACGTCAGCGTAGACGGGGACCCCATGGCCCGACCACAGAATCAGTATAACTTCCCTAGGGATGCAGAGCCAGACATGGAAGCAGCCATGTCCTCGTTAGTACAGCAGGGAGTTCTGAGACCGATAGCCACCTACGTGAATTCTCCATTGTGGCCGGTCAGAAAGCTGGACAATTCCTGGAGGGCCATGGTGGACTATCGGGTGCTCAATAGTAACATCCCAGCCTGTGCACTCACAGTAGCAGCAGTTGCCGACCTGATAGGAAGTATTCCAGCATCCGCGACCACGTTCACGGTGCTGGATATTTCCAACGGGTTTTGGTCCATCCCTTTAAGGAGGGAGGATCAGTACAAGTTTGCCTTTACGTTTAAAGGGCAACAGTACACGTGAAACTGCTTGCCTCAGGGCTTCCACAACAGCCCCAGCATTTTCCATCAGTGCATGGCAAACAGCCCAGACAGTTGGTACAATATGTGGATGACCTGCTTCTCATCACCGATTCGAGAGAGGAGCATGGCCCACTATTGGCCGAACTGCTGGAGCTGCTTGGGCAGAAGGGTTTTAAGGTAAACCCCAAGAAAGCGCAGATCGGCTCGCAGGAGGTGAAATTCCTAGGCCTGACCGTGCGCGCTGGAGAAAGGGCCATAAATAAGGCTAGGAGAGAAGCAGTACAAGAGCAACCAGTCCCCAACACATTGACGGGTGTGAGGTCGTTTCTAGGGCTAACCGGGTACTGCAGAGACTGTATTGAGGACTATGCAGCCACAGCAGTCCCTCTGCTCCGAATCCTACACAAGGGAGTGGAGTGGCTTTGGGATGAGGGCTGCCAGGCAGCATTTGTCAGGCTCAAGAAAGACTTGAAGACCGCACCAGCTCTAGGGGCTATAGATGAGGAGAAGGGCTATAGATGAGGGGAAAGAGTTTTTCCTGGAGGTAGCAGCCAGTGGGGACAGCCTGAGTGCTGTGCTGCTCCAAGAGCGGCATGGCAGGCTAAGGCCGGTGGTCCACTCCTCCAGGATACTCACGGATGTGGAGAGGAGCTACTCCAACTGTGAGCAGCACCTCTTGGCCACACATTGGGCTGTGAAAAGATTGTTGATCTTCACAGGCACCTCTCCCATTACCCTCCTCACCCATCACACATCCACCCAGATGCTTCTGCATGGGAGGATCAAGGATGGAACAGTGAGCAGTGCCCGCATTGCCCGCTGGACCCTGCTCCTCTCACAGATGGATCTCAAGGTGAAGGGTCTCTGTAAGCCAAAGCTCGCTGCCAACCTGGCATATCCTGGAACAGCCCACCGGTGTTCCATAGAAGGGGCTTGGGAAGTGAACATAGGTTTACGGGCTGGGATACATCCCACAGGCCGTGAGATCTATGTAGACGGTTCCAGCACGGTATCTGCTGGCGAGCGTCTCACGGGGTGTGGAGTTTATGACCCAGCGGCAAACATTGCCCTGGCGATTAAGCTCCCCAGCACCATGAGCACCCAGCAGGCTGAACTGTCCGCGGTACTGTACGTCGTTACACACCCCGAAATCTTCCCCATCCCCTACATGATTTACTCGGACAGCATGTTCACGTGCAATTCTTGTATGGAGTACCTGGCCATCTGGTCCCGCCGCAGATACACCTCTGCAGACAGGAGACCCCTCACAGTAAAACCCCTGCTGGAAAAGATCCTGGCAGCAGTGGGGAGGAAGGGGAGGTTTTCATCCACAAGGTGAAGGCCCATTCCTCCACAGACCCCCGCGGCCAAGGCAATCAGCAGGCTGACTTGCTCGCCAAGGAGGGTGCCCGCACAGGCGCTTTCTGGGACCCATTTGGGTCCAGACCCATGGCGGCGGTCAGAGGTAGGGATGGGACCCAAGGGAGTGTAGGGGTAGCATTAGCCCCGGACTTTAAGACGGTCCAAACCCAAGACCCCGTCCTCAAAGCAGTCCTCAGTGCAGTGACTGAGGGAAAAGGGGTAGAGGGTCCGTACGGCACAACAACCCTCTCCGTGAAAGAGGGCATGCTGTTCCGGGGGGAACAGTGGGTTGTGCCGCAGCAACACCGGAGGGTATTCCTTCAACTGGCCCATGAAGGTCCAGGAGCGGGACACCCCGGGCCTGAGACCACCTGGCAGCGGGTGGAACAGGCGGGATGGTGGCCGGGACTCAGGGAAGATGTCCGCGAGTTCTGTGCAGGCTGTCTTGTGTGCGCTGCTAATAACCCTGACCCCCACAAAAGGAAGGTACCTATGGGACACGTCAGGAGGGTAGAGGGACCATGGCAGTCGATACAAGTCGACTACATCGGGCCCCTGCCCACCGCCCAGGGAGGCTATAGGTACTGCCTAGTCCTGGTGGACGTGTTCAGCAAATGGGTAGAAGCCTTCCCCTGCAGAACAACCACATCTCTGGGTACTGCCAGGATCCTGGTCTGGGAAGTGTGCTCGCGGTGGGGACTACCACAGTATGTGGAGTCCGACCAAGGGAGTCACTTCACCAGACAGGTGATGCAGAACACCCTTATGCTGCTAGGCATTGAGGGGAAATGGCACGTGGCCCACAACCCGCAGTCATCAGGGATTGTGGAAAGAATGAATAGGACCCTAAAAGAAAGGTTGAGGAAGGAAACGGTGGACTCGCCCCGTAAATGGGCCGAGATCCTACCGTTGGTTCTGATGGGGATCCGGGCCAGCCAGTCTAAGAGCATGGGGTACTCCCCGTACGAGCTGATGACCAGCAGGGTTATGCAGACCCCCACCGATGTACTAGCCCCGGTGCTCACGGAGGGTCAGCTCAGAGAGGTAAACCGGGACAGGTTCGCCTGAAACCTTTTTGAGCACCTTAAGCAGGTCCACGAGCAGGCGGCTGGGAACATGGGAAAGCAGCATCGGAGTAACCGATTGCTGCTCGAACCCCGAAAGCACCACGAGTGGGAAGTAGGAGATCAGGTCATGGTGAGGAACTATGCCCGAGTAGGGAGTTTGGAACCATTATACATGGGGCCCTACAGCATTGTAGATAAAGCCAGCCCCATAGTATACGCCGTTAAGATGCCTCGGTGCACAAAATGGTTTCACATTAATCAGTGCAAACTGTTTAAACCTGAAAGGAGAAAACAGCCAGTTGGGGTAAGGTCTGAGGATAGAGATCCTCAGCCTGCAGCAGGAGCGAGCTCACAGACTGCACAGGCAGGTGCTGTGGCTTGCTTAAAGGGAGGGGCCGTCCCGCTCACCGATTGGGACACTTCCCCGCTCTTCTGGGATCCAGATGAGGAGGGACCCGAGGGCAAAAACCCCACCCCTAACCCAGGTGTAGAGGAGGAGGGACCTGAAGTTGAAAACCCCGCCCCGGACCCAGCCATGGGACCTGGGGGCGGAGACTCTCAGCTGCAGCGACAGGCTGCGGAGAGTTACCTGCCCCTAGCCCAGGTTCGGGAGAGGTCAAGCCTGAGGGAGCAGCGGTTCGGGTTAAAGGCCCATCAGCCAAGAAAGCCCCACCCGCCAAGGTCCCTAGAAGGTCCCCATGGACGCCCCAGCCAAGAAAGCTATGGTCACCAGCTCCCCAGTTACCAAGGGCCGCCCCTCGAGTTAGGGGGAAGTCCGAGGACAGAGGTCCTCAGCCCGCAGCCACGGGCGGCGAGGGACCAACAGTGCAGGACGGTGCGGCCACGCCGGAGGAAGCGGTGTGCCACAGTCCAACCAGGAATTAGCCTGGCCGCCCGGAGATGGGCGGCGGATGTACATAGTTTAGGTAATGTAAGTTTATATTTTAAGTTTAGGTATTCAGCTTAAGTTTGGGTGTTTTAGCTTAAGTTAAGTAAGGTGATGGGTAGTTTTAATTAAGTAGTAACCTGCTAAGAGTGTGTGTATTAGAGTCGAGGCCACAAGGCTCGACTATGCTTCACCCAAGCCAGAGAATCTCTTGGGGACCTGGCTAAGTGTTTTTGTACCTGTTGCAGAAAGACTTTCAGGATGAAGGGGATCGTAATCCTACTCGCCCTGATGGGACTGAGCCTGGGAAAGAGGGGTGACGTAGAGGATGCCCACATCTATGGGTGCTCTGGAGATAGAGTGCCGATAGCAACCGACGGAAGTGGCGAACGGGATGCAGAGGAGACCGCCATCTACGTCCACGAGGGAAGGTGGCCAGGGTGGCTGGGGTCCAATTTGTCTCAGTACTCCAGCCAGACCGGGTTCACGTACGGGGAGGCCTCCCTCCTGTGCCCCAGGGTACGGGTCGTTACCACAAGGGTCAGCGTCACCTTAGGGAAGCGTGTATGTTTAACGTGCAAGGGACACATTCCTCTGGATAGGTGGTGGTGGCTCAGAAAGCTGAGCAAAGATATGAGGAACCCCGCAGTCGAGTGGGAATGGTTGGGGAACAATACACACCGGACGATTACAGGGACTCATGGGGGATTAAGCGTGTGTTGGGATAAGTGGTGGGAACCGGATCAAGGGATTTACATCTGTATGTGGGGGTCAGAGAAGGTCTGCCCCTCAGGCATATCTATTGTTTTCCACCAGCAGTGGCAAGACACCGGGGAGGGGATGAAGTGGAATACCAGCCTGAAGGTGTGTGCGGTCCCATACACCCCGATCCCAGTCAATGCCACTGAGCTTGTGCCCCGCCCACGGCGCAGGCGGCGAGGTTACCCAGGGAAGGGTGCCCCACCACCACCAAGGGACCAGGTAATGGACTGGTACTAGTGCCTACCGACCAGATGCTGTACCAGGGGGTACACTACGCGGTAGCCTCCGTGATTTTAAATCTCACGAGGTACATTTACCGGAGTGGTGTCCCAAAGAAACAGAGCAGCTATACCAGGCCCTATTAAAGGACATGTTCAAGAAGTTTAATGAGTTTGATTTCGTCAATGTTGACAAAACCGAACTGGACACCACACAGCGCGAGTTTTTGGGTAATGCAGAAAGACAAAGAAGGGGAGTATGGAATGATGTTTTTACTGCGTTTAATACTGGGTCCTCTGTCATCAACAGTTTGGATGACATAGAGCTGCAGACCCAGATAAACGGTTTAAAAACACAGTTAAGGAAGATATTAATGGATGAGAACAAGGTAGTGGGCTTGGAGTTGCATGAGGACCAGGCCATGACGGTCCACTTAAAGGAGATTATAGCGGAGTTGGAGAAGCACACAAAGACGGTAAATGCCCTCATAAGGGAGGACAGAAATGCTTCTGACCAGGCTGCGCAGAACTAGGTGTGCATGCTGTATGGGGCGTGGTTGCTGGGTGAAGGCCGCAGTAATCTGGAGGATTTAAAACAGGGCTTAGTCCCCTCCTGGATCAGCAACAAACACCTCGCAGCCCTCCATCTGTTTGAGAATGCATTAAGCCCGTGCCAACTCCGGCTAGCTTCCGAGGCCTACCCAGTCCCAGTGGATTGTGGACAGTCCAACTGCATGATCATGGGAGTAGTAGTTAGGATGCCGGTCATGGGTAGGATAGCCCGACCCACACTGGTATACAGGGTTGAGAACATTGGAGTCATTCAAGGGGGTGCACACATTTGTTTCACAGCGGTCCCGCCTTACGTCATAAATTGGGAGCACGCTATGACAGGTACTGACCTCTCAGGGTGCCGGAGCCGGGGAGCACACATAATCCTGTGTCCCCAGCACTTTAACGCCGATTCAAAACCGCAGTGCGGGTTCAAAGCTGCTGGCGCGAAGCCTATAAATTGTACCATGGAGGCAATGGCACAAGGCCATGTTCCCCCGCAGGTAGCATATATAGGAGGTGGGACATATTGTGTCACCACAGGCGCATCCCACTACCAGCATGGACAGCATAGCTGGTGTACGGTTAGTGACAGCAGTTTCTGCTTTAAACCCGAGGCAGAAGTCCAAGTGGCCCAGGAGCGCATTGTCCCCATTCCTGAATCCTCCACTGTTCACCTCACTGTGAAGGAGAATTTTACCAATTTACAGAAGTACGTAGCACATTTCGGCTACGAAATTCCCCCTCTCCCTGAACACCTTACCAAAATACTGAAAGCCGTTATAGTTTCACAAAAACATTTTTACACTCTAGAGCAGAAAACAGTAGAGATAGGGACTAAGATATTGGACATTGTGATTCCACCCTGGTGGGACATTTTCAATAACATAGAGGTCCCTTCGTGGATCAAACTGGCTTCCCACAATCTCGTGGTTTGCCAGTTAGGGATAGTATTGTATCTAGTATGCATTCAATGTAAGGGAAAAGGCCAGATGCTAGAATTCCAAAACCAGAGGATCTGGAAGGAACATTATGTGAAGGTGGAGGGAGATACATCTGTTTGGTTTCTTGTGTGTTTGTTGTTTTTAACAAAGATTTTGCAACGCGTTGTTAATAAAGATGTATGTGTACCAAGTGGTGCAGGGGTGTTGGACCCCTCCATGCTTGGATGTGTGTAAAAGACTGTAATTATTCTATGTATACTTATGTACACTACATTATTGCGGAATGGGAAGTGCATGTGTCGTGGGTGTATTAGATAGGTAATTACAGGGGAAGGTTGACTATGGAGGGTCAGAAATTTTGCTCACCTTGTGTGGTGATTATTCTTGTTTTATAAGAAGCATTGTAATTGGTTGCCTGTTTTCCTGCCTTGAGATATATGCTGTAAACTTATTGGTTAGTTGATTCCATGTGACCTGTGGCAGCCATCTTAAATTCAGTTTTCTACAGTGGTTGAGACTGGGTGCTCAACATGTACTTGCTGTTTTTTTAAGGTTAATAAAGCCTAGCTTTTGAAAGGCAATCTACTCTTTATTTCAATTTATTAACCTTTTGCTATAATGGAATGATATCTTTGACCGGAACGATTTAATGCTGACCCTAATTCTGCAGGAGTGGATGATCAATGGAAACATTGGTATCGTACATTTAAAAACTTTTTGGGTGTGTTGGATCAGCAATCTCTGAATAAGTTGGATATACTAATCAACTACATTGCTCCGGATGTGTATAAGTATATTTTGGACTGTGAAACTTATGAATTGGCTATTGCTACGTTGGAATTTTTTTTTGTTAAACCCAAAAATGAGGTATTTGCACGTCACCTTTTATCTGCCCGTAGGCAGCAGGCGGGAGAATCCTTGGATGCTTATTTACAAGCACTCCGGCGCCTTGGTGCTAACTGTAATTATAAGGCCGTGTCTGCAGAAGAACATAAGGAAGAGTCGATACGGGATGCATTTATTAATGGATTACTGTCTAGATCAATTTGTCAGCGGTTATTAGAAAATAAGACTTTGGATCTTAAGAGTGCTTTTGAGCAAGCCTCTACATTGGATTTGGCTCAGAGAAGTTCGGATTCTTATGCTCTTTTTGATCGGCCTGCGACCGTGGTTTCGGCAGTTCCGGATGAAAGGGAGTTACGTGGATTTAATAGGAGTGGTTTACCAGATTCCGAAACGGTTTCTACTTTGGCAGCTGTTGCCTCTAGAATTCAGAAGTGTTATTTTTGCGGGAACGCCCGGCACCCCCGTCTGAAGTGCCCTGCCCGGGAGGCTGTGTGTAGTAAATGCGGCAAGGGAGGTCATTATGCACGTGTTTGCAAATCGGTTGCCTCCTCTGCGACCATTCAGCCTTTAGATAGGGCGTTTATTGCATCAGTTTCTGCCGCCTTTTCCCATGGCCTAAACAAAGCTATAGTTATGGCCCAAGTTAATGGGTTAGAAGTGAAGGCCCTTATAGATACGGGCAGTACTGAGAGCTTTATAAGTCTTCAGTTTGTGAGGGAGAAGCGTTTGAAAATTTCGCCTGTTTCCTATCAGGTGTGTATGGCTCAGACGACTCTCACCTCACAAGTAGCTGGTTGTTGCCTTGTGAAATTAATTCTCCTAGGTAATACGTATACTGATATACGCCTATCCGTTCTGCCTAATCTCTGTGCGGACATTTTGATTGGTCATGATGTGCTTCAATTACATGAGTCCCTCAGTCTTTCTTTCGGAGGAACCAAGACACCTTTGTCTATTTGTGGATTAACTTCTTTATTCATTTCTCCATTATCACTTTTTTCCAATTTGATGCCGGACTGTAAGCCAATTGCTACCAAGTCAAGAAGGTATAGCAGTCAGGATAAAGAATTTATTAATTCTGAAGTTCAACGTCTTTTATCGGAAGGAATCATTGAACCTAGTTTTTCGCCCTGGCGGGCACAGGTAGTTGTCACCACTAATGAGAGACATAAGAAGCAAATGGTGATAGACTACTCTCAAACTATTAACAGGTATACTCAATTAGATGCGTACCCCCTGCCTAAGATTGATGAGCTTATCAATAAAGTATCTCAATATAAGGTTTTTAGCACTACTGACCTAAAGAGTGCTTATCATCAGATTCCTATCGCTAAGAGGGACAAACCATATACGGCCTTTGAAGCTGGCGGAAAGCTGTACCAGTTTTGCCGAGTACCATTCGGTGTTACTAACGGTGTCGCCTGTTTTCAACGGGCAATGGATGCTTTTATAAGTGATAACTCTCTCTCTGACACCTTCTCGTATTTAGATGACATCACGGTGTGTGGCAAATCAAGGGTGGAGCACGATTTTAATCTAGAAAGATTCCTTCAAGTTGCGGAAAAAGTTGGCTTAACTTTCAATAAAGAGAAGTGTATCTTTTTGACCACCGAGGTAAATTTACTGGGGTATATTATCTCGGGAAACAAGATTAAACCAGATCCAGAACGGCTGTGACCACTGATTGAGTTACCTTGCCCTACTAATCCTAAGGCCTTGCAACGAGTTGTTGGACTGTTTTCTTATTATTCTAATTGGATTGCAAACTTCTCGCAGAAGATCCGGCCCCTTATTCAGGTTACGACATATCCTCTATCATGGGAGGCCAGGATGTGTTTTGATAATCTTAAAAAGGATATCCTTGGAGCAGTTGTGCATTCTATTGATGAGCAGGTTCCCTTTGTGATTGAGACGGACGCTTCCGATTTTGCAATTGGGGCTACCCTGAACCAAAATGGAAGACCTGTGGCCTTTTTCTCACGTACTCTGAGCAATAGTGAGCAGAGACATTCATCAATAGAGAAAGAGGCGTACGCAATAGTAGAAGCACTGCGTAAATGGAGACATTATTTATCTGGGCGACATTTTACGTTAGTAACTGACCAAAAATCTGTGTCCTTCATGTTTGATGTCAAACATTTCGGAAAGATTAAGAATGATAAAATAATGAGGTGGAGGATCGAGTTGGCATGCTATCATTTCGATATAGTCTATCGTCCGGGGAAGGATAATGTTGCCGCTGATGCGCTGTCGAGGGCTTATTGTTCTGTGCTTCATGGAGATACGCTTATTAATCTTCATAATGCTTTGTGCCATCCTGGTGTTACGAGGATGATACACTTCGTACGCAGTAAGAATTTGCCCTTTTCAGTTGAAGACGTCAAGCGGATGACTTCGTCATGCTCTGTCTGCGCCCGGTGTAAACCGAATTTCTTTAAGCCTCAATGAGCTCATCTTATAAAGGCTACTTCTCCCTTTGAACGCCTGAGCGTTGATTTTAAGGGGGCCTCTTCCTTCAACGACTCAGAATCGATATATATTTACTGTTGTGGATGAGTTTTCAAGGTTCCCTTTTGCTTTTCCTTGTGCAGATGTATCAGCTGCTACAGTTATTAAATGTCTGACTCAACTTTATGTCATCGTTGGGATGCCTGCGTATATCCATTCGGGTCAGGGAAGTTCTTTTATGTCTTCCCAGTTGAAGGAATACCTCCAGAGTCGGGGAATTTCTACTAGCAGAACTACCCCGTATAATCCCCAGGGTAATGGACAGTGCGAACGATACAATGGGGTGATCTGGAAGGCAGTTATGTTGGCTTTGACATCCCGGAACCTTAAGAATACACAGTGGGAAATGGTACTGCCTGATGCCCTGCATTCCATTAGGTCATTGCTTTCAACGGCTACTAATGTGACCCCCCATGAAAGGCTCTTCAACTATCCGCGGAGATCCACTACGGGATATTCGGTACCTTCATGGCTTACTATGCAGGGACCTGTGCTGCTCTGACGCCATGTTAGACTGTCAAAGTATGATCCTTTAGTGGAGGAGGTGGAGCTATTGGAGGCAAATTCCCAATATGCTCACATTCGATTCCAAGATGGGAAAGAAAGTACGGTTTCAGTTAAAGACTTAGCTCCTTGTGGTGGCCAGCCCTCTCCTGAGGACATTAACAATAGCCATAATTCAGATAATGTTGATGTCATCACAGATACTATGAACATTTCCAATCCTATTGCAGACACTTACAATTCTCTTAGTCTGCCCCCGATGGATGTTCATGACCCTCCCAGTCTACCTTCTAATGGGACTTCCAATCCGGAAACCGTTGATAATCGGGATATTGATAGCCTCCCTGCAGAAGATATTTCTGTGTCTCCTGGTGTGGGAGGGCAAGGAACTCCATCAAGGCTAAGAAGGTCGACACGAACAAGGTATCCGGTCGACCGATTAAAAATGGACTTTTAAAATAATTAATAAATTAATAGTAAAATTTTAAAATTGTTGAAGGCATTATACATGTATTGCTCTAGTCATAAATAACTAATTGTAAACTGTAAAGGCTACCTAGGTTGAAGTATATTTTAAAAGGAGGGGTGAATGTGGTGATTATTCTTGTTTTATAAGAAGCATTGTAATTGGTTGCCTGTTTTCCTGCCTTGAGATATATGCTGTAAACTTATTGGTTAGTTGATTCCATGTGACCTGTGGTGGCCATCTTAAATTCAGTTTTCTACAGTGGTTGAGACTGGGTGCTCAACATGTACTTGCTGGTTTTTTAAGGTTAATAAAGCCTAGCTTTTGAAAGGCAATCTACTCTTTATTTCACCTTGTAAGGATGATACTTCAAGCAAGTTTTAGTATCACAGAGGGGAGTGTAGATTCACAAAACTCCCACATTCCCCCAAGGTTACTAATAAAAGGGACCCTGCATGGACATTTTAAAAAGGGTACCCAAAAGATGGCGTCCGCACCTTGTGACCAAAAGCCTGTAAGATTTTAAAAGCTTGGACTCTGCAGCACAGAGCAGGCAGTTTCGGGAAATCGAAACTTAAAATGCATTTCTGTGAAAAGGACTTTGTGTTTGAAAAACCAGACAGTTAAGCAAACACTGAATATGCATTTCGTCAGATTGGAACAGATCAACCCAGTTAGGCCTAAGCGTAAAGCCATTAGTTTGTCCGCATAAATAATCGGAAACAGCTTAAGGAAGCCACCAAGGTTGGACAGGCCGATTAAAATGCATTAATGACAATACAACTCGGACATCGGGCCATCAGGTGCGATAAATGGCCATCTAAAGCCAGTTAGTTTAGATTGGTGTAATCATTTAAAACAGCCCGCCAAAAGTTAAACAATGAACTGACCTGATTTGGCGCGCAGATTAGGGCCTTCCGAAGGAGTACAATTGTAGGCCCATCAGTACCAATCGCTCTCTTACTCTTGCTCTTACTCTTGACTCGTGGGCTGCTGCCGCCCGTACTCGTGCCCTGGCCTCGTGGCGGGTTCTCTTCTCGCTCTCCGCTTTGCTTAAACAATCAAGGACATCCATACCAATCGCGGAGAGGGGAACGAGACCCGAGTCCAAAGTCACCCAGGACACCCGGGCCACGAAAGGGGGCAGAGGAAACGAGGCAAAACAAAATGAGACGAAGAACAAGGTAGAGACCTGACAAGAGCAGAGAAGGGCAGCAAAAGATGCATTGATAAAGACCGAGCACGTAATTATAAGCTGGCGCTTGGGGAAGAATTCATATTACGAATATACTGGCGTTCTAAGAATGGGTAGAAAAATCTAAGCAGTAAAGGCTGCCAACGCAACGTTACTGCCGACGACCGCCCAAGGGAGAAGAAGAAGAGAACCCATCATGACGAGACGACGACAGTAGCTGAGGAGAGGAAAGGTGTGCCGCAGCAACAGCTCCGGCACCGCGCCCTGAGACCACGTGGCGACGGAGCACCCCAAAGGACAGGAGACTAAATCTCAAAACTCGCAACGTTTAAGGCAACAAGCCTTGGATTGGTGAGCATGAATTCCTAGCCCCTCATAGCTTAATCTAGTTAGGTATAGGGGGTGGGATAAGGATAAGGGGATTGTTAAAGTAGTTGTTTTTCCCTCGATGTGCCGTGTGTTCCCCAGTCCCTGTATAAGTATAGTTATTTGTTTATGCCTGTAATTGTTTACCAGTAATTTCTCATAAGAATGTGTTTTATTCCTGTTTTAATAAAATCTTGGTTTTCTTACACCAAACCACTTGTCTACTCGAATTTTTCTGTATCGCCACCTGCACCTAAGTCCGGTGTCTAGAACCCAGGGGCGTGGGAAAGATTCGAACCGCTCACCAACAGTCAGGGGCATAACTGACTGGGCGCACGCGCCAACCCGCCACCCCCCTACAGGAGGATCTGTCAATAAGATTCTTGACAGATCACAAGTGCTGGGTTTCAGCGCATGCGCTTCGCATGCCTAAACTCGGAACTTGCGCGGCCCCTACGGGCACGTGTGCACCTCATACGCACCCGTAGGGGTTGCAAAATATGGCCCACTGTTTACACTGTGGGGCAAATTGAGCAACAGGAAAAACAGTTAATGTGCAAGTTTGAGCATACGCAATTACTCAGAAATCACTAACACCATTTTGAAGCAAAAGCATGTGTGCAAATCTTGCACATGCAGTTAGTAAAAAGTCATAATCATGATTTTTAGCAGGGACAATATTGTCATATGACTGCCAATGTTTCGAAGGAGTTTGAGATTCTGGGCTATAACTGCAAGTGTGGTTTATCTCCCTGAATCATGTAATAAAATGTTTGAAAATTCTTGGTCCTGCTGAACTGGCATAAGATATTGGAATGCTTACTACAGGATAATAAATATCACTGAATAAAAAATGATGAAGCATTTAGTTTAAATGTCATCAAAGTCTTATTTGCTTTACACATTACTATTGTACAGTATTATTGTATAGGTGTATGATTGATACCTTCTTAGATTTAAAAGGGAAACTTTACCGTGGGGTAAGTGGTTATTTTTTGCACTTCTGGTGCAAAGCTTCATGTGCTGCAAATGTATATCGAGAATCTGAGCACACTCAATTGTAATGGACATAAAATCCTGCACATTGAGTAAAGCTTTGCATCAAGAACGCTAAAGGTAAAACAAAAACATTAAAGGTGAAAATTTACCTCCATTTCGTTTTTAAATGGTAAATTTCAATTTCTCACCCATGATGTTGTAATGTGGAACTCCCACTTGCAACATTACATGTTTTCGCCACCCATGGATATGACTTACTTTCCTTCATTGAATTCATGCTGGAAAGGATGGCATCACTGTGGCTCCCTTGTTCTCTGTACCTGTACTGTAAAACTTTCCACAGAATTTTGGCAAACAAAATTAATAATAAATAAATATCGGTTTGGTTTTTGAGTCCAAGCTCTCTGGAAAGAGTTGTAGCCCAGATGCAGAGCACTAGTTGGTACCAGTGGTGGCATCCTTCCTAGAATACATTGTAGGAACAATTTATGGCATCACAAAGTATTTTTAAAAATTATAAGCTGGAATTTTCCAAAAACCACAGCAAATGTTTGAGTGCATGAGTGCATATTGCCTGGGAACAAACTGCTACATTTCTTTTCAATGGGGTAGAGTTTGAAAACTTTGACTATTGGTCAGATGCAAGCAAAGTAAAATCTTGTGTACAGCAGACAGTTGACAGCAGTGGTTAACTCAAGAATTACAGTTATTGGTTTATCCGGGTTTCCTCACTCACTATTTCTCTGTTCATTGAATCAGTTATAAGGTTTTTTTTAAACCCCATTACAGTGTTGTCATCAGGCTTATTTGGCATATTGATGCTAAATTTATTACTCATGCTCTGCTATCAGGGAGCTGCGTTCCAAGGCAGCATAGGTTGGAGAATCAGCACTACGATGTCATTACCCTGTCTCTGGCCTGTATTCCGGTCGGTAGTGCTTCTATCTGGTTTGGTGAAAACTCACAAATAATCCAATAAACTTTAATGTTCCACAGTGCATGTCTTGTGTGAAATTTGTAATTCAACAAGTGTTTGATAATGACATATGTTAAAAAATGAATCAGCGTCATAACATCCATCAGCGGAGACGGAGATGATGTCTAGCCTCTCACGTAGTGCAGAGAAAACTGTTAATTGGATTCCCGTTATATATAAAGTGCATTAACTATGATACAATACTGAGAACTTCATACAATAACTGAAACAAATCCCCTAGCAAGATGTATTCCAGCTACTTACATCGGAGTAGAAGCGGGTTCCAATTACCCGAGCCAGATGTGGATTTTCCTGCATACAATTTTGTGGACAATACATTCTGAAATTAGAGAGCAAAATACATCGGTTCAATAGTTCGGTTTAAGTAAAACTGACGCAAGCAGGGGCAGCCATGTGGATATTGTTATATGATTTTCACTGTCAAAATAATATATTTTGTCAAAAGGAAATCCTCAAACAAAATGCTTTGGGACATTTCCTACCCAAATGAGTGTCACCTTTACTTAAGTGATATTCTTAACAATTTACTTTTAAAATCATTCCTATATACGTTCTTCATATTTATATTAAGACATGGTAATGTCCTTGTCTTCACTTGATGCTCTTTTTCAAGTCTTAGAACTCCTATGGGGACCTAGTCCTAGTTCCTCATAATCTGCCATACTCTTGGGCCTAGAAATTCGAGCAGGTCGGAAACCAGCCGATAACAGCGCCGTCCAAGTCTAACGGCTGCCCGCAGAGAAAGTGCAGGCAGCACTGGTATTTTTGGTGCTGCCTACTAATTTACATCAGCGGTGCGGAGAATGTGGGGTGTAACGCACTCTTTCCAGCTCTAAGCTGAGCAGGAGGCCAAAGGTCGTGTCTGTTACCGCTTGCACTTAAGGAGAACGAGGAAGAAATTAGTCAACCTGTAGCCCATGTACGGAATAGTTGCTGTATTTATTACAACAATTTACCTGCCACCTGCTCACCAATCAATGTTGCAGCATTTCATTCAGCTCTTGTGGAGCAAGCTCTTGTCATTTAAAGTGCATCAAAGTGACACAAGCAAACCTCCGGAACCTATCTATGGAAGTAATCTTTTAAATCAGCTCTGGGTCCAGCTCGCAAAATTTCTACAGATGGAGAAAGGGTTCGGCAAATTGTTCATTCATTTGTGGGGGAGCCTGCCGACTGCGACGGGGAAGTTTGTGGTTTGATCGGACTTTGGGTTTTAAGGGATTGGAGGAGAAGGGAGGAGGGTGTGGGTGTAAAACAGTGCAAGTTAACTATTTTGTTTGTACTGTGCTGTAGTTTGTACCTCTCATTGCGCTGAAGAAGGCATGCAGCATTCAGTGCTGTTTAAAGAGAAACCGCCCCCTGCGGATGCCATAGGTAAAAGGGAACACTGCTCATTTTTTTTTGACACTGAGCCAAGATGGCCCATTTAATGCTTTCAAGGATTCTCCCTTATCACTTTACCCACACATTTCATTCAAAAAGAATAGAAACTAAGCAAAGCTCTTTATTTTAAATGCTTGTTTAAATTTTCATGAAGCAGGAAGAAAAAGATATAAGACAGGAATGATCAAATCCAGCGCTTTGTAGTTTTTGAAGCATCCATAGGTGATTCCTAATCCAAACCTCAAGCTTACTCTTATAGTCACTCAGAAGTAATCACTTGTAATATTGCATCACACACCCTTCAACCTAATATTCAGTATGGATTTCAACAACACTATCCTAATCAGTGAAACAAGGTTTCCTATAGGAAATAAAAACAGAAAATGCTGGAAATACTCAGCAGGTCAGGCAGCATCTGTGGAGAGAGAAACAGAGTTAACGTTTCAGGTCGATGACCTTTGTCAGAACTGGAAATAGTTAGAGATGTAACAGATTTTAAGCAAGTGTAGGGGCAGAGAAAGGGGGGAAGGGAGGAAAGAACAAACGGGAATGATACCTTTTGTCACTTAATCCCTCCTGCCTTCCACCCTATCACAGACCTTCCCTTTTGTTCTTTCAGGACAGATAACTGTGTCTTTTGAGTCAAGCTTTAACTGACCAGAGGTGGATGAAAGAAATATTCAACACTTAAATTAGATTAGAAACAATTCACTGCTTGACAAAGTTAGTTTGTACAGAAACCTTGCAGTGAAGTTGCACCATCTTGATTTGGCTTTGTTTGCTAGACGCAGGCAGTAAGAGAAGAAAAGCGAACAACATGGCTCTTTGTTTGTAACATTATTACAATGTAAATAAATTCGTTTGCTGCAGTTTGAAACACATCGGTCTGGACGTTAACCCACCCACGACGGGCAGGCGGAGGTCGGGGTGGGGGGTGGGGAGTGGAGGGTTAAACCCTAAAAAACTTAAAAATGCAACCCAACCCAACACGTATGCACCTGCCGCCATTTATAGCGTGGCATGCGAGGGTCCCATCTTGGAGAGGTGGGACACTTCATTAACATATTTAAATCAGGCTCCCATAGTGCAATTGGGTGCCTGATTTAAAGTTAACAGCTGCCGGTCGTATTTTCCAAGGCTCAGGAAACTCGGCAGTGAAATGGAGAAGGGAGCTGCCAGTTCCAGAAGGTAAGTGCCTTTTTCAGCACTCCTTGTGGTCTAGGAGGAGCAGGAGTGCTCTCCCCGGCGCCTCAAGGAGACCTTCGGCAACCACTGACCGCCCTGCCTCTCCAAGACCCGATCTGAAGTCTGCTCCCCTCCCGACTGCTGGGGTCCATCACTAAGGGTCCCTGGCTGCGACTTCCTGACACTGCTTTACCCGCCTGACAGCTGGCCAGCCTGTCAATTTGACTAGCTGCTGAGCGGGAAATAGAAGAATAACATTATAATGAGGCCATGCTGTTAAATTCAGCAGGAGCTCCATGTCCCCGGCCTTGCCGGGTTTTCCTAGCGCTGCTGCGCTCCCCCACGTCCTCCCCACCTCACAGAAATGTTGGAGCCATCATACTAGTAACAGCATAATATTGCTGAATATAAGAAAAGTAGTCTGGATCCAAATGTAAGATCATTAACCACTAAACAGTGACAATAACAGAGCAACATGCAGGAGTGAAGTGAAACATTTTGGTTATATACTGACAAACTGAACCCATTAATTTCCATTTTAACCATGTTCACCAGTCTCTATGCTCCCCACACAACAACAAAAATGAATAATTTAAAATATACATGATTTAGTAGTAGATATATTGGGGGGGGAAAACTGGCTCGTGCCCTCTTTGGGGCGCTGACTTCGTAGCGCCCTGAAAAAGTTAGCGCCCCTGTGCCTGAAATTGAATGGTAGCGCCCCAAGCAGGAGGCGGGGCGCTACTGGAAGCGCTCCCCCTCCCTCTTGGGTCGCTCCCATTGAATAGCGCGGCACTACATACAGTAGCGCCACCCGCATTGGCATGTAGCACCGCAGTATTGCAGGCCTCCCTCCCCTGATTAAAGGGGAGGAGCAGCACCAGGGCCCTGCTGGACCAAGAAGAGTGCCGGGCTGACTGATCGCGGCCGGCACCCCGCAGGAGGAGGCGGGAGGGGGCAAGTGCTGGCAGGTGGCCCAAAAAAAATGTCCGCCCGGCACCTGCCCTTTAATTTGTGCTGCCCCAGCCGCGAAAACGCCACCCTGACCCTGTCGGACATACCGTCTGGCGGTAGGTCAGGGGGCGCGAGCCAAGTTTGCGGCCGAGGTGCGAGCAGGGCACAGCACACGGCGAGGCGCAGCGCCGCGGGGTGCTACCGGCTACAGCCGCCGCTAACCTCCCGCTGAATTTCGCGGGAGGTGTCAGTAGCGCCGTGCCCAGGCATTAGTGCCTTGTGCCACGTTAGTGCCCCCAAGGGGCACTAATTGGAGGCGCAAAGCAACCACATTTTTCCCCCTTAATACTCAGCATTTTAACCTGTAAATTCTCTTGTTTAATTCCCATTTTTTGAGTCATCAATCTCGACAAAGCTGCCTGACTGAGATGCTGAAAAGTGAGGTGCTTTTCCAGAATGAGCAAAGGAAAACTGGATACTATGTTCAGCAGCTTCACTTTTGTGCACTTCCCAGAAATCAGATCCAGTGACCCTGGCAGCACAACTCCAGGAAGAGTACTGTTGGAGACACAGCACAGAGAATGGGAAAGCTAAGATTAGGGAGGGGGTGGGGGGGCGAAGCAATAATGTGGACACAGTGTAGAATACATTTTTAGAATGATGATCAATATGAATCAGTACATCATTCATTCTCAGTTACCTCGGACAATGTGAAGTTGGTTTTTTGAATGTGCATATTTGGTGTCCTCTTGTCTGGCAGTTAGCAGATCGGACTAAAGAAAAAAGTTATAGTTAATAATTAAAATACATATAACTGCAATAAACTAAATTAAAATGTTTAAAATATGCTTTAAAAGAACTAACCTGTTACTTTAGAGACAATAAATGAATTGGCAGCTTTATATTTACTAAAACAAAAGAAGAAATGTGTAAGTTTGTTATAGCGAGGAATGCAGATCTTCAAATTATAAATCTAGTGGATTGAAGGGAATAATTTTTGAAGCAATTCAGCTATAAAATAACTACTTTAGTAATACTAAAAACCACTGTACTGCAAGATGTTTTTCATTCTAAATATTGTTAACTGCATATTAGAGAGTAGCTGCCTTTAATTTTTTGCAGATACAGATTATTCTGATGTTGTGATGAATGTATTGCTGAGGTAGTATTATCAAAGCTAACGGCTTACATTACAGATCTTAAAACATTTAACAGTGGTATTCAATACTTTCCATACTTCATGTTTTGTTAAGGGGGATCAAACTCGGGAAGTAGCCTGGACCCCTGAAGGTACATAATTTGTTTTTTAAATGTTAGATTTGGCTCCTATAAACAGAAAGCTGAGGAGGTGGGTCTGCATTACATCTGCAGAAGGGTGGTGTGACTGCATGGGGTTTCAGTGAGTGGGGCAGTGGGGGGGGGGGCGGTGGTGTGGGAGAGCTTGAACAATTCCCTCTGTGGCGGCAGGCTCTGGAGTTTCACAGTTACAAACAGAACAATACTTGAGTGGTATAATGGTGGGATATCAAGCAAAATTGGGCAGGGAAGCCTACTGCTGCATCCTCGTCCCAACCTAGATTTTCATCCCCTCACCCCAACAGGGAAGGCTGCTGTCTGCCCCCTCAATGTCCTGTCACTTACCAGGCCAGGACTCCGTTGGTGAGGCCTACATGCACTCTTGTGGAGGCCAGCATGCCTCATCTATCTCAGCATACTAGCACCACTGAAACAACAGGTCCCGACTGAAGCCCAGCAGTGGGAACTCCTGACTGAGTCCCCATCCCCGCCCGTTATTTGCCTTGTAAGTGGGGATGGGAAGTTGTGGCAGGAACGACAAAGATCCAACATCAATTGGGTCTCCTCATATCCTTAGGGATTCTGCCAGTCTCCCACTGAATCTATAGCAGGGGACCAGTAGATTCCCCCATGGAATTTAGGGGCCAACTTGTTTAAACCTTGGTTCAGTCTGAGACTTAAACTTCAATTATGTTCCTGATCTTCACATGCTTCTACCCCCTTTAACAGTGGCCTTCTCTCTTCTGGTGCTGCAGTGGATGTCCTATATTTATAAGCTACTTTCCACAGGCACTGTCAGTCTACCTTTAAAACCGCTATCATCACCTCCTCCTCAAAAAACTGACCATTGACCCATCAATCTTCTCCAATTACTGTCTCATCTCTGACCTTCCTTTCCCTTCTAAAACCCTAGAATACTCCAGTCTATCCCCTTTCGCTCACTCTCCCCTTCCCTTCTTCTCCCCTCCTTCTCTCCCCGCCATCTCTTCCCTCCCTTTCCTCAGCATCTCCCCTCTTGCTTTACACCTTATCTCCCACTCCTTCTCCTCTCTCTCTGTCTGCCTTCATCCTTTCTCTCCATTTCTTCTTTCCTATCCCCTCTCCTCCCTGCCTCTCTCCTCCTTCCCTCCTCCCTTCCCCATTCTCCTCTTCCTTCTTTGTCTCTCCCCATTTCGACCCTCTCTGCCTGCACCTCCACTCCTCTCCCCATTCCTCTCTCCTCCTCTCCCATACTGTCCTCATCCCTGTCCCTCCTCTCCACTCTTTCCCCTCCTCTGACTTCTCCTCTCCACCCTTCTCTCTCCCCATCGTCATTTCCGCACTCCCTTTCAACACCTCCTGCTTCATCTTCCTCTTATCCAGTCACCAGTCACCTCCCCCACCTCAACTTTGCCACCATTCTCCTGTCTTCTCTCCCTCTCCTTCCTCCACCTCCTATCTACCTTCACTCCCCTCCCCTGCCTTCATTCAATTAACCCTGCCAAACCAGAAACGTGCCCTTCGTCTTATGCAACACCACAGAAGATCAACTAATGACTAAATAAAGCTGTAAAATGCTGTGGGGAAAAGATTACTATTAGAATGGCAGACATGTATAATGGTATGTTACAGGGGGGTGACCCGGATGGGGGGCGTGGGTTGGAACCAAGGCTCCCTGGACTGGGATTTCCTGGTTCCCCAGCATTTAAGGGACCCAGCGGAGGAGTGGAGACTGGAACGCCTCAAGATATGAGGTGTACCAGCTTCCAGAAAGGCAGAAATGGGCCCCATGGGGGGAAGGGGGTTCAAGCTCAGGAAGTAGCCTGGACCCCTGAAGGTACAGAATTTGTTTTTTAAATTTTAGATTTGGTTCCTATAAACAGAAAGCTGAGGAGGTGGGTCTGCATTATGTTGTATCCGTGTGTTAATGGAGACACGGAATGCAGGAGTTGGTTTAACAGGTGTTTACTGAACAAAGTCTGGAGGTGAACTAAAAGATACAAGACGCTATACAGGCTTATATACCCGAGTGGTCACTACCGGTATTACAGTACACAGGGGCTCTTAAAGGTACATACACGACAATTCCTCCCCTTTTAGATAATTAGTACATAACATTTTAAGTAATCATTAATTAACATGTTTACAAGAACAATAATCTACACATTTGCTGCAGTTAATCAATTATAAGTCAATCTCTCAGGAGGCTTCCTGACTCGGTCCGGATAACGCCTCGGTGGTGTAGTAGTTTTCGGTGGTGTAGTAGGTTCTTTTGGCAAGGTCGATTCGGCTTGAATGCCAGTGTCGGGTTCATCTGGTTCCAGTATTAACGGATCGGAGGTAGATACTATGGGTATCTCTGCTTCATCATTAGGCGTATAGAGTTGTGGTGTAGGTTGTCCCTTTTCGGATGACTCTATGATCTGGTCAGCATGGCGCCTTATTATGCTTTCACCAATGTCCACGGTATACATCAGCGGTCCTAGTCGTGTGCAAATAGTTCCAGGCTGCCATTTCTCGGTACGGTAGTCCCAGGCCAAAACTTGTAGACCTATCTGGAAGGTTCTAGTTGGCCTTTCATTCATGCCTTGAAATTGCCGGTTCTCTACGTCCCTTCTGATGTTTGGCTTGATCAAATCCAGCCGGCATCTTAGTCTTCTATTGAAAAACATCATGGCGGGAGTTTGGTTTGTAACCACGTGTTGCATTCCTGTACGCAAACAAGAAGTTATCTACCTTATGTTGTAGATTTATGTCTTCATTACCCATGGCCATTATGGCCTTCTTGAAGGTCTGGACAAACCTTTCAGCTAATCCATTGGTGGCGGGATGGTATGGGGCGGACGTGTAGTGCTTAACCCCATTGTTTTTTAAGAACTTCCTGAATTCTTCGGACACAAATTGCGGTCCATTATCAGAACAGATCTGTTCAGGCAGCCCATTCCTGGCAAACATGGTCCTTAATACTGTGATGGTATTTTCCGTGGTGGTGGAGGACATCTTTATTACCTCCGGCCACTTGGAGTGTGCATCAACCGCGATTAAGAACATTGAGTCCATAAATGGACCAGCAAAGTCGATATGTACCCTTTGCCATGGAGATGAGGGCCACTCACATGGATGTAGAGGGGCTTGTGGTGGGGCGTTTTGGACCTTCTGGCATCCTAGACAGCTCTTGGTCATTTCTTCGATGTCTCCATCGATACCTGGCCACCACACAAACGCTCTGGGTAGATTCTTCATTTTCACTCCACCCAGATGCCCCTCGTGAAGCTCCTTTAGTACTTTATCCTGGAGTTTGGGTGGAATCACCACTCTGGATCCACACATCAAGGTTCCTCGGCACACTGACAGCTGTTCTCTTCTTTGCGAGAATGCTGGCAACAGTGGTTCGCCATGTGCTGGCCATCCCTTCACCGTTAAATCGTAGACTCGTGAGAGAGTCGGGTCATTTCTCGTTTCCTTTTCAATGGTAGAATTTGTTACTGGTAGACATTCCACTATGGTTGAGTGGAACATCTCCACTGGGTCCACTGTAGGTGCCTCTTCTACCGTTGGCAACGGTAGGCGCAATAACCCGTCAGCATTACCATGCTGTTTTGATCCTTTGTATTCTATGTCATATTGATGTGCCCCTAGGAAAAGGGACCACCTCTGTAGTCTTTGCGCTGTCATAATGGGAGCGCCCTTTTTAGGGTTGAATATGGAGACGAGGGGTTGATGGTCAGTCAACAAGGTAAATTTTTGTCCGTGTAGGTAATGGTTGAATTTCTTCACTCCCCACACCAGGCTGAGTGCTTCCCTGTCGATCTGGGCATAGTTACGCTCAGCTGAGTTCAATGAGCGTGACGCAAAAGCTATCGGCCGCTCCGAGCCATCAGGGAATCTATGCGATAATGCCGCTCCTACGCCGTAAGGGGATGCATCGCACACCAGTCTGATTGGCAGTGATGGGTTGTAATGAGCCAACACTTCCTTGGACGTGATCAAGACTTTGCATTTATGGAAGGCACGTTTACAGTCTTCGCTCCACTTCCAAATTACTCCAGTTTGTAGCAGTGTGTTAAGAGGGTGCAGAATAGTTGACAAGTTTGGTAAAAATTTATGATAGTAATTTATCAATCCCAGGAACGACCTTAATTGTGAGACATTTCCAGGTGCTGGGGCTTTTATGACCGCTTCAATTTTTTCAGGTGACTTATGCAACCCTTCTTCGTTAATTATATGGCCACAATATGATATTTGTTTCTGGAAAAATTTGCACTTGGGGCGATTTGCTCGTAGGCCCCGTTCTCTCAGCCTAGTGAGCACCTGCTCCAAATTGGCAAGGTGCTCATTGTCGTTTTCTCCTGTTACAAGGATGTCGTCTAGGTAGCATTGAGTCCCCGGAATCCCTTGCAGGACTTGCTCCATAGCTCTTTGCCAGATAGCTGGAGCTGATGCTACTCCGAAAACCAGTCGATTGTACTGGTACAGGCCTTTGTGTGTGTTTATCGTGAGATACTTTTTAGAGGCCTCCTCAACCTCCATCTGTAGATATGCCTGTGCCAAGTCAATTTTGGTGAAACGTTTCCCTCTGGATAGTGAGGCGAAAATATCTTCTATCCTCGGAAGAGGATACTGTATCGTGCGAAGGACTGGGTTTACAGTCACCTTGAAGTCCCCACAGATGCGAATTTTTCTCTGTTCTTCAGATTTATCATTATTCAACGATTTCTTCATGACCGGGACGATGGGTGTTGCCCACTCGCTCCAATCTACCTTGGATAACACACCTGCTTTTTCCAAATTCTCCAGCTCTGCCTCGACTGCTGGACGAATTGCGTATGGCACCGGCCTTGCCTTAAAAAACTTGGGAATTGCCGCATCTTCCACTTTTATTGAGGTGGTGACGCCTTTCAAGGTTCCTAGTTCCTGTTGAATCACTTCTTTGGCGTTAGCCAAGATGTCTTTTAATCGTTCAGGTATGACGTCATCATCATTTTTTTTCTTACTGGTCACCGTCAGTGCCTGAATGGAGTGCCAGTCTAAATGTATCTTCCTGATCCATTCACGTCCCAACAACGGTGGACCACCATCTTGCAGAATGTATAAATACAACTTCTGTATTTCCTTGCCGTTGTATACAACAGGCACCCTTATATTCCCTCTGGGGTATACTTTCTGCCCCATATATGTCTTCAAGATAATAGATGTGTCTTTCAAAGGTATATGCGGAAATAGCCACTCGTAATCCCGTCGACTTATGATGGTCAGAGCGGATCCTGTATCTAGCTCCATTTTAACTGGGGACCCCGCTATCGTGAGGGTAACCCAAATGGTCTGGTAATCTTCTTTGGCAATTCCATTATGTAATTTGAGACAGCTTAGTCTCTTGTTTCCGGCGTCGCTATCGCTCTTCTGGTCTTCGGAGCTACTGTCCGTCATCATTTGTACCTTTCTGTACTTTTCCTTATTGATTTTTTTTCTGTCAGTGGATTTTATGCTTCCAGATCGGCATACACGTGCAATGTGTCCCATCTTTCCGCATTGCCTGCATGCTTTGTCCTTGAACCAGCAGTCCCTCTGGTCATGGGTGGATCTGCCGCAGCGATAACATCTCTCTAAACCCCGTGTCATTTCATGGGTGCCGAAGTCCGGTGGCTTTTGCTGTATCTCTGCCGCTCCTCTTGCTGCTGCTTCGTATGATACAGCCACACTGAAAGCCTTGTCCAGTGTCAAATCTTTCTCAGAAAGTAGCCTTTTCTGTGTTCCTTCACTTAGGAGACCGCAGACGAATTTGTCTCGTAGAGAATCTGCCAGTCCTGCCCCGAATTGGCAGTGCTTGGACAGCTTTCTTAATTCGGTGAGGTAATCAGCGTTACTTTCATTCTTGTGCTGATTCCTCCTGAAGAATTTGAATCGTTCCGCTATCAGCAGCGGTGTTGAGTTTAAGTGCTCCTGTAGGGTATCAACAATCTCCTTAAAATTCTTGTCCATCGGTTTGGCTGGAGTGATTAAGTTTCGTAACAGCCCGTATGTCCTTGCGCCCATCAGATTTAGAAGTACCGATGCCTTTTTATCATCCTCTACTTCATTCGCTGTGCAATATACCTCCACTCTTTCCACATATGTGGTCCAATCCTCTATATCACTATTGAAAGCAGTAATATTGCCAGTCTTAGGCATCCTGAAAATCAAAAATGGCGCCTCCCGCGCTTTCCTTTCTTCCCTGCCGAGAAAAAATGGCGTCTCCCGCGCTTTCCCGCCGCTGCTGCTGCTGACAACACTGTTCTCCGCAGTTTATATTTACACAGATATTTTTAATAGTTGGAGACTCGTTCCCGCCGGACTCTCTGGGACTTTTCCCCTCCCTCTGCTTGGTCCGAACGCCGACCTGCTTTGCAGCGCCGGCCGTCTCCCGAGTGCTCCACCCTCCGTCTCTGTTTGCCTCCGCCTTCCGACTCGTTGATCGGCCCCACCGCCCAGGAAGGATTAGTGCAGTACCTGGCACCAGCCCAGCTAGCTGGTGAAACCACAGTTTTTTTTTTCTTTTTTTTCTTCGACCTTCGTCTGAGGAATCGATCTCCTTGAGGTGCTGCCGAATTGCAGGTAAGTCCGTTTCCAATTCGTCGCCACTGTTGTATCCGTGTGTTAATGGAGACACGGAATGCAGAAGTTGGTTTAACAGGTGTTTACTGAACAAAGTCTGGAGGTGACCTAAAAGATACAAGACGCTATACAGGCTTATATACCCGAGTGGTCACTACCGGTATTACAGTACACAGGGGCTCTTAAAGGTACATACACTACACATTACATCTGCAGAAGGGTGGTGTGACTTCATGTGGTTTTGGCGAGTGGGGCGGTGGGGGCGGTGGTGTGGGAGAGCTTGAACAATTCCCTCTGTGGCGGCAGGCTCTGGAATTTCACAAGGTGCACTCATAATGGGACTGGCATCTTCCAGCCCCCTGTAAATGTCTCATCCACCTTGTCCCCCTCCAAACTCTGGCACAGTCAGTGATGAAGCGCGCCAGCAAGTTCAATTAATGTATGACTGCCACGGTCACAACCCATGCATTTTCAGGGCCACTAGTTTTCTTATATAGAACAAATATCTGGAAGGACCTTACAATTATTGTAATTTATGTGAAAATTCAGCTCTCCTGCGCTCCCAGTGTGGAACTGCAGCTCTACTTCTCTGCCTTCTTTTTGTGATTTACAAATGGTTTGCAATTGGGGTCACCAATACTCACCCAATCGATTGAACCCCATTTCTATTGGCTTTTATAAAGAAAGGTTTCTTTCCTTGTCTGGTAACATCTACCCAGCCACCTTCATTGTCCAGCACTCCATAATGCATTGCAGCTCTACAAATGCTTGATTGCTGAAAAAAATGCACATGAAATTAAAGAATATAATAAACCCACTACATATTTGCTAAGATATCCTAAACACAACACCATTTTGATTTTTTGCCATTAGTTGACCTCTATGTTATTGGCAAATAAAAGAAAGATATAAAATTGATTATAGATGACAAACCATGATATAAAACATGAGTCTATGGTGGGGATGGGAGAAATTCAACTTGCCCCAAAAACAGTCATAAAATGGACATAGCTGATGCACGCCTCTAATGATGTCAGCGATAAACATGAACAAAATTTGTGCTCATGCCTCATTTGATTAGGATTTGCAAGCAGTCAGCATTACTTGTGCTGTTTATTGTCATTTTGCCAATGGGGAGGTGGGTGGGAAATCAGGTAGCACCTTGGCTGTTTTTGAATCATTGCTTTCAGCCATTCCTATAGAGTGACGATGGTGACTAAAACAAGTTCTGCAAGGACATCTCTTTTGTCTGATTTTCAGACACTGCTCTGCAGGTTCTCACAGAGGAGGTAACCAGGAGAAGGGAACTGATTTTTCCAGCCAACAGGATGAGAAGATTACCATGGCAATTAGCCCAGTAGCAGTGATCAGAAAAGGCAGAGCAGATTAATGCGAGGAGCATTGCACCCAGAACCTGGCTGCAATGACGCAAGAAATTCAGTGATCGGGCCAGAGGTGCTAAGGCAAGACTCCTACTCACATCTCTCTTACTCTCTGCTTAGTCCTGCACCACCTGTAGCCCCAGCACTCACAAGCCTTCACTCACCCACTTCCCTTCACTCTCCTGCAATCACAGCAGCACACTTCACGGCATCTGCTTCTGCTGCTACTGTCACAATCTGCAGCTGCTACTGTCCTCACAATTACTCCCTTCACTTCCCTAAACCTATACTATCTTTCATGCACCATTCACAATATTCTACCCTGACATGCCCATCTTGACAACCTTTCAGCAGGCCACACACTAACACAACCTTTCTTCTTGCAGGAAAAACTGGTACACAAAACCAGGGAGCAGATGAGGACATCTCTACAAGTCTTATGCCCATTGGAAGGACTAGTGGGCAGAAGGCACATCAAGGATGTTGCAACTAGCCTAGCTAGAGGATTTGCTCCACAGGGTACTTGGCCAACTTATCCTCCCTTTCCCTTCTCACTGAACTCTCGCCGTCACACGCTTTGCATGACAAAGTGGTGCTGCTTTGAGCTGCCACTCATCCTTCTCTGCTAACTCTTGCCACTAACAGCTATCCCTTGTCCCTCTCTTGTTTTTCCAGATCCATCACATTTAATGGGCTAAGTTGCAGGAAAGGAAGAGGAGTTCACTAATTGTTCATTTTTGGTGTTGTTGTGTGGGGATAGTAGATACTGGTGAACATAGAAACATAGAAGATAGGAGCAGGAGTAGGCCATTCGGCTCCTTGAGCCTGCTCCGCCATTCAATGAGATCATGGCTGATCATCCAAATTCAGTACCTGTTCCTGCCTTCTCTCCACATCCCTTGATCCCTTTAGCCTTAAGAAATATATCCAACTTGTAAGGATTTTACAATAATTTTGAAATTTCCTACAGTTCCGAAGATTTGATTTTTGATTAAAGAATACCTGGGTAATATACCTTTAAAAATCCAGGGATCAAAATGGCCATCAGACCTCATGGCAGAAGACAAAAAGGACTTGAAAAGGCAGCCTGTTGTGTCTGTGAAAAAGGGGTAATCAAAGATGGCTGCCCGACCTTGTGGCAGGACACAGGCAGTGTACATATGAAAAGGGAAGATCAAAGATGGCTGACTAAACTGCCAATCAAAGGCAGTTCAGGGAGTTACCCTCTCTGCAGAGACAATCGATGTTTGTTTACAGAAACTGCTACAATGTTTACACAAAGGATTAACCACTTGAGACTGCGGTTTCAGTTTGACCACAGGACAATGACTTTTGTTTACACTAACCTCCAAGGCTGTTTACTCAAGCAATTAAGGAAATAGACATGCTTTTTTTCAAACCAAGACAGCTCTATTCTAACCCAGTACGATGAATGGGAACACATTTACAAACCCATCACGATAAATAGGTAATTCATCCAAAACCCATCTCAGTTAATGGGGATATCGGATCCTTTTTGTTTAGCCCAGATGCACCCGGATTTGTGCGGGAAGGTTTCGGCCCCAAATGGGGTATAAGATAGCTTCTCAGGAAGTGATCTATCTCTCTGCAGCCTTGCTTCCGTCACCTGCCTACCAGCTCAGAAGCCTGCCTAAAGGAGTGGAATACCAGCAGTTTACTTCTAAATACTGGGGTGCTCTCTACTTCGGGGCAGTGAAGATCATAGACCGCAGGGGGGCATGGAGCAGGCGTTTTCATTGGTGAGCATACCATCCTTGTTCCTGTACTTGAGTCTTCTCGCTATGAAGGCCAACATACCATTTGCCTTCTTAACCGCCTGCTGCACCTGCATGCTTACCTTCAGCGACTGGTACACAAGGACACCCAGGTCTCGTTGCACTTCCCCTTCTCCCAATATATTGCTGTTCAGATAATAATCTGCCATCCTGTTTTTGCCACCAAAGTGGATAACCTCGCATTTATCCACGTTATATTGCATCTGCCATGCTTCTGCCCAATCACCCAACCTGTCCAAATCATACTGGAGTTTCTCGGCACCCAGCTTTGTGTCGTCTGCAAACTTGGAGATATTACATCTAGTTCCCTCGTCCAGATCATTAATATATACTGTGAATAGATGGGGTCCAAGGACCGATCCCTGCGGTACCCCACTAGTCACTGCCTGCCACTCGGAAAAAGAGCTGTTTATTGCAACTCTTTGCTTTCTGTCTGCCAACCAGTTCTCTATCCAAGTCATTACCTTGCCCCCAATCCCATGTGCCTTAATTTTACACGCTAATCTCTTATGCGGGACCTTATCGAAAGCCTTTTGAAAATCCAAATACACCACATCCACTGGTTCTCCCTTATCTATTTTACCAGTTACGTCCTCAAAAAATTCCAGTAATTAGTCAAGCACGATTTACCTTTTGTAAAGCCATGTTGACTTTGTCTGATCCGGTCACTTTTTTCCAAGTGCTCTGCTATTACATCCTTTATAATGGACTCTAGCATTTTCCCCACTACCGATGTCAGGCTTACTGGTCTATAATTCCCCGTTTTCTATCTACCACCCTTTTTGAACAGTGGGGTAACATTAGCTACCCGCCAATCCATGGGTACTGTTCCAGAGTCTGTCGAATTTTGGAAGATGACCAGCAATGCATCTACTATTTCTAGGGCCACATCCTTAAATACCCTAGGATGTAGATTATCAGGCCCTGGGGATTTATTGGCCCTCATTCCCATCAATTTCCCTAACACCATTTCCCTACAAATACTGATTTCTATCAGTTCCTCCCTTTCATTAGACCCTATGCTCCCCGACATCTTTGGGAGTTTATTTGTGTCCTCCTTTGTGAAGACAGAACCAAAGTATGTATTTAATTGGTCTGCCATTTCTTTGTTCCCCATTATACATTCCCCTGATTCTGACTGCAAGGGACCTACGCTTGACTTCACCAATCTTTTTCTCTTCACATATCTATAAAAGTTTTTACAGTCAGTTTTTATGTTCCCTGCAAGCTTACTCTCGTACTCTATTTTCCCCCTCTTAATTAATCCCTTTGTCCTCCTTTGTTGGATCCTAAACTGCTCCCAATCCTCAGGTATGCTGCTTTTTCTGGCCAATTTAAATGCCCTCCCCTTGGATCTTATGCTATCCCTAATTTCCCTTGTTAGCTATGGTTGAGTCACCTTTTTTGTTTTATTTTTATGCCAAACTGGGATGAACAAATTCTGTAGTTCATCCATGCGATCTTTGAATGTTTGCCATTGCCCATCCACCGTCAGCCCTTTGAGTGACATTCCCCAATCAATCCTACCCAACTCGCACCTCATACTATCGTAGTCTCCTTTATTTAAATTCAGGACCCTAGTCTCTGAGTTAACTATTTCACTCTCCATCTTAATGAAGAATTGTATTATATTATGATCGCTCCGACCCAAGGGGCCTTGCACAATTGCTAATTAATCCTTTCTCATAGAAACATAGAAACATAGAAGATAGGAGCAGGAGTAGGCCATTCGGCCCCTCGAGCCTGCTCCGCCATTCAATGAGATCATGGCTGATCATCCAAATTCAGTACCCCGTTCCTGCCTTCTCCCCATATCCCTTGATCCCTTTAGCCTTAAGAAATATATCCAACTCCTTCTTGAATATATTTAATGAACTGGCCTCCACTGCCTTCTGTGGTAGAGAATTCCACAGGTTCACCACTCTCTGGAATTCACAAGGCTGATCCCTGGGATGGCAGGAATGACATATGAGGAGAGATTGGGTCGATTGGGCTTATACTCGCTGGAGTTTAGAAGAATGAGAGGGGATCTCATCGAAACTTATAAAATTCTGACAGGTCTGGAGAAACTAGATGCAGGTAGATGGTCGGAGAGTCCAGGACCAGGGGTCATAGTCTAAGGATAAGGGGTAAGCCATTTAGGACAGAGATGAGGAAGAATTTCTTCACCCAGAGAGTGGTGAACCTGTGGAATTCTCTGCCACAGAAGGCAGTTGAGGCCAAGTCTTTAAATATATTCAAGAAGGTGTTAGATATATTTCTAAGAGCTAAAGGTATCAAGGGATATGGGGAGAAGGCAGGTACGGGGTACTGAGTTTGGATGATCAGCCATGATCGCATCGAATGGCGGAGCAGGCTCGAGGGGCCGAATGGCCTACTCCTGCTCCTATCTTCTATGTTTCTATGTTCTATGAAGAAATTCCTCCTCATCTCAGTCCTAAATGGCTTACCCCTTATCTTTAGAATATGACCCCTAGTTCTGGACTCCCCAGCCATCGGGAACATCCTTCCTGCATCTAGTCTGTCCAGGCCTGACAGAGTTTTACAGGTTTCGATGAGATCCTCTCTCAATCTTCTAAACTCCAGTGAGTACAAGCCCAATCGACCCAATCTCCCCTCGTACGTCATTCCTGCCATCCCAGGTATTAGCCTGGTGAATCTTCGCTGCACTCCTTCCATGGCAAGAACGTCCTTCCTCAGATAAGGCGACCAAAACTGCACACAATACTCAAGGTGCGGTCTCACCAAGGCCCTGTACAACTGCAGCAAGACATCCTTGTTCCTGTACTTGAACCCTCTTGCTACGAAGGCCAACATACCATTTGCTTTCTTAACCACCTGCTGCACCTGCATGCTTACCTTCAGCAACTGGTGCACAAGAACGCCCAGGTCTCTTTGCACTTCCCCTTCTCCCAATCTATTGCCATTCAAATAATAATCTGCCTTCCTGTTTTTGCCACCAAAGTGGATAACCTCACATTGATCCATGTTATAGTGCATTTGCCATGTTTCTGCCCAATCACCCAACCTGTCCAAATCGTACTGGAGTTTCACAACATCCTCCTCACAGCATACCCTCCCACCCAGCTTTGTGTCGTCTGCAAATTTGGAGATACTACATCCAATTCCCTCGTCCAGATCATTAATATATATTGTGAACAGCTGGGGTCCTAGGACCGATCCTTGCGGTACCCCACTAGTCACTGTCTGCCACTCGGAAAATGACCCGTTTATTCCAACTCTTTGCTTTCTATCTGTCAACCAGTTCTCTATCCAAGTCAATACCTTGCCCCCAATCCCATGTGCCTTAATTTTACAAGCTAATCTCTTATGCGGGACCTTATCGAAAGCCTTCTGAAAGTCCAAATACACCACATCCACTGGTTCTCCCTTATCTATTTTACCAGTTACATCCTCAAAAATTTCCAGTAGATTAGTCAAGCATGATTTACCTTTTGTAAATCCATGTTGACTTTGTCCGATCCTGTCACTTCTTTCCAAGTGCTCTGCTATTACATCTTTTATAATGGACTCTAGCATTTTCCCCAGTACCGATGTCAGGCTTACCGGTCTATAATTCCCCGCTTTTTCTCAACCACCTTTTTTGAATAGTGGGGTAACATTAGCTACCCTCCAATCCATGGGTACTGTTCCACAGTCTATCGAGTTCTGGAAGATGACCAGCAATGCATCTACTATCTCCAGGACCACTTCCTTAAGTACCCTAGGATGTAGATTATCAGGCCCTGGATATTTATCGGCCTTCAATTCCATCAACTTCCCCAACACCATTTCCCTACAAATACTGATTTCTTTCAGTTCCTCCCCCTCATTAGTCCCTATGTTCCCCGACATTTCTGGGAGGCTATTTGTGTCCTCCTGTGTGAAGACAGAACCAAAATATGTATTTAAATTGGTCTGCCATTTCTTTGTTCCCCATTATAAATTCCCCTGATTCTGACTGCAAGGGACCTACGCTTGACTTCACCAATCGTTTTCTCTTCACATATCTATAAAAGCTTTTACAGTCAGTTTTTATGTTCCCTGCAAGCTTACTTTCATAATCTATTTTCCCCCTCTTAATTAATCCCTTTGTCCTCCTTTGCTGAATCCTAAACTGCTCCCAATCCTCAGGTTTGCTGCTTTTTTTGGCCAATTTATATGTCCTCTCTTTGGATCTTATGTTATCCCTAATTTCCCTTGTTAGCCATGGTTGAGTCTCCTTTTTTGATTTGTTTTTATGCCAAACTGGGATAAACAAATTCTGTAGTTCATCCATGTGATCTTTGAATGTTTGCCATTGCCTATCCACCGTCAACCCTTTGAGTGACATTACCCAATCAATCCTACCCAACTTGCGTCTCATACCATCATAGTTCCCTTTATTTAAATTAAGGACCTTAGTCTCTGAGTCAACTACTTCCCTCTCCATCTTCATGAAGAATTCGATCATATTATGATCGCTCTGACCCAAGGGGCCTCGCACAACAAGATTGCTAATTAATCCTTTCTCATTGCATAATACCCAGTCTAAGATGGCCTGAACCCTAGTTGGTTCCTCGACATATTGGTCCAGGAAACCATCCCGTATACACTCCAGGAATTCCTCCTCCACAGTATTGTTACTAATTTGGTTAGCCCAATCTATATTTAGGTTAAAGTCACCCATGATGACTGCTGTGCCCTTATTGCATGCTTCTCTAATTTCCCTTTTAATGCCATCCCCAACCTCTGCATTACTGTTTGGGGGTCTATACACCACTCCCACTAATGTTTTCTGCCCTTTGGTATTTCTCAGTTCTACCCATACAGATTCCACATCATCAGAGCTAATATCTTTCCTTACAATTGTGTTAATCCCCTCTTTAACCAGCAATGCTACCCCACCTCCTTTTCCTTTTTGCCTATCTTTCCTGAATATTGAATAACCCTGGATGTTGAGTTCCCAGCCTTGGTCCCCCTGGAGCCATGTTTCCGTGATTCCAATCCTATCATATTCATTTACCACTATTTGCGCTGCTAATTCATCCACCTTATTACGAATGCTCCTTGCATTAAGACACAAAGCCTTCAGGCTTTTTTTTTAATGCTCTTAGACCTTTTAGAATTGTTATTTACTGTGGCCATGTTTGTTTTAAATCCTTGATTTCTCTGATTGCCACCTTTGTTATTCTCCTTCCTGTCTTTTGCTTCTATCCTTGTTTCCCTTTCCTTTGTCTCCCTGCTCAGGTTCCCAACCCTCTGCCATTTTAGTTTAAACCCTCCCCCACAGCAGTAGCAAACACTCCCCCAAAGACATTGGTCCCGGTCCTGCCCAGGTGCAGACCGTCCGGTTTGTACTGGTCCCACCTCCCCCAGAACCGGTTCCAATGTCCCAGGAATTTGAATCCCTCCCCCTTGCACCATTCCTCTAGCCATGTATTCATTTGAAGTATCCTTCTATTTCTACTCTGACTAGCATGTGGCACTGGTAGCAATCCTGAGATTACTACCTTTGAGGTCCTATTTTTTAATTTACCTCCTAACTCCCTATATTCAGCTTTTAGGACCTCATCCCGTTCTTTACCTATATCGTTGGTGCCTATATGCACCACGACAACTGGCTGTTCACCCTCCCTTTCCAAAATTTTCTGCAGCTTCTCCGAGACATCCTTGACCCTTGTACCAGGGAGGCAACACACCATCCTGGAGTCTTGTTTGCTGCCACAGAAATGCCTATCTATTCCCCTTACAATAGAGTCCCCTATCACTATAGCTCTCCCAGTCCTTTTCCTCCCGTTCTGTGCAGCAGAACTACCCATAATACCCAGTCTAAGATGGCCTGATCTCTAGTTGGTTCCTCGACATATTGGTCCAGGAAAGCATCCCATATACACTCCAGGAATTCCTCCTCCACAGTATTGTTACTAATTTGGTTAGCCCAATCTATATGTAGATTAAAGTCACCCATGATAACTCCTGTGCCCTTATTGCACGCTTCTCTAATTTCCCGTTTAATGCCATCCTCGACCTCCGTATTACTGTTTGGAGGTCTATATACCACTCCCACTGACATTTTCTGCCCCTTGGTGTTTCTCAGTTCTACCCATACAGATTCCACATCATCAGAGCTAATATCCTTCCTTTCAATTGTGTTAATCCCCTCTTTAACCAGCAATGCTACCCCACCTCCGTTTCCTTTCTGCGTCTTTCCTGAATATTGAATACCCCTGGATGTTGAGTTCCCAGCCTTGGCCACCCTGGAGCCATGTTTCCGTACTCCCAATCATATCATATTCGTTTACCTCTATTTGCGCAGCTAATTCATCCACCTTATTACGAATGCTCCTCGCATTAAGACACAAAGCCTTCAGGCTTGTTTTTTTAACGCTCTTAGATCTTTTAGAATTATTATTTACTGTGGCCATGTTTGATTTAAACCCTTGATTTTTCTGCCTGTCACTTTTGTTTTTCTCCTTCCTGTCTTTTGCTTTTATCCTTGTTTCCCTTTCCTCTGTTTCTCCGCTCAGGTTCACAACCCCCTGCCATTTTAGTTTAAACCCTCCCCCAGAGCACTAGCAAACACTCCCCCAAGGACATGATTAAAAATGGAAATTAATGGGTTCAGTTTTTCAATATATAAAACTGAACCAAAATACTTCACTCCACTAGTTCCAGAATGGCTAAAAGTCGCCCAAGTCAATATGGCGTCCGGCACAGTTCGGGCACGGCAGATCACGACACAAAATTTAGATATCTAATGGCAATTTTTCGACAGAAAAACAGGTGGCCACGAGTTGAATTTCTCCCCCAATATCTTTCAATATTAAGAAACTATAAAGCTAATTTGTCAAATAGAAATTTAATAAGTTGTTTATCAAAATAAATAGGAAATGCTATAAATGTTAAATAAAAACAAAAATTGCTGGAAATACACAGCAGGTCAGTCAGCATTTGTCAGTAGAAAAGAGAGGTTATGACATTTCAGGTGTGTATTCTGCATAAATTGTTCATTTACTACAGTATAAAAACATGTTTATATGCAGAAAAATTGAGTAACTTTCAAAATTTGTAGCTACACAATTGAGAAACCCCGGAACTATGATGAGGGGTTTTCCTTGTATTCTTTTACTCACCATTTCATAATGTAGAGTTCCAATTACTTTTCCTCTGCTATCCAAGCAACCAGCTGGGCATTCATATCTGGAATAAGAAAGTGGCACAGGGTTAAAGATGGGGCCTTGGCTACTTGTTTCCAATTCTATGACCATTTCCTGAACAGAGGATTTCAGCTTTATACATTCGAACCTCTACTAAAATAATTTTCTAAATATGAGCCTTGTAGTTGCTGGTCAGTATAAATTTAAATTGACACCAGGTAAAATATTAAGTAATTTTTTAAGCACTATTTTGCAAGTTCTTTTTTGTTAGGCCACTGAAATCAAGATAACTAACTTAGAAGCTATGTCTAGGATAACCAACATGTGAATTCTGATGAAAGATGGACTATCAGTTATAAGCTTTACAGTATTTACTAGAATAAGAAATAGGTGTTGCCTCGGTTTCTCACCTATTACAAGTTGTCCCCTTGCATCGGTCACGCAGTTTGGTTTCACAAGACACCAACTGACCTGGAGAAGAGATTATAACAAGAATGTGATTTTTCTAGATCTGTTTCATGATTTATTATATTTTGCAGAATGGTTGCGGTAACTCAAGGCCAGTACAGAACTCAATTATCAGCAAAATCAGCCTTGTGCTCTTAAAGAGATTTACTTCTACTGTGAGATTTTATTTGGGGCTGATGCACTTTTTTGCAGCCAAAAGTGAAATAAAATTTACATTCAACTAATAAATGTGTTCCTCTACCCAAGCCCTCCACATGTCACAGAGCAGCAAAATGTAATTTTTTGGCAATTTTAGCACAAATGACAAAAAAATTCATGAATTCTGCAAACAGGCAATTTTGATGCAACCATGTGTAAAGGTATATTGCATAGGATTACATAGGATATATGGCACAGAAACAGGCCATTCGGCCCAACAACTCCATGCCGGTGTTTATGCTCCACTCGAGCCTCCTCCCATCTTTCCTCATCTAACTCTATCAGCAACACCCTCTATTCTTTTCTCCCTCATATTTGTCCAGCCTCCCCTTAAATGCATCTATACTATTCACTTCAACCACTCCCTGTGGTAGCGAGTTCCACATTCTCACCACTCTTTGAGTAAAGAAGTTTCTTCTGAATTCCCTATTGGATTTCTTAGTGATTATCTTATATTGATGGCCTCTAGTTATGCTCTTCCCCACAAGTGGAAACATTCTCTCTGTATCCACTCTATCAAAACCTTTCATAATTTTAAAGACCTCTATTAGGTCACCCCTCAGCCTTATTTTTCCAAGAGAAAAGAGACCCAGCCTGTTCATCCTTTCCTGATATGTACATCCTCACATTTCTGGTATTAAGCAGCGCTATGCCACCACCAAACACATCTTCCCTCCCCTCCCCTTTCAGCATTCCAAAGGGACCATTCCTCTGCGACATACTGGTTCACTCTTCCATCACCCCAACACCCCTTCCCTTCCCACGGCACCTTCCCATGCAAGCACAGGAGATGTAACACCTGTCCTTTCACCTCCTCCCTTCCCACTGTCCAGGGCCCCAAACACTCCTTCCAGGTGAAACAGTGATTTACTTGTACTTCTTGCAATTTAGTAAACTGTATTCGCTGTTCACGATGCGGTCTCCTCCACATTGGGGAGACCAAACACAGATTGGGTGATCGCTTTGCTTAACACCTCCATTCAGTCTGCAAGTGTGACCCTGAGCTTCCAGTCGCTTGCCATCTTAAGTCTCTGTCTCACTTCCACTCTGACCTTTCTGTCCTTGGCCTCCTACACTGTTCAAATGAAGCTCAACAGAAGCTCAAGGAACAGCACCTCATCTTTCGTTTAGGCATTTTACAGCCTTCCAGACTCAACACTGAGTTCAACAATTTCAGATCATAACCACTGCTCCCATTTTTTCAGACAGCAGGTGCTGGTAATGATTCTGCTGTTGCCATTTTCAGCTGCTCTGGACCCATCTTGTGTTTCTTTACTTGTCCCAATACCATCCCCTTTTGCCTTGCACCATCATCCCTTTTGTCACTTAATCACTCCTGCCTTCTACCCTATCACAGACCTTTTGTTCTTTCCTCCCATCACTCCTTTCCCTGCCTCTGTACTTGCTTAAAACCTGTTGCATCTGTAACATTTTTCAGTTCTGACGAAAGATCAATAACCTGAAATGTTATCTCTGTTTCTCTCTCCAAATATGCTGCCTGACCTGCTGAGTATTTCCAGCATTTTCCATTTAGATGTCAGATTTCCAGCATCCGCAGTATTTTGCCTTTGTATTAGAGTATATAAGTTGTTCTTACACATTTGTTGGGTATTTATAACCTCATTCACGTCAAGGTGTTCTGTCCTTGAGGAGTCTGTTTGTGTTCGAGCTTTTGATTGCGTTTCCTGAGTTTTTGTTCTCTGTCTCTCAACCTCATTGGTTTCTTCCTCTGGTTCTGAAGGAGAATAATGGTGATCTGTGCCATCCGCTTCAAGTTGAAACATGGAAAGGAATGAATAGACAAACCCTGAAGTTTTCTTAAATTACATTCTAAAGGCTGTCCTTTGGAGCCAGGCAAATGTCTGCAATAGCAGAAAGTGAGTTCCCTATAGTTTTTATGTCAGTCAGAGAAAGCATTAACAATAATGCATTTTTCATAAACCAGGGTTTAATCAGACAGCGCTTTGGTGTGGGCCTAGACTATTCAATGTTTATCGTTTTAGGTCAAAGAAGCATGAAATGTAGGAGAAAAGAAGAAAAATGTGTGGATTAACTTTGATTTCAACTATTTCTAGGTAGTGATTATATTAAAACAGTTTTAGTGCGGCTCAGTTGGCAGTACTCCAGTCTCCGAGTTATGAGTTTAAACCCTAGTCTTGCACTGAACACAAGCTAAGATGAAACTTCAGTGCTGTACTGCATTGTTCGCAAAGTTGCCTTTAGGATAAAACATTCATCTAAAGTACCCTCTGCCAGTTCTACTAAAATTCCCTTGACAATATGTAAAGAAGAATAGGATGTTCTCCTAGTGACCCGGTCGTCATTCATGCCTCAACCAACACCATCAAAAACTGATCATTCATCTCACTGCAGTTTGTGGAAATTTGCTGTGTGCAAAATGTCTCCTGTGTTTGCCTATATAACAATCACTGTACTTCAAAGTAATTCATTGTACCATCACACACCGTCCTGACTTAAAAGTATATTGCTGATCCTTCATCGTCGTTGGGTCAAAATCCTGGAACTCCCTCCCTAACAGCACTGTGGGAGTACGGAGTACCTTCACCACACAGACTGCAACGGTTCAAGAAGGCAGCTCACCAGCACCTTCTCAAGGGCAACTAGGGAAGGGCAATAAATGCTGGTCTTTTGAGAATTAAAAAAAAGTGAAATGCATTGAAACTTTCCTGACTGATGCAATAAGGTGCTACACAAAATGTTTTCTCTTCTTTAGAGAAAAATGCACATATACACTAGGATAGTGACACATTGGAGTTTGAATACTCTGTGCTACAGAATGTAGGATCCGGGTTTGCTTAACTGATTCTCCAAATCATGAGTTTATTTCAACCATGTTGCTGCGGATGCTGTCAATCTAGCACAGAGTATTCCTTCCCTATAAAAACAGGGAAACCTGCAGACCAAGTAGGAGCAGCATTAGCAAAGGCTTAGGAATTGGTCTCCGGGCCATCCTTATCTGGTGAGTAGCATGGGTAAAATACAGGAAAGCAAAGTAAAATTTAAAAAAATAAAGGTTGAGGTCTGGATCTGGCAGGAAACTGCGCTGGCCGATTAATTTCCTGCCACCCACAGCAGAATGACACCTATTTGAGATTAATGTCTAGGCCTCTTTTAATTCTCGCTGGCCAAATTCCCATCCATTCCAGGGAGTGGAGGGGGGAATCTCGTTGGAAAATCACAAAGCCACTTACCGTCACCGGGTTGATGACAGGATCAGCTGCCAGGGCTGTCTCACGGGGGTCGCACAATCAGGAAGGGGAGGGGGAGGGGGAGGGGCGGGGCCGTGGCAGGGGAGGCCTAACCCTGAGCTTTCCTTGTGTCTCAGAGGGGCACTCCAGCTCCTCCTGGCCCAAGAAGTAAAGTAAAGAAACTTACCTGTTTGCACCTCTTCTGGCCCTGATCTTCTTCCCTGCTGTCTGCACCTGGCCAGAAAGCCACTACAGCTTCCCACTTAGGCTGTTTGGTTAAAGTTTTTGCCTGCTACTTGGAAAATGGTCTTGTCAGTTGGCATGAATGGTAAGGCATTGCTGAACTTCGAGCAATGTTGCTGTGTATGTACCTTTAAGGGAATAACTGGTCTCAGACTGCAGTACCGGCAGTGACCACCCCTGTATAAAAGGCCCTAGCAGGATTCTGTAGTTTCAGTTTCCAGGTTGTCTCCATTCAGTAAAGACTTGTTATAGTCAACTCCTGCAGTCCGTGTCTCAATTATACACGGACATAATACTGGCGACGAGTAAGAAACGAACTTACCTGCAACTCGGCAGCACCTCAGACGACGTTATTGAAGGTCGAAGCCAGAAGAAAGAAAAAAAAAATAATCCAAAGAAACTCGAGAAATGGGCGTCGACCATGGGCAACCGCCCTCCAAATCATCGAATTGAAAAGTGCAGGAGAGACTGTCGAGAGCCAGGCTTGGTCTCCAGTCTGTGGTTTCCCAGCTAATCGGGCTGGTGGCAGGTGGTGCACTGATCCTTCCTGGGCTGCGGCGGGCTAGAGCTCGATCGGGTGGCTCTGCAACGGGGCCGGGCAGCGAGTCGGGAAGCAGAGAGAGAGAGAGAGAGGGTGGAGCACACAGGGCGCGGCCGGTGCTTCGCAGCCGGGCAGCGTTCAGACCTAAGAAGAGGGAGGGAAGTGTCCCAGAGGGTACGCTCCACGACGGGAACGGTTCTTCAATTAACGGAGCAAATATTGAAGCGCGATAGAAAAATAAAAATACCGCGGAGAGCGGCGTTGGCAGCAGCGATCGGGGAGGCGCGAAGACCATAGGGCGTCGCCATTACAGGATAGTAAAATAAATATAATCGCCAGCAACAGCGTTGGCAGCAGCGGGAAAGCGCGGGAGGCGCCATCTTAACTCAGCGGGGAAGAAGGAAAAGCGCGGGAGGCGCCATTTTGATCCATCGGGGATGAAGGCAAAGCGCGGGAGGCGCCATCTTAGATTTTCAAGATGCCAAAGACTGGCGATATCACTGCCTTCGATAATGCAATAGAAGACTGGACCACGTATGTGGAAAGAGTCGAGGTATATTGCGAGGCAAACGAAATAGCCGATGAGAAAAAGGCATCGGTATTGCTAAATTTAATGGGCGCAAGAACGTACAGCCTATTGCAGGACCTGATTACTCCAGCCAAACCGAAGGCGAAGAGTTTTAACGAAATTGTTGCTATCCTACAGGAACACCTAAATCCTACACCGCTGCTGATAACAGAAAGATTTAAATTCCACAGGAGAAATCAGCATAAAAATGAGAGCAATGCTTATTACCTTACGGAACTACGCAAGCTATCAAAGCACTGCCAGTTCGGAGCAGGACTGGCAGATACCTTACGGGACAAATTTGTCTGTGGACTCCTGAGTGAAGGAACCCAGAAGAGGTTACTCTCAGAGAAAGAGCTGACGCTAGATAAGGCTTTCAGCGTGGCAGTATCGTACGAAGCAGCAGCAAGGGGAGCTGCGGAAATACAACAAAAGCCACAGGAATACAGCACCCACGAAATGACACGGGGATTTGCAAAATGTTATCGCTGCGGCAGAACAAACCATGACCAGAAGGACTGCTGGTCCAAGGACAAAATATGCAGGCAATGCGGAAAGATGGGACACATTGCACGAGTTTGCAGGTCTGGGAAGAAGACCAACGACAACAAAAAGGCTACTAAGGAACCGTACAGGAAAGTACAAAAGATGACGGACAGTAGTTCCGAAGACCAGATGAGCGATAGCGAATCCGGGAACAAGAGACTAAGCTGTCTCAAACTTCACAACGTAATCGCAAAAGAGGATCACCAAACCACTTGGGTCACCCTCACGATAGCAGGGTCCCAAGTCAAAATGGAATTGGATACAGGATCAGGTCTAACCGTCATGAATCGACGAGACTACGAGCGGCTATTCTCACACATACCCTTGAGAGAGACATCCATTGTCTTGAGGACGTATACGGGGCAAAAAGTATACCCCAGAGGAAAAATAAGGGTGCCTGTCGAATACAACGGCAAGAAAATACGGAAATTGTATCTCTACATTCTGCAAGATGGTGGACCACCGTTATTGGGACGTGAATGGATCAGAAAGATAAGTTTAGACTGGCACTCCATTCAGGCACTGACGGTGGCTGGTAAAAAGGATGACGACGTCACCCCCTGGACGATTGTCAACAATCTTAGCTGACGCCAAAGAGGTATTTCAACAAGAACTGGGCACTCTTAAAGACGTAACCGCCTCGATAAAAATAGAGGAGAATGCAATTCCGAAGTTTTTCAAAGCAAGACCGGTACCATATGCAAATCGCCCAGCCGTCGAGGCAGAGCTGGAGAATCTGGAGAAGGCAGGCGTGTTATCTAAGGTAGACTGGAGCGAGTGGGCGACACCCATCGTTCCTGTCATGAAGAAAACGTTAAACAATAAGTCTGAGGAGCCAAGGAAGGTTCACATCTGTGGGGACTTCAAGGTGATGGTGAACCCAGTCCTTCACACAGTACAATATCCTCTTCCAAGGATAGAAGATATCTTCGCCTCACTATCTGGAGGGAAGCGTTTTACAAAAATTGACCTAGCACAAGCATATCTGCAGATGGAGGTTGAAGAATCCTCTGGGAAGTATCTCACGATAAACACTCACAAAGGTCTTTACCAGTATAATCGACTGGTATTCGGAGTAGCATCAGCTCCGGCGATATGGCAAAGAGCGATAAAACAAGTCCTGCAAGGGATTCCGGGGACTCAGTGTTACTTGGACGACATCCTAGTGACAGGTGAAGATGACAGTGAACACCTTGCCAACCTAGAGCAGGTGCTCACTAGACTACGTGAACATGGGCTACGAGCCAATCGCCCTAAGTGCGAGTTTTTTAAGGAACAGATATCGTATTGTGGCCACGTGATTGATGAAGAGGGGTTGCATAAGTCCCCTGACAAAATTGAAGCGGTAGTTAAGGCTCCAGCGTCTGAAAATGTGTCGCAACTGAGGTCATTCCTCGGATTGGTGAATTACTACCATAAGTTTTTGCCAAATTTGTCCACAATTCTGCATCCACTGAACGCCCTGCTACGAACGGGAGTAGCATGGAAATGGAGCGATGAATGTAAGCGGGCCTTTCAGAAGAGTAAGGACCTAATCACTTCAAGAGAAGTATTGGCTCACTACAACCCATCACTGCCGATAAGACTGGCGTGTGATGCGTCTCCCTACGGTGTTGGGGCGGTACTGTCACATAAATTCCTTGATGGTTCAGAGAGGCCGATAGCTTTTGCGTCACGCTCGTTAACTTCAGCCGAGCGTAACTACGCCCAGATTGACAGAGAGGCCCTCAGCCTGGTGTGGGGGGTGAAGAAGTTCAATCACTACCTGCACGGTCAGAAATTTACTCTACTAACTGATCATCAATCTCTCGTCTCCATTTTCAACCCTCAGAAGGGCGTACCGATAATGACGGCACAACGGCTACAGAGGTGGTCCCTTTTCCTAGGGGCACACCAATATGACATTGAGTACAAAGGAACTAAACAGCATGGGAATGCTGATGGATTGTCGCGCCTACCGTTGCCAACGGTGGAAGAAGAACTGGCAGTGGATCCAGTGGAGTTATTCCACTCGACCATAGTCGAATGTTTCCCTGTGACGAATGCAAACATAGAAAAGGAAACACGAAATGACCTGACACTCTCCTGGGTCTATGATTTAACGGTGAAGGGATGGCCAGCGCATGGCGAACCACTGCTGCCAGCATTCTCGCCGAGAAGAGAACAGCTGTCAGTGTGCAGAGGAACCTTGATGTGTGTATCCAGAGTAGTAATTCCACCCAAATTGAAGGATAGAGTGCTCAATGAGCTTCATGAGGGTCATCTGGGAGGGGTAAAAATGAAGAACTTAGCCAGAGCGTTTGTGTGGTGGCCGGGAATCGATAAAGAAATCGAAGAGATGACCAAGAGCTGTACAGGATGCCAGAAGGTCCAAAACGCCCCACCACAAGCCCCTCTACATCCATGGGAGTGGCCCTCATCTCCATGGCAAAGGATGCACATTGATTTTGCTGGTCCCTTTATGGACTCAATGTTTTTAATTGCGGTGGATGCACATTCAAAGTGGCCAGAGGTAATAAAAATGTCCTCAACCACCACAGAAAAAACTATCACAGTCTTACGAACCATATTCGCCAGGAATGGGCTGCCTGAACAGATTTGCTCTGGCAATGGACCACAGTTTGTGTCTGAAGAGTTCCGGAGGTTCTTAAAGAACAATGGTGTTAAGCATTACACATCCACCCCATATCATCCAGCCACTAATGGATTGGCCGAGAGGTTTGTTCAAACATTCAAGAAGGCTATCAAGGCAATGTGTAATGAAGATATACCCCTACAACACAAGGTGGATAACTTCTTGTTTGCCTACCGGAATGCGACACATGCGGTTACCAACCAAACTCCAGCCATGATGTTCTTCAATCGAAGACTACGATGCCGCTTGGATTTGGTTAAGCCAAACATCAGAAGAGATGTGGAGAACAGGCAGTTTCAGAATATGAATGAAAGGCCGACCAGGAGTTTTAAAATAGGTCAACCAGTTTTGGCCCGGGACTACCGCACAGAGAAATGGCAGCCAGGAACGATCTGTACACGGCAAGGACCTCTAATGTATACCGTGGACGTTGGAGAGAGCATTGTAAGACGTCATGCTGACCAGATTCTAGAGTCACTGGAAACTGTCAACTCCACACCACGATCTGATACACCTGGCGATGAAACCGAAGTACCAATTGCATCTACCGCAGAATCGGTGATATTGGAAGCAGATGAACCAAACAACGACATTGATCCCAACTCAACCTTGCCAGAAGAACCTGATATCCCAAAGAGGCGTTATCCAGACAGAATCAGGAAGCCTCCTCAAAGACTGAACTTATAATTGCTTAACTTTAACCAATGTATCTAGCAACCGTAATTGTAATTAGTTATTATTTAGTTGTTAAATGAATGTTATGTACTGTTTATCTAAAAGGGGAGGAATTGCTGTGTATGTACCTTTAAGGGAATAACTGGTCTCAGACTGCAGTACCGGCAGTGACCACCCCTGTATAAAAGGCCCTAGCAGGCTTCTGTAGTTTCAGTTTCCAGGTTGTCTCCATTCAGTAAAGACTTGTTATAATCAACTCCTGCAGTCCGTGTCTCAATTATACACGGACATAATAAATGTGTGTGTGTGACAGAAATGGTTTGGTCATTTTAGGACTGCTTTGTGGTGTTGGTTGCGGGGGGTGCGGGGGGGAAGTTGGTTCAGCATCTGGGTGCCAGATGGGTGCACTGGTGCAAATTAACTAAATCGTGCCATTCTGAGGCCATCCCGGGCCTCCTGAGCAGCAATATGCGCCACTGCTGGTGCCATGTCCACTTCAGGTTCCTCCTCCTCCTCCTCTGAAGAGGCTCGGAGTTCTGCGCTTTGCTCTTCCTGCAGCTCCAATCCTCGCTGCTGCGTTCTGTTGTGCAGAGCGCAGCATATGATGACCATTCTGGTGACTCTGGCTGGTACGTATTGAAGGGTTCCTCCAGATCTGTCGAGGCATCTGAAGAGCATCTTCAACATCCTGACTGCTTGCTCTATTACACATCTCGTCATCATCTGGCTTTGATTGTCGCACTCATCAGGTTCATTGCTTGGCCTCCTCAAGGGTGTCATCAGCCACCTCTTCAGTGGATACCCCTCGTCTCCAAGCAGCCAGCCAGTAACTCTGGTCGGAGGTACAAAGAGCTAAGGGAGGCTGGACTGGCGCAGGATGAATGAGACATGGCAGCTCCCTGGCAATCTGGCACACACATGCATGATGTGTGCGTGGCGCTGCGACACGTAGCGCCGTGATATTGGGCTGGAGAGCCCCAAGACGGAGGGGGAGCGCTTCCAGTAGCGCCCTGCCTCCTGTTTGGGGCACTACCATCGAATTTCGGGTGCAGGGACGCTAACTTTTTCAGGCCCGGCGAAGTTAGCGCCCCAAAGGGGTCACAACCCAATTTTTGCACAATTAAGTTTACTTTAGTTTGCTATTATTATTGTGATTCCTAACTACATTCACAAAAAACTTTTTTTCCTTCCTTTCAGGTGTCAAGAATTGCAAGCTTCAAAAACTCTTGGATACCAACATCTCTCTGGAACCTTCTTCCCCTTCACATTCCTCTGACCCCATCCCTTCTTCCAATCTCACCCCCTGCCATGTTTCCACTATCCCCTCTGACCTTCCCCTCTCTGACCCAAATGATCAGTCCTCAGCAAAGGCTTGAGATTCACCCCCTTACGCCCCCACCTCAATGAATTTCGAGCTTGGCACGACACTAAGCTCTTATTCCATCACCTTCGCCTTGGCGCCCACTTCTTTGACCAGGAGTCTTCCACCCACACAGCGGACCCTTTCTCCCGTCCTGGAACCATCCCTCTGGCCTCTTACCCTCTCTAGATCTTTTCATTGGGAACTGCAGGCGTGGTATCAGCTGTCTCAATTGCTCTATTCCCCTCAGTCATTCCAATCTACCTCCATCTGGACTTGCAGCACTCCGTTCTCTCAGATCCAACCCAAACATTATCATCAAACCTGCAGTTGTTGCTTGGCAAACCGACCTCTACCTTGCAGAGGCTGGACGTCAACTCTCCGACACCTCATCCTACCTCCCCCTGGACCATGACCCCACCACTGAACATCAAACCATCATTTCAAAGACTGTCACTGACCTCATCTCCTCTAGAGATCTTCCCTCCATGGCCTCCAACCTCATGCTCTCCCAATCATGGACAGCCTGCTTCTACATCCTTCCTAAGATCCACAAACAGGACTACCCTGGTAGAACCATCATTTCAGCCTGTTCTTGCCCCATGGAACTGATTTCTTCCTATCTCGACTCTATGTTTTCTCCCATTGTCCAGTCTCTTCCTACCTACATCCGCAACTCTTCCGATGCCCTCCATCACTTTAACAGTTTCAGTTTCCTGGCCCTAACCATCTCCTTTTCACCATGGACATCAAATCCCTCTACACCTCCATCCCCTCTACACCAGGACGGCCTGAGGGCACTCCACTTCTTCTTTGAATACAGGCCCAACCAGTTCCCATCCACCACCACCCTCCTCCGCCTGACTTAACTTGTTCTCACATTGAACAACGTCTCCTTTGACTCTAATCACTTCCTCCACATAAAAGGTATTGCTATGGGAACCAGCATGGGTCCTAGCTATGTTCGCCTTTTCATAGTATATGTGAAACATTCTTTGCTCCAATCCTACTCAGGTCCGCTCCCTCAACTTTTTTTCTGGTACATTGATGACTGTGTTGGTGCTGTTCCCTGCTCTCGCTTCATACTGGAAAATTTCATCAACTTTGCTTCCAATTTCCACCCTTCCCTTGCCTTTACATAGAAACATACATAGAAACATAGAAGATAGGAGCAGGAGTAGGCCATTCGGCCCCTCGAGCCTGCTCCGCCATTCAATGCGATCATGGCTGATCATCCAAATTCAGTACCCGGTCCCTGCTTTCTCCCCATACCCCTTGATCCCTTTAGCCTTAAGAAATATATCCAACTCCTTCTTGAATATATTTAATGAATTGGCCTCAACTGCCTTCTGTGGTAGAGAATTCCACAGGTTCACCACTCTCTGCGTGAAGAAATTCCTCCTCATTTCTGTCCTAAATGGCCTACCCCTTATCCTTAGACTGTGACCCCTGGTTCTGGACTCCCTGACCGTTGGGAACATCCTTCCTGCATCTAGTCTGTCCAGTCCTGTCAGAATTTTATAAGTTTCAATGACATCCCCTCTCATTCTTCTAAACTCCAGCGAGTACAAGCCCAATCGACCCAATCTCTCCTCATACGTCATTCCTGCCATCCCAGGTATCAGCCTGGTGAATCTTTGCTGCACTCCCTCCATGGCAAGAACATCCTTCCTCAGATAAGGCGACCAAAACTGCACACAATACTCAAGATGTGGTCTCACCAAGGCCCTGTACAACTGCAGCAAGACATCCTTGTTCCTGTACTCAAACCCTCTTGCTATGAAGGCCAACATGCCATTTGCCTTCTTAATCGCCTGCTGCACCTGCATGCTTACCTTCAGCGACTGGTGCACAAGGACACCCAGGTCTCGTTGCACTTCCCCTTCTCCCAATCTATTGCCATTCAGATAATAATCTGCCTTCCTGTTTTTGCCACCAAAGTGGATAACCTCACATTTATCCACGTTATATTGCATCTGCCATGCTTCTGCCCAATCACCCAACCTGTCCAAATCATCCTGGAGTTTCTCGGCATCCTCCTCACAGCACACACGCCCAACCAGCTTTGTGTCGTCTGCAAATTTGGAGATATTACATCTAGTTCCCTTGTCTAGATCATTAATATATATTGGTACATCTCTGACTCTTCCCTTCCCTTCCACGACTTCTCTGTCTCCATTTCTGGGGATAGGCTATCAACCAATATCCACGATAAGCCCACTGACTCCCACAGCTGCTTTGACTACACTTCCTCCCATCCCGCCTCCTGTAAGGACCCTATTCCATTCTCCCAATTTCTCCGTCTCTGTCGCATCTATTCTGACGATGCCACCTTCCATGCCAGTGCTTCCGATATGTCTTCCTTTTTCTTCAACCGAGGATTCCCCTCCACCGTGATTGACAGTGCCCTCAACCGTGCTTGTTCCATTTCCCACACTTCTGCTCTCACCCCTTCCCCTCCCTCCCAGAAACATGACAGGGTTCCCCTTGTCCTCACCTTCCACCCCACCAGCCTCCACATTCAACGGATCATCCTCCGCTATTTCCATCACCTCCAGTGTAATCCCACCACCAAACACATCTTTCCCTCCCCTTTCAGCATCCCGAAGGGACCGTTCCCTCTGTGACACCCTGGTCCACTCCTCAATCACCCCCAACACCCCCTCCCCTTCCCACGGCACCTGCCGATGCAAGTACAAGAGATACAACACCTGCCCTTTTACCTCCTCCCTTCCCACCGTCCAGGGCCCCAAACACTCCTTCCAAGTGAAACAGCAATTTACTTGTACTTATTTCAATTTAGTATACTGTATTCGCTGCTCATGATGCAGTCTCCTTTACATTGGAGAGACCAAGCGCAGATTGGGTGACCGCTTTGTAAAACACCTCCATTCAATCCGCAAGCATGACTCCGAGCTTCCGGTCGCTTGTCACTTTAATTCTCCGCTCCACTCCCACTCTGACTTCTCTGTCCTCAGCCTCCTATACTGTTCCAATAAAGCTCAACGCAAGCTCACGGAACAGCGCCTCCTCTTTCGATTAGGCACTTTACAGCCTTCCGGACTCAACATTGAGTTGAACAATTTCAGATCATAACCTCTGCCCCCATTTTTTCGGACGGCAGCTGTTGATGATTCTGCCATTCCCATTTACACCTCTTCTGGACCCATCTTTTGTTTCTTTACTTGTCCCATTACCATCTTCTTTTGCCTCGCACCATCATCCCTTCTGTCATTTAATCACTCCTGCCTTCCACCCTATCACAGACCTTCCCTTTTGTTCTTTCATCCCATCCCTCCTTTCCCTGCCTCTGCACTTACTTAAAACCTGTTACATCTGTAACATTTTCCAGTTCTGATGAAAGGTCATTGACCTGAAACGTTAACTCTGTTTCTCTCTCCATAGACGCTGCCTGACCTACTGAGTATTTCCAGCATTTTCTGTTTTTATTTCACTTGATGTATACTTCCGCTTAGAAATTAGCATGAGAAATCTCACACATTGTACAAAACGTTAAGTCAGCAACCAAACCTAATTATTGGTTTGTAGCAAAGCTGTTGCCAACCTGCCACTGTAGGGTTAATTCCTCTACAAATACTTTGCTGACAAGGTTTTAAAAACTTCTTCAACTACTGAAACTGGAAAAACCCCGATGAACAAGAAGAATTCATCAGATAACAGCCATTCAATGTGCACCCTTGTCACTAAAGTTATTAAGGTAAATTTGGCAAAGCCACATTATTTATTTCAGTGGATGGAAAACTGCAGGCAGCACAACTGTGATTTTCTGACATGTATTGACAGCATCCAAGACACCACAGGTGACATTGGGCCTCACAAAATGTATCCTATTGATGCGGACAATGCTATAAGCTGAAGTTGACTGGTGCATGAATAGCCTGAATGAATGATTTAATGGATTAGATTACCCTAATATTGGCCCAGAAATTCGGGTCGGGGGCTTCCCGCGGGTGCAAGCCCCCTGACCTGCACTTATCTTGCGCGCCGGCCGTTGAGCTGTGGGCCCCCGTGGAATTCCGATCCAGGGCCTGCTCCAGCTGCCGGCGCGCAGTGCTTGCGTATCCCAGGGACGCAGTTAGTTCGATGCGTCCCCTGGGATCACATGGGCCATGGGGAGCCAATCAGAGCAGGGAATGCTCCATTCATAAGTTTGACAGGAAGTGCTGTCAAAACTTAGAAATACTACAAGCCCCAAAACATCACTAAATCTTCAAATACATTTTTAAAAAACATCACATTTTTTAAATAAACTATAAATTACATGAAATAACTATTTTAAACAATAATTAAAATTTTTGAAAAAAACAATTTTATTTTCTAATGGGGCTAAAAATAAACTTACCTTTCTTTAAAGTATTTAAAAATAATAAACCTGTGGAAAAAATGTTTTAATTTTAATTAATTCACCACTTACCTTGTAAAAAGCAGGCCTTATGCCTGCTTTTTAAATGTGTAACTTCTGCAGACTTACCCTCCCGGGAAAACCTGTAAAAAAAACGTAAGTTCGATGTGCACGCGCAGCCTCTCCCGCGCACGTGTTGAAACTCTGAACCCCTTCTTTCAGAAGTGCCGGTTTCCCGCGCATGCGCAGTGCATGCAGGAAACCGACAATTCCATTGGGCCCAAGGGTGAGTACCCCGTGCGTACTCACCCGTGGAGACCCGAATTTCTGGGCCAATGTTTCTTATCTTGATAAATTAAAAAGGGAAGGATTTCCCCAGATTTTAGTGTTAGATTCTGCTCATAACTCAGCTTAGATGGTAGTCTGTCAATGATCGTGACAGTTTAAAGAAATACAGCATAACAGTATATATTGTATGCATATAAGGGGTTAGCTGAAGTTAGGAGAGGAAGATAAGCCAGAAGTAAAAGGTCTCCAAATGACTCACTGAAACTGGAAACTGCCCACTGCAGAGGAAATCTGAATTTATTAGAAGTGCCAGGCAATGACCACCTTCAACAAAAGGGAGTCTAGCCACCTCCTCTTGACATTCAACGAGATTACCATCGCCGAATACACTGCCATCAACATCCTGGGAGTCACCATTGACCAGAAACTTAACTGGACCAACCACATAAATACTGTGGCTCTAAGAGCAGGTCAAAGGCTGGGTATTCTGCAGCGAGTGACTACGGACCAACGTTCCAGCTAAGCTGTGTGGCTGCGCACCCGCAGCAGTTTGGAGGACCCGCACAGGCTGCTCACCGGCTTTTACATGAAAGAAACCCCACATGCATGAAAATTTGATTTGGCCACGCAGCCAGTTAAAGGGACCACGCATGAGAAAAAATTACAGGGAACGTTGCTCCTGACTCCCAAAAGACTTTCCACCCTCTACAAGGCACAAGTCAGGAGTGTGATGGAATACTCTCCACTTATTTGGATGAGTGCAACTCCAGCAGCACTCAAGAAGCTCGACACCAACCAGGACAAGCATTCATGGATTACATGGATTTACAAAAGGTAAATCGTGCTTGACTAATCTACTGGAATTTTTTGAGGATGTAACTGGTAAAATAGATAAGGGAGAACCAGTGGATGTGGTGTATTTGGACTTTCAAAAGGCTTTCGATAAGGTCCCGCATAAGAGATTAGCGTGTAAAGTTAAGGCACATGGGATTGGGGGCAAGGTATTGACTTGGATAGAGAACTGGTTGGCAGACAGAAAGCAAAGAGTTGGAATAAACGGGTCTTTTTCCGAGTGGCAGGCAGTGATTAGTGGGGTACCGCAGGGATCGGTCCTTGGACCCCAGCTATTCACAATATATATTAATGATCTAGACAAGGGAACTAGATGTAATATCTCCAAGTTTGCAGACGACACAAAGCTGGGTGGGCGTGTGTGCTGTGAGGAGGATGCCGAGAAACTCCAGGATGATTTGGACAGGTTGGGTGATTGGGCAGAAGCATGGCAGATGCAATATAATGCGGATAAATGCGAGGTTATCCACTTTGGTGTCAAAAACAGGAAGGCAGATTATTATCTGTATGGCAATAGATTGGGAGAAGGGGAAGTGCAGCGAGACCTGGGTGTCCTTGTGCACCAGTCGCTGAAGGTAAGCATGCAGGTGCAGCAGGCGGTTAAGAAGGCAAATGGTATGTTGGCCTTCGTAGCGAGAGGGTTTGAGTACAGGAACAAGGATGTCTTGCTGCAGTTGTACAGGGCCTTGGTGAGACCACATCTTGAGTATTGTGTGCAGTTTTGGTCGCCTTATCTGAGGAAGGATGTTCTAGCCATGGAAGGAGTTCAGCGAAGATTCACCAGGCTGATACCTGGGATGGCAGGAATGACGTATGAGGAGAGATTGGGTCGATTGGGCTTATACTCGCTGGAGTTTAGAAGAATGAGAGGGGATCTCATTGAAATTTATAAAATTCTGACAGGACTGGACAGACTAGATGCAGGAAGGATGTTCCCGATGGTCGAGGAGTCCAGAACCAGGGATCACAGTCTAAGGATAAGAGGTAAGCCATTTAGGACAGAAATGAGGAGGAATTTCTTCACCCAGACAGTGGTGAACCTGTGGAATTCTCTACCACAGAAGGCAGTGGAGGCCAATTCATTAAATATATTCAAGAAGGAGTTGGATATATTTCTTAAGGCTAAAGGGATCAAGGGGTATGGGGAGAAAGCAGGGACAGGGTACTGAATTTGGATGATCAGCCATGATCGCATTGAATGGCGTAGCAGGCTCGAGGGGCCGAATGGCCTACTCCTGCTCCTATCTTCTATGTTTCTATGTTTCAATTCCTTCACCGCCAGCGCACTGTGGCTGCAGTGTGTACCATCTACAAGATGTTCTGTAGCAACTCGGCCAGGCTTCTTCGACAGCACCTCCCAAACACGCGACTTCTACCACCTAGAAGGACAAGGGCAGAAATCGCATGGGAACACCACCACCTCCAAATTCTACTCCAAGTTACACACCATCCTGACTTGGAAATATATCACCGTTCCTTCATCGTCTCTGGGTCAAAATCCTGGAACTACCTCCCTAACAGCAATGTGGGAGTACCATCTACTTATGGACGACAGCAGTTCAAGAAGGCAGCTCACCACCACCTTCTTGAGGGCAATTAGGGATGGGCAATAAATGCTGGCCTTGCCAGCGATGCCCACATCCCATGAATGAATAAACAGAAAAATTCCATGCAGTGGTTGATCCTCATTGGTTGTGTGGAGCCTCACAATAATTGCTCAATACACTTAAAACAATTTGTATTTGTTAATTCAATGTATAAAACGGAAGACCTGTATTTTTCAATCTGTCGGTAATTTAGCCTGATTGGTGGTAGGGCAGGCATGACGCCCACCTGTCTCATTCCACCCTGACTCCAATAGATCATCATCGTATTTATGGTAGGCTCCCAGCAGTATTTTCTACCTCGGGCTGAGGTAGAGAAAGTGCTGGTATATTTACCACAGCATAGTGTGGTGTTGGTGCTGGTTGAAGCTTAAATTTTTTTTTTTAATTTACTGGTTTCTGAAGTGCTAAGAGACCCGTAAATTTTAAATCTCCCCAATGCTTCCTTAGCAATCCTGAAATGCCAGGAATTCCTCACACTCAGAAAAGCAGGTGCAACACATACCAATTCTACCCCTAGGTATCATATACAGAAGGGCTACATGCAAGCCTAAGAGCCAATCCATGGAAGTTTAAAGTTTCACAAAGGTGGCCATTTAGTCTATTGTGTCGGTGCCAGCTCTTTACTAAAGCAATCCATAACTAATTCCACTGCCCTGCGCTCTCCCCATAGCCCTATATCTAGCTTTGTTTCAAATATGCCGATGACACCAAACTTGGGGGTTGGGCAAACAGTGATGATGATACCAATCGACTGCAACAGGACATTGAAAGGCTAGCAGAATGGGCAGAGAGATGGACAGATGGAATTTAATACAGAGAAGTGTGAGGTGATGCATTTTGGCAGAAGGAAGAGAGGCAATATTCACTTAATGGCACAGTTTCAAAGAGTTTGTAGGGACAGAGGGACCTGGGAGTTAATGTGCATAGGTCCCTGAAGGTGGCAGGACATATTGAGAGAATGGTTAACAAAGCATATGGGATCCTGGGCTTCATAAATAGAGGTATTGAGCACAAAAGTAGAGAAGTTATGCTGAACCTTTTTAAAGCGCTGGTTAGGCCACAACTGGAGTATTGCGTCCAGTTCTGGTCACCACACTTTAGGAAGGATGTGAAGGCCCCTGAGAGAGTGCAGAGCAGATTTACCAGAATGGTTACAGGGATGGGGGATTTTAGCTACAAGGACAGGTTGGAGAAGCTGGACTTGTTTTTATTAGAGCAAAGCAGGTTGAGGGGTGATTTCATAGAGGTGTACAAGATTATAATGAGTTTGGATAGGCTAGACGGAGAAAGGCTGTTCCCACTAGTTGATGGTACAAAGACTAGGGGACACAGATTTAAGATTTTGGGCAAGAAATACAGGAGGGACGTGAGGGGAAACTTTTTTACACAGCGAGTGGTGATGACCTGGAATTCACTGCCAACGGAAGTGGTGGAAACGGAGACACCCAATGTTTTCAAGGGGAGACTGGATAGGCACTTGAGGGAAATACACTTGCAGGGCTACGGGGATAGAGCGGGGGAATGGGACTGACTGGATTGCTCTACAGAGAGCCAGCACAGACTCCATGGGCCGAATGTCCTCCTTCTGTGCCGTTATGACTCTATCACTCTATGGGCTCGAATTTGCCATTGGTGCAGGCTGGGGGCGTGTCAGCTGCTTTTCGTGTTAGCCATCGACTCCAATTTGATGTGGGAAAAATATGCGATTTTCCCCTAATTGGGAAATTGATTTCCAGCATGTGGGAACCCCTGGCCCACTTAGTCTTTCCATCCTGAAAGTCGTCTCTGATTACATCATCAATACTGTTGGATTTAAGACCTGCAAGCAGCCTTGATTCTTCTGGAAACTGCAAAGGCTCTGCAATTTATATGCAGGAGTTGAATTGTGGAAAATGTCAATGATCAAGCAAAAGTGTGCTCCTCGGTTTGATGAGCCCTCCCTCCAAGCTCTGGTGTACGGAGCCAGCTGTAATAAGGAAGTCCTGTTCCCTTCCTCAGGGAGAAAAAGGCCACCCCAGCAGACAAAAGCTGTGTGGCTACAAGTGGCCCAGGAGGTCAACTCCATTTCAATGAGCTGCAGAACCTGGCTGCAATGCAGGAAGAGGTTTCATGACCTTCTCTGCCCTGGAAAAGTGAGTATGACTTTCTCATCACCCTCAATCTGATCCCCATCGCCTCTCCTCACCAGCACTCTGCTTTGCCAACCTCTTCCTCCACACCCCACTTGACACTTACATCCCTGCACCCTTACCCATTCCCTCTCTCCCTATGGTCACATTCACTTAACTATTCGGCCATGCAGCACTCACACTTCCTATCACTGTGATGACATAACAACAACTACTTACAACACACAGGGATGGTCCTTTGTATCCTTCTAAACATCTATGCTATGCATTCACTACACTCACTCCTTCCATGGTCCATGGAGGAGCTTAGTCGCAAGGGTATTGAAAACATGGTCATTGTTCAGAATAGAATGCCATCTCTTGAGGAGCGATGGTCAGCTATTGGGCAAAAAAAGCAGACCTTCATGCAAGTCCTCTGGAGTAGGACTTCCAGCGCAGAAATGGGTCCTCATGGCCCCCCTGCAGTGCAGCAAGGTGCTGTCAAGCCACTTGCTACCTCTGAAGTGGGGCTGACCCATGAATGGATGTTGGTGGCAGACAACAAGGAAGTGGGGGCTCCTCTCCAAGCGCTCACACGACCATGCCACAGCAAAGCCCTCGGTCAGAGCCCCACCAGAGTCCTCACCCAAATGAAATGGGCGTCTCAGCCCCTGCACAGCCGTAGGAGCAGCAGACTGTTGGCGAACCCACACAGGTTTGCCACCCCAGAGGATGCCCGCCAAAGACGTCGAGATAGGAGCAGTAAGAGAGCGAGCAAGGGGCCTCCACATCTGCTGAAGCCACAGGGGAAGCACCACATAGGAGCACGCGTAAGAGGAAGATAAAGCACAAGTAGTCACAAGGGTAGTCACTTGGGGGCTGTGTTATTTTGTTTTTGGACCAGCCATCATTGTGGTTGTATCATAAAGTGTTTTGATGGCAAACTGTTGAAGTTGTGGCCTGTGTCATTTCGCAAATGGGACTTTCGCATTGAGGGCTTAGGGCGCCTTGCGATTATCAGAATGGTGGTCAGAATGATAGGATCCCGTAGGTTCTTCTCCATTGTCGATGATCTGGTAAGAAGGAGTGAGACTGAAGTGTTTGATTGTGCAGGCTAAGCAAATCTGGCCAGGATGAGTGCGTCCCTTGCATCCTGGGTAGCAATATGGTGGTGCTCTGGCACCTCCTGGCCTGTGCATCTTCAGGTGGGTGAGCAGCAGCTTGGCGCTCCTGTTGATGTTCCTGCTGTTGGTGCTGCTGTTGCTCATGGTTCTGCTGCTGCCGCGGCTGGTCTTCATCCGAATCTGATGTCCAGGAGGAAAGGAATTAAATGATCGCCTTGCTTCTGGTATATGCCTCAGTTGAGGAAGTGCTTAGTCAAGGTGGGGAGAGGGGTTTCCAAGGAGGTCGCACTGGAGATGGGTGTCAGGCTCCAAACTTCCACAACACTGTGTATGCCTGCTAAAAGTTCCCCCAGACCTGAAATAACAAAGTTCTGCCACCTGCAAATGATCATCGGTGAAAACTCCTTTGTAATGGTGGAGCTGCAGCTGTTCTTAAGCAATCCACTAGCGTGGCCACCAGGATTACCTGGCGTGTTCCAGAGGAGGCATGTAGGATGGGGGAAATGTGTTAAAATCGGAAAGGCCTCTCAAAATGGGATTATAGAGGCAATTAAGTGGTTGTTAAGGGCCTTAAGGGCCTATCCTGCCTCTTGGAGGCGGGATGGAAAGCGGGGCAGAAAACACGCACTTGGGAAAATTACTCGGAGGCGGGAACGGGCCCACCCGCCAATTTTGGCGATTTTAACAACTCGCACGCCTCCAAACCCGCCTCCTCGGGGCTGGGAAAATCGAGCCCTATGACTCTAAAAGGTGCAAAAGTCTCTACCTCAACAAACCATCTGTGGCAAAGCATTCCATACTCCGATGATCCATTATTTTTACAGATTCATGCCATTCCTGGTGCATCTGCCTAAACCCACAAGACTCAAAAGTTTTCCCATACATTTGTGATATTTTAATCCACATTCCACTCGTATGTCAAACACAAATGTAAATAGAACAGTTGAATATGCATTCAGAACCAGAGTTTACAATAAGGTCAGTGTTTAGGATATCCACACACTCACTCTGGTGTAGCATAGGTGTAAAGGGTTATTTATGTCATAGTTTATAAACAATATTCATAGATTTATTTTACAAAGAAAGCTAAATAGCACATACCTTTGTAACACAGATTATCTCTACAGCCTCCCCCATAGCTAGGAGGACAGGCAGAACAGGGAGACCCATGTTTATAAGGAGCATGGCCCCACCAGTTCCCCCTGAAAATAAGATACATATAGAAAAATGTCACATTTTCTGAAGGAATAGAGTACATTACACAACGTATTCTTAGAGATTATTAAAATATACAACTATAAATCAATTTTTCTCACTCATTCTTCAAAGTTCTTTTTCAGCCCAATCATTGACTGGAAGTATAAAATGAGTGAGTTGGTGCAGTTATGAGAATCAATTTTTACAAATAACAAATCAAGTAGGGAAATAGTCACCAATAAAGGTTACAAATTCAAATTCCAGGGACGTCTGTTACTCATATGTAGCAGCCTGAATTAAATTGTTGTAAGTAGTTATAATGAGAATATCAAGGAGTAATTACAAGACAGTAATGTAATTGAAAGGATCAGATGATTATCAGACCCCAGAAAATTAAATTTGCGTAGTTATAACAGTCCTCTGCACCTCAAGATTACATTATAGTGTCAGCCGTGGTTCAGTGGGTACCACTCTCGCCTCTGAGGCAGAAGGTTGTGGGTTCAAGTCCCACTTCAGAGACTTGTGCACAGAAATCTAGGCTGACACTACAGTGCAGGACTGAAGAAGTCCTGCACTGTCGGTGGTGTCGTCTTCTGGATGAGACATTAAACCGAGGCCCCGTCTGCCTTCTCAGGTGGATGTAAAAGATCCCACGGCACTATTTTGAAGAAGAGGAGAGTGTTTGTGGGAGCTTGCTATGTGCAAATTGGCTGCCGCGTTTCCTATATCCAACAGTGACTATGCTTCAAAAGAACTTAATTGGCTGTAAAGCGCTTTGGGACGTCCTGAGGTTGTGAAAAGAGCTACATAAATGCAAGTCTTCTTTATTTTTTTACAGCATGGGCCTCACTCCCTGATACCGATTATTTACAGGAAACTCTTTTTTATCCGGCACCGACGGGACCGGCGTGGTGATGTGTTCAGCGAGTCGGGCGGAGGCAACGCGGCAGCGGGAAAAGGCAGCAGCAGCCACGAAGACCCGCTTCGGCACGTCGCCCGGCAGCTCCTCGTCGCGAATTTCTGTTTCGGACTAGGAGGAGGGGAGCCAGGCATGGCGGTTGGAGGCCGGACATGAGTGTGAGAGGCAGGCCCCGGGCCGTTGCAAATTTGAACCGGCGACAGTGCGGGAAGCTCGCAGTTCGAGGGGAAGGAGGGAGAGCCGGGCATGGAGACCTGAGGCCAGGCGGTGAGCGTGAGAAGAAGGACACCATATTGTGGAGCCGGCAACAGGGAGGAGGAGTCCGTGGAGACGGAGCGGCTGATGGACATCACGTTCCCACTGTCATTGGACGCAATTGAATTGACTTTTACTGAACATGGCACTGTAGAATAGCGACGTGTCTCTGTGAGCTCCCACAGCCTATTGTGGAAGTGATCGGGGAGTAAAAACATTCAATTGTAGTAATACATATGGCAAATAAAATTGATTTGATTTGATTTGATTTGGTGCCGGTTTATCAAAAAGTCCGGAATAGTAAAAGGTACGAGAGCCCCGTACATGGCCACAGATCCAGGCGTCCCTGTTGCATAGCAACAGGTGCAGGAACCCTGGTTACATGGCCACAGATCCAGGAACGGCCACTAATATGAAGTAAAACTTACCTGAACCTACTCCTGAATTTTGCTGGTTAACAGAGATTTCCGGTTATTTAGATGCCAGTAAATCAAGAGTTTCCTGTACACTGTTTTAATTCTTTGGAATAGTATTATCTAGTTTTAGAATATCTGTGCTGGCTGTGGTTTTCAGTACAGACTCTTATCTATCTGTATGCCTCATATATTTGATGTGGAATTATGTTCACATTGTAGGATTAATAATTGTGACATCAATTGTACAAAATTTTGGCAAAATAATTTACATTCGATTATCAGCAAATTCTATAGCCAGTATATAAATGTACTAGCTGGGGGGAGCCTGGCTTTGCCAGGGCTGTTTTGGGCGGGGCGGTTTAAATCGAGTCCCAGGCTTCGGGCCTTGTCTGTCTGTGCCTCTGTAAATCTGCTGCCGGGCAACATTTTAAATCGAGTCCCAGGCTTTGGGCCCTGTTTCTGTGTCCCTCTCTGAATCTGCTGCCGGGCAACATTTCTACCTTTTAATACCTTGAAAGAGTAAAGTGAAAGTACTTATAAAACGTTTTTTGTAAATGTTATGTTATTTTTAAAAGAGATACTAGCTTTTTCGAAGCTGGATTAGCAGATTTTGAGCTGGAAGTAAATGGGGTTTTTAGCTTGAGGCAATGGCTGCCAGATCCCTGAGATGAAAACAATTAGTCCCACCCACACACACACCGATTGGTCAACCATCAGGGGACTGAACTGTAGGATTGGTCAATCATGACGGCACAGGATTGGTCGAACCTTGACGTCAGTCACTCAATGCTAATTAGCAGATAATGAGTTTAATTTTGCAGGTTTTTTGCACAAGGCGCGAACAATTTTTGTCCGAGCGAAAAGTAAATACGCTTACGACCGTCCTGGAACCGTAAGCTTTCTTTTGAAGTAACGCACGCGCAGGTACGCCCTATAACTTTCGAGCATATAGCCGGACAGACGAAGCGTACGGAACCGCTTTATATATATATACTAGCTGAAGTGCCCGGCGGTGCCGAGGCTTTTTCGAGGGAATGTTGTTGTTGGAAGAGAGAGAGAGAGCGACTGGGGGAAGAGAGAGAGTGACTGGGGGGAAGAGAGGGAGGGGAGGGGAGGGGGAGGGGAGGGGGAGGGGGGAGGGGAAGGGGGGAGGGAGGGGAGGGGAGGGGGAAGGTGAGGGGAGGGGGGGAGGGGAAGGAGGGGCGGGGGAGGGGAGGGGGAGGAGGGGAGGGGAGAGCGGGGAAGGGAGGGCGGGGGGGAGGGGAGGGGAGGCGGAGGGGAGGGCAGGGCGGGGGGGAAAGGAGGGGGGAAAGGGAGGGCGGGGGGGGAAGGGAGGGCGGGGGGGGGGAGAAGGGCGGGGGGGAGGGAGGGGAGGGAGGGTGGGGGCCCCCCCGAGGGTCGCGCCCCCCCCCGAGGGTCGCGCCCCCCCGCCCGGAGGGTCGCGCGCCCACCCCCCCGAGGGTCGCGCCCCACCCCCCGCCCGAGGGTCGCGCCCCACCCGAGGTGAAGACCGCCGATTGCGCGCGCAGCAGGAGCTGAGACGCAGCGTCTCTGGCTCGGCTGGCGGGCCCCGGTTGCCAGGGTAACCGTGACGCTTGACCAAGCCCCGCCACTGGGCCGAGCCAGTGAGAGAGAGAGACGCCGCGTCTCAGCTGCTCCTGCTGCGGCGCAGCGCCCCCCCCCCCGAGGGTCGCGGCCCCCCCCGAGGGTCGTGGCCCCGCCCCCGAGGGTCGCGGACCCCCCCCCCCCCGCCCGAGGTGAAGACCGCCGATTGAGGCTGTGCGAGACGGCCTGGCCGGGGTTGCCAGGGTAACGCTTGACGCTCAGCAAGCCCCGCCCCCCCGGCCGAGCCAGAGAGAGATGCCGCGTCTCAGCTCCTGCTGCGCGCGCGCACCCTAGCGGTGCTGTGCTGAGGCTCGGCCCTCCAGCCTTCGAGTGGGGCCGGGGAGGTGCCTAGCTCGGGCGTGGGTGCGGAGGAGACGCCGAGGCTTCTAGGCCTACCTGGAAAAACGGGGAAAGGTAGGAAAAGTAATGAGATTAGATAAGTTAATTACTTTCTAAATCATTTTTTTAAAAAACAATATTTGTTTTGAAAGCAACGTTTTTTTTTTAAGACGCAGAAAGCGGGAAAAAGAAAGGAAAAGTTTGGAATCAAGATGGCGGCGACTCACCTCGGTTCAGAAGGATAAGGCCCGGCCACACGCGCACCCGATTGGCCCGGCAGCACACGCCAGCAACCCGGCGTACGATTGGTCGAGCTCGAGGTCACTCTGTCGCTAATGAGCGGATAATGAGATGCTAATGAGCGGAACGTTGAAGGTTTTTGGGATACCCGCGGGCGGGATTTTAGCCCGGCCGAAACGTAAATACGCTTAAAACCGTCTCGGAAGCGTAAGCTTTCTTTGGAGGTAACGCGCGCGTAGGTACGCCCTGTAACTTTCGAGCGCATAGCCCGACAGACGCACAGGCGATGACAGACAGAATGACAG